>NC_092746.1:41767364-43011513 GCF_047496795.1 Chiloscyllium punctatum | reverse complement strand
GGAGTTGTGGTAGAGTGGGATTGGCAGAAAGTTGGATTGCCTGTCATTGGGTGAATAGCATCAGTGGCAGGAGAGCATTAATTGTCCACTCAGGGGTCTTAATAGCAGCAAGGGTGGGACACTACCTGCCACCCTTCCACCTCAGTAAATGCCCACTGACACCAAGTGAAGATACAAGAGGGCGTTAAATACTACCCCATTTAATTGTGGAATTTGAGCCATTATGAAAACCTTGCCTTCTTTACCTTAAATACACTTCTCTCTCATCCTCATAGTTGATGAAATCTTCATTATAGTTTTGACATTAGTGGACTCTCGGTTTATCCAAAATTATTGATTTGATACACAAGGTACTAGTGATATGTGTCTGTTCTCTTTTTGGTAACTTGAGCTGTAAAATTTTGATCTCAGCTGGCATCAGGCATTTTGGAATTTCCAGGATGCCCTTGATAACCTTCAACAATCACTTTTAGAACAAATGCTCAGGATGAAGCTGGTCAATTCAATCTCAACGACAGATGGGGTGTGGTGTCAAGACAAAAAAAAAAGAGAAAATAACTTTAAAAATTCTTGCAAATAAAAAAATGTATGAAATATCAAAATTATTTGCCATGAAGTTGGTCCTTTTATTTAACAGTTTTCATATTTTCCAACCAACATATATTTCTCAGTTTGAAACTGAAGCAGGAAGCTACACTTAATTTTTACTACAGCTTTTCCTCTCTCTCACTCCAATGCTTTAGTTGCTTTGAGAATGACATTTTCAAGAAACATATTAATTTAAATTATTTAACCAAGGTCAGTTCAGCTGTAATCCTCCTGATAATGAGATTGACACTAAAGTGTTTACATCAATCATTGCTCTCTAATTGGTATGTAAATCTAACTCATCCAGATATCCTGTCTGAAATCAGTGTTACCCACTTGACAATACATTCATATTTCAAAACTGAATGACTAATTTTGGAAGTCACAATGGAATATTACTATAAAAAGAATCCATCAGAATTTTGGAATTATTTGCTCAACAGTAAACTGAACGGTATTCTGAACAGTAAACTGTTCAAACAGAATACTAATGCTGTGACGTGATCAGTTGCGATGCTTATAACATCTTATTTAGCAGCCTTCTGTGCAGCACCTTGACAAAGACGTTCTGGAAATTCAGATAGATCATGTCCACTGGCTCTTCTTTATCTAAGTTGCTCATTACCTCCTCAAAGAATTCTAATAGATTTGTCAGGTATAATATTCCTTTGAGTATTCAGATCTTTCAGCTTCCCCAGCACCTTCTTATTGATGCCCACTACAGTCACCTCTGTTCTCTGACTGTCTTAAAGTTTTGGAATTCTGATGACTTCCACTGTGAAAAGTGATGTAAAGTACTTATGCAGTTCCTCTGCATTTCTTTGTTCCCCATTACCAGTTCTCCAGCTTCATTTTCTAGCCGTCCAATGTCCACTCTTGCCTCTCTCTTACCTTTTAATACATCTTATAAAAAGAAGTCCTGCAATTTTCTTTTATATTATTAACTAGCTTACTCTCATATCTTAACATTTCTCTTATTGCTTTTTTTAAAAAAGATATCCTCTGCTGGTTTTTAAAAGGCATCCATTCCTCTAACTTCCCACAAATCTTCACCACATTGTATACCTTTTTTTGGGCTGTCCCTGACTTCCCTTGTCAGCCATGGCTGACTTGCCCTCCCCATAGTAAGTTTCTTCTTATGGGTGATGAATTTCTGCTGTGCCTCCTAAATTACCCCAAAAACTGCCGCCATTGTTGCTTCACTGTCTTCCCTCCTAGGTTCTGCTTCAAATCAACTCTGGCCAACTCCTTCCTTATGTCTTTGCAGTTACTTTTACTCAATTGTAATATATCTGATTCAAACTTCTCCCTCTCAAACTACAGGGTGAATTCTATCATATTTTGGTCACTGCATCTTTGGTGTTTCCTAACCTTAAGCTCACAAATCATGTCTATCTCATTACACATCACCAAATCCAGAAATACTTGTCCCATAGTGGGCCCTACCACAAATTGTTCTAAAGTGCCATCTTTGACATTTCACGAGTACCTTTTCTTGAGGTCTGCTACCAACTTGATTTTCCCATTCCAACTACATATTGAAGTCCCCCATGATTATTGTAATATTGCATTTCTTACATGCCTTTACTACTCCTGATTTATTTTCTTTCCCACATCCTGGCTACTGCTAGGAGGCATGTCAGGATCTTTTTCCCTTTTGCAGCTCCTCAACTCTACTCACCTACATGTTAACGCATAGCTTGATTTCTTTCCCAAGAGATGGTGAGAAGAATGATAGTGTGATGATTGGGTGACAGGTTAAATATCAGATTTTTGCTAAGCAATTAAGCCCTTCCTCCTCAGAAGGAAGGTTGGCTATCTCACCATCAGGTAGCAAGAACCTTAGATAGGTTATTTTGCATTTTATTGATTGTACCACTTGCTTGAATTAACTCAGCATTCTTTATCAACATTTTCCCAGCAAATCCTAGCAAAACTGGAGTCAATGGGAGGTAGGGGGAGAAAATATCCTACTGTTCAACCATCTCAGAGTGCTTCATCAATGACATGTTCAGTCTTAAGGTCCAGAGGTGTGGATTTTCTGAGTGTTCAGCAGCAATCACACTACCTCAGATACTGAAACAATCCCACATACTGTAAAACCTGGTCAAAATCCAGGCTTGGGCATTAAGTGGTAAATAACATTCATGTCACACAAGTACCAAGCAATGACCATGTACAACAAGAGAGAATTTAACCACTGCCTTTTATATGCAATGGCATTACGAACACTGTGACCCCAAATGTCAACATCCTGGGCATTACAATTGACCAAAACTTGAATTGAAACCACTCAAATACTGTGGCTATAAGAACAGGTCAGAGGCTAAGACTCTTGTGGCAAGTAACTCACCTCCTGTCTCACCAATGCCTGCCCATTATCCATAAGATACATCTCAAGTGCATAACTAAATATTCTCTACTTGCCTGGACAGACGCAGCTCCAACAACATTCCAGAAGCTTGACACCATTCAGGACAAAAATCGCTTGACTGACATTCACTATATTCAACATTCACTCACTCTACCACAGATGTACTATGGCTGCAGTGTGAACCATGTGCAAGATTCACTGCAATAACTCACCAAGATTACTCGAATAACACTTTCCAAACAAACAGTCACTACCGTCTTGAAAGACAAAGGCAGCAGATCCAAGATAACTAAATTGCCGAGTGTATTAAAATCCTGGAATTCCCATCCTAACAATACTGTAGTGTCTGTAGGCACCAATTATGACACGGGTTCAAGATGATAGCTCATCAGCACCTTCACCGAGACATTAAACGTTGGCCCAGCCAGCAAAACCCACATCCAAATGTAAGGATAAAGTAAATATCAGATCTGGGGAAGGGTGAATCATTCTCAGGGTGGCCATGAACAAACAGGCAATAGGTTGGAAGATTGTTTATCTGTGAGCCCAGGAGGAATAACATTGCTTCTCCTGATATCATTTTAAAAAGTTGCATTATAATACAGCATTAGCTACTGGTTAGGTTGCACAATATCTTGGGCAAATAGGCAGCACACACACAGCAAAATTTGCACTCTAATGGGTTATTTAGAGCCTGACATCTGGTACAGGAAATCAATGCAGATTTAAGCAGCATTACACCCATTTCAGCTTCGTGCTTTCCCACACATGTCCTCTGGCCATGGCAGTAATCAGACCTAAAAATAGCAAACAGGCAACAAAAAGTTGGAAAATCACAAGATATTACCAAATATACCTTCATGATTTGCTAACTTTTGTCTGCCCGTTTCCTAGATATACATTAAGGCAGCTGGAGTATTCCCTCTCAATGTCTGTACTGGTGGTAGCGTTTCATTTCATTATCATTTTGTTGGTTTTCTTTTACACACAGTAGTACAGGTAATATGGGACAATCCAAGTGCCCTTTTTTGGAACAATTCATAACATCAACCACTTGTAACGATAATTGAGGAAAATAAATACAAATTATGGACAAACATTGCACTTTGCCTTAAATGGATTCGCAAACTAATTAAGAGAAGTTGTAGATAACCAATATAAATATTGAATCATAAACTGACATTTAAAAATGATTTGCATTAATACAAATTAAACAGCACAACGTTATGGAAAGTTGGACCACTATTACTGGTTCAGTTCCAACATAGATGTATAAAGTCACTACAATGAGTAACCAGATAAGCAATTTTAAGGGACGCAATGCAATTGATCTAAAATGTTATGCAGATGTTACTATCAAGTTACAGCCTTACTTACTGGCAACTGAAAATGATACATTACCCAAGCTTTTGTCAAACAACTGAGAAGGAAGGAAGCCTGAAGGTGATGGCAATTGGTCTGATTCTCCAGCTGCTGGATTGTTGGGGAAACTGAGATCTTCTCCAAATACTGCCTGCCATTCCTTGCTAAAGTCACCTTCCTCAAGTGAAGTACCATTTAGGATTTCATTCAGTAGTGCCATTTCATCCTTCTCATTTGTGCGAGATTCCATGGGGTTGGTCAGCAGAGCTGTTGAGGCTAGAATTAAAAATAGATAATGCCATTCAGATATTAATATTCACAGAAAATCCTGCAAGTTGATAGTGTGCATGGGAATATTTAAACATGAAACGCTCATTCTCAGAAATTTACAAAAAGATTAATTATTTGATCATATCATTATAAGAATTTTAATTTGATACAAGGCTTAACTACCTCAAATTGGTTCTGTTATGACCATAATTGCTCTGTTATACAAAGTACCTATACATGGGTTGGTTGAGTAAAGAATGCTGACAAAATGTTGATTGGATATTAAATAAAATGCAGAAGTGCTTCTGTTCATGCTTCTTTCTTTGGCAATATCTCTTTCTTGAGAAATTTTATATCTATGTGCACATTATTTTTTCTTAGCATCACCACTTATTCCAATCCCATCTTCTACCACAAGCTATGGTTCGGTGTTTGTTAACAAATGATCACCCATTCTAATCATTTTCCATTACACATAAAACAATATTTGCAATAATTAGATGGTTTCCATTTCTCTTCAATACTACATAGTTTGAATTTGTCACTTTTTTTTTAAAGGTATTTTCTATTTTATTCACCACAGAATGAAAAGAACAGTATAAATTTTATAAATCTGTGCTTATTTAGATGGTTAAAAAATTCTGTCCCACGTGGTGATATTTTGACATGATTTGTATTTCTAGTCCAGATCTTTACCTGCTGTGAGTGCAAATTTGTTCAATCCACCTTGTCCTGTAACAGCTTGTTGATACTCAACAAGAACAAGTCCATTAAAGAGAAATTGAGAGAGAGAAATAATCATGTTGAGATTTGGCTTCTGTGAAAAACATAATGGGATTGAATATTCTCAAAAGATTTACACAGTTAAGCCTTCAGAACAGAAAACCATGCTACGTACCCCAATTCCAACTCCCTAATAGCTATTATGAGCAAATTCATTTAAAAGGACACTACATAATCACTGGGCTTTATTTCATACTTTCAGAATCTAGTGTCCCACCATTTAGCTGCCAGACTCCAGTGTCAAAATTTTGGTAGAAAGCAAATGTGGTCAACACTTGCTCAGCTTCTTGCTAAGCCACTGTTACCAGTTACATCTGATAGTAACATTTAAATACACTTTAGCTTCAATTCAGAATATAAATGTAAAAGGAAAAGGTCATTCAATCTACCAGCTCTAACCCTTAAGCAATTGTATATAGTCTACGAGATAATTCATTTGAAAGGAAAAGTTCTATAAATGAACTCTTGGCCCTTTATTCCTGATGAAGGGCTTTTGCCCGAAACGTCGATTTCGAAGCTACTCGGATGCTGCCTTAACTGCTGTGCTCTTCCAGCACCACTAATCCAGAACCTACTTCAAGTTAGGCTTGGCACAAATTCAGTACTTCCTTCTGATTTTATAGATTGCATTATTTTTGCTTGACCAGTTGTTTTTCCAGCCATGACATCTTCCTAGTCCCTCCTTCACAAGCTATTATATACAAAAGCCAGGTACGAAAAATACTTTCACACAACCGGTACTTAAGGTCTGCAACGCACTGCCTGAACTATGATGGAGATAGTTTCAACATTGTAATTCAAAGGGCATTACATGGTTATTTATAAAAAAAAACTAGGGTTATAGGGAAAAGGCAGGAGATTGGCGCAAGTTAAAATTCACAGACAGCTGGTGCAGGTATGATAGCGCAAATGGCCTCCTCAGGCAGCATAGCAATTCTACGACACTTTACAAACAACTGGGGATTTCACGGTTATTTTTCAAACCATGCTTTTTTTTTGAAGAGTCTTGTTAATTTTGCACTCAAAACAGGTTTAATAGCTTGTCCACTTTCATATTCCCCAAACACTGTGTCACTCTCATCTACTGTATATTTATGAGTTTGACCTGCTGTTTCTCAAAACATTGTCAGGTTTTAAATGGTATCTCTGGCTCTTAGGTGCACCTCTTACATCAGCAAATGTAACTAAAAGTAGAGCACAGACAATACATTGGATATAATGTATGGATTCAAATTGGTTCACCAATGGATAGAAAATGTTTCCTAGATTTAGGAATGAGTGAAACAGACAAACAGGCCATCAAAATCACGTTTGCACTGGGCATTAAGGGACTGAGCAATGAGTAAAGATTGACAGATCTTTACTCAGAATAACTCCAACAGACAGACATTCTGGAAAATCAACTCGAGAGAAAATAAAACTTCTCCATCCAAGGGTTGTAGCTGAAGATATACCAGTAGTTACAGGATTGTTCCAATTTGTGGCAAAGCACCAAAAGAAAGCTAAGGAGCACAGTCTTTTAGATGTTAATTTATTGGACACACTTTTGTATTAGTCACGATATTTACCAAATACAGGCCTTTTCAAAACAAAAATTACACAGAATCACTGCAATAGAAACAGGAAATATGAGCTTCAATAGCCATTCAGCCCATTGAGCCTGTTCCACCATTTAAAGTGATCATGGCTGACCGTACATTTCAATACCATATTCACACTCTTCCCATAACCCTCCAACTTTAGTGTCTTGAAACCTATGTACTTCAGTCTTAAGTATTTACAGTGACCTGATCTCCAATGCTTCTGTGATTGAGTATTCTACAGGGTTACCTCTGAGTACAACAGAAATTCTCCTCAGCTCAGCCCTTAATGGTCTATCATGTATCCTGAAACCAGGACCCCTCACCCAACCCGCCCCCCCACCAACCATATTTCCTCCCACCCTCCCCTTCTTTCATCCAACCACACCCCTCCCCCCTCCCATCTCACTCCAGGAGGAATCATCATCCATGCACCCATCCTGTTCAGGTTTATCTGAGTTTTATATGTTTCAGTAAAACCCCTCTTGTTCTTCGAAATTCTAGTGAATACAGGCCTAGTTGATCCAATCTCTTTGCAAATGATAATCCTGTTATCCCAGGATCAGTCCTCGGAATGTTCAATGAACTCCATCTACAGCAAGTATATCGTATCTTAGGTAAGGAATTATTTAATATTGAAAGAAAATTTGAAACCATTATAGTTGGAGGCCAATAATTAATAGCTGGGGAAGGCTGTGACCATTGGTATGATAACCATATGGCTTGATTCATGTAATTCAGAATCAACTATTTTACCATGACGTGGTGTGTGAGAAAATTGTATAAAGCTATACACGTAGCCAATTTAATTTAGTGCATCTAAAAACTATGACAAGCTGCACACAGAGAAAAAGCATGCAAAATATATCAGTAAAGATATTCATGTCAATGCACAGTAGAGGTCTAAGATGATGAACGAAATGGCGAGGAAGAAAAAACATGAAGAGAATTTGAATTATAACACTATTCAAATGACAGTTGAGCAAGCTTTCCTCATAATCAATATGAAGATTTATGCTATTAAAGATGCTCAAGCATTCATTACAACTGGAATTGTTACAGAAGAATGCTAAGCATTTGCTCAAGGTTAAAATGATTTGGAGAACAAATTCTAATATCTCATCTGTTTGTACATTGAAGGCAATGCATGTGGAGAAACGGGAATCTATGATATAATGGATGTCACTGGCCTGTAACTGCTTGAAATGAAAAAAAGTTTCATTTCAGTCTGACAAACATGAGTCTGTTGCTATGGATCTGGCCAGATGCCTTGTCAAACACAAGATCCTCACCTGGAGACAGTAAGGACTGCAGATGCTGAAAGCCAGAGTTAATAGATGTGAACGCACAGTAGGTCAGACAGCATCCAAGGAGCAGGAAGGCCAATGTATCAGGGCAAAACCCTTCAGCAGGACACGGAAAAGGTTTCGTCCAAAATGTTGAATTTCCTCCCGTTCCTCGGAAGCTGTCCAACCTGCTTTGCTTTTCAAGCTTCACACAAAATCCTCACCTCTGTTGGAGGCACAAGACAAATCTCTTCTGCTATGGTCTTCAAGGGGCAACTTTTTCACGCAAAGAGGGGTGTGTCCGTGGAATGAGCTGCCACAGGAGGTGGTGGAGGCTGGCACAATTACAATATTTAAAAGGCATCCGAATGGGTAAATTAATAGGACAGGTTTAAGAGGCGATATAGGCCAAATCCTCATAATTGGGACTAAATTAATTTTGGATATCTGGTCAGCATGGACAAGTTGGACTGTTTCCCATCTCTGTCACTATAACCAGGTGTCTATTTACCCCATTCTTTATCACTAATCCTAGCATTTTACCCATTAGTCATGTAAGGCTAACAAATCTGTAGTTCCCTGTTTTCTCTCTTGTTTCCTTCTTGCATAATGGGTGACGTAGATATTCCAATCTACACGAACCATTTCAGAACCTGTAGAATTTTGGAAGATAGTCACCAATTCATTAACTATTTTTATAATCACCTCCTTCAACACTTTGGGATGTAACATCCAAAAGATTTGTCAACTTTTAGCCTTATTTTCTCGAGTACAATTTTCTTACTAATGTTAATTTCCTTCGATGCCTCTTAGATCTCTAATTCTGGAGATGGAATTTTCCTCAGTGAAAATAGACATAAAGTAATCATTTAGCCACTCTGCCATTTCTCTGCTGCCTATTATAAATTCTCCTGATGCTGCTTGTAATAGACCCACACTCATTTTAACCAAAATGTTTCCTTTTTAATTTAGAAGCCTGAACAGCCAATTGTTATGTTTTCTTTGCTAGATTGCATTCCTGATCTATTTGCCCTTTCCTGACCAGTTTCTTGATCCTCCTTTCTATAAATTTCTCAATCCTACTTTATCTGGCAACTTTAACAACATTTTTCTTTTAATGTTATATAATTTTAAACTTTCTGTTATCCACAATTGATTTTTTTGTGAAGTTTTTTTCACTTTGAAGGAATGTAGTAAGCAAGTTGCAAGACATGCAATAGTCCATTAAAGATTATTGTTGAGAGTGTGGTGCTGGAAAAACACAGCAGTTCAGGCGGCATCCGAGAAGCAGGAGAATCGACATTTCGGGCATAAGCCCTGCATCAGGAAACGCGATTTTCCTGCTCCTCGGATGCTGCCTGACCGGCTGTGCTTTTCCAGCACCACACTCTCGATCCATAATGCTCAATTAGTTTGTCCTTTAGCTGGCTCCTCAAATTACTGCTTTAGAAACTCCATTCACACTCCAGAAATTCACTCTCCAATGCTTTAGTGCTCAAGTGGTTTACCCAGTCTATATGCAGATTGAAGTCACTCATGCCAACTGTATACTCTGCATGCTTTTCTCATCTCCAATGCCACACCCCATACAAATCACTATTACTTGATGGCCTACAAATAACTCCAACCAATATATCAGCTGCCTCTTGCTATTTTAGTCTCACTCAAACAAATTCCAAACATTGTTCTTCTGACCATTAATTTCTCAAGAATACTGGAGATGTCCATTACAAATAACACTCATAAACCATTTGTTTCATAAGTTATAAATCCACAAATCACATGGCTTTAAATCTAATTAAAGGTTGTCAACTGATCTAAGAACATATATTAGGTTTTTTGGAGGAATTGCTTCCAAAGAACAAAGCCTTTTTTGATTGAAACAACAAAGTTATAAGAGCTCACTGCATTCATGGAGTAACATTTATGTAGGGCATGTGTTTCATAAATGCATAAACCTAACTTTTTAATTCAATCTTCCAAGCTGCCATGCTCGACCTGACAAAAAACAAGCTGTCTCCTGATCCGCAGTGTATTTAATGATTGAATCGCAAACTCTTTGCTCTCAAGATGGTTTTAATCAAAAACTAAGATCATCCCAATTTCTATCACTGAACTCCAATATGCTGATAATGCTACAATAAGTACTCTGCCAGTGATGGATCTTCAGTGAATAATCAACACATTTATTGAGGCATATAAGATGATAGGACTTACACCTGACATTCAGAAGACTAAAACTCTTCATAAAGAAGTTTTAAAAGAATATGCCTGACCCCTATTGATTAGGATTCATGGCAAGAACAAAGAACTAAGAAAATTTACAGCCCAGGAACAGGCCCTTCGGCCCTCCAAGCCTGAGCTGATCCAAATGTGCTGTCTAAAACTGAGTAAGTTATTTTTCACAAAAGGCTGACACTGACAAAGAAGCCAGTGTCACTTGAAATCTCTGGTGAAGCTTTTGGTCATCTAAGAAAATCAGTGTTTAAAATCGCACCATCAAAACTGAAGCCAGGCTCATGGTATAAGAAGAGATCAAGATCCCTACCTTAGAGTACAGGCTTGACAAAGGAACAATGGACAGGAAATATCCTAATGCACTGAAGTTAAACCATCAGAGTCTGTGACAATTATTACAACAAGATTGTTAATTATTCCTTTTCATCATAATACTAGATCTAAAATAGCTCAGCTTCTCGTTGGCTACCCAACATACTGCTGTGGAAACTTTCCATAACACACACCATAAACTCAAATATTTCTACTCACCTTGGCCTTAAATATTTCTGCTCACTTCTGTCTTAAATTAAAGTCCCATTATGTTTCAAGTAATTGTACTCTCTCCCACAAGGGAAAGCACCTATCAGTATCCATCTTACCAAATCCTCTTTGGATTTTATCGATCTTAAAAAAAAATCACCACTTATTCTTCCAAATTCCAAATGGATATAGGTCCAGCTGTCCAACTTTCCCCCACAGTATATAATTCCTCAACATAGTCTCACCCCCATCCCAGGTAGCAGTCGAATAAACCTTCTGTACACAGTACTTCAGAAGTGGTCTCATCAATGCCCTGTTTAACGGTACCAGAACATTCCCACCTTTATATTCTATGCCCTACAGGAATTGACACTATTTGCACTCCTGTAATTACTTGTTGAATTGCACGTTAACGTGATTTATGTGCCAGAACACCCAGATCGTTCTGCATCTTCAGAGTTCAGCAGTCTCTCTCCGTTTAAATAATATTTTGTTTTTCCATTCTTTCAAATTGGCTGAACTCACATTTTCCCATTGCATTCCACGTCAAATATTTTCCCCACTCGTTTAACCAATCTATTTTTCTTTGCAAAATCTATATTTCCTCTTTACACCTTACTTCCAATCTAACTTTGGGTTATCAGCAAATTTAATTACCATACACTCAGGTTGCTCATCCAAGTCAGTAATAGAAGTTGCAACTTCTCAAACCCCAGTGTGTGGCATGCCACTCATTATATCTTCCTAACCCAAAGAAGATCTATTTATGCCTACGTGATTTTCTGTTAGCTCACCAATTCTCTATCCACACTATTATGTTACTCCTTACAACATGTGGGTTTATTTTGCATAGTTATCTCTGATACGGTCCTTTGTAAAATGGAAATCGAAGTATCACATATCCACAGATTCCCTTTTATCCAAATTGCTTGTTACTGCCTCAAAAAAACTCCAGCAATTTAATCCAACATTATTCCCTTTTCACATCATCATGTTAACTCGACCTGACTGAACTGACATTTTCTGAACACTTTGCTAAATTAATAAAGGTTCCAGTATCTTCTTTTTGACCAATGTTAAAGTAACTGGACAGTATTTACCCTGCTCTCTCAAATCTCAAAAATGACCTGAATGAAAATAGCATACGGTGATATTGTTTTAATTGCATTAAAGCTGTAATGTCCTGTCTGCATCAATTAGCAATTTATTGTCAGGCTATGAAACTTCAATCAAAAATGTAATGCCCATATTAATCTTCTTTGTATGCTCTCAATGTACCTTTTTGTCATTTAAATGAATTTTAAAATAGCCAAAGCTAAAAAAAAACCCATACAAGAAAAAGTGGATTATTTGGATAGTAGCAAGTAGCACTTTGACAATTTTCTAACTTCTTGATATTCATATAAACATACACGATTACCTGCCTTGAACTCAGAGGAGATTTTTGTCTTCAGCAACTGAAGCAATGAGCTGACTGAGCAAATCTCACTCCCGGTACAGAACCCCATGACTTTTACTACCAATGATTTCAAGGTCAGGAGTTATTTAAAATGGACTGCCAGTTCACCATCACCCACTTTAGACAGTGACAAAAAAATTTAAAATTATCACCTCAGTGTCTAATTTTTACCTCCTAAAGATGTGATTGTCATAGTTCTTCATATGTGAAATATTAAATATAAAAATATTAAATATGAAAAATGTTCATGTGTGAAATCGGAAGAGGGGTTGGGAACTTTTCTTTTATTGTTAAGTATGTTACATCCAAGCTTAATCTTAACAATATGCTTCCAGCAACATTTTCTGATTAGAAATCAAGAGTAATTCGTAATTTTTTTCTCTGAGCTGAATCAGGAGAAATTGCGTCTAAATGTAGTTCAATTAACTCAGTGCGCAATGAAATTGAAACTCATTAAATTTGTATTATGTTTTGATTTGTATTATGTTTTATCCCACCATTTTGTCCATTTATTCATAAAGAGATCAGTGAACAAAAAGATTTCTTTCTGCTCCATGCCAATTTACAGGGCCTTGACTAGACTGTAGATACAAGCAAATTGTTCAAATGGTTCAATTGCATTGTTTGGCTCCAACTTATGGATTTGCTCAAATTAGTCTTGTGAACTGTGGAAAACCTATCTAATTCTACTGTGGCCTCTTGATGAAAGCAATGATATCAGAGAAACTGACCTTTAAAATATCTCAAGGACTGCACCTTTCTAACAAAATTGGAACAACATCAAGCTGGGTAAGCAATCACTCACATTGAAGAATTTTCACACAAAGCAAACCAGGAAGCAAAATGCATAAATTATTTTGTTTGCATTGTATATATTTTTAAGAGTGAAGTAAAGGTACACTTTAGAAGTTAAAGGCTCAAATTTGATTAATATTAAAAAACTATTTTATCACGGAATAAATTGACCAAGTTGGTTTTCTATAAAACAACGTTGTTGCTAACAGCTCAAAGTTAAAAACTAAGTTATTCCTCATTAACAAGATGTCACCTTTTTTTAGGCCAACATTTGTTAGGCCAACCCGTCCATGCTGACCAGATATCCTAAATTAATCCAATCCCATTTGCCAGCATTTGGCACATTTCACTCTGAACTTTTGCTATTCATATACCCATCCAAATGCCTTTTAAATGTTGTAATTGTAATAGTCTCCGTCCGTTCCTCTGGTAGCTTGTTCTATACAGACACCACCCTCTGCATGAAAATGTTGCCCCTCAGGGCACCTGACCCTATAATCATTTCTTGCTAACAACTTAACTTCATGTTTTTACTAACAAAGGTCACATCTGCCCATTATTTCGAGAGGACACATTTCCTTCGATATTTGGCTTCCAGACCTGATTGCCTTGTTCATTTACCTTGTACTTAAGTGCGTGCAGTATACACAAGTTACCCATTGAAGGACCTTAATTGTCAGCAAGGCAGGAAGGCCTTCCCATGGGATGGAGGCAGGAATGTGTTGGAGTCACCACTGCCATTCTCCTGCCTGATTAAATACCTACAGTCACTAACCCACTATGGGAAAGAGAATTGAAAACTGCCTTTGCTCTCCTTATCTAACAAAAGATACAATGCCTTAAAAGAAGGTTTACTACATTTATTCCCAGAGTTGAGGGGATTATCCTATGAGAAATGACTTCAGAAGAATAGAATAGAACAGCAATTTATTGTTACATGTGTTTTTACAAAACAAAGTGAAAAGTTTTATAAGTTGCCACACCATGGTGCCTGTATTAACCACCTAAGTTATAGATAAGAAAAAAAAAGTGAAAATTAAGGAGAAGTTCATCTCAGATAAATTTTGGTTTGGGGTAAGTCGATTAAAATGCTGGAATACCTGGAAGCCGCGACCAAACACAATTTCCACCCCAAACTGAGACCACCCCTTTTGGACAAGATAACAACCATGCCAAGTTGAGACTGCCATGCAGTGTGAGACCGCCATACTACAAATGAGAGGTGTTCCAATTGAAACATATAAAATTGAGGGGCTTATCAAAGCGGACAATGGGAGGTGGTTTTTCAATGGTTTGGGAACTTATAACATGGAGTACTACTATCAGAGATAGAGAGTGGTCATTTAAGATGGAGAGGTGTACACATTTCTTCACTTAAAGGATTATGAACCTTTGCAATCTTCCAGCATATAGGGTTGCAAATGCTTAACAGTTAAGTCTATTTAAATCGATGATAAGCAATTTTTTTGGACCTTTATGGAATCAAGGAATTTTAGGGAAATGCAAGATGTAACTGAAGTAAAAAGCAGCCAAGTTTTTACTGAATGTTGGTAAAAACTATTTTCTGCTTCACAATCTTAATTTTTTATGCTTTAATGTTCACAGCATAATTATGGCAAAAGGTGGTCACTTCACTAGCAATGCAACTGCAAAATTTGGGCCATTATCCTTTGTCATTTGGCAGCACATCCCTTGCAGCACACCAACAATAAAAGGAAGTGATTTAAGCATTATAGGTAGTAATGGACCAAATATTCATGATTGGAAAAAACAGACTCCTGATTTAACTTTTCTTTTCATGCAGAGGAAACTGCCCTGTTGTTTTTGCTAAACTGCCAATTCCACCATTTCTTTTCTTCTAATTTCTCAAAGCTAAATTCAAACATTGGCACAAATTAATATTAAATCAATATTTTTGCATAAATCACAGCAAAATGCAAATCAAAATGAGTAAATTAAAGTATTTTGAGATTAAACCATAGAAAGCACCAGAAAAAAAAACATTTCAATGATAATAAACAGATGGCCAGTATATTACAGTACTGTGAATTATGGACTGACTCAAATTGAGAACTACATATACAGCATTCCATAATTATATTGATTAAGAACATTTGCAATCTATCACATTTTTTGATTTGATCAATGATCAGCTAATTTTCAACTAAACTGATTTGGCTAAATACTTCCTGGTTTCTTTGCACTTACCACTCACAGAGAGAGATTCTTTTTCTTCCTTTTTCAAATCTAACAAATCATCTATAGACTCTATTGAGGGAAAGTTTTAAAATGTTGTTAGCTCTTTTTTTTCCTCAAAGATCCCCTGGAAAGAAAGAAAAAATAGAGGCCTTATGGGCATTATGATAAATGCACGGATGTTAAGATTACCTGATTTATGTTGATTGCTTGAAGACATTGGCTCCAAAGGTGAAAAGGCATCGTTTTCCATTACAAGGGAAAGAGGAGTTTCTAGAAATATCCAAGTGCAAAATCAGACTTCTGACAAATATTTCAAGTGAGAGAAAATTATATGAATTCCTACCTGCTGAAGACAGGGCTGAATAAAAAGGTTTAGGAGAGAACAGACAAATTAACCCATAGTGCTCTTGGCAGGGAAAAATACATGTGTCGTTTTGAAAATGTGATCATGACTTCCAGGTTAACATGAATAATGCTGGTGAGTCAAGAAATGTTGCAGTTCTGTGAATTAAAGCACAACAAGGTGCTAATTTAGACAATGGCCTTAACTCCTCAGGTTATTAGCCAAGCCAAAGTGCTCAAGCATTGGCAAAATGAAAGTTACCTCAAAACTGATTACATATACTTTTATCTCTAATGCAGAAACAATGTTAAGCCACAAAACCTGGCTTGTTTCTGAAATTAGAATAACTTTTATTCAGGATGTGAAATGACTGGCCATGCCAGCTGTTGTTGGCTATTTCTAATTGGCCTTGAGATGGTGATGGTAAACTGTTTTCTTGAACTGTTGCAGTCCAGTGGTGTAGGTACATACACAATGGTATTGGGGAGGTGGTTCTAGGATTTTGGCCCAGTGCTGGTGAAGAAATAACAATATACTTCCAAGTCTGGATAGTCGGTGGCTTGTAGGGGAATTTGCAGGTGGCAGGTGATTTCCCTGAATTTGCTGTAAGTGGTTTCTGCAAATCCTCAAACTCACATCCAAGTCCTTCATCACAATCCATATAACTTCCTATTCTTTTTAACAATTTTAAGCAACTCTGGAAACCAGTGAATGTATCTGCAGTGATAGCAATGTGGTTGATTCTTAACTGTCCTCTGAAATAGCCCAGCAAATCATTCAGTTTAAAAACAATTGTTGACTGAGCCAGCAATGCCCACAGCCTATGAAGTGATGAAAAGACAGGAGAAATCAAATAGCAGCTAAGATGAAATTGTTTTATGTTCCCTTTAAATAAGTGGTTGTAGTGCAGTTCGAATGTTCAACTGTGCAAGATTAAGAAAGGGTGTTAGCCAGAAAGCTGATGCCAAAAATGGCAAAGCAACATTACAATGTTGATTAGTATTCCAATCTGTTAATTCAGCATAGTTCTGGCGGTGCTCATGCTGACATCATCGTCAAAGGTAGTGACCATGTGGCTTATAGCAAAATTGTGCCATAGCCACCATTCTGGAGCCCAAACTTTTCTCCTAGGACAGACTGTTTAAGATTATTTAATAATACCTGAAGCGCTGCATTCTTGATCCTCCTTTTCTTCTTCTAATGAGATAAGTCTGTAAAATCAAAGAAAGTACAATGATCTCAAGCTTAAGTTAATACAAATCCTATGACTATCTGGTTACCAAAGACTTAGGTAGGACAGACTCAAACTTTACACTCTTTATGAAACACATAGTAATTGCTGAAAAAGGGCACACTTTCGGCTTGATATTCGGCTTGCACTTATCAGGACAATTCACAAGAGATATAAAGTGAAGGGAAACACATTTATGTTACTTAAGGGAGACTGCTGATTTGCTTACCATATAGACTCATGTAGAGGCTTTTCCATGGACAAGGTACCAGCTAATGATGTAGAAAGGTAACTATTAAGCTTTATTTAAATTTTAAATTGGGCAGGTTGGCTTTAATCAGTTAAGGCATTGCTCTGGCAAATGAACATGGAACAGCTTTTAACTGTTTCGTTATCTTGAAATACGTGTCACGTGTGGATATGTTATTTTAGTATAATCCTTTGCACACTGATGGCTATGCAGTAAATGCTGTCCAATTTCAGAATCGCATCTCATGTAGGACACTATGTTGTGGGTTTTGCAAGAGCGATCTGGTTGGATACAGCAAACAGCTAAAAATGTTCTCTAATCTGCCAGTCTTTGTCGTGTATAGTCCACATTCCCGAGTATCACACTGGAACTGAAATTCATAGACTACATTATGTGTGATAGGTAGAATGCCTCTCTGGCTTCACAGCAGCATTCTGTTATTGATGAACACCGCAGATGTTGTTATTGACGAGATACAACATAAAAAAGCTTGTTTCACCTGTTGCTCAAACTTTTAGGTTACTTTCTCTATTCTGAGACAGACTGGGAATTTTTAGAATCCATTCATGTTTTTGAGTCATATACAGCAAAAAAAAATCATTTGATCAAGGTAGCTATTGTCCTGTACAATGGCTTTGATTTGCCTTATTTTATCATCAACCTTGCACAGTGAACAAATAGCTTACAACCTGCTTGATTTTGGCAATAAGGCCATCTAATATTGTGTGCTATCTATAGGAATCCTGACATTTTTATTGACCAGCAAGAGTAAGTTTGCAGAAGACAGCAGCAGATAGCCCAATTACCTTTTTAGCAGTCTCTTGGTCAACGGTTTTCTAATAAATTCCAAGGAAACCAGACTGCTACATGAAATAATATATGAAACCATTATTCAAGACCTTTGTGTGATCATTACCAGTGATACCAAAAACTTTGGAGTTAAAGGTTCACCCTTGCAGATGTGTGGCAACAAATGAAGCATTTAAACTTAGAAATTAAATATATCAAATCAAACTGATAGAGGGTTCGGACCATGACTTTCAAATACTGCTGTTATGCACTTAGAACATTCACAAGAGAACCTATAAATTACAGAAATCTTGCATTCCCATAAATAGGTCTCATGCTTGAACTTCCTTGATAACATATAGTTATAACTATAAATAAAACAATGTCAACACATTTCCTCCCAAAAAAGATCTAGGAACTTAAAACAAACATCAGATTTTTAAATGTTCATAATAATGGTATTTACACCATGTCATTGTGTGGCACAATAAAACAGCTCAACATTAGATACTATAACTCAGTTTATAAGTTGACTTTAGAGGCTGCAAAAAAAAAGTTTCAAAACAAATAAAAAAGGGGTTCTAATTATATGTCCACTGGGAAATCCGATTCTGGATTTGGTGATGTATAGTGAATGAGGAGACTTGATTAGGGAGCAAAAATATGAAACGCTGATGTTGGTGTGCCTTTTTAGCAATCACAATCAATTGTGACTTATTATTAAGGGTCAGTTAGGATTGCCTTGTTAGTAAGAAATTAAATTGAAAATTGATAGCCAAAAGAAATATATAGAGTTGGACACTATAGAATCTGTGTGGGTAGAGTTGAGGAGCAGCAAAGGGAAAAAGACCCTGATGGGAATTATGTACAGGACTCCTAGCAGTAGATAGGATGTGGACGGAAAATAAATCAGGAGAGAGAAAAGGCAAGCGAGAAGACTATTATAATAATCACTGGAGATGTCAATTTGCAGGTGGACCAGGAAAATCAGGTTGGTAGTGGATCCCAAGAAAAGTGATTCATGGGATTGTCTACAAGATGGTTCTTTGAGCTTGTGGTAGAGGCCATAAAGGAACAGGCAACTCTGGATTTGGTAATGTGTAGTGAGGCAGGCTTGACACTGGAGCTTAAGGTGAAGGAACCTCTATGGGGCAATGATTACAATATGACACAATTCAACCTGCAGCTTGAGAGGGAGAAGCTTGAATCAAATACAATTATTACAATTGAGTAAAGATAATTACAAGGAAATGAAGGAGGTGCTGCCAAAGTTGTTTGAATGGTGGAGCAGCAATGGCAGGAGTTTCTGGGGGTAATTCGGAAGATACAGCAGAAATTCATCCCAAGGAAGAGGAATCAAATGATGGGGACGATGAGGCAACCATGGCTGACGAGGAAAATCAGGGACAGAATAAAGAAGATTAGTAGGAAGCCAGAGGATTGGGATTTAAAAAAAACTGAGGACAACTAAAGGAACAATAAGGGGAGAGAAGAAATAGGAGGGTAATCTGGCTAGTAATATATAAAAAGAAGATTGCAAGATTTTTTTTAGACATATGAAAAGTAAGAAAGGGATGAAAGTGAATGTTGGACCACTGGAAAATAAGATGGGAGAAGTAGTAATGGAGAACAAACAAATGGTGGGGGAGCAGAATTGAAATTTTGCATCAGTCTTCATGATGAAAGACAGCAGCTTATCAGAACTTCAACAGAATAGGGGACAAGAGGTGAGCTCCATGGCCATTACAAAGCAGAAGGTTCTGGGGAAGCTGAAAAGGAGCTTTGGTGAATTTCTGCAGACCATCATGTAGGTGGTATAAGATACTGCTGAGTATCAGGGTTGCACAGACTAATATTTTTGTGAGGAGGTTTGCTGTTTAAAGTTGGCAGGTATTTAAAGCAATTTGGAAAGCAGTTGGTATCGGGAGCGGAGGTACAGTACGGATTGATGCACAGGTAAGTAGAGAATGCACCCTACATTCTCCCTACACCCTACATGTAGGGTGCATTTAATCAAGTTAAGACACAGTGAATCCCATCAATTACAGAAAATAGAAGCTACAATTTAAACATTTTCCAAAGAAATCTTCTTCTACTGATGCTGTCATGCACTGTGTTATGGAGTGGCAAAGAATATGGGAAGTTACAGAACCTAGATATAATCTTTTTTCTTAGCAGGACTGATACACTTAATGGTAAGGTCCTAGGGAGTGTTGCTGAACAAAGAGACCTTGGAGTGCAGGTTCATAGCTCCTTGAAAGTGGAGTTGCAGATAGATAGGATAGTGAAGAAGGCGTTTAGTATTCTTTCGTTTATCGGTCAGAGTATTGAGTATAGGTGTTGGAAGGTCATGTTGCGGCTGTACAGGACATTGGTTAGGCCACTGTTGGAATATTGCGTCCAATTTTGGTCTCCTTCTTATTGGAAAGATGTTGTGAAACTTGAAAGGGTTCAGAAAAGATTTACAAGGATGTTGCCAGGGTTGGAGGATTTGAGCTATAGGGAGAGGCTGACTAGGCTGGGGCTGATTTCCCCGGAGGTCAGAGGCTGAGGGGTGACCTTATAGAGGTTTACAAAATTATGAGGGGCATGGATAGGGTAAATAGACAAAGTCTTTTCCCTGGGGTTGGGGAGTCCAGAACTAGAGGGCATAGGTTTAGGGTGAGAGGGGAAAGATATAAAAGAGACCTAAGGGGCAACTTTTTCACGCAGAGGGTGGTACGTGTATGGAATGAGCTGCCAGAGAATGTGGTGGAGGCTGGTACAATTACAACATTTAAGAGGCATTTGGATGGGTATATGAATAGGAAGGGTTTGGAGGGATATGGGCCGGGTACTGGCAGGTGGGACTAGATTGGGTTGGGATATCTGGTCGGCATGGACGGGTTGGACTGAAGGGTCTGTTTCCATTCTGGACATCTCTACGACTCTATGACTAAATACTTCATAAAACATTCTTGTAAAAAAAAAACATTATTCCTACTTCATAAATAATACAATCTGAATTTTCACTGGAAATAAATTATTCAAATAATTTGCAAGCTTGCATCTGAGCTGGGGAAGTTTATTCAAACTAAATTTTAATTGTAGCAGGGAACTGTGCCTTGACCCAAGCTACTGTAACTATCTCATTACAACAGCAATAAACAGATTACTTCTCCAACAGACAGTATTCAAAACAACTGTAACTTTAAGTTCTAAATATTATTCTATTAAAGTTGTGACACTAAACCATTTTGCAATTATTTTCATACTAAATAAACTGAAGAAACTAAATTATAGCAATGTAAAACAATTGACTAAAGCATGAATGTGATCCTCCAGGTCATAACATATGACAAGCAAGTAGACATTCTAATACCTGATTGTCCAACATTTGTTTCATCAGTATGGATTTAGGAAGAAAGCTCTGTTGGTGGTTTTAAAACAAAATGTTGGCATCTCTCTACCTATCTGCACATGATATTCTACTCATCCAATGTCTGTTGAAATAGCTGCTGTTCTGGCTCCAACATACAAATGACAAGCTGTCTCAATACTGCTGAGCAGAGTGAAACATCAAAAACCATGGGACTCACACCGGAGATTACAGCATGAAGTGGTTTGTGCTGTGATGTGGCAGTCTGTTTTTGATTTCTGTTAAAATACAATGATTCAGTGCAAAAAACACCAATGTCCATCCTGCCAAATGTTAGATGCAACACGCTTCCATTCAACAAAACTTGTTTAATGGGCTCAATTTTTTGTCTTCCAAATGTAGGCAAGCACTTGGTAAATTTGTGAACCAAATGCATATACTCTTAACATGATGGGAATATTCTCATCTAAAATGTTTATTGATCAAGTGGAATGGAAAGCATATACTCTGCTGGATTATGTCAGTGATCCTGGCCCAATAAAACATGACGACTGAGCTACTCCAAATCGTGTTTGTGCAGACAGATATCTACTTGGGAGGGCCTGCTACTTCTTAAGACCCCATAAAGGGGAACCAGTTTTCAATGGTGCTCTATTGCATTGTAGCAGGGATGCTACTATGATCATGTCACCCTGATTTTCAAACACTGTAGTGGAGGTGCTAATTAAAGAAGTTGGGGGAAGAGGTTTCCTTCAGAAAGCAGGTATGTTCTGCAAGAAATAAACCAACATGCATGCAGACAGGTGAGTGAGCATATCAGTTCCAGTATACTCCATGGTATTTTTGAAGTGCAACACCCTAGGCCTGCATCACCATACTCACCTGCAAGAATTTCTTACCCTTCCCTTCTCAATTGCACACGCCTCTCTTCTAATTACAATAGGGCACTACAACCCATCTACTTATGTTTACATTCAATACTTGTGATTGAGGTGGTTTTGAAAACACAATCAACTTTCTTTTTAATGTTTAGTTTTGTCATTTTGTTAAGTCCCTTGATTTTTAAGATTTTTCAGATTCTTTTATTCAATGGTTTACCCCTCTTGTACATACATGCTGCCTCTTTCATTCAGTGTGTGACTATGTCATAGATCTTCATAATTCTTTCACATGCAATATATTAACCTATCCTTATTCTTACAAGTCAAGCTTGTACATGAAGATAGAAACCTGGAAAAAAATGGGTGATGCAGTCATCTTCCAAACTCTCAATCTGAAGAAAGAACGTGCAATTGACACCACTGGTGGTTTCCATAGCTATGAAGTTTACAAAACTAGAAACCACAGTAGCAGTTTGGTATTTTTTCTTTCTTAACACTCATCATTAATTCATAAGCTCAATACAAATATACAAACACATCCACACCACCCTGTCATGACATCTTAACTTCTGTCTAACCAGCAAAAAAAATGTTAAATCCATCAAGTTCTCTCATCAAAGTACTGATAATTCACGTGTGAATTCTTAAAATTTTCCTCTATCAAAATGTAGTTCAATTCCTATAACCTCACCTGATATTTTACTGAATGTTATCACTATATTTCATGTCCCTTTTAACTCCTTTTTTAGGTATGGAAACTGCCAGAGGTAGCTAATTCAAGGAGCTCTACTAAATACTCCATCTCTCACTTTCTGAAGTGACGACAAGGCACCAGTCTTTGTTATGTCATAATTCCAGCTGATGGCAATTCTGAACAAGTCAGATTTCTACAAAATTGCAAAATACAATTACTGTATCAGATTTCAAAATGAGTTTTTTTTTTTGCAATTTTGTTGACTTCATCACTGAACAATTTTCACACAACTTTGTCAATAGAGCATAAGTTTATGAGACAAAAGGGAAAAAAAGCTATATATGACAGTTTGCAAAATCACAACGAGAAACAAAAAGAGTCAACCCTTTTCTCCCCCCAGCAATATGCTTTGGGAACAATAATGCCCAGTGAAATATCATTTCAATCATTGCTTTATTATTCAACTGACAAAATCACAAATCATTTTCTTTGACTGACTTTCTACACATTGACCAGATGTGATTTGTGTTGAGAGACACACAAAACATGAGCTAACTCTCTGAATTTTCTCACTGAATTCTAAAGACAGCTTAAGATTTCTTTCCAACTCTTTTAGCCTGAAGACACTTCCAACTAAAAACAGCCTTTCTGCTGGGATGCATCTTAACTCCTGAAGCGTACATTTTAAAATTTCAATTCTGTAAGCACCTTAGTGGTTATCAGTACAGGTATCTTCCTAGTCATTCAGCTTAAGTCTTGAATATTTTCAGCAATGAAAAGATGATCTTGTTAACATAGGAGATCAAGAGGGTCCTTGAAGGGTGGTTATTCTGGGAAATTCTCTTCTCCAGAGAACACTGAAGGCTGTGAGATTAAATATATTCATAGCTTAATTTGATAAGAGTTTTATTTGACAAGGGAGTCAATCACGGGAGAATGTAGCAAAGTGGAGTTGACACCACAATGAGATCAGCTAAATCCCCTACTCCTGTTACTAATTCTTGTGTTTTTCAAAGTTAATGTTTTAGCTGCCAGGGCTGAGATAGAAAGTGACAGAGTTAAATGCAGCTTGCCTGGTGGCCTATTTTATCTGCCTGTTGCAGGAGTAACTAGAAACCACCAACGTAGACAGATTCCTCCCAACCCTGGACCCCTTTAAAGTGGCTTAAATGATGAATCTATTTTTGATTAAAGATTTTAAAAAATTTGAGACAATGAGCATTCATTTTGAACTGCATTCCTTGTTACTTATCTTCCATTGCAGTCTGCTGCTCCTTTCAAGCTGAAAGGTCTCCAACTGCCCTTTCTCCATTAAGGCCCCTTCCAGAGTGGGATTGACAGTGAGCCTACTCTCTGGCTATTAATTGACTAACTCAGGAAAATCACAGGTTAATGACCATTTGTCCTTAGGTGTAACTTCAAGAATAGGAAACAATACCAATCTGTTTCCTAACTCCTGAAGGAAAACCAAACCCTTGTGAAATGTTGAGGGCCAATTCACTTGCATTCCCATTAGAAGACCGTTTTCTAGAAATCTCATGTAAACTGAAATATGTTTCATGTGCTGAAACTGCTTAGATCTTTGACTGCAGCTTTTAAGAAGGCAATTCTGTCTGAAGGCTGCTACAGAATTTTGGAAAGTGCAGCAGACAGGTTGCAAACAGAACGCTGTTAGCTGGCTGTACTGAATGGCTTATGTGGCCATTTTTGCCGAGAAATTTGTTAAGATGTGGATCTGACAGCCAAAAGAGCGACAAAGGCATAGCAAAGATGAACTGAACAAAGCATTCAATTTTTCTCAGAGTATCCTGAAACCTTTCTGAATAAGACTGCATAAGAGAATGGATAATTACTGGATCTCAAGGCAAACAAAACAATGCAACATGTGTCCTGTGCAAACATCAGGATTCTTAACTTGAACTTAACTGGATGTTAATCAACACTACAATTTCATTAGACACCTGCAAGCCTTTAACAGCACCTTCCAAACTTGCACACTCTACCACAGTGATGAACAATTAACAACATTATTTTATTTTTTTTTGCCAGAGTAGAATTTCCTGGTCTTAACCCACAGGCTGAGAGACAGTGAGGTCAATGTAACTTGAAAAATAATAACTCAGAGCCATTTTGTCACAACAGTTTAGAAGGTAACTTGCAATTTGTGGTGCTTCTACATATCACAGTCCTTACCTCTCCAGATGATAGAATTCACAGGATTGGAAGGTGATATCAATGGACTCACTTCAGAGTATACATGAGAGAAAATGAGAATTTCCTAATTGTGTACATGGAAGTTTAAGATATTTATACATTTCACAGGAAATCCAGCCCCCTTCCTGCTTCTGCATTCCTAGCATTAATGTAAATCAGGCTGGGAATGTATTGTGTATATTTAGAAATTTAGTGAAATATTAGATTCACTGGCTAAAATGCACTTGTGTTGATTATTTGTTTACAGAATAATTTTAGCCCTGCAGTAAAATTACTGTAAGTGAAACTTGGCATCATGAAAAGAATGGAGACTGAATCATTCCCTTCAAACACAAAAAACATCATTCATTTCAGCAACTAGCTCAGTTGAACTTTGTTTCTTTTTCTTAAAACATATGATTTTCTGTAACTTACTCATTATCCTTGTCAGATGCATCCTTTGCCACATCTACCTTTGCATCATTATCTTCCTGTGATGCTTGCTCTATCAATTTATTTACAGGTCCTTGCAAAACCTACAATCAAAAATTTAATTATTTTAAATTATATGACATTCACAAAACATTTTAATTTTAAATTGCACACTATAGAAGAACAATTTGTTACAATAAACCCGCAAGTCATATTGTGTCAATTCAACAAAACATATGCTTCTGTCCTGAGAGAACATATTATAGCCTAAAAGACACTTGATCGCAAGTGAAAGCAAGTTTTGAACTTTAACCATCATCCTTTTGGCCAATTAATATCTCCCATCTTCCACCTAATACAGAATCCTTCCATCTATCAATTCCCTGCCTCTGCCTTTGTTACATCTCTCAATTTTTACTTCCCTGTTCAAAGATCTACCACCTGAACCATAGGGGCTGGTCTTCCTCTGTGAGCTTCAAACCTCTAACAATGGGAGTTCCAATCATCCAAATCTGGACCACTTCCTATTAGCTCCCCGGTAAGGAGACAGAGCCTTGCATCTGTAATTGGTGAACGTGGCCTGAAGGTAACTTTTAAAATTAACATGTGTGTGTTCCCATACATTGCAAACCGAGAGCACCCTGGAATTAAAATCCTGCTCCTTTCTTTGAGTCTATAGCCATTTCATATTTAATACTTCTTTGTCGTCTTGGATTTGAAAGATTGTGCAAAACGTTATCTATTTCATGTTATATCTGGGTACCTGCATTAGGTTAAAAAAGTACACTGCAAAGCCTTTGGGACATGTGAAATCTTTTTTCAAACAAGGCTTCTTAGGAATTATAACTTCAGATAGTTGAATGGATTCATTTCTCAGTCTTTACCTGTCAGAGTTTTATGGTTTTCTTGTAAAAAAAAGTGTGGGGCTTGGCAATTGCTTCTGTTTTGAATTGAATGGAGACAAGAAACCTGTGAACACGGGAGAGGCCAGTGCTGGACTCTCCTTTTTCAAAAAAAAACTTCTATCACAAAATTAGGGAGAAAGCAGATTGTTCTCCTGGGAGGGTGACTGTAACAACTTGTCATTATTGTACTTCCTGATCAACCTGTGTCTGTCAAGATCTGTGACAATGGAGTGTAATTCGTGACATATACAAGAATATCAGATTGATGATCCACTTTATCTTGTCGCCTTTAAGAACAACAACCCTTGATTAGAAAGTGTGTTTTTTGTTTTTTAAAGTGAATCTACAGAGAATATTTTGTTCCCTTTGTCTTGAGAGACAGTGTGACTGTCAGAGAGAGGAAGAGAGAGGGAGGGAGAGGGAGGGAGCAAGGGAGGGATAGACAGAGACTGTATGAATAAGTGAGTGAGTTTTGTTTGTGAACAATCCATAGCTATTTGTTAATCAATTCATAAGTTCTAGAACTTGCTGTAAGAGTTGCAGGAAGACAGGATAGCGAAGGTGTTTGGTATGCTTGCCTTGATTGGTCAGTTCATTGAGTACAGGAATTGGAAGGTCATGTTACAGCTGTACGGTATATTGGTGAGGCCACTTTTGGAATCCTGCGTTCAATTCTGGTCTCCTGCTCTAGGAAGGATGTTGTGAAACTTGAAAGGGTTCATTAAAGACTTACAAGGATGTTTCCAGGGTTGGAGAGTTTGAGTGAGAGGGGGAGGCTGAATAGACTGGGGCTGTTTTCCCTGGATTGTTGGAGGCTGAGGGGTGACCTCAGAGTTTTATAAAATCATGAGGGGCATGGATCGAGTGCTATCCTTGGGAAAATACCTTGGCTATTTAAACTCCAAAACCAGAGGACATAGGTTTAAGGAGACTGGGGAAGCATTTAAAAAGGGACCGAAGGTGCAACTTATTCACGTAGAGCGTGACGAGTGTATGGAGTGAGCTGCCAGAGGAAGTGGAGGAGGCTAGTGCAATTACAACTTTTAAAAGGCCTCTGGATGGGTATATGAATAGGAAGGATTTAGAGGGATATGGACCAAACGCTGGCAAATGGGACTAGATTTGATTAGGATAGCTGGTCGGCATGGACAGGGTGGACTGGAAAAATGACTCTAATACACATTTTCTTTGAAATCTTAAAAATCTTTCAAGTGTCATTTATTTAGCTTCCAGTGCAAAGTTGTTTCAATTACATCTACTCAGTGAAACATTTCACTATTCCCAGTTCTGAAGGGGTCATTGGAGTCTAAACATTAACTCTGTTTCTCTCTCCACAGAAGGTGGGAGACGTGCTGAATTGCTCTCTCACTATTTTTATTTAAATTAAATTTTATTGTCTGGTTATTTCTTATGGTTCTATCTCTCCCTTCATGTTCAGAAGTCTGATAAAATTGCAGCTTGAACTCCTCCTGCAGTGCTAGGCTTCAAAGTAATAGTTATCTAAGACATAGCAGCCTCTGGAGCTATGTCGACTTTCACTTCACAAAGGATCAATAGAAAAGGATGATGAAAAGGATTTATTGTAGTAACAGGAGTGTAGCAAACAATTACAACTTTCTTGATTGCAGTGTATATATTTCACTTGACTGTACAATAACGAAAGAACATAAGATGAAAGATTCAACTCCAAATGGCTGAATCTGCTAAAGTATAAGGGAAAATATGAGTGACGTTTTTATTAAGGCTGTGTGATACCAATGGATGTGTTTCTTCATGCTGGCTGAGTGCGGGTCCCGAAGGTAGAATAAACTATTAGAAAATCTTGCTGGTCCAAACAGATAAATCCAACCCACTGCTAACAACCAAAAGCATGACGGACATTGTTACCCATGACTGTAAAATAACAGGGTATCACAGATAAAAAGAGATAATTTTCTTCATGGAAACATTGTTAAAGTTTAATTAAATGCAGCAAAATATGCATAAAGCTACCTTCTCCCTTGTTCCTTTGATTATTCATGTATACAATGTCATCACATAGGTCAACACAATACAAATGTAATAACCAAACAGTGTTTCAATTCATATGTTAAGTTTTGATACGTTACCTTACATTATACAAATTCTGAACTCGGAATTACAGCTTTCATTTCCTTAGATAAACCCTTTTTTGGACAGTAACAGGACAATCCAGAATCATGTATTTGTTTTATATACTCTGCTGTTTCTGCAATTAATGGATTTATACAAACTTTTACACAGATCTTTGTTATTCTTAATATTTCTGTTAATAATAGGCAAGCTTTTTCTCCTCATTAAATATATCATTACTGTTTTTGAATTACTGTATCATGTTTAGGACCACCTTCAATCTGGGGTTGATAAGTATCAAGCAATGATCATCTCCAACAGTGACTCTAACAATTTATTCTTGATAGTTAGGGACAGCCCATCATCTTGCTCAGAATGATATACAGTCCACACTTGCCAAATTGAATGCCAATCAAGTGGGTGCATTGCCCTAGAATTTTTTTTTTGCATCTTCTGCATTGTCAAATATGCACTCATCCAGACATTGAAAAGTATTCCATCACACTCCTAGCTTATGCATTGTGGATAGTGGACAGTTTTGAGGAGTGAGGAGATTAGGTACTCATCACTAAATCTGTAGTGATTCACTCTTGTATTTGTATGGCTTGCCCAATTTAGTTTCTGGTCTAACGTAAAGCCCAGAATCCTGAAAGTTGGGATTTCATGGATGTTAATGCCATTCAATGTTAAGGCAAAATTATTGGATTCTCTCTTGTTAGAAATGGTCATTGCCAGCCAACTGTGTGGCATGAATGTTACATGCCACTTATCTGTCAAAGCCTGAATATCATCCAGGATTGGCTGCATATGGGCACAATCTGCTTTAGTACCTGAGGAATCACAGAAGACGACAATTGTTGAAGGTGGCCATCCAGCCTATCCTATCACTGAATGAGCATCATAACTAAGTCTGTCCTTCTACCTTTTCTCCATAAGCCTGAATATATAAAATATTCTTCTACTGAATCTGTTTTCACCACAATTCCAGGTAGTGCATTCCAGACTTGAACTAGTCACTGCATGAATTTGGTTTTCTCTTCTCAAAATCCGCATCATCTTGTTCTTGATCAACTTATGACTGGGAATGGTTTCTCGCTGCTCTCTCTGCCCAGACTTCTCACAATTTTGAAAACTGCTATCAAACCTCCTCTTCTCATCTGAGGAAAACAGTCCCAACTTCTTCAACTTATCTTCATCAGCGAACTTTCTCATCCCTGGAGCCATTTTTGCCAAAGTCTTTCATACTCTCCTCAATGCATTCAAATCTTTCCCAAAATGTAGCGCCTAGAACCATACACAACATTCCAGCTAAGGTCTAACTACTGTCTCAAGGGGATTCAGCATTACCTCCCTGCTCCTTAACTCTACAGCAAAATTTATAAATCCTAGGATATTGCATGTTTTATTAACCACTCCACAACTGTCCTGGCACTTAGTGATTTATGCCCACAAACCCCAAGTTGCATTGCTTTTGTGCAGCCTTTACAATAGTACCCTTTATTCTATAATGTCTATGTCTTTTTTACTAAAATGCATCAACTCACCCTCTTGACACCTGTTTAAAAGGTTCCACCAAGTTAGCTAAATATGATTTCCATTAGGAGATATATGTTAGTTCTCCTTAATTAATCTGTATTAATAGTCCATGTGACTATCAATTCTATTCTGAATTATTGTTTTGTGAAGTTACCTCACTCCTGAATTTAAACTGGATGAGTTTATAATTGTTAATCTTCTCCTTACAAATGTTTTTTTGAACAAAGGCATAATGTTTGCAATTCTACAGGCCTCTGGCAACCACATCAGTGTACATGAAAGAATCAAAGATTATAGTCAGTGTCACCGCAATTTTCACTTTTACTTCCTCCAATATCTTGGACGCACGTCATCTGGTCCTGGTGTCTTGTCAAATCCAAGTACCAATAGATTGTGTCATTTTTCCTCCATACCAATTTTTGAACCCTTGTAGTAACTGAGTTTTTCCCCTCTGGTCATCATGAGTAACGTCTGCTTCCTTGCAAGATATTTATTTAATGCCTCAGCCATGCCTCATTTCCACATATAAATCACCTTTGAAAGCCCCAATTAGTTGTTCTCTTTATGACATCTTTTTAACTATATGCATACCTAGCCTATAAAAGGCTTTGGATTTCAACGTTTGTTAGATCCCAATCTTCTTTCATATTCCTTCTTTGCTATTCTTGTTTGCTTTTTCATTTCTCTTCTGAATCTTTCATATTCACCTTGGTACTCAATTGTTTTCTCTACTGGACCCAAGGACATTATTTCATCTTAATCTTGATTCCTATCACCGTTACCACCCAGTAAGCTCTGGATTTGTTTACCCTACCTTCCCTTGTTGACGGAATATGCCATGACTGTATCTAAATTATCTCTTCATTAAAAAGGTAGCCTGTTGTTCAACTTCTTCTCATCACTGTTTTCACAGCAATCTTTGGCTCCGATCTTTCCAGCCCAGCTCTGGTATTGCTCCATTGAGATAACTTCTCGTCCAGGAAATTATTCACATTCTGGAATTAGGAGCAGTGCCTCATACGCTCCACATCTAGCTGAATGCAGCCAAGCTATTTCAGTACAGCTATAACAATGGCATTTACTGAACAATGTTAAAAGTTGCCTGGGTATATCCTGGTCAATTACTATCCCACATGTCTACTCTCAACCAGAGGTAAGGAAAGTGTCATGAACAGTGTGATCAAGCAGCATTCACACAGCTCAGAAATGCTCAGTATGGATTCCGCTATTGCCATGCGCTTCCTGTCCTCTCTGTGGCCTTGGTCTAAACAAGAAGAAGCACTTGACAGAGTAGTCCTAGCCAAACTATAGTCAATGAGAATCAGGGCAAAACTCTGTGATAGGTATGGTGCCAAATAGCAGAAAGGAAGCCAGTTTTGTTGTTGGAAGTAAGTCATCTCATTCCAAGGACAAAATTGCTGGAGTCCCTCAGGTTCAGTCATAGGCACAAGTTTCCTATCATTATATGATATTGAACTTTGCTGATGACTGCACAATATCCAGCAACTCAGCTAATAAATTAGCCCATATACTAATGCAGCAAGACCGAGACAAGTTCCAGGCTTGAGCTGATGGGTGACAAGTAACATGCAATGTTTGTCACAAATAAAAGAGAAGCCGATCATTTCCCCTAGATATTCAATGACATTACTCTTGCTGAAGCCCCCCTTTTCAAGATCCTGGGGGTTTCTATTGACTAGGACAGTCAAATGTGATTAATGGAGTAGAGTGGAGCAGGAAAAGCACAGCAGCATCCGAGGAGCAGGAAAATCCGACGTTTCGAGTAAAAGCCTAAATGCTCATTTGACGCAAGACGTTGACTCTGCTTTCTTTCTTCTTCACAGATGCCAAAGCCACTTAGTTTCTCCAGCAATTTCTGTTTTTGTTATTAAAGTACGTATGTTATGCTTCAGTTATACAGTACATTGGTGATAATACATCTTGAATACCATGTAAAAATTTGCTCTCATTATTTAAGGAAGGCCATATGTAGATTGGAGTAAATTCAGAAGAGCTTAGATTGAGATCTTGTAAAGAGAAGATTATCTTACATGGGTGATTTAAGAAATAGGGTACAGTGTATTAAAATAAAGGACCAATGGAAGAGAGAAAAAAGTTAGATAGAGAGAGAGCGAGAGAGCGAGTGAGAGAGAGGAGAGAGACAGACAGACAGACAGAGACACACAATGAAAGAAAGAGAGAGACAGACAGAGATATAGTGAGAGAGAGCTAGATAGATAGAGACAGACAGAGAGATAGAGACATATAGAGAGAGCACGCGGGAGATAGAGAGATCTCAATCTAAGCTCTTCTGAACTTACTCCAATCTACATATGGCCTTCCTTAAATAATAGATAGATAGAGACAGACAGAGAGATAGAGACATATAGAGAGAGCACGCGGGAGATAGAGAGAGATAGAGAGACAGAAAGAGATCGAGGAGAGAGATAGCAAGAGATAGAGGTAGAAAGAGATAGAGAGTGAGAGAGATAGCGAGAGAGAGGAAAAGAGAAAGAGAGAGAGAGAGAGATAGATAGATAGAGACAGATAGATAGAAAGAGAGCATGAGAGAGAGCGATATAGAGATTATTATATGGATATATATAATAGAGAGAGAGAAAGAGATAGAAGTAGAAAGAAAGAGAGATAGAGAGAGAAAGAAGTAGACAGAGAGAGAGATAAACAGATAGGCAGAGATGGAGAGATAGGAGGAGATAGAGACATAGAAAGAAAATGAGAGAGAGAGAGAGAGAGAGAGAGAGAGAGAGAGAGAGAGAGAGAGAGAGAGAGAGATCAAGAGAGAGAGAGAGAGAGATCGAGAGAGATCGAGAGAGATCGAGAGAGTGTGTGATATAGAGAGCGAGGGAGAGACATAGAGACAGAGGGATACAGACATACAGAGAGATAGAGAGAGAGAGAGGTAGAGAGAGTGAGATATATAAAGGCAGATAGAGAGAGAGAGAGAGAGAGAGAGAGAGAGAGAGAGAGAGAGAAAGAAATATAAAGAGAGAGAGAGAAATATAAAGAGAGAGAGATACAGAGAATGATATAGACAAAGATAGAGAAAAAAAGTCAGAAAGTCAGAGAGAGAGAGACAGAGAGAGACAGAGAGAGAGGTAGACAGAGAAAGACAGACAGAGGTAGAGAGAGACAGAAAGAGATTAAGAGAGAGAGATAGAAATAGATAGCAAGAGTGAGAAAGAGATAGCAAGAGAGAGCGAGAAAGAGAACGAGAGTGAGAGAGAAAGAGATAGATAGATAGATAGATAGAAAGAGATATAGATAGAGATAGCGAGAGAGAGAGAGAGATAGAAAGAGATCGAGAAGGAGAAAGAGATAGCAAGGGAGAAAGAGATAGAAAGAGATATAGATAGAGAAAGAGAGAGAGATAGTGGTAGAAAGCGATAGAGAGAGATAGAAAGAGATAGGGAGAGAGGCAGAAAGAGAGAGAGAGATTGAAAGAGAGAGAAAGGCAAAGAGGGAGAGATGGAAAGGAGATAGAGATAGAGAGAGATGGCGAGAGAGAGAAAGGCAGAGAGAGAAACACAGGGAAAGATAGAGATAGAGAGAGATAGTGAGAGAGAATGAAAGAGATAGAGAAAGATATAGAAAGAGATAGAAAGAGAGAGAGAGATAACGAAAGAGGGAGATAACGAAAGAGAGAGATAGAAAAAGATAGAGGTAGAAATAAATAGAGAGAGTGAGATAGAGAGTGAGATAGAGAGTGAGATAGAGAGTGAGATAGAGAGTGAGATAGAGAGTGAGATAGAGAGTGAGATAGAGAGTGAGATAGAGAGTGAGATAGAGAGTGAGATAGAGAGTGAGATAGAGAGTGAGATAGAGAGTGAGATAGAGAGTGAGATAGAGAGTGAGATAGAGAGTGAGATAGAGAGTGAGATAGAGAGTGAGATAGAGAGTGAGATAGAGAGTGAGATAGAGAGTGAGATAGAGAGTGAGATAGAGAGGGAGATAGAGAGGGAGATAGAGAGGGAGATAGAGAGGGAGATAGAGAGGGAGATAGAGAGGGAGATAGAGAGGGAGATAGAGAGGGAGATAGAGAGGGAGATAGAGAGGGAGATAGAGAGGGAGATAGAGAGGGAGATAGAGAGGGAGATAGAGAGGGAGATAGAGAGGGAGATAGAGAGGGAGATAGAGAGGGAGATAGAGAGGGAGATAGAGAGGGAGATAGAGAGGGAGATAGAGAGGGAGATAGAGAGGGAGATAGAGAGGGAGATAGAGAGGGAGATAGAGAGGGAGATAGAGATGGAGAGAGAGAGAGAGAGACAGAGAGAGAGAAAGGGAGAAAGAGATAGAGACAAAGACAAGCTGTCACAACAATTCAGCTGTCAGCTGCACAGGTGGTGGCCTTGGGCTCAAACATGCAGGTGACAGAATTACTAGTGTCTCTGACACACATACACTAGCATAAGTTCAAAGAGTGAACATGAGAAGACCAAATTTGAAGATTACGAAGATGGAGATCTGAAACTCATTCCTCTCCTAACAATCTAGGCTGTACTCTGGAGTATTTTTTTTAAATCAGTTCCATTCATGTTTTTCAGGTCAAGCAGTTTTACACAAAAACCATGAAAGAAATACAAATCTTTTTGGATGGAAATAAAAGGGAAAATAACAAAGAACAGTTATGTTTTTCAAATGGTTTTTGTGTATCTACAATGGATATGCAAATCAAAATGTACATTTACCTTCAACATTGCAAATTCATATGGCTGGTAGCCTTTGAAACTTTCATGAATAGCTGCCATTGTGTGAGATGTCTTTTCCCAGAAATGGAGTAATGTTGTCTGAATCAAAACAAAAACAACTATTTTAATTTTAATTTAGTATCATCGTGACTTGCTCATTATTTATGTTTACCAACTAAATAATTAATGTATAATTTATAAGATTCATGATTTGGAGATTTATAGATACATATACTTTCTGCAATTTACAGTGAAATAGACAGTAACAAATTACATGCATTTTTTTTCACATCCATCTGTAATGAAAACTTGCACTGATTCAGAGTCCTACAAGCAAGCTATCCCATCTGTCTATAAAACTGACAAAGAATCCTACAGAATGGCTGAAGAAATTATGTGACGAGCCTTGGAGAATTTCAACAGGTCCTGGGACTGGACTGTACTTGTGTTGAGAAGACCTTGTGAAATTCAATTAACACTTCCACATGTAAGCATAAAGTCTGTGACAATGGTTCTCCAGGAGATGTGAATTGCTCTGTATAACACCAAAATAAAATCGACAAGTGCCTTCTAAGCAAATGGCTAAGACAGATAAAAATGGTCAATTACATTAACCACAAGACAATGGATGACACTGTGCTGGAGGTCTGGATAAACATAATATGGAAGTATGATTTGCTGTTTTGGGATAGCAACCATGTATCAGACAAAGGTGTAAGCAATCATTTTATATAGAAATTCATCCCTTTCCCTTTAGGAATAACTCTGAAATATAGGATTGGGTTTCTCAACAGGGAGAGGGAGGAAGACAAATCAGTCGGAGGACTACTGTACTGATCCAGGTTATCAAGGGCCTCAAAGTGCCATAAAAACAAAACTAAGGAGACATTATTCAATCTCAAGCAAGCCATATCTACAATGATACTAGAGACTGATCCTAATTTCATACACATCATTTATCCACGTCGTCTTAAAATCCTTGTGTGTATATATATTTTATATAACGTCTAACACTTTAGCAATATGATTTGGAGATGCCAGTGTTGGATTGGGGTGTACAAAGTTAAAAATCACACAACACCAGGTTATAGTCCAACAGGTTTAATTGGAAGCACTAGCTTTCAGAGTGCTGCTCCTTCACAACCACCTGAAGGAGCAGTTCTCTGAAAGCTAGTGCTTCCAATTAAACTTGTTGGACTATAACCTGGTGTTGTGTGATTTTTAACTTTAGCAATAGTTATATTGCAAAGTAACTATCTTGAAGTGTATAGTGGTGCTGTTGATTATTTTAAATTAAAATAAGCAATAACAAAAAAGGGGACTAAATGAACTCTACACACTACTGTTTCACATGCTAATCTTGAGGACACACCAAGATCTCATACAATCCTTTAATTGTTCTACACACAGATTTCCCCCCACCCCGCCCCAACCAGGTGAGGTTCCCTAATACTGACCCAGATGGGATATCCTAAATTGTTAAAGCTCCTGGGCTCACCTGCCTTAATCATCCACCTACTCAGTTGACTGCAAGGTTAATTTAAAAATAAATCTTTTCCCTTGTTGATAGTTTTCCTCTCAAACCCAAATGAACTTGTTTTGTTTTTTTAAAAAAAATCTAACTTAACCAGGTGTTCTTGAATTTACAAAGTCTGATTGTTCATTATTGAACCCCAGAAGAATTAGCAACACAACACATACAAACACATTAGTAATAAAAAAAAGACTCCAAATAAAGCTAAAATAAGCTTGAATTGTTTGTGAAGAGCAGATAGTTGAACATTTTGACTGTTGGGGTGGCAGTTATTGGTTGTGTTGGTAGGTAAACAGCCAGTTTCATGACCATCAGTTTTGCCAATGGGATGAGATTCTAATGCTCTGGTGCATTTTGACTGTGATCAAATACCAGTTTTCAGAGTGAGAGTATCTTTCATTGTTCTGTTCCAGTTTAAACTGATTGCAGCACTTAGAATTAGAATCTCTACCTGCAACACAGGTGTGACTAGAGCATAGTTTTTTGATTATGACCATTGCAGCAAAGTAAAGCTGGTACACAAGACAGCATTCAGTTCCAGTAGTCTCCAGCAGTATGAAATTGGCTTTTTAAAGCACTTTTTTCCTGTGTATTCACAGGCAAAATGAAAGATAAAATGTGTCTAGCAGTTTGGGTCATAATCTGCAGACAGTAGCTCGTTGCTGAGCAGGGTATCATTAGGTTTTTGTAGTCGAATGACATCACAATATACAAACTTTTTTGAAATTCCATTGACACTTTTGGATATTATGTCCCATTGATCCCACAAAAAATGTTATTATACACCTGCAGTTATCATATCTTCAGCAGCTCTCTTTTTAAAAGACATGCTGGAATTAAGAGCATAAAAGTCATCCACAGTACTTTGGTGGGATCGGACTTGTGCTCATTACGACTTCTGAGGAATTTTGAAATGTTGTGTAAGTAAGAGAATTCGAGTGAGTGTGGAATTGCTGTTGAATTCTCTTACAAAAAAAGAAGTGGTTCAGAGGCAGAATGGGAGACCAGCAGTGGACTTTGAAAGCATTGATTAAAGGGAATGAATAAAGGAATAGTTGCTGAGTTTAAAAAATACGGCTCCCTTCCTCCATGTGTAGACAGGGTCAGTAGATTCCACAGGACGCAGGAAGATTACTAAGTAATCTCTAAACGTAATACAATAGTTAACCACTTGATAGAACTTAAAATAATAATGCAAAGATCTTTCTAAACCTGATTTGTTAGATAAACCATAGAAGTGATGGCAGAAAGGTGATGTATTCCAGTTGCAGCATGTAGAAACTGGTGGACACTTGTGATTCACAGTAGCCACACTAACAGCAAATATCAGCAATCTGAGGAAAGTCACCTTCGAGTTACTGAACTGGCATCTGAGCTTCAGATATTGAGATGCATCAGGAGAAAGAGAAAATTACTTATACACTGATCCAGGAGACCGTCACACCTCTTAAACTGAGGACTTCAAATTTGAACCATAGTAAGGGACAGGAGGATATGATTGCAAGGAATGGGAAATTCAAGGGTGTAACTTGAACTTTCACCCTTGCAATTGACCAACAGTGGAGGAAGTGAGGACTGTAGATGCTGGAGGTCAGAATGAGAGTCTGGTGCTGGAAAAGCACAGGTCAGGCAGCATCCGAGGAGCGCGAAAATTAACATGTCAGGCAACAGCTCGGCACGTCGATTCTCCTGTTCCTCGGATGCGGCCTGACTTGCTGTGCTTTTCCAGCACCACATTCTCACAAATGACCAACAGTTTCAAGGTTCTACCAGGACAAAGGCAGATACTGCAAGGGAGGATGATCAAACTGACTATCAAACATTGGATCAAGGAGCCATTAAAATGATGAAATTAAAGAGAATGTAGTATGGAATACTGTAGCTAAAAGGATAGATATAGGTCACTGCAGCCCAAAGTGAGTCCTATTGACTCTGATGCTTGCTGAGTGCCAGAAATAAGGACATAATCTTGATTTGGAGAGGAATCTTAGGGATGAGGAAGGATCCAGTTGCTGACTACTTGGGAATCAATGACATAGGTAAGGTACAAAATAATGTTCTTCAAAAAGCTACATTATAAAAGCAAAACAACAAAAGCAATCATGCCTGGATTACTACTAGGTAAGCCAATGGTATAATAGCAATTTCACTGGACTAGTATTCCAGAGGCACAGCTAATGCTCCGCCAAGAATGTTCAAAATCGCATTACAGTAGTTGGAATATAGGCAAAGATGGCCGAGCAAGTAAGTAGAAACTGCAGAGGAGAAGAAGCGGCTGTGGTTTAGGAGAGTGACGTGAATGGACAAGGGTATGCAATGATGAGAGTTTGGAGGTCCAGGAGCCTTTATGAAAGGAATGGGCAGTGGTAGAGTTTGAATGAGTACAGCCCTGACATTGTGAGACAGCAGAGAGAAGATGGAGCGAAGACCAGAAAATCATTAACTTCACAGCAAAGCTGTGCATTGCATCTTACTGAGGACATGGCACTGACTCAGGCTGCTTTCTTGGTTCCGGCTGATAGAGTCTGGTGGCCTAGTTTCCTTTGCAGTAAAAGCAGTTCTCTCCCCTCCATACTCTATGTCCACCTATGCCTCTCCATAAACAACCTGAAGGGCTGATTTCCCTTCTGGTCCATTTCCTTTGGGATAATAATACAGAAGTATCGCGTTAAGACTAATTAGAATTTGCACAAATTGCTGTATTGTGCGCCCTCCTGCTAATGGGTTTAAAGTCAAGGGGTTAAAAAAAACATCTCCAAGGGAGATTTTCTTGCCTTCTGCCCCTTAAACAAAACAACGAGTGGTGTGATGGGGTAGGGCAAGGTATGGGTGTCAGGAAGCCAATTCACCATGAGGACTTATGTAGCCCCACTCACCTCTTAGATGCAGCAAAAATAGCTCTGTACAATGCAGAAAGCTAGACAACTTTAGTGACACAGACTGGTGGCAAGCAAGGAAGGGGAACCACCTTTATAGGTTCCGAGGCCCCACTGAAAGTAAACCTGCCACTCAAGTTCATCCTTCCCATTTAAACCTGCCTGGCCTCTTGAATTCGGTCCCACATCTGCCTGCTGAGATCATAACTGCAGACTTACTTGCACGTACATAATGCTTTAAAGTTTTCATCATATGTAGGCAGGGTGGTTAAAAAGGTATTGGCATGCTTGCCTTCATGGCTCAGTCCTTTGAGTATAGGAGTTGGGACATTATGTTGAGGCTGTACAGGACAGTGGTGAGGCCTCTTCTGGAATACTGTGTCCAGTTCTGGTTGCCTAGTTATAGGAAGGACATTATCAAACTGGAGAGGGTTTAGAAGAGATTTACCAGGATGTCGCTGAGTACGGGAGGTTTGAGTTATAAAGGTGGACTTTTTCCACTGCAACAAAGGAAACTGAGAAGTGACCTGATGGAGGTTTATAAAATAATGAAGGATATAGATAGAATTGATGGTAGTTCTCTTTTCCCCAAATGGGGAATTTCAAGACTAGGGGGCACATTTTTAAGGTGACAGGGGAGAGATTTAAAAAAGACATTGAGGCAAAGTTTTTTTTTTTACACAGAGGGTAGTTCGCGCATGGAATGAATTTCCTGAGGAAGTGGTGGTTGTGGGTAAAATTACAACATTTCAAAGACATTTGGATAGATATATGAATAGGAAAGGATTGGAGGGATATGGGCCAGAAGCAGGCAGGTGGGACTAGTTTAGTTTGGGATTATGTTCAGCATGGACTGGTCTGACCAAAGCGTCCATTTTCATGCTGTATGGCTGTACAGTGGGACTCTCTATGCTTGAAGTCATTGTCAAGGCTCATGACTGGTGTTGCTGGAACTAGAGGTACTCACCAAACAATGGTCTCCAAGGCAAGACTTACTCCCAAGAAACAAGAGGAAATCTCACTTTAAAAATCACAATGCTGCCATTACTAAATCACTGCAGGGCAGCCATTGGAATTATTTGCAGGTTCTCCCAACTTAACCCTTGACTATTTAGCTGTGGTGGAGGGACATGATAGGAATCACAGACCCTCGAAAAATCTAGCCTGAAAAAGCTCCAAAATGAGCTAAGAACTAATTCAGTTTACAACATTTATAATTTGATTGCTTGCCATTTACACTCAACTTAACTGTGACACAATACTTTTCAGAGGTAGGAACCCTTACTTAGCTTACATTTAAAATTGGCTCCACAACACTGAAGATGAATTGAACAATGCATTTAAAAGTATAGTTAGCCTCAATTATAAGTGTCAACTGCTAATTAGTCTTTATTGTAACAGCAAAACATCAAAAGAATAGTCAACTGTTAAAATATACATCTGTCAGGTCTGTGACAATTCTAAGAAGAGAAACACTAATTTCTATCCTTCAGATTTTATTTTTAGCTTAGGCACTTGAGAAATGATTGCATGTTTATCTTTAAATAACCTCATGACTTAATATCATATCCTAAAGCTAAAAACCTTTAGAGGCAAAGAAGTCAATTATGAGACCATATTTTTTCTTAAAATATTTTCATCATAATGCACGCTTAAGAAAGAATATAGCAGATAGCAATTGATTGGTGCATTAAAAAAAAAATAAACTTGATGTGGATCGAAAGCCCAACTGAGAATGTTATGATGAATGACTCCATCGATGTACAATAATGCTTAAACTTTGGGAAAATAATGAAGCAAAAGAGAGGGAAAGCTAAACAGAATATCCGTAAACAATCACAGAATCACTGATTGGTTACAGCATTGAAGGATGGCATTTCATCTGTTGCATCATGCCAACATTCTGCAAAAGCAACCTTGTCTTTCTTCCATTTTCCATGGTCCTGTAAATTTCTTCTTCAACATTTCTTCAACATTCATATCTAATTCTTTTCTGAAAGCCACAACTGCACCTGCCTACATCACATTCAGAGTGCATTCCAGACACTAAACATTGACTGCACAAAAATATTTTTCTTCATGTTGTTGTTGCTTCTTTTGGCAAACATTACAGAACAATGTCCTTTGGTTCTCCCCTCATCTGTCACAGGAATAATTTCACTACTTATTGTCTACATTTTAAATATGACTTTAACATCTCCTCTTACCCAAGGAGAAAAGCCTAATCTTTCCAATCTATCCACATAACTGAAGCATTTTTCATTAGTATTATCTGCATCCTCTCTGTACCGTTCAGATCCTTATTATAGCGCAGCATACAGAATTGGGCACAATACATCAGTCAACCAAACGGAAGTAGAAATACAAAAAGCAGAAATACCCAAATAAATTAAACAAGCTACATCTCAAGATAAATGAGTGAATCCTTCAAATTTAAAATGGCTGTTATTCCCAAAATGCAAAAATAATTAAGGACGGATTGAATAGCAAGCTCTGGAAAAAATACTTTGTAAAACTGTACAATGCACAAATCATTGTGGATTAATCAGTTCAGAGAAACTGTCCTGAACAAAAAGACAGATACTTGTTGCTGGAATTCAGGGGATCCAAGTAAATATTTCTATTTACAATCTGAAAGATAATAACGTGCCTGATTTTGTTATATTAACATAACTGCAGAGTTACTCCAGAGATTCAAAACAAAATATTGTAAATTTAGGGATAGCAAATGGTTGAAAGTGATGGATAGCCAATAACAATACCAATTTTCAAAAGGTACAAGAGCAACACTAGCATGTAGAGGAAACAGCTTTAGTAAATAAACTTCCGAGTATACTTAGTAAGTCATTGAAGAGAGGAATAGAAAGACACATTAATATGGTACTGTCGGGGGATCTAATCTGAGAAGATCGCACTGCAGAGCTTTGCATCGCAGCAGGAGCAGGACGGACCTTTAACCCACCCAACCCAGGTCATCAGGATTTCTTGGGGCGTTGGAAAGATTGTGGAGCCCCAAGAAACATTTAAAAATTGACCTACCTGTATTTTCAGCTGTCCAGAAATGCCTAAAAAAGGGAGGAGGAGCATCCGAGGCCGGGTCTGCAGTTCAGCCTGCAGCAGCCTCGGAGCCAATTACTCTCCAGGACCTGGTGAACCAGCTCTCGAAATCTCACGAGATGCTGGGGAAACAGATTGGAGAGAAACTGGCTCCAGACTCTCTCATGCTGCAGAAGCATGAGCAGCAGCTGGGAGACCCGGAGAAGAGGACGGATGAGGTGGAGCACTGGGTCACAGTGGTGGAAGCTGATGCCAGTTCATTCAAGGATGAGATCCAAGCCCTGAAGATGCAGGCTCTTAATTTGTGTGACCAAGTGGATAATCTTGAAAACAGGGGCAGGAGAAAAAACATTTGGATCATCGGTCTGCCTGAGGATAAGGAAGGTGAGCGGCCTGTGGAATTTGTTGAAGATTGGCTTCCAAAATTCCTTGACTTGGAGACTGGCATGAGAGGACTGAAGATAGAGAGGGCTCACCGGGTCTGGGTCAACGCCCTCGTCCTTTCCTGGTGCGGTTCCATCATTACCGGGATAAGGAGTGTGTCATGGAGGCTTCCAGACTCCAGGGGAACGATCCAAAGGCCCTAATTTATGAGGGGTCTAAGATCATGTTTTTTCAGGACTTTTCAGCAACGGTGATCCAGAAACGAAAATCGTATGATGGTGTCATGTCAAGAGAAGATTGAAGGAGCTTGGGATTCAGTACTCCCTGAGATATCCGGCAGTGCTTCGGATCACCTTAGATGGATCCATGCATCTGTTTGACACATCGGAGAAGGCAAGAGACTTTGTGGACAAACTAACCTAATTTAAACAATTGTAGTATGTAAGAATATTTTTGCTTGGGTATGCGTTTATCATTCTGTAAAAGAAATGGAGGAAATCCGGTTGGAGCTTTGTTTTTCCTCCTTTGTTTTCTTCTATTGATAATAATTTGGTTCAAACTATGTCTGACGGTGGTTAAGATGTACATTTCAAATTTCTAAGTTGAGACAACCAAAGGATGGGTGCGGTATTTATTCCCTTTTTTTTATTAAATAAAAGAATTTTTTTATTCATATTGACATTCTATGGGGTGTTTATTCTTTTTAGTTTGTGCTTGCGATGCAGTTCTAGCTGGGAGACGTGAAGGTGGTTGAGATGGTTAGATCCCTATTTATGGGCAGTTCGGGATGGGTAGTTGCCCCCTCCAGGCAGGGGATGAGTTCCGCTACTCAGCGCTATTGGCGCTTTATATGTTGGTTTGTTTTCTAGTTTTTGTTGTTTTTTATTTTTAATAATTTTGTGTGTTTGTTAAATGTAGTGGTTTTAGTTTATGTAGTTTTTATATTTGGTGGACATGCGACATTAAGGCTCAGCAATTTGTGTTTGGGTTCCTCCTCTCTGAAATTTAAATGTAATTGCAGAAGATTATGGCTAATGATTTGATTAAATGGTGTACCTGGAATATCAAGGGAAGTTATTCACCAATTAAGAGAAAGAAGGTAGTCATGAATCTTAGAAAGGAGAAGGTGGATATTGCTTTGTTACAGGAGACACATTTGGATGACAAGAAACATCTGAAATTACAGCAGAATGGCTTTGACCGAGTTTATTTTTCATCATTTAATACCAGAAGTAGGGGAGTGGCTATATTGGTTAGGAAAAATCTGTCATTTAAATTATTGGAATGTGTTACAGACACATACGGGAGGTTTGTAATTCTTCAAGCCTTGATAAATGGGGAAGAATATGGTATTTTAAATGTTTACTGTCCCCCAGATCATCCTCTTAAATTCTTGGTAGATGCTTTTTCTAAACTGATAAGTCTCAAGTCTCGGCAGATCATTATAGGGGGAGATTTTAACTGCCTCATGGACCCCACAGTAGACAGGTTGCCTAAAGGTCCCGCGATACCCTCTGCACAAACTAAACAGTTAGTGGGTCTGTGTGGGGAATTAGGGTTGGTGGACGTCTGGAGGCGTCTCCACCCTACAGGTAGGGATTTAACGTTTTTCTTCAATCCACACAGATGTCACACGAGGATTGATTTTTTTCTGACCCCTGCGGTAACCCTGGATCTGGTAGCATCCTGTACAACTGATAATATTGCCATCTCTGATCATGCTCCAGTGTACCTCATGGTTAAAATCAAGGATGTTACAGTGGATTCAAGGTACTGGCGAATGGACCCCTTTATTCTCATGGACAGTAAGTGTGTGGAGTATTTTTCTAGGGAATTTCGGGCATTCCTAGACATCAACATAGCTCATCTGTTCTCTGGGAAACTGCCAAAGCTTATGCCAGAGGGTTAGTCATTTCATATTCCATCAGTAGGAAGCGGCAGAAGGGTGAGCAGCAACATCTCCTTGAAGCACGGTTGAAGGCAGCCGAGAAGGCCTATTTTGACAGACTGTCGTTGGTCAAACTACAGAGGATTATGGCACTCGGTCTGCACTAAATTCTGTGCTCACAGACGGCAAAGGAGCTGGCTTTTGCAAACCAAAGGTAATACGAGCATGGTGACAAGCCAGGCAAATACTTAGCATATCTTACTAGAAACAGAAGTGCCCCACAAACCATTATAGTGATTAGGGTCTGGGAACCTAACATATGATTCTAAAAAGATTAATGTGGCGTTCCAGAGATTCTACTCTATGTTATATCAGCCTAAAAATTGTGAGGAGGGGCAGGCCAAAATGGAATCCTTTTTTAGAGATCTGAAGCTCCCGGGTGTGACTCCCAAACAACAGTCCTTTCTCAATGCCCCATTATCAGAGCAAGAAGTGCAGGAAGCCGTGAGGCAGCTTCAGAGTGGAAAGGCGTCTGGCCCTGACGAACTTTCTAGTGAATTATATAAGGTACTTATATGTATACCGTCAGGCCTGATGCTGAATATGTTTAATGATTCATACAGTCATGACTGTCTCCCACCATCACTTATCCTTAAACAAGGGAAGGATCCGGAAGATTGTGCTTCATACAGGCCCATCTCGCTCTTAAAATTGGACTTTAAGATCCTCTCTAAGGCTCTCGCGTTAAGGCTGGAGAATGTGTTACCCTCTATTATTAAAGAGGATCAGACGGGCTTCATAAAGGGTCGCAGATCCTCCAATAATGTTAGGAGGCTGCTTAACGTAATTCAGGCATGCCAACAGCAGTCAATAGAGTGATTGGTGATTTCTTTAGATGCAGAGAAGGCATTTGACCGAATTGAGTGGCCGTACCTTTTCTATACTCTGGAGCGGTTTGGTCTGGGCAAAGTTTTCATACAATGGGTAAAGACTCTCTACAGTGTACCTCTCGCTGCAGTCATTACCAATGGGGTACGATCAAGCAATTTTAATATTTCTAGGGGCAGCTGGCAGGGCTGTCCCCTTTCACCATTACTTTTTACTTTAGTGATTGAACCGTTGGCAGAGGCCATTCGTGGGGATCTCAATATATCAGCTCCAGAAGTGAGGTCAAAATTACATAAGATCTCGCTGTATGCAGACGATGTTCTAATTTTCTTGACAAATCCAGCAGTTTCAGTGCCTTGCTTGGTACAATGCATTCACGCGTTTAGCACTTTTTCAGGGTATAAGATTAATTTTGCTAAATCAGAGGCTATGCCTATGGGTGGCCTTACGAAAGAGTTGGCTCTTGAGAGTGACTATAGATTCCCATTTAGGTGGTCACAGGGGGGTTTTGTGTATTTGGGCATATTCATTACTCCAGTTCTGGATTGGCTGTTGAAAGCCAATTTTACTCAATTATTTGAAAAAAATTAAACAAGATCTCCAAAGATGGGAGGCACTTCCAGTCTCATGGTTGGGCTGGATAGTGCTTAAGATGAATATTCTCCCCCGTTTGCTATATCTTATACGGATGCTCCCCCCAACTTTCAACAAACAAACACTCAGGAGACAGAATGGTTGGTTCAGCTCCTTTATCTGGCACCGTAAACGGCCCCTCATTAAATTAGCCAAACTGCAGTTGCCTCACAGATTGGGAGGAGAGGACCTTCCGGACATTAAAAATTACCAATTAAGCTCGCTTTTGACCTATGAGAGTGATTGGGTTTGTGGGGACCCTCTTTAAATATGGCTAGATATCAAAGCCTCCAAGGCAAGGTGTCCCCTTACCAGTTTGCTGTTTTTGGACAAAATGAGGACAGTTAGGGAATATTGCCACAACCCAATAGTCATCAATACTGTTAAAGCATGGAGGGCAATTCGGCAGAGGGAAGGTAAAATTGGCAAAACATCTTTGTTTACACCTTTAGTGGGTATGCGGAGTTTTCAACCAGGTATGATAGATTCAGGATTTAAACGTTGGGCACCTAGGGGTATATCTTGCATGGGTGATTTATTTGAGGGAGATGTAATGATGTCCTTCGATCAGTTAGTACGGAAGTACGAGTTACCTAATAGAGACCTCTTCTGTTTTTTTCAAGTTAGGGATTTTATTCAAAAAAAGACCACACTTTTGACTGATCCCTACAAATCTGACATAGAAGGAGGGGTACTAAGGGCTAAGAGTACACTCTCTGTCAGTACTTTTTATCACCAATTGGGGGGTGCCACCTCAGAGGAGTCTGATCAACTCTGCGAGATGTGGGATAGAGAGCTGGGTGTCGAAGTTTCTTCAGAGGCATGGGAGGATATTTGGGAGAATGCAAGGAAGATATCAATTTGCAATAGGACCCATGCTTTACAGTTGAAGATTCTCCACAGGGTCCACTTAGCCCCAGACCATTTATCAAAATTTAAACCAGTGGTATCTTCAGCATGTCCCAAGTGCAAGGTCTGCACGGGCACTCTTACCCATTGTCTTTAGTCTTGTGACAGGCTTCAAATGTATTGGAGCGCTGTGGTGGGTGCAATGGAGAGGACTTTAGGTGTAGGGGTGGAGAAGGACCCTTTTTTGCTCCTTTTGGGCCTACCCATTGTATTTCCTGCAGACTCGCATAAGGTAAAACTTTTCAATATTCTTACATTCTGTGCAAGGAAGAATATCTTGCTAGGTTGGATATCAGAAAACCCCCCAGGTCTGTCGGGTTGGCGGAAGAATGTTATGGAGCATATTCCCCTGGATTTTCTCACAAATATGGTACACCACAAAACTGAGAATTTTTACAAGACATGGCAACCCTTTTTGAAATACCTGGACACAGATTTATCTGCCACATTAACAAGGGCTTTTATATAGCCGTAACGATTGGGTCTCATGAGTCCAATATCCAGGGAGGAGGAACTGTGAATGTGTGAGTGTTTTGTTTGGCTGGACTGAGTTATTACTATTTATTTGTTTGTTGTTAGGTATGTATTTATTTAGTTAGTTAAATAGCTAGTTCAGGTTTTGTTTAATTTTATACTTCTCTGTATATGTTTATACATTCGTATAGGAGGGTGGGCTGGGGAATCTTTTTATTATTTGGGTTTAGTTTTGTACTGTTTTGAATTGCATTGTTTTGTATTTGTTGTAATATTTAAAAATATAATTTTTCTTAATAAAAATATATTATATAAAAAACATACTGTATAAAACAGATTGGTTTTAGACCAGAATGAAATTCAATAGATCAATCATTGATAAGACGAAGTTCACAAAAATTTATGGAACATCACATCACATACATTGTTGCCATTAGTAAGTAATTTTCAGCAAGTCTAGTGAATAGCAAGGAGGAATATGACCTGCCTAAAGGCTGCATGGACTTCTTGAGAGACTCGTCAGATTGATACAAAATAGCTATAAATAGTCATGAGTTCTATTAAAGTGGATAGGAAACTGACACAATGGTTTATAATCAACAATTGGAATGAGGCAACAGCACATAATATCACAAGCTATTTAATCCAGGAATAGAAGCAGTAAAATGGCAAGATTTCAAAACAATCTCTGATTTGCTGACAGCATTGGCTGTATAACAACATCTAAAACAGAATGGCTCAAATGAACATGGTAGTCTACTCTAATGCATTTTTAAAATTTACTCATGGGATGTGGGCCTTACGAGCTGGGCCAACAATTAAACAATTATTGCCCATCTTTAGTGATACAGAACACAATGAAGACCTTAAAAAAATGTCACACAGGTTGAGAAGTATGAGGATTATGTAGAAGGGAGGGGATTCAGTTGCTCAGGTAGAAGGTGTGTGTAATTCCAGAGAATAGGACTTCTGAAGAAGCCTCAGAACAATGGATTGGGCTTGTTTCTGCTCATTATGGAGACTAAATTTATGAACTAATAGCTATCCACATGTTATTACATGGTTAGAATGTTGGAATAAGAAATCTTGTTGAGAAAAAGATACCACAGAGATGAGATACCAGGAAGAATACTGCAAAACCAAAGATGCAAAGAATTAATACTACAAATCTGCAATCTGAAAGATGGACTATGCCAGAAATCATCAAGTCTGGTAACGTTTATAGGAGGTAAGGATAGAGGTAACAGGCAGAATTTAATGTCTCCAGAAGAAACAGAGGTAGGGGAACAGCCTATGATCAGACTGGAGGAGATCCTGCCATATTCTTATCTGTCTCCATCATGTCCCAGAAGAAAAAAAGATAATAGTGCCCTCAACTTCCACTTAAAACTCCTATTCTCCCTCCAGTGGGATTCATCAAGCCTCAGCACAAGAACTAGTCATCCAGGTTGCATGCTCAGGAAACCCTGGATTGAGCTGCGGCTTTCGAGAAAGAGAGCACCCCTTATTCTTAGGCACTCTGCAACTGATCACGGGACCCAGCATTAGTATGGCGGAACACTCCACCCTAGTTGGCATTCTCAAGAATCCCTTACCAATGTTCTGAGAAGGCCCCACTGAAAGAAAGGCAGACCCTCTAACGTTGCACTGCCAGGACTGTACAATGCCAAAGCTGCAAAATATTTTCATGGCCCAAGAAATGCAATGGCTGTGTGATGAACAAACTGGCCCTCCCTCAGAATGATAGCATCCACATGTGTGCCAATGCCACTCTGCTAGTGCCAAGCTACTTCACCAGTCAGCCACCAGGTTGAAATTAGTTGTGAAAGTTGAACCCAGGCCTTATAAGCTCAAGTGCTATTTGAAATTACCATCCGAGACCATTCTCAGCAAGATTGAGAGTTTGGGGAAAAGTTTAGCAGTGGTAGAGAGGAGATTGGTGCAGAATTGAAGTGGTGTCTGACAATTTCTCAAGGCTAGAAGCAAAACAATGCTGGAAGCCAAGTGACATCCCAATCTGCCCGCTTTGCATGCTCCAGTACTAACATGCCACACTCTTGTTAGCACTAGTGTGATGTGCTATGCAGACCATATTACAAGTGAGGAGAGTGATATGGCAATTAATTTTCCCTTGCTGGGCATTAACTGTACTAATGTCACCAGTGTTACAAAATCGAACTTTGCAGCCTTGAATTTCATTATTTTATTATTTGCAAAAATGTCACCTTGTTAGCTAGATGTCTTCTGCCAGGTCACTTCCATTGGATTACAAAGTATGGTTTTAGAAAGGTAATAATTCTCATATAATATTACAGCATTAGCATCAGTTAATTCTCATCGACCCCAGCTATGACCTTCTCTTCTTAATAGTCCCACCCAGCAGTTAGCCTGAGTAGGAAATGGAATAACGCCAATGCCAATGAAGTCACACAGTAAAACGGAGCTAAAAGCTTCAAGCTCTAGGAATTCAATCCACAATGATGGATTACACTGCAACCACAACTCCTGATAAGTATTGATGTTGTTATAGCACACACCTCATTGCAAGCAGATTTTGGGACTTTCAGTCTGCCAAGTGTTTTCAATTGGCAAAAGAAATCATGGACAATGCAGCGAACGTGTAAACATGGAACTGGTCAGCAGCTGGACTTAATAGGCTGTTAAGTTAGGAAAAGTAGGCAATTCAAGCAATTTGGCAGTATAATTCTGATACAGATGAGATGTACAATAGGGAGTCAGATGAACTGACCAAATACTGCATGGTCAAGAATTTTGTATATTAAAGAAGCACTTCCTGAATAAAATTTAACTTTTCAATTTCAACATTTACTTTGCATTGTCAGGTTCATGTGGACATTGTGAGTAATCACACCAACATTCATTTTGAGTGCATGTGGGTCATGGAACTAGATCTATTCCATTAGTTCAGTCTGACTTTAGTCAGTTTGACTGCTAAACATTCAAATACAAATTGGTTTTGGATTAATAACAGCATGATCCTGAATCAAATGTAACATACTTATCTTTTCCAAACATGGCTGCTGTCTGACAATGTACAGGACCATAAAAGTAGGACTAATTGTTTATCTCACTAAGTCTTCCTTTCAGACAAACAGTTATGATAAACTTGTTCCTATTTTACATGTGCTTTGTTACAAACTCTTATTAGCAAACTAGAAAAGTCAATCATATTAATAAGCAGGTTAAGATGAAAGAATCGTAAGTGCTTTTATTCACCTGATATGTTGCTAAAATATGAGAAAGAAGATTGCATCGACTTGCTCCAAGAAGGTCCACTTTCTGGCACACATCATTCTTTAGTTTGTCAAAGTGAATCTTCGCATGACGAACTTGGCCCTGGACCTTAAATGAGGAAGAAATCATAATTACATGTGTGATTGGAGACAGTTCTCACAGTGAGAAACACAAATACAAAAAGGTGAAAACCAAAAATATTTCACTAGATGATTAAATTACTAAAAAGCAAATTAGCACACTTTATCAAGGATACTTTGTTACAAACTATCAGATATAAAACCTACATTCCTGTTTCTGAATCCTGGAAGTAGATCTTCACTCTACAAATCATGATTTGGAGATGTCAGTGTTGGACTGGGGTATACAAAGTTAAAAATCACATAACACCAGGCTATAGTCCAACAGGTTTAAATGGAAGCACTAGCTTTCAAACCGCTGCCCCTTCATCAGGTGGTGCTCCTGATGAAGGAGCGGCACTCTGAAAGCCAGTGCTTCCAATTAAACCTATTGGACTATAACCTGGTGTTGTGTGATTTTTAACTTGATTCTACAAAGTTGCATTAGCACAACTAATGTTAGCCCTGCTGCCCTTGGGAAACTGAAATCAGTAAATTTATAATTACTCAAATCTTTTAAATATTATCATCCTTGGCAAAAGTTCATAACTTTCTCACAACCTCAAAGATTGATTGTTCAACAAATTTAGTGTTTATGTAGCAGAAGGCAAATAAGTTATTCCATGCCCTTCTTTTATAACCTCTTTTGCATCAAAGTCCGTTTAATAATAGGGCAACAGTTTATACCTGATATGACAACTCACTCAGTGGCAGCTGCTGGACCTACTAATTCTTTCTGGTGTTTTCCATTTTTATTTCAGACTAATATCATCTGCAATGATTTATGTTTTGCTAATATCACTTCATTATTTGGAAGTTTACAGATTTCAGGAACTAATCAATAAGAGCACAGAAAAAGTTATGCTTAGGGAAAGAAAGAGCATACTTGGAATAACTTCACATTAGAATGCAGTTCCAGGTTTCTTTTTGATCCCTTAAGTAATACACTTTAGAAAGTATTCATACACATTAATTAAGATGGAATCATATGTAAAAGCCATCAGTTGTCAATGAAAAGGTAAACAAACAAAGAGACCATAAGCAAAATTGCACTCAAGATCCTGGTCTTAATGATAACTGTTATAATCAGATCATCAAATGAAGTCTGTTGGAGAGCCAAGGTGTCCCTGGAGAAGGAGTACATGGTGTGCACCAACTCCTTCGTGATTTTCAAGGAAAGGTGGGCACCGCAGGGAGTGAAGTGTATTATTTCCTCCTCCAACTCTATTTTGATTTAATCCCTGCCCTTCCCTTCACCGTTTGATCACGCAGCATTGCCCTCTTGAGAAGGACTCTGCTTATCACTGGCCACTTCGGTGTTTCTTTTCTTCCTGGTGGTGGAAATTGAATAGAGATTTATATACCTGTTGTCTTTCAGCACACACACACACACACACACACACAACATGGGTGCTGGAGAAAATATAAGCGCTACTGTAGTTAAGCGGTAGTGTGGGGATAAAGTAAAACAAAATTAACAAAAAAAAACGAAAAAAAAATGATGTCTGCTGATCTCTGTGAATGATCAATCTTGTTAACAGTCACAATCTTTTATGATTAAATGTGTGCTTCTCCATAGATTTAAAAATGGTGCTTCCAGGAAAGCAAAAATGGAAATTTCATGCTTCTCACGTGGTTACAGGCATCCAGTAAAAAATATAGTTAGAAACACTTTGAAGAAAATATTATTCTGCACGTAAGTTTAATTGGTTTCCAGTAAGTTGCAAATTTCAGATTTAGTAACAAAGTTTCAATACAGAAAGCAAGGTGGCACTCAAAAAGATGCAAGAGAGCAGCCATGAAAGCATGGGCCCAGGAAAGTGGAGTCAAGGATTATCAGGTCAGTTATGATCTCAATGAACGTTAGAATGGACTCAAATGGGCTGAATGACCTCCTTCTGCTCCTATGTCTTATGGCCTTGTGCATTTAAAAAAAAATTAACAGGATGTCAGCATCACTGGCCAGGCCAGCATTTAAATTACCCAGAGGGCAGTTAAGTGTCAACCGCATTGCTGTGGGTCTGTTGTCCAGACCAGGTAAAGACAGCGGTTTCCTTCCCTAAAAAAGGACATTAGTGATCCAGATTGGTTTTTTCAGCAATGGCCACAAAGTTACCAGATAGTAGAATTTGCATTCAATTAATATCAGCTCTGTGAGGATTTGAACCTGGTGCCCCAGAACATTACCAAGGTCTTTCGATTAATAGTCTAGCAATAATACCACTAGGCCATCATCTCCCCTTTATGGACAAATCTTATTACATGGCAGTAGATTTCCTGTTCTGTTGCTGCTGGTAAATTAAATAAATGCATTACAAGGACATGCAAGATAAAATATGTAATGCACAACATATAGCTCTATCATTGTAGCAGAATACTGTGACTTTAATTTCACAAGTCAAATAGTTCAGCAAAACGCATCAAGGCAGTAAAATTTGAACTGTTGAGGGAAATCTGCTTGGTTAAGTCAGAGTTTAATGGTTCTTCAAGCTACAAATCACTACCACCCAGGATATAATGCATTTATTTCAATTTGAACAAATGTTAAGCTAAATCATATTTCATGGGCCTTCTAAATCTGGTATTATTTTATGTATTTTCTATTAATTAAATAGTCTCTATGCACATTCCAACAGGCCTGCTTTCTAAATACTGCTATTGAATTATATTTGTTTCTGAGGCCTACTCCTGTAAACAAATCTTAGAATTAATTTGTCGAGAATTAAACACAGCAGAAAATAGTGATTCAAGAAAACTGATTTTCTGGTTTGCTTGCCACCAAAAGCTATAACTCAGAAATTTGGTTGCTTATACATTCTACTGACAGGTGAGGCTCCCTCCTGACAGTGCAGAGTTGGCGCATTACCCCAATAAATTTAATGTGTCAGTTTTAGTAACACAAATATCTACCTTTATCAATATGCCAATCAGTGGATACAGGATTATACTGTGACCACATAATTCAAGCAGTTCTTTGCTAGGGTTATAGGTTGGTTATAAAGACAGGTAAATGTTTCATATAGTCATGATTTGGAGATGCTGGTGTTGGACTGGGGTGTACAAAGTTAAAAATCACACAACACCAGGTTATGGTCCAACAGGTTTAATTGGAAACACTAGCTTTCGGAGCGCTGCTCCTTCATCAGGTGGTGGTGGTGGTGGAGTACACATTGTAAGACACAGAATTTATAGCAAAAGTTTACAGTGTGATGTAACTGAAATTATACATTGAAAAATATCTTGATTGTTTGTTAAGTCGCTCATCTGTTAGAATGACCATGTTAGTTTCACTTCTTTCATATGTAAATCACAAAGCTTTTTAAAAAGTTACATTCTCAGGTTAACTTTAATAATTGGTGTCAGCCCAGACAATATGTTGAAGGTTTTAGCCCCCTGTGTGCTGACGTCTGTGCCATAATGTTAGACTGATTCTAACCTAAAAAGTGTTAAGAGAGTCTTACATGGATTCATGCAGTTTTTGAGCAAAGTGCAATGTAACTCTGCAAGTACAAATTCACCCACAAATGTATATATGTGTGTGTGTGCGTGCATATGGATGTGTGTGTGTGTGTGTGTGTGTGTGTGTGTGTGTGTGTGTGTGTGTGTGCGAGAGAGAGTGTACATGTGTGTGCGTGAGTGTAAAAGGGGTCTAAGTCTGTGAGAGGGTGCATGTGAGAGTGTGGGAGTGTATGTGTCTGTAGTAGTGTGTGTGACTGTGTGTGTGTGTGTCTGTGTCTGTGTGTGTATATATGTAGGAGCGTCTATGTGCGTATAGTGCAATAGTGGTCACCTGTAGTGTGAAATGAACCCAAAAAGGTCCCGGTTGAGGCCCTCCCTATGGATATGGAACCTAGCTATCAGCCTCTGTTCGGCCACTTTTCGCTGCTGTCTGTCCCGAAGTCCACCTTGGAGGAAGGTCTGAGGTTCAATGTCCTGGACCGCTGAAGTGTTCCCCAACTGGGAGGGAACACTCCTGTCTGTTGATTGTTGTGCGGTGCCCATTCATCCATTGCCATGGCCTCTTCTCGGTTTCACCAAAGTACCATGCCTCAGTGCATCCTTGCCTGCAGCGTATGAGATAGACACCTTTGGCCGAGTCACTTGAGTACCTGCCACGTACAAGGTGGGAGGTGATCCCACGTGTAATGGTGGTATCCATGTCCTCACTCTGATATGTCTTGCAGCGCCTACTGTGACAGGGTTATATGGAGTTGTCCTGATAGTCGGGCAGTTTGCTACGAACAACTACCAAACCTCAAACAGATCACTGTTCATTGCAAACTGCCCGACTTTCAGGACAACTCCATATAACCCTGTCACAGTGGGTGCTGCAAGACGTGTCAGAGTGTGGACATAGATACCACCATTACACGTGGGATCACCTCCCACCTGTACGTGGCAGGTACTCAAGTGACTCGGCCAAAGGTGTCTATCTCATACGCTGCGGCAAGGATACCCTAAGGCATGGTACTTTGGTGAAACTGAGCAGAGGCTACAGCAACTGATGTGTGGTATCCATTCAATCAACAGACAGGACTGTTCCCTCCCAGTTGGGGAACACTTCAGAGGTCCAGGACATTCGACCTCGGACCTTCAGGTGACCATCCTCCAAGGCAGACTTCGGGACAGGCAGCAGCGAAAAGTGGCCGAGCAGGGGCGGATAGTCAAGTTCGATACCCATAGGGAGGGCCTCAATCAGAATCTTGGTTTCATGTCACACTAAAGGTGATCACCATTGCACTGTACACACACACACACACACACACACACACACACACACACACGTTTTTTGTACTTGCAGCGTTACATTGTACTTTGCTGAAAAACTGCATGAATCCATGTAAGACTCTGTTAACTCGTTTTTTAGATTAGAATCAATCTAAACATTATGGCACAGACAACAGCACACGGGCCCTAAAACCTTCAACACATAATCTGGTCTGACACCAATTGTAAAAGTTAACCTGAAAAAATGTAACTTTTAAAAAAAAGCTTTGTGATTTACATATGAAAGAAGTGAAACGAACATGGGTCATTCTAACAGATGAGAGACTAAACAAATAATCAAGGTATTTTTCAATGTATAATTTCAGTTACATCACACTGAAAATTTTTGCTATAAATTCTGTATCTTACAATTGTGTACTGCACAGCCACCTGATGAAGGAGCAGCGCTCTGAAAGCTAGTGCTTCTAATTAAACCTGTTGGACTATAACCTGGCGTTGTGAGATTTTTAACTTCATAGAATTATAGAATCCCTAGTGTGAAAGCAGGCCATTTGGCCCATAAGTTCACACCAACTCTCTGAACAGCATTGCAGTCAGACCTATTCCCTCCCCCCACAACCCTATCCCTATAACATTGCATTTACCATGGCGGACCCAATTGACCTGCAAATCATAGGCAGATAAGCACGGAGGAGAAATTGAGCTCTGCAGATGCTGGAGATCAGAATTGAGAGAGTGGTGCTGGAAAAGCACAGCAGGTCAGGCAGCATCCGAGGAGCAGGAGAATCGACGTTTCGGGCTGGAGCTTTCATCAGCTAAGCATGGCCAATCCGGCTAACCTACATATCTTTGGACCGTGAGAGGAAACAAAAGCACTTGGAAGAAACCCACACAGACATGGAGAAAATATGCAAACTCCACACAAACAGCTGCCAGAGGCTGGAATTAAACCAGGGTCCCTGGCGGTGTGAGGCAGCAGTTATCAATCCTAATACCACCATGCAAAGTGGCCCTTTTCTTCCTTTATTCATTCTGGGAATGAGGGTATCACTGCAGCATTTATTGCCCATCCCTAACTGCCCAAGGGCAGTTAAAGAGTCAACCATATTGCTCTAGATCTGGAGTCACATGTCAGCTACACCTGATAAGTTTCCTTCCTTAAAAAAGGACATTAGTGAACACGATGAGTTTTTCCAACAATCGGCAATGCATTCATGGTCACCATTAGACTCTTAGTTACAGATATTTATTGCATTCAAATTCTATCATCTGCTGTGGCAGGATTTGAACCCAAGTCCCAGAACATTATCTGCCTCTGAGTTAACAGTCCATCGTTGCTTCTCCTTGCATTTTAGTCAGTGTTCAGGAATGAGGAAAATGAGAAGAATAAAATAAGAACACTTAGATGTTCTCTAGATGAAATTAGTCAAGTTGCTGGCTAATTTCCTACTATTAATGAAGATGACCATGGAAAATACCCATGTGGGCAAGCCTTTTCTCACAGCTTGACAAAATGTTTGTTTTGATAAAAATATATTTACAATTGACCCACAACAATGAAGAACGTTTCTCTGAATGGGAAACCAAACATGCACACAAGTAATCGCAAATAATTTATTCATTCCCAAACTATTCAATCTTGAAAATCTTGTTTTAGTTCGGTCAATACATATAGCAGATTTGAAGATAAGGCAAAAACAGAGTAGCTTGACTAATCAACAATAAAATCCTGCCCACTTTCCCATACCTCTATTATATAGAACTACTTCTCACTTGTTCCAGTCATTGCTCCAGACAATGAACAGAGTATGTTGCTGAAATGTTGGGGCCTATCAGCTCTTTCAAGTAAATCTATTAAGGGAACAACTGGTCTTTTCAAAGCAAAGCTGTAAATTGTCCTCAATGGGAAGTAAATTATACCCTAACATTCAACTCTGGCATTGGTGATTAAACTGCCATGAAATAAACAAACAAATTGGATTATTCTAACACATAAATCAATTGCTGCTGCCCCAACTGAAACTGAATCGCATATTCATTAAGAAGTCACCTGTCGTTTACAGTCTGTACCTTATAAAAGTCAATTACCTCTTCACACAGATGCCTATGACATGAGTGGAAATAGAAAGGAAAGCTTGTAGGTTCACACTGAAAATATTAGAGAGAGAGTTTTGTTCTAACTTTGAAGAAAAATCTCTTCTTTACCATGGAAGGTTTATTAACCTTGTGTAAAATGTACTATATATGCCAATGAAATTCTTCTTTTGTAGTAATAATTTAATAATTAAAGAAAAAATATTAAGAGTTAACACAAGTGTTGTTTCAATAAAAAAAAACAAAGAATTAACAAGAATTACAAGATGGTAGACAAAACAAGAAACAGCACTCACATTGGTTTCCACTAGTGATGATACAAGTAATATCCTAGAAATAGCTGTAAAAATCAGGAAATTAAAGGGCAGGAAGAGACCCAAAAACATAACAATTACCAGAAAAATAGTGCTGAGTAAATTGTTGGAACTGTGAGTTAATAAGTCCCAAGGTCCTGATGATTTCATCCTCGGATTTTAAAACTAGTCACCAGTGAAATAGTTGATGGGTTGATTAAAAGTTTCCAGAACACCTTTGATTCAGGGGAAGTTCATTCAATTGAAAGTAGCAAATTCAACTCCTCTATTAAAAAAAAGGACAGAGGCAGAAACCAGGAGAACAACAGGCAAGTTAGCTGAATATCTATCATATGGAAAACATTAGAAGCTATTAAAGGTGTTATAACAAGGCACTTGGATAAGTTCAAGGTAATCAACAGAGCCAACATGGATTTATCAGAGAGCAATCATATTTAACTGATTTATGGGAGTTCTTTGAAGATTTAAAGTGTGCTGTGGAAAAAGGTGAACAAGTGGATGTATTGTACCTACAAAGGTGGCAGAAATTAAAAGCTCAAGAAGTAGGAGTAACATATTAGCATGGGTGGTAGATTGACTAGTTAGCAAAAAACAGATCAGGGATAAATGCGTCTTTTTCAGGCCAGCAGAATATCATGAGTGGCATGCCACAGGGGTCAGTAGTGGGGCCTCAATTCTTTACAATTTACAAAAACAATTTGGATGAAGGAATGACAGGTAAATTTATTCATGACACAAAGATAGGAAAGGGAGTTGTGAAGCAGCCATAGGCAGGCTATAAATGGACACAGATTGATTAAGTAAAATGGACAAAGATCTGGCAAATGGAGTATAATATGGGTAAATGTGAAATTATCCATTTTGGCAGAAGAATAAAAAAAAAGTATAATATCTAAGTGGTGAGAGGTTATACAGCTGACATGCAAAGAGATTTGGGTGCCCTAATACAAAGCTACAAAAGTATCGCATGCAGATACAGCAGGTAATTAGGAAATCTAATAAGATGTTATTTTTTATTACAAGCAGAAGTATATAGGACAATGGTGAGACTGCGTTTGGTGTACAGTGTACTGTACTGATCACTGTTCATATGGAAGGACGTTAATGCATTGGAAGCAGTTCAGAGAAGGTATACATGGAATGAGCAGATTGCCTCATGATAAAAAGCCTGGACAGGCATCCAATGGGGTTTAGAAGAGTCAGGTGACTTGATTAAAAAACAAACAAACATTCAAAATTCTGAGGGGACTTGACTTGAGGGGTGGACGTGTAAAAGAAGGTTTCCTCTTGGTGGAGAGTGTCTAGAAATAGAGATCAGATTTTAATAATGGGAGGTCACCCATTTAATCAAATGAGGAAAAATAAGTGATCAGACACTTGTCGGTCTTTGGAATTTACTTTCTCACAAAAAGATAGTGAAAGCAGAATTTTTAAAATATTTTAAAAGCAGAAGCAGATAGATTGCTGATTACAAAACGAAAAGAAAGATTATTGGGGTATGCAGAAACTTAAGAGTTGAAGTTAAAATTAGATCAGTGCTGATCTTATTGAATGACCTTCCAAGCTCACAGAGCTGCGTGGCCTACTTTTGTTCATATGATCATATTCTTTCCCATTTCCTGAGTGCTACAATACTCCAAAACAATCTGCTATTTAGACCATTTGGTTTACATTTCTTCCTTAACTATAAATAAGTGTTGACATTGCTATGTTCTCTGAATGTATGCATTTCTCTTATTTATAAAGACAACGTCAACATTTTCATGACAAGTGGAAATGTTTGTTTCTTAAGCATGACTTGAAAACTAGGAAGTGCTTGGTTTAAAAGAAAAATTGGAGTATAAAGCAGTACTTCAGAAAGCTGTTTGTTTTTCTAGTAAAGGCAACTTGGACAGCAAACAGACAAAGAAAAATTCAGGATACAGTTGTCTAGTCAATTGAAGTTCATTCAAAAAAGTGGTTATAGATTTTAAAAAGTGAGAAAGAAATTGATGAATTATATCAGCCAGCCAGTGGTAATAGTTTACAGTATAACTAGAATCTCAGTCTGAATTTGCATTTTTACTATTCAGATTCCCAGTACTGAGCTAAGTCGCAGAAAAGAGACATGGTGCTGAAGCTTTATCTTGCAAAACACAGAAATGCTAAAATTTCAAGTGATCACAACAAACTATGCCACAGGAAGAAAGTGTGTTGATTGGTAACTCTAATTAGGTGAGACAATTTCCTGTTACTTTCTCCAATTATACTCCTCAGGCTTCCAGGTAATTTAAAAAAAAACAAGGCTTGAACACATTTCTTGTATTTGCAGAGAATAGGTTCCTGAATACAAATAATGTCATTTCTAGCAAAGGGAAGTGAGCCATGTTACAAGCTCAACTGATTATCTTAAAAATAATTGTTAGTGCAGCTATTGCTATACTCAAAAATGCTTAGCAAGTGTTGCCCAATTGCAGGATCACATTTAACATTTCATTCTAAAAACTGGTCAAGATCAAGGTGAAATACACCATAATTCTATTCAAAGGAGGTCAGGCAATTTTTCTGGCGTCCAGTTCAATATTTATTCTTTGCCAGGTGAAGTGAAGAGAGAAGAAAGATCTGATTATTTTTTAAGACAGCTTTAGCAATAGGCAAGCTGGACCAAACGGCCTCTATGTGTTGGAAATTGCCATGTCTTTATGTAGCATAAGAGTTGGTGTTTACTTCATGAAGAAGAAAAATGGATGGTTCAGTTGGCTCATTGAATTTATGCATTTTCAGACAGGAAAATATGATTTGAAAACAAAAGGCTACTTTCCTTTAACCAGAACATCATATTGATGTTTAAAAAAGCTATGCATTTCTTGCCAGGACAGTAATTAAATACAATCAATTTTTTTTCAAAATGCAAATCTTTACTTATTTCAGTCTAATTTTAATTCTTCCTCAAAATTTTCCAATATTGTGTGAATTCCACTCAGTGCAATAACTCCACAAAATCAAAGCACTTTGCTGTCATTTAATCAGCACCATTTTGAAAACAGCACACTGTGTAATGGTACAGATTCAAATAACAGAGTCATAGTTCTACAGCACAGAAGCAGACCCTTCACTACAATCAGATATCTAAAATTGATCGTGTGATTTGTCAGCATTTGGCCCATATCCTTCTAAACCCTTCCTATTCATATACCCACTCAGGTGCCTTTGAAATGTTTTTATTGCACCTGCCTTTTTGGATGAAAAAGCTGCCCCTCAAGTGCCTTTTAAATCTTTCCCCTCTCACCCTAAACCTATGCCATCTAGTTTTGGACTCCCCCACACTGGGTAAAAGACCTTGGCTATTCACCATATCAATGCCCCTCAGGATTTTATAAACTTCCCTCAGCTTCTGACGGTTCAGGGAAAATAGCCCCAGCCTATTCAGCCTCTCCCTTTAGCTCAAACCCTCCAACTCAGTTGGAGAAAAAAAATCTAGAGGTGAAAAATGAAACAATGAGAACAAAATAAACCAAAAAGCATGGTAAGCATGCAAACTGTTCAATATTTCTCATACTGTGTATTTTCCTCACTGACTTTCCACAATTTGTTTTGCACGAATGCACAGATGGTGGGAGGTCAGGTGAATAAGAATAAGTATCATCAGGAAAAAAAAATTGATGGCTCTAGAATACTTGAACTAACTGTTAATCCCAAAAAATGGCTTAAAAAAAGGCAGCTTGCTGAATGCTCAAACAAATTGCAGGAAGTGAATATCTCAAAATTCCAGAGTTGCATGTGAAATATATGGGTTTCAAATTTGTGCAGAAGCTCATCTTTGAGTTCTGTTCATATGATATGTGTGCATTAAAACAATAAAATCAATAATCACAAATGGAGTTCCAAAGATACGCAATAAATGTAATACCATCCAGAACAAAAAGCAATCCAACCATTACCTTCAATATTCACACCCTCCACCAACACACAGGTAGCAGTGAGTACTATTTACAAAATGCAGAGGAACTCACAAAGCTTCATTTGGTAGCATATTCCAAACCAATGATATCTACATTTAGAAGGACAATGGCAATAAATTCATGGGAATACCATGAAAGTCCACTGCAATGTTGTTTCCAAAACACAGACTATGGTGTCTTGGAACAATATTGTCACCTCTTAGAGTGATTTGGTGAAAATCCAGGAATTACTTTCTTAAGAGTATCATGGCACACCTGCACTCCATGGATTTCAGCAGTCTAATAAGATAGCTCACCAACACTTTCTCAAAAGTATTTAGGCATGGGCAATAAATGCTGGCCTAGTCAGCAGTGCCCATATCCCATGAAGGAACAACAAAATAATATTCTTTTTCATTTATTTTTTGTTCCTTTTTAAGGGCTTAAGCGTTTACTCATCAATTTAATGTGGATTACAATAGAGAATAATGAATAACTGCAATCTAAAATATCTTAATAGCACAACCAAATAATTAATTATACCAAAGTTTCTAATTGATATTGCAGTTATATTTTTTAATATTTAAATGTTATGATCCCTAATATACTAATTTACAGATTTACGTATTTTATTTTAATACTTTCAAAACTACTGATATGAAACAAAATTCCTATAGTGCCAATGAACCATTGAAGTTGAAACTTTAGACAATTTTAAAACATGTTTTGGAACATTAACTGAGCTACTCTGCCAAATAGAAAATTAATTTCTACCATGTCAAAATGTAAAATCATAAATATTAAAAAGAGAAAAAGAAATATTATCTTTTGAACAAACATCACAGGGAGAACAAAATCCACCATTACAGCAGTTTGTACCATAAATATTGCTCATGAACACATTATAAGTACAAATTCATATTGTGTCCAAAAGCATTTGTCTGGATGTGTGTAGTGAGTGGTGGAGCAAATTAGCATGATTTCTGCTTGTGTGATAGTTTTCTTCACAATTCAACTCACTCTATTGACTAGCAGGAATGTGTAAAAGCCAAACATGCTAATCTTTCTCTGTTAGTACACAGCACATTCTCCCACCCTCCATTAGTGGCCCACCTCAGGCGACTGTCTGTGTGGAGTTTGCACATTCTCCCCGTGTCTGCGTGGGTTTCCTCCGGGTGCTCCGGTTTCCTCCCACAGTCCAAAAAGTGCAGGTTAGGTGAATTGGCCATGCTAAATTGCCCGTAGTGTAAGGTGAAGGGGTAAATGTAGGGGAATGGGTCTGGGTGGGTTGCGCTTCGGCGGGTCGGTGTGGACTTGCTGGGCTGAAGGGCCTGTTTCCACACTAAGTAATCTAATCCACTCTAGTGCGTTCTCAGCTGTTCCTCCTTGGAACTGGGTCCCTTATGGCCCCAGGTTAAAAGCCCCAGGAATTTGGTAGAAATTTGTCCCTTAGGTATACAGGCCTACTGTAAAATCTAAATATGTCATCCTCACAGCAATGTTTTAAACCAAAACAAACATTTTGTTTTGCATCCCATTGGACTGAATCAGGGAGATGCAAGGGTCAGATGGAGGGAGCAATTTATCTCAAGGCTGTTCAGGATGTCATAAATTTTGCCCTGGCATCTGCCCAAGGTAGGCCACACCTGCTTTACTCTAGAGCATCAACAAAACACAAGGGCATCAATTACAAATAGATTGCTGTAGAGAACAGGCGTTATAACTTATCATATCAGTGACTGCTCATCTCAAGGTCTGAGCTCTGAATTGCAGTTTGGAAAAACCTCCCAGTGTCAGACTTTGATTATTAACCCTCTCTTTCTTCACAGATGCTGCCAGACCTTCTGAGTTTCTCCAGTATTCTTGTTTGTTTCCGATCTTCAGAATCCTCAACACTGATTGATGTGCTCTTGCTCTGCATGGTGAGTACTGGAGTTTTTGCTGTCTAAGTGTTCCAATTCTGTTTTCATTCTCTTCAGTGTATTACTGGTTCGTGGCTAGATTTTCAAGTCTCCAAAGTCCTCTTACACTATCCTGAGCCCTATAATCAAAGTCTTCCAACGATTAGCTGCACTGCCAAAGTTTTCCAAGGTCCTTTCCCACCTTCTGAATTATCTGTTTTCAGGTGTACCCCTTGGATTTTGTTTAACTTCAGATTTTGGCTTTGAAGATCTTTTCTCTCAATTGCCAATGGTCCTAATCTTGTGCCTTAAGACAATCTTGCTGCGTGCACATCCAGATATTGCTCTCAAGTATCTCTAGTTCATACACTGTCCAAGAGACAGCTTGCTCCTTATCTCCAAATAACTTCAACTCTTTATGAACTGAAACACTCCTATAGTTACATCTATACAAAGTACTTTATCAAATACAGACCATAATGTAGTACCTAAAATTACTTTTTACATGTTCATCCTAGAGTGGTGTCTTCTCTCTTACAGACTCTTCAGAGTCATGTGATCAGCTGCAGCACAATTTTCAAAAATCTATTCATACCAATATGAGGATAGCTGTAAGCAAACTGTGAAAACAGACATTGACAACTAGAAGACAGTCACAATGGCATGACTTCTAGAGGGTGATTGTTTGTAATGGTATTAGAAAAGGTGAACAGAAATAAATAGTTCAGCTGGTCAAGTAGTGAGCCAGAGCAAACAGAGACCAATGAATTATTCACGTGCTCAGCAATGGCCTTGCTCTGCCACAAATAGATTGGGTTCTTGAGCCACATCAGACTAAAAATGACCACCACAGCATAAATTATTTTACAAGATATAAGGTTGTCACAATACAATTACATCTTGATAATAAAAATTAATAACGTTTTGAACTTGGATCAAAAACAACATCTTAGTGGCACAGTGGCCTATTTCTATGCAAATTTTGTAAGACTATGATATACATAACTGAAGAACATACAAGTTAAACAAATTAGGGACACATTTTTTCAAGTGTATGTAGATTGCCATGAAAACCAATTACTTTTTCAAAAATGTATTTACTGAACATTAATTCAATTGCAATTCCCATATGTGCATAGTATTCATTAAAAATCTTCAGGAATACTGAAGCACTAATTTAGTTTCCTCTTCAGCAACTGTGTAATGAGATGCTTATCCAAGGATCAGTTTTGCAAAAGCTCTCTGTAATTAATGAATAATACTGAGTCTACTGGTGTGACCTCCTCCCACCATGTTTTTCCTGTACAGCTCTGAGCACTTATCCAGAAGACAATATAGATTATCCAGTGTACAGTGAAGCAGGAAGATCTCCAAGCTCTAATAATTTTAAACTTGATGGAGCATTTCTTCAATGAATTAATTATTGATGCATCACCAGGACACTGGTAGAAGCAACCCATGGGAAAAATCATGGGTGCATTTAAAAAGGAATCATCGAACTGATTTTACTCCAAGTATGAGATGAATAGTGTCCACCATTTGTTTAACTTGTACATTTCAGTTTTTACAGAGCAAAGTGCTCTCAGTTAGCATTTCAAGAAGTACAGCACACTCTACCGGACACTTGGGACCTGTACTAACAGGAAAAATAATTGTGTATTGTATTAACCATATTGATGTACTGATAATAAGCAAAACACTGAGTCTGAGCTAGCAACTTGGCTATAATAGCATTTTTAATGTTAGGACACTATGCAAAATAAAGAGAGAACGAAAAGAAATGGATTATAAAGAGAAAGCAAAAAGATAAAAAGAAAGGAAAAGTGAAAGAAAAATATTTATTAAATCTCTAACAACTAAAAACAGAAGTAATACAACCATATTGCTTTGCTAATAGCAAATTTTGCTAGAGTGGTTGTTTTGTAGTACTAATGATTAAACGTATCATTAAAAACATGCTTGTACTAGAATGAACAACCTATGATATTTTTGGCTTGTTTTGTCCATATCTAAGATGGAAATACAGAAATTGCTAAGGTTCAAGGTATTCGAGTGGGAGTTCGATGGCAAGGTGCCAGTTTTGCATAGTTTTAGGAGGACAACAGTTCAGACAGTAACATTTGGATTTCTACATATACCTGTGCTTATGCATTCATGCAAAGTTGCTGCCTATTTTCTACATAACTAATGGTGAGCGCTGTCAGCTCAGCAGTATTTTTAAGAACAAAATTGGACCAGTGCTTTAGTCAGTCAATCTCTTTTGAACTGGTCTATTTCATAATTATAAAAATATTATGGGTTGGAAAAATTGTTGTTTGGTCACAGTGGTCAAAGGTCGTGAGATGAATGGATATATTCCTGGAGTTAATAACCTTTAACAAGATTGTTTTAAAACAAAATGCTACCAGTGGTTGAGGGAAATGGAATGAAGGGATATGGATACAATGTTAAATGCAAGACATTTTGGACAGATATCAGAAAGAGCTTTTAAACACTGATGTTTGTGAGGCTGCGAGCATTGTCAACATTTAAGAATAATTAGTTTCTTAATTAAAATGGTGATAAGATGATTTAAGATGAGGATGAGCACATGGATCAGGATTAGGAAATAACACTACTGTTCCTGTTTAGAATGTTAATTAATGCAAATTAGCAATAGCAACATGGTGCTAAAAAATAAATTGCTTTCTGCCCATAATTAAAGCAAGTGACCTGTGGCATGACATGCTATTGTAAAGTTTATTAATTATTGTGCAGTACAGTTTACCATCCAAATACCACAATTTTATATTAACAAATTCCTGAATGCAATTAAAAGGATGCAACATACCAGGTGTCTTACTATCAGGAAATAAACTCTTACACATTCATCAGCAGAAAGAACACAATTCAAGATTCCAAAGTTTCAAAACTTTGAAACATGTCACCAACAACAACAAAAAAATCACAACTTTGGGAAAAGGGAAGTCAAGTTTTCTGACTATAAAATGAGCATTTCAAGCTCCAACTTGTGCACTAATACATAAGAACACAAGAACCCTGAGCAGGAGTAGGTCATCCGACCCTTTGAGCCTGCTCTGCCATCATGGCTGATCATTTTGCGGCCTCAGCTCCACTTACCCACCAAAGAAGTACCCTCTGTTGCCAGTATTTCTAATTGCAAAGCCTATCCAAAAGGGGTCACAAAAGATTATCAAAATATATCATTCTTACCTTCCTAAACTTTTCAAGATGCTTATACATATCAGGATCCAATTCCTGAGAAACATCTTTCATCCACAGTAATGCTCCCCGATATTCCGTGCGAGACTGTTCCATACGGTTCACAGTCAACCAAGTATCAGAAATGGCACGGTACCTAAAAGTTTCGACCTCCTGGTACAGCCGACATAAAGGACTGCGAAGTGCCAATCTAAAGTATTAACCACAACAGATTAGCGCTTTTACTTCTTAGTACTAGAAAGAGAAATAGCATTATATTTCTTCTCGCCCTCTCTGTGCTTTAGTTGTTGTTGTTACAAAACTAAGTCACTTACTGTGAACAAACAGCAACTTGTCAGAAAATAATTGGGAATCATACTGTGTGCCCAAAACTTTTTTTATAAAAAAACTGTACCATTGTTAGCATCTAATTCCATTTGTTAGAACCACATTAGTCATTAAGTACATTACAGTCAGAATGGTACAGACAAAGATAGCTTGCAAGGAAATCTAGCACAGTGAGAAGTGCAAATAAATTAGTTTAAATAAAAGCAAAAGGAAAGATATATGAAAGCATAGGGATGAGTAACAAAAAAAAGTACAACAGATTTTGAAAAAAAAGAACAACCAATGATCAATGTAGTGCAATGAAAGCAGATTTTATTTTAGACAGATCTGTTAAATAAATAACAAAAAGAGGTTTAAAATAAAAATTCAATCAACAGGACAGATTTATGACAAGAAACCTAGAAATTGAAGAAACAAATTTTCACTAATATCCTGACATCCTTTAATTAACTTTGTTACATTTATAATTATAACAGTGTTAACTCCCACTCTGTGCTGGGAAATAACATATTCCAAAATAACACAATATGCAGATAGGTACTTAAAATTGTTATTCATACCTTAATAATGTATAATTAGTGCAAAATACTCACCCATAAAACCCTGTTCCCATTTCCTTCTGGTACTCACATTGTGCATACAAGTGAATTTGAAGAGGTCTATTAAATTTATCCAGACATCTAAAGTAAGTCTTCAGAATGCTCATATCTCCTATCCCGCAAAGTTACACCAGTTAGCTATTCGATATACATGAATTCAGTGAGGGAGATGAGCATGGCAATGGAACGGAATCAGCATCCCTTTTTTCTTTGTAAAATTTAGTGTTCTGTTATATAGGTAAGTGGCTACACCTGCTCAATTAATCAACCCATGAACCATTATGAATGTCACAAACTTGAAGAAATGGATAGCAAGAATGGATAATCCTATGCAAGTTCTCACTCCCAATTAAATAATTATTGAGATTGGTTTGAGGAACTTGATTGAGAGATTGCATTTATGTGTGGCTGATCAAGATCTCAATGAGCGTGAAAGAGAACTGGCAATTTTTGCTTAAGATTACTCTTGTTCAGTTTCTCAGTGCCAGATTTAGCTATTAACTGTCAGCTATTAATACTAATTCACCCTGTAAACTGTCCTTTAAAAAAACCCACCCTGACAGGTGGTAAATCAAAAGTAAAATGCAATGGTTAAAGGAGTAGCTTAATTAATAAATTAGTGTTTTATGCTGAAAAAAGATGAGTTACAATCAAGATAACTAAATTCAATCCTTGGACACAAATTTATCAGCTTTTTCAAAATCAAAAAGCAATATTAATGTTGGCCATGTGGGTACAGTTATTCGACTGAATAATTGCCTAGCTTTGAACATGATATTTTTCCATTTCTTTTTCACAACTATTTTATGTTAACAATGTGCGTCAGAGAGATAATTCCAACAGGTCTTTGACACAGCTGAACGAGAGACATCCACTAGGAGGTGAGCATTAACAACTTACATTGAGTCACTTCAGAACAACATTCGGATAGCTGCACCAAGGTGTGAATTAAATGCATGTGAAAAGTCAGAAAGACAAATTTGATTTCCTACTACTCAATTGTATACCATTCTAGTCACGAGTCCAATGCCCGACCAAACTACCATATTTATGCTAAATATAATGCAGAATATTTCCCTGAAATAATTTTAGTACCTTTGTTGTGAAGAGAAACATAGTGCTTTTCCAGATGCCTGCATCATTTTCCCTGCTCTGGTTTTATCCTGTGAACCCTGTGATCTAAGGAATCGTCCCAATTCATTTTCTTCCTGAGATAAAACTGAAAAGGAAAAATAAAGTGTAACATTTTGTAACAAATCAAAACTTGTGTTTTTCATTATTCTCCCTTTTTACAGAGTCATAGAGATGTACAGCATGGAAACAGACCCTTCGGTCCAACCTGTCCATGACGACCAAATATCCCAACCCAATCTAGTCCTACCTGCCAGCACCCGGCCCATATCCCTCCAAACCCTTGCTATTCATATACCCATCCAAATGCCTCTTAAATGTTGCAATTGCACCAGCCACAACCACATCCTCTGGCAGCTCATTCCATATGCGTACCACCTTCTGCGTGAAAAAGTTGCCCCTTAGGTCTCTTTTATATCTTTCCCCTCTCACTCTAAACCCTCTAGCTCTGGACTCCCCGACCCCAGGGAAAAGACTTTGTTTATTTACCCTATCCATGCCCCTCATAATTTTGTAAACCTCTATAAGGTCACCCCTCAGCCTCCGACGCTCCAGGGAAAACAACCACAGCCTGTTAAGCCTCTCCCTATATCTCAAATCCTCCAACCCTGGCAACATCCTTGTAAATCTTTTCTGAATCCTTTCAAGTTTCACAACATCTTTCCGATTGGAAGGAGACCAGAATTGCATGCAATATTCCAACATTGGCCGAACCAATGTCCTGTACAGCCGCAACATGACCTCCCAACTCCAGTGCTTAATACTCTGACCAATAAAGGAAAGCATACCAAACGCCTTTTTCACTATCCTATCTGTCTGCGACTCCACTTTCAAGGAGCTATGAAAATGCACTCCAATGTCTCTTTGTTCAGCAACACTCCCTAGGACCTTACCATTAAGTGTATAAGTCCTGCTAAGATGTGTTTTCCCAAAATGCAGAACCTCGCATTTATCTGAATTAAACTCCATCTTCCACTTCTCAGCCCATTGGCTCATCTGGTCTAGATCCTGTTGTAATCTGAGAAAATCCTCTTCGCTGTCCACTACACCTCCAATTTTGGTGACATCTGCAAACTTACTAACGGTACCTCTTATGCTCACATCCAAATCACTTGTGTAAATGACAAAAAGTAGAGGACCCAGCACCGATCCTTGTGGCACTCCACTGGTAACAGGCTGCCAGTTTGAAAAACGACCCTCCACCACCACCCTCTGTCTTCTACCTTTGAGCCAGTTCTGTATCTAAATGGCTAGGTCTCCCTGTATTCCATGAGATCTAACCTTGCTAATCAGTCTCCCATGGGGAACCTTGTCGAACGCCTTACTGAAGTCCATACAGATCACATCTACTGCTCTGCCCTCATCAATCTTCATTGTTACTTCTTCAAAAAACTCAATCAAGTTTGTGAGACATGATTTCCCACGCACAAAGCCATGTTGACTATCCCGAATCAGTCCTTGCCTTTCCAAATACATGTACATCCTGTCCCTCAGGATTCCCTCCAACAACTTGTCCACCACTGAGGTCAGGCTCATCAGTCTATAGTTCCCTGGCTTGTCTTTACCACCCTTCTTAAACAATGGCACCACGTTTTGCAACCTCCAGTCTTCCGGCACCTCACCTGTGACTATCGATGATACAAATATCTCAGCAAGAGGTCCAGCAATCACTTCTCTAGCTTCCCACAGAATTATTTCTATTTCTAATTAGTTCCCTCAGCTTAGATGAAAATAGGTATAGCTTTATCACTTGGTGCCCAATGTAGGCATCAGCTGTAAGAGAAATTGATGCAGGAGAATAAGTGACTCTTGATCCTGCCCTATCATTCAATAAGATAATGGCTGATCTCTTTGCACCTATCTCCTCCACCCTCTGGCTCCTTGGTATATCAAAAGTCAGATTATCGTCAAGGCTGAGTTGGACAATGACTCAGTCACCACTGCTTTCTACGGTAGAAAATTCCAAAGACGAATGATCATGCAAGGCAGAATTTCTCATCTTGGTCAAAAACAGGAGACCCTTTATTTTAGACTCTATCCCTTAGTCTAGATTCCCCCCACATAGGAAAACATCCTCACTGTGGGATTGTGAAATAATCATATCAGCCAGGATCATATTAAATGGTAGAAGAGGCTTGAGAGGCCTATGTATACTCCAAGATTTACATGCATATGTACCTTGTTAAAATCTTTGCAGAATCATATTTGCTTCATAACGATCATTCCTCTAAACTGGCTCAGAATTGATGCTGATGCAAATATATCCATCCTTATGTAAGGTGACCAAAACCCCACACAGTACTTTAGGCATGATCTCACTGATGCCGTGCAGTTGTAGAAAGACTTTCTTAGTTGTAAATTTCATCCCCTTGCAATAAAGGACAATGATCTCTTTGCCTTCCTAATTACATCCTGTACATGCATGTTAATATTTTGTAATCCATGTAAAAGGACACACATTTTCCTGGCAGCATTCTTTCTCCATCTTCATAATATTCTGCTATTCTATTCTTCCTACTAGCATTGACAACCTCACATATTCCCACATTATACTTTGTCACATTTTTGCACATTCACTAAACCTATGCTCCTATTCAATTTTGCCTCATGACTTTCTCTCCTACTCATCTTTGTATTGTCAGCAGTTTGCTACCTTGGTCCCTTCATCCAAGTCATTAATATAGATTATAAACAGTTGATGCCTCAGCACTCATTCACATGAATTCTTCCATTTGATCACTTACCCCAACTCTCTTTTCTGTAAGCAAGCCATTCCACTATTCATGCGAATAAATCATTGACATGTCACAAGCTCCTATATTGCCTGGTAACTTTTTCTGTGACACCTTAACAAATTCCTTTCAGAAATCCAAACACACATCTCCTGATTCCCTTTATCCACCCTGCTTGAAACATCCCCATAGAATGCTAATAAATTAGTCAAACATGATTTGCATTTCACAGTACCAGGAAGATTCTATATGACTTTCTAATTGTCCTGCAAGTACAACCTGAACTGACAGATGTTAGACTAAATGGACTACAGTTTTCTTAAATGGAAAGATCTGGTAAATGGTGTAATGGGGAAAATGTGATTTTTTTTGCATTTTGGCAGAAAGAATTTAAAAAATTAAAATGACAAGACATTACAAAGCTCAGGAGAAGCAGAGAGATCTGGATGTCCTAGCATAAAAGTCACACGAGACTGAAATGCAGGTACAGCAAGTAATTAGGAAAGCTAAAAGGATGTAATTCTTTATTACAAGAGAGATTGAGTACAAATATAAGGAGGTGATGCTTCAGTCATACAGAGCATTGATGAAGCCATATCTGGATTACTGTATACGGTATTGGTCACCTTACATATGGAAAGATAGAAATGCATTGGAAACAGTTCAGTTCACAGAAGAGAAAGTTTATTAGACTAATGACTGAAATGGACAGATTGTTGTATGAGGAAAGACTGGACAGGCAAGAGTTATGTCAACTTGGAGTTTAGGCAACTTGATCAAAGTAAAAATCTGAGGAGTCTTAATGGGGTGGATGTGGAAATGTTTTCCCTTGTAGGATAGTCCAGAACAAACGATGGCTATTTAAAATTACAAATACAAAGACCAACAAAGAGCAACAAAGTGGCTAGAAAGGATTATGAAAGGAAACTTGCAAGGGATATAATAAACAAAAAAAGAGGTTTTATAGTTACATAAAGGGAAAGTGACTGGTTAAGAGTACTACTAGCCCAATGAAAGCTGAGAACAGGGATATTGTCACTGACCATGGGAGAATAGCAGACATGTTAAATGATTATTTTGCTTCAGTATTCACAGCAGAAAAGGATTGCTTGCTTGAAATACAGAAGAAATTAACAAAGAATCAGGGACAGAGTGTGTGAACTTCCAGAGGTTTTTGATAAAATTCCACACATGAGAATGTTAGCTAAATTGGAAGCCCACTGAAGTGAGGGCGTGGATAGGAAATTCGAAGAGTGCAGTGCTGGAAAAGCACAGCTGGTCAGGCAGCATCCCAATGACAGGAGAATCGACGTTGAAGAGCTTATGCTGGAAACGTCGATTCTCCTGCTCCTCGGATACTGTCTAACCAGCTGTTCTTTTCCAGCACCACACTCTTTGACTCTGATCTTCAGCATCTGCAATCCTCACTTTCTCCCAATGGAAAGGAAATTGGTGGACTGTCAGGAAACAGATATTTGGAGTAATGGGTAAGAACTCAAATTGGCAGGACAATGACATAAAGAACAAAGAACAATACAGTTCAAGAACAGGCTTTTTGCCTCTCCAACCCTGCGCTGCCACATTTTGCCCTTCCATACTAAAATTGTCTTCACTTACAGGCTGCATATCCCTCTACAAGTAGTTCTCCAAAACACCATGGTTGCGTTCAGTGAAACCTAACTTAATAAAAATCATGGGGCCAATAGGAAAAGTGGGGTTAGAGGCAGACCAGCGAAGAATATCACAATTGCTCAAAAGATCTCCCACAAGTCTAATGCATAGTATAAAATAGACTGAATGAAGATTGAAATTATTTTTTATTAATGAAACAAAAGCAAATTTAACACAGTACATTTTAAAAAGTGTAAGAAAGCTGCTTGCATCAGAGTCTGCAGGGGCCGATCGGACCTCACAGTTACTGCCCATTTCAATTCCTCCAGCCGCTCCCTTTCTGACATGACCATCCTTGGCCTCCTCCGTTGCCAAAATAAACCAAAGCGCAAATTGGAGGAACATCTCATCTTCCTTCTGCACAGCCTACAGCCCACAGCCCGGAGGACTCAATATTGAGTTCTCCAATTTCAAATAACCTACCTCCAATCCCCTAACTCCCTTCCTAACCCCTCCCCATCCCTTCCACTGCTCCCAGCCACCAACCGGATTTATTCCTCTCATTGACTAACCGGACTGTACCCTCTACTTGTCTTCACCTATCCCCACTTCATCACCCTGTCACTGCCACCCCTTTAATCTGCAGCTCCCCCACACCCACCCCCAAGTGCTGAAGAAGGGTTACACTTCTCCACCTCCTGATGTTGACTTCTCCACCTCCTGATGCTGCCTGGCTTGCTGTGTTCTTCCAGCCTCCTGCCTGTGTATTTCGGGTTCCAGCATCTGCAGTTTTTTTGTCTCTGTACAGTACGCCTCACAGAAAGCTGCTCTGTCGGCAGCTGACATTGGCGTTTGAACAGAATGGCACAAAAACCTGCACTGACAGGGCAGTGCAGAGATTTTGATGCACACATTAGCACATGTGCAGAACAAAGTGTGCAAACAAATCCCTGCTGGAATCGTGTTATTGCCAACATAGGTAAGTGTTCTCCAAAATACCATTCCCTAATTATGCAGCGACATTGTAGCCAAATCATGCTGCCAAAATGAGAGTTTTCCCAGAACTACCTGTATTCCCTACCTATTCATGTGTTTGTCTAGGTGCTTCTTGATTGCTGCTATTGTGTCTGCTGCTCTGGCAACACGTTCCAGGCACTCACCGTCCTCTGTGTGAAAACTTGTCTCGCACATCTCCTTTAAATTTCCCCACCTCGCACCTTGAAGCTGTGCCCCTTAGTAGTTGGCCCCTCCACCCTGGGAAAAGACCTCATACTTTCCACTCTATCCATGCCATTCATAATCTTATACACTATCAGGTCACTCCTCAACCTTCTGTGTTCCAGTGAAAATAAACCCAGTCTATCTAACCTATCTTCAGAGGTAGAATCAGTGGAGTACGATTTTTCAAACATAATTCTGGATCAGAAAGCAAAACTGCTATTAGCCTTATAGAGAATTTTACTACTCAGTCTCAGAAGGCTAGTTCCAAGTTATGGCAAAGATAGCTACAAGGAGCTGGTGAGACAGATGAAGTGGCTTTATTCTCATTCCTCCCATTACCAATAGTGTGACTTCAAAGGTTTCACAAGGTTCCTTCAAACTCTGGGCTTCTATAAAAATTACTGTCGAATGAACTGGGAGTTGGCTCCAAAATCTATCAAACATCCAGCATCAATCAATCATGTAACACAAATTATAATCAGAGATTTCTGATTTAATTCAATTGCTTTGCTTCTTACAAAGATCCATCCTCCTAACCTTTCTTTCATATGCCAGAATTTTAAGGTGAAAGCCAAATACCTTCATTTTGATTTAAAATTACTCACTCTCAACAGGCATCAGTTAGGTGTTTAATATTTTTCTACATTAACTCAGTGGATAAATGTACATCCAGCTTGATTCTGAGAAGCTAGAAGCTCCTAGGTTTCTGTAGTTAATTGAGCACTAATTATGGATTGTAAAATGGTCACGGTTGCCCTGGGCTGACAAAGAGAAACGTGATTAGTAACGTACAAAGTTAAAAATCACACAACACCAGGTTATAGTCCAACAGGTTTATTGAGAAGCACTAGCTTACAGAGCACTGGGCAGCTCTTGAAAGCCCTAGTCTCAGCCTAGTCTTCTGCCCTTTCATGTAGCTCCCACTTTTTCCAATGGCAATCCAGCAACGCATCCCACCCTTGGAATGGATGGCTCTTGCTTGCTCGTAGAGATTGTATGGGGAACCTACACTGTACAGTCAATGCCAAAAAATCTTGGGAAATGGGTCAAGAAAAATAGACAAAATCCAAGTTTTGAAATCAGACAAAAATATGTAATAGGAATGGAGGTTTGGATCAGCCATGATCTACTCGAACAGTAGACCATACTCAAAGTGCTCAACTATCTTTTGTTCCTATCTAGTCTTTTGCATTTGCATTGTAAACATAAATAATTAAAAATAATGTTTAATGTTTTGTGAGGTCTTACTGTGACATTCAATTCTATAAATTTAAGTAAAGTACAAATAGGAATATAATTAAACAAATTATTAAACACAATCCAAAAATGTCATACAGAGAATAATAAATACGTACAACAAATCCGTTTCTGGTACTGTTCAATGATCTTCAGAAGTTCCATACATGTTCTCTGGATGGAATGGAATATCTAAACAAAACACCCAACACAAGCAGGATTAACATAATTACACATGAGGAGGGCATAACATTAAGCAGCGGTTAATGAGAAAATTTGATCTGGATAACAGGTGACAGATTTGCTATTAAAGATGTCTAATTACGATTAGTTACTGAGAAAATTATTAATTTCAAAATATCAAAATTAGGTTATTTTCATTATCGACAGATTAATGACAAAATCAAGTGATGTTGATTCCTGATGAAGGGCTTTTGCCCGAAACGTCGATTTCGCTGCTCCTTGGATGCTGCCTGAACTGCTGTGCTCTTCCAGCACCACTAATCCAGTATTTGGTTTTCAGCATCTGCAGTTATTGTTTTTACCTTGTATCTATCATCAGTCTCATCCTAAATGCACTACAGTCAAAGGTGTGCGGTTTGCTTATCTGAATGCTTTAAACCAGACTCTGATGGAATTCTGTTTCAAATCTTTTAAGATCAATATTTCAGTCACTTTTACAGCAACTTCTCACCACTCCCCTCAAAATACAGTGCCCTGGCAAAGTACTGCTGATGTTGAAAATCTGAAATAAAAACAGAAAATGCTGGGAATACTCAGCAGGTTTGCCGAATCTGTAGAAAGAGATAGCATCAACACCTTATCAGAATTCTACAATAAAACAGTACATCCGGTGTAGAATTAATATTCCAGATGGATAGGTTAAAAAAAAGAGAAAAAACAGGCAGTTTGCCCAATGTGATTCTTCCTGATTGGAAAATTAACAAGAACCGTTTAACAAACATGTTACTGTGGGAATTGAGGCTCGCACTGGAGAGTGGAAATGGACAACCTTCCTTATCCAGATAAACCACGGTTACTATTTTTGACCTGTTCAGAAAATGTAATGACAGATTGTAAGTACACTTCAATCCAAACAAATACTCAACTATCTCACTTGTACAATCAATAGCATGAACAGAATTAACTCTTACTAACAGAGGAGATCCTTGCCTTCATGTTGGAGAATTTCCAAGCCATTTGTCAATTTCCGTTTCACTCCCAAACTTTTATAAAGACATTTCTGACAGTTGCTAAACACTACTATCATTCCTCAGATCAATATGTCAAGCATAAATCTACATATGCTGGTAAATATATTGTTTTATGCGCTGGATGTAATCTAACCTGAATATCAGCTGATGCTACTACTTATAGATGTGCATGGTATGGAACGTTTCTCCATCTGTTGTGAACCTGGTTTCTGAAACCATTACAAAGAATGCTGAAGAAACTCCACAGGTGTGGCAGCAACAGTGGAGAGGGAATCAGAGTTAACGTTTTGCATCCGATATGATTCTGTCTGAGTGTGAGGATTGAGATGGTAGGAGGGTAGTCTCAGGTCAGGAACAGCAGAAGGGGGTCAGGAACAGCAAAAGGGGGTGACGTCAGCTTGCAGAGGCTGTTGGATCCAGTGGTGGGGAGAAGGATAAAATAAGCAGGGAAGTGCTGGGGTGGGGAGTTGTGTTGTCAGGGATGTGGGGAACAATATTGGGTTACAGACGGGCACAGTCATGACAGGTGGCAGGGAATGTCGAGTCCTACAGTTGTCAGGATTGTCAGGTATTACAGTAAGTGGGGGGCGATGGTCATGACTTTTGGGTTGAGCAGGGTGTCAGATGTTCAGGAAAGATAGCTTTGGGATGAGAGATTTAGGTTAGGGGGCCAGCTGAATAGTTACTCAGGAGTTAGACAACGTATTTAATGGTCTACTTCAACTGAATAACTAGTTACCTATTTGCAGCAGAACTCTCCAAATTCTTTGATACTCTGAGGTTTCTGGGTGCTGGAAACTGGCCAGTGGAATCTTCAAGTTCCCATAAAATTCTTTCAGAGTCAACTATGCTGGGGATTATGAGGAGTCCTGATGCTCAACTTATACAGTACACTTCAGAAACTATGATCTGGTCATTGGAAAATCTAGGCCAAGTGATATTACTCTCTGGGGGATGGGTGGAGTACAAGGGAGCAAGAGAAGTTGCACATTATCAGTTTCAATTTTTCTGCTCATTCCAATTTGTCTCCTACTGAACCTTGCTGTACTGCAAGGCAGTAGACAGTCAATGGCAGGGCCCTTAGGAACACAGATATAGAGAGATCTTGGGGTGTTAAGTCCACAATTCCCCGAAACTAGCAACATGAGTGGATAAGGTGGTAACATTGGCCTACAGCATGGTTGTCTTCATCAGGTGGAGCACGGAGTATAAAAATTGGCAAGTGAGATTACAGCTGTATAAAACTTTCGTTAGGCCAGATTTGGAATACTGTGTGCAGTTGTGATCACCACACTATAGGCAGGATGTGGTAGATTTGGAGAGAGTACAGAAGTAGTTTCGCACTGGGTGGCTTGGCGGCTCAGTGTTCAGCACTGCTGCTTCACAGCATCATTAACCCTGATTTGATTCCAGCCTCAGATGACTGTCTGTGTGGAGATTGTATAGTCTGCATGGATTTCCTCCAAGTGATCCGAATTCCTCCCACAGTCGAAAAATGTACAGGTTAGGTGGGTTGGCCATGCTAAATTGCCTATAGTGTCCAGGGATATGCAGGCTGGGTGGATTAGCCATGAGATATGCAGGGTTACAGGGATAGGGTATAGGGAGTCAGTCTGGGTGTGATGCTCTTCGAAGGGTCAGTGTAGACTCGATGGGCTGAATAGCCTGCTTCCAAACTGTAGGGATGATGATGATACCAGGATGTTGCCTAAATTGAAGTGTGTTAGCTATAAAGAAGAGCTTTGATAAACTTACATTGTTTTTGCAAGAGCTGAGGGGTAACTGGATAGAAGTATATAAAATTCTGAGAGGCATGAATAGGGTGGGTATCTGGAGTCTTTTTCCCAAGCTAGAAATGTCAAGTACTAGGGGGCATAAGTTTAAAGTGAGAGGGGGCTAGATTAAAGTTTTTTTTAAATAGACCAGGTAGATGCCTGGAACACACTACCAGGGGAGAAGCAGATATGATAGCAATGTTTAAGCAACATTTAGACAGACACATAAAGAGAGGAAATAGAGGGATACAGACTACGTACAGGCAAATGGGATGAGTTTGGAATGGTATCATGGTCAACATAGACATGGTTGGCAAAAGGGCCTGTTCCTGTGCTATGACCCTATCACTGCGGATGAAGCCATTGTTTCTTGGACTATTATTGATTACATCTCCCCTAGAGAACTTCCTTCCACGTTCTTCAACCTCAGAACACCAATTAAAAAACCCACCCATCCGAAGATCCAAAAATAGCTCAGTCCTTGTAGACCTGTAAGCTCAATTTGCTCCTAGCTCACTTATCTGACGTTTTTTGCGATCTTGACTCTATTTTGTCTCCCTTGATTAGTTCCCTCACACCTATACTACTGTTTCTTCTTATGCTGTACATCATGTCAACAGTTTCCAGTTTGCTGAACCTAACCAATTATGGTTGCAGCTGATGGTATTACTGGACAAGTTAGATCCCCGAGCATAAACTTGCTTCATAGATCATATTGTATTACCTTTTAAGTTTAATATTGTGGTCTTTAACAGAGCCCACAATGCTGCACATATGGCTTTAACAATGAAACAAAAGTTTAACACAGAAGAAAAAAAGGTAAGTTGGAATAAACCAAAATTATTTAAACTACTCAATTTGAAACATTTTGAAATACAAAGAACAAAATCCCATCTATTCCAACACCATCACTTAACATTTGATTTACACCATCAAATAACAGAGACAGTTCCATTCTCTATCACCTCTATAGGTTTGACATAATTGTTTCTTTCAATTCCTTATCTTGAAAACTTGATAGCCTCATCCTTGATTATTTACAACTGAACTTCTACTTTCTAAGCTTCAAATACCCCCTTCAGATTTCTAATCAAATGCTTCTAGTCTAGACTTTTCAAACTAAAACCGTTACAATGAAGTAACACAAAATCCCCTAACTGTTCTGAAGTAACTTATTTCTCTGGGATGAATTGGAGATGCCGGTGTTGGACTGGGGTGTACAAAGTTAAAAATCACACAACACCACGTTATAGTCCAACAGGTTTAATTGGAAGCACACTAGCTTTCGGAGCGTCGCTCCTTCATCAGGTGGTAGTGGAGGGCTCAATCCTAACCAAGCCTAATCCTAATTGAGCCCTCCACTATCACCAGATGAAGGAGCAACGCTCCAAAAGCTAGTGTATTTCCAATTAAACCTGTTGGACTATGACCTGGTGTTGTGTGATTTTTATCTTTCTCTGGGAGTAACTGTTCTTACATCTGGCCCCAGCCAGCTCTTCTGCAAATTGATTCCAAATGTATGGGCAGTCTTAAGCAAAAAGCCAAAAGCCTGTTAACGCTTCTCAATTTTTGCTCTCTCCAATCGTAAAACTCTCATAATATAAACAAATTCTCATTATCACTCCAGGAGAGCCCCTCTCTGACATATGCAGGTTCAAAATCTGTACCTTTAATGCTGAGTTCACTGATCATGATGCAGTCTTATCTAAAATGGGCTGGGGAGGGGGAAAAAAAAAGAGGTGGCAGAAGAACACATGTAGATCAGGTGACGGCATTGTGGAACATGTCCATTCCCTTTGTAAGTTTGGCCAAGGTTCCAGTGGCATGTTATTTTAATTCTCCACCTCGTTCTCTTGCTGCAAGCTCTGTCCCTGGCCTACTGTAGCTTTCCAATACTCAATATAAGCCTGAGGTATAGTATCTCATCTTTCCATTAGGCATATTACAGCTTTCTGGATTCAATATGAGAGTTTAACAATTTCAGACCACAATCTCTGCTCCCCCAATTTGTTCAGTTCATTTTTTACATATGTTTTCCTCAATCTTATTTTTCCTCATATTACTGTCCAACAGCAGATATTCTGTCATTCACGCCTCAACTAGACCAATTTTTTGTCTCTTTATTTGTCCCATTACTCCTCTGGTTGGCTCTGTCCCACCATTTTTCCTGTCATTTAATGTTTCTTGCTACCTCACAAACTACCCCTTTGTTCATATTTCATCCTTCACCATTTCACCTACATTTAAAAAATTACTTCATTTCTGTGCTTTCCAATTCAGATGAAAGGTCATAACCAAAAAAAATCTTGTTTTTTTCTCACCACAGGTACTGTCAAATCTACTATGTATTCCTTGAATATTCATTACTAATTATTATAAGAAAGTACAGGAGAAGCACACAGCAACAAAAGAAGAATGGAGGGAATGTAGGTGAATAAAGAAAATAACACTAGAAGAGAAAGAGGAAATGATGGAAGAGAATATGAAACAAGATCAGAAAGTGATGCAAAAGGAGAGACAAACAGATATGGGAGAGAAGAGGCAGAAGGAGGAATTTGGAATAGATTGAAGGCAGGTGGGACACATGTAGGATTCAGACCAATTCTGCCCTCCATTACTATCTCCTAAAATATCTGGTCAAGTTACTTCTACTTTGACGAAGTCCATCAACATACCCACATATTTTCTACTATTTCTTTCCTATAATCTCATGCCTCTGTTATCATTGTACTCCCCTAAGAGGAGCAATCTCTTCCTAGCTAGCCTATTTATGGCCATCACTATCTCATAAATCAGGTTCCCTCAGCCTTCAGCGTTCTAAGAATTTATTTATATTCAGTCACAGGATGAGGGCATCGCTGGCTCGGCCAGCATTTATTGCCCTCCCCTAACTGTGCACAGGCAATACTAGTGAACGAGATGGGTTTTTTTGACAATCAATAATGGATTCACGGTCACCATTAGACTCTTGATTCCAAATTTTTATTGAATTCAAATTCCATCAGTTACTGTGCTAGGATTCGAACCCAGGTTCCCAGGACATTGCCTGGATCTCCGGGTTAATAGTCTAGGGATAGTGCCACTAGGCCATCACCTCCCCTAAACTATTAACTAATTCAACCTATCTAGTCTCTCTTCACAGATGAAATGCAACCCACAAACATCTTGATGAATCTCCTCTGAACCTTCTCTAGTACAATCATATCCTTCCTGTTGTGCAGTGACCAGAACTGTACACAATAATTCAGCTGTGGTCATACGAACATCTTATACTGGATTAGTGGTGCTGGAAGAGCACAGCAGTTCAGGCAGCATCCAACGAGCAGCGAAATCAACATTTCGGGCAAAAGACCTTCATCAGGAATGATGAAGGGCTTTTGCCCGAAACGTTGATTTCGCTGCTCGTTGGATGCTGCCTGAACTGCTGTGCTTTTCCAGCACCACTAATCCAGTATTTGGTTTTCAGCATCTGCAGTCATTGTTTTTACCATACTAACATCTTATGCAGTTCTATCATAACCTCCATGCTATTGCATTCAATGCCAACTAATAATACCAAGAATCCCATAGCTTTCTTAGCTACCTTATCTACCTGATAGATGGGGGTAGGGGCGAGACAGCATGTGAACACGTAACAGCGCAAGCAAGAGAGAGAGCGAGAGACTGAGAGGGTGATTCAGCATCCTCACTGTTATCAGTCCACTTGCTATTTCTCTCCTTTGCTGCTCGTTGGCTGCTCTTGACAGACAGGTTCTTTGGAAATTCTGGTGTCTGTGTAATTGTTTCATTCCAAACTGGATATGTGCAGAGATCATGCAACCATAACAAAACAGGAGCTGCAAAATTCTTGACACCTCTTAATTAAAATGGCAGTTCTGATGTAGCTAGTTTTGTATATCCCATCTGGGTTGCCTGGACTTGTCAGGTGACTACTGCAGCAATTTTAGGTTAGTAGTACTCTTTCTAAAATCACTTTTATTCCATGTAAGTGTCAGGGAATAAAATCAGATGAAAGTTGAATTTCAATTGTCTATGTTTATCATGATCATAACAATACTAACTTGTCTTGCATAACCAACTTCTATTTCTTCTATATAGATCTGCATTTTTAGTGACTAACAAACACTCGTACAGGAAGACAAGGATGGTTAAAATACATCTATAGAAAGTGGACCACAAGATTGGGATTGCATATAGAAAATGAATAAAAAGATAAAGCATTTAATAAGGGCAATACTGTAAACTCACTGGAAAAGATTGTGGTCTTCGTGGATAGGAACAATTAGCAACCGATCAGCTAGAAAATGATGGATACCCAACACATTTTCCTAATTTTGGTAAAGCAGCAAGTGACTCTGGTGAGGCGGACCTTTTCAAGACAGTGAGTTGATATTCTGTAACCTGCACTCGCTTGAGTCAGGATAATTAAACACATGCACTTTGGTTCTTATTTGGGCTCCCTGATACAGTGCTGGAAGCAAAATGCGACTACAACACCATCAGGTGGCTACTGTATGCAAGTGCAAGATGTTTCAGAATAAATTGTTAAAATGCAAAATTTTGCATTCGTAACTCATAATACATAATTAGATTTAAGAGGCCAGTAACAATATTTCATGGATTGTATTCTATAGAGGTGAAATCAGTAAGTAATTTGCGGAACTGCTTACTCTCCACACCGGCTGAAGCTCAAAACACAGCGTCCACCCCAACCAAAATAATATGCTGAAGGTTGCCTTATTCAGGTGATAGTTGGACTTCCATCCCTTAGTGGGACGAAGCTCTGTTGTCAAGAGCTGCTGGCCAATCTGATTGCGGAATTCAGTATGAGATACTGTTGGGACTGCAAGGAGACCCTAGTGGGAAGAGCAATAGATCTCGGACGGTCATGGGCATTTAGGGCAGTAAAGTATCAGCAAATGGAAGGATGGAAAATGTCACAAAGGGTGACCTCAATTTCCTTAAAGCACTTCCGAAAATGACAAAGTCCCCTTTCCATACATGTTTTATAGATTTTTCTTTTAAGAAGGACATTGTAAATCTCATGCCAAATATTTTATGACATGGGTAGCTTACTATTCAGGTCAATTGTTCAAAGCAATGTTGCAACTTGTTTCACCACTGTCCTAAAGAGAGAACAATTCCTCACTTTTAATTCAAAGCATCATTTGGCATGGAATGCAGAATGCTTGTCCAAATGTGCCAGTGTTACTTTTTTGAAAGAGATATGCTATTCTGCTGTCCACTCAAAACACCCTTTTATAATGTCCCTTTCAGAAGTCTTTTTGCATTTTTCTTCCAATACCAGTTTGGGTAGGATAGATCAGCATAGAAATTGGTTCATGCTGGCCAATTTATGTTTATGGACATTTGTATTATCAGTCTGATGAAAATCAAAACAGATAGTGTAAAATACCCCCCACATAAATCAATTAGATCAAGAGAGCATATTAAGCAATTGCCTACCCCAGGCTATGGTCTTCTGTCCACTAATTCTGCAAAGCAGAAATTTCAGCTCAAACATTTTAAACAAGGACCATAAAAGGTACCACTTGTTAATGATGGAAAAGAGGAGTGAGCAAACATGAGGAAATAAAAAGGTCATTAGGGGGAAGTTGAAGGGTCAGAATAGGATGAGACTTTTGTACCAAAAGAAATATTTAGCAAATTCAAATCCCATTATTTTCAGTTATAGAGACACAGCACAGGAATAGACCCTTCAGTTCAACTCATCCATGTTGACCAATTATCCTAAACTGAACTTTCCTGGTCTTCTTAGATCCGAAAACTCCCTTCTTCAGATTTCTGTGCCAAAATTCTACATTTTCTACTCCATGCTTATAAATCCTGACAGTGTAAATATTAAAATTTCTGATCCCAAAACTGCCAATTCTTCCAAATCTTAGTCTCTCCACCAGTAACTGCAGATCCAAGGATTCCTCAAGCAGTTATTTCAGGCTTCTCTTGCAGAATTTATATATCCTAGTATTCTCAGACCCCAATGTTTCCTCTTCAAAATACTGCTATACCACCTGAGTACTGTAAAATCAGGACTGTATCCCCATTATTCTCACATCCCAAAAGCACACCTAATTGTGTTAAGTCAAGGTTCTTGGTAGTACTTAGGAAAGCACTGACATCTATGGGACAAAATGTGGCTAGTTGTCCAAATATACTTACGAAAACATTCAAAATTAGTGAGATCTCATTCTTTGTGCACATTCTCTGCAGCCGTAACATTGTATTGCTCACTCTGCTCTATTATCATTATGCACTTTGTATTGCGACGAGGTTGTAACTTTAAGAGGTTACCTTGTCCTGATTTAAGAAAGATTGAATGAGAGGTAACGAGCTGTCTACTGATCACCACTGGAGTAAACAGCTTGGGAGGCCTTGGGGTTTTTTTCTTAAATGCAGCCTGAATGGGTACAACCAGCTCTCAGATCAGGATTTCTGGGTAGCATCAGAAGCTATTATTTATTTAAGCACTGCATCTGGAACAGACACTTTACATTTGTCTGTGAAAGAAGAAAAAGTTAGGATCTAGGATACCTTCTTAAAATATTTTGAAGGGGTCTGGTCCATAATAATATGATCTGCCTGTACTGCACACAAAACAAAAAAAAATTCACTGTATCTAGGTACATGTGACAATAATAAATCAATTTATTTTAAAATTGCATTCCTCTACACATACCATTTGTTGTGTTTCCAACCGTGTACACACTTACCCTTTATTATAGATTCTTCCATTTCAGGTAGGACATTCCACACCTTAATAACCACCTGTATTTACTTTTTTAAAATCTTCTAGCTTCTGTGATGAAAGGTGTCCGAGTTATACATAATATTTTTGTGAAGGGTTTTAGAAACAATTAAATCAGACAGTCTTTCCAGGTCTGTAACTGAATCCAATATGTAACAGAAAGTGGGAAAGCCTGCACAGTATTAATGGAATTTTTTTTAATCCTGGGGTTGTTAATAATAATTGGATGAAACCATGAAAGCCACCAATTTGTTCTCAGTTAAAAATAATGAAGGGTTGATTTTTGGTCAAGTGTTTTGTGGTTTTTAGGGCAGTTTGGAAGAAGCCTGACTGGGGTCAGAAGCAAGTGTAATCTCTCTTAGGAGCTTTTCATAGCAATAAAGTGAATAGGTTACCTCAGTAGAAAAATTTAGTTTATGCAACTTCAGACAAAGTGCTTTTGGTTAGAAACCTGCAAGCTATTAGAAACTGAGAAAGTCTAAGTTTTCAATTTCCTGAGTATTTATGTAAAAATACAGTTCATAGGACAGAAACTAGCTGGATGTTTTCAGATTTTTTTAAAACTGTTTTGTGTCTAGATAGCATGCTTTGATTTGGTTTCGTTTTTGTGTAATATATTTTGGTTCTGATATTGAAGAGACTCTTCAATCTGGTGACTGTGTTTCTATAATGACTATCCTGTTAACTAAGAAGAAAATTCCTTGGAAAGAGGACTGAACAGCCCCCATCCACTGCCATCTTCCTTTATGTGGCTAAGCTCTTACTTTCTTTGAACAATTTTTAATTTAACTTGTCTCACTTTCTGTAGCTCAAAGGTCTAGCTATGGAGGCAAAAGGGAAGACTGCAGATGCTGGAAACTAGAGTTTAGATAAGAGTGGTGCTGGAAAAGCACAGCAGGTCAGGCAGCATCCGAGGAGCAGGAAAATCGTCATTTTGGGCAAAAGCCCTTCATCAGGAATAGTCTGGCTATGGATATTGACATGACTCCCAGATTATACCTGTCTCTTTGTGGGACATGTGGACTATTTCTTATTCCAGTCCTACCTTGGCTCTCACCAACAACTTTTTCTCTGACACATGGCTGTTACTTTCTCCTCTTGCCAGGAAGGATTAATCAGTTTTTGTTCCAATTTCTATCACCTTGTTTCACTTTCACCCCGTCCATCTCGGATTCCTTCTTCCCTTCCATCCTTGACTTTCCACTTCTGGGGACAGGCCGTTCACCAATATCCACTGCAAATTCACAAACCCCTACAGTTACCTTCATGACATCTCCTCACACCCTTCAAGGATTCCATTGTACAATAGTTTATAACTTCACAGCACAACCTCTGTCCTCTATTCTCTTAGATCACCAACATCCCCCTATACAAACCCAACCCAACCCCCTCACACTTCAGATGTGTCTTTATGACTTGGCTTTCCATAGAGTTCACCCACTTTCTCCCTTCATATAAATTATTTACTTATTTTTTACATCTCTATCACTGTTGATCATTCAACCTTTGTCTTATGTTCTAGGGACTCTCACAGTCTGTTTCATTTATTCTTCCTCCCACTTGGCAAACAGCATTAAAACTTCAATTTTCCAACTCTTCAGTCCAGAAGAAGTCATATCACATGTTGAACATTAATTATTTCTCTCTCCATAAATGCTGCTAGACCTGCTGAGTTTCTCCAACACCTCCTGTTTTTATTTCAGATTTCCAACAAATGCAATGTTTTGCCTTCATAAAATAAAGGGGTTGCAGGAACAGAGGGTTGTGGGTGTATATGTACACAAGTAATGCAAATGACTTTGAGGTGATGCCCAGCGCGGACTCCCGGTCCTAAGGTGAAGCCCAGCGGAGATTCCCGGCCCTGAGGTGAAGCCCAGCAATGATTTGTATGCTCCATATTTCTAATTTTATAAATCTTTCTGTTTTAGAAGGACTGCAATGCAGTCTGTACCCAAGGTTATCAGAAATGATGACTTTGTACATTTTTCATTGTACTCACATGCCCCTATACATGAGTACATTGGACAAAAAAAGCTCAATTCTAATTCTAAATAATTGAATGTGGCAGGACAGTTGGAGAGAGTCATTAATAAAGCACACAACATTCTCAACTTTGTTTACAGGGGCATGGAGTACAAGAACGAGAAAGTGTTGCTGACCTCAAAATATAACTGAAATGTTGTATATAGTTCTACATATGATCTAGCAAGCTTAGTTTCATTCTGGGATTGTATTTATTCTGTAGTGACATAAACTTGGAACCACCACACTTCTTCCACTGACGATCCTAAATGTTATGTCCACAAATTGCAATTCATCATGTGGACCAAGCTTTTCATGATCCGTTTTACATACACCACTCAAAGTTGAATATTTGTGTTACCTGGCAGAGCATCACTGTTCTCACAACATCTCAGACTCACTGCGAAAATAACTTGGAAAATGTTATGCCAAAAGGTCTTCCTGGAGCAGATCACCAACTTAGAGGTACAGGAATATGACTAAAGATATGACAAAAAATTAAAGAAATGGTTGCACGGCATCTGATAAATGAAGATCAAAAGCAGATCTGCAAGTGTCAGAAAGTGCCTCCGAAAACATCCAAATTCATTTCAATAATATGGTTTAAAAGAATTATTCTATCACCATGAGAATAACTATCTCATGGGTTACTTATTCCATCTAGTTCAAACACAGTTCACTGAAATGTTACACTTTTAAACGTCTTACAACATCAAGCCATACAAAACTTAGGCTGGGAATGATTTAATGGCAAAAATGTACTGTCTTCCAACTAAATTGTGCATTGGCTTTGTCAACTGATGCTAGGCTCAGATTTCCATGGAGTCAGGAAGATCCCACGGAACTTTAAAAATAAGGGGAATGATACCTGGATGTGAGGCATTCATCCTCACTTCAGACACAGATCCAATTTTTGCTGCCACAGGGATGAGGCAAGAATCACATAGAAGGAGCCAGACTCCTACCTCCAACTTACCCAGCTCCTGAATCTGGAATATTTTCAACCCAGGAACAAAAATTCAGGCCTCAGTAACTAATAATCAGTAACTTAATTACCTTACTGTACTGTCCTCCATTGGCTGTCTCCAGACTATAGCCCTATTCCATGCCATATCTCAATTCTCCATTCTCCTATCCACCCCCAACTCCTCCTCCTCCTCCTCTTCCCCGCATCTTCTAGTCCTAGCTCCAGAATCATTTGCAAACTCTTCCCTCTTTCGTGGTCAAACAAATTTCAGCTGCCTCTGGCCCTATTCTATCATATTCCCCTCCAAATGTTCATCATCTCCACCATGAGAAAACACTTAAATGAACATTTATATTTGGACCGACTGCTTTGCCATTCTTCATTTCTGCCTGCACAATACAGCATCTTCTCTTCCATTTCCCACCATTATTATATTCTTCGGAGCATTCTTTACAACAATGCCATGCACATGAAATAATGGTACTTTGATAAATAAGAAAATTTGTACAATTAAATCAACACAAACTTAAATCTGAATGCAAAAACAAAATGTACACATCATGGGAATTACACAGAAATAAGATTATCCACTACTTTACCTCTAATTTAGAGTCAAGGTCGGCATCTGATGCAACAACATGCTCATCTTCTTTCTTTCCAGTTACTTTAATAAATGTTTGCTTCGTCTTCCAATACCTTTGTTGCATTTTGTTTACGACTGAACTGTCCTGGTTTCGGACATACCGACTATAAAGTTCTCGAGCATATCCACTGATAAAAGAGAAACAACTTGGGTTATTTATTAGAACTAAATTCCACCTTGCCATCTAGTTATCATATCAGTCTCTTCTGCTGGCCTGGAGTGACCAACAGTGGATTTGCAGTCAACGTGAACATAAGACCATAAGACATAGGAGTGGAAGTAAGGCCATTCGGCCCATCGAGTCCACTCCGCCATTCAATCATGGCTGATGCGCATTTCAGCTCCACTTACCAGCGTTCTCCCCGTAGCCCTTAATTCCTCTAGACAACAAGAATCTATCAATCTCGGCCTTGAAGACATTTAGCGTCCCGGCTTCCACTGCACTCAGTGGCAATGAATTCCACAGGCCCACCACTCTCTGGCTGAAGAAATGTCTCCGCATTTCTGTTCTGAAATGACCCCCTCTAATTCTAAGGCTGTGTCCACGGGTCCTAGTCTCCTCGCCTAACGGAAACAATTTCCTAGCATCCACCTTTTCTAAGCCATGTATTATTTTGTACGTCTCTATTAAGTCTCCCCTTAATCTTCTAAACTCCAACGAATACAATCCCAGTATCCTCAGCCGTTCCTCATATGCTAGACCTGTCATTCCAGGGATCATCCGTGTGAATCTCCGCTGGACACATTCCAGTGCCAGTATGTCCTTCCTGAGGTGTGGGGACCAAAACTGGACACAGTACTCCAAACATTAAGTAAATGCTGCTCAGATTGAGACAAGTTTTATTGCTCAGGTGCCAGAGTTAGGTCCATGTTTCTCTTGATATAAATGGCTAGTTTTGATGTGGGTATTGTAATATCTAAATATGATGAAGATGCAACAAAAGAGGGAATGTCAAGTAGTATGGAGTACTGCAGAAGAAACTAAAATGAAATATGCAAGTAAGGGGAATGGGTAGAAAAAGAAGAAGAATTGTGAGGTAGTGCATTTGAAAAGAAAAACAGCACTCCAAATATGTAATCAATGTAAAATCAAAAGGTTGTGGAGATACAAGGAGACTCTGTATTCCAATGGTATGTTTCCTAAAAGAGAAGCGAGTAGTATGCCAAGGTTTAAGTACATAATGAGAGGGGTTACAAAGCAATGCTCAGCACACAGAGTACTGTGGGGGGGACTCCATTTTAGAAAGTGCATTGAAACCATAAACTAACATGATGTTATACATGCACATATACTGGTACAGATAAATTTCTCCAGATTTGAAGCAAAGACTGGAGATTTTTTAAAAAGTTCTGCTGTGCTTTGATAAGATGATTATGAAAGACTATGTGATTAATTTAATGTAATTGATGTGAGTTCAATCCACAGTTTGAAAACTGGACAGACACCCGGGCAAGTTTGATCAGATTTGGGCGAACCTATCCACCATTGAGTTTTTCCCAGGACTCAGGATCACAAAGATGGAAATACGACTTGTCAAGACCTACTCATGTAGAGACCAACAGCTGCCCATTACTGCCAGCTCCATCAGGAACTGTGGCTACTGCCAGTAATTCACCCAGGGATACCCAGGTCACATGTGAGTGAGAGCGATGCAAGGGTCATGGGATAGGGGTCACAGTGGGAGGTGTACAGACAACAAGATGGGGTTGATTCCAACAGTCACCAGCATGTCCAATGTTGGATTCTCCAATCCGGCCATATGCTATTTCGTACCTCACTACCTGAGAGTATCCTGCTGCTGGGACACTCATGTTTGACCACACCCAGCTATCCTGTTTCCTGCTGCAATGGACGATATTGAATCCAGTCTTTGGTAGGTGATGGAACACTAAGAGACACCTTTTTTTTGCACTCAATTTACATCCCTTTTTTTCTTTCACCACCATTAACAGCTCCTTTGTCTTTTGCACTGGGTCTCTGCCACTGTCAAAAGTATTTTAAAAATTTTCTATACCTTTCAGTTCTGAAGTAGTATTCATACAAGACTCAAAACATTAACTGTTTCTGTCCCCACTGCTGCCAGACTGGCCTAGCTTCTCCAGCATTCTCTATGTTTGTTTGAACAATAGACAGATTATGTTCCTGGGGTAGTAATCCAGTGGCTTGTTCAAATGGTCCAGAGATAAATCTCCCCTTGGCAATTTGCAATTTAAATTCAATTAACAAAATAAGTGTAAAATTAAAAGGCTTCCAACAAAACCACTGCATTGTAAATTCCATTTAGTTCACTCAGTGTTTAGGATTAAAAATTTGCTGCCTTTATTCAGCCAGGTCTACACGCGAGACCATACCCACAGCAATGTGGTTGACGCTTAATTGCTCTTAGAAATGGCCTAGCAAGCCATTCAAGAGTATTTAATAACAATTAAACTAGAGATCGTTAGGCATCAAGCTCACCATCTGAAATGACAAAGACGTGATCCTGCATCCATGATCACCAGCATCAAGGGACTTGTACCAAAATTGGGGCAACTATCACTGACACTAGTCAATATAGGGTCCAGTGCAGTCTTACTCGCCGAAGCATTTTGTTTTTAACTAATGCTCTCTAAACTCCTCCATCACCATCCATGGGTATCTTGTGTCCCAATGGTAAAAAAGGTCCAGCAAGGTCATATATAATTAGACTCCCCAACCCATGAGGTTAATGGCATCAAGTAAAATGAGGCAAGGACAACTGGTCATTACCACCTGCCACCCTCCCTTGACTGACGGATTTTATTTGTTAGCTCAGTTGGCTGGATGTAGGTTTGCAATGCAACATACGCCAACAAATGGATTCAATTCCTTCACCAGCTGAGGTTACCGTAAGGGACTTTTCTTCTCAAACTCTCCCCACACTTGAGATGTGATGTGGTGATCCTCATATTAAACCATAAATGAGAAAGCTATGGTCCTCTGGTAACTTAACCTTTATGTTGATCATCACTTGAAAGAAGCACTAAGGACACAGAAAAAAAAACTCTGGTTAAAAATCTTCAATGTTAATCATCCAGAGTGGCTCAATGGTGACAGTGTTGACAAAAGCTGTCCAAATGCCAAAGGACTTTAAACAACTAATTAGAGGAAGAGGCTGTATGGACATTCCAAACTTCACAACAGTGGAACCCAGCAGGAGTACAAAGGCAAGGATGAAATATTTACTGATCTTCAACCAAAAGTGATCAAATAATTCATATCTGCAACTCTCTTCAGACTTCCCCTGTTTATAGATGCCAGTCTTTAGTCAATTCAATTCACTCCATGTTATAGGAAATTAGCACAATGCACATAGTAAACAGTATGAATCCTGACAACAGCGCAGCAACAGTGCAGAAGATGTGTGCCCCAGCTGGTCACACTGTTTCATTATAGTTACAAAAGACAGCAGTATATATCCAACAAAGTGGAAAATTACACCACCTATGTCTTGTTCACAAAACGCTTGACAAAGCCAATCCAAACAATCCCTACTCCAGCCAGTCTATTTTCAGTCATGTGCAAGGCAACTGAAGGTGTTATCAACATTAAGTATTGCTAATTAAATTTAAAGATTGGATTCAAGGTGATATGGATTTTGTATTTCATACAATCTTGGTCAAAATATGGACTAAAGAGCTGAATTCCAGAGGTGAAGAGACAGTGACTTCAGGATGTAAGTTTGCTCACCAATCTGGAAGGTTCTGTATATGGATTTTAGTAAGGCGTTTGATAAGGTTCCCCATGGTAGGCTACTGCAAAACATACGGAGGTATAGCATTGAGGGCGAGTTGGAGGTTTGGATTAGGAATTGGCTGGCTGGAAGAAGACAGAGGGTAGTAGTTGATGGCAAAGGTTCATCTTGGAGTGCAGTTACTAGCGGTGTTCCGCAAGGATCTGTTTTGGGACCATTGCTGTTTGTCATTTTTATAAATGACCTAGAGGAGGGGCTAGAAGGTTGGGTGAGCAAGTTTGCGGATGATACGAAAGTCGGTGGAGTTGTTGACAGTGAGGAAGGATGTGGCAGGTTACAGCGGGATATAGATAAGCTGCAGAGCTGGACAGAAAGGTGGCAAATGGAGTTCAAATGTAGGTAAGTGTGAGGTGATTCACCTTGGTATGAGTAACAAAAAGATGGGGTACTGGGCTAATGGTCGGATACTTGGTAGTGTGGATGAGCAGAGGGATCTTGGTGTCCATGTACACAGGTCTCTGAAAGTTGCCACCCAGGTAAATAGTGCAGTGAAGAAGGCATATGGTGTACTGGCTCTTATTGGTAGAGGAATTGAGTTCCAGAGTCCTGAGGTCATGTTGCAGTTGTATAAGACTCTGGTGCGGCCGCATCTGGAGTATTGTGTGCAGTTTTGGTCGCCATACTATAGGAAGGATGTGGAGGCACTGGAACGGGTGCAGAAGAGGTTTACCAGGATATTGCCTGGTATGGTAGGAAGATCGTATGAGGAAAGGCTGAGGCACTTGGGGCTGTTTTCATTGGAGAAAAGAAGGTTTAGGGGTGATTTGATAGAGGTGTACAAGATGATTAGGGGTTTAGATAGGGTTGACCATGAGAACCTTTTTCAACATATGGAGTCAGCTATTATGACGGGGCATAGCTTTAAATTAAGGGGTGGTAGGTATAGGACAGATGTTAGGGGTAGATTCTTTACTCAGCGAGTCGTGAGTTCATGGAATGCCCTGCCAGTAGCAGTGGTGGACTCTCTCTCTTTATGGACATTTAAACAGGCATTGGATAGGCATATGGAGGATAGTGGGCTAGTGTAGGTTAGGTGGGCTTGGATTGGCGCAACATCGAGTGCCAAAGGGCCTGTACTGCGCTGTATTTTTCTACGTTCATTTTCAGATGTTTCGTCACCATACTAGGTAACATCATCAGTGAGCCTCTGGTGAAGCATTGGTGTTAGTGGGCACAAGTGGGTATGCAGTTGTTGGAAATTAGAGTCAAGATTAGAGTGGTGCTGGAAAAGCACAGCAGGTCAGGCAGCACCCGAGGACCAGGAAAATTGACGTTTCGGGAAAAAATCCTTCATCAGGAATTTTGCCCGAAATGTCGATTTTCCTGCTCCTCGGATGCTGCCTGACCTGCTGTGTTATTCCAGCACCACTCTAATCTTGACTCACTGGTGTTAGTGATCCAATTTTTAATTATGTGTTTAGGTTTCTTTGGGTTGGTGATGTTATTTCCTGTTCTTTTTCTCAGAGGGTGGTAAATGGGATCCAAGTCGATATGTTTGTTGATAGAGTTCTGGTTGGAATGTCATGCTTCTAGAAACTCTTGTGGGTATCTCTGTCTGGTTTGTCCTAGGATGGATGTGTTGTCCCAGTCAAAGTGACGTTCTCCCTCAACTGTATGTAAGGATATGAGTGAGAGTGGGTCATGTCTTCTTGTGGCTAGTTGCTGTTCATGCATCCTGGTGGCTAGTTTACTGCCTGTTTGTCCAATGTATTTTTTGTTACAGTTCTTGCAAGGTATTTTATAAATAACATTAGTTTTGCTTGTTGTCTGTATGGGGTTTTTCAAGTTCATTAACTGTTGTTTTGATTTAGATTAGATTCCCTGCAGTGTGGAAACTGGCCTTTCGGCCCAACCAGTCCACACCGACCCGCTGAAGAGTAACCCACCCAAACCCATTCCCCATTGCTGTTTTAGTGTCTTGGTGGGTTTGTGGGCTACCAAGATGCCAAGAGTTCTGTTTACTCTGACAGTCATTTCTGACATGTCATTGATGTAGGGAAGAGTTTACCACCATTTACCACCCTCTGAGAAAAAGAGGAAATGACATCACTGCAGGAAATGACATCACAAATCCAAGGAAATCTAAAACACATAAATAGAAAGCAGGTCCCTAACACCAGAGGCTCACTGGTGAAGAAATGTGTGAAAAAGAACCTTCCAGCTCTGTGAGCAAACTTACATCCAGAACCTCAACTTGAGCTACAAATCTTCTTAAAACTCGCTAAGAGTGACTTCACTTCATTTCAAGATAGTATTTGACTAAGTATGACATCAAGGAGGCTGAATAAAACTGAAGTCAATATAAATTGGGGAAAACACTTCATTTTCTGGAGTCAGATGTAGCAACGAAGGAAGATAGCTGTGGTTGTTCAAGAATATTCATCTCAGTTCCATAGCTTCACTGCAGTAGTTCTTCAAGCAGAATGTGAGGCCTAACTATTTTCAACTGCTTCATCAATGATCTTTCATTCATCAGAATATCAGAAATGGGGACATTCATTGATAATTGTGGTGTGTTATAACTCCTCAGATAATGAAGCAGTCTATGACCAAAAGCTGCAAGAATTGGACAACATTTAGTCTTAGATTTATATATGATGTGAATGTTGTAGGACACTTAATGTTCTTGGAATTCCACCTCCAGAAAGGGAGCATATAACCACCTATCTTAATATTCAATGGCATAACCATCTCAGAGACCCCAGCAATTTCCCAGGGCCATCACTAACCTGAAACATAAATGAACCAGTCTCATAAATACTGTAACCACAAAAGCAGGTTAGAGACTGGGTAACACATTATGAGTAACTCAACTCTCAATATGCAAAGCCATTTCGCCATCTACAAGGTACACATCAAATGTGTGATAGAGAATGATTTGAAAAATTTGTATGATTTTCAGATGTATGAAAAATCTTTCCATTTTCTGAACAGCGTACTGCTCAAACATCATTTTAACTAGCTTGACATCACCCAGGCTTGATGGCCCTCCGTTCACCATATTAAAAAATGACTACCTCCAAAAATACATAATGCTGTAATGTGTACAATGCACAAGATGCTTTGCAGCAATTCACCAGAAAAACTACAGTAATTCATTCACAAGGCTCTTGTGATAGCACCTTTCAAACTCTCAATGCCTATAGCCTGGAAGAACAAATGCAGCAGGATCATGGGAACACCATAACCTGAATTCTCCTTTCAAGACACATCATCTACCTCATCGTCACTGGATAATATCCTGGAAGTTCTGATCTGACAGCATTTAAAGTGCACTAGCAAAACACAGAATGCTGCAGTTCCAACACCATACCTTCTGAAGGTCAAAAGGATGGACAATAATTAATAGTAGCTAGCAATGATCACATCCCAATATTGAATGAAAAAAAGGTGGAAGGTGGTAGTAATAGCACATGATTTGGGGTGTAATATTATCAGTATTGACAGAGGATTAGTTAGTTAACAGGAAACAGACAACTGGATTATTGTGTTGGGGCGGGGTGGGGTGGGGAGAGTCAAGTACCATAGGAATTAGTACTGGGACCTCAACCTCACAAACCATGAGTTTCCAGAAGTAAAAGAATACAAGGAAAAAATGCTTCAACCAAATAGTTGCCATCCCAGAATACTGGAGCTTGAATGAAACAGTTGAAATATATAGTGTGCCCCAGTATCTGCGATGGAATCTCTGTTTTCAATTTGCAGACGTTTTGAATGCAGAATAAAAGAGGAATAATATTAAAAGATTATTGATATCAAAGTAATTATCATGGTAAACCAGGAGGAACAATTTACAAGATTGCATGACAACACAGACATCAATCCAATAATTCAGAGAAATAAGAACTATTACATTTTAGAGAAATGAAATAAATTCTGAATTAAGTGTTCCTTTTAAGTAGAGTGAAGGAACAACCTGCAGATATTTGAAACACCTTTCATCATCATCAGCTGGTTAGATATCGAATAAAGAGGATCACCTATCACTAATAGAACCCACCCAATCTTCACCCTATTGATTGAAAATGATGAAAATAGGGAAGGTTCAACAATAAGGAAGTGATCCATACCATCAACTTCACACTGCACAGGAATCTGATGAAGGTGATGACACATCCATGTGGAATGAGGATATGCTATAATGTCAATTCACACATTCTAATTTTTTCTCAGCAGACATATAGGTACAAAAATGGTACAAATATTCACATGCATATTAGCCACCTTTTAAAAATAAAATCCAAAACTTATTATATTTACAATTTACTGCTTATTGTCAAGTTACTTTACTTCTCTGCATTGTGCTGATCTGGTGCTTCAAAGCAATATATATTACAGTTGCAAATTTATTAAACTTTTCTATCTTAGTTAATTCTAACTCTTTTGTGTTGATAGTTACTTTTCTTCATGCAGTTTATTCCCTTACTGTACTCTGCCTCCATAACATTTTTCAGTAATTTTACGAAGGTTGGCAAAAAGACAATACTTACTAGTCTGGATGATCCATGTTTCATTAAAACCTGAAATGAGAGCAAAATATATGAAAAGAACAGCAATGCTTTCAAAGCTGGCTAGATCTGTTTATTCACAACACAAAAATGTTTCCATAACGAATGCAACAATTCTAATCATATTTCGCACAGAACCTTACTCACACTATCAACATCCTGGGGGCTGCCATTGGACTAAACAATCACCATAAAAATACAGTGGCTGCAGGTTAGAGGCTACGAAATGTGTGTTGTGTAACTCACCTACTATTTTCCCAAAGCCCATCCATTAACGACAAGGTACAAATCAGTGAGTTGAGAGAGAGTGGTGCTGGAAAAGCATAACAGGTTAGGAGGAGAAGACTGAGGAGACTGAGGGTCCGAGGAGCAGGAAAATCGACATTTCGGGCCAGAGCCCATCATCAGGAATGAGTGTTTGTCCTTGTTTTAAACCTTCAAACAAGATTGTCCTGTCTTACGTTACCACATCCTTTTAACATAACCATCTACTTATTTATCCCTCATGCATTTATCGAGTTTCCATTTGACTGTTTGTCTCAATGTGGAAAGAAAGTCCAAATTTTCACCATTTTCTAAAGAAATTTCTCTTAAGTTCCTTCTTTGATTCCATAGTTATATTGATAACTTTACTTCTGGACTTGCCAAAAAGTGAAAGATTTTGTCTGTGTCCGAACTATTGAATCCCTTCAGAAGTTTAAAGGGCTTTGTCAGGTCACCCCTCAATGAAAAGATATACAGAAATAAGCCTCAGCCTTCTCAGTCTTCTTCCAGATCGTTATATTCCCTTGTTCTGGTATTATCATTATGGCACTATCTCCTGTTCTAAAATGAATTCTGTTTTATGGAGATCAGGTGCAAAATACTCTAAGTGTGGCCTAGCCAAACTTTTGTACACGTTTAACACAACTTCTATTGCTTTGAAGTCTATTCCATCTAAAATGAATCCATGTTTGCTCTGCACTTTTTGTCTTGATATCCTGTGTTGCTACATTTAATTATTTGCCTTTTTACCCAGATCACTTTTATGCCACCACCCTATTTGACTCTTACTTCTTATAACTTATACATCCTCACTATAAGACTCACCTGTCAGCTTAATGCAAACCCATGCCAACTCACCCACCATGTCTGTACATCTTCAGGTGCCAATTCACTCATATCTACCATGGACAGAACTCAGCAGTGAAGTAAGATTTCAAAAAAGTCAAATAACTTTTTGAACTCCGGTGCCAGGTAATAACACTAACAAAAATGAATCTAACCATCACCATTTGTTATTCAATGCATTACCTTTACTGAATCCCCTACTATCAACATCCAGTAGTTACCACTGACCAGAACCTGAACTGGATCAGCCACAAAAATATTGTGGCCCCAGGAACAGATCAAAAGCTAAGAATTCTGCAGTGAATAACTCACCTCCTGACTCCCAAAACCTCTCTGTCAACTGCAAGGCACAGGTCATCGGTGTGATGGAATACTCTCCATTTGACTGATGAGTATGGCTCAAACACAATTCAAAAACATCCACCCCATCCAGGACAAAATGTCCTGCTTGACTGACACCCTATCACCACCTTCCACATTCACTCCCTTCAACACTGATGCACAGTGGCAGCAATATGTACTATAAGATAAACTTCAGGAGCTCACCACGGTTCCGTTGACAACACTTCAGAAATCTACAACCTCTGCCAGTTAGAGGAGTTGAGAATGCTTCTCTGCAGCTTTCTGCCTTTTCAGTGTGGTCATGGAATCTGCCTTTTCCATGAAAAGATGCATTTGAGCGCTTGAGGTTTTTTCGAATTTGATCATAAATACAGCCAGCTTTTCATATAAGGGGGACAAGAATTAACATCTAGATGATTACTTTAATGGTCATGCTAAGGCAAATCAACTGCATTCATTAGAGAGACAAAACCTCAAAAGATGAATTGTACCCACTTTTCCAGACAGTCAATGTCTTCCTTTTTCCTCCAAGATACAAAGTTCGAACCAATTACCAGCTGGCAGAAAATTTTTGACTCAAAGTCACTGGACTTTGGAAGAAATAATTATTGAAAAAATATAACCCTAAATAGCTTATATTCAGATGGGTCTTATGTAGGTATATGGCAAAGTATTAAAATGAGTTATCAATAAAATTTGTAGAATTACAGATATTTTTAAATCCACATTTTGTAGCAGTTTGCCTGCATTCTGATGTGTCATATCACCTTGACGTACATTTTTTTCTGCGCTCAGTGCGAAGTCTGGATTGCTAAGGAATGGAACACATTTTGTAATGCATCAGGAGCATAGTGCTGCTGTAACAAGAAAAATATCACAACATTCAAGGCTGTGTATAAGCACCTCTCTAACCCACACATCATCCTGACTTGGAATTATAATCACTGTTCTGTGACAGTCAGTTGATCGAAAGAGTGGAATTCTTTCCCTTAAAACATCATCACACCAAGGAAAAAAGTGATTCAAGACAGTATCTCACGCCACCTCCTCAGAGCCAATAAAGAATAGGCAATAAATTCTGGCCGAGTTGGTGATATTCAAATTCCAAGACTGAATTAAAGTATCCCTTATATGAAAGCCCAATCACATGGTTATTCTCTGATAAAACCAAACTTCTATACATAATTCCATGAAGACACCTAAACCCTCTGGGTTGTTAACTAAACTGTGAAATTAGAACACTGAGAATTATAGTGATGAAAATTCATAATATATTGCTTTGTTGTCATATCAAAGTTCCCAAATATGGAAAATACTGAATTTCAGCTTTCTTTTCTATGAAAGCCCTTTCTTTCAAATAGAAAGGCAATTGGGTGTGATTTAAGCTAAAAGGAATTATCTCCTCAGATGGCTAAAGTATTTACAGATTTGAGTTTCATGATCCTGACCGAGAAAGTCAGACATTTAAAAAATATCAAAGCACGTCCATTGGATTTATTCATCCTTCCAGAATATTAATGTCTCTTCAACAATTTGTGATTCCCATTGCACAGGTCAAGTTGCTTTCTATTGCCAGACTGAGGTCTGTCTAAACTCATCACTGCCACGTTCAGGGCTACCCGAGGTATGATTCCAACCCCTTTCCCTTACTGGCAAAAATGCATCTTTATCCTGGCTATTATTTCACCAATACGCTGACTCAGGGTTCAAGGTTGCAGCAGAATAAGGTGCTCCAGCCGGGGCTCCTCTACTCGCCTACTCCTCTACTTTTCTTTTAGCTTTCTCTCCTCTTTTTCCCCTCTTTTCTGCAGATTTTCCAACAACATTTATACTTCTTAAACTACCATACCCAGAGGGAATAGAGAATGGAGGAGCTTGAAACCAGCCCTGTGCAGGAAATGAGTTAGAGACCATGCCATCACGGAAGGCAAGTCCTGGAATCAAGTCGTGGCCGGAGCCCAGAGCCCGGAGCGAGATTAGAGCAAGCCATGGCTAACCTGGGAGGAGAGTCCTGGGGTCAGAGACTATCGTATGGACACAGTGAGGCCTCGTGTTCTGAAGCCCTATGTGCACAGACTCAGTGAAAAGGTCTATAATTTGAGTACTATTAAAGATACTTTTTATTCTTATTTTAGATTTTGAGTAAGTTGACCAGTTTTTAAAACTTTGTATTCTTATGCTAGACTTTTTATTACTCTTTTAGTTCTGTTATAAACACTTAAAAGTATCTGTACCTGGGTACCCTGTACCTAACATGGCATCAAAGAGGTGACAATTCGGTGTGCAGGACACTAGCTAGGCCACTGTTGGAATATTGCGAGCAATTCTGGTCTCCTTCCTTAACGGAAAGATGTTGTGAAACTTGAACAGGTTCAGAAAAGATTTACAAGGATGTTTCCAGAGTTGGAGGATCTGAGCTACAGGGAGAGGCTGAACAGGCTGTGGTTGTTTTCCCTGGAGCGTTGGAGGCTGAGGGGTGACCTTATAGAGGTTTACAAAATTATGAGAGGCATAGATAGGATAAATAGGCAAAGTCTTTTCCCTGGGGTTGGGGAGTCCAGAACTAGAGGGCATAGGTTTAGGGTGAGAGGGGAAAGATATAAAAGAGACCTAAGGGGCAACTTTTTCACGCAGAGGGTGGTACGTGTATGGAATGAGCTGCCAGAAGATGTGGTGGAGGCTGATACAATTGCAACATTTAAGGAGCATTTGGATGGGTATATGAATAGGAAGGGTTTGGAGAGATATGGGCCAAGTGCTGGCAGGTGGGACTAGATTGGGTTGGGATATCTGGTTGGCATGGACAGATTGGACCGAAGGGTCTGTTTCCATGCTGTACATCTCTATGACTCTAAAAAAGGCTATTCTATTCTTAAGTAGTCAGATCTTTCTAATTATCCACATTTATTAAACATATTTACTCTAAACAAATTTACATTTTGAGTCTATATAATGGAAAACGCTGTAAACAGGCCAAAGTCACAAATCACCAAGTACAATGGAAAAACAAATTCTTTACAGATGTACCTATATACTTGTGTAAAGAATCACTTGTTGATTGGCTATTTTTTAATGTTATAAAGGAACAAGAAGGAGCATTTCTCATACAGCACTAAAAGTCTCCATGCTGATTTTTCAAACTTGCCTAATCACTCAGTTACTTGCATTTATTAGATGAGGCATGGAGTTCAAGAGCAGCAAAATTATGCAGGAACTGTAAAATGATAGTTAGTTCACAGCTAGAGTATTGAGTGAAGCATTGTCGAATGGTGATTTCATTGGGGAGGGTGCAGTGGAGATTTACCAGGATGCTGCCTGAGCTGGGAGTTTTTGTTATAAAGATAGATTGGGGTTGTTTTCCATGGAATGGAGGAGACTAAGAGGGACATGATGGAGATGTATAAAACTATGAGAAGCACAGACAGGCTGGATGGGAAGGTATCCTCTTCATTCACATCATCAACTAATATTGGCAAGATCATGCACAAAATGTACTGCATCCAATTCATCCAAAAAAAAACTCAACTAGCAATTCCAATGGTCCTACAAACTGCCTTTTGGCCTCTCCAGCTACCTTAAACACAGCCACAGATTTGTAGCAGGACAACCCAAACAACAGAAACAACATACATGAACAATCAATCATAACAATGAAATGTTATTGGTAAGTGTTGCAACATGACTGAGCAATCACAAATCATTAATAAATGAATACAGCAGCAGCTAAGACTGAATCAATAATTCATATGACAGAGGCACCAAATCAACTGATGCATATACTGTAGATGGTGAAATAAAGTAGTATGAGAAAAATGCACAAATCAATAAATTAACAAAGCAACAGACAGTACTGAATTAATGAAGTCATGAAACAATGAACAAATGAACAAATCAGTAAGTTAATAGAGCAACATACAACTTCAAATGAATGATTTAAATACTGCAGCAATAGAAAAGCCAAGACATTAATAAAGGGAACATCAGTGAATTAATAAAGAACTAGCTGCAAGTAGAATTAGTAAATTAATAGATCACTGGGTAAGAGAAACATCAGTGAACTATGGAGGAACGAGGCAAAAATGAATAAAACCAGCAGACAAGACAAAAATTGGCACCATCCAATTAAAATGTGAATAGAGCACCAGCTATCAGTGACTGCTTGGAAATAACAGACCTCTTGACATCTTGTACGTTTAATCTTCCACACTCATGAAGAAAGAAGATCCTTGCTTAGAAATGGAGCAGAATTTGCAAGGTAATAATCCATAGGTCAACTTACTGATGGCAAATTAATAAAATTCATGACTATGACAGGAATTAGATGATAAGCAGAAACAGCAGCATCGACCATTAAAAAAAAGATAATACAGTGGGAGATAACTTATTTTGAATATCCTTCAGGCAAGGGCAAAACATCAGGCCTAACTGGGTGATAACATCAGCTGGAAGTGTTGAAAGGCCATAAGCACCTGTGACCAACAATTTGTATGAAGGCTAGATGCTCTTCTAGAATTTTATATTGACATCAAAACACAACTAAAGACTTATGATCACAAGAAATAAGATCTGTAGACAAGAAATGCATGCCATACACAAAACTTCTTTAATAAACTTGTTCGTGTGATGTGGGTGTCACTAGCTTTTATTTCCGATCCCCAAACTGCCCTGGAGAACTGTCCTCTTGAACTATTGATGTCTATGTTGAGTAGGCACACTCACAGTACTGTTAGGAAGGGAGTTACATGACTTTGAATCTGTGACAGAAAGGGAACGGTGATATAATTCTATATTTCCAAGTGAGTATGGAGTGTGGCTTGGAAGGCACTTACTGGTGGTTGTGTTCCCATGCATCTGCTTACCTTGCCCTTTTAGCTGGTAAAACTCACAGATTTGGAAGGTGTTTTCAAACTAGCCTGGTGTGTCTAAATAAAATGTGAATTGATTTTTGAGAATTATATGCGAGATGTTTAGGCCTAGTATAGTCTTTATTTAAAATGTGATTACATGATTGAGTAATAATTGAACCAGGGCATTATAACATCCAATCTTAAAGTTTCAGTTTGTTCTTTTCTAAAAATATATATTTTCATGACCAATTCCTTTGCCCAGATTTATAAGGAAAGCTATGTAAACTTGAGGCACTATAATTAAAAGTCCTTAACATTAGCAGTGGCGTTACTGGAATCTGAACTGGAAAGAGTGCATGGATATGCAATGGTTTCAAAAGAAATAGATTATATATTCTAATGGCTAGGTCACTAAAATTAAAACACACACATGTATGGCAACTGTTCAATTAAAAATGCATTTCCAAATAGTGCAGATTATTATGAATTGTTTGTAGGATATTATACACAGATCAGAACAAAGCTGATACTTTGCCCAAGATTCTACTCTGACAGATACAACATTTTTAAAGATTGCCCATTTTTAAAAAAAAACAATCATTTTAATGCAGAATTGACAGGCTGCTCTAATTTCCAAACAAATAGGAACAGAAGTCATTATAGCAATGTTATTTATATACAAAATATTTATTTAAATACAAAACCGCTCTCTTCCCTAAAATGGTTTGAAATATTCTGGTTACAAATATACATATATTGTTTGCGCACGACAATCGTAATAAAACTAACTCATTTTCCTTCCTAAAAGTACCTAAAATTATTTAGCAAAGACTTTTATTCAAAGGCAACAATTAAACTTACTGTCTACTGTAATGTGACAGCAGTTTCTCAAGTGGTTACAATACATCCTGATCGATGTTTCAATATCTTACCAAATACTCCCTAAAAGAGCTAAGCATTATTCAGTAAATCCAAGAGATCACGCAGGAAACGCTGTGAGCTTCTGCCATCTTGCAGAACAGCCGGGTGTTGGAAAACATCACATCCTAGAAATACACTGCTTCCCCTGCATCCTTCTAGGCCACTTTTCCATATGGTAGATCAACGGCCGCCCAGTTTGCAACAAACATAGAGACACAAAACAGCAAGAAATGACAAAGCTACAGAACCTGCAGTCTGGAGTCGAAACTAATTCGGTTCTGTACAAGAGAAACAGCGCCTTGTTTAGCTTAGTCTTCCCGCAGATGCGCTTGATCGAGAACACGACAATAATAAAACGTCAATCCCTATTTGTTTTGTTTTCTCTGCAGCATGCTTTAAATAACGTATCGAATTTTCCCCCCAGTAACAATACTTCAATTGGTCGGAAGGGATGGTGTTCCCACCTACCAGATGTTGCTGATACCTGTGTTGAGTGGGCTGTAGGGACAGGAAGCAGCAGCTGATGCTGCAGGCTCCAGGCGTTCAACGCGCCGCTCAGGTGTGTCTCTGACGCACGCCCGCGTCAACAATGCCCGGAGAACACGTAGCATTCCAGCAGCCTGTCACTCAGCTGGTTCAGTTCCACAGCAACCAGGGGCCACCTCACATTCCCCTCAGCTGCTCTGTGCACTGGGGTGCTAGGAGTTAGCAGAAGAACTCATTAAACGACCTCGTAAGTAATCGCCCCCTGCACAAACAATCCAGCACACGCGGAATGACTCGAATAAGGATGGAAAGCAGTATATTGAAGGGGCATAAAGGGATGAAAAGAGGTGAATAGAATGCAAATCAAAGGCGCAGACAAAAAAGAAATATTTTGAAAGATAGTTGGTAGGTGTTAGAAACGAAAATCGCTTCTTAATAATTGCTCTAGACAAATTCAGGAAAACAAAGTTTTATTAGCAAGTCTGCAGAGTTGGGCACCCTTCTGAGAAAAAGGCGCGCTGAGGCTTACAAAGTTTCTCATTATATACAGCACAAGTCCCTCCCCTCTTTGGCTCTATTCCCCTTAGTCTTTAGGGTCACGCACATCTTAATTGTTTGAACCGAAATCGCCTCTCACAATTCCACCCTTTTTCTTTTTAAGATGTGCATGACAAAGATAAGCCTCCTTCCATCAAGGGCCCGGGAAATCTTTGGTCTTTCGCAGCAACAGCACCTTAAGTTCCTGCATTCCATGTTGGGGTACCGCCACAGCCAATACAGTCCAGGTAGAGTTCATTATCGCTGTCTTTTCAGTTTTACCACCAACAGCTTGTCCCCTGGCCCGCATGTCCAAGTGCTCTCTCCTTCTGGCGGAATAGGCCCCTTTATCCTCGATGCGTGGGTCCACCCTTTTTCTTTCGTCCGAACAGCGGCTTCAGTTGTTAACAGGACCAGGAACGGTCCTTCCCACTGCGGCTGGAGCTTTTCGGCCTTCCAGGTCCTTACAAGTACCCAATCTCCGGGCTCCACCTTATGCAAGAGGAAGTCGAGCGGCGGAGTCTGAGCCAGGAGACCCTTCCTCCGGAGTTCTGCAAAAGAACGGGATAAGGCCAGTAAATAGTTTCTGACAAATACATCTCCCCCTTGTAGAGTGGGACACCCATCAACCTTACTCCAATATGGTAATCCGAACAGCATCTCATAGGGGGAGACCCCGATATCCCGGCGAGGTGCTGTACGTATCCTCAATAGGGCAATGGGAAGGCACTTTGGCCATGGTAACTTAGTTTCTAACATCAGCTTAGTCAATTGGGTCTTAAGCGTGCCATTCATCCTCTCAACTCGACCTGAGCTCTGGGGATGCCAGGGTGCATGGAATTTCCATTGGATACCCAGGGCAGTACAGATCAAATGGTGTAGCTTAGAAACAAAAAGTGTCCCGCAGTCTGAGTCGATAGATTCCATTATGCCATATCTCGGGATTATGTTCTCTAACAACAGTCGGGCCACGGTTGGTGCATCAGCTTTGGCAGTTGGGAAAGCCTCTACCCAGTGAGTGAAATGGTCTACTATTACTAGCAGATACTTCCATCTCTGTACTGGGGGTAAATCTGTAAAGTCTATTTGGATCCTCTGGAATGGCCTAATTGCAAGGGGCTGAACACAGCTGGCATAGAACGCATGGCTTTCTTGTTAATACGCTGGCAAGTGGGGCATCCGACTATTTCTTGTTGGGCTAACGTGTATATCCCCTTGCATACATAGTCTCTCAGGATCGTGTCACACATGGCTTGCACCCCCCAGTGGGTCTGATGGTGTAATCGGTGCAGAATGCCCCGGGTGATCTGTTTGTTCAGTACTTGTCTCCCATCAGGAACCGTCCACTTCCCGTTAGTTTCTAGCCGAGCACCCAATTGATCCATTTTATCAATCTCCCCCGGGTGAAGATGGGTTGTTTAGCGAGCCCTTCCCTCAACGGTATTAATGTTAGTAATTGGACGGGTTTTTCGACCGCTGCCCGCTTGGCTTCCTCATCTGCCAGCCGGTTTCCCACCGCTTCCGGTGTCGACCCCTTCTGGTGACCGGGTACATGGACTACTGCGAGTTCCGTAGGTAACGCCAGGGCTTCCAACGTTAGGCTGATCATTTGTTCGTGAGCTAATTCTTTTCCCCGGGAAGTTATCAATCCTCGCTCTTTCCAGATTTTCCCGCAAGTATGAACGATTCCGTATGCATACTTTGAGTCAGTATATATGGTCCCCACTTTCCCTTCCAACAACTTCAGGGCCCTCTGGAGGGCGTACAACTCACAGGATTGGGCTGACCACTTCCTGGGCAGTCGTCCGGACTCGATCGTCCGTTTCGTTGCACCATCTACGACAGCATAGCCACTGTACCGTACCCCCCTGATGCACCGGGAGGACCCGTCGATGTACAGTTCCTGTCCTTCACCCAGCGGGGCCTCTTGCAGGTCCTCTCGGCTTTTGGTCTGCAAGTCTACAAATTCCACACAATCATGCTCCTGTTCCCCATCTGCAGGACGTCCGTATAGAAACTGGGCAGGGTTGCAACTGAGATCTTTTGCAAAATTGAGATCGTCCCCGGTCATCAAAATCGTCTCATACTTCAGGATGCGAGAGTCTGTTAACCAGCGGTGAGCCTTTTGAGCCAGTATGGTACTAAGCGAATGTGGGGAGTATACTGTGATTCTTCCTCCAAAGGTAAGTTTCCGGGCCTCTTCTACTAACATTGCCGTAGCTGCCACTGCCTGTATACAGGTCGGCCATCCACATGACACAGGGTCTAACATTTTTGACAAAAATGCAACCGGCTGACGTTTCCCTGCCCGCAGCTGGGTAAGCACACCCTGGGCAATTCCGCCGGCGCTATTGACATATAACTGGAACGGTTCCTTCAGGGTGGGTAAAGCCAATACCGGAGCTCGGATCAGTTTACTTTTAATAATATTAAATCGCTGCTCCTCCTCATCTGACCAGTCCACCTTTTATCCTTCTTGTCCCAGTTTGTCGTACAAAAATTTTACTAGAGTGGTGTAACTTACAATCCATATCCGGCAATACCCTACTAGCCCCAGGAATTGTCTGATTTCCTTCTTCGTCCTGAGTATTGGCATACCCGTAATCCCTGATATTCGTTCTGGCGTGATACGGCGATGCCCCTTACTGACTTGATGGCCCAGATATCTTACTTCTTGCTCCACAAACTGGAGTTTTGTCCTGGAGACGCGTAGGCCCTGTTTCCCCAGGAAGTTCAGCAGGGCAACGGTGTCTGCTCGTACCTCCTCTTCTCTTGGTCCTGAGAGTAAGAGATCATCAACATATTGGAGCGATTGATTCTCCGCGTTACACCGAAATCCTCCTAAGATCAGCTCCAGTATTTGTCCAAACAAGTTGGGTGACTCCGTGAATCCCTGCGGCAAGACCGTCCATCTTAACTGTCGCTTTCGTCCTGTGAAGGGATTCTCCCATTCAAATGCAAAAAGGTTCCGACTTTCTTCGTCAAGGGGGCAACTCCAGAAGGCATCCTTCAGATCTATTACGCTGAACCATTCATGTTCGGGGGGAATTTTACTCATTAACATGTAGGGATTGGGTACCACCGGGTATCTAGCCTGGACTACTTCATTCAACCCCCGCAAGTCTTGCACCAGCCTATACGTCCCATCCGGCTTTCTCACAGGGAGTATTGGAGTATTGAAAGGGGACATACATTCCTCCAGTAGTCCATCTGTGATTAATCTTTCTATCACAGGTTGTAACCCTTCCCGTCCTTCCATAGCAATCGGGTACTGTTTCCTTCTTACCGGGCCTCTTCCTGGTAACATGGTGATTTGGAGAGGTTTGATGTTTAGACCCCCTCTGTTCCCCTCTCGGTACCATACTTCCGGGTCTATTTGTTGATCATCTTCTTCGGTGAGGGCGAACAACCTTACCACTATTTCCCCGTTACTTGGTACCGTTCCGATCCCTAGTTTGACCTGCAAGTCTCTTCCTAACAAATTAAACCCCGCCGATGGCAGTAGAAGGAGGTCTCGTTTAGTAGTTCTGTTTTCATACCCAATTTCCACGTCCTCCACTACTGGGACTTGCAATGTCTTTCCTCCAATGCCAGATACCCCCATAACTGTTCTTCCTGCTCGGGCGCCGGGGGGTATTTGGATTATACTTGATCTTTCGGCTCCCGAGTCTACCATAAATGTGATCTCCGACCCTTGGGGCCCTACTTTCAAGTTTACCAGGGGTTCCTGTCGATAGTCCTTTTGCCCCAAGGGTAGGAACCCCCGACCCCCCTAATCTTCCTCCATCAGGGCGTACCACCGCACTTCCCGCTTGTAGCGGGGGCACTCTCGCTTAAAATGTCCCTCTTCATTACAGTAGTAACATCTGAGTATCCTCCTCGTTTCCCTGTCGCGGCTTCGAATTCCTCCACCCTTCCTTTGTTCCGGCCACGGTCCTCTTGTCCTCTGCTCTTGCCACGACTCTCCCCTTTCCTGTTCCCGCCACGGCTCTCCCTTTTCCCTCCTTCCAGCTGTCACTTGTTGCACCGTCTGCATCATTATCTTTGTCGCCTTCTTTTGCTTCTCATCGTCCCTTCTCACAAACACCTTTTGCGCCTCCCGTAGTAGTTCACTTAGAGGTTTACTATCCCAATCATCCATTTTCTCTAACTTCTTTCGTATGTCCGGCCAGGCTTTTGATACAAACTCTACCCGTATGAGTTGTTGTCCCACTTCCGTCTCAGGGTCCACCCCAGCGAACTGCTGCAAGTTCTTCCTAATCCTGTCTAGGAAGTCTGTAGGGGTTTCCTCCGGGTTTTGATGATTCCCAAAGGCCTTGGTAAAATTGTGCCCCTTTGGGGCTGCCTGCCTTATTCCTTTTATCCAATATTCCCGCATGTCTCTCATGTTGCGCCATCCTTCTTCCGTTTGCTTATCCCACCCGGGGTCGGTGAGGGGAAATTTCTGCTCCCCTCCTGCTCTTCCCTCTCTCTCCCAGACCAACAGCGCAGCTTGTCGTATCATCTGTCGCTCCTGGCTAGAGAACAATGTTCCCATGATGGAACACATCTCATCCCACGTGTAAGTATTCGGCCCCAGGAACTGATCTAATTGTTCAGCCAGGCCCATGGGGTCCTCCAGTAGGCCCTTCATCTCCCTCTTGTAATTCCGTACTTCAGTACTTGTTAAGGGGACGTTCACATATCCCGTCCCTCCTCCCGCACCTCCCATGGGCACTTCCCGGAGTGGATTCATTCTGGCAATCGGGACAGAGTTTCGTCTGCGACTCTGTTCAGCTTGAGATCTAGTCTGTACTCAGGCTCCTGGTGGTTCCTCCCCGATTTCCTCCCCCTCCCCTGAATCGTCGCCACCCGAAGGATTATTTTGTGGGGCAGACGGGGTCACGTAGGGCGGCGGTAAGTAATCTAACGGTTCCCATTCTTTCTGCCCTTTCGAGTCTTCATTAGTTAACTTCACTTTGCAAGATATTGTGACCGGTAGCCAACAAAGGGCGTAATCACTTTCCTCCTGAGTAACATTAGGTTTTGAATTGACATATAAAATTAGAGCTTGCCGGACCCAGTCTTCGTCAGTGCCGAATCTAGGCCACCACACTGAGTCTCCCTGAATAGGTTTCTGGGACCACGTTTGACAGTATTTCACCATCTTTTTTCTAGATTTTCCTTTTCTCCTACCCTGATCCCAATTATTTAACATTCTTCCTAACGGACTATCGTCAGGTACCCCGGGGTATTTTTCATTGTCTACGTTCAAGCCTACCTTTCCCTTATTCGCCTTGGATCCCTTATTTCCCATTGCCGAGGACTTTGTAAAATCCGAGATGCTTGTATTATCCCGTGATAATCTATCACAATTTAGCCAATTCCCGGACCTTCAGTCCCGTGATCGCCCAGGTCCCTTTGCAGGCACCCCCAGTCTTTGGATTCCTGTGTCCTACGTCTCTGTGAAACAGATCACAGGCACCCCGTAGGTCCACGTTCCTCCGCAAACACGGTCTCTGCAAAATCTCTCACAGACGAGCCCCGGTCTCTAGATTCCTGAGTCCCACGCCTCTGTAGAAAAATCTACAGGCACTCCGCAGGTCCCCAGTCCTCCGGAAACACGGTCCCCACAAGTTTTCTCTTACCTGGGTTCGGTGCACTGAAATTACTCGATCGTTAACCGTCCCCACTGCCTCGGCCACACCCCTCCTTTGTTTTCCTGAGCCTTCCGGACATCACTCACTCAAGCCGCGCGGGGCGACAAGCAAGGAATCAGGGCCTGCCGAACTCGGCAGGTTGCACCTTCTCCGATGTCCTTCCTCAGCTCCCCTTGCGGCCGGAGTGTTGATCGGACGAGCCCCCAAGTTTGTTAGAAATGAAAATCGCTTCTTAATAATTGCTCTAGACAAATTCAGGAAAACAAAGTTTTATTAGCAAGTCTGCAGAGTTGGGCACCCTTCTGAGAAAAAGGCGCGCTGAGGCTTACAAAGTTTCTCATTATATACAGCACAAGTCCCTCCCCTCTTTGGCTCTATTCCCCTTAGTCTTTAGGGTCATGCACATCTTAATTGTTTGAACCGAAATCGCCTCTCACAGTAGGTTAGCAAAGTGGAGAGGATGGAGTACTAAGATCTAGAGCACTGGACTTACCTGCGATTTGGTACTCTGATTCCATTTACTGTAGAAGGGAAAGGTACTCTGTTTCAATTTCCCAGCAAATGTTTTATAAACAATATTTCAATAAAGGCACGGTTGCTCAGTGGTTAGCATTGCTGCCTCACAGCTACCAGGGACCTAGGTTCGATTCCAGCCTTGGGTGCCTGTCTGTGTGGAGTTTTCACATTCTCCCCGTATCTGCGTGGGTTTCCTGCAGGTGCTCAGGTTTCCTCCCACAGTCCAAAGATATGTAGGTCAGGTGAATTGGTCATTCTAAATTGCCCATAGTGTTAGGTGCATTAGGAAATGGGTCTGGGTGGGCTACTCCTCAGAGAGTTGGTATGGACTTGTTGGGCCAAATGGCCTGTTTCCACGCTATAGGGAATCTAATCTAAACTTGATTGCACCTAGCAGGACTGTGTTATAAGAGGTGTGTTTTAATGGCTGCCACAGACTGCACACAAAGAGGAACAGGCCTTTTGGTCCACTTTTTGCCTCGATGCTGTCCTCTGTATTCCTCTTGTCAAAATGCCTCTTAAACATTGCTATTGTAATTGCTGCCACCCCCATCTATGGCAGCATATTCCAGGCGGAGATAACTGGTAGAAGACACAGACTCGTGGTGGAAGGTTGTTTTTCAGACTGGAGGCCTGTGACCAGTGGAGTGTTACAAGGATCGGTGCTGGGTCCACTATTTTTTATCATTTATATAAATGATTTGGATGTGAGCATAAGAGGTACAGTTTGTAAGTTTGTAGGTGACACCAAAACTGGAGGTGCAGTGGACAGCAAAGAAGATTACCTCAGATTACAACGGGATCTTGATCAGATGGGCTGAGAAGTGGCAGATGGAGTTTAATTTAGATAAATATGAGGTGCTGCATTTTAGGAAAGCAAATCTTAGCAGTACTTCTACACTTAAGGGTAAAGTCTGAGGAAGTGTTGCTGAACAAAGAGACCTTGAAGTGCAGGTTCATAGCTCTTTGAAAGTGGAGTCACAGGTAGATAGGATATGAGGAAGGCATTTGATATGCTTTCCTTTATTTGTCAGAGTATTGAGTACAGGAGTTGGGAGGTCATGTTGTGGCTGTACAGGACATTGATTAGACCACTGTTGGATTATTGCATGCAATTCTGGTCTCCTTCCTATCGGAAAGATGTTGTGAAACTTGAAAGGGTTCAGAAAAGATTTACAAGGATATTGCCAGGTTTGGAGGATTTGAGCTATAGGGAGAGGCTGAACAAGCTGGGGCTATTTTCTCTCGAGCGTCAGAGGTTGGTGGGTGACCTTATAGAGGGTTACAAAATTATGAGAGGCATGGATAGGATAAATAAAGTATTTTCCCTGGGGTGGGGGGAGTCCAGAACTAGAGGTCATAGGTTTAGGGTGAGAGGAGAAAGATATAAAAGAGACCTAAGGGGAAACTTTTTCATGCAGAGAGTGGTGCATGTATGGAATGAGCTGTCAGAAGAAGTGGTGGAGGCTGGTACAATTGCAACATTTAAAAAGCATCTGGATGGGTATATGAATAGGAAGGGTTTGGATGGATATGGGCCAGGTGCTGGCAGGTGGAACTAGATTATTTTGGGATACCTGGTCCACATGGACAGGTTGGACCGAAGGGTCTGTTTCCATGCTGTATATCTCTATGACTCTATGACTATGACAAGCCAGCTGGAACAACAAGTACAATTGCTTTTCTCTAAACATCTCCCCTTTCATGAAAAAGAAACAAAAGTACACACACTATCATCTGCAGTTACTAATTATCCAAGTTTTACAGGAGATGAAAGTGGGTGATGCAGCTGATACTTTCAGTTAAGATGGGGAGTTGTCCCAAGCAGATAGTATATCTCAGGGACTGTGATGTGCCACAACAAATATGGGAAGATGTTGCATGCAATAGTGAGAATCATTGAGAATGAGCCTTGGTGGGAGATGGATACAGAAACAGAAATAGAGTAAATGTGTGGTATAGAGAGAAGATAGTAGAACTGACTCTGATGGTCATTCACCTTCTTCCTATTGCTCTCGACATTCCTGCAGATGGCTGAGGGTGCTTTCAACTGAGTTGTTTCCTCAGACCAGGCTAATGACCGTGACCTGGTGTCATGACTTCCACTGTTGGTCTTGGAGAAAAGGAGGTTCCTCCTATTCACAACCTGGTTCAGCAGCACCGTATGACCCTGACCATAAAGTGAGGTGCGGATTTCCTCCAGGGATTAATGTCAGGAACTTTTGAAGCAACTCTGGAGTGAGGGTGTTTTTATGGGAGCACAGCAGGATTTTAAAAATGGAGCATATGTGAGGGTTGCTCGTGGAATCTACTGAGTGGCAAGTTGTACAGGAAATGGGAATGGTAAGATGGGATAAAAATGAGGAATGATAAGGATGGGATAGACAATTAATGAGGTGGATTTGGTAAGATAAGGCAAAGAAACCCATTAGGCCTCATGATGAAGAATCCTTCTAAAAACACACAATTTCGACTCAGCCAAAATAAAAGGTTCCGCCCTATTTGCTTAATACCTAAGTCTGTTACACAAAGTACCTCAAGTGGCTGATGTTATGTATTTTCTAAGAAGTAATATTAGACATAATAGAATCCTACATTCTACCCAACAGCAACTTTGCAGTTATTGTGTTGTTTAATTAATTACACCTTTTGAATGGTAATGATTGGAAGTGATGAGAGTCTCAACTGGAAAGTAAGTGAGCACTCCAGGTCACTGTTTTAGGGAAAGCCCACCATGTTATCAGCAATTCAGGACCTAGTGATGAAAGTACTGACCGGACTGGTGAAGTGATGCTAACCCAGTGGCCGACGCTAATAATGATGGGTGTTGTGGGATGGTGGTTTGTATGGGATTGTCCTGTAATTTCAATGATTGTCTGATGTTCTATCGTTCATCTCCAGGGATGTCATTTCTTTCTTATTTCTACATTTTTGATTGGCCAGCAATTTGGGACACTGTCTGGAGTCTACTTTTGATGCTCTTTATTTGTGCGGCCACAGTGTGTTGGTGCCATTGACCTTGAGGTAGCTTTGAAGTTATTGGGAGCCAAGAAGTAATCCCTGCATGGGTTAATTTGTTGTGTTCCTCGCATGGTGAGACCACGGTAGTCACTGTATTAATACCAGTGCTGGCAGGATTTGGCTCTTTAACTGGGCACTAATATAGGATCCATTATGTTATGTGGCACCATCATGGTGCTAAATGGGTTAGATTTCAAACAGATCTAGCAACTCAAGACCTAGCATCCATGAAATGCTGTGGATCATCAACAACAGTCAAATTGTACACCAGAACAATCTGTAACCTTTTGGTCAAACGTATTTTCCACTCAACCATTACTATCAAGCTAGGGGTCAACCCTGGCTCAATGGAGAGTGCAAGAGGGCATATCAGAAGAAGCACCTGGCATACCTAAAAATGAGATGTCAATCTGGTGAAGCTACCAAACAGGATTACTTTGTGGCAAATAGCATATGCAGTGAGTAATAGACAGAGCTAAGCAATCTCATAACTAACGGATCAGATATAAGCTCTCCAGTCTTGCTACATCCAGTCGTGAATGGCGGTGGACAACTAAACCACTCCTTGGAGGAGACTGCTCCACAAATATCCCACCTTAATGATGGAAGAGTTCAACACATCAGTGCAAAAGATAAGGCTGAAACATTTGCACCAATTTTCAGCCAGAAGTGCCAAGTGGATGATCCATCTCTGCCTCCTACAGTAGTGCCTAGTATCATAGATAACAATCTTCAGTCAATTTGATTCACTCCACATGATACCAAGAAACTGTTGAAATCATTGGGTACTGCAAAGGATAGGAGTCCTGACAACATTCTGGCGATAGTACTTATGTTCCAGAATCTGCTGCTCCCCTAGCCAATATCTTCTAATGCATTTACAAAACTGCCATCCATCCAACAATGTGGACAATTGTAAAGGTATGTCCTGTAGACAAAAAGCAGGATAATTCCATCCCAGCCAATTCCCACCTATCAGTTGATCTCGATCATCAGTAAAGTGATGGAAGGTGTCATCAACAGTGCAATCAAACAGCATCTGCTTAGCAATAACCTGCTCAGTGATACCCAGTTTGGGTTCCACCAGGGCCACTCGGCTGCTGACCTCAATAAAGCTTTGATCCAAACACAGACAAAAGAACTGAATTCCAGAAGTGAGGTGAGAATAGCAGCTCTTGACATCAAAGCTGTATTCGACCAAGTTGATATCAAGAAACACTGGCAAAACTTTGATTTAATGGGAATCAAGAAACAAATTCTCTGCTGGTTGGTGTAATATCTGGAAGATAGTTGTGGTTGTTGGAGGTCAGTCATCTCAGCTCCGGGACATCTGTGCAAGAGTTCCTCAGGGTTGTGTCTGAAACCCAATCGTTTTCAGCTGCTTCATCAATGTTCTTCCCTCCATCATAAGGTTAGAGGCGGGGTCAGAGGTCACCAATGATTGCACAATGTTCAGCATAATTTGCAACTCCTCAGATACTGAATCAGTCCATGTCTAAATGCACAAAGATTTGAACTGTTTCCAGGTTCGAACTGACAAGTGGCAAGTAACATTTGTGCCACACAAATACCAGGCAAAGACCATCTCCAAGCAAATCATTGACCCTTGATATTCATCAGTGTTACCATCACTGAATACCCCATTAGCAACATCCTCAGGATTGCCATTAACAAGAAACTCAATTGGACTTACTATATAAATGCAATGGCTACAAAAGCAGGTCAGCGGCTAGGAATACAAAGCGAGTAACTCACCTCCTGACTCCCCAAAGCCTGTCCACCACCACAGGGCACAAGTCAGGAGTGTGGTGGAATATTCTCTATTTGCCTATGAGTGCAGCTTCAACATATGCTTCTCAATATGAGGACAGGAGACTTCATTTCCACAGGGACAGTGCAGTGGTCACTCCTACCGATACATCATAGACTGATGCATCTGCAGCCAGCAGATTGGTAAGGATGAGTTCAAATATATTTTTCCGTCTTGTTGGTTCCCTTACTACCTGCCACAGAACCAGTCCAGCAGTTATGTCCTTTAGGACCCAACCAGATTGACCAGTAGTGCTGCTACCAAGCCATTCTAGGTGGTGAACATTGAAATTTCCCACCCAGAACATGTTTTGCACATTAACGCCCTCAGGGTTTCCTCCAAATGTTCAACATGGAGAAATACTGATTCAACTAAGAGAGGGTGGTATGGTATGTGGTAATCAACAGGTTTCCTTGCCCATGTTTTACCTGAAGTCACGAGACTTCACTAGGCCTGGAGTCATGTTGAGTACTCCCAGGTCAACTCCCTCCTGAATGTATACCATTGTGCTGCCACCTCTGCTTGGTCTGTCCTGCTGGTGATTGTGTAACTGGGACGTTGCCTGTAAGGCTGTTGCATAACTTATCTGTGAGACACCTCTCTCAACTTTGGCACAACCCCCCAGATGTTAATAAGGAGGACTTTGCAGGGTCAACAGAGCTATTTCTGCCATTGTCTTTTCTGGTGCCTAGGTCCAGTTTCATTTCTTTATTGAAACTTTGTAGCAATTGATAAAACTGAGTGGCTTGTTCGGTCATTTTAGAGGGCAGTTTAGAGTAAATCATATTGCTGAGAGTGTGGAGGCACATGTAGGCCAGTACTGAGCCAGATGTTTTTTTTTGACAGTCGTTTCATGGTCATCAATAGATTCTTAATTCTAAATTTTTAAAAATTGAATTAAAATTCCAGCTTCTGTCATAGTGGAATTAAAAAAAAATTGAAGTTTCTGGACTAATAGTCTTGCAATACCACCACTATACTACCACCTTCTGTCCATTGGCAAATCATAACTCAGAGGGAGAAAGTCACTCAAATCTTTCCAATAGAATTTAATATATATTCAATACATTTTTCATTTACTCTGCTGATGCAGTTAGATGAGTAGGAAGTGATATATTTTACTTTAGTTTGGCACAGATATCCTGGGCACCATAGCAAACTGCATTTATAGAATGAAATACTAATAATATTCTTCCTCCACCCAAAAAAGTACAGTTTGGCTTAATCATCTTCCACATAGGCAGTATACAGTTTTCAGTGTGCCTCCCAATGCAAATTAATTAAAATAGGCTGATAGCAGGTATAAAGGGATTGTTGTATAAGGAAATGTTGAGTATGGTGAGCCTAAACACATTGGTATTTGGAATGAGCGACAATGTTATTGAAACATGTAAGATTCGTGGGGAAAGGTTGTTTCCCATGTGGGAGAGTCCAGGACCAGATAGCATATTCTCAGAATAAGTGATTGCACATTTTAGACTGAAATGAGGAAGACTTTCAGCTCTCAGAGACTTATGAACCTGTGGAATTCTTTACTCCAGAGGGCTGTCGCAGCTGGGCCATTAAGCATATTCAGGCATGAGATAGACAGAGTTTTTAATCAGGACGAGAAAGTGAGGATTGCAGATGCTGGAGCCCTTCCTAAAGAAGGGCTCATGCCCGAAACGTCGATTCTCCTGCTCCTTGGATGCTGCCTGATCTGCTGTGCTTTTCCAGCAACACATTTTCAGCTCAGAGTTTTTAATCAGTAAGGGAATCAAGGATTATTTGGAAAAGTTGAGGATTATCAAATTAGCCATGATCTCATTGAATGGCAGAGAAGAATTGATGGGCTAAATGGCCTCCGTCTGCTCCTACATCTATTGATATTATAGTTACATTACTTATTGCTGTTTGGCTTGACATATTACATTCTTGGTATCAAAACTGACTCCATCTTTTTGGAAGGATGTTTGAAGTTTCGAAGGTCAACTTATAAGTTATGATCTGCAGCTGAGTTCAGAACATACAGAACCTGTATTGTGGGGCTCTCCACTCTCCCCTTTAGTCAAGAATTCCCTACTATGCAGCACCAGGTATACAAGTATAATCTGCTGGGGCATACTGAAGAACTCTACCAGATCAATCTCAATACCCAAGTCACATCATTGGCAGTCCAATAGCCTGATAATTGCTCAGGTGGATCTGTGTCAGGTATTATACCTTTTCTCTTTCAATGCAAACTTTCCTCATATGCATGAATAGTCATGTCTCCAAGAATTCATCCCTGAATTCATCTCTGTAGGTGAAGAACAGAGGCTGCTGCCACATCAGCTTTGGCAGCCAGGGCTGCTTGGTATATGGATGTTTTAGGTGCTTCCCAGGAACCCATGCATATTGCTGAAAGATCCATTTTTGATAGCCATCAATCAATTATACACAGATGGGATGGAAACACTCCTTGTTGATGAAGGCTGCTGCCTTGTCTGATGGCCATGTGCTTGCACACAAGGGAATCCAATGATCACCCCAAACCAATGACTCTCCTCACCTGACTGCCTTGGTCAGTTTGCTCATGCTGTAATTAGTGGCTCGCTTTAGCCTAGCATTAGCCATTTCCTCCTTGTTGCAATGGTTTGCAGCCTGGAAGAGCCCACAAAAATCTCCATTGATGTGGTTCTGTTCGCTGAGCTGGGCATTTGTGTTGCAGACATTTTGTCCCCTGATGAGATAAGATTCCCCTACAGTGTGGAAACAGGCTGTTAGGCCCAATAAGTCCACATCAACCCTCTGAAGAGCAACCCACCCAGAACAATTCCCCTACATTTACCCCTGACTAATGCCGCTTACGCTACAGGCAATTTAGAATGACCAATTCACCTAACCTGCACTTTGGGAGGAAACCAGAGCACCCCCACACAGACACTGGGAGAATGTGCAACCTCCACACAGACAGTTGCCTGAGGCTGGAATTGAACCCAGGTCCCTGGCACTGTGAGGCAACAGTGCTAACCACTAAGCCACCGTGCCTAATTAATCTGCTCTTATTTGGGATACCTTGATGTGAAGATGCCAGTGTTGGACTGGGGTGGACAAAGTCAGAATTTAGATGACACCAGGTTATAGTCCAACAGGTTTACTTGAGATCACAAGCTTTCAAAGCACTGCTGCTTTGTCAGGTGAAGCTTCTTTACCTGACGAAAGAGCAGCATCCCAAAAGCTTGTGATTTCAAATAAACCTGTTGGACTATAACCTGAATCTGGTGTCATGTGACATCTGATGTGGGATACCATTCATTTTGTCCCAGGTTGTCTTTTCTAAACCTTCCCATCATTGATATTAAAGTGACTGACCTTCTTTGAAGAAGCTGGTAACATTTATAATTATCCAGTTCTTTGGAAAAACTCCTGCATTGAAGTGAAATTGGAAGATTATGCAAATTTTGACCTTTAATTCCTTCATTAAGCTCAATTGTATTCAGTCCAGTCGTGGTGGTTAAGCACTTTAAGTGTAGCCAGCCTTTCTATTAAAATCAAATATTAGTTTATTCAGGGTGTCAACTTATTTTACTTTCAATATGACTTTGGTAGCATCTACCTTGATGAAGATAGATGCACTGTAGTCATTTAGCACTTGTACCATATCCTGGAACTCCATGCGTAGATGCCATTTTTGATTCTGAATCCCAAGGGCACCACACCTTCTACCTATTCCAATTTCACCTTTTTTATGCCTATGAGAAATTTTCGGTTTAACCTTTGTGTTAACTGCTATTCTGTTCTCCTAGTTGCTGTTTGCCACACGCTCTCTTTCACATTGACGATGAAATTTCCATATTCAACCTGAGTCTCGCATTTGTTATCAACCAATGATTGCTAATGGCTTTAACATATACTCTATTTGTTTCTTCATCAAGGTAGCCCTGGCTCTGTTTGTTTTATCTTCTCTCCCTGGAAAATGCATCCCAATTGTACCCAGAGTAAACCCTCCTTTGTAGACTTCCAATTGTATATTTATATTTTTGTCTGCCAATTTGTAATTCCAATTTACCTCTGACAATTATGTTCTACACCCACTGAGAATTTTACATTTTTTTAACTCTAGATTGTGAATCATTTTAAAAGAAATAATTTATATTTTGTAAAAATGACTGGTCATTAAAAAAAATTGCAAATGTCATACAGAGGACCATCGATTATCCGAATGAGATGGCAGATCAGTGTTTCATTCGGATAATTGATTATTCGGCTAATTGATTCAATGCCTCTCCTCTGGGGCTCGAAGTTTTCTTAAGTTTCCTTTTTCCTTGCGCTGCCTGCCTCGCTCCGTCTCTCTGTCTCAGGATTTGTTTCTGAGCAGACACACTCTTGTGTGTAAGGGACCTGCAGCATTGCTGAAGCCTCTTGCACACCCGCAAACCACCACCACCAACCCCCCCCACCCCAATCAATTCAATGGGATTCACACAGCGAGCACTTGCCAAGTCTGTTCCCCATTCAGGAAACTAGGCAGCAGCACACCTTACCCCCCTCATCCAACCCCATCCACCCCCCAACCCTGTCCAACACTGACCCCATCCATGCCCCTGCCCCCATCAGTTCCTGCGAGCCTCCCGTCCACCTCCAACCTTGCCCCCATCCCCCCCCCCCCCCCCCCACGTTCGGCCTGTTCGCAACCTCCCCCCACTTCTCTGGGACAGCAGAACTGGAGACCAACAGTCAGACAGCTGCTGCCTTTGGGGGGGGGGGGGGGTGTGGGGGTGGGTGAGTCTCAAAAGAATACATACACACACGCGCGCACAGACACAACTTTTTACTACAAGTTTTGACAGGTTCCACCTTTGCCCAAAGTTGGAGAGATTATCTGAGGAAGGTAGGTTTAAGGTACGCACCTGTGTAGAACTCCAGGGAAAGTGTGTGGGGAGAGAGAGAGTGTGGGTGGTCAGTCATTTGCAGATGGCGCCTGGGCTCCCATCACTGCACCAGACTGTTCTCGGCAGCATTTCAGTAAGCCGAGTTCATTTTTAATCATGGTAAACAAAAGATGCGATCAGTGTTGAAACACCTCCTTGTAATATTTCTATTGGGACCTTAAGATATTCATCGGATAATCCGAAATTCAGATAATTGACATTCGGATAATTGAGGCTCCTTTGTAAACTGTTGTCCTACTAGAAAGGAACCCAATCTACCACAGCGATATAGTACATCATCCAGTACAAAATTGAAAGAGGAGGTGTATAATGCTGTGAATACTAGTGTCAGGCCAGGAGATTAGGAAAGTTTTAGGAACAGCGAAGGATATCTCTAGAAAAATAAAGAGGGAGAAATTAGAGTATCAGATGAAATTAGCTATGTTTATGAGTTGGAAGAAGATATTGACTGTATTGCAGCTCAGTTTCCTAATTTTATGAATATTGTTATGAAGTTGAAGGCATGTATGGTACATTTAAGAGAGAGTAAATGCTGTTCTGCACTGAGAACTTACAAGAGCAGTCTCAGAACAGTCTCAAAATATGTAACATTTGACTGTGAAATAGATACTTGAGTTGGTTGCTGTTTTGACAACAATTTGAATTAACCAATCAGTTTAAATTATGCCCCAGGATACTAAAATCCAATTGAGTTTGAATTTATTGTTTTGCCAACATCGAACCAATGAGACAATCTAACGGTGGGGATATAAAAAAGGCAGCCATTTTGAAAATCAGACTGAGCAACTGCCATAGAGAGAGAGAGAGAGAGAGAGAGAGAGAGAGAGAGACTCATGACATTGAAACACTCTCAAAATTACCTTTTTATATGAAACATCTTCACAGTAAAAACAAAACAAAGATGACGACCCAGGGGATCTTTGGCTGGAAGAAGAAAGACACTGAAGACAATAGGCACTGTATGGTTTTGAAATTAAATTGATGTAATTTTAATAAGTATTTTATTGGAACAGTATATTGTTATAGAGTTAGAAACCGGTAATAATAAGCAGGGGATTTTAGAGTTGTGAATAGTTGTTTAATGTTCACTTTTGGAGTTAAAGAATAAATTGATATTATTTTCTTTAAATAGTGGAATTTAGGAGTTCTCTGTCACTCATATTTTAACAGATTATGAGGCGAGGTGAGCTTTTCTGAGTTGGTCTAATTAACAGATGGGTTCACCGCCATGTCATAACAATATAGATAGGAAAGCAAATGGTGTGGAGTCTACTGTTCAAGAATACATACATATATTTATGGACTGTGAGAAACTGGGAATTGGGACAATTTGGATATTGCTAGGTTGAGGACGCTGTATCGTTTGACATCTTGAAAATGAAAGTCAAACAATCAAAGTGAATTATGTTTATTAAAGAAACAGGCACCTATTTAGGGAAGAGTCTAATGGACCCGTTCAGCGAAACAAAGTTGAATTTTAAGGCAGTTCAACATATTTGTGCTGTTTGTTGTCAAGCAGTGGCTCTGGGTCAAGCTGGTGGGTGTGTTTTCACAGACCTGAAATATGAACTTGAAGAAACCTGTGTTAAAGTACAGGTTTGAGATGGCACAGGGAATCCCTCGTGGACTCAGACCTGTAAAGCCTCTCTCGTGGTTCGTCCTGGAGATTGTTCTCTTTGGAAGTTTGGAATAAAAGCCTCTTACAGTTTCGTTTAATTTTAGTCATTCCCTTTATTCATGAATAACGTCACTGTTACAACATACACTGATATCTATAAGCTTAAACTAACTAGGTTCTAATAACCTTGGGTACCAGCTCTTCTAGTGCCCCAGCAGGCTATTCCGATGTACTGATACAAAGTGGCTTCCTTTATACAAAAGCTTACCAAAACATTACATGTTCTTAATTAAACAGATAACAGTGAAAGACAATAATTCGTCTTTCGAAGAAAAACTTAATTGACAGGTCTGTGTCATTTGACTAACACTCCTATAGGCCCTAAGTCATTCACCAGGTGGGAAAAACATACCCAGTTGAGTTAGGTGCCTACCAGCGAGATAAACTCCTATCATAAAGAGGTACCAGTCTAAATTAAGTGGGAGATGTCATAAGGTAACCTTGCACAGCTTGCAGGTCTGATACAATTATTTTACAAAATGGTTTCTTAGCAAGGAGGGCAAACTTTTGTCTATAAAATGGCTTCCTGTCACATTTGTGTCAGAATCTCTTTAATGTTAGGCTTAGAATAATTTCTAAGCTAGGAGCAGACTCTTGCTTTTTAAGCACTGAATCATTCTATACCTGAGGCTGAGATGTTACCATAAGGCAGCATTTAAACTGACTCATTAGTCTTTGAATTAATACTGCTTTCTTTTCAGGGTTGTGATTCAAGTTCAAATAAGACATAAGATCTGATTAGTTAGAATTGACTGTGGGGCAGTCTGTAAGGTCTGTAGAGTTTGTATTTAATAACTGGTAATGCTACTCAATATCATCATCAAGTCCTAAAATGCAATTAGATTCAATCCATAGCAGTTAGGCACTAAGCATAAATTTTCTACTGGCTCCAACAGCCTCAGCACTAAAATGGTCTCTCTCTCTCTCTCTCTCTCTAGTGTTCTTTTGAACTCTCAAGTCAGCAAAGATTTTTTTTCTCTCTGTGACTGCCCCGCTTGCAAGGGTTAATAAGAATCCATTATAATTGGCAGCATCTTATTGTTAATTACAAAGCTTTTGATAGTACTGAGTTTCGTTTCAGGGTCAGAATCAAACACTGTCATTAATTTCACAAGGGAACGGCTGTGAATGTTATCACTTGGTGTCCTGTTCACACAGATTCACCGATGCTAAGGCAAATGTTCTTAATTGTCTTACAGCATCCTGTTATCACATGGTGAGCCCAGTTGTCGCTATCTTCTGCATTCCTTGAGTGCCCCTCCTTTTTCTGAGCCTTCCTGCCTGTCTATTTTCTAGTGCAGTAAATGTGTTCTATAATTCAGATTTACATTTTAGTCTAAATGTTTAAAGACAAGTTTAAGGCTATAGACTTTCTCACCTGCAGGACGAAGCAGGTTTCCCTTTTTCTCCACCAGTCAGGGAGAAACCTTAATGTGAAACCAGCTAAAAGCTTTTAAGCTTAGTGAAGTAATATGAACATTTTTATAAAGCTTCAAACAAGAGGATCTTAACTATATCCTAACTGAATCTGAAGTCTGATCTGAAGATCTTCCATTATTTTGCAACTGTCAGCAATTTGATCTTGTTGAATTGAAATGATTGTGAGAAGTCAACCCATTCTATTTACTGAATCTGTAGCCATCATCTGCAAGGTGTTGTAAATTTCTCGCTTTTTTCCCCCCAAATTTCTACAGAGTTGTGTTACTTTGTCTTGTTTGTGTATTTTTTAAATTCATTCATGAAATATGGCATGCTGGCTACTTATTGCCCATTTAAGAGCCAGTTGCATTGCTGGGGTCTAGAGTCTCATCTAGGCCTGGTAATGGCGGCAGTTTCCCTCCCCAAAGGACATTAGTGAACTAAATGGGATTTTCCTGACAAACAACGTATGTTTTCATTAAGCTTTTAATTCCAGACTTTTATTGCATTCAAATTTCACCATCTGCAATGGTAGGGATTCAAACTCTGCTTCCTAAAGCATCATCTGTGTTTTTGGATTAATAAAACCACAATTTGCCTTCATGTTTCTCATTGCTCATAAATATATGACATGAAGAGGATTTTGGTTAATTTTGCATAATGCTATAGTTGCTAATCGGTTTCTTCTTTTGTTTAAATAATAAGTTTGTTTATAATAAAGAACTATTTTTGAGTTTATTGAAGGTTTCTGATGAAAATCTATTTTGTTTTAAATGACATATCTAAAGAAAATAAGATAGCTATTTTAGTGATTCAGTGTTACATTTACCCTTTTGGTACAGCTCATGGAGTAGTGGAACTTGATTACTAGTGCACTCCTCCTGTCATAGTTGTCACATTACAATGAGTCTGTAAAAGGATATCACTGGGCTACATGAGTAGGGAGAGAAATTGCCAATACAATATAATGTGGGAAAATGCAAAGCTGTCCAATTTAGAATGAAAACTAGACAACCAGAATATCATAAATGAGGAGAGTACAGAACACTGCAATTCAGAGGAATCTGAGTGTCTTTGCACATGAATCATAAAACGTCAGCATGCGGGTACAGCAAGTAATTAAGAAAAGCAGCAGAATATTAAACTGTATTTCAAGAGGGTTTGAAAATAAAGTCTTGTTACCATTGTACAGGACTTTGGTGAGACCACACATGGAGTATTGTATACAGTTTGGTCATCTCAATTAAAGGGAGACATAGTTACAATGGAAACCATTAGGAGAAGGTTCACTGGGCTGATTCCTAGATGAGGAGAGTTTGAATATGTTGAGTATATATTTACTGATATTTGAATGAATGAGAGGTGATCTTGTTGAAGTGTTTTCTGAGTGAATTTAACAGGAAATATTTCAAAATAATTGTTTAATTTAAGAAGGAAATCAAGAAGAACACCTTATCTCAGATGGTTGTTTGTCTTTGGAATTCTCTTGCCTGGCAAGCGTTGAAGATTGGTTCATAGAACATATTCAAGCTGTTAGACATATCTTTGATTGCAAAGAAAACCAAGGTTATGGAAGCAGACAGGATGTTAAATGTCAGTGCAGGCTTTAGAGGTAAATGGTCAACTCCTGTTCCTATTTCTTACATTCTCCTTTTCTTACATCATTATTCCAGAAGACCATAAGACATAGGAGTGGAAATAAGACCATTCGGCCCATCGAGTCCACTCCACCATTTAATCATGGCTGATGGGCATTTCAACTCCACTTACCCGCATTCTCCCTATAGCCCTTAATTCCTTGTGACATCAAGAATTTATCAGTCTCTGCCTTGAAGACATTTAGCGTCCCAGCCTCCACAGCACTCCACGGCAATGAATTCCACAGGCCCAACACTCTCTGGCTGAAGAAATGTCTCCGCATTTCTGTTTGAATTGACCCCCTCTAATTTTAAGGCTGTGCCCAAGGGTCCTAGTCTCCCTGCCTAACGGAAACAATTTCTTAGCGTCCACCCTTTCCAAGCCATGTATTATCTTGTAAGTTTTTATTAGATCTCCCCTTAACCTTCTAAACTCTAATGAGTACAATCCTAGCATCCTCAGCCATTCCTCATATGTTAGACCTACCATTCCAGGGATCATCCGTGTGAATCTCCGCTGGACACGTTCCAGTGCCAGTATGTCCTTCCTGAGGTGTGGGGACCAAACCTGGACACAGTATTCTAAATGGGGCCTAACCAGAGCTTTATAAAGTCTCAGTAGCACATCGCTGCTTTTATATTCCAACCCTCTTGAGATAAATGACAAAATTGCATTTGCTTTCTTAATCACGGATTCAACCTGCACGTTTACCTTTAGCGAATCCTCGACTAGCACTCCTAGATCCCTTTGTACTTTGGCTTTATGAATTTTCTCACTGTTTAGAAAGTAGTCCATGCTTGTATTCTTTTTCCCAAAGTTCAAAACCTCGCATTTGCTCACATTGAACTTCATCAGCCGTTTCCTGGACCACTCTCCCAAACTGTCTAGATCCTTCTGCAGCCTCCCCACTTCCTCAGTACTACCTGCCTGTCCACCTATCTTCGTATCATCGGCAAACTTCACTAGAATGCCCCGAGTCCCTTCATCCAGATCATTAATATATAATGCGAACAGCTGCGGCCCCAACACTGAACCCTATGGGACACCGCTTGTGACCGGCTGCCATTCCAAAAAAGAACCTCTTATTCCATCTCTCTGCCTTCTGTCAGACAGCTAATCCTCAATCCATGCCAGTAGCTCACCTCGAACACCACGGGCCCTCACTTTACTCAACAGCCTCCCGTGTGGCACCTTATCAAAGGCCTTTTGGAAGTCTAGATAGACCACATCCACTGGGTTTCCCTGGTCTAACCTACTTGTCACCTCTTCAAAGAATTCTAACAGGTTTGTCAGGCACGACCTCCCCTTACTAAATCCATGTTGACTTGTTCTAATCCGACCCTGCTCTTCCAAGAATTTTAGAAACCTCATCCTTAACGATGGATTCTAGAATTTTACCATCAACCAAGGTTAGGCTAATTGGCGTATAATTTTCCATCTTTTGTCTTGATCCTTTCTTGAACGATGGGGTTACAACAGCGGTCTTCCAATCATCTGGGACTTTCCCTGACCCCAGTGACTTTTGAAAGATCTCAACCAATGCCTCCACTATTTCCTCAGCCACCTCCCTCAAAACTCTAGGATGTAGCCCATCGGGCCCAGGAGATTTGTCAATTTTAAGACCTTTTAGATTTTCTAGCACTATCTCTTTTGTAATGGCAACCATACTCAACTCAGCCATTGACTCCCTTTAATTGTTGGGATATTACTTATGTCTTCCACTGTGAAGACTGACGCAAAGTTATTTCCTTATCTCCCAGTACTAGCCTTCTAGCATCAGTTTGAAGTGGCCCAATGTCTACTTTTGCCTGTCGTTTGTTTCTTATGCATTGAAAAAAACTTTTACTATCATTTCTAATATTACTGGCTAGCCTACCTTCATATTTGATCCTCTCCTTCCTTATTTCTCTCTTTGTTATCTTCTGCTTGTTTTTGAAGCCTTCCCAATCTTCTGATTCCCCAGTGCTTTTGGCCACTTTATAGGATCTCTCTTTTTCTTTGATACATTTCCTGACTTCCTTTGTCAGCCATGGCTGTCTAACCCCTCCCCGGATAATCTATCTTTTCTTGGGGATGAACCTCTGTACAGTGTCCTCAATTATACCCTCAAACTCCTGCCATTTTTGCTCTACTGTCTTCCCTGCTAGGCTCTGCTTCCAGTCGATTTTCGTCAGTTCCTCTCTCATGCCCTCATAATTACCTTTATTTAACTGTAACACCATTACATCCGATTTTGCCTTCTCTCTTTCAAACTGCAGACTGAACTCTACCATATTATGATCACTGCTTCCTAAGTGTTCCCTTACTTTAAGATCTTTTATAAAGTCTGGTTCATCACATAGCACTAGGTCCAAAATAGCCTGCTCCCTTGTGGGCTCCATGACAAGCTGTTCCAAAAAGCCATCCTGTAAGCATTCCAAGAAATCCCTTTCTTTGGATCCACTGGTAACATTATTTACCCAGTCCACCTACATATTGAAGTCCCCCATGATCACTGTGACCTTGTCTTTCTGACATGCCTTTTCTATTTCCCGGCACATGTTGCGCCCCTGGTCCTGACCACTGTTAGGAGGTCTGTACATAACTCCCATTATGGTTTTTTTGCCTTTGTGGTTCCTCAATTCCACCCACACAGACTCCACATCATCCGACCCTATGTCATTCAGTGCCATAGATTTAATTTTGTTCTTAACTAACAAGGCCACCCCGCCCCCTCTGTCCACCTCCCTGTCTTTTCAATAAGTTGTAAATCCTTGGATGTTTAACTGCCAGTCCTGAACCCCCTGCAACCACGTCTCTGTGATGCCTACCACATCATAATCATTCACGATGATCTGTGCCGTTAGTTCATTTACTTTGTTACGAATGCTACGAGCATTCAGCTAAAGTGCCTTAATGCTAACATTCTTATCATTAGAGATATTGGAAGTCATAAGATGTCCTAAGTTATCCTTCCTTCCTTTTTGTTGCATTCCTAATCAGCCTCAAGGTTAAATCTACCGGCATGCATGCTATCCCCCTGCTTATCTTTCCATTTAACTCCCTGTCGCTTTCACTTTCCCTTCCCCCCCCCAAATCAGAAGTTTAAAGTCCTACTGACCACCTTATTTATCCTCTTCGCTAGAACATTGGTACCAGATCGGTTCAGGTGGAGACCGTCCCAACGGTACAGATCCCCCCGGTTCCAAAACTGATGCCAATGCCCCATGAAATGGAATCCCTCTTTCCCACACCAATCCCTTAGCCACGTGTTTACTTCCCTAATTTTCTTATCCCTAAGCCAATTGGCATGTGGCTCGGGCAGTAATCCGGAGATTATGACCCTTGAGGACCTGTACTTCAATTTCCTTCCTAGTGCTTGATAATCCCCAAACAGGTCCTCCACCCTAGCTTTGCCTATGTTGTTAGTCCCAAAGTGGACCACAACAACTGGATCCTCCCCCTCCTGCTCCAATATCCTTTCAAGCCGGCCGGAGATGTCCCTCACCCTGGCACCGGGCAGGCAACACACCATGCGAGATTCCCGATCCGGCTTGCATAAGGATACTATCTGTCCCCCTAATTATAGAATCCCCTATAACAACTACTTGTCTTTTTGCTCCCCCCTCTTGAATGGCCTTCTGCACCATGGTGCCGTGGTCAGCTGGCTCATCCTGTCCAGAGCCCTTTTCCTCATCCGTATAGGGAGCAAGAATCTCATACCTATTGGACAAGGTCAAGGGCTGAGGCTCCTGCACTCCTGAACTCAAGTTCCCCCTGCCTGCCTCACCTGCGGTCACACTCTGATGTCCCTGATCACTAACTGAATGTGAATTACTTAATCTCCCAGGTGTGACTGCCTCCTGAAACAAAGCGTCCAGGTAACTCTCCCCCTCCTGGATGTGCCGCAGTGTTTGAAGCTCAGATTCCAGATCATCAACTGAGCCGGAGTTCTTCCAGCAACCAACACTTGCTGCAGATGTGGTCACTGCTGTTCACAATGGGATCAGCCAGCTCTCACATCATACAGCTACAGCACATCACCTGCCCAGCCATCTCTGCTTAGTTAATTACTTTATTACTTTGTATAGGTTTGAGTTAAAATACCTCTCTGCTATAGTCTTTTTCTAAAAACCAATTAATAGATAAACCATAAAAAATAAATTTTTAACCATTCACCAAATAAAGAAATAGAAAATCCTTTCCTTAACAAACCAGAGTCCTATTTTTGGTTAGAGGAGGGGGTTGGTGGGGGTGTGGGAGACACAACACGTGTAGTGTCTCGGGTTCAGCCACTGCCCAGATATATTACCGGCAGTCCCCTGGTCATCGCTCCCGCTCTTCCTACTTATTAATTAGGTGAGAGGAGGAGGGCGGGTGGGGGACACTACAGTAGTAGAGTCTCAGGTTTAGCCGCCTTGCTGATATACATGGTTACTGCTTTCCTTCCCGGCTGCCCCTCCGGTCCACGTCACTTCCTCTGCTGCTCCCGCTCCTTCTGTGAAAGAGAAAAACACTGCTGCCCACTACCGGTAAGTAATTTTAATAAAAACTACCTCACCTTATCTGCAGTCTTCCGAGTTCATCCGACCTCCACTGCTGCTCGCACTTAAAAAAAACAGGAGGTTTCACATCAAGATGATGGATTCTTAACTGTTCAATTCATGGCAACGAGTTGTCCCTTGCCAAAAACCCTTATAATACTTACCTCACAGATTTTGATTTACTATGTCTTATTTGGTTAATTCTATGGTGCTCCTTTCTTCATCTTGCATTACTTCTTCAAGGAGGACCTTGAAAAACCAATTTTAAATATAAAAAATTGGTGTCACCTACCTGCAATGCAAACTTACTTTACTTCACACTTCTAATCTTGATAATAGCTACACTATTGCCTTGACTATTCACCAAGCTTTCTCATTAAATTTTTTTTAAGAAGTCACCAACTATAGTTAATACTAATTTGGAATAGTGCAAAATAAAAAAAAAACGAATAGCTGGATTTAGAATTAATTCTTAGAACTCCAATTAAAATGGATGCAGATTGAAGCTCCAAATTGCCTTCATATTCTATGCTCTGGGTAAAAATTCTATTCGGCAAAATTAGTTTGACTTTTGTGGAGCATATGTGTGTTAGCCAACAAATTGAGGTGAATTTCTTTCATCACATATCCAATCAATTGTGAATACCACCGCAACACTCAATCTTTAAACTGCTGACTCATTTCAAGCTATGACATTAGTGTGAATTCCAGCCATGCCTCCAAAAAAAACCTGTTCCTCAATATATCCACCACATTGAAATACGCTCATGCAAGTCCATACCATTGGTAATTTCCACTTGGACATCTTGGATGGTAAACTGTGTCACAACTGTGAAAATCTTCCTGATTTTCATTTCCATTGAATTTATTCCAATAACCACTTTTGTTGTCACCAGTCACCACCCTAAATCTTTCTCCTCTGTATTGTTTAGCGTCTCCTGTCACTCACCCTTGACCATCAAGCTGTGACCACAGTTTATTCTGCACTCACAACCACAAACCCACAAAATAAACTGTTTCATCCTTTGCTCCTTTCCAATGTCTCATACCAAGTCAAAACTTTTGAAACTATCTTCTCTATTGTCATTTCTCCAAGTTAGGTTTTGTATTCATTTAGATTATGTGCAAGGCTGCCAAGACCATATTCATGTTCCATCTTTAACTTAGCTGGGAAGGAGCATAAAATCATAGGAACAGAAGTTTTAGGAGGAACTGTAGCCCAATTGGCCCCCCAAGCCTACTCCACATGCAATAAAATCATGGCTGATCTGGTTCTGTTGGCATCTGTACTTTCCTATCTCCACCGCATAATCCCCAACTTCAATCTAACTCAGCCTTGAATAAATGTAAAGACTGAATATCTTTTGGGGAAGAGAATTTCCTTTCTAACAATTCAGTCCGAGAGAAAATGAAATCTCCTAGTCTCTGTCTTATAAAGAAGTCTTCTTTCTCTTAAACTACATCCCCTTGTTTTAGTCACCCTCACAAGAGAAAGCACTCTCTAGGTAGTCCCCTCAAGACTGTATATGTTTCAATAATGTTACCTCTCACTCTGCCAAACTTGAAAGAAAGTAGCTGTTAACTGTTCAACCTTTCTTTGTAGGATAAATCATTCTTCCCAGAAATGCATGAAATGAATCTTGCGGGAGAAAGCATGAGGCTCGAGTATACTTTGTGAAAGTATTGAGGGTACAGATTGACAAAGCGCAGTGTGCAGGTAGTTCTTCTATAATGCAATGGTTGTGTTCTTGTACAACTCCGCATTATAGAAAAATCGCACTTTAGAAACTGCGCTTAAAGTGTTGGCAATATATTCATATTACTCCCAAAACATGCTTTAGAAACAGTGTCCCTAATTCGTCAATCTGTTACAGCAAATTCACGTTAACAAAACACATGTTATAGCAGAATAACCTATATAACACTGACACTATTGCACCAGAATTTCTGCTGAGGTTATGTCAGAAAATGAGGAGTACCCCTTGAAATGTATTGTGACAAAAGTTGGGAAAGTGTAATATGAAGCAGCCATTATTTGGATGAATGGCAGTACAGGAACTCATGGCTGAATGGCTTACTCCTGCTCATATATCATATGGCCCCAATATTTCAGTAGCCCGACAATCATTGGAGCAGTCTAGACTGAAGTTGCACATCAGGACCATGTGGAATCCACAAAGTGATTAACTCCATGGGAATTTCACAAGAACTAGAATTTTCTGATGGGCAATTCCGCTGCACTTGGAAACCTCTAAAAGAGTTAATGACAGACAGAGAATTTGGAGAAGTTCCCAACTCATTAAGCTAATAGACATTGAGGAAAAGCTAGAAGCTTAAAGCCTAATCTAATACCTGGAAAGTTACTAAGCTGCCCTCAGCCCCTACTGAACATTCCATACCTTCCACCTCTTGAGTCCCTGACAACCTCCACCTAAGCAGACACACATGGCCTAACCTGTTTGCACATCTCTACTTGCCCAATATCACTTGGACCTAATACCCAGGAGCTGCCATCCTGAACCATACTGGATCTGACATTGCCGACGTCCGTCCCTGGACCCAACACTTTTTTATTCATTGGCCTCACCATGCATCTCCTCCCCCCACAACCACCACTCATGATAATCCCAAGCTGAATATATTTGGCCTTTGTGCAGTCATTTAGCCCTCACATGTAGCACCCTCAGTGGGTACCTTGCTTCTTAAGGGATACACATAAAAGTTTATTTCTTATTTTTGCTGTCATCCGCATTATTTGTTCTACCCCAGTCTTCATACTATTGGAAAACCTGTATGTAAGGCTCTCTGTTACATTATGTATACCATTAGTAAATATAATGAAGTATTAAGATTGAGCATCAAATGTTTTGGGAAATTATTAATCAGTTCTTTCCATTTGAGTACACACCCATTATCTCTGATATGATTTATACTGCTTAAACAATCTCCTGTCCAGGTCAAAATCTCATTAAGTTTAATTTTTAGCTAACAGTTTCTTCAGTAGAACCTGATGGAATATCTTTGTAAAATTCATATGAAGCACATTTATACACATTGCCCTGTCTACTACTACTTTTACTTAATCAAAAAAAAAACCCAATTTGGGTCATAAGGATTGACCTGCCCTTTAAAAATTAATGTTAGTCCTCTCCAGTTAGCTTGGACTCTTCAAATTGAACCTTCAGTCTCCCTGAAAGTCCAGGTTTAAATATCTTTCTTACAACTAATCAGACTAAACGTTTTATAATTTCCTGGCTTCTCATTTACATTTTTCTAATATATTGCATTTGCAGTTTTCGACTGAGATAATTTCAGAAGATCTGATTAATGTATTTACCATTGCCTGTTTCTTTTAAAAGCCTTGCAGCAAATCTTTGAGTCCTTTGTCAGTTTTAGTGCTATTATTTGTTCTAACACAGTTTCTTTGATTGTCTTAACTTGAGGGAGTTCTAATTCTTGTATCATAATTAATTTCCTTAGACTTTCAGATATATTACCATCCTCTTCTACTTTGAAGACAGTTAAAAGGAGATGAATCTGCCATTACCTTTTCTTCTTTTGCTCTATTACAATCTTTTGTTTTTAAAGGCACTCATTGCCTTTGACTAAACTTATTCTACTAACATTATAAAACCCTTTTTGTGCTAATCATGTGATCTGTCAACTGCAAATGTGCTAATTATGTTTTCTATTTTCTCATTCAAATCATTAACAACAATGGACCCAGCATCAATCCCTTTGGAACACAACTGGCCGCAGGCCTCCAATCCGAAAAACAAGCCTCCACCACCACCTTCCATCTCCTATGGTCAAGCCCATTTTGTATCCAATTGGCAAGCTCTCCTGGGATCCCATATGATCTAACTTTATTAACCAGTCTACCAAATGGAACCTTGCTGAAGGCCTTGATAAAGTCCATAGAGACAATGTCTACTGCTTTGCCCTCATCTATCTATCTTGTTCACGAGCTAAAAAAACTCACTCAAGCTTGTGAGACACTATTTCCCTCGCACAAAGCCATATTGACTATTTCTAATCAGTCCTTGCCTCTCCAACTGCATGTAAATCCTGTCTCTCAAAATCACCTCCAACAACTTACCCATTACTAATGTCAAACTCACCAGTCTATAGTTCCCAAGCTTCTCCGTGTAGCCTTTTCTAAATTAAGGCACAATGTTAGCAACCTTCCAGTCCTCTGGCACCTCACCTCTGGCTGTAGATAAAGCAAATATCTCTGCTAGGGGCCCTGCAATTTCTTCCCTAGCTTCCCACAATGTTCTGTGATACACTTGATCAGGGTCCCAGGAATTTATCTACCTTTATGCTTTTTTATGACTTCCAACACCACCTCTTCTGTAATGTGGACTATTTTCAAGTTATCAGTATTTATCTCCCCGAGTTCCCTAGCTTCCATGTTTTTCTCCACAATAAATACTGATGTGAAATTTTCATTTAGTATGTCTTCCATCTTCTGTTTTTCTACACATACATGAGTTCATTGATCTTTAAGGGGTCCTATTCTCTCCTTAGGTGCTCTTTTGCTTTCAATATGCTTGTAGAATATCTGAGGATTCTCCTTAACCTAATCTGCCAAGGCTATCCCGTGTCCCTTTTTTATCCTCATGATTTTCCTGTTAAGTATACTCCTACTCTCTTAGGATTCACATGAATCAAGCTGTCTATACCTGACCTATGCCGCCTTTTTCTTGACTAGAGTCTCAATATCTGCAGTCATCCACTGTTTCCAGCTCCCACTAGCCTTGCACTTCACTCTAACAGGAGCTTACTGTCTCTAAATTCTCATTACTTCACTTTTTCAAGCCTCCCATTTGCCAGTCATCCCTTTACCTGTGACCAGTATACCCCGATCAGCTTTTGAAAGTTCCTGTCCCATACTGCCAAAATTGACCTTGCTCCAATTTAGAGCTTTTACTTTTATACAAGGCCTAACATTTCTGTAACTATTTTAAATGTATTAGAATTATGATCACAGGTCCCAAAGTGCCCCCCCACCACTAACACTTCAGTTACTTGCCCTGCCATATTTCCCAAAAGAAGGTCAAGTTTTGCTCCTTCTCCAGTACATCTACACATTGATAAAGGAAATTTTCTTGAATACATTTGACAAATTCCTCCCCATCCAAGCTCTTGATACTGTGGCAGTCCCAGTCTATGTTTGGAAAGTTAAAATCCCCTACTATTACGACCCTATTCTTTTTATACATATCTGAAATTTGCCTACGTATTTGCTCCTGAATTTCTAACTGATAAATAGGAGGCCTACAGTACAATCTCATCACAGTGATCATCCCCCTTCTTATTTCTGAGTTCCACCCTATAGCTTCACTAGATGACCGTCCAGAATATACTCTATAATTTCAGCTTTACTGCTTTCCTTAATCAAAAAAAAAACCCACTCCCCCTCCTCTCTTGCCTCCCTTTCCATCCTTCCTGTAGCATCTATACCATAGAACATTTAGCTGCCAGTCCTGTCTTTCCCTCAGGTAAAAACAATGACTGCAGATGCTGGAAACCAGATTCTGGATTACTGGTGCTGGAAGAGCACAGCAGTACAGGCAGCATCCAAGTAGCTTTGAAATCAACGTTTCGGGCAAAAGCCCTTTATCAGTCTTTCCCTCAGCCATGTTTCAGTAACAGAAATGATATCCCAGGTCAACGATCCAAACTATGCCATCATCTGCTTTAGCTGTCAGCCCTCTTGTATTTAAATAAATGCAGTTGAATTCTTTGCAGTTACCTCCTTCTCTGCCATGCTTTTGCCTATCTTGTCAAGATACGTTGCTCTCTTTAATTTCGAAGCCATCCTCAGCCTTCTCTCTTTCCTCTATACTGCTTAGGATCATTCTAAACCCCTTCCATATTATAGAAGTTGATTAACAGCTTGAACTCACTGGTGCAAACAAGTGTCACAGAAATGTAGCTTAATACAGTGCTATATAGTTAATAACATTTATGTTGTGACATATTATTTTAAAAGTGTGCTACAACTTTAGTCTAGTTGACAGCTTAATTGTTTATATGTGCATAACTATGTTGTAGAATCTCCTCTAATAATTTGTTACAATGATGTATTTTGCACTATTTTACAATGCAAGATAAGATAGTTTGATGCATGACATAAACAGATATAATTTATTTTCTGTTTAATTAAGCATGTAATTGGCACCCAATTTTGATGCAAGCATGAAGGCACTTTTTACTTTCTTTAACATCATACCATTTTTATAGAGCTCACAGCCTGGGACAGACCATTCAGGCCAACCAGTCAATGTTGGTTGTAAACATTAAAATCAATAATCTGAATTTAAAATATCCATTCTGTTCCTATGTTACTTTACTCCCCTTTCCTTTAGTTATGTATTTAACCTATTAAATGTTGGTATGATCTTTGCTTTATTCACTAACTTCGGAACCTCCTGATTCTGTAAAGTATTCCCACTCTTCTTGTCTTAGGATTTTTATATTTAATATCATATTGATTTTGTTCTTGCCTCTTTAACAACTGGGAACAGTCTCCTCATATTGAACCAATTCTACTATTTAATAATTTCAAGCATTTAAGTAAAACAGTCCTCAGTAATTCCTGTTGCATCAACCAGTTTCATTTTCATTTAAAATCTTTCCGTTTGTATTCACTCATATTAAGCAAAAACCTCATGAATCTCCATTGTATCCTGTCAGTTTCCTCAACTATTTTGTACTGGGAAGTTACTTTGCTCCAAGCAGAATTAAAGATCACAAACGTGTTGCTGTTGCAACCCAAATAGGAGGTTTAATTCCATAGCTGTGCATTCTGTAAAAGCTCACTATAAGTCTGAACAAGACTGGAACTTGCTGATGATTCACTAGTGAAACACCAGTGCTCACTTAACTCATTTCTTAAAGGAACACTGTCCCAACATAACATACACCAACTATAATACAAAACATCAACTTTGAGGTGGGATCTCATATGAAGTAATAAGATTTTATATAAATTCACCATTCCGTCTCAACTTTTATGTTCTATTGCTGTAATTCCTAGAATTATAACAGTGGGAGCAGCAGCAGGAACACAATGAACCTGCGGCTGAATGGCAGAGTGAGAGGGCACAGTGGCTCAGTGGTTAGCATTGCTGCCTCACAGCACCAGAGACCCAGGTTCAATTCCAACCTCATGTGTGGAGTTTGCACATTCTCCCCGTGACTGCATGGGTTTCCTCTGGGTGCTCCAGTTTCCTCCTGCAGTCCAAAGATGTGCAGGTTAGGTGGATTGGCCATGCTAAATTGCCCACAGTGTCCAAGGACATACAGGTTTGGTGGTTTAGTCTTTGACCATTAGTCATGGGAAATGCAAGGTTACAGGGATAGTGTAATGGGGTGAGTCTGTGTGGGATGTTCTTTGGAGAGTTGGTGTTGACTTGTTAGGCCAAATGGCCTGTTTCCATGCTGTAGGAATTCTATGGTATCAGAACTTGCAAATTAAAACTTGGATAATGGGCACAGTTGGAGCAGCAGCAGGAGAGGGAGAGGAGCAGATTGAGCTCAATTGGAGCAAGAGACTGAGAGGAGCAGATTAAACTCATTCAGAGCAGAAGTGAGAGGGAGAGGATTGAGCTCTGTTGGAGCAGAGAGAATCCAAAGGATAGCTGCTGAGGTGACATCAGAGATCAAAAAGTGGGAAGAGATTGGCTCTTTAGGAATCCGCTTTAAAGAGAAAAGAAGACCGAATGTGAAGTCCTTCTTTTGTCATTTGTAGTTTGTTAGGAATAGGGTGAGAGAGAGAGACAGAAAAGTATGATCTGGTAAGTAATGAGTAAAGTGAGTAATTGGTTTCTAGATTATTGTTTGTATTTGGTAAGGTTCGCAATAGCAGGAGAACTCAGCCCCATGGAATGTTTCTTTTGTAATATGTGGGAAATCAGAGACACTACCAGTGTCCGTGGTAACCATGTATGCAGGAAGTGTGTTCAGTTGCAGCTTCCAATTGACTACATGGAGCAAATGGAACTGCAGTGGATTTACAGTGGAGCATCCATGATGACAAGGGTATTGTGTATAGCACATTTTGTGAGTTGGTAACATGGAAGGACTAAACAGGCCGGAAAACACTTGGTGACCAAAAGGAAGACTAGTAAATGTGGGTGAGTGATGTAAGATTCCCCTGTGAACATCGTATAACAAACAGACCATGTTGGATACTGTTTGGGAGGGGGGAATAGCCTCTCAGTGGAATGAAGTAACAGCCAAGTTTGTGGTGCCATGACGAACTCTGCTGCACAGCAGAGGAAAATGACTGGGAGAGCTGTAGTGATAGGGATTCGATTGTAAGGAGAATTGATTTGTGTTTCTGTGGTACCAAACGAGACTCTCAAATGATATGTTACCTCCCTGGTACCACCATCAGGGATGCAGGTAAGGTGAATAGCAAAGGCCTTTTCCGAAGGGGAGGGCAGTTCAAAACGAGGTGGCATAATTTTAAGGTGAGAGGAGAAAGGTTTAAAAGGGACCTGAAAGGCAACTTTTCACACAGAGTGAAAACCAAAAGAACTCTGGATGCTGTAAATCAGAAACAGAAACAGAAATTGCCAGAAAAGCTCAACAGATCTGGCAGCATCTGTTGAGTGAAATCAGAGTTAACGTTTCAGTTGAGTGACCCTTCCTTAGAACTGTTCTGATGCTGCCAGACCTGCTGAGCTTTTCCAGCAATTTCTGTTTTTGTTTTTTCACAGAGTGTGGTTTGTATGTGGAATGAACTGCCAGAGGAAATGGTAGATGCAGATTCAGTTACAACATTTAAAAGACATTTGGATTGGTACATGAGTAGGACAGGTTTAGAGGGATATGGGCCAAATGCAAGCAAGTGGGTCTAGTTTAGCTTGGGAAACTTGGTCGCTTGAATAAGTTGGACTGAAGGGTCTGTTTCTGTGCTGTAAGACTCTATGACTCTGTCTCAGAGTTGTTGCAGGGCATTCTGAAGGGGGAGGATGAACAGGCAATTTCATGGTACATGGTACTAATGACATGGCTTAAAAAAAAGGTCCTGCAACAGGAGTTTAGAGAGTTCGGTAGAAAGTGGAAGACTATGAAGGTTATAATCTTTGGATTGCTTCAGTGTCGTGAACAATTGAGTATAGGAATAGGAAGATAGGTCAAATGAACATGTGACTAAAGGGATGGTGTAGGAGGGAGACCTTTATATTTTTGGATCTTTGGAATAGCTTCCAGGGTAGATGGGACCTGTGCAAGCTGGATAATTTGTCCAATATCCTTGTTGTGGGGTTTGCTGACGCTGTTGGGGAGGTTTTAAACTAATTTGGCAGGGGATGGGGCAGAAAGTAGATGTAAATTTGGAGGAATGCTAAGAGAGCCCTGAAGGTGGAAAAGACATGAAAAGGATGAGTGACATCGTGGTCCAGAAAACTAAATTGTGTCTATTTGAATGCAAGGAGCCCTGACTGGTAAAGCAGATGAACTTAGAAAGTTGAAGCACACATGGAAATACAATATTGTTGCAATCACTGAGGCATAGTTGAAGGACAGACAGGGCTGATAGCTCAACATTCCAGTGTGTAGAAGAATCACATGTGACTGGGGGAATGTAAGTAAGATGGGGCCATTGCATTATTGATAAAGAAAACCATCACTGGAGTAATAAGGAAGGATGTCCGAGAAGGATCTTCAAATGAGCTGGTAGAGCTTAGAAACAAAAAAAGAGGTGATTAATTTGCTGGAATGATGTTACAGGCCTCCCAACAGTCAGAGGGGGTAGAGTAATCAATATGTGGGCAAATCACAGAAAGGGTGAGAGAGAATTGGATGGAATTTCAACTTTGCTAAAATGGAATGGGATTGCCTTAGTGTGAGAGGATTAGATGGGGGTGAAAATTTTTAAAGTGCACCCAAGAGAGCTTTTGATGTCAGTACATCGGTGGTCCTGCGAGAGATGTGGCAGTGCTAGACCTAATAGAAGGGAATGAAGCTGGCCTAGTGGTTGAAGTTTCGGTGGGTGAGCATTTTGGGGATAGTGACTGTAACTCTGTAAGTTTCAAAGTTGTTGTGAAAAGGGATAAGGATAGCACAGAAGTTAAGAGTCTACATTAGAGGAAGGTCAATTTTAATGTCATTAGATAGAATCTGGCGAACATATACTGGGAGCAGCTACTTGTCGGTAAGTCTATTTTTGGAAAATGGGAATATTTTACAACTGGTATAGTGAGATTTCCAGGGAACTGTGTAGATCAAGTGTTTGACAAAGAAAAAAAGGAATTTTTTTTCTGTCAGGTACAGCGTATTGAAAACAGGGGAGGTCTTTCAAAATTATAAAGTGTGTGTGTGTCTGTGGGGGGGGGGCGGGGGTGTTGCTTACAAAAAGACATTAAGAGGGCATAAAATAGCGGAATCATGGAAACTCCAAGGCTTTATATAAGTATATTAAGAGTAAGAGGATTACAGGGAAATATTAGGACTTATTAGGACCAAAGGGGCAACTTAAGCATGGACGTGGGTGAGGCCTTAAATGAATACTTCTCATCAGTATTCACAGAGCAGAAAGATAGTTGTGGATTTCATTTGGGATAGTGAGGTTCGAGAACATATTAATGAGGAGAAGATATTAAACATTTTACAGGCATGCAGTTGCATAATTCCCAGGGCTGATAAGATGTATCAGAGGATGCTATGGGACGAGATGGAAAAGATTGCTGGGGCCCTCGCAGTGATATTTCATACTTCACTAGCCGCAGGTGAAGCGCCAGGTGACTGGAGGATAGCTCTTGTTGGTTCCTTTGTTCAAGAAGTGAAACTGGGATATATTTAATGCTGCACTGAGAGGGTGGTGGTGGCAGATACTCTTGCAAAATTTAACAAGCATCTGAACGAGCACTTGAAATGCCAGTGCATTGTAGGCTATGAACCAAGTGCAGGTAAATGGAATTTGTGTAGTTTTGTGTTTGTTCGTCAGCATTGAAATGGTGGGCCACTAACAGCCTGTTTCTAGGCTGTAAGACTCTGTCCATAGCTGGTAGTTTCAATTGGGAGATAACCTCTGAATTTTGGCTGAAGAGGTGATGAATTTTAGCTTCCAACTATGGAACCAAATTGGGAGACTTCAGTCAGGACTTATCACCCTTATGAAGAGTTTAAATCAAGATGAATATATAGCTATGACCATCCCAGTAAGGTTATGGTTAATATGAGTCATGTTTGTAAATGCATACATTCTGAAAATAAACAGAAAATGTAGCTATAGATTCATTCAGAGATTTGTCATGCCTTCAATAGTAACAGGAGATATGAGAGTGATGAGGGGTTGGACAGGTAAATTCATGTGTGACAAAATACATGATAGGTAAAAGTTGGCTAGGCTGGATGATAGAAAGAAGAATAGGAAACAGGAAAGCAGAATCCACCAGGGATTATTAGGATGTGGAAGGGATGTCCTCTGCTTCACAACAGCAGTTGAATTATATGAACAAAGAAACCCAAAGAATGTTTGAATTACAAAGTGGCAGTTAATAGCTTTGAGTGCTAAATGAAATTGTTCAGACTTAAAATGCGAGGGACAAGAAAATGTGTTAGGAAAATGTGTTTGGAGCAACCAGCAACAATTATTAGACAACCAATGGCAGAAATCTGAGCAACAATTCAAATCCAACAACAATGGGCCAGAGAAAAGATCACAATTCAGTGGAGCAGAATCGATCCAGTAATCATGGGGAAACAAATAAATAGCAAGCAAAGAATGTTGAGCAGCATGGAACAAGCACTAAGAGTCAGCAGCAGTAAATTAGAGTCAGACCAAAAGTGGGTGGGGAGAAGGGAAATTCTCTGTTCTCAATGCGGCTGTGGGATCCTAAGGACTATGACATGAAAAACAGCGAGCAGTGTCGCTAAGTACCAACAATGTAGTGCAGAGGTTAAAGTAAATATGTAGCTATATCTTAATTTCATATTTCTTTGGTTCTGTGATTTATCTGCCAAATGGCCTTGTACAGTGATCTCTTAAATCTGAAATACCTATTCTTTTACTTTCTTTTTGCATTGTTTCATGGGTGTCTGTGATGTTACACTGCCCACTTGCTATTAGCTCCCTATGTCTCCTTCAACACAAGGATACACAAGGCAACCTTCTGATAAAATCTTTCCCAACCAGCATTCCTCTGTTATCTCTTTCTGCATTCAGATACTCTTTAGAATGTGCCTTCACACATTGGTGTAGGGAAATCCTGTACTAATATCTTGAGATAATCAATAATTGCTTCTCCTTCTATAAGAGGAGCTGCACCCTTGCATTTCCTGCCTTTATTTGTTGACCTGTTTTTCCAAATTCACAACCAGGAGTTGAAAAAATCCAGAAGAAGGAAACATGACTATCAGTAAGACTTTGTCCGACATTCTCAAAACTTTCTGGAGCAAAGTCTTACTTGACACAAAATGGTAACTCATTTTCTCTGCACTGGAGCTGCAGGGTTTCCTCCAAGACTTTCTACTTTTATTCTCCAAACTCTATTTACTCCATTTCATCCAATTTTAATTGCTGCAACATTGACAACCATAACTTGAGCTGATTCGGCCCTAACTCCTGAATTCTCATTTTAAACCTCCCTATCCTCCTTTAAGACATTATTTAAAGCTTACCCTTCTGACAGAATTATTGGTTATATGCCCTAATATCTCCTTATATAGCATAAAGTTTGTTTCAATATTGAGAAGGACCTTGGTATGTTTTAATAATTAGCCGCAAGCTCGAAGTGTGTGTTTTGTGTTGACACACAATGACTTACCAGTCACTGTATATCAGCCTAGGGATTTAGATGGGTAGCTGGAAGGCAGGCCACTGCTTGTCCCAAACAGTAAGGTGAGAAGAGCAAATGAAGTTATAAAAGGGAGATTTTAGATCATGAGGTATTATTGGAGTGAAAAGGAAACATGCATCAGAGCCTTAAAGACAAGACAGATATAGAGTCATAGAGTCATACAGTATGAAAACAGACTTTTTAGTTCAACAATCCATACCAAACATAATCCCAAACTAACAAATCCCACCTGCCTGATGTTGACCCATATTCCTTCAAACTTCTCCTATTCATGTACTTATTCAAATGCTTTTAAACTTTGTAATTGTATCCATATCCACCACTGGCTCAGGAAGTTCGCTCTGCTTGCAAACCACCCTCTGTGTAAAAAAAAAAGCCCCTCGTGTCTTTTTAAAATCTCTGTCCTCTCATCCTAAGAATAAGTCTCCTTGTCTTGAAATCCCCTATCCAAGAGAAAAGACAATGACCATTAAACCGATCTATACCCCTTCCTGGTTTTCTCAATTTCCATAAGGTCACTTCTCAACCGCCAACACTCCAGTGAAAAATGTCCCAGTCTTTGTTTATAACTCAAATCGTCCATACCCTGCAACAGCCTGGTAAATCTCTTCTGAACCTTCTCCAGCTTATAATATCTTTCCTATTACTGGTCAGCCTGAACTGAACACAGTACTCCAGAAAAGGCCTCACCGATGTCCTGTAGAACCTCAACATGACTTCTCAACTCCAATAATCAAATGACTGACCTCTTAAAATACTTTATAATGAATAGAGAAAAGACCTTTGCTATTTACCTAATCTATGCCACTCATGATTTTATAAACCTCTATAAGATCACCCCTGAACCTCCTGTGCTCCAGTGAAGACAGTCCCAGCCTATCCAACCTCTCCTTATAACTCGAACCCTCCAGTCCCAGCAACATCCTGGTCAATCTTTTCAGAACTCTCTTCATTGTAATAATATCCTTAGTGGGCTATCACTTCCTGGCGCTGGGCCCATATTATGGAACATTTTATAACTTGCGTTTCTGGCTGGCGAGACATAGTATCAATAGTTTGTAATCAGTCTTGGAATAAATGGTAGTTCTAAAGTCATTTTTGGTGCAGTCCCCTTTGTATTATTTGCACTTAACTAATACCCAATAAGTGTGTGCTTTTAAAAATAAATTTGTCTCTGTGTCAATTTTTTTAAACAATGCTATTTCTACTAATTGCTCAATAAAATTGTAGGATTGAAAAAAACTGTCACTAATTACTCTTTGCTATTTCATTGTTTTCCAGATAGTGAAATGAAGATCAAAACATACTCAAGAAATTAAAATAGAAAGTGAAATATCATAAAACAAATTTAAAATATTGAATTGTTTCCAGCATAGTGGGGAAATTTGAAATTGCGGTAATATCAAAAAAAGTTTCCGTTGTCAGAGAGATGTTTTAGCAGTCAGCATGTACTTAGTATACTATAGAAAAACTCAATCACACTTTTACAAAGTGAAATGTTTTAACTTTTCAATTTTTTAAATTAAAAGCAATTTATTGACTTCTGTATGCAATTGTGCATGTGCAAACAGCAGAAGATGCTGCCAGCTTCACATTTGTAATGTTGGCAAATGCTGACAGTTTGATATTCATAACAATTCCAGAATATAATTGGGTTTTCATGCAATGAGTTTACAATGACAATGCAAGAATCTTTTTTTCCATAGGGGTTCTCCTGGTGAACTATCATAACCTTGACAAATGATTTGTGGAATCCCTTAAAAATTGGCATAAATGTGAAAGTTGAGACCTCTGGGTATTCATTCTTTCCGCGTGGAATTCTATAAGTTGTTGTTAATGCCCTTTTTTCACTTTTCTATAGGGTGCAATGTTGAAGAACCTGCAGGTGGAAACCTTCAAAATTTTTATGCATTGCTGTGAGCTTCCAGTTTAAATGATTAGTTGTATTTAAAAAAAACCTTGAAAATGTAAGTCGTGTGGCTGTGCTTTTCAGTGACATACTAAGTTATGCTGTCCAACTTAGTGAAACAGGGAAGATTGACACCATCAAGGTGTTCATGTTCGAACAAAGGAATTTGGACATTTTGACCCAAGGCAAATGGCAATTAGACAATTAGGCATTGTCAGTATTATACCTTGTTCTTCCCTAAACTTAAACCAGAAAATAAACTGCTGAGAAAATTCAGTGTGTTAATGGGAGGAGAGGAATGTCTTCCATCAGTCACTAGAAGACTGCAGTTAACATGAATTTGACTGCTTTCATGTAATTGTCTTGGTTGTGTGTATGTTTACCAAGCTGGGAAGTTGATTTGCAGCTGTTTCATCCCCTGTCTAGGTGACATCTTCAGTGTTTTGGAGCCTCCTCTGAAGCGCTGGAATTTATTTGGTTCCACTGTTTCTGGTTGTTTGTTGTCGTGGCTGGTATATTGGGTTTAGGTCATTGTACTTGTTGATTTGGAGTCTGTGGCTGAGAGCCATGCTTCTAGGAATTCTCTGGCTGTCCTATGTTTAGCTTGGCCTTTGATTGTTATGTGGTCCCAGTCAAATTTGTGGTCCTTTTCATTTGTGTGTACGGTGATGAGGGACAGCTGGCCATGGCGCTTAGTGGCTAGTTGGCACTCATTGATGCAGATTGCTAGTTGTCTGCCTGTTTGCCCTATATAGTGTTTCATGCAGACTTTGCATGGAATCCTGTAAATTACATTAGTCTTGCACATGATGGGTATTGGATCTTCTGTCCTGGTGAGTTGTCGGAGTGTGGCTGTCGATTTATGGGCTGTCATGAATCCCAGTGGTCAGAGAGGTCTGGCTGTCAGTTTGGAGACATTTTTATACAAGGTAATGTGGCTAATGCGTTCGGTCATGGCATGTCCTCGTCACATTGTTTGTCTGTTAGGCATCTGCGGATGAACTTGCGGGGTTATCCGTTCTTGGCAACTACTCTGTAGAGGTGTTCTTCTTCTTCCACTTAGTGCTGCAGTGTGTTGTAGCCCTTTTGAACAGGGTCCTAATGCAGCTTCTCTTGTGTATGTTTGGGTGGTTGCTGTTGTAACTCAGGACTGGTTGGTGTGTGTGGCTTTCCTGTACACTTTTTGGTGCATTCACCATTCTGTGTTCTTTGTACCATCACATCCAGGAATGGGAGTTGGTTGTTGGTTTCCTCCTCTTTCATAAATCTGATCCCTGTGAGCATGGTGTTGATAATCCAGTGTGTGTTCTCAATTTCTGTTCTCTCAATGATGACAGAAATGTCATCTACATATCCAACCCAAACTCTGGATCAGATATGTGATAGGCGGTTTGTTCCAATCTTTGCATCACTGCTTTTGCTATGAGCCCAAAGATGGGTGTTCCATTGATGTGTTCATATATTTGGTTGTTAAATGTGAAGTGTGCTGTCAAACACAGTCGAGTAGTTTGAGTATGCAGTTCTTGTTGATTGGTTCCTTGTCGTGTTGTCTGTTCTGTTTGTCCAGGAGGTTATCTATTGTCTCTCTGGCTGGGGTTTTGTCAATTGAAGTGAACAGTGCCATTACATTGAATGAGACCATTGCTTCATCCTTGCCTATGTTTATGTTCTTGATGTTGTCTAGGAATTCCTGTGATGATTGTATAGAGTGTTTGGATCTGCTAATAAGATGTTTAGTTTTGGTTGAAGATCTTTCACCAGTTTATGCGATGGTGTTCCTGGGAGTGCCCAAATGGGTCTGAATGGTATGTCTGGTTTGTGTTCTTTGGGTAATCTGCAAAATCGTGGGATTTTGTTGCTTTCTGATTACATCCTTTGTAGGTCAATCCTTGCTGTTAGTCCTTTTTTTTTGAAGGTCCCATAGTGTGTTGTTTATTCTATTGGTTAGCTGTGGCATGGGGTCACACTCCCTCTGTATGTCAGTGTCAGGATCTGCAAGTAGTTTCTCTGCCTTCTGAAAATATTTGATCTTGTCCATGATAACCGTCATTCTGCCCATGTCTGCTGGTACTATGATTTTTGAGTGTTTTGAGGGCTTCCCTCTCTTTGGTGTTGAGGTTAGTCCTTTGTCTTTACTTTGTTGGTAAGGGTACGATGGTTTGTTTTGACTGTTTGCTGTGTCTCTTTGGTTAGTCCTTTTTGTTCTGAGCGTACATTCTACTGCAGCTAGGAAGTCTGTTGTTTTTGCATGCCTGTGCTTGTAGCTGAGTCCCTTGGCTAGGAATTCTTGTTCTGTGTCTGAAAGCTATCTGTTGGAGAGCTTTCTAACCCAGGTGTCTGTCATATTGTCTTCAACGCTGTTGGTTAGCTTAGTCATTTTGTCTTGTAGTGCTGTTCTCTTTTTGTATGGGAGGGGATTGGTGGTGGGGGGGTTCTGTTCTATCTTATGGTGATGGCCTATTCAGTTGTGGTGACTCACTCCTGATTGGTTATTTTTGAAATTAATGATTTTTGGCACGCAATCCCTTGTCTGTCTATGTGTAACCATAATTTGGATCTTCCTAAGGCCGTTTTGTCTGACTGTTCCCAGATGACAAGGACCATAAATTTGACTGGGACAACAGAACGATCATAGGACAAGCCAAACAGAGGACAGCCAGAGAATTTCTAGAAGCATGGCACTCCACCACAGACTCCATCAACAAGCACATTGACCTAGACCCAATAAAACTAACAACTGGAACTGGGAACCGGAGGCAGCAGAAATGGAAACAAATAAATTCCAGAAGACACAGTACAGCAGCACTTCACAGGAGGCTCCAAAGCTCTGAAGATCTCACCTAGACAGGGGACGAAACCTCTGCAAATCATCTTCCCAGCTTGGTGAACATACCCACAACAAGGACTTTCTGCATCCAAGCTACAAATGTAATTGTCTGTATTTTGCTCAGTTCATACCTCATGAAAAAGCAATCATGAATGTTTCATCCTTCATGCTTTGCATCCTTCCAGAATCACAGGTATGTTCAACGTTCCATAGGCTGCTGTTCTTGCCACATTCTAAGATCCACACTCAGTGCCTGGCATTGCTGTATGCACACTCTTGACCTCTTTATCTCCAACAGCACCGCTCATGCTGGCTCAGAGATGCACTGATCCCCAGTTCGACTTTGTCCTCTGGCTCATTTGATGTGCTAGCAAGAGATTGTTCCTTTTTCCTTTCATGCATCAAGGAATACAAGATTCAACAAATTAGAGACTCCAATGGCCCTCCAAACCCTTGTCCCCTCTTCTTCCCTCTGACTCCATCTGCTTCCCCATTCCCATTGTAATGTATTTACTATCCCTGCTTACCTTCTGCTCTCTGAAGCTGAACATTTGGTATTCAGCAAAGATCTCAGTTTTATCCTTCTAGATCATCACCTTAATGAATGTCGGGTGCAACATAATGTTGAACACTTCTCCACCTCCATGCCCATTGTTTTGGGCAAGAGTCTTATCCCCGTCCCACATTTTCTGATGAGATTAGATTAGATTCCCTACAGTGTGGAAACAGGCCCTTTGGCCCAACCAGTCCACACTGACCCTCCGAAGAGTAACCCACCCAGATCCATTTCCCTCTGACTAATGCACCTAGAAATATGGGCAATTTAGCATGGCCAGTTCACCTGACCTGTACATCTTTGGACTGTGGGAGGAAACCGGAATACCTGGAGGAAACCCACACAGACATTCGCCCGAGGCTGGAAACAAACCTGGGATCCTGGTGCTGCGAGGCAGCAGTGCTAACCACTGAGCCACCATGCCACCCGAACCTTTGCCTACCTTCAACAGTCTCCTCCACTTGGACACTTCCCTCTAGCCTTTTACCTGGACTTGACCTGTTCATCTAGAACTATCAACGTGACATTGGTCACTTCAACTTCTCTGCCCCTGTCACCAATTCCGACCTATCCCCCCAGGAACTGACTGTAGTCTGTGTTCTCAGATCCAACCCTGACTTTAGTAATTAAGCCTGCTGACAAGGATGGTGCTGTTGTTTACTGGCATACTTACCTCTACATTTCAGAAGCTGGACACCAACTTTCAGATACCTCGTCCTATCTCCTCCTACACCATGATCCTGCCACTGAATATCAGGCTACTGCGTCCACCATGGTCACTAATCTCATTTCAACTGTTGATCTCCCCCATCCCCCTTCACCCACCCACTGCTTCTAAGCTCATAGTCCTCCAATCTCACCTAGCTTGCTTGTGCCTCCCTCCCAAAATGCATGAACAGGATTGTCTGGGAAGACCTATTATTTCTGCTTGCTCCTGTCCCTCAGAGCTCTTCTCTTTCTACCTTAACTTGATTTTTCTCTCTCCTTGTCCAGTCCCTTCCCACTTAGATCCACGATTTCTCTGACACTTTACATCCATTTCAGAATTTCCAGTTTGTAGGCTCCAGTCACCTGCTCACAATAATGGATGCATAATCCCTTGACACATCCATCCCCCATCATTTTCAGGGGTACATGGAACATCCCTTGTTCCAGTCCTATTCCATCCCCCACCCAAAACTCTTTCACCGGGTAGGTTGATGATATCATTGGTGCTGGTTCCCTTGCACATTCGGGAATTGGAAAGGCTTGGCTTCCAATTTCCTCTTGCTCTCAGCTGCACTTGGTCCATCTCTTACTCCTGCCTTCCTTTACTTGACATCTCTGTTTCCATTCCTGGGGATAGGCTGCCACCATGATCCAGTACATACCAACCGACTCCCAGTTATCATGACCTCTCACAACCTCACACCCTGCTTCAGTTAAAGAGTCTAATCCATTCTCCATGTTGCTCCGTCACCACACATTTGTTCTGATGGTGCCAACTTCGACAAGGGAGTCTTCAAAATGACACCATCTTCCTCAACCAAGGATTCCCCAGCACTGTAGATGGCAGGGCCCTCAGTCAGGTCTGACCCATCTCCCATTCTTTTAATCGTCACACTCTCTCTTCCTCCTGCAACAGCAATAGAGTGTCCCTTGTCCTCACCTATCATCCCACCAGCAGCCACATCCAGTAGATCATTATTGCCATTTCTGTCACCTCTCACAGGGTGCCACCACCAGACACATATTCCCCTTAGCTCTCTTGTTAGGCTTCTGCAAGGAACCTTCCCTCTGGGACATCCTGACCTGCTCCTCCTTCACTTCCAACACCTCCCCACAGCCCATTGGCTCCTTCCCCTGCAACACCTGCCTGTTTACTTCCTTCCTCCTCAGTATCCAGGTGAAACAGTGCTTTACCTGCACTTCACTCAATCTAGTCTATTGCATTCACTGCCACAATGTGGCCTCCTTTACACTGGAGGAATGAAGCTTAGACTGAATGACCACTTCACAGAACATCTCTGCTCTGCCTGCAGAAAAGATCCTGAGCTTCCATTTGCCTGCCACTTCAACACGCCACCTTGTTTGCTGACCTGCATGTCTACCTCAGGCTTGCTGCAGTGTTTCAGCATAGCTCAGAGCAGGCTGGAAGAACAGCACCTCATTTTCCGCTTGGGAAGTCTACAGCCCTCTGGACTTGATATCGAGTTCAACAATGTTTGGGCTTGAGGTACCTTCTCTCATGCCCCAACCCCACACACTAGACCTTGTTATCACATGGTCTGCTTTTACACGCAATCCGTTGTTAATCAATAACAGTCCCAGTTAGCAGCTATTCAGTCACCTAGGCTGACTATTATCCACTCCTTTCTCTGTCTAACTGTTCTTGTGTCTTTTTGGGCCCTGTGTCCGCTTATTATTTACTCCTTACTCGCTCACTAATCCACCACACCCCCTCCGCGCCCCCCCCCCCCCCCCCAATCTTATGCATATAAATTAACTTTGTCCCAGCTACCATTCATTCTGAAAGGGTCACTGGACCCAAAATGTTAACTCTGATTTCTCTTCACAGATATTTAAATATCTGGTCAAAATCAATAAGGTTTGATAACTGAAATGGTGCTTTGATTCTTTTCTCCTCTTCCTATAATGCTTGTGTCCAAAACAGAATATAGGACAAAGTGATGACTGCAGATGCTGGAGATCAGAGCTGAAAAATGTGTTGCTGGAATAGCGCAGCAGGTCAGGCAGCATCAAGGAACAGGAGAATCGACGTTTCGGGCATAAGCCCTTCAGGAATGAGGGAGGTGTGCCAAGCAGGCTAAGATAAAAGGTAGGGAGGAGGGACTTTGGGGAGGGGCGTTGGGAACGCGATAGGTGGAAGGAAGTTAAGGTGAGGGTGATAGGCCGGAGAGGGGGTGGGGGCGGAGAGGTCGGGAAGAAGATTGCAGGTCAAGAAGGCGGTGCTGAGTCCGAGGGTTGGGACTGAGATAAGGTGGGGGGAGGGGAAATGAGGAAACTGGAGAAATCTGCATTTATCCCTTGTGGTTGGAGGGTTCCTAGGTAGAAGATGAGGCGCTCTTCCTCCAGGCATCGTGTTGCCATGGTCTGGCGATGGAGGAGGTCAAGGACCTGCATGTTGGTAGCTGTGACTTCAACTGCCTCGGCACAAAACTCTGGAATTCCCACTCTTACACTCTACACCTTTCAATTTTGTGTTCATCCTTTAAGAAATTCCTCAAAACCTATCTATTTCACCAGCTTTTGTTGACCAAGCATGTGCATTGCAACTGTTCAAGAAGGCAGCTCACTACCACCCTCTCAAGAGCAATTAGGGATAGGCAATAAAAGCTGATCAGCGATGCCCATGTCCCACAAGTAAATATAAAAACAATTCTACCTTATTATCTCCCATGTGTGGTTCATTTGATACTTTAGGTGCTTTATTACATTAAAGGTGCTATTTAAATACAACTTCTTATTGTTGTTACATGGCATGTTCATTCTCCAAATCATGTTGCACTCCAAAGGAAACGCCTGAAGACACAAGCATTATATGATCAATGTCTTTGACACACTGCCTGATGGAATAAGCATTATATGATCAGTGTTTTTGCAGAAACTTCAAAGTTAGCAAAAGGTCTTTCTCCACCTGCTATACCATTCTGTGGAGACTTCTGCAGGTTGAAGGAACTATAGAAATCATCAAACACTTATGCAATTGTCTTTACAGCCAGCTGAACTCAACCAGGAACTACATGGTTGAGGGTGTTAGCTGGAATTTAAAGCTCCAAAATGACACCTTTGGGACCAAACCAGCAATGGAATTATAGCTTGCCTTCTCTGTGCACTTACAGCAAATGTTCCTGTGTGTATGGTTGTGCCAGCACTAAAATGGCCTCTAAGACAATTTAAGTGTCCCACTCCCACAAGTGTCCACATGCACTGTAAACAGTATTTTGGAGTTTTAACACTATTTGAAGCACAAAAAATGTGGATGCTAATGAGCCCAATTTGTGGTCCATAATCTCTACTGCATTAATGCTTTCATGTTTGGATCCAATAATTACTCCAGTGATCAGTGAAATGTTTAGATCCTTGGGACTCATACATGAGAGATATGATTCAAATCCCATCATCTGCAGCCAATATAAATTAATTTTAGAGAATTGTCTGCATTCTCCTAGGGAAAGCTGTCATCAACTGTCTTAGCTTTCAGCATGAGAAACCTGAATATTTTGAGTGATTGCTTCCAGGAACCATGAAGAATGATAAAACAAAAATTATAGTGGAGATATAATATTAATATCTAAGTTGTTGGATTTTCAATGTTTTTACTAGACTACAAACATGCAACACCAAGCACATCAAATTCACTTCTTTAGTCATAAGATTTTGAATTTTAATAACTAACGTTTCCTTTGGAGAAAAATAATATTTAGTTTGATTGAAAGTTTAATAGAATAAGATCTCCCAATAGTGCAGCACTCAGAATTAAATTATTTCCCTTTGGAGATGAATGCAACCTAAATCTCGAACAATGGTTGAAGCTTGGAACTCGAGTCACCAGTATGATGAATTTTGTTCCATTAAGTAAATGCTGACAGGGACAAGTTGTAAGTATCGAGATTAATATTACATATATCTTAAAGAGATTTAATTGGAATGCATTTTCTTACCCGTCAACTAACTCTGATGAACTGCATCAGACTATTGTATTCATTTTGGGTATAAATATAGGATTTATGGAGGAATTTCCAATTTCTGAAATTGGAGCATACAACTGCATTCATTTGCCTATTAGATAAAGTCAAATTCTGACTTCATGCAGCTTTTTAAAAAATAATTTATAAAAGTAAATGAAGTTCAAAATAACCAAAGAACTGTAAATGCTGGAAAGTCAGAAACAATGACAGAAATTGCTGGGAAAAGTCAGCAGGTCTGATAGAACCTATGGAGAGAAAACAGAGTTAACATTTCAGGACCGGTGACCATTCTTCAGAACAAAGATCCTGCTTTTCCCCAGCAATTTCTGTTCTTATGTATGAATATGCTTCTACTACAATTTCAAACATCAGTGAAACAACAAATCTTGATTTGGGGCTTATTTGCGTCTTAAAACATAAGACCACAAGACACAGGGGTGGAAGTAAGGCCATTCAGCCCATTGAATCCACTCTGCCATTTAATCATGGCTGATGAGCATTTCACCTCCATTTACCTACACTCTCCCCGTAGCCCTTAATTCCTCACGAGATCAAGAATTTATCAATCTCTGCCTTGAAGACATTTAACGTCCCAGCCTCCACTGCACTCAGTGGCAATGAATTCCACAGGCCTACCACTCTCTGGGTGAAGAAATGTCTCCTCATGTCCATTCTAAATTGACCCCCTCTAATCTTTAAGGTTGTGCTTAGTCTCCTCACCTAACAGAAATAACTTCCGAATGTCCATCCTTTCTAAGCCATGCATTGTCTTGTAAGTTTCTATCAGATCTCCTTTCAATCTTCTAAACTCTAATGAATACAATCCTAGGATCCTCAGCCGTTCATTGTATGTTAGGCCTACCATTCCAGGGATCATTCATGTTAATCTCGGCTAGATACGCTCCAGTGTCAGTGTGTCCTTCTTGAGGTATGGGACTCAAAATTGGACACAGTATTCTAAATGGGACCTAACTAGAGCTTTATAAAGTCTCAGTAGCACATTGCTGCTTTTATATTCCAACCCTCTTGAGATAAATGACAACATTACATTTAGTTTCTTAATCACAGACTCAACCTTTAGAGAATCTTTGCTGAGCACTCTCAGATCCCTTTGTACTTTGGCTCTATGAATTTTCTCAGTTTTGAAAAGAGTCAATGCCTGTATTCTTTTTTTCCAAAGTGCAAGACCTCGCATTTGCTCACATTGAATTTCATCAGCCATTTCTTGGACCACTCTCCTAAACTGTCTAAATCTTTCTGCAGCCTCTCCACCTCCTCAGTACTACCTGCCTGTCCACCTAACTTTGTATCATCAATGAACTTTGCCAGAATGCCCCCAGTCCCTCCGTCATTAATATATAAAGTGAACAGCTGCAGCCCCAACACTGAACCCTGTGAGACACCACTTCTGAAAAAGAACCTTTTATCCCAACTCTCTGCCTTCTGTCAGACAGCCAATCCTCAATCCGTGCCAGAGGTTCACCTCAAACATCATGGGCCATCACCTTACTTAGCAGCCTCCTGTGTAGCACCTGATCAAAGGCCTTTTGGAAGTCTAGATAGATAACATCCACTGGGTTTCCCTGGTCTAACCTACTTGTTAACTCTTCAAAGAATTCTAATAGTTTTGTTAGATACAACCTGCCCTTACATAATTTCTCTCCATTAAAATATCCAAGTAATTTATTATTTAAACTTTTTCAATTTTATAGCAACAGTCTAATTTTCAGAAAATTAAAGAGGTGGCAATATATGCACTGATAGAGTCATATATTGATAGTTGCAAAACATATAGTGGCTCTAAAAAGTGGAAAAGAGGCCAAATTATCCACAATGTTACAAACGTGAATTTTATATAACTATTGTATTTTGGACATATCTTTTGGTTACAAAATGATGCTGTTTGTGGTTGTAGCTTAAAAGGTGGATTACATGAAAGGAGTTATGTGACCTACGTCAGAATCTGCACAACAATATGCTGGGTGTTTTATTGTTAAAAATCAAAGGGGGAGTTGGAGATGCTGGACTATAACACTTGGGGACAATGACAACTGTTTTCAAATGTTTAAAGCAATGAAAACTAGGATAAATAGCCCCTAGTGGGGCACTATAACAAAAACACAAACTTGTGGTTATTAGAAACTTATACACAACAGTTTCTAAGTTCTGGTTGTAGGTTTCTAAGTCTATAGAGGGAAGGTCCTAGGTCTCTTTAGACCCAGAAAAGGTTTTTGATATCAGGTTGTAAAGTGCTTGTGGGAGTCTGTCCCTTTGTTTTTAGTATGAAATGCAATGGCGATCAGGTATAACTGGTTTAACTTTCTACTTCAATACTTAATTAAATGTCTGAATCTTCTGGTTTAGGGGACGACAAATGACTCAAGTTGCTATTGTGTTATTGATAAAAAGGAGATTTGACATGTGCACATGCATGGTACGTAGATAGGAGGTTTAAACTTCCTTTTGCTGTTTCTATCTTGCCCAAGATTAGATGGCTAGAACTTGGTGTGTTTGTTCTATACATACACTGGTTTCTACACAGATTTATTTAGAGCTTTCTGTGGCAAGTCTAAACTCTGCTCAGCAGTGCAACTCCAAGTAAATCAGCTGGGGTGTGTAAGTGCAATGGCACAACAGATACCCATTTCAACTCTGCTCAGCAATCCCCCAACATTTTTCATCCTTGACCTTTGTCTTAGCTTGGAGAAAGTGAGGACTGCAGACGCTGGAGATCAGAGCTGAAAATGTGTTGCTGGAAAAGCGCAGCAGGTCAGGCAGCATCCAAGGAGCAGGAGAATCGACGTTTCGGGCATGAGCCCTTCCTCAGGAATGAGGAAAGTGTGTCCAGCAGGCTAAGGTAAAAGGTAGGGAGGAGGGACTTGGGGGAGGGGCGTTGGAAATGCGATAGGTGGAAGGAGGTCAAGGTGAGGGTGATAGGCCGGAGTCGGGGTGGGGGCGGAGAGGTCAGGAAGAAGATTGCAGGTTAGGAAGGTGGTGCTGAGTTCGAGGGATTTGACTGAGACAAGGTGGGATGGAGGGGAAATGAGGAAACTGGAGAAATCTGAGTTCATCCCTTGTGGTGGAGGGTTCCTAGGCGGAACTTCCGCTGTCAGGGAGTAGGGACGTGAGCATGTGCAAGCTCTGTTGGGCGTGAGGAAGATGAACATTCGGGGATAATGTGGTAAGTATTAAGTGTGGTGAGGTGGTGAGCATTGTTGGTGCAAAGGAGCAAACATTATTTGTGGTTGAGGGATGGGTTTGATATTTTTAAAAGGATGAGCATTTTTGTATGTCAATGTATGAACTAAACTCCGACATTAATGGGTGTGTCTTCAGATCATATAGGAAAAGGGAATATGCTTTAGTTTGAATTATGCTTGCAGACTGCCCAGTTCTCCTTATCATTGCATCCCTACTGGTTACAACACTGGTATGTGCACGGGCTCTAATTTAAATGGTGATTGGGTAGATTAATTCATAGTTAATGGCAGACACACAGTCTCCATCATTGACTGGAAGATTTGGGACAATGATATCGAGCTGCCATAGAAGAAGGGATGATGGAGACCATTTTGAGATCAAGTTACAGATTCATCACAAACCTAGCAATTTCACAGTCACAAGGGAGTTACAGTTTTGGTCTTGGGTGATTAACAGCCAACTGGGAGGGGGAGAACAAAGAGATGTTGGCCAAGTCTGTGCATTAAGCAGAGAAACGGTGACACAATCATTCACCACATGGAATGTGTGTGGTTTGCAAACTAGGATTGTGAGAGAAGGCAAAGAGTAAGGCTGGAAAGTTCACCCAGCTAAAACGAGTGAGAGAGAAGCCCAGGTTCTTAGTGTTGAAGATACTATTGGGAAAAGAAAAAAATAAGTGGTGGAAGCTATCAAACACCTTGGATTAATTCTGGGAGAAGTTAATATCCTATTAAAGGGGAATGCAGATGGTGTAATATAACAAAATGTTGGTTTATGTTCAATAGCAAAAGTAAAAAGAGCCAAATTTCTGGTTGAAATCTGCAAAATATGCAAATAGTGATCATTAAACACTGTTTTGTCTTTAATCATTGATACAGGAAAGATTATTTTAAGATGTGAAGACTTGGCCACCATCATTTCAGCTAATAACTGGAAGTTCAAATTTCTCTTCATTTCTGATATTTGCAAAGGCCATATAAATTAGTTTCAATCTTCACAAAGCATGCTTAGGGCTAAGCCTACACGTATACTGAATGTTTATATTAATACAATGCATTTTGGATGTGCATCCATGTAAAATTGACAGTGTGCTTCACAAGTCAGTTCTGTGAGTGCATTAAACTGAAGCAATATCATAAGATAACATCTCACAACAGCCTGAGTTTATACCAGTTGTAATAAAACTTCAGTCTGAAGTGAAAACATATGTATATAAATTGTCATTATCAATGAAAGTGTGAAACTAAAAATGATGAAGCATGAAATGCAAATGAATCATGAATGTCAGTTCTAGTTTACATATTATTTAAGAAATAGATAATTTATATTTCTATAGCATATTTCACTAGGTGTTCTGTAGTCAATTTTGGAAATGTAGGTACTGTCATAATAGAGAAAATGATGGTTGGCAAATCAACTCTGATGGGCCAGGACAAAGCTATGGAAACAGCAACTAGGAATTGCAGACTGCCTAAGCTCCCAAATAATTTTTAAAAAGCCAAAAGATTTGACAATGTTCCTTTTGTCTGCAGAGAAATGGTCCATTTAGCAAGTGGAAGTTGGCCAGATTTGGAACAATAAGTTGAGTTGCCAACTAATCAGCACCCTGTTCTCTTATACTGTAATTGAAGTTGTGATCATTTGAAATTTGGCATTCTGATGTTCGTCATGACAAGTGTAAGAATATAACAGAAAATCCAGCTATGACCTCTCCAAAGCCATCAGAGATGTCAAGAGGCAGTGCTGGACCAAGTTAGAGGCCCAAACCAACTGTATGGACTCCCACCACCTGTGCCTAAACAACATAACAGGATACTAAGTGAAGCAGAGCAAGATAATATACAGACACATCCCTCCCTGATGCACTCAGTGCTTTCTGTGCTCGGTAGGAGCAGAATGCCAGTGGCACAGTGTCACCTGCCCTGCCAGCTCTAGGTGCACTTGTTCCCAGATATCAGATCAGTCTTCCTGAGAGTAAAGCTGAGGACCAGATAGAGTCCATGGCCGCGCACTTAGATCCTCTATAGAGCTACTGGTGGAGATGTTCACTGACATCTTCAAACTCCCTCCTACAAACCGAAGTCCCACCTCCTTCGAAAAGGCCACTATTATCTCAATACCCAAGAAGACACATCCAACATGCTTAAATGACTACCACCCAGTGGTCTGACCTCCATAATCATGAAGTGTTTGAAGAGGTTGGTCATGGTCCATATCAACTTGAGTCTCCCAGCCTGCCTTGGTCCCCTTCATTCTGCCTAGCAACATAATAGGTCCACAGCAGATGCCATTTCCCTAGCTCTGTGCTCATCCCTGGAACATCTGTACAATAAGAATACGTACATCAGACTCCGGCTCATCAACTACATCCCTACCATCAACGCCATTATTCCCTCCGGCTCCCTCTTAAAACTCTGAGACTTAGGTTTTGGCTCTACCCTCTAGCTTCCTAACCCATAGACTGCAATCAGTGAAAATAGACAAATGCAACTCCTCCACAATAACACACAACACTCGAGCCCCCCAAGGATGTATTTTCAGCCCCCTACTGTACTCCCTGTACACCCATGATTGTGTTGCCAAATTCCAAACAAACACCACCTACAAGTTCGCTACTGACACCACCATGGTAGGATGCATATCAAGCAATGATGAATCAGAGTACAGAAAGGAGATAGAGGGCTTGGTGATGTGCAGCAATGATAACAATCTCTCTCAATGTCAGCAAAATTAAATGACCAATAAAGAAGAGTCATGGAATCATAGAAATGTACAGCAGAGAAACCAGATGCTTCTGTGCAACTTGTCCATGCCGATCAGACATCTGAAATAAGTTGGTCTCATTTGCCAGCCTTTGGCTTATATTCATCTAAACCCTTCCTATTCATATGCCCATTCAGATGCCTTTTAAATGTTGTAATTGTACCAGCCTCCTCCACTACCTCTGGCAGCTCATTCCATACCCGCACCATTCTCTCTTCCTGAAAAAGTTGCCCTTGGGATCCATTTTAAATCTTTCCCCTCTCATCTTAAACCTGTGTCCTCTAGTTCTGGACTCTGCCACCCTGGGGAAATGATCTTGTCTATTTACCCTCATGATTTTATAGACTTCTGCAAGGTTACCTCTCAGCTTGCAACACTCTAGAGAAAAGGGCCCCGGTCTATTCAGCCTCTCCCTGTAGCTCAAAACCCTCCAGCTCTGGCAACATCCTTGTAAATCTTTTCTGAACCCTTTCAAGTTTCTCAATATCCTTCATAGAGCAGGGAGACCAGAATAATTGACTTCAGAAAGAAAGGAAGAGAATATTCCCCTATCTACATCAACGGAGTGGGAATTGAGAGGGTCAAGTTCTTTGGAGTGACGATAACCAACAATCTGTCCTGGACTTCCCACATAAATGTGACAGTTAAGGAGTTACAACAATGCCTCTTCCTCAGGTGTCTCAGGAAACTTGGCATGTCCATAGGGGCCCTCACCAACCTTTACAGATGCACCATAGAAAGCATAGTGTCCGGGTGCATAATGGCCTTGTACAGAACTGCTCTGGCCAGGGCTGTAAGAAACCAGGGAAGATACAGATGCCCAGACCATCACAGAAGACAGCCTTCCATCCGTGGACTCCATTTACACTTCTTTTTGCTGCAGAAAAGCTACCAACATCATCAAGGACCCTTCCCACCCCAGTAATACTGTCCCATACAATCTCTTCCATCAGTCAGAAGATACAGAAGGTTGAACAGCTGCTCCAGCAGCTTCCAGAACAGCCTCTTCCCTGTGGTTATTAAACTGATGAATAGACTTCAAATAATGTTGATGTTGTTAGTGTTGATCTTGCCTTGCATATATCCTGTGCGAGTATGCTTTACTCTGTCCAAATTATTTTTCATCCTAGATCTGTATGTCTTTGCTTCCTATGATCTGCCTGTACTGCTTGCAAACCGTGCTTTTCACTGTGCTTAGGTACACGTGACAATAAAACAAATCAAATCAAAACCTCCAGCAACGTTTCTCCCTTTTAAGTAGTATTTTTATTAGATAATTTTAGATGTTAAAGTATTTCTTTTAATTGCTATTCTTATGTTCCTACATACTGTACGTTTTAAGCTGCCTTTCAGTTTTGATTGTTTTCTATTCTGTAGCCACACCGAGGCGCTGTAAGACTGCTAATCACTTGCCAATGAGCCGCTCGGTTTGAGATTGCTGAGATAATTAATCTCTCCCTGTCACTCCAAAGTGCCAGCAGTGGTCGATGCCGACTGTGACAGTTCAGCAATACGCTTGCTGCTAGGTTGCCTAATCTGGAATTCCTGTTTCTCAGGAATGACCATTTTATGGTAATTGCCGCAAGTATTAATTGGGTCAGATTTACAAAGTACAGTGACGCAGAGATTTTGTGTGTGTATAAACTTGCCTTAAAATGTTATTTGTGTGGCGCAGATGATGTCGGGCATGTACAGATTTGCCGTCTGTGGCTAGAACAGATGGGGACTGGGATGCATTTGGCAGCCCCAGCCACAGTTGGGCGAAATCACTGAAATCATGCGAAATATTGAAAGTCGCAGGTTCTGGTCACAGCTAGCAAAGAGGTGACCCTGAGCAGTGAACAGTGTTGTGTTTATGAGTGTAAGTGAGCAGCAATACAGAAGACGGTGGACCCGAAGGAGGCTAGTCAGCCCCTTCAGCTTGTTCACAGTCCATTCAGCAGCTGTGTGTGTATTGCAGGAACATTGAGATCAATCGGCTATGTGTTGACTATAATGCAATTATATCTGTAAAATGATATTGCTTTATTTGTGTTGGGATGAAATTGGATTTAACACCTTGAGTGAAAGGCACCTACTCCCCGCGCTGTTTCTGCTGGGATGTGGTCTGTAGGAAGCAAAGGGGGAAGCTGACAATCCCTGTTACACATGTGAGACAAGCGAAGGAATCCTTTTCCACCCCCTCCTCCATCATTGCCGATCTCACGGGGCTTGCAAGGCGCTTCCAGTGATTCTATTATTTTTCCACCCTCTTCTTTCCAACCGCCGCGGAGCTTCATGGTGACAGAAGGTGACAGGAGTTTTCTTTCAGAGATCGCCCGGGAATCGCTTGGTGCCAATTGATTTAAACATTGGTTTCAGAAACGGGTCCCGAGGTACTGTCATGTGTACCTTCAGAGAGAGGTGCCCTGCAAAGGATAAGGCTGCCCCGTTGCCCCTCAAGCTCCGGGTCAGAGTGAGAGGTCTCATGACTCTTTCTGGTCCTCTCTTAGCAACTTTGTAGCAGGGACCGGGGCAACTCAGAAATAGGCACAAGACTGTAGCTTTATAACTCAATTCCACGTCCTGTTCCCTTTCTTAGGTTTGTCCCCTGATTCAGCATCCCTGATAAAGTCGGGAATATTCCCTCTTTTATAGTTATAATGACCACATGTGACTTCCTAGACAGAGCTTCAAATGACCTCTCTGCTTTGTGTCACCGCTCCCACCAACAGCTCCTTGGAATGTAAGACTTTGGCGCTCTGCTTGAAAGTTCGCCTCTTGAGGGAGTCATTTCTCCGCACGGAGATGTAAAGGATCTTGACTGGGACCCTCCTCCGCTTCCCCCACATGCACACCCCCCTCCCCCAGCCCGGCTCCCTCCCAAACGTACAGATAGATCATTGAAGGGTTTGCCTTCAGTTCGCGTCGTGTTTGTCATTCAGTGTGATCCTCACATAATGCGAAAGAAAGCTGGACAAGGCAGCGAATTCAGACCTCGCTTCTCTGTTTAGTTAACTCAATCAAACCTGCCTCCTTGCTGCTCTACGTGTTTTGAGTTTTGTAACTCTGAACCTCCCCTGCACAGGGACTCTGGCGCTCCTGGGAGTTTCGCTGGGAAATTGAGACAATTGGATGTTCCTGGTGCGTGAGCTGTAACAAAATTAACCCTTCTCCCTCTCTCTGTACGTGTGTGTGTGTGTGTGTGTGTGTGTGTGTGAGACAGAGAGGGACGTGTATGTTTTGACAGGGTGGGGGAAGGTGGGGAGGGAGACACACAATCCTTAATTGTTGAGATTCCCGAACCCTGGATCTTGGAAGGCGTGCGGGCACAGCGGTTGGCTTGGAAGCTCTCCCTCTCTCTCTGCCTACACACCTAATGCCCAAAGGCTTAAATGGGAGCCTAATCATGTTTCTTCGTAAAAAGAAATCAGAATAGCTCTCCGCACCTTGTGCAGAGAGGGAACAATGAGCAGGTAATGTGTGCAGCCCAATGTACCGAAAGGGACTAGTTACACCTTTCATCATTAACACAGTTCGAGTGAAGCAGTGGGGTATTATTATCTATCTGACATGACTTCAGTAATTATACCTTATTAATAATGATGACATTAATTCAAAGGGAGGTTGATTGTGTAAACAATGTGAGTGGTATTTCAAAGTTAGGAGAGTAAAACTAATAAGCAGGCTGATAATCTGATGTTCGTCTAATGGCATCTAAACAAAACAATAATCTTAGCAGGAAAATGCAAAATGTATTCACGGTCGTTCAAAATAATGTCACGGAGCAGTTCAAATGTCTGTGTGAAATATATAAACATTGGAACGAAGACAATGCAGTTTGTAAGGTCTTGATGAGAGGAAAATAATCCACTTCAGTCTGCAGAAATAATAACACTGTGATTAACAGTAGAAAATATGTCAACATTGCAATGCAACAGATAAAGTCTTAGCAATCTAACAATTATAATCAATAGCTGCAGAATTGGGTAAGGATGGGACGTTGTTCTTGCATGAATCTCGGCCATTGTTGTCACTAATCAGATGGTGACTTTACAAGAAAATAATTCGCAAGCGAGAACCGAATAGATGCTGCAGTCAACACTGTTCAGGCTCACTTTCTTTAACCAGCTGTAATTTGGAAGCACCTGGATCAAGTAATGAAGATGAATATTGCCTCAGTGACTGAGGGGTATTGAATACCCCAAGGGCAGCCTTTCCCTCGCTGCCTTACATTTGAAAAATAAACAGAAGTTTAAAAGCTCGCCTAATGGCGGGGTACGTAACCGTTGTCTCTGCTGTCTTCGTTTTTCAGTTTCTTCCCACCCCTGCAAGTCGGTCGGGGTTGACCCATTCTCTAGGGGTGAATGGCGGGGGCGGGGTGAGATTCTGGGGCCCAGTCTGAGAGCTGTGCCTGGAGCCAGACAATTTGTCTGTGCCTGACCTGCACTGGGGCCTGTGTCTGGGGCGGGGCCTGGGACTGGAGCAGGGATTGGGACTGTGGTCCGATTCTGTCATTGAGGCTGGGTTCCTTTGCTGGGATTGGGGTCTGTGACCGGGGCCAAGGTCTGAGACTAGGAGTGGGGCTGAAGTCTGAGATTGTGATTGAGACTGGGGGCTTCTGACCATGATCTGGATTGGAGTCTGCACCTGGGCTGGGATTGGAAATTGTGACTGAGGCTCTGTGATTAGGACTGGGGTCTGTGCCTCTGACTGGGATCTGCGCCTGTCTCTGGGGTCTGTGTCTGTGTCTGTGACTGTGGTTTGTGCCTGTGACTGGGATCTGTGACTGTGACTGGGGTCTTGCCTGGTACTGGGGTCTGTGCCTGTGACTGGGGTCTGTGCCTGTCTGTGGCATCTGTGACTGTGTCTGGGGTCTGTGCCTGTCACTGGAGTCTGTGACTGTGTCTGGAGACTCTGCCTGTGTCTGGGATCTGTGCCTGTCTCTGGGGTCTGTGCCTCTCGCTGGGGTTCTGCCTGTCTCTGGGGTCTGTGACTGTGTCTGGAGTCTCTGCTTGTGTCTGGGATCTGTACCTGTCACTGGAGTTTCGGCCTGTGTCTGGGATCTGTGCCAGTTTCTGGGGTCTGTGCCTGTCTCTGGGGTCTGTGCCTGTCACTGGAGTCTGTGACTGTGTCTGGGGTCTGTGCCTGTGTCTGGGGTCTGTGCCTGTGTCTCAGGTCTGTGCCTGTTTCTGGGGTCTGTGCCTGTGTCTGTGGTCTGTGCCTGTGACTGGTGTCTTTGCCTGTATCTGGGATCTGTGCTTGGTGTCTGTGCCTGTGTCTGTGGTCTGTGCCTGTCTCTGGGGTCCGTGTCTGCCATTGGGGTCTATGCCTGTTGCTAGGCTCTGTGTCTGTCACTGATGTCTGCATGTCACTGGAGTCTGTGCCTGTCTCTGGGGTCTGTGACTGTCTCTGGGATCCGTGCCTATGATTGGGATCTGTGCCTCTCTCTGTGTCTGTGCCTGTCTCTGGCTGTGTGTCTGTCTCTGGGGTCTGTGCCTGTCTCTGGGGTCTGTGCCTGTCTCTGGGGTGTGTGCCTGTGTCTGGGGTGTGTGCCTGTCGCTGAGGTGTGTGCCTGTCTCTGGGGTCTGTGCCTGTCACTGGGGTCTGTGCCTGTGTCTGAGGTGTGTGCCTGTCACTGGAATCTGTGCCTGTCACTCGGTCTGTGCCTGTCACTGAGGTGTGTGCCTGTCTCTGGGGTCTGTGCCTGTCACTGGGGTCTGTGCCTGTCACTGGGGTGTGTGCCTGTCACTGGGGTCTGTGCCTGTCACTCGGTCTGTGCCTGTCACTGGGGTGTGTGCCTGTCACTGGGGTGTGTGCCTGTCACTGGGGTGTGTGCCTGTCACTCGGTCTGTGCCTGTCACTGGGGTCTGTGCCTGTGTCTGAGGTGTGTGCCTGTCACCGGGGTGTGTGCCTGTCACTTGGTCTGTGCCTGTCACTGGGGTCTGTGCTTGTGTCTGAGGTGTGTGCCTGTCACTGGGGTGTGTGCCTGTCACTGTGGTCTGTGCCTGTCACTCGGTCTGTGCCTGTCACTGGGGTGTGTGCCTGTCACTGGGGTGTGTGCCTGTCACTCGGTCTGTGCCTGTCACTGGGGTCTGTGCCTGTGTCTGAGGTCTGTGCCTGTCACTGGGGTCTGTGCCTGTCACTGGGGTCTGTGCCTGTCACTGGGGTGTGTGCCTGTCATTGGGGTCTGTACCTGTGTCTGAGGTCTATGCCTGTCACTGGGGTGTGTGCCTGTCACTGGGGTCTGTGCCTGTGTCTGAGGTCTGTGCCTGTCACTGGGGTGTGTGCCTGTCACTGGGGTCTGTGCCTGTGTCTGAGGTGTGTGCCTGTCACTGGGGTCTGTGCCTGTCTCTCGGGTGTGTTCCTGTCACTGGGGTCTTTGACTGGGGCTGGCGTCCTTTGCCGTGCCTGGGGTTGGGGTCTGAGACTGAGCTAGGGTGGTGGTGGTCGATATGGAAGGGGGGAGGGGGTAGGTGGCTGCTGCAAGTCTCTGATAGGCAGCCTGCTGCCGATGTCACGGGCGGTGACGTGCTCGAGTGCAGCCAGCCCGGGCTCGATTGGCGTTTGGAACCGATTTGAGGCGGCGGCAAAGAGGGGCTGATCACCAATGATCAGATTTAATCGTCCCTGAATTGAAACTTGGCAGGCACTGAATTATGAGATTGCTTCACTGTTTTGCTGGATTAATTCGCATTTAATCGTATTTTTTTTAACTGAAGTAACCTTGTTTAGTGGTCATGGGGTCCATAATTTCATTTTTGTTTAGATGTACAGGCTCGTGAAAGATCCCTCTTTGCTCAGGCGAATACAAGGTGGATCTATGCTAAGGAGCAAGCGGAAAGCAGAGGAAGTTTAAGAGGGGAGAATGCAGGCTGTTTATTGGTACGCTGTCCTTCTCCTTCAGAGCAGTCTTTATTTGGTAAGTTTATGGACGCTTTTAAATGCATTTTTTAAAAGAAAAAGCTACAGCGGGCAGTGGGCTATATGAATGTTTCAGTCCGGAGCTGGAGGAAGCAATCACGGAGTGTTGTCTGCTGCTGCTGGTTTAGTGAGTGGATGTCGTGGGGGCAATGATAACCTCTCCTTGTACGTTTCACTCGGTAGCTGATTTGAACAGTTTCAAATCCAACAGACTTTGCATTTATACTAACTACCCCGATTTATACCTATCGGTGGCAGAAAAGGATTGTGTATTGCTGGAAATTTGGGATATTCTTATTTTAGGACCTAGATCTGATAGTAAATACAATCCGATTTAGTGAGTTTTAATTACAACATGATAAAGTGTGATCTGACTGGCGACTCAGAGAAAATATTTACTGTGTATCAATTGGCAAATATATAACTGCCAGTAAACCTGAAATAAAGAAACCCAGTCAGAATTACACATGCTGCAGATCGGGGAACAATAAGTAGGCTCGATGAGCGAAAGTAGTTTCTGCTTTCTTCTGTATTAGCATTAGTGCGTGTTCTGTCGCTTCAGTTTCATCCCTAAAGCACATGATATTTACTTTTGCTCATATAGATTCAGTAGTCCTCATGTCGTCGCAAAAGAGAACATTCATGATCCCAATATTACTTTTATTTAGATTTTGTGATGCAAGGTATTTACGGTCCTTTTAAGGTCACTTACGGTTAAAAATAACCAAACATGTCTTAACGAAGAACGCCCGGAGTCTTAGACATTTACACTCTTGGTCTCTGTGGAGTAGCTTCTTGTAATGAAGAAGACATAGCAGTGGGTGCAATTACAACTCAAAGCCGACAGAGAGTGCTGTAGATCACAGAATGTTTCTCCAGAACATCCTTAACTGCACAATTTAGTGGGAACAATGCATCTCTTTCATTACGGGGACCCAGTGTCTCTGTCAGCACAATGGATGCAGACATTCTTTCTAATTTTTTTATCTACCTTATTCGACATGTGGTGCTGTGAGACATTGAGGTGGAAATGTGTTTTCATAACTCTGAATTTCACGCAGTTGTTTTCAATGCCTCGATAAAGATTGTTTAGGTAGGATTGCAGAATAATATTCAGCTGAGATGTTCCTTAAATGTTTGAAGCGAGTCGAAAAATGAAGTAACTTTGGGATAAATCACCCGAAAGTGACACAATAACAGAGACAGAAAGAAGGCGATAAAGAACAGATAACGGGGTACAATGATTGAGGAAAGTGTGGTTGGTGAAACAAGAAGGGAGCAACTGGGAAGCTCGGGAGAAAGAACCGAAAATTGCTTTCATCAGATATATACGTTCCATGTTATAGTTGCGCATGTCTTCTACTTTATTGTTCGATTCAGTTAGCTGAAGTTCGTTTGATTAGGCAACATTTCCTAAAGTACCTGATGGTTAACTTCTGGAATGCAACATGAGGCCTTTTCTGACAGTTGACGTCGAGTGAGAGAGAGAAAAAACAAACATCAAATTTACCAGAGTCAGCCACTGCCGTTTAAAACCGCTCTAGGAAAATGTTCTTTACTAGCAAATGGCTGTGGTTACTTCCTAGCACCTTAAAGCCCAAGCAAATATTGGGGTTGCAGTCCATCTGTGCTGCTATTGCCGCAGTGCTTGTTTTAATGTGGCACTGCTTTCACAGGCACCCCTTGCATTTTCTCGAAATTATGAATTAGGCGCCTTCAATCTTCAAGTGATGTTGATTGAATTAATGCCTGGTTACTGACTCCATTAATTGTAATATTTTCTTGGGGCTTCCGTTAAAAAAAAATGATTTGGCAGTCTTTTTAGCCTGTTCCAGTGAAATTAAGTTTCCAATGAATTGCAAGAGAAGTATGTATATAGTATTGTAATGAAATGGTAGTTTTAATGTTAAATAGGCTTACACAATTTTGTCAAATACTCCAACAAAGCAATTTAGTGTTTAAATGAAGAAAGGGAATTGAAGTGTTATAGGTCTCGAACTACTGAACAACCATAGACTAAAATAAACTGCACGTTCTTCACACACGGATCACAGAGCCCGTCTATAAATGACTAATTTTGGATGAATGTTCCAAGAGGATAGCAAATACTTTATAAACTCGCTTTGTGCAGTAGATGAATAATCCATTGGAACATGTCAATTGCATAGAGGTGGGATTATTTTACTCTCCAATGCGAGCAAAAGCTGCATTCAAACACAAGGATGTTTATTGATAAACAGCCACATCTGATAAACAATGCATCCTCCAACTTAGTTTAAACTGCTGTAAACTTAACAACGATGCAAATTGACCATGTCCGCGTCACATTCCTGTATTTTGACCGAAGGTATGTCACCTGAAAATGGAGATTCTAGACACAGCTTCTCAGAGCCCCTTTATATTTACATGGAGCAAAATCTGTACCGTGTCAGTTTCAGCTGAATAGCAACACAGAGACATAAAGCTATACTTCGGATCAAGCGTGTGTATTAAGAGAAAACACATTCTTGACTATAGAAGGAAACGGGAATAGGAGAACCAATATTCTGAAAGAAAAAGTCGTTTCTTTTTCCACAGATCTGACCCACGCCAACACCCTTCCTAATCGCCCCAACCCCAGGTATTTATTCTCCAAACTGAACTTCGATCAGCCCTGAATCCCATGACGAAAAATTACTTTTATAAGCTATCAGCAGTCTTTGAAAAATACACTTCCTGGACCCTTGCCAAACACCGGATAGAACGAAGCCTTTGGGCAAGAGAAAGAAATGTTGAAGCGGTGGGCAGCTGTTTTATAAAAGGGATGAAGACAATCAGTTGGGAGATGACTCAAACATATGGCATACGCCTGGCTAGCGGAATGGACAGACGCTCAGAGCCATTCCTTCAGTACGAGTCAAGCTGGGATGCAAGGATATGCAAAGGATTTCCTTCACACGGAGACAGAGGGAAGACACAGTACATAGTGACAATATAATTAAGGGAACACATAATAACAGTAAAATAAAGCATTTATATCCAAAAGTATTTTCCTGTTAACAGTTCTGGCTTTTTCGGTATTGTGCAGATCAGGGAAATGTCTGAGTACCAATGAGGCCAAAAAGGACAAGTGAAATATTTTTGTTTGTATCATTGTCCACATGTTTCATACATTACGCGAATATTATCGCCTGTTGACTTTGTGTTTAACGCTGTGAACCCTACTTAAGTACGCTAGAGTAAGTGACAAAGCTGCCTTTTACCAAATTTTCACTAGTTTTGATGGCACCAAGCATTAATATCACATTCCTATGACAAACGTGCGTGTATTCAGTTACATTCATGACAGACCACTGAAGCATTTCCTTACAGAATGATTCTCAAAACACGTAGACCTCATAACGGAAAACCCCCTTTCGAAGTGACCAATAACCATTGTTGAGATTACTTAAGGACGGAGACAGTAGGGTGGGTAGGACGTTTACCCGGATAAATGCCCCTTCAGACTTTTCTAAGCAGTTCAGTTGTTGGTGGATTGGGGATGTTTTTGATGTAACTCTATTGATTTAGTGAGGTAATTATATATTTAGAATGAATATAATGTCAATATTATACAATGTTACCTCAATCTTTTAATTCGTATTGTTGAGAGAGTCTGAAAGGCGAAAACTGGATATTGAAGCCATTTTCCCCACAGGTATATATTTTTGGGATGGCTTGGTATTTATTTTGACTTGGACAGTGAACCCCCGGAATGAAGTAATTCCTGAGCGTTTGACCAGTGGTAGGCGCTGTGCAGTGTTTCCCTGGCTCAGGAGTGGCAAAACTACTTGACTGACGAACCCAGTGTGAACTTCAATCTTGACTGGGGCAATATCCTAAAGTAGCGTTATTAATAACGGAGAAGCCTATATAACATATTGATGACTTTAATATAAATATATTCACAGTGACTTACTCGGACGAGGACTGTACATAAAAGGGTGGGCGTGCGCGCGCGCGAATATGTGCATTAAACAAGCTTTCCAGAGGTTTTGGCTGTTCATTTTCCTCCAACGTTTTCAATAATATTTGCATTCCTTTCAGCCGGCTTATTTAATAGGTAGGGGATATTCGCAGTAACAACAGCGAGGTGTAGACGCTTCTCTTGAAATTCCGGGTAGTTCGGTCGTAATGATTAATGGCCAATATATATCAGATTATTGGGTGGCTTTAGTCCGATGGATTTCTGTTTGCTTGTGGTAAGAGAGCTGAAATGTTGGCTGTGAGTGCGGGAAGGGCACTTGCAGGCGTTACGTACTTGTGGTTACACTAAAACAGAAATGGCGTTAACGGAACAACTTCAGTTGTTAGATATATTTGCGTATAACTTTGTGAAACAGTATCATTTGGATTTGCGGGTAGACACGGAGAACGCCACAAGTCAACCAGAGGGGGTTGCTTCATGTGCAGTCCAGATGCCCAAATCTCAGACGTTTATTAGGATGTGCTAAACTCGGCACTTTTCTTGGGTTAGTTTGCGCATTTCACGGTTACAGAGGGCGGTTTCGTTTCTGGTGAGTGCGAGCAGGAATATTGGAAGCCACTCTGTTTTAGGGAAGTCACTGTCAAGCCTTTCCAAGCAGAATGGGCTTGGCATTCCCAACTCCGGCTGCTCCAGCAGTTGGCAGACCGAAAGTAGAGGTACACTATCAGCTTATTCTGGTCCTTAACACCCGAGTCCACTGTAAGCTAAACTGAAACAACCTTCGTGGTGTTCTGTAAACACGGTAGCAGAGATTTTACAAACTGGAGATTGTCATGTCGATGGCTTGGATTTTACCAAAGTGACAATAAAGTGAAATAAACGCCTTCGCTTTCCGTCAGCTGCAAAGGGCTCTACTGTCAGGGTGTCATTCAGTGTAGCTTGAAAGTCGAATGAATTACATTTAATGAAAGTGCTCCCAAGATGAATATTATCAGCGATTTCTTCTATTTGCTCTGTCACATACCACTCCAAGGAGGTCTGATGCAATTTGATAGAAGACAGATAAACGGTTTGAAAAAAAAATGCGAAAGCATCTTCGAAGTTAATTAGCAAAAAGTAAATGAATTGGAGAACAAGAAATAGAACTGAATAGACTACGCGAATCCAAATTAATAGTGTTTCGGAAAGACTATTACTCAGAGATTTGTCAAGAGTCATTTATTGGTAATACAATAAACGCAGGGTTCAGAGAAAAACAATAGGTTGTTGTTTTACAGGTTGGAATTTAGGTATTTGTTAAGGTGCTGGATGGCAGTGTAGGCCAGTAAACGGGCTGAGGATAATCTAAGCGTTGACAAGATCTACTCTCAATTCCACTTTTGCTTGTTGTTAATTAAAGATTTGCCATCAGACTCTGTTAAAACACATCACTCCATCTGTAGCCCGAAGCAGTGATATTTTTGTACGGGAAACAACAGAGCATGAGATAGCAAATCCAGCACGATGTCCGGCCTATTTTATCATCGCAAGTTGCTTTCACACATTCACATGTAAACAAATGTGATGTGAATTGCAGTTACTATTGCAGAAGGACAGCCAGGTGTTCAATAACTGGGACACAGAAGTGACAGCCGTGCAAAGCTTTACTTATTTAACACTGATTTAAATGAAACACTGGAGTGAATACTCACTACAGCATTTGCATTGCGTGCTTACTTAATGGATATTAATTACAGCAACTGGCCAGAGAAGAGTCAAAATGATAGATGTCGCTTCTGGATTTACGACTGAGGGAAGTGGTCGTTTTGTAAATTTCTATGATTTATCACATCTCTCTCAGAGATGCAATCATCTTTTCAGAAAGAGCAACATTTTTCACTGACCAGTTGATAGCCAATGACTAAGGAAGGTTAGTTAAGAGAGAGGGGCTAATATATTAGTGGAGTCACAAACTCGCGTTGTTATCCAGGCCGAAAATGCACATGAAAAAGGCGGTGATTAAAAAAAATCGGTCGCCGTCAGACATACCGCAACATTTTGATTTTTCAAACTCTGTTAGCATTTTTTAACGATAAAATCGCACATTCGCCCTTTCAGTTTACTCTGGCTCACGTCGCTTTGTGTAAACACAAATACGGTAATATTGTGTTTTCTGTGTACTTCACGCTGACAAGTAATAACTAATCTGAATTTGAAGTGGCCTGTTGTCCGTACACGCTGCTAAAGTGGGTTTTTTTTGCTTTTTTCGCGATTTGCCTATAAGACTTCTTTCAGCTGACAATGGTTTTCAATTGTTTTACTGTTTTACTTTGTACCAAAATAATAAGCAAAAGCCCACCCTCGTAGCAAACAAAGCAACTCCGAATTGGTTTTGACGCACAGATAAAGCCTTCAAGTATATTAATTTCGATTATTGGGACTCAGAGACATGGGAAGTAATGAGACTGAGAGACAGGTTGGTATCGGGCCCTGCCATCAGGAGCATAGTTGCGAAACCCAAGGCAGTCTTACAGAGTACAAAAGGGTAACATGCAGGCACGCCGGTGTCACAAAGCAAACCAATTCCCACATCAGTCATTATTTTTGAACTAATTTCGTGGCGGAGCGTCGTGTTTTGGAAAGTTGCTGCATGTGTACAGCAATGATAACGCGCATTCCACTCTCGCTCCAGATGGCAGTCTGGCCCTGGCAACACCAGTGCAATGGGAATAATGACACAAACCCGGCCACATGCTTGTAAAATGAACAGGCAAGAATATAAAACATTGCATTTTCCAGTAGACATACAGCAGCCGTGAGAACAGTCTTCCAAGCTGATGGCAATTTGCACTTTGGAAATCGCAAAGTGATATATTTTCGCACATTATAAACGATTTGACCTAATCAGTTACCGAAATTGCTTTAGGCAAACACCACATTTGTTAAGCTGTGAGGAAGGATTTCTTCCCCATTGTGGATGCTGCTGCTGCTGAGACCGCACGGTTGTTCCAGAATGGGCAGTGCTGAGTGTTCCAACACTTTGGATGTGGAGTTCCTTCGCCCATCTCCATGTTGCCAAACAAAATCAGCGGCTGCCTCTACATACCGGAATCAGACTTAACCAGTGACAGTCAAAGCAAACAAGTTCATTCCAAAGGAATAAAGATTCGTTTTAACCAGAAATCAGTTCGCTCTCATTGCGCAGTTTTGCAGTCTCCGTCGTACTTAATGTCTGCGTTTCCTCCAGAGATGCTGTGGACAATAGCCATTAGCGGGTTTTCTTGGGGGGTTGTAGGGACAGTGGCGATAATGATTTAACGTCCTTACCCCGTCACATTTTTCTTTCGGCAAAAACAGACTAATGGGTGAACCGCGTACTGTGAGTGTGTTACATGATAACCTGCGTTGTTGTAAAAAGTACATTTTCTGATCTGATTCTTTCTGGATATGTGCCATACGGCTGTCACTTCTTTGTTGCATCTGCGACCAAAAGACACGAATAAGAGAGACAGTATTTAAACAACTCAAACTACCTACAACTTACAAATGACGCAATTTAAACTATATCATTCTTACATAATGATAATTACAATCAAGAGCGATTTCCTCTCGAAACTAAACCACTGGTTGCGGAGCTTTTTGAGAAATGCTCAGGGCAAATTCGTAAGACTCTTCCTAAACAAACAATCCCTTTTGTTGCAGAATTAGTGGACAACAACTTGACAGTTCTGCTTTCCACATTCTTTTCCAAAGCCCACCATTCACACACCACAGTCTACATTTCGCTCACAAGACAGATCTATCTCAAATGCAAAAATTGTCATCTCCCTAATATTCTATTGATTGTACTCAGTCCCTAAAGTGCAGTGGCCCGAAATGTGTTTGTGCTTGGGCGCCAGTCAAGCCCACGTTTGACCAAGCCTTAATACCTGCAATCCTGTCCCTAACGCTCCTCGCGGCCCGACCTCTCTGCCCTCCTTTAAAATTCCCATTCCAAGCTATCTCTTTGACCAATCTTCCCGAATGTCTCCAGCCACTAATCAGTATCCAGGTTGGGGAGCACCATCACTCCGCTAACAATATTTTGACTTAATTTTAAAAAAGATTCTGTTAACCTTTTGAGTTTGTGTTTCAATTCCCCGCCAAGACCTGTGTAAACCATTATTGTTCATTTGCAAGAGTAGAAATCTGTGTTTCTGTTGTCTGTCGATAAAATGGGCCGGAAATCGTGTTCCTATGTTCCTATAAAGCACTTTGAGATGTTTGCCTGAGTCTTCAATCGAAAGTTAACTTTGATGTAAGAAAGCACGAACATTGGTGAGCAGTTCAGTTGAAATTACTAACTGGAGGAAAGCTGCCATATTAATGAGACGGCGAAAGCTGACTAACACTCTGAAACCCAGTTGGATGCTGTTATCTTATGAGATAGAGCTATATATGGTCTGATGGATACAAACTACCTGCACTCATCGCAACCTTCCTCCTGACAAGCTGTTTCACTGTTGTTGACTGTAGCATCCATTAAATTATCATACAAAGAGTTTTGCAAGAGCCAATGCTTTAAATAAACGAGTCGGCCTTGAATCTGTGCTGTTGACCGTGACTGGCCACAATCCTGTGTTGTTCGACAGTGTGCAGTTTAGGACGTTAGTACGGTACAGAAAGACCTTGCAGCACTCAAATAGTCTGATCGCGAGCTGCCTTGGGTTATTAACCCAATGATGCCGGGTGCAGTATTTTCCTGTTATTTCTCAGGTCCGCGCCTTTAAAAAGTCTCGAAAAATTGCAAACCCCCGCTTCCAGAGTGCGAGGGAAACGTATCCCTTATCTGAGTCGAAGCTCATTAACAGAGTCCATCTCACACTAGTTGAAGGTGAATCTGGAGGATACCAGGGGCAAGGAACGTTCCACGAAAATCAGTCAACTGTTTCAGAGATATTAAAACGTCTCAACACAACATATGTTTAACACATAGCTCATTTGTTTGACTGTTATTCCGGAATTTAATCTCCCCCCACACACACACACAAAAAGAGTATCTGCTCATTTCACCTAGTAGCGAAACCCAATTTATATTAAAGAAAAAATGTACCGAGATACTTCGCTACTCGGTACTGGGCAGTTGGGCGATATTACTGCCACCTAGAGCCGTGGAAAGTGTTTCCGGCTCTACTAATCGGTGTAAAGATATCGGCACTATCCTGCTACCTGAACTGAGAGGTACGGTGAGAGTGGTGGCTTAACATGAGGGTCACCATGCATAGGGTGAAGTATGAGGTGGGAACTTCCGAAGGTGGGACTTTCTTGGTAAGCCCAACCTGTGCAGGAATTGAAACCACATTGGTGGTATCACACTACGTCACAAACCGGCCATCCAGCCAACTGAACTAACTGGTCCCCCGGTAGGTAAAACAGGCCACCATAATATGACATTTGGCTGTTTTATCATTTTGGGTCATTAATGACAACTGAAAAGATTAGGAGAGGTGAAGATTGTTCTGTGTGTCTTCTCTGATTCTATTGCCTAAGCTGATGGCAGAGGCTGCAATAAGCCTGGAGCAAGGATTTTACAAAGACCTTGGATAAGTGCTGGAGATGTGCTTGGGACCCCAGAAGATGAAGATGAACTCTACTTAAGTACTTTCTTTCTATTCTTTTGTACTTCAGAAAATGCTGCGGGATTGTGGCGACAGAACATTTTTCACTGTGACTCCTTAGATATATGTGTCTTTCTTTCTTTCTTTTGTATTTGTGAGCCCAGCATAGCATTCTCCACAATGTCCAAGTCAACTGTTAGCAACATTGAAGAATAGAAAGATTTCAGGCACACAAATATACTACTCAATCTGTGATAACTGCACAAAGCTCTGGTTATTCTGCGAAAGAAAGGATATTTTTAATTTAGAGGGGGTTTAGAAAAGATTTACCAGGATGCTACTGAGACTAGTGGGTTTGAGTAATAAGAATAGGCTGGGACTTTTTCATTGGAGCATAGGAGGTTGAGTGGTGACATTACAGAGGTTTCTAAAATCAAGACAGGCACAGATAAGGTGAATAGTAAAGGTCTTTTCCCTAGGGTGTTGGAGTTCAAAACTAGGGGTTGCCATTTTTAAGGTGAGAGGAGAAAGATCTAAAAGGGACCTGAGGAGCAACCTTCTATCACAGAGTATGTGGAATGAACTGTCAGACAAAGTGGTAAATGCAGTTACAACATTTAAAAGACATTTGGATAAGCACATGAATAGGAAGCGTTTAGAGGGATATGGGCTAAACCCAAGCAAGTGGGACTGGTTTAGTTTGGGAAACTTGGCTGGCATGGATGAGTTGGACTGAAGGGTCTGTTTCTGTGCTGTATGACTGTATGACTCTACCTCCCAGCTCTTGTGGGGTTAGCCAGGAGATACTGTTGTTTAAATGCAATGAGAGAGTTCTGCCTCTATTAGACTTTGCCCACACACTTATGAATGAAGAAAAAGACTTAAATCCCATTTAGTACTTTCATAAATTACTTCAAAATGTATGTCTCCTGCTGACTTTCTTCTCTGCTGATGGAAACAAATCCTTTCTATTCCATTTTTCCAGGTCTCTCAATTTTCTACACACTAATGGCCAGAAAATTGCCATTAGTATGCAAAGAAAATGATCATAATCTATTGCACTTTATAATCCATGCCTCAGTCAATAAAGACAAATATTCCATAAGTATACTTAATCACATCATTCAACTGTCCTGCCATCTGCAAGGATCTGCACTTATACACTGCAAGATCTCTGTTAATTTATTTATATATGTGTTCCCACATCTTATTTGTCCTTTGCAAAGGAATTAATTTACAATTCCCCAGACTCAATTCCATTTGTCACTTTTTACACAGTTGACCAGACATTTGATATCTTCCTGCAGTCTAAAACTTTTCTTTATTATCCACTTAGCAAACGTTTGAATCAGCTCAAAATTGAATAATCATGCCCCATGAAATTTAATCTTAATCATTGGCATATACCTCAAACAGCAATGAACCTCACACTGCACCCCAAGTTACCATATTGGAAGCTGTTTTCCAGTCACACAAGTATCAATCAACCAGAACAATTTGCTTATATCACTGAGACAATTATGGATGCAGCTCACTAAGGTTTTTTGGACCCCATGAGATTTTCCTTCTCTAGTTCGCCATGTGGTATCTTGTTAATTGTGTTGTGAAACTCCATGTAGACTTCTTCAGACATATTACCCTCACTAATCCTCTTTGTTAAAACCTCAAAGGAATTGTTAGTTTAACATCAACTTTTGTAAAAAATCCACATTAAATGTCCTTGATTAATTCACCTCTTTCTAAATGGTGACTTATATGGTGCCTCACAATATATTTCAATAATTAGCCTGCCACTAAAGTTAAGTTGACAATTATATGAAATTAGCAGTTCTCCAGTCCTTCAGTACCATGCCTTTAGCCAGATTGAATGGAAAATTTGGTCAGAGCCTTCATTCAGCAGCCTGGAAAATATTTAATCTGAGCCTGGCAATTTTTCTACTGTCTCAAATGCAAGCCACTTTTCTCTATCATCTCTGAATACATTTATTTCATTCAATATTTCTTAACTAAAATGTCAGCATTATCATTTGTCAAGAAAAATGCAAAGTATATGTTAAGAACCATGCCCACTTCTTCTGCCTCAAGACAACCATCTCTTTTGTTCTCCATTGGTCCTGCTCTCTCCTCTGTAATCCAAATACATTTTTGTTAAATTAATTTACTTATTTTCACACCCACTCTTTGCTTTCTTAATTTACTTTTTGTCTGACGGTCAACTTCGAGCCATATTGAACTCTTAATATTTGACATAGAATTTACCCCTCCCTCTCATTTCACCGAAATGTACTTTTTAACATAGCTGGTGGAGCTTGTTAAGATTTATGAGTCTAAGTTGCACCTGTGGAATTGTATTGGAGTTTTGGTAACACTTTGACTACACAGGCATTTCACTGGGCACAAGCCTTTTACTGTCAGAGAGGAGTATTGGCTGGAAAGAAAATCAAGACATTGTATGAATGTCAAGTCATAAAAGGTCACTTTTGTACATTTTTCTGCCATTTAATATCAGGATTAGTTATTCTATGCAGCACAGTTCTAACAGACCAGCTGATGACAATACGGATTAGTACAAAGTAATTGAGTTTTCAACTCAGACCAGATCGTAATGTTTATTCAGATATACTGAAATAAGAAATGTTTGGAAATTGACTACTGTTTCAAAACAACTCACGTTTGTATGACACCAACTGTCCCAAGTTGCTTTGGGAGAGCTTGGTCAAATTAAAGCTGACACCTATTCAGAAAAACAAATTGAGGTGAGATGATCAAACGTTTGGTTAATGAAGTAGGTTTTAAGGGTTATTTTAAAAGGGAGAAGGAGAAGCAGAAAGGTTTGAGAGGGAACTGCACAGTTGAAGGCTAAGGTAACTGAAACTTCTGCCACCAAGATTGGTGCAATGAAAGTAGAGGATGCACAAAAGGCTATGATTGGAGGGATGTAGAGACCTCAAAGATTTAAAGGTGGGAAATATGCTGTCGTTGGAGCTGTGAGCCATTGAGGAATTTGATTGTGAAAGCAACAAATGCTGGAAATCACAGCGGGTCAGACAGCATCCATGAAGAGAGAACAAAGAGCAAATTATTACAGATGCTGGAATTTGCAGTGAAATTTGGTAACTTTGGGATTAAATTATTAAATAAATTATTTTGAAGCTTTGCTTAGAATTCAAAGAAAGGTTCTTATAATTGATGCAATCCATTCTGCCATGTTGCATGGGACAAAAGAGTACCAACTGCTATTCTGAACGAAATAAATCAGGACAAGCTAGTTGGTGCAATATATTTTTAAAAAGTAAATTAAAGTGTCATTATTCAACTATTTGAAGGAGAAGGTTTTGCAGTCATAAAGAAAAGTCAAGTCAGAATATTAGCGTTGCTTGCTTTTTCCATGCTAATTATCTTCAGTTGTTTGCGAGGTGGGTATTTATTATTTGAAGTAACCCATCACCGGTGAAACAATTTCAATGTGATTTCGACTCCAAACAACAATGAGCCCACGGAAGAGTATTATAGATCACATGGGAGGATTCTTACGTAGTACGTCCCGGATTTAACATTTCTGAAGTCACACATTATCAGACACGCTTGTGCCAGGGTGCAATGACCCATCATCACGCCCCCCCCCCCCGCCCCACCCAAAACAATTTTGGTGAAATTTCCCAATAAATAATGTGAAAAGAATCGCACGCTGCTAGAATTGAGGCAACCAGCGTCTTGACTAAGTGACTAATACGAAGCGGAGGTAAGAGAGAATTACGGTTGGAGTTTCTAGTTGTGTGAGTTTCCCATTTCCATCACTTTATTGTTCTGAGAATATTTTGCAAAACGAGACGTCACCCATACAATCCGAATAGACAGAATTGCAAACAAAAAGTGTTCAATTTATTCGAACATTAGCTGTCTAGTCGGTTTCTCAATTTATCAAATCTTAATGTTAAATTAAGCCGGGTTGAATTTAGTCTGTATTTGTGGCTACTTTGTAAGTACTGCCAGCTTGCAAAAGGCGTAGCTCCTGGAGAGCTGATTCCTGTGTTATTTGTATGCACCTTATAAGGGGTATTTCCACACAGAGATCTGAAACCTGTCTATTGTTTAGCCCGGAATAAACTAACTTCAGTAAGCTACTATGTATCAGTAAAATATGGTAATGGAGGTAATAATAATTCCGAAAGATTAACTTGTCTCCAGTCCTGCATTCTGAATGGTTGTCTCCATCAATAGTAAACATAGAATAAACACAAGAAAGACAAAGAATGGCAGTATTTTAGAATGCATACATAAGAGGGTTTGATATCATTTTCGAACACACTTTCCGTGAAACAGCATCCCAAAGATTTACTCCAGAGCAATATACTGGTTGTGTACAAGTTCGAGATTGATCAGGGCATGTAAACTTGTTCCACTAATCCAGTTCCGGTCGACTTTCACATTGTAAGATAGCCTTTGCAAGACATTATAAGCTTATTTCTCAAAATGAGCCGAAAGACAAAGTAATGCAGCCAATGCAAAGTTTGTAAGTCAACTGACCTTCACTAACTGAAGGAAACCACTAAAGGTCTTGCGACAGTGGGAGGAGACATTAATGCCTGTCCCAGAAGCTCGAGAAGGAAGCTGTACACTTATTGGATCAGTTTTATTGAAATCATCTTCACATATAACATCCAAGATGTTACAAGTTCTTTCTTCAATTCATTCAGGCCAGTGAGCATATTAACTCGACATTAATTCCTATCCTGCTTAACTACGTAAAAGTAAAAGGTTGTTAATTTGAGTGAGAACTTTCGGATCTTACCCTTCAGAGTTGTTTAAGCTTTCAGAGTCTACCCATTAATCTCACAATCATTTGTTTGTCTTATAAAATACGTTATAAGGGTAGTGCATGGATTGTACAGCAGAAATTAGACATTTCCCAGGTTATAAGGAACAAAACATGTTGTATCTGAATTGTCGAGGAGCTTTGTTCTATGTTGGTGCCTCCGAGAATATTATCATTGCCATATAAATATTTGAACAATTTTGCATCTCAGATTGCACAATATATTTTCATAATTGTACGTCACTTTTACAACACTCTGGGGTTACTTTTTTCACCATTTTGTTACCTACATGACACAAAGGGTAATTAGAAGTAACCCATTTAGAGGCTGTTTCTAATTGGTATTAGTAGGCAAATGCACTCTTTGGCGTGTTTTTTCCCAGCTACACAGTAATGTAACTGCGTATCCCAGAACAGTTGGCTAACGACTGCTTCTTTGCTATAATGAGGTTTTTAACTGAAACATTAACAATTTACTCCCATGATTTCACAATAAGTTTCACCACATTTGCAGGATTTGAGCTTATATGGCACTAATGTTTCGAACCTACATGGATTCGTAAACGCCATCTCTATCTCTTTCCTATGAGCTGTTAATTAGCTCCTGCGATTTATAGTTCCATAAATCTGCAATGCAATAATTAAGTCTATGCAGTGGATAATGAAATGTCTGAGTATTTTAGTTACAAGAACAGAAGTAGGGGCAGAGCAAGAATAGGCCAGACGATGTTTGAAATGCGCAAGCTGCACAAAAACACCTTTTAATATGAACATTCCAAATGCGATATCGCTTCCTCGTGCGGTCTTTATTCTCCTGGCAGGACCATAAAATTGGTTTGCCTCAGTCTAATCTAGGAATAACACTCCCCCATGACAAGGCTCTGTGAGAAGCCTCTTTTTAGTTAATTCTAAAGAGCGGGTCAGTGAGAATCTGACGGATAGATAACCTTACAACACTTGCAAAAGGATCAGCACTCAAGCGAAGTGATCATACACACTGCTAGACACCATGCCACTCTTGTTGTACTCTTCTCTATTTGAAAATAAGAGGCGATCCAAGGTAATTTACTACAATCCTGTGAGCACTAATCTTCTATTGACATACCGCACCTCCTGAGAGCGAGCTGTTGACGAGTATCTGTCATTGAATGCATGGTTATTGACAGACAAGGCTGTGATTCATGGCGCTTTCCATCAATGAAACGTAATTGTAATTGAGTATATTGTGAAATTAATATAGAGGCTTCTCTGGCAATATGTTGTTATTTAGCTGCATTGAACACCACAGAGCGAAATAAGATGTTAGGCCACACAAAACAACCTTTATTTACACTAGTTAACCAGTTTTTCCTATTTGATTTTGTACCCTGAGTCATACATGTCTTGAGAGCTATCTACTTTATTATCACCTGTATTCAGATTAACATTTTTATACAATATTGTGTTGATGAGTAACGATTGTACCCTCAGTGATAATCTTGTTCGGATCGGCAACATGCAACTTTTATGAACATATTTAAAATACTGGATCCATGATGCTTTGAGCCCGTTTCATACAACGACAGATCGCGGAAGATTCCTAGGAATTCAATGGTTTGACTACTCGCTGGTTCTGAGTGGAGCATCGCATTCTCACTACAAAGTGAGGGTCTCTCGCTGCCGAGGTGGGACGCTGCTCTCTTCGGTATACTCAAATCCAGCTCCGGCCATGCACGTTCCTTCATCCTATTCCAGCTCCCTAAGGAGGTGGATGGGGGACATGACAACCACGTACTTGAGTAGCGGAGGTGAGGCGGGGAATGCCTTTTATGCAATTTGTTTAAGAACGGTTTGCAGTACAGACGCTTTCAAGCATGCACACAAAAGAATGCCTCAAATTAATTGGATTGTCAAATAGCTCGCACCGTTGTCACTGTGAAGTTCTGTAATTCGCTGTCAAAAGGCAAAGTAGTCTATTCGAGGAGGTGGCACCTAATTAAAGACCCGTTTGCTGCTCGATCAATGGTATCTTCTTGCAGGGGTTTCACCTAATGCATTTCGGTTGTGCCTTTGGCTGTCTCTGAGCATTCCATAACACGTTGCTGCCAATTAAATACTTCTGAAAGGAAGTCACTGTTATGGGAGAAAGCAGAAACGCTTCGTATTCACCTCAGTGTTGCTCAGTCAGAAGTGACGTCTTGAATGTCCGCCATAATGACCCGGCAAAGTTAGAAAGCAACACACAGAAATCTAATTTTTAACACAGAGCCATAAACGGGGTTACAGTTCCCTAATGTAAAATAGAAAGTCCTGGTGAAATTCAGCAGGCCTGGCTGGGGAAACAGAGCCAACACTTCGAATCCACAATGGATTGAAATGATTGTAATATCCAACTCGAAAAATTAACTGTATTTCTCTCTACAAAAGCTGTCAGGTATGCTGCGTTTCTCGAGCACTTTTCTGTTTTTATGATTTTCAGCTTCCCCAATATTTCACTTTCATTCATGACACATGGACAGCCTGGGGGCAGTACAACTGTGCCTGGCTGCAACACACTTTTAGGTGTAGGTTTACCTGTTTCTGCTGCTGCAAAATACCCATTTCTTTTGGCACAAAAGTCAGGATGGAGACTGAAATCATTTTGTATCTGTGCGCCATCCAACCAAACTCATTAGGGCATACAAATGAAGTAGCTAATATAGCATTTCTTGTTTCCTGTCTCAGCCCCAGCTGGTCCCTCACTGACTGTCCTTTGGCATCAAGAGAGGCAAGGCAGAGGCTACTAGGGGAGTCTAGAGCAAAAGGTGCATGTTTTCTGAGTAGTTTTAAATTCCCATTAATGTTCTTAGGGCATTGATGTGTTATGATTCTATAAACATGACTAAGCCTGAACTTCCAGTTGATGGCTAGAAGTGTGTTTGGATAGGATTTCAACTTTTGAGATGTGTACTGTAATGAAAGATTAAAAGTAATATTGACTAAACTCCAGTAGAAAATCAGAATGCTACAAATGTTGCAAAAGTGTAAAAGAAGTAGAAAAAGCTGAGAAAAGACTCAGCTGTTTGGGCAGCCTCTATGTGCAGAAAAAAAAAACACTCTGATCTGTAATCCTTCAGCAGAGCTTGAAATGTGTGAAATAGGGACAAAAGGAAGCTTTGTGTTAGGGTGGAGGACAGAAAAAACTGAATGACAAAAAAAAAGCTAGACCTCCAGGGCCAAGTGGAATGGAGATGCAGAAAGAAAATAATCAAAGAATAAAAAGATGAACTTGGAGCAGGGGTACTGCTGGCTGAAAGAATAAAAAAAAATAAACGAACAAAGAAAAGGAAATAACATTTTGACGGATTTTATTGGCTGAAATTGTTAAGCTCAGTGTTGGATCTAGATGGCTGTAAAATGCCCAATTGAAATATGAGGTCATTTCTTGAAGCTTACATTGAGCCTCATTGGGACAGTGGAGCTGGTCAAAGACAGAGATCAGCTGGAGAGCAAAATGGAGAATAAAATGACATCCTTGACAGCACAGAAGGGAATACACCTTCTTATTTTTGGTAAATGAAAGTATATGGTTCATAGATATAACTTACATTCTTCTTTAAGTAGACATTCAATTCTCCAAAATCAGTATCAAAAATTATTTTTGCTGGCGAAGGTTCTTTTCCTTTCTTAGCTTGGCAACATATTATTCTAGAATCCCCTCATAGTGCACTGTGAAGAAAGATTGCAGAGATTAGTAGATTACACATGTTTCATGGACAGTAGTTGGGAAACTTGCTGGAGATCCTTCATCTAGAGCAAACTTCATTCTAATTGCTCACAATAGTTTTTTTTTCTATCAAAGCATGAACCTCCACTCACATGTCAGCACAGTGAACTGCAGAGATTTTCAATATCTAGCTACTTTCTCTTTCCCAAGTCCTGACAGACCAAACTTAATGTGGTATTCAGTGACACTTTAGCAAAGACTACCCCCTGCAATCATAAAGGTTGCCTATATTCTCTCCCCATCTTGAAGCCCATGCTCATGGCAATGTGAATCATATGACCCCTTTATCCAGGTAAAAATGCTCACTAAATAACACTGAGACTACAGTTTTCTTTTATCTTGAGTGTAAATAGATGGGTTAAAGTGTGACTGTTTACAACCTAACATTCTGAACACTTTTCTGTGACTTTGGAGACTATTCATCTATTGTTAGCATACAGGCTGCTGCCATTATCTCCAAGTGTAAACACTTTCCTTTCAGTAAACAATAGCCCTTTAAGCTACTACAATCAAATCATATAGACTTACTGTCGGGTAGGCTTCAGAATAGATTACGTGACCCCATTCATTTTACCTTAAGTTAATGACACAGTTATAAAAAATAATCTTACAAACTTCATAATTATAATAAATGTCAATTCAGGATCTTCTGATTGTTAATCACCATGATTGACCAGTACCTTCTGATTTCATTTACTCAACAGCAATTTCAAGGTCTGCTGCTGTACTTCATTTTCCTGTGAATCATACAGTGCAGATACCCTGCCATTCTTGACCTAGAACAAAAGAAGGAGCAGGGAACCCTACCTTTAACTCTTTAGAGTGGCAGTAAAAGTTACAGTCCTTACAAGTTTTAAAAGTTCACAGGAAGTATAAAATTGTAAGCCAGTTATACACTGTGACTCACATGTTCTACAACCGGGTGAAAATTCATAACAGGAGAAAACAGCACAAACAAGGGCAGGACTTATACAATTAAGAGCAGGGAACTGGGTAGTGTTGTAGAACAGAGAGACCTAAGGGTTCAGGTACATTATTCTTTAAAGTTTGTATCATATGTAGACAGGGTGGCTAAGCATTTAGCATGCTTGCCTTCATTGCCCAGACTTTTGATTATAGAAGTTGGGACATTATGTTGAGGTTGTGCAGAATGTTGGTGAGGCCTCTTCTGGAATACTGTGTCCAGTTCTGGTCACCATATCAAAGGAAGGATATTATTAAGCTGGAGAGGGTTCAGAAAAGATTTGCCAGGATGTTGCCAGGAATGGAAGGCTTGAGTCATACTTAGAGGTTAGAGAGGCTGAGACTCCTTTTACTGTAGCATAGGAGGTTGAGGGGTTACCTAGTGTGCATACAATTACCACATTCAAAAGACATTGAGATAAGTACATGGCTAAGAAATGTTTGGAGGGATATGAGTCAACTGCAGTCAGGTGGGACTCATGTAATTTGGGATCATATTTGATATGGACTTGTTGATCGAAGGGTCTGTTTCCAGGGTATATGACTCTCTGTCTAAATGAGAACACAAGCCTGGCCTTTTGAGGATTTGCATAGAGATTGGCATGTACACTGATTTGTACAGGAGTTGATGCAAAAATGATAATGTGTCTACAACTCTAAACCCTAAGTTTATAAAAAGAAACCCTATAATTGAAGAAGCTTTTAGTTATTCAGTGTGCTTGTGATGCTCTGTCTGTTATTGAAATTGTAATGGAGAGAGCAAGGAATTATTGTCTTAAATGCAGAGGCAAGCTGTTAATTTGACATGCTTACAATCTACACTTTTATCGCTGGATATCTGGTTTATATATGTCATTTGAATCTCAAATAGTAAATAAACATTTTCTCCTTATTATCCATGATTTTCTTTTAATGCTACATACTTTGAGAACAATGAAATTAACGTGTAGGTGATAAAAATTAAAAGCAATTAAAATTGCATTAATTTATGACTACAAAGCTTTTGCAAAATGGTCATAGGTCAATACTGTTGATTCACAGAATATTATAAAATATTGCTTATATAGTTGCAAAGCAGAATCAAAACTTATGCAGTAGAAGATAACTGTTAGTGAGCAATATTTTCTGTAAAACAAATCACTGAGTGTTTCTAGCATAACTGAGGTCATCATAGATTGAAGTGAGATTCTGCAATTAAATATTTTTTGTAGACTATCAGTTGGTGCTGTCCTCTGTTTATGCAACAACAGCTGTAAATTTCAGCACTCTTTTTAAACAGTTGAATACAAATTTTACTTTTGAAACTATACTGTTTGTATTTTGGCCATGATACGGTCAGGGTTATCCAGTGCTCTGGATGGTGAATTTGAGGCTAAACTTAGAGAATAATTTTACACCCTAGTACAGTGTGAAAGAAAATGATAATGACACAATTTAATGGTCACAAAAATGTTGGTATGAATTATTGAGATTTTATTGGAAGTGCTAATGGTTCATTTTTGAATAATAATAATAGATGGGATCTTTTATACAATTTACTACTTGTAATTTGGAATATAAAGGTGCTTGTGTTGGTGAGTGATTTAATCCACTTACCCATTTGATATTGATTAAAAGAAGAGTTCAGCAATTGACCTGATAGTTTTATTAATCTAATTAATCATAAATTACAAACAGTACAGCAAAACAAATATACACATAATATCTCAGATATTTACTTAAACCTAGGATGGAAGGTGATAACATTTTCTCCTATTAGTGGCACCAGAGTTATGATTCACTTGAAGAACTTGGTGATTGGGATGTTTTGCTTTCATTTTGGCAAAATAGTTGAGTATGCAATTTCAAACATGAGATGAGTATTTTAGTTGTAAGATCCTTCCTCTCATAAGCTTTCTCTATGCACTTGGGGTCTATTTGTCTAAAGCATGCAGCATAAAGTTACTGAATTCATGTGTCACAGTATTTGAAACTCATCTCTATTATAGGGAGAGAAAGGTAACTTTGCCTTTTGTTTTCAAAATTTTAATTTTTTTGTTTCCATAAGATTGACCCACACTGATGTTTGGCATGACCTTGTGCTGAGTATGTTTGACATTAAAGCTACAATGGCTACAATTTATATTTGTATTGTAGCATGGGAAAAAAATAATGGTGGCTAAGTGGAAATGTAAATTACATGAAAAAAATACTCTGCTTCACAATATATAATGTTTTGAAATCTTGGAGATCGCATGGTGGGCAGCAGAGACAGTGTAATTGGTTAATTTACTTAGGTGAGGGTATCCAAACTTTCATTTGTGCCCTGATTGATTGCATATCATGGAGTTGCACAGCCCACATATAAAGCAACATATTAAAATTAATGTATCAAATTTCTTGTTCATTTTAAAATATCTAATATTTACCTATGGATGCTAATAATCGGAAGTGGAATACCTATGACACAGAGACATTGATGGCAGTCTTTATTACTATCCCAGCTGAGATTAGTACAAACGGGAACAAATACTGGGAGCTTTCGAGTCTGTACCTGCAGCAGAATGATTAGTACTGGAAAGCTATTGCCGGTATCAAAGAGAAATTATTTGGGATTAAGAACCTAGTCTTAATTAAATTCATATGTAATGTAGGTATGTACTATAGGTATCAAGATGCTTCTGGATGATGCTGGTAGATGGATGAGCTATTTTACATAATGAATACTCAAGCATACTTTATAGTGGAGCAGGGAGATGGGTAGGTGATTAAAAATGAAGCACATCCTTGTACTTTAATCAGCTCAAGGTCTTTTATTCCATCATAGAACATGCTGAAACTTTCATTATTGACATTAGTAGATAATTGTAATTTTATGAATAAAAGCTTTTACTAATGACCAAGCAGATTGTTGTTTTCATCAACTTTACTTACTCCTGTTCCTATTTCTTATGGTCTTATCACAGTTTGTCAAAGTAAAAGCAGCTCTGTATGACTGGAAAAGATAAATAATCAACTTTTCATGTTTAAAAGAAGCATAAAATTCAAATAATTTCCATGGGCATCCAGGCTTAAGAGCATATACTTTCTATTTTTGCATTAAACCTGTTTTTAAAGTACAGTTGATGTATGTACCATTAGAGTGATTGCCATTGTTCTGTTTATCTTGACCAAATTATTTCTCTCTCCGTGGATATTGAAATATGAATTGAAGGGTGGCAGAAAATAAGGTACATTCCACAATTATAACTCATAGTCTTAACATACAGATTTTTTGAGGCAAATGCATTGATTTCCTGAAACAGAAAATAGTGTGAATGTATTTTTCATGTACTTTTCTCTGAAGAAATCTTCTTTCTTTCTGCAACAGAGAATTGATAGGGCATTTTGTGTCTGGTTTCCATCCATGTCAGTTGGTAACTCGATGTTGCAAAATTTATGATATTCCCCTAATCTTTCATCGTTTCTCTTCCCTGTTTTGGAGGGATTTTGGCACTTTGTATGGTGAAACATTTCAGATTGTAAACCCACTCAGCAGAATCTCATGCATTAGCTTGGTTGTTTAGTAGCATTTTCATCTCTAGATCAAATGGATGTGAATTCAAAATCACATTAAATGCTTGAGATCATAATCTAAACTGACACTAGAGTATGGTACTGATGCATGATTTCTCAGAGGTATAATCCTTTGATAAGATGTTAAGGCAAATCCTATCTGCCTGTACCATTGGACATAAAAAGGTCCCGTGGCACTATTTAAAGTAAGTAGATGTCTTGGCTAATATTCCTCAAGTGAGTTCATGATATCTAAGAGAGGAATTTCTTGTTAAACAACAGGCATGCATTAATCATGTCTGCTGTATTCGAAACACATTTTCTAAATATCATATTTTGAAGTGGAATAAATGAGGTTAAATGCAATTGAAATAAATGGGATATGTATGGGATATTGCCTATAGCTGAACTATCAATCTTAGTATTACATCTGGGAGAAAGCACAAACATTGGTCAAGTGCATCATTGCAAGATAGAAATGTGGACTGAATCTGTTAGCACTACCATCACGTAATTCATTGCAACTGGCTTGAAGCAGCATTTGTGAAGACTGGGAACAGTTTGGTCATTCATTGTCTCAGCTGTAGTTAATCCATCACCTATGCAGAGGAGAGATACAAGGTAGAAAAACAAGGATATGAATTCTTTGCTAAATAGGAAAGTTAAATTATGTAGATTATTAAAAAATGTATATTTATATTTTGTGATGTGGAAAGTTGTATATGAATGATAACTTTTTTGCTGAAGTCTACTTAAAACCTTTTACACAGTGAGTCTGAACCTCTGCACAATATACTTAGTATTCCAGTACACAGTTATTATTGCTTACAACACATATTAGATATTACCATTTTCTTGGAAACTTTGTAGAACACCATGTAAATGAATAGATAATATAATTTATATTTATCTGTGTATGTGCAGTGTTTCAGTGAAATCTGGAGGAAGTTTTACTATCAAATGTTATAATCACAAGTAGGATCATACGATTTAGTGTTTCTGGCCATGGTCACATTACAAAGGCATTAAAATCAGATGAGTCAGATTGATCCAGAGCCAATGATATACAATAATTATCTTTGCACAAAAGAACCATGAACATATGCACATAGTATCTGATATATGTTGGAAAATACCATATTTGTTTGTGCTAGAAACATTTACTGGAAAAAAAGGTCACAATTTAAATGCATTTTTTCTCCAGTCTGCAATTCCAGTTTTGATTTTAGTATTAATGGATGTTCCATGACATTGTTCATAGTAGTTTGCAACATACTTTGATAAGGAGGCTGTAAAATGTTCAGTGCATTGCCTCATAATTCAATGGATCATACTTGTGTAGAAATCTAAGGTGTACTAATACTAATATCGACAATGAAAATGTACACCAAAATTTCCTGCACAGTTTATTTGCCTTTGGTAAAAGCTGACACAAAACAAGTACAAAAGCAGAATAATTATTTCAAGTAATAGCGAGTGGTCAGTTGCCTGCTTCACCTCAGGGCCTCTTGCCTCTTCTCTACCTCTTTCCTTACCATTATTACACAAGCATAGGTATCCTAAACTGTGAAAACAGTTCCAGATGCTTTATTTTCTGAACATATCAGATGGGGGTCTAAAACTGCTGTTTATCATTTCTGTCTGAATATCGTTTGGAACAAAATGGTATAGCACCACTTCAATGCAGCAGTTATATTGAAAATTTTCAGAAATATGTGCCAGAATTTTCTAAGTAGAACATTTCTGTTTGTAAACTTACTTGCTCCTAACTAACAGTCCCTTAATAGTCAGAAATGTAGTTGCTGTTTTCCTTCCTCAGTTAAGTAGTAATCCAAGAAAAAACTTCAGGAACAAATAGGCCAGAAATTATTTCCTAGATTATTCCCATTGCCCTCCTGTTGATAATGGTGATGTTCCTCCATTCATGTCATATTCTGACATATATGTTAGCTTGGCACAAATCTTTGGTTATAGTCCTCTAGGACAAGCAGCCTTGTCCTCCATCTCTGTATCAGTTTGTCCATATTCAGTCAGCTCCTCATCTGCCAAAATATGGTCCACATGTACGTGAAGAGCATGGTGCCTTACCACATTCTATTGTTTGTCTAACTTTTGTATTCTTGTGGTAAGTACCATTTAGATCTGAGGATAGTGCCCTCATGGTTTGATTGTTGTGTGGTGAAATTGGTTTTTCCATCAAGTCAGTTGATAAGAATTGTAACAAGCATTTGCATTGAGTTCTTTGCATGGATGTCCACATCAAGGCAGTTGTTAACTTATAACTTTATTGGTCCACTAAGATTTTATGAAGCATCTCATCCATTACCATATGATATCTTTCATACATTTCATTACTAAAGAGAATTTTAATTGCAATGTTTATTACTATAATGTACATATTTTCACACATATTACCAAATTCATCAATAAAATCAGTGTCCTCCAGTCTGATCCCTATCCATGATGTTCTCTACTACTGAGTAAATCTACTTGCCATATCAATGAAGTACAAGATGAATATGCTTTTTTCACTTATCCCATACTATCAAATGCATTGCTACAATTTTGTTAAGGTCTGTTGTTAAAGGGAGATTCACAATTGTGATGGTACTATGGCTTTTAAAGGTTTATTTTGTCCTGGTCCATTTTATGAAGAAAGGTTGAGATAGAGATGCCGAATAGTCTGCTCAAAGCCAATAGTGTAAACAGCTTGTGAGACCTTGGGTTTTTTAAAAAGTTGGAACAATAGAAGCAGCCTGAATGGGTGGGGTCAACTTTCCACAGAACCTGGATTTTTAGTTTTAGCTTTCTGTACTTGCTGGGGTCTTGAAGCTGGAGGTGGAAGTTCTTATTCCTTTCTCTGTTATACCTAAAAACTAGGGTTCTCTTCTTGCTGCTAGAATTGCAGGTGAGATAATCTGTTTTACGGAATTTGCCTTTGCCAACGGTGTGTTTATGGGATGTTACTATATTGGAACTATAAATTAAAAGCAGTTAGTATGTATATTATTTTGTCATGCATTTCAATAGACTTGCAATTCAGCTAATTCTTTTCTTTTCTTTTTACTTTGTCTGTATTTTAGCTGTAGTATAAGTGTATTTTGCTTAAAAGTTGACAACTGACCAATAGAATTGCATCTGGAATGCAATGCCTTACAGTCCCCTTTAAAATACAAAAAAATTAGGATCTCTTCTTTTTAATAGACTCTCTTCTTAATAGATCTTGAGGGGTTTGGTCTGGTCCATACAAACTGGGGGCTCTTATTGGGAATTACATACTAATTCCAGGTTGGGTTTAGGTTACTAGGCTCAAAGGCAGTGAATGGCGAACATTGTTATTTCTTATCTTGGTGTTGCATTTGGTTAGTTTAAACAGAGTGTACTTTGTGTAATAATGGATCTTTAAGTGGCTAAGAATTTTCTGTGACTGGACAAAATCACTGAGTATTTTGCAGAAAGTGAGCAAGGTAAATCTTTCGGGATTAGCAAACAAGTTGAAGTTGGAGTTGCCTGTGCCTCTGAGTAAAGGGGAAATAATTGCAAAAATGGCTCTACATTTACAATTGCCAGAATCATTGGGGATTGCTAAAATTCAATTGCAAATGAAGCAGCTTGAATTAGAGGCAATGGAAGGGAAAAAGAAAAAAAGAAAGAATAGCCCTGGCAGAACAGAAGAAAAGGAAAAGGGAAAAGAAATAGTTTGAATTGCGATTAAAAGCAGAGGAAAAAAAAGTAAAGGGAAAGGATGGTCTGAGTAGAAGAAAGGAAGGAATATAAAGTTCTTGAACTTCAGAGGTTGGAACTGAAAACTCAAATTCTACTTAATATGGTGGAGGTAGAGGTAAAATTAGGAGTAGTAATGAGGATAGTTATAGAGAGCAATCCCATCATGGTCAAAGGTAAAGTGAGTGTCTATTTAAATAAGCATTGCCCAAGTTCATTTCATTTGAGAAAGTGGCTAAACAAATAAAATGGTGGGTGACCATGTTGATCCAAACAAACATGATAGGTCGACTAGTGAGGTATTTGCAACACTATCAGAGGAGGTATCTGGAGAGCATGATGAGGTGAATAAAACCATCTTAAGTGCATATGAACTAGTACCAGAAGCTGACAATGTTTCAGGAATCTAAGAAAGGAACCTGGTCAAATAGAATTTGAAAGGATCAAACAATGTAATTTTAGTAGGTGGATAAGGGCATTGAAAATAGATCACACATATGATGCTCATATAGAGATGATTATTTTGAAGGAGTTCAAAAATTCACTTCTTGAAGTGGTGAGAACTCATGCAGAAGAGCAGAGAGTTAAACCTGTAAGGTCAGCAATGGAAATGGCAGATGATAATGAGTTTGTTCATAAATCAAAGTTTGGCTTCCAACATCAACTTCAACCTGGGAGGGATACAAACTGGGGAAAAGAGAAATTGTTAGCTGGTAAGGGAAAAGGAGGTAGTAAAAATAGTTTGCCACAGGGTAAAAAGGAAACCCATGGGAGGAAACAGAAGTAAAAAAGCTCAGGCATTTTCACTAAAATAAGGTAGGCCTCATGAAGTTGCAGTGTTGGTGGTTTAGGAAAAGCACTAGGAAGACAGATGTGGGAAACCAGGATAAGACAATGAGCTTGGAAAAGGAAGTATGATAGAAGCTAAAAATCTGCTCCAGAATGTACAACCTGGTCAGGGAATGGTTGAGAAGAAAGTACCAAAGAATTTAAAGAATTTACTTGCATGGGTAAGGTTTATTCATGTATGCCAGGAGGAGTAGGTAATGAATTTTAAGAGATAAGGTAGCAAGTCAATCTTTTATGCTGAGAAATGTGGAGATATGTAATTCAGAAGGGCTATTGCCAGACAGAGTGGTAACATGTGGAATTCATGGTGAGACGAGCAGTGTTCCATTACATGAAGAGAGGTTACAGAGACCGATGAAATGTGGTGGTGATGGTAGGACTAATAGAGAAATTTTCAGTTTGAGAAATACAGTTTATCCTGGGTAATGGTGTAGTTGTATCACAGGTGTGAGTGATGGCTACCATAGTTGAAAAGCCAGTGAAAAATCAGGCAACTGAGGTGTTGCAGGAAGTATATCAGGGGAGTTTTTCTGACAGGATGGAAATAAGGTTATAAAGCCACAGGTTGAAGTGGGAGGAGAAATCAATGTATAAAGATAAGGAAGTTCAAGTTCAATTATCAGAAACAATGTTTGCTCAAATGATTGAAAAAAGAACAGGTGGAGACAAAGTGAATATTTTTAGTTCAGAGAAATTAGCTGAATTACAATGGAAATGGGAAAAAAACCTGCACAGAAGAATCTGAGTGTATCCCAAAATATTCCTCTCTCAAAAAATGAAGTTTTGATGAGGAAAAGGAGACCAACACATAATTCAGTGGATGAAAGATGGGCAGATGTTCATCAAATTGTATTACTAGTGGATTACAGAAAGGAGATGTTGTGGGTAGCATATGAATTATCAGTAGGAGGTAATTTGGGAATAAGGAAAACTCAAGCGAAAATACAAAAACATTTTTATTGACCTGGACTGCATGAGGATGTGATTGAATTTTCCGGGCACATCATACATGTCAGGTAACTGGAAAACCACAGGCAATGATAAAACCAGCACCTTTATTATCTATTCCTGCATTTGAGAAACCTTATACAACAGTTTTAATTGATTGCTTAGGACCCCCTGCCTAAAACAAAAAATGTGGGAATCAGTATTTGTTGATCATAATAGATGCATCTACTAGATTTCCAGGGGCCAGTTCATTCTGCAATACGATGGCTAAAAAGATTGTAGAAAAGTTACACAATTCTTTTTTTACTACATACGGACTACCTACAGAAATACAATCAGATCAAGGGTAAAATTTTACATTAAAATTATTCAAGGAAGTTATGGATAGCTTGGGAATAAAACAATTCAAATCCATTCTGTAACATCCAAAATTCCAAGGACCATTACGATGGCGACATCAAACTTTAAAGACCATGTTGAGGACTTATAGTCAAGACTATGGAGAGGATTGGGATGAAATAATTCCACTTGTACTTTTTGCAATTAAGGATGCACCTGATGAATCAACTAAATTGAATCCATTTGAATTTGGTTTTGGGCTTAAGGTGAGAGGACAACTGAAATTAATTAAGGGGAAATTGGTAAGTCAGAGTTCAGAGACCACATCTTTGGACTATGTGTCAAATGTTTGAGCAAGGTCAAATAGAGTGAATGAGTTGGCTAGACAGCATTTGGAAGCAACACAGCAAGTGATGAAACATGAAGCAGACAAGAAATCAAAATTTTGAAATTTTTCTATTGGAGATAAAGTGTTAGTAATACTCTGAGTGGTTGATAAACCTTTAAAAGGTTTAGTATGCCTTATCAAATCAAAAGGAAATTGAGTGAGGTGAATTATTTGATAAGAACCAAGAAATCTCACAGAGTGTGTCATGTGAATATGCTCAAAAAGCACTTTGATATGAAAGAAAAGCAAAAGGAGATTGTATCACTAACTACAACACAGAGTGAAGAACCACATTCAGATGATTTTGAATTGAGCATTCCTCTAATTGAATTGGACAAAGAGGAAGTTCTCAAAAAATGGGATAAATTATTAAGTTTCCTTGTAGAGGAAAATTGAAATTACCTGAAAGTGTTATTGCAATCACATGGGGACATATATGGGAATAAATTGGAAAGTACTAATCTGATTATGAGTGATGTAGATATAAGAAATGCTGTTCCATTTAAGTACCATCCTTATGGATTTAACACTCTAAATTTGGCATAGGTTCAAAAAGAGATTGAATCCATGCTCAAAGACAATATATGAAAGCGTGTTGCAGCAAATGGAGTTCACTCATAGTAATGGTGCCAAACCCAAATGGTACCCAACTATTACGTATGGACTATTGCACAGTTAAAGCAGTTAGAAAATCTGATTCATATCCCATTCCATATTTGGAAGACTGTGTTGAGGAGGTGGGATAATCAATTTATACTTCAAAGTTGGACTAACTTAGAGAATAGTGGCAGGTACCTTTATCTGAAAGAGTGAAGGAAATTTTGGCTTTTCTGATGCCCCATGGGCTATGCCAGTTTAAAATCATGCCATTTGGCTTGAAAAATGTTCCAGCTACGTATCAAAGATTAACCAATAAAGTCATTTCTGGATTACCCAATTGTGTGGTGTTCATCAACAATCTGGTGACTTTTAGTCACACACGGACGGAACATTTGAAGCATCTTTCTGAATTGTTTGATTGTCTTCAGGAAGTGGGCTTGGTGATAAACCTGGCGCAGGGTGAGTTCACAAAAGCCTGAGTAATTTCCTGGACCATGTTGTGGAACATGGATAAATGGCCTCATCAGATGTGAAAACATAGGTTATTCGGGAGTTTCCCATATCGTTGATGAGGAGGGAAGTACTATGATTCCTGGGATTGAGTGGTTTTTATCAGAAATTTTATCAAATTTTAACAGTGTGATTGCTCCTCTGATTGACTGGTCGAAGAAGTGCAGAAAATTTCAGTGGATGGAAGAATGTTGGAAGACATTTGACAGCCTGAAAGTGTTAACCATTTCCCCAGTGTTAGCCACACCTAATAATGCAAAGCCATTCAAGTTCACTATCAATGCAAGTGATATGGTGTCGGTGCTGCACACTTGCAAGAAGTTGACGAGAAGATGGAAAGATCTATTGGGTATTTTTCCTGAGATCTGAATAACCATCAACAAAATACTGCAAGATTGAGTAGGAGATCTTGAGTTTGGTATTGGCATTGCAACATTTCAGAATTTGTATTGTCAATAATGTGTCTGAAACAATTGTATATACTGATCACAAACCCTAAAAGTTTCTGAAAAAAGTTAAGGATAAAAATACCTTTACATGGAGCTTGTTATTGCAGCCATTCAATTTGAAAAGTATATATGTGGCAGTACGAGAGACTGAAATTGCTGACGGGTTATCATGACATTTTATGAAGGAAGTCAGAGGCATTTCATGGTGAGAGAAAAACCGATTGAAATGGGCTGTAGTAGTGAATGTTTGCATGCTTAGAGTCAATGAAATGTATATGTAATATAGGGAACTAATAGCGTAAGGCTAAAGATTTTAAAAAATGAAGCCATCTTTGCATATTGATGGCTAATCTTCTTAAAAGGGAGCTATGATGATTCTATGTTTTTAAGAGATGTATTTTGTTCTGGGTTATTTTATGAAGAAAGTTTGAGATAGAAATGCTGAGTAGTCTGCTCAAAGCCAACAGAGTAAACAGCTTACAAGGCCTTTGGGTGTTTATTTTAACAAGTTTGAACAATAGAAGCAGCCTGAATGCATGGGTTCAAGCTCCCACAGAACCAGGATTTCTAGTTTTAGCTTTCTGCAGTTGCTGGTGTTTGAAGCTGGATGTGGAAGCTCTTATTCTTCTCTCTGTTACAGTTAAAAGCTGGATTCTCTTCCTGCTATTAGAATTGCATGAGACAATCTGTTTTACTGACTTTGCCTTTGCCAGGGGTGTGTCTATGGGATGTTATTATTGGAAAAGTTAATAAGAACCATTTAAAATATATATTACTTTGTTAAGCATTTTGAGAAAGATATAATTAAATCAATTCATTTCTTTTATTTTTATTTTAATCTGTATTTTAGCTGTAGTGTAAAAATTAAGAGTATTTTGCTTAAAGTCGATTGTTTGACCAATTGAATTGCATCTGGTAATTGAAACATTTCTTTAAAATAAGAAAAAGTTAGAATCTAGATTATCTTCTTAATATATTGTGAAGGGATTTGGTCTGCTTCATAACATATCAGTTTGTGATCATGTCCTATATTTTCTAACACTGATCTGCTCTATATAAGTTTAATGTACTTGTTGTCCTTTACTCTCAGCTTCAAATTATTTTTAACTTGTGGAACACGTCCCAAAGCAGTTTTGAGGTAATTGGCCTTTCTTCCTTTAAACTCCTATTTCCTCATGCAAATAAAATCTCTTTAACATTTTGATTAGAGATAGTTTTTCTTGTTAATGGGAAACAATAATGCCTGGATGCTGTAAACTGTAAATCTATTGACTTTCCTGAGAAACAATTGTATTGTTGTATTCTATGTTTAGTTTCATTTGAGTCTTTTTCATAGATGGCCTGTTCAACATTAAGGGTATTTCTCAGCTCACTAATGAGGAATCACCATTCAATTTAATATGTTATCCTCTCAAAATTTGATGGTCCTTATCATTTAAGGAATTTGGATAATGTTTTCCACTCCACGTACCGTGAATGTGCTTTCACTGTCCAAAACAGCAGAATTATATGAGCCTGCAAGTAACACTTTCATTACTGGGCTGAAACTTTGTCATTAGTGCAATTCCCTCTACCTAATAATTTTCTACATTATCTTCTTCTGAACCTTCCTTGTTATGTTTAATTTCTCAAATCATGACAGGATAATTCAATGCATCTTGATATTTTAAACAAAACATGTATTGCCATACCCTGGGGGTTCTTGGTGTTCATTCTTCTATTATTGTTTCCCAATTCCTGTGGTCCATTGTAATTGCCAGAGGGAACTTTTTAGATCAGATTATCTTTTTGTATTGACATTTTTGACCTGTATCTGGGTGGTCTCATCTTGCTGCTACAATGGAATGCTTGAATTCTTTGGTATACTGCTGAATGACTTATTTGAACCATTATGTCCTGAAGAGTGAGTGATTTTGTACATTTTTGTTAGGCCTTCGGATATCTCTTCCAAAATACCTTTCTTTCTGAAAATCTAACAGTAGTTAGTGCTATGCTCCTACCTGTGTTTATCACCTTAACACAATCCAAACATTCAGAGGTAAACAATGTGTTGGGAATTTCTAAGAGGAGGTTTTACAATCTTGAACATAATTTGCTAAATTCCATTATATATTATCATCTGACTTCCTAAATTTGTTGATGCCCCACTATGCCTTATATACTTTTAACAAAGTATGTTTCTTATAAATGTTGTATGTAAATCTGAATAGATTACTTTTCCTCAGTGTTCAACTCTTGAGCCTTTAGTTTGGTGAGTAATTTGCATGTGATCCTGTTTCTTGCAGAAAGTGACAGTACCCGACAAATCTTGTTTTCCCTTTGGTAAGATAATGACTTGTCTCCATATATTTACTTCATTTTTTCAGAGCTATAAGGTTCAGCTTCACAGAAGACTGGTGGGAAATTGTATTCTGATTCATTGCACTTAATTCCAGCCAGTTTTCTCAGAAAGAAAATCTTAAATTACAACTTCTGCATGAGAAAACTGATTAAGCGCCAATCCTCACCTTTCAGCAACCATCCTCTGCAACCAATCAGATCCAAGTCATTCGGTGAGACAGAAATCAAGTCACCTTTCTTTGTAGAGAGAATGTATTAACTTTTGATTTTTGAACTAATGTTAACAAGAACTGAGTTAATATTTGTTGTTCCTAACTAACCTGTTTGGAGATGTTATTACACACCTCTGGAGCAGGTGGGCCTTGAACCAGAAACTGCTTGCTCAGAGGTTAGGGAAGGGGAAGGCACTGCCACTCCACCACAAGAGGCAACCCAGATCACTCTTACTTTTATTTGAAGCCGCTCAGTGTTATGGATCTTTTCAAGCAACCTGTAAAAATTTGTTGTGATGCATCTCTGGAACAGGTGGGATTTAAACGCTTGCCTTCTGGCTCAGTGGTAGGCCACTACCACTGTGCCACAAGTACCCATCTCAGTCTTACTTTGTTTTTCTTAAATCCAGGAGTGCTCTCACACAAAATTGAACTTTCTTTCCCCATCATCAAATCACCTGTGGTCAGGTCAGTTTTACTTTTGTTTTCTTTCGTTATGTCCAGCAAAGGTCTTACACAACTGAACATTTTATTTCCCAACACCAAATGACTGTGACATTTTTGTTTTTGTTTTAACTATTGATCGCCACCAGTAATCACCCTTGTACTCAATTAGGTATTTACGTGCAAAGCCCGTTAAGGGAACTCTGTCTTACATATCCTACCAAACAGAGGTCTCTCCTGTTCCTGCTTTATATTTATCAGTCAATGAATTAATCAATCAACCCTAAGTGCCTGCTGAGCTACTTGCTATATCAATAATTCAGTCTTTGCAATGTTTAGCTGGAGGTAAATTGAGCTTAATCAAAGTTGGATGTTAAACAAAGAGCTGTATTAAACAGAAGGAAAGGAAAGAGGTGGTGGAGAGTTAGTCAGAAAAGAACATCTGATGGATAATTACATTATTTCAAAGTATAATTTTGAATATTTTCACTTTTTTCTCTCATTTTGGATATACACAGTTTTCAGTTAAATGGAAAGATTTTGCTGATGAATTAAAATTCAGGAAACTCTTTGAGTGATTTCTAGAATTTGATAGTCCGATTTTGTGAATAAAGTAACAATTATACAGAGACAAAGCCCCTTACAAATGAGGAGGAAGTAATCTGTACTGGATAATGTTAACAGAAGGGGCAGGTTTCTCCATTTGCGTTCAGGATCCAGATGTCAGGGTCAAATGTGTATTCGAACCGCACACCACATGAGATCATCATCCAACATCAGTTTTGCCTGGACTGGCTGTTTAGTGACCAGGCAGCACAATCACTGTCCAACAATGGATGGTGGGTGGAAGGCTCAAGCTGGAGGGCCTGTAGGAGACTTACAGCTGAGAATCAGCTGTTGCTTACCATTAAGGTAGTAAGGGAGAGTGTAGGTACCTCTATCTTGAGGTGCCCTCACAACACTTCTAAAAGCTTTAAAAATTTGTCAAGATGTTTAAAACATTTTTTTTCCATAAATGGACTCAGCTGCAGGACCGCAATTGTGGAGGGGTATATTTGTGCAAAGGGTGGCCTGTGGCTATCACTGTGGTCAGCTAGGCAAGGGGGAGTCCTGAAGAACTACTGCCACCACCCATCCCCACTCTGCCACTGGGTGACAATTTCCAGGCAGCTGCCGAGCTTCTGATGCTATGAGGGGCCTATAGGCCAGATGGAAAAATACAGCCTGTCAAATAACAAATAGCAGTAATTTGCTTTTTAATTACCTTAGTAAACTACTGACTGATTATAAGTGGATAATCATTCCAACCTTCGTAAACATGGCTGAGAAATGGGATGATACCAACAAATTGGCATGGCAGCAGTAGCAACAGGGAACTATGTCCCTGTCTGCTTCCATTTCCACTGGCCTCCAAATATCTTACCTAGGAAGTCTGACAAAATTGACATCAAGAATTCAAGTTGTGCAGATACAAATAGCCAACAATCCTTAATAATATATATGTAAAGTGAGAGTGATTTTTTACTGTACTTCTTGAAAAATGAGAGCATTTGTATTTGAGGATAAGGAGTGAATTCGCCGTGCAGGATTGTAATTTGTATGGCATTAATTCATAACACAGAAGCAATCATGCCACTTCAGCCAACTATGAGTGAATAACCTATGTCAACAAGAACATTGGAAAGGCTAAAAATATCTGTTGTTCATGACAAATTAGTGACAATTATGTTTGAAATTTTAAGGCAGAGATTTATGATGTTTAATAGTGAAGTGGGAACCTATTTTACAATCTCACCTTTTTTTTTCAAAAGTAAAATGCATTTGGAAATTTCTTTGGAGAGAAATATTTGGTGTTTGAGATGCACTAATTATTGAAAATATTGGTCAGTTCTGTTACAATCTCAGGGAGAGACTAATAACTTTTTCTTTATAAGAAATCCCAAATCCCAGTCCTTTATGACTGAAAGAATGAATCCACAAGATTCCATAGTTTGTAAAAGATGAATATTTACTACACTAGAGTAAAACAAAACAAAAACTAAATGCTCTCTTAGATATCCTTGTTACACTCAAATTCCCAGAACCAACATAAGTAAAATATGAATTAGCAGGCAAATTATGGTTGATTATAAACTACGCTAAACTAACAGCTAACCTGATCCTCAGTCAACAATACAAACCAACCCAAACCCTATGGACATAAATTTTAAGAAAGGTGTAAGGTACTTAACAATAATTAATTCAGCAAAAATAACTTAATTCTGGAGAAGGTCCTCAATTCAAAGAAAGATGCAAGTTTACCAATGTAGCAAACAACTGCAGCAACTATGTTTTTGCTGATTTTCAGATCCTGTATCTAGTCTTTTCCTACTTTAGTTTGTCCATCCTGTACCATCGGACTTGTAAACATCAACTGAGCAATGAGAGCTCTCCCTCTCTTTTTATATGATTCCAATCAGGTTCAATATCCCCAAAAACTTCGGTTTCCAATTTCAGTTTGTCTGAATTTCCTTAGAAACTAAGGGGGTCAGTTTCCAATCTCAGGTTTATTTTTTTCAATTTGGGAATGCCTAAAAGTAACAAGTTTTGATTCTATGGATTTCACCACTGGTTATTGTTCCAAGTCCACAGTTATCTTTACTGTCTCACTGATCACTGTTTAAACCTCTGATGTGTCCATTGCCAACATGCTAAATTTGCTAATACATGTGTAATCTGATATTAAGCCACTGAAAACAAGTTAAGTAATTGTAATGAATTACATTTAGTTTGATGTATGCTGGTCAAGTGCTTAGTAAATTGATGTTTAAAGAATTACAACTTTTTGAATTGCACCTATGCAGCTAAATAATATTTGAAAAATTACCAAGAATCGTCACTGTTAATAGAATGGTCACAATCAAACTGCATTATTTCAGTTTGGGGCAGGATGACCAGTTGAGAATGTGGGACCAGCTTCCTGTGAAAGCTTTTTCAAGCAGTGTTAAATATATTGTAAAGACTAGAAGCTGGTAGAATATGCATTTAAAATTCAATGATCTTTTGTATTGCTTTAATTGATTTCAGATGAATTCTAATAGAAACTCTATGTTTGCATATTTTCACTTTGGAATGGAATACTAAAATCAAATTTATGTTTCCAAACTGTAATACTGGAGTCCAAATGTCTTGCAGGCATGCCAGTTCTGTTCTGGAATTGTAACAGCTTGATTGACAAAGGTGTGAAGCATATTTGGTGTTTTTATACTGTAATGCTTAGTCCTACTCATGTATAGTTAGTGATGAGAATCTGAGGACATTGCATCTGCTGTTCTGTATACTCTCAGTTCTTTCTCTTCTTAGAATTTCTTGACTCTATAATTCATTTAACATCCAACCTCGTATCCTCTGCAGCACAACCTTGTCAACTTTCACCTCTGTGCTATCCCTAGCTTAGACCATTTGCCACTGAAACCATTATTCATAAGTTTGCCATCTCTAGATTAGACTATTCCATTATGTCTAGTCTCCCATACCCATTCTCTGTAGATGTATTTAATCCAAACATTTGCTGCCCATATCCTGTTCAATCAACCCTTACAGAGATTCCATTGTATGTAACTTGAAATTGTTCTATAAAGTGTGATTTTTTTACATATCACCTCTGTGTTGCTGGACATGTAATTTAATACTTGTTACATTGTATATGCCTTTAAAATAAACAACATCATTTTAAACAACTATGAGCTTTGGAGTTGAATAAATTCCAAAGTCTGAAATCTATTCCTGGATAGAATTGTATGGTGCCCACCAGCAGGTTTGCCAGCAGAGAGAGCTTGGAAAGTCCTACCAGTGTCCTCCCCACTGCCTAGCCGCCGTCCAGAATTATATCAGGACAGACGAACATGGGCTGACCCATCTACCGTCACTCCAAGTAATGGCTACTGTCTCCTGTTAGGCTTCAATTATCAGGTGTGTGGTAATAGGTCAGGAAGTGGGTGTTGGAAGAGAGGGTAGAGGGGAGAAACCCAGCAGTTTGCCTTCACAGAGCTTGGGTGAGTTAGCACAATTTACACATAGAGGAAACAATTAATGTACATTGATAATCGCTAAAAGTTTAGATCAGGTATAACCCATTACACAGTTGATTTAAGTAGTATTTGAGATTCTGAAACCTCACCATATGTAAACTTAATTCTGGCAGTTAATGAAAATCTTTGTGTCTAATCCCATTGGATGGCTTAAAATGGACAAACGATGATCAGATGTTCAAAAGCTGCTTCTTGCTCAAATATAGAAAGCGCTTTTATGGTGCAAGAGAGTCTGCATTTCTCCCCATTCCTTTACATGGGGACTTTGTGTGCTGTTCCTTTTCTCCAACTGAGAATGTTGACAGGAGACTTGCTACTGCCATTTCCTCCTCTATACTGGCTTGTAGAAAGTGGCTTAGGATTGGTCATCCCTAAAATCTTTTGTTCCCTGTGGGAAATACACAGGCAGGAGCTGAATACTCATTGCACAGTACTCAAATATGCTACTGCATAGGTTTTGAAAATGATGTGCTATTTGCTGAAGGTAGAAGTTTAAGCTATTAGAGCAAATTGTTTGATCACCTTTTTATAAGCTATTGTCATTACTGTGAAGTAAAACGAAAGGTTACCACTTGAACTTGAAGACATCAAAAATATTGAAATAAACATATATTCACATAGATCCACTTAGACTCTGGATATTCACAATTATGCAATGGGAGGGCAGGATGTCATACACTTCATTTTGTGTATGTCCTTAGAGAACAATGGGGCCAGGTTTTGTGGTTGGTGACTGAATGGTGCAATCTATTGTTACAGTTACACTTGTCTATTAACTCTTTATGACATTTAACCAGACCTTACCCACCCTTCAAGAGCATTTACAACTACTCCATCAATGTGACTACCATTCAGTGGACATGTTCACTCATGACTGCACAATCTTCACTTGAACTGCTGAATACAACAAATGTTTTGAGTTATGCCAACATCCCAGCTTTAGTACTGAAGACTTGTGCACCAGAGCATTTATGCTGCTAACCAAGCTGTTCCACTTCACATAAGCTTTCCAGTACTGTGGAAATTTGCTCAGACATGCCTGGCCAGATTTTCAGGGTGTTGGAAAGATATTTCAGACCTTTAAGAATGGTGGGTGAGTTGGAATGGATTCAGAAGTCCCTCACTTATTTACAAAAGTCTCCAATTTTGCTGGTGGGGGAAGGGAATTGGATGTGATTCAGACTTTTGGGAAACACAATCAATAATATGAATTTATTGCTGGGTTCAAGTGAGTCTCATTTTGGTTGTTTCAAGAGTTTTAACCACCGAATGGCAGTCACAGATTGATGGAATAGTTGTAAATACACTTGAAGGATGGGTAAGGTCTGGTTAACTGTCATAATCTGAAGATTTTCTTAAATCCCCTAATCTTCAGACATTAAATAGAAAACAGGCTTAAGTTGTCAATGTCCATCTGGTGTAAGTTTGAAACAAAAATCACCATCTGTTCATGCATTTTAAGAGTTTTATGTTGACATTTATCAAGAGCTATTATTACTTCAATACAAATGTTTGGCACATATCCTCAGGGTAATTTCCTCAGCCTAATCATCTACTATTAGTTCTTTAATGACCTTCCCCCCATAATAATGTCAGAAATGGACACATTCGCTGATGATTGCACAATATTCAGCCCCACACACAACTCCTCAGCTAATGAAGAGGTTGTGTACATGTTCATCAAGGGTCTGAGCAACATGGGCTCATAAGTAGTAAGTAACATTTGCAACACAAATACCATCTCCAATAAGAGAGAGTCTAAACATTTCCACTCATCCTCCTGGGGATTGCAATTGCCCAGAAACAGGACCAGCATGTAAGTTCTCTGACTTTAAAAGCAGGTCATGGAATAGTGATTCTGTGGCAATTCTTCCCCTGACTCACAAAGCCTGTCCACTATCTTAAAGGTACAAGGCAGGAGTAGAGTAGAATACTGTCCACTTGCATGGATGATGACAGCAGCAACAAAATGCAAGAAGGTTGATACTATCCAAGACAAACCAACCTGCTTGATCAGCATCCCACCTTCCACTGTAAGAACAATCACTCTCTCCATCACTGATGCACCATGTGTATCTCTACTGCTAACAAGCATTCCACCAACTTCATCAAGACTCCTATGACAGGACCTCCGAAACCCCTCTATCATCCATAACAACAAGGTTAACAAGTACCTGGAAATGCCATCGTCTGTAAATTTCCTTCCAAATGGCACACCATCCTGATTTGGACCAATATCGCCTGTCATTATGCCAAAATCCTGGAACTCTCTGCCTAATAATGCTGTGGGTGTACATGCATCATGTGGACTGCAGGGATTGAACAATGGGGCTTACCTTCTACCAGACAATTAGGAATAAGAAATAAATGATAGACTTGCCATAATTTCATGTCATTTAAACAAATAATAAAAAAACTATCAGCTGATTATCATAAAATTATAGTGCTGTCAGAGCATCTTGGTCCCAGGTGACTCAAGTAGATAAGTGTATATCTCTTTAACTAATGAAATTGTACAACAATTAATGAATAATGTAGAGACTGAACCAGAAAATTTCTTTTGGAAAAAGGAGTTCAGATCCAAAATAGTTATAGTTTGCAAAATAAAGAAAAAGAAGGAAAGATTGAATTAAGAGAGAAATATAAAAGAGAAAGAAGGCATAAAATAATTTTTTTAGAATGCCAAACAATAGTTAAATTGATTGAGGTAGCACATCAGTTAAAAACTTTTTCCAGTGTCAAAGAAGTTGTGTGGTGGCAATTACGATTTTTCACAGCATTTAGAATGCACTCAATGTACATTGCATGAGGAAGCCCTCACCTTTCTGTCAATGTTGTACAAGAAAGCACTTTGACTCAATGCCATTAGCATACAGGTTCTGAAGCAGAGGGCAGTATCCGGAGAGCAGGAGAGTCGACGTCTTGAGCATAAGCTCTTCATCGCATTCCTGCTGCTCGGATGCTGCCTGACTGGCTGTGCTTTTTCAGCACTACACTTTTCAACTCTGATCTCCAGCATCTGCAGTCATCACTTTCTCCTAGGTTCTAGTTTATGCATATAACTTTGTATGTATGATTGCTAGAGGTTGCTGTCCAATTTACTCTTTAAAAATGGTCAGCACTGATAGCCTTACCAGTATTTTTAAATGGTGAGAGGTGCTAAAATGTTGATCTTCAGAGTGACCTGGTTCTTGTACATAAATCATGGATAGTAACCTGCAGGTACCGTGAAGTATGTTAGTCCTTATTAGAAAGGCCAATACATACAGAATAAAAGCATCTTACTACAATTATATAGAAACTTGTTACAGTTTTGGTCTCCACATGAAAGAAAGATGTACTTGCTTTAGATGGAGAACAACAGCACTTTCACAAGACTGAATCCTAGATGAGGGATTTTTTTCATAAATTGTAAGATTAAGTAGTTTAGATTTATATTTCTTAGTTCAGTATTTCCCAAAGTGATATTCTAAGGTCACTTCACCACTCAGTTTTCACCAGGGGACCATTACAGTTTTAATGCCTCAAAAAGGAATCACAATGGGAACAGTTTTGGGAAACCATGTCCTCAAGTTTAGAAGTGATTGCATTGAAATTTAAAATTCTGAAGGGGCTTTATGGTGAAGTGGCTGAGAGTGTTTTCCTTGACTGAGAAATCCAGAACTTAGTGTCAGTGACCAGTTAGAACTGAGAGGTGATTTTTTTTCACTGCTAAGGATTGTGAATCTTTTGAATTTTCTACAACAGATAGCACCGAATATGCCAGTGTTGAATCACTGGATCACAGATGTATAACAACACAGAAGGAGGCCACTCAGCCTATCATATATAAAAGCTAGAAATCAGTTGATTTTTGGATACTGTAGGAATCAAAGGTCATAAGGATTAGGCTGGAGCATCGTGTTGAGAATGATGAAGCAGATGCTGATTGTCTAATATTCTTATCCTCTTCCTAACTGTTGACTCAATTTTGCATTCAGCAATGACCTTGAGGAAAGCTGCCTACAAAAATCATAGTTAAAAATCACACAACACCAGGTTATAGTCCAGCAGGTTTAATTGGAAGCACACTAGCTTTCGGAGCGACGCTCCTTCATCAGGTGATTGGATACTGTAGGAATCAAAGGTCATGAGGATTAGGCTGGAGCATTGTGTTGAGAATGATGAAGCAGATGCTGAGGGTCTAATAATCTTATCCTCTTCATAATTGTTGACTAAAAATCTAGCAACCTTTGTGAAACAGAATTTCTCTTTCTTTGTAAAAGGGCATGAAATAAACTGGCAGGTGTTCAGCAGCAAAGATGCTAGAAAGCTGAGCAAATAACCCAAATATTCTCACAAACAAGCAACCAAACAGGTAAAAACATAGGATTCCTTTACTTTATATTAAATTTTAGCTGGTGAAGTGAATAATGCATGGGGATAGAGACTAAATTATTATAAACACAAATAAAAATATTATTTTTAAAAAGGGTATTTTTTTATCATGTTGGATAGATTTAACATTGTATAAATAAAAAGCCACTGTGGTAGTTTTGCAATAAATATAAATTGTGCACACTGCTAAATACCCATTGCACCTCATTTAAAAACATGTCACCTATCAAATCACTGGCAGTTTAGGATTTGCGTTTTAGGGGACCCCATCAGTGCACTCTCTGGAGGAGCATGAAATCACAGGCAGAAACTGTTCATTTCCCTAGATGGCCTTCCTATCACTCTTTAACTTCCTCTTCCCTCACCTGTCTGCTTCAAGTTCAGTGATCCTTCTTCAAGTTAGTTGAAGCCAGTTAGGGCTCTCGTGGTCAGTGGTAGTGTCCTTACCTTTGAGATAGGAGACTCAGGTTCAAGTCCTACTTTCTCCATATGTGTATAAGTGCAGCTCTGAGCAGGATGATTCAGAAACAGCTCAAGATAGTTCTGAAGAAGGGTCACTGGACTCACAATGTTAACTCTGTTTTCTCTCCCCAGATGCTGCCAAACCTGCTGAGTTTCTCTAGCAATATCTGTGTTTGTTTGTTTCAGATCTCTAGCATCCACAGTTCTTTGTTTTATTTTATCTGAGTGATGGAAGATCTGTCTTCACCAATTACCTTCCTTCTGAGCATTATTTAGTAAGGGGTTGCTGTGATTGTTGGGGATGCATTCTTTGCTACTCCTTTGGATGGTGGGATGGGAAACCGTACCAATGGAAAAAACACTTCCCCATGTCTTTCAATAAGGTCACCTCTCATTCTTCTAAATTCCAACGTGTATAGACTCAAACTGCTCAATCTCTTTAGGACAATCCCTTCTGCTCAGGAATTAGCCCGGTGAAACTTTTTTTTGAAATGGGGATAATTTAATATTAAATAGGGAACCCACAATGTTACAAAGCTCTGCTTTTCAAGAAAATCATATATCTACAGGTTGAAAATCACTGACTACATTTTGAAAGACTAAAACAGCAAATTGTTAAAATAATTGCTAAGAATCAGGTGACTTTTATGATTTCTGGCAATGTTTCAGAATTGTCTCACATTTCTGGAAAATTCTAAGCTAAATAAACCTGGGTAGGATCAGCACTCCCTTGTGTGGACAAACAAAGCCTTCTCTGGAATTCATATCTTGTACTGTGTTTCCATTAAACAGAACACAAAGGCTAGATTTCATGGCCTGGATATCCATCCTCAAGTTTGGAAGTAGGAGTTGGAAAAATTCCTGGCTCAATCTGCCTGCCAGTATAAAGTTTCAGAAAATATAGAAAATATAGAACTTCCAGCAGGGAAGTTCTACAAACAGGAGTCAGGAAACTGACTTTGGACATTTTTGGCAATGCATTGTCTGCTGGGTGCTGCTTAATGTTCCCATCTTGCTGCTGTGGGATTTTATCCCACTTAAGGTAAAAGCAGAAAAACCCTTCCGGCTCATTCCTTCTGCACACTCTATGCCCCATTCATGCCACTTCATGTCCCCTAAAATAACCTCCAAGGCACCCCATAACTCTATGCAAAGATATGCTCCTCTATTTACCTCCCATTGCCCCTCATGACCCCAAAGCCAAAAAACTATTCCATTCCACTCTATGACATTTCCATGCCCATTCACCAATTATAGAAGCAATGAATCCAATAATGACAGTGGGCTATGTAACACGTGCTTTAAGAAAAATGCAATCATGTATTGAAAACGTCTCAGTATGTTTAAAAAGAGCCACTCCTTTTACTACAATTGTCAATCATCCAGATCCTTTAAAGTTTGAATATCTGAAACTGTAGGCACTTGTAAACTCTTGATCTTGTGTCCATAATCATTGTGAAATTATGGAATAGACAACCAGACTTGCCAATCAGGGGCTCAGGCAATTCAATAGAATAATGGATGTTTGGGATCCCAGCCATGCCTCATTCTGCATTGCAGCACTTCCAGAAGGCAGCTAACCTCAAGCATATAATGAGAGATGCTGCATAAATGTTGGCCTAGCCAATGACACTGAAACCCTGTGAATGAATAAACAACAAAACAAATTGTCTTCCTGAATTGGGTGCACATTGAAGTTGAAAAGTTTTTATTATTTTTCTTTGACTGGTTAAGTGCAATAAATGATGTCTTCTTTTCAAAAAAAAGCTCAAGAAAACTTACCTTTTTGTCCCTTTTATGGTTACAGCATATAAACAGTTAAAATCTTACTGAATTGTCAAGTATATTCTTTAAAAGAAAACGCTTAAGGTCAAATGAAAAATGAGTAGAGAGGATATTCATTCCATCTCACTTCATCCAATCATAAAAAGCTTGTACTAAAAACTTTAGACAATACATATGCCTAATATATTGTACAGTTGTTGCAAGACTCCCCTACATTTTTAGTGCCATCTCCTTTGCAATAAAGGCTAATGGTTCATTTGTCTTCCTAATTACTCATTGTACCTCAATGCCTACTCTTTGTGATTCATATATAAGGGCATATAGGTCCCATTTTACTGCAGCATTCTGTAATTTCTCTCCATTCAACTACAATTCTGCTTTCTGTTCTTCTTACCAAAGTGGGAAATCTGATGTATTGATGGTTAATTGGGACAGGAAACATACTTGCGTTATGTTTGGAGGCAATGATCTCTAATTGTCTGCTTGGGAAGGTCAACTGACTCAATTCACATTTGCAGTGCTTTCCTCAGTGATCCTTTCATTATTTTGGTCAGGTTATTTTTAGTTCATGCACAAATCAATGATGATCGATGCTTAAAATTTATGTATTAGAGCAACAATATGCATTAAATGTTGGAATTCATTTTTGTATGTACTTCTAGGGGATCTACTTTGTGCTCCGTTAAATAATATTGATCTGCTACAGCAATTGCTTCAGAATGTGCATCCTAAATTGTGATTGCTAAGAAATTAGGTTTATTGATCCTGATCTTAAAATCATATGAAAAGTATTTTAAAAATATTTTGTGTTCCTAAAAAGTACCTGACTTTTGTTTGCCTAGCCTGTGCTTGATAGGAATGATACAGAGCTAACTAACTCTCTCAAAGTGCTCTTTCTTTACATAAGATTTGAGAGTATGTTTTTTTAGGCTGTATTCCATATCATAACCACCCACAATGACTTTTTCTATTTTCTTATACATCTACTTTGTTTATTGTTCCACCTGTTGCATTGTTATGTGAACACAGATTGAATATTCTTCCATAGCAATAAATTTAAAAAAAACTTGTAAACATTTCTCATAACAAACACTGATCATTACATAATTTCACAGAGAACTTGGAATGTGATTTGAATATTGCCCAAAGGATAAAAAAGATCTTGATTGAACAAAAGGTTTTAAGATTTTTCAGAAATATGCCCAGATTTCAGATGATTAGATTGCCTCTAATTTTTTCTATGGAGACGACTAAGATATTGAACATTCTGGGTATCTGTGGATTCTGAGAATCTGTGGGACTCATTGCTGCAGAAGGCTGTGGAGGCCAAATAACTGAGTGCTTTTAAAACAGAGGTAATAGGTTCTTGATTAGTAAGGGGACCAAAGGTTATGGGGAGAAGGCAGGAGAAAGGGGTTGAGAAACATAATCAAATGGCAGAGCAGACTCGATCAGCCTAATGGCCTAATTCTGTTCCTATATGTTATGGTTTAATAATTGAATTGCAAGCTTATTGATTCGATATACTAATTATTTTATAATTGACAAGTTTACTATTTTAATGAATCAGATGCTTGGTACTGACCCTTACTATTTTTAGGCATCAATGAGACACCGTGTCCTTCATTAAGAAACTGATTTATCCATTCATGCAGTCACTGTGTCTTCTGATCAGAGCATGGCATTTACTTCCAGTGTCTGGAAAGTGTCTAAATACATGTGTTCTTCACTCGACTATGCACTCCACATTTACAAGAATGTGGCAGTAAGTGGGTAGGGCATTTTTACTGTTGGGGAAATCTCAGATGAGTGGTGTGTTTTCAGATCCTACTGAATTGAACAGCTAGATATAATTAACAAGTTTTCTCTCTATTTTCTTATGACAGCTAGCCTGATTTGAGACGCCAGCCTCTGGTAAAACAAAATGTAACTGGGTACGGAGAGGAGGGAGAAGAGGGTAAGGATGAAGGGGTAGGTGGAAGAGAAGCTGGAGTTCAGAAGCCAACAAGGATGAGAAATTAGAAAGGTCTGGGGATGGGTAGGTTGGGAAATTTGGGGGTAAAGAGATCAGATTTCACAGCAGAGAGCGCAGAAGAGTGAAGGATGAGACTGGAAAGGTTGGGCTGGTTGGGAGGAAATTGAGGCCTGGTTGAGGGTGCATGGTGGGGAAATCTGATCACAGGCTGGGGTGAATGGTTGATCATGGAGTGGAAAAGTGCCTCAGGGTCAGCAATTTGTAGTCATTGTCAATAGGTGCATTTTGTGGACTAGGTGAGAAGTATTCTTTCCCTACCTGGTCTGTATTTCCAACCTCATTATCAAGTTGCTGCCAAGACTGCCTATATCCATCTATGTAACATTTTTCAACTTTGCCTCTGTCTGCTATTAAAAATCTCTTCCATCCCTTTGTCCTCTCTAGGCTTGACTATTCCAAAGCATTCTCGGCTTTTCTCCAACATTCCGGTATCTGTGAAGCGGAAATCTTCCAAAACAATAAAGCCTGTATCTTAACTCACAGCATCTCCTGTTCCCCTTTCACCCCTGTTCTTGCTGACCTACATGGCTGTGGTCAAGCAATGACTAGACTTTAACATTTTCAAACTTATTTTCAAATTGCTATGCCCTTCCCTATCTCTATAACCTCGTCCAGCCTGTAACCTTCCGAGATATCTGTGTTCCTCTAATTCTGACCCCTTATGAAATTCCAGTTTTGATTCATCAACCATTTGTGGCCAGGCCTTAAATTGCCCACATCCCAAACTCTGGAATTCCCTTCCTACACCAGTTTATGTGTCTGCCTCTTTCTCCTTTTAGGCATTTCTTAAAACCTATCTTTTTGACCAAGATTTTGGTCATCTCATTGAATATTTTGTTTTGTTGTTCAGTGTATTCTACTTTTTATAATACTACTGTGAAGCACCTAGGGATGTTTCATTAAGTTAAATGTGGTGTATAAAAATAAATTGTTATTCTTGATGCATTCTGCAAAACATCCTGTGTAAAAGCTAGCTGTGTAAACCAGCTGAAGTAACTTAAATTCAGGAAGCAAAGTAAGGTGTCGGTGTTTTCCAAGTGTTGCAGATTCACCTTTTCAAGAATTTGCAGAAACCAGTCTCCCACCCCCTTTCTATCACGATTGTCAGGAGATATGCTTGGCTTCTGCTGCAAATGTACTTTTAAACATTTCTTCCCTCTTTGCTTTTTATCATTATTTCCAGAATTTTCCCTGATGATTGCTGGTATGGCTCCCCAACAGTGTTGGCAACATCTGAGACCGGATTGCAAAAGCATTGGCAACACTGACTGCTTGAGTATAACAGGTTGTGCTTGGTCTGCTGACATTCCTATATTTGCTTCCCTCTCACTAATTAAATAACAGGCACAATATCTCCATGCTTTTCTGTCATAACATGTTAGCCCACACTTATCTGGAGCATTTCCACATGATCATAATATCACTAGTTATCTGTACACATGATACAATCAAAACAAATGACATTGTACAATATGCACATGCACACTGTGGTGGAAACAACATCATTGTCCAATGTTTCACAGTCAGTTAGAATAATCATACTATTTTCCTGTAGCAGATGTCTCTTCCTTATATTTATCTCTATTGCTCCTGTGTATTTTCTATTGAATGACAGCTTCTTCGATAAAAGAGAGTATGCAATATTAATGCATAGTGACTGACCTGCTATATAATCATATACTTATGTAAATTTTATTTGTATTTAGGTTGTACTCATTGAATGTAAATGCCTATATATTTTATTGGTATCTAAGTAATTCATTATATTATTTTTCTGTGAAAATATAGTTTTTAACATATGCCACTCTTTTTTTTTAATCCTCTGCTTTTTACATCGCATTACAAGACATCTTCAGTACAGAGATATGCTGTTCAACTCAATGGTCTGTATCAGTATTATTTTTTGCACCTGAGGCACTTCTCATTTTAATTACCTTTTTTTGCACCCAAATCCCCCATTTTTGTGTTCTTCTATAATCTTGCCCTCCTCAAGGATGCCTCAAACTTTCCTTTAGGGTGCTTTTATTTGATTTGTTGGACTGTATATTTATGTCATTTGTTCCCTACCAAAATTTAAATATAATGAAACTAAAACTATTGAAATCAAATTCTCCATATGCACCTTTTCAAGTCACTCAGTAATCATTAATACAATATCATTAATACAATTTCTTCTTCATATTTTTTTCACAGCGTACCACCTCTTAATATTTCCTGACAGCTGTATCATTTAAATTCTGGTAACATTTTGAAAATTGCTTCTGTACATTCTCCAGTGTTTCAATGTTCTTTTTTGTGTTATGTAAATCAGAATTACAATGAGTATTCTAAGTACAGGCTAACCAACGTTCTAACTAAATTTAATATTAACTCCCTGTTGTAGATTCTATCCTATTAGGGAGAGAAATTCCCTGACTTTATGCTCTTTAAAACCTTACTAATTTGTGTTGGTGTTTTAAGTGATGAATGAATTTGGATACTCAGGGCTCTTTGCTCCTGTATCCTATTTACACTGGGATCATCGTCAATGTGAATTTGTGGAGGCTGTTTCATTTCTGTCCATGACTTTTTCTAGCTTGAGCAGACGTATGGCTGTGGTTGAGTGGGAAAGTTTGGGCGGCACGGTGGCACAGTGGTTAGCACTGCTGCCTCACAGCGCCAGAGACCCGGATTCAATTCCTGCCTCAGGCGACTGACTGTGTGGAGTTTGCACGTTCTCCCAGTGTCTGCGTGGGTTTCCTTCGGGTGCTCCAGTTTCCTCCCACAGTCCAAAGATGTGCAGGTCAGGTGAATTGGCCATGCTAAATTGCCCGTAGTGTTAGGTAAGGGGTAGATATAGGGGTATGGGTGGGTTGTGCTTCAGCGGGGCGGTGTGGACTCGTTGGGCCAAAGGGCCTGTTTCCACACTGTAACTAATCTAATCTAAAGGAGGCTGAAGGGGTTCACAGTTCAAAATATTCACACTCAGCCAAATCAAATCTGAACCTGTGTGTACCTAACAGCAGAGGTGCATTGACCAATTTCCCTCATGCCAGCTCAGTCCCAATCAGAGTGTTATGGATGTGGCCCGACCTTCTCAAAATATTTCAAGAAGATAGTGCAGACCCAAACTCTTCTAGTTGTTTTAAGCAAATGTAAAGTGGATATTCCAGGAGTGATACAGCTGGCCCAACCACTCAGTTATAAAAACAAAACAGAATTTATTTATACATGAACAAAAGAGACCAGAATATAGAATTGCGTAACCTATCTGAAAGCCAAATCAACTCTATTGCAACTCAATTACACTGTTCCAAATACTTGCAAAATCCCCATAAACACCCCTTTGGCAAAAAAAAGGTAAAATTAAACATATGTTCTTACAGGAGAGATGTCAGAGAGAGAGAGTGGATCAGCATGGAGCTGTTTCTATGGGGTCAGCAGCTTCTCTGGTTTCCCAACTAAGACTTGACCAGCTTCAAAACTGTCTGCTTGCTAAAACCAAACCAAACCAAACCATGAACTGGGAGAACTGGCCATTCCCCTTTCATTGTGCAAGCATTTTTTTAAAACTTAAAAGCTTCTTCAAGTAGATAAACACAGACAAATTGGAACCTATGCCTTTACGACCCCACTGAAGCAAAAACAAGGACAACATAACCTTGTTAAAGGAACAGCATCATCACAAGAGCAACAAATTTCCGATTTAAAAACAATTGTTATTATGGACATCAACCACCAGAAAGGGTGATCAGAATAATGATAGACATAGATATCTTGCAGAGGTGCGGCATGAATATCTAAACCCACCGCTCTGTGTATCTGTTTCTAAAGCTTTCAACATTGCATAATTGTACTAATTGTAAGGGAGCAGACCTTAGAGAAAAATGGGAGTTGAATTATTTGTACTATAGGATACAAAAGATTTGTTCTGACATCAAACCTTTTATCATTGTCCATTCACTCTGAATGGTGTTCAGCCAAATTTCTATTCTTAGTCACACCACTGCTGGAAAGCTGCTCTCCTCAATAAGATGGCATCCAGCAAATTGCTCCAAAGCCTATAACATGTCCTTTATGGATTGTATGTGCTGCTCTGTTGTCTGGAATGCTCCAAATTTCTGACCTCCACAGCACTTTGGTGGCTCATCAGTGCAACTGACATCATTACCGGTGATCTGGGTTGCCCTTTTCTAGTCCAAATTACTATTAATTTTTATTTTGTGGATCAGGAAAGCATGAGGGGGTCTTCAGATTCACCTATGGCCACATAATATTTGAAAAATGTCAAGTTTTCACTTTATACTTTTGACCTCAGGAGATAAGCTCATGTTGTATAGTCAGCAGAGAAATAACTCCTTAAGAACAGAGTGAGCTCTGGATAAAGAGTTGGTATTTATTTTGTATGACATTTAAAAAGTTTATATTATTTTCTGTACTGATGGCATTTGTCTCCATATGCATGGTTTACAGCTTCTGCCCAGTGTGCGCACTAGGATTACCTTCTGCGCTATGTTTATTGCCATTTAGGGCAATTTTTTCAGATGGATTTGGAACTGCTCACCATTTTAGATTCTTGCCAATATTTTCCTTTCCTGACCTTGACAATTTATTCAGGTGCAAGACATTGTCGCAACCAGACTTCTTCAGTATGGTTAAATTTTGCCACAGGCTCAGTTTATAGTATTAGTTTTCCTTGTTATGCATACATCGGAATATAGGGGAAAGCTTAACTGAAGAATGGGAAATGTTTAAAAATAAAACAAAATAACTTTAAGAATATATTTATCAATTTTTAAAAATGCAATATCCTGGTTAAAATGATTAAAGCATGCTTAATATTATTGATTTATTGTTTTCCCCCTAATTTCTGTTGTGCTTGAAAATTAAATTCATGTTTCTTAGCTGTTAACTTCACTGTCTAAATTATGTGTGTGTGTCTGTGAATGCTGTACAGAAGTGTACAGATCTCATTTTTGATCCTTATTCTGCACTTAATTAACTAGCGCACTCTAACTCAGCTGACTGGTGAGAGGGAAAATAGCAGTTGAGATTACTGCTCCAATGCATTGATCACTACGAGATACTAATAACGGGTGTTATAGTACAGGAATCTTACATAATGCAAACACTCACCCCCAACCCATTTTATAGCATCAAATTCCTTCCCTCATAATCTAAAGATTTTTAACTTGAACAAGATATTGGAGAGCTAGTAGGGACCATCGGTTATTACCTTCAGAAGAGAGAAGAAATTTGGGAAACAAATATTATTTAAGCTATTAGGCCTGGTGATAGCAGGAAGAACTAATTCATAGGAATTTTAATGCAGCAATAGAACTGAACTGAATTAATATACACTGAAATGACAAAAGAAATCTGAATTTTTCTGTATTTATAACTTTCTGTTCTGATAGTAATTAAGCATCCTGATGCTACATGCTTTCTGCTGGTTAGTTTGCCTGATACTATTCAACTTCATTTATCCAAATGTGTTACATTACATTGACAAACATAATCAGATAAAACTTCACAAATGATTAGAGAGGTCTTTCCGGGAAAGCTCCCACTTCAATTAATCTTCACATATACATTTCAATATTGCTGAAATTCTATTTTGTCCTCTTGACCTCATAATATTTGATTTAGATAATTCTCCCCAGCCGATGGATACTTTGATTCACGATGTCATTTTCAGTGAAGGCACTGAGAGATATTGCTTTCTGTGAACTCGTTTAGTATATTTTGAATTGATAATGTAGCATACATTATTCATATTTTGCAATTATTTTTGAATTAATTAAGGCATTTAAAATGACAACTAATTCAATAAGGTAAGCACAGAGAAATTATTTCTTCTGCTTGAGGAATCTAGAACAAGAGGGCATAATCTTGATATTAGAGTTTGGCCTTTTGGGAGTGAAATCAATAAGCAATCTTTCACAGAAAGGTTCTTGGTCATATAGAATTCATTCCTACAAAAGGCTATGGATTCCGGACCACTTTAAATTTTCAAGACTCAGCCTTTCAGATTTTTGACAGGTAAAGTTATCAAGGGATATGGATCGAAGACAGATAATTGGAGTTGAGGTATAAAACAGTTATGATTTATTTGAATGTGGAGCTTGTCTGAGGGATGAATGGTTTACTCCTGTTCCTGTGTTCTTAATTGCATTTTGAAAGAACACAGTTCAGAAAGAGAGATTATTGATTAGTGAATTTGAATTAATACATTTGAAACATTATTGCTAAGACAATTATTTGGGACAGGAAATTGAAGGCTTAAGTGTAATATTAAAATGGTGCTTGCATTGAGATAATAGTGATTATTTTATGAATCATTTTTATTCATTCTGTTAAAAACATTGTAGGAAGATCAAGTGTAAGCTGAAATGGACAAATAGTTAATCGATTGTACATTGAATTGAGTACATAGCCAATCATTTATGAAATTGGTGTCTTAAAATATGATACAAATATTTCAATATAATTTAATCTGTACCCTACCATCTCCCTTTATCACACACTTCAATAAGCAAAAAGCATAACTGTTGCATCCTTGGTTGAGCCCAGTCAGCATATGCCTACAACCTAACCTGATATTGGGGGATAATCAAATTCTAAACTAATATTTAGTAGTGGACCTTATCCACACAATTCAAGTTCTCAACCTCTTCCTATCTGTACTCCAAACATCTTCCTATTCCCTTCACAAACATTGATGTCAAAATGCAAGTCCCGTTATATTCACATCTTAGAGTCATAGAGTCATAGAGATGTACAGCACAGAAACAGACCCTTCGGTCCAACTCATCCATGCCGACCAGATATCCCAATCTTGAGGCACGTAATTAGCCGGCATGGATATGGAAATAGCTATGGTAAATTAAAGAGCATCTTTGCTATTTGCAGTGTTGAGAAAATAATTCTGTGTGAACATTAATGAACATACCGGAATAAAATCATGGAATTTGGAGCACAAAAGAGAGCCACTTGGTCCATTGTACCCATGTCCATATTAATTCTTGAATTATCCAATTTTGAAGTCAGACTTTGTGTTCTTTATTGATGGCTGCTTTGGTTGTCTTTGTTGCCTTCATCTATCTGAATTAATTTCATTGGAGGCTTGGAAGCTTTTGGCCACAGTAAATGAATTGAGATGTGAGAACTGAACGTTTAATCCTATGTTGAAGACCTCTCTGATGCATTAATGATAATATCTCTCATTGTTTGCTAGCCATTTTATGCTTTGGTTATGAATTAGTTTAATTATTTTTATTAATACATAAAAATCTCAGATGCTGAAAGAATCAGGCTGTTTACTAGCTCAGAAAAGGTTTCAAACTGAATTTCAAAGAATACATTGTATTGAACTGCCAATTGAAGTGTTGGAATGACTGGAGAAATTCTCCTACATTTACATACACAACACAGTTACCTCCTGGGCAAAATATGGACCAAAAATGAAATTAATTTTCCGGACAGGAACAATTGTAACATGTAACATATCCAAATATGACAGAAAAACAAATATTTGCACGAGAACTGTATTTTTTTCTCTTTAATCTATGACAGGTTTATAGAATAATCCTTGAATATATGATATTGGGTATTGCAGTTTATCAGGTCTACCCTTCATGGCAGGAAACAATTCATCCAATTATCGGAGTATGGATGCCCATTGAAAATAATGTGGATAAAAATGCTTAATTATCTACTAATTATCTACTTATGTCGATAGTTTTAGTTTTCATAGGAATCTTACAAGCATCTGTTCGATATTCCTGTGAATTACATTGTGAGTGTTCAGTTTATCTTGTAATGCAAGTATCAGTATTTTTCATCGCACGTGATCTTTTCTATACCTGACAGTATTTGCACAGAGCTGAAGTGCTTGTTCACATAACTATTTGACAAGCAATTGATCTTGCTAAATTAATTATACCCAATGAGGTTATTCTTTAAAGAAATGTTTAAGATTATACTCTGCAACCTTGCTCTGCAGATGCTTGCCATTTAATGAAATGTTCTCCAACCTTCAACATGTAAAGTTGAATTATTCCTGAACTTAAAACTGAAGCAAAAAACACTGTGGATGCTGGAAATCTGAAATAAAAATGGAAGAATTTGGAGGGATATGGGCCAGGTGCTGGCAGGTGGGACTAGATTGCGTGGGGATATCTGGTTGGCATGGACAGGTTGGACCAAAGGGTCTGTATCCACGCTGTACATCTCTATGACTCTATAAAATACTGAAGAGACACACCAGGTCTGACAACATCTGCGGAGACAGAAAGATAGAGTTACCATTTTGAGTTCAGCATGACTCTTTGTTGAGAGAGTTCTAAGAAGTTCCAAAGAAGACTCGTACACTGTTTTTCTCCCCACAGATGTTGCCAGACCTGCTGCAGTTCTCCAGCACTTTATTTCAATTCCTGAAATTAAGTTAGATGAGCGAAGGAAGATTATGGGTTAGGCAACAGCAGTAATATGTTATCTATTTGTAAGTACAACTTGGACTTTTTAGCTCATTGCTAATGCTGCTATGTAAATGTGTAGGTCTTTATTTCTTGAAATTATACAGATTTCTAAAATGATAATAAAGGAATTATCATTTTGAGGTTGCGTGCTATATTGAAATATAATAATTTAGTGAGACCAATTGTGTATTAGACGTCAGTGTGAGCAGGCAATTCAGCTCTATATGAATATTGTCAGGCATAGAAAAAGTCATCTGAGATGAGTGACGTCAAGGTCCCTTGTCTCCCTCTTGTCTACCATTGATGCTGAGCATCTATGTCAAGAGTCAAGGAATGCAAGTCTGTGCACATATCAGCAGACACTGAGTGTATTTGATCTGGCTGTCCACGGCAATCTCTAGCCTCTCCATGCTGGAATCAGCATGCTGAGAATGTTGTGGAGTCCTCTATCCTTCAGTTCAGCTTACCAAATAGCTCTGTACTTGCTGTTTCTACATATGTCTGCTTATTTTGATGAAGTCATCGATGACTAAGACCATAGAGTCATCCTCTGCCTGGGGCTGAGCGGTTGCCTGGTCTCTCGCAGTCCTCTGATTGTTAGAGACCTTGGGCGTTTTTTTGAACAGGCAAACATGCATCCAAACATATGAACAAAAAACAAGAGTAGGCCGTTTGGCCCTTGGAGACTGCTCTGTCATTCAATAAAATCGCGACTGATCTTATTTTAATCTCAAAACTGCAATATTGCATACCCCTGACAATCTTTCATCCCCTTGGTAATCAAGAATATGTCTACCTCTGTCCTAAAATAATTTAACAATTTTCTAGTCACTACTTTTTGAGGAAGGGAATTTCAATACTCATAACCCTATTAGAGAAAAAGTGTTTTCTCATTTCAATTTTCATTAGGTAACTCCTTATGTATAAACTATGGATTCTAGTTCTAGATTCTCCCGCAAAAGGCAACATCTTCTCAGCATGCACTGGTCAAGTCCCTTCAGGATCTTATATGTTTAGTTAACTCTTCTAAATTCCAGAGGATACAGGCCTAGCCTGTCTGGCGATTTCTCATAAAGTAATTCACTCATTCCAGAAATTGATCTCGTAAACCATCCCTGAACTGCTTCCAATGCATTAACAGTCTTCTGTAAGTATTGTTACTAGTACTCGACATAGTACTCCAGATGTATTCTCACCAACGCCATGTATAACTGAAGTATAACCTCCAAACTCTTGCATTCAGTTCTACTGATGATAAACTATAACATTCTATTAGCTTTCCTGATGACTTACTGTACCACCATTCTAACCTTCTCTGTGATTCATACACTAGGATACCCAGGTGTCTCTGTATCTCAGAGCTGTACAACCTCTCACCATTTGGAGTATATGGCTTATTTTAATTATTTCTGTTAAAATGAACAATTTCACACTTTCCCACATTGCACTGCCTTTGCTCGACCTTTGATTTTCTCAACCAGCTGTCGTGACATGTCAGTGCAATGCTAACCTGACAGTTCTCCTCAGTCTATTCTTAAGAGAGAACCCACCAAGGTGAAACTCTCTGAGGTCTGATTAGCATCCTCCTCAGATGTGAAGCTGGAGTTCAATGTCTCTGGCAATTGGCCTTTTTCAGCTGAGATTTGCTTAGTGCCTCTATTGCCTGCGTAAGAGAAGAGAAAGAATTAGTTGTTTAAATGAGATAAAAGATAATGCTGATGAAAAATTACCTAGCTTTGGTGTTAATGGGAGAACACTGCAGCAAAGAACAATGAAGCTTCCTGCGTTGACTGGTCATCGAGGACTCCCCATCCCTAGATAAGTTGTTGTGTTCAGATTTGGCCAATTTCAGTATTTTTTTCTTCATAAGGAGTGAACAGCCTGATGTTCACCACCCGCTGCTGCTCTTGGCCCTCTCAGCCTGGTTGTGGTCCAACTTTTTTCTGAATGAGATAAAGGAAGGGTTTGATCGAAGTGGTTGGGAGAACAGTTAGTGGTAAGGCAGGAGCAGGGAGCGAGCTGTCCCCAGTGAGTGAATAGGAAGTATTGAGTGCAGGAAGGATTGGTCATTTGGGAGGATCTGGTGGAGGAGAGCTGTTAAGTGGATACGATACATGCAATAATGAGAATTTTAGTCAATGAGCCTTAGTAAGTTGAATGTGAAATGGCAGGTTTAGTGTGAGTGGTTGCTCTGTGAGTGTGAAGTAGTAGAGGGAAGATGGAGTTGGCTACCTTTGCAGATTGTAGAAAACATTTCCATGCATATGTTTCACCCAAGACTCAGCACCGACCTGAACTGCAATCTGTACCCAGCCTGACTACATCTGTTTCTTTGGTCTCCTTCCATGGTGTAGCAGAGAAAGGATGCCCCTCCTCTGCACTACCCCAAGCACGAAAATCTTGAGGTCCCTGTCATAAACTCTGGAGTTACTGTGTCTTCCTGGCCTATGCCTTTATTGCCACAGCGTGAGGCCAGTTCTTGACTTGCAGTTCTTCAGCTGTTGTGTGGCTTGGTTTTAACTATGGTGCCCGTGGTGTGAACATAAAAGATCCCCGCAGTGGGGGCACTTCCCACCTCTCCTGCAGCAGAATTCCACAAAATGAGACCAGTTGTACAGTTAATGAAGAGAAGAGCAGAGATTGCCTGAGAAATGTCATCCTAAGCTATGGAGGACTGGCCTACATGAATTTCGCTAGACAAAATACTTTAACTAAAAATAGGAAAACACCTTCCACGGTGTCAGAGTAGTGAACGTGAAAATGTATGGATTTTCAGAGTTGTAAGAGAGCCATTTACTAAAAGAATCGCCAAGAAAGTTTTTAATTTGAAAAAGCTATCTGAATTGTACATTTTCTAACTGCTGTGGAACTGAAAGGAGATATGAGTCAGAATAGAACATTTTTCCACACTAAGTGGTAAAACAATGAAAACGAAATAGAATGAATGTAAAAACCTGAACATAAAATAGTTACAAACTTGCTACCTGTGGCTGGGAAAGAATGTTGAAAGTGTGTTCTAGCCTAACTCTCAATGAAGAGCAGAAAATTGAGACAAAGAGATTTACAAACGTCTTTGAACCTTATACTAGAGTAACTTATGAACGGTACTGCTTCAACCATTAGAACTCAAGGGGAAATGGAGATCATTAATCAGCATGCGACCATAATAATGCATTTACCTGAATCCTGAGAGTCTGGATGGTTAATGATATCATCAGAGATGAGGCTATTTTCGGCTTAAAAGATCCTTCCATTAGAGCATGCCTGCTGAGAAAGATGAAGCCCTGAGATTGTCAATCATTTAATTAAGCAGATAAATGTGAGAACAAATGCTTTATGCTGATAAACTGGGGAAAATCAGGTAAGGCAAGGACCTTGAGGTAGGAATTTGGCATCACTAGGAGCAGCAGGCAAGGTGAGGACTCCTGAGGCAGGCGCGCAGACTCTATGTGTTAGAGCTGATTGAAAATGGATCTTGCTCTACAGAAGGAAAAGGGATTTTGCTTTTTGGTGAGTCTCTGGTAAGTGATTAAGGATTTCTATTTTTAAAATTTAACATAGTATAGAAACTGATGGTAATGTTAATAAAATATATAAAAGGCAAAATAAATAAGTTAATAATGTATTTAAAACTTATTGGGGATTGTAGTTCAGGTAAGCACCAAGACTGTGGGAGTTCTTGGATACCATTGTGATTCAGGGTAAATGCATCTTCAGTTTGAAGTTAGAGCAGCTTCAGCTCAGAGCTTATGGGCTGGAGGCCAGGCTATTTTGATACATCAGAAAGGAGGTAAGACAAAATTCCTAGAAATATACCAGCAGTCAAGACTAGATGGTACAAAGATAACAAACATAAAACCCTGACTCCCAAACAGATCCTGGAAGATTATAAAAAGGTTTTTATAAGTCTTGAACATCTTCCTCGTGAACATCATGAATGGATCAGAATACAACGTATCTGCTCAGGAGAGTTCAGCTGCCCTCAACCGCAGCCTGTCAGATAAGATTGAAGAGCTAGAGGAGAAGTGAGTAATCATGAAGGTGGCAACTCCTAAAGGCTGTGATATCTGCATGGTGTCAGTGAAAAATCTGGATAACTGAGGCATAGATACCTCCAAAGGATCTCAATAAAACTCCTAGTAATGTGAAGAGATCTCACTGTCCCATGCATACAGTTGAAGAAATATCAACATTTTCCAAGACATGGATTTTTATTATCCTCAATATGAAGGATGGTTACTGGCAAGTGAAGCTGGAAGAAAGCATCAGTTTTCTTACTACATTCTGGATGCTATTCAAGGGCTGCAGATGGTTGGCTCATGCTGTTTGGCATTTCCATGTCTGCAGAACAGAATCAATGCAGACAACACAGAAAACTGGTAAGTTCCCCAGAGTGAAATCTATTTTCCATGATCTGCTAGACTATGGATGCAGAAACACAATGGAAGAATCCTTAGCAGTGTGTGGCGGTGTGACTTTTAGATGGAGCTCACCAAATTAACTTGAAGCTGAACAAGTGAAAGATACAATTGAAGATCTGAAACAAAAGCAGGAATTGCCAGAGAAGCTCAACAGGTCTGGCAGCATCCATAAGAGGAAAGCAGAGTTAACATTTTGATCATCATAATTCTGATGATGAGTCACTGCAATCAAAATGTTAACTCTGCTTTCTTCCCACAGATGCTGCCAGAATTCATGAGCTTCTCCAGTGATTTCTGTTTGGTTTCAGATCTCCAGCATCTGCAGTTCTTATTTCCATGCTATGCAATTGAAGATGCCTGAAGTCACGAACATTAATCATGTTCTGACAGCAAAAAGTACTTTGCCCAGATCTTGACGCAGTAAGAACTGTAGCAGAAGTTCTGTGACCAACAGATGTGAAAGCAGTGCAAAGCTTTGTTTGATTTTGAAGCATTTGTAGCAAAGTTTTTGCCTGATTTGTAATGAGCTTGTGAACCTCTGTGCAAGCCATTCCTAAAGACATGCACTGTTATCGGGATACAGCAGCTTTCACTTGAATGAAGCAACTTGTGAGGACAATGCCAGTGCTGAGATATCGAGGTGTTAATGATGAAGTCATACTTCAGTGTGCTGCCAATGAGACAGAGCTTGGAACAAATTTTATTTATAAAGAACAAGTGATATTTGCATTCAGGGCATTAGTGCAAATTGAACAACACCATAGCCATGTGTCTTTGCTTGTGCGCATTTTAATCAAACTTATTTGAGAGAGACAATTTAATAATGGATTCCGAGCACAAGCCACTTCAAAGCATCTTCTCAAACTGCTTCCTATCTTCTCCAAAGTCTTCACAAATAATATTACTTTGTGGATTTATTTGAACATGACACAGGAGCAATGGAAACATATGCTGTAATGCTGCCAGGAGTGGAACTACCTATGAAGGAAGTAGAGGATGATAATATTGAATGTGGAATCTTCCAGCATTGTTATTGCTAAGAAAATGAGAAAAGAGATGTTTAAGGGTAAGTATGTACACCATTAAGGAATTAAGCCTAGCCTAAGGAAGGCAAGAGAAGTGCAAGAGAAAACAAAGCAACAAGATTAAGGACAATAACACAAGAGCCCTATATTTGTACTGAATATCCAGGCATGATACAGAGCTGCTTATAATGCATTACATCCCAGACAGTTGATGGATGAAGCTTAAAGTAGACCTTGTCATTCTTACAGGAACTGATTATCTTGTCACCGTCAACTACTGTTCTGACTTAGGGAGTTAGATCAGCTGGTGCCAATGATTACCAGTTAGACTGTAAAATGCCTGAAAGCACACTTCACTTGGTACAGCATTCTAGACATTGTGATGAGTGACAATAGCCCTTAGCTCTGAGTGGAGAATTTAGCTACTTCATAAAGGATTGGGAAATTGCATACCATACATCATCCCACACTATTCCATATCAAATAAAAAGGCTGAGGTAGCCGTCAAATTGCCAAAAGGGTAATATAAAAATTGAACAGATCCAACATAGACGTGCACAAAGCAATCTGTGAGTAGAGAAAAATACCTACTGAAGGTAGAGAAAATAATCCAGTTCAATGGCTAATGTCATGCTGCTCCCAAACTACTCTTCCACTATTGAACAAACTGCAGAAACTAGCAGTAGAAATAGGCAGGAATGATAAAATCAAGATAAAATGACAAAAAGTAAGACTTGATTTCGATGAAATTGTTATTCCCAGAGCTGAGCGTTGGAGAGCCAGTCAGAATGCAAACATTCATTACTCTCATAGGCAGCTCATGTGGCTATTTGGAGCCTGCATTGAGCAATTGTCATCTCAATTGCATTTGGTAAACATGTAAAACCAGAAACATCATTGCTATTGAAGTCATTTATGTACAACTAAAAAAGTTGTGGCTTCACTACAGGCAATTGACCAGGAACATGTAATACAAGTATGAGCACTGAATACAAAATTATCATCAGGCTCAGGCATACACCATTCACCAGCAACAGAAATAAACCAGCCATAAAGTTTACCTCACTAACAGCCCTTACCATAGGAATGACAATCCCAGAGAAGGAGCATTGTACCAGGCATAATCTGGCACAAGAGGTATAACCAGTGATATTATGCATGCGTACCATTAGGAGATCTGTATGATTTAAAGACTTTGTATGAAATACTTGAGTAGAGATTGACAAAAATGGAACTGACTGGTGTTATCATGCTGTCATTGAGTGATAATTTCCTTTGTGACCATATATATTAAGTAACCTGTAACTGTAAATGATAGAGCACACATTTTTTTTATTTTATGAAAAGTGAGATGTTTGAGGAAATGTGATATTAACTTTAGTGTTCAATATGTTTGACAATATGTGAGTTACTTTTGACCATTATCACTGTTGTTGGTGAAGGCTACATAGAACAGGATTTTATCAATAGGGTACCATTCCCACTCTTATAACCAGAACTGTGGCTCACGTCCACTTTTTTTCTATTTGCCTTTACCCCTGTGAATATAATTAAAAGCTGAGTGAGAGCATCTTGCATGCAAAACAACATTTGATTTAATGGTTGAGGCAAGTTTCTCATTTCATTTATAATATCAATAATGAAAGAGTACTTGAGATCTGGCAGACATTAGTCTGTGAACTGGAATATATTTTATGTTGTCGGTAGGTATTTTTGTCCTCTCAGAGATTGCTTAGTGTAGGTCTGTACATCTCTGACAGTGTTGTATCTACAGATGGCCTATTAAAGAATCTACTGTTCAAGCCGGCAGGATCTGTATCACAGCCACAACATCCCTACACAACTCCATTACTGTTAATGTAAAAGTTGAGAGCACAAAGTTGGCACAGATTTCACTTTTTTGCATGAAAGCATCATCTTTTTTTTGTTGACACTTGCTTAGTAAGAAAGCTTAATGTACTAATATAGAATCATTGAATGCCTGTCACACAGTTAACATACATTGATGGTTACAGGGAATTTAGGGATATTTCCCTTATTGTGAAATAAATGATTATGTTTTTGCATTCACTCATTACTGAATATTAATGTTGGTGTCCAGTGTTTTATTCAGCACTCTGTGGGTCATGGATGATTTGCAGACTCAGCTCATCCTCCCTTCAGTACTTTGCAAAGGACAATGTCCAACAGCAATCTCAGCAAAGTAATTAAAATGTTACAGCTGAGCTCAAAGCCCAGTAAGGACACTGCTATACTGGGATAGACATACATTTGGACAGCCCTGACACTGCAGTTAAGGCTCTTCATTATCTGATCTTGACTGATTGTCCCCTAGACACAAGGCCCTTTCCAATTCTTTCCTTCCTGTTCCTGATTGCACTCTTGACCTCTCCCAGATCCCTCTTCCAATCCTCCATGACGCCCAGGCCACTCTATGAACCTTCTTATGTCTGACTTATACTTGTCAGTCCCAAGCAACAGTCCATTCTTCTGCTCCCCTCCCTTGTGCTGTCGGGTCAAATGAGGAGAACTGTTGGCCACAGCTGTGCAAAGCTGACTGGTACATGCCACCTTTAAATGGTTATGAACCTGGTGCGATTCGATTCAGTGTGCCACTGACTTTATTTTAAAATTTGGACATTGTTGAAAACTGATTCACATTAATTAATATTCACAAAATACAAATGTATTACAAATATGAACCCACCACAGTCTGATGTAATGCCTCAAGACGCTGCAATCACGAGGCTGACTTTAGTTCAGCATCTCAATCCAGAAATTGAAGTTTTGCAGTGGCATGAATCAACCGCCCTACACAACACATTTCCTTTCTTTGTAAACTCCATACAATCCCATGCCTTTTTCCTCCCTGAAATAATCACTGAAACCACAAATGACAGTGAGATAAATTAATAGATAATCCTTGTTTTGGTGGAATATCGGGTACAATATAACCAAGGGCAGCAATGCTGTTTCTTTTCAAATACCACTGTGCACATTTAGAGCCGTAATTTTCATGAGAAACACATCATCATTAACATGCCATCACTCTTCAGAACTGGACTTCAGTCTCAGACTAGAATTGGGGAAAAGATTTCATAGTTGGAGTCATACATGACACAAATGTGGATGGTTGTGGCTGTTGGAGGTCAGTCACCTCGGCTCCAGGGCATCTCTGCAGGTGTTCCTCAGGGTCATATCCTTGAACCACCAGCCTCAATTGCTCCAACAATGATCTTCCCTCCATCATAAAGTCAGGAGTGGGGATGTTTTCTGATGATTGCATAATGTTCAGCATTATTCACGACTCAGCAGATACTGAAGCAGTCCATGTTCAAATACAACAAGATGTGGACAATATCCTGGTTTGGGTTGATGAGTGGAAAATAACATTCGTGCCACACAACTGCCAATCAATGACCATCTCCAATAAGAGACAATCTAATCATCGCTCCTTGACAATCAATAGTGTTACCATTACTGAATGCCCCAACTGGATGAGCTGCATAAATACTGTGGCTACAAGAGCAAGTTAGAGGCTAGGAATCTTGAAGCAAGACATGTCCTGACTTCCCAAAGCATATCTGTTATTTAGAAGGCACAAGTCAGTAGGATGATGGAATACTCCCCACTTGGCTGCATGACTACAGTTTTAACCACACTCAAGAAGTTTGACATCATCCACAACAAAGCAGCCCACTTGATAAATACCACACCTACAAACATTCACTCCCTCCACCAGTGATGCTCAGTAGCAGCAGTGTGCACCATCTACAAGATGCACTGCAGAAATTAACCAAGGTTCCACAGACAGACAGCACCTTCTAAACCCAAAACCACTTCTGTCTTGAAGGACAAGGTCAGCAGATACATGGGAACCCCCACCACCAGCTGCAAGTTGTATTCCAAGCTGCACATCATCCTTCATTGTCACTGGGTTTAAATCCTGGCATTCACTTCCCAGTGCCATTGTGGGTCAACCTAAAGACATCAACTATAGAACAATAACCTTCTCAAGGCAACTCTGGATGGGCAATAAATGCTGGCCAAGCCAATGATACGCACATTAACTGAACAAAATAAAAAAAAATACATGCTCAACATTACATGGATCATTAACACATGACCTTCATACACACAGAATAGAGTGCCGCCAATGAGTGTTAAATGTGCAAAATTCTCTGCAAGCTCTGACGAAACTATGAAGAAAAATATCAAAAGCAATTTGTGGGATTTTTTGTTTCTGGTAATACTGAGTTACTAAATACATTTAAGATGTTGAATATCCTGATGGCTCAGATCAAAATATTTCATAATACTGTCTCCAGCATGGACAGGAGGCTTTTTGTAGAATTCCAGAGTTGTTCTGCCATGTGAGCTGGTTTCTCCTTTAATGGTCCACGTTACTTTAGCTTTATATTACCACATAGGCAACCTGATTAGAACAAAGGTTTAAAAATTTCATGTCAGGCTAGTTATCAACAGTAGTGCCCATCTGCTGTTCCTCCATGTTGTTCATAATTACTGCAGCTGATTTGTGTTATTTCATTTGAATCAGCATTTTACCTGTTCAATTCCCTCAGCAAAGAGTCAATGCCTGGACTAAAATGATATGAATCCTTATTATAATTCTGTTAATAAGGTAATTAGATTGTGTTTAACCTTCACAACACTTTTTCTGTGCTTTTTCTGAATGAGAAGCTTTGTACTGCATTGGCAGCTGGTGTACCCTAGCTCACAGCATGGCCAACTTCTCCACTTGCTACTTCTTGGCTGAATAATGACTTAAAACATGTCTGCACACAAATACCCTGGGGGCTTCCCACAGAATCCACAGTTTGTCTTGTCTGATGATGATAAAATGTGAGAGCTGATTTTATGATTCCATGCTTTGTGCATTATGAGTTTCAATTGGATGCCAAATCACAGGGAGTGCACCTACATTTACCCAGTATGTGATTCCAACAAAAGAAGCTGGGAGTACATTTTCACATGAGTGACTGCTCTTGTGGATTTTCCTTGGCTGCAATCCATGCCTCTGTTCAGTTTAATTTCCAGTGTTGAAGATTATCGAAGCCCCCCTCCCCGTGTTGAGTGGAGATGCTTCTTCTGGTTAGGTTTTCCAAATTATCAAGGTTATTATCTGCTTACATTGTCTTCATTTTTAGTATATCGATTTCCTTTGTGCTCTCTAATGGAGCTTTGTGCAATGTTCCTGCTGTCAAAACCTCAAGAAGTGTGTTTTTTATGAATTAATTTGTGGGACTTGGGCATCACCGGCTGGCCAGCATTCATAGCTCATCCCTATTTGCTCTTGAGAAAGAGGTGGTGAGCTGTTTTCTTGATTCGCTGTTGTCCTGTGATCTCTGAATTGTGAATTTGTAACACACATTTAGCCCTCTTTTTAGTTTTTGTTATCTTTGCAAGTTTGTTGCTTTCTTTCTCTTTCTCTTTCCAAGTTGAAGAGGTTGAAAACTTGATGTCGGAATTTACAGCTGATTGTTGGATGTTGCTTCGATAGCTGGCATGAACAGAGCACATCCTGGGAGAGAGTGAAGGCTCCTTTTTGTTTTGCATTTATGACAATGTACATTGTGGCATTTTATAGCCTGGTGCAGCATTATAGTCCTTAGTTGGCTTCCCTTTTGTCCATCTCGCTGTTGGGTAAAAACAATGGCTGCAGATGCTGGAAACCAGATTCTGGATTAGAGTGGTGCTGGAAAAGCACAGCAGTTCAGGCAGCATCCGAGGAGCAGGAAAATCATCTCACTGTTGATAACCCTCTCTCTCTCGAATGAGTCTGGATGAGTTCTTCCTGGAGTTATAATAAAATTTGTCGCACAGTCTGTCTTATCACAATCAGAAGAAAATTTCTGCTTTGTTACCTTTGATGGGGAGCATTGTTCCACAAATCAAAGCCAGTTATGCTGGAATTCCTTGTGGTGTTCTTCCAGTTCAGTGTTTTCTTAGACACTATGATTTCTTGCTCCTTTGAAAGGACCCACATGTTGCCCAAAGATTAATCAAATTCTGTATGCTTTCCTTTGTGATTGATTATGTCACCTTCGTCTGTCTGCATTTTTAGTCAAAGTGATTCAACAAGAACAAACGTGTGACTTCTGGGGGTGGTTTTAGAGGATTCTGTGTCTATTTTTATAAACAAATTATCTTTACAAAATTTTGTAGTGACACTGTCATGACACTGCACATAAAAATTTTGCAATCCATCTTGTATTCTTCTTCGTTGTTAGTTTTGATCAGAACAAAATCATATATAAAGGCATTCCATAAAGTAAATAAGCAGCCATTTCAGATTGTACTTACTGGAGAACACTTCACTACATAAAGGTGATCTTTGTGTTCTTTTGCTTCTATTATCTGAATGGTGACAGTTTAGGAAAAATCGAGGTACAACAAGACCTGGATGTCATGGTGGAACAGTCGCGGAAGGTTAGCACTGCAGCAAGCAGTGAGGAAACCTAATAGCCCCCTGGTCTTCACAGCAAAAGGATTTGAGTATCGGAGTAAAGTTATCTTGCTGCAGTTATACAGGGCTTTGATGAGGCCAGACCTTGAGTATTGTGTGCAGTTTCAGTCTCCTAGTCTGAGGAAGACGATTTTTGCTATTGAGGGAGTCCAGCGAAGGTTCACCAGACTGATTCCTGGAATGGCAGGATTGACATGTGAGGAAAGATTGTATTGATTGGGCTTATACTCACTGGAATTTAAAAGAATGAGGGGGGATTTCTTTGAAACGTATTAAATCCTGATGGGACTGAACATGTTAGATGCAGGAAGAATGTTCCCAATGTTGGGGAAGTCCAGAAGTAGGGATCATAGTCTAAGAATAAGGGAGAAGCTATTCAGGACTGAGATGAGGAAGGATTTCTTCACTCAGAGAGTTGTGACCCTGTGGAATTCTCTCCTACAGGAAACTGTTGTGGCCAGTTCATTACATACATTCAAGAGGGAGCTGGATGAGGCCCTTGTGGCTAAAGGGATCAAAAAGTATGGAGAGAAAGTGGGAGTGGGATATTGAGATTGCATGATCAGCTATGATCGTATTGAATGGTGGTGCAGGCTTGAAGAGTCAAAGGGCTTATTCCTGCACCTAGTTTTTTTTTAATGTTTCAGCTTCTGAGATTTACTTGGATTAGGTGCACATGAACGATCATAAATAGAGAGAGGAACTGCAAGATTCATGTAAATGTGAAACACAATGGATCCTCAATTAGCCTCAGTGTGGGAAGGTCATTCTCAATCTTTTCCACATTAGGTGTAGCTGAGGGAATTTGAGAAGATGCAGAATCTCCGCCCTGAGACTTGTTACCCCTTGTATGGCCCCCTGTGTCATCACCCATTCGGGGGAACAGGGCACTAATTCAGTCGCACTTCTGTTTCAGCTGACAAACTGAAATGAGTTCCTGTTGGAACAAATGAAACAAAGTGTTTCCAAAGTCCTAGTATTTCAACCTATGAAAAGAGCCCCCCAAAGAATTACACAAATATCAAATTGGCAGTCCTTTAGAGCCAGCCAGGATGCAGAGTAAATGCATTTTGTAAAAATTCTGCTTACAACTATCATTCAATCTAACTTGCATGTTTTTCTGTTTATGTATTTCAACTTCAGTCAGGTTCTGTAAATCCATTTACAATTATTTTTAACACTTCTCTTTTACTCTTTCTTCATGCCTTTGAACTATTTCCTCACTGTTTTGTATCTTTCCCATTCTTTCCGTATGGCTTTCACAATTTCCTCTCTGTCTGTTTAACTCCTTGTTTCCCAAATCTTCCATAGACAAATGGAATACACTCAACCAGAAAAGACTTTTCCAATCAGTTAACCAGTCTCTGATATATGCTCTGTACTTTAATCATGTGAAAACTACAGATTTAATACTGTTTCTTCCTCAGGTGTGAAAATCAATGTGGGAGAATTTGAGTAGCGACAGGGGGCAAGTGCCAACCTCAGCACTCACATGTTTTGACCTTCTCTCAGTCTGTCTCAATCATCTAAATCACATTTTTACTCACATGAACCCAAAATTCACACTAAGAAGCATCTCATGTTCTCTTTTAGAAATAGGTATGGCTATCAATCACTCATTTGAAACATATTTGCACTAAATACGGATCCATGGCAATTTATCAGATTTCGACCTTTATGTTTCAATATCCTTCATTTTTTGCAATCTTTCCCATGCCCAAATCATGTAGGACAAACAGTCATCAAGATGAGCTCAGATCAGAACTTCACACCTAGTAAGTATGATCTTTAAATATTAAGGACAGCAGGAAGAGAAACAGAGAAATGCAATTCAAGATAGATTCCTTTGGACATTTGGTGTACTGGAATGGCTAGTAACTACAATGCATGCCAGATGAGATTGTGTTGGGCAGGATGCTGTCATGGTGGAAGAGTATAAAAATGTGTTGCTGGAAAAGCGCAGCAGGTCAGGCAGTGTAAAAGGAACAGGAGAATCGACATTTCGGGCATAAGCCCTTCCATGGTGGAAGAGTATGTCAGATTGATCAGGGCAGGTAGAATGGTTGAGTGAGGGGTAACCTTATAGAAGTTTATAAAATCATACGGGGCATGGATAGGGTGAATAGCCATGGTCTTTTTCCCAATTTCAGGGACTCCATAGCTAATGGGCGTAGGTTTAAGGTAAAAGGGAAAGATTGAAAAAGGACCTGAAGAGCAACCTTTGCACACAAAAGGTGGTGTCTACATGGGATGAGCTTCCAGAGGAAGCTGGTGGAGGCTACATAATTCTAACTTCTAAAAGGCATCTGGATGGGTACATCAATAGAAAGGGTTAAGAGAGATATGGGGCAAATGTTGGCAGATAGGACTGGATCAGTTTAGGGTATCTGTTTGGCACGGACAAATTGGACTGAAGGTTCTGTTTCCATGTTGTACAATTCTATGACTCTATTACTTAATGAAGGCTTAAAATGGCTTATTTGGTTCTGGCAGAATCTGATTGGTTGTTGCTAACATTGTGTAACTACAAATCAATCATGGAATTACAGAAGCTCACAGTAAAATAGTACTTCATACACTATATGACAATGTTATTGATATTTTCCCTTAATGATCCCCTCATCTCATTTCTCTCATACTCTTTAAAGTTCTGCTTTTTTCGATCAGTTGTCTAATTTCTTTTTAAAGTAATTTGTTGATTCAGTTTCAGCAAGCTATGCTAGGATCTTGTTAGTCCATGGTATCCTATGTTTAAGATGACAATGCCGATAAAACGGGACTTGAAGTTGACCAGGATGATAGCCAATCCATGGGATGTCTCTGCTACCGACTGTATCACTAGCAACAACAAACTGTCTGCAAGAGCGTGAAGAAAGGCGATGACAAATAAATGACCAGAAGGCAGAAAGAGAGTCTACTGTAAGAGAAAAGACAGCAGTTAACCTTGGGTCAACTCTATTCATCTCTATCAGCTGCAGAAGAGATTGTGCTCACAAATTGTCTTTTAGATCTGCAACAGATGGAGTTGAATCCAGAAGTGTCATACGTACACTCCCATTGGAGGCATGACCATCGTCTCCTGAAAACGGTAAATGCTGATGGGGTGGGGATAGTGGATGTTATTTTTCCACAGTTTTATGTCACGACCAGAGAACAGGTGTGTGCCTAGAGTGGTCCATGAACTAAAACTTTGTATGAGCGTGTTTGCCGCCCCTTTTTAGTTTGACTATTTCAAAGTAAAATAATCAGTAGCAAAATCTTAAGTCTTAAACAAGATAAAGATTAGCATATTACTGTTTGCAGCTATTCAAGTAAACGTGATATGGTTACCAATTAAAAGTGCATTTACAATGCTAACAAAAGATATTTCTAAATGTTAAAGTGACTTTAACCTCTAAGATAATTGCAGGCTTGTAACTTCTTAAAGTCTCTTTTCCTGAAATGAAATGGTTGAAACTTGAAGTCAAATTCAGCAATAGTAATGAGTTCTCTGGTCAATTCCTAGCACTTGCCTTTATAGTAAACTCAATGGGTCTGCAGAATTTGCAAGGGAGAGACAGAAAGTTTCATGTTCCTGGCCACTCCAGACTGTGTGGTCATTTTCAGCAGAAACAGCGGCTAATTTCTGAAGACCTTCCTCCTTGTCTTCCTTTTTACTGAAAATACTCTCTGGTCATGTATCTCAGATTTCCTCCTGGGGTTCTGCACAACATGGTTTTCACAAACCTCTCTTTATTACGATCAAAGCAAAATAATTGCAATGTTAGTTTAAAATGGGCCAAAGTTCTGCGAGACAAATAAATTATGTTAAGGTCCTATTGGACTATAACCTGGTGTAGTGTCATTTTTAACTTTGTCAAGAAAGAATGGTAGAGGAAAAGATCACAAAATACTTAGAGACACAGCTGGCATAGAGAATAGTAAGTTAACAGGAGAACTTAAAGAGGGGCAAAAAAAAAGGAAGTCCAAAATAGAGTTAACAGGCGGGAATATAAATGCATGGGGAGTTATAGATGCAGAAATCTGATGTTTTGTTCAGACAGAGACCTGACTCAAGGAAGGCAAGTTTGGGTGCTAAATATTCCTGATCATAAGTTGTTTAGGAAAGATTGAATAGGAATGGAGGAGGGAATAGTGTATTGATTAAGGAGAGCATTGCAATGCTGGAGAAGCAAGATATCTCAGAGGGTTCAAGAACAGAGTCAATTTGGCATTAGCTGTGCAATAAAAAGGTTGCAATTAATTGCTTGATCGAGTCTACAAACCACCAACTAGTGGGAAGGATGTTGAAAAACAAATCTGCAGGGAAATTACAGAGAAGTGCCATTGTTAAAGAGTAGTTATAATGGTGACCAACAATTACTCAAGTATAGACTGGGATATTGGTGGTGGAAAGGACAGTGAGAGATTGTGTTTGGGAGAGGTTTCAGCAGCAGTATGGAAGGATGCATTGTCGAACCTGGTAAATTGACGAGGTAGGCCAAGGCTAAAGTGTCAGTGAGGGATTATTTAGGAGGACAGTGATCATTTTATCATAAGATTCAAGATGGTGTGGGCAAGAATAGAGCTGAGCAGGATTGATGAGAATAAAAGATTGGTGGGAGCTATAGTAACTGGACAATGGGTCACCTTCAAATTGGCGGAAGTACATTCGCTCTATTGGATAAAGTGGGACAAAAGAATTCAGATTCCCTGGACTGACAAAGGAGTAAAAAGTGAAAATTAACATTAGAAAGAAAAAGTCTGCTTATGACAGGTATAAGGCAGGAAAATACAATAGAGAACCAATAGGAATGCTAAAGGTATAAGTGGGAGATAAAAAAGCAAGTAAGAGAAAAAAAGAGGAATCCAAAAGTATTCTATGAGCATATAAACAGTAAGGGAGTGGCTAAAAAATGAATAAGCTTAATCAGAGATCAAAAAGGGACATAAAGTATGGAAGTAGGGAGTATAGCTGAGGTGTTAAATGAATATTTTGCAGCTAAGGATGATGCTGCCCAGGCCTTGGTGATAGAGGGGGAAACTCTGTCATTAGAAGGGTTTAAATAAAATAAGGAAGATGTCCTGGATAGATTGTTGCTACTTAAAGTTGACAAGTATGGGAAGCAATGTAAGGGTTTTGAAGAAGTAAAAGTAGAAATTATGGGGATAATGGCCATAAACCTTCACTTTTACTTGGGGAAGATGCCAGAAGATTGGAGAATTGTAAATATTAAAACTTGTTCAAGAAAGGTTGTCAGGGTAATCCCAGTGATTACAAACCAGTCAGTTTAACTTCGGTAGTGGGGAGACTTATAGAAACAATTATCCAAGATAAAGTTAGTATTCACATGGGAAAAAGTGCGTTAACCAAGAAAACTCAGCAAGGGAAAATCATGCTTAACTAACTCACTGAAGTTTATTGAAGAGGTATCAGACAGGGTCAATGAGGGTGACATTGTTGATATGATATAGAAGGATATTCAGAAGGTATTTGATACAGCGTCACACAAAAAACTTGTGAAGAAAATTATCAATCCATGGCATAATAGGGACAGCAGTGACATGGATCCAAAATTGACTGAGTAATAGAAAACAGGGATTGGTCTGGAGAAGATTTACAATGAAGTTTCCAGGGGTTGGTATTGGGAGCCTTGCAGTTCCTGATCGGTATTGATGAATCTGGCTTTTGGTGTGCAGGGAACAATTTCAAATTTTGCAGATGACACTAAACTTGGAAGAATTGTAAACTGTTACTGTAAAGGCAGAACAGTAAAAGAAAAGAAAAAGTGATGAACTTTACAGTCCTTGTTATGAAATGCTCCACCATGAGCCATAGACCTGAACACGAGTCTCCTTGGCCACATCACCGTCACTGGAATGAAAGTCGCTACTCTTTGGCGCCATCTTGCCTCCACTGATACCCTTGCCATTATGAATCCTCGCTAGAGCTCAGTAATGCCGATGCCACCTGATGCTGCTGGCTACCAAACTGTCCCAAACTCTGGCACTGCCACGTGCCCGCTTTGGGCCCACCTTACATATGCAGCAGCTATTGATGTTGCAGGGCTCGTGTTGGGCCCAAATTCACGCCTTCATGAGTCTGCGCTGGATGCTGATGCCACCGGGAACCCATACTCACCTCTGCAGCAGCAGCCATGAGCCACACTAGGGCTGCCTTGTCAATGCAGCAACTGCTGAGGATGCAAATTCTGCCTCTGAAGTCACGGCCCTGAGTCTGTCCTGGGCCCACTCGCCACTGCTGATGTCATCACCATGACCGAGCTCTTCAACAAGAGGTACGTAAAACAAAAGAGAAAAAGACAAGAAAAGACAGGAAAAAAAAGAAACAAATAAAAGTGGGATGTGCAGACAAGCCCCTGGCTCAGAAGCCTCACTCCACCACCATCTTTCCTAACTAGGTCAATACATTGCTTTCAATATTATGAACTTCAACATTATGAGGAACTTATTCATGCTTTCCATAGTAAATAACAGATTGACATTACTACTACAATAGTCATCTCTTCAAAATAACTAGATTCATCAGGCTTACCTTTTACAAATCCAAGAATGCTCTCTCTTTCTCTCTCTCTCTCCTGATAAGCTGAAAATGTAAATTGTTCAATTACTCCATACTTATTTACAGACTAATTATTTCCTGGGTTAGAGTAACTGATCAATTATTTTTGGATTTCCCTCTTCTAGTTTCCTTAAATAATAATGTGACGTGCTCAATTTTCCACTCTAAAGGAGCAATTTGCAAATCGAGAGAACTTTGGCAGATTACATTTAAGGCATTAGCAATGTCCTCACACCGTTTCTTAAACCCTTAGGATGGAAACCACTTGGTCCTGGTGTTCAGTCATTCTTTAATGCTGTTCCTTTCAGCATATTAATACCTTATTGAATTTAATGCTTGGCAAATTCCCATCCTTGATTCAATCTTCAATTCTTTGGGATGTCCAACATGCTATTCTGTGCTCCATTATAAATACTGTTGTAAATTAACTATTTGACCTCCACGATTTTCTTAGGCAGTATCATCGGTATCAGTTTGCGAGATATATGCTGTTCCTGATTAACCATATTTTCCTAATATAGTTGTAAAAAGAATTTTGCTGTAATTTTTATACCTCAGAATCCATGCAATGCCATACAAACTATTTTATACTCCTTGGGAGAATAATGAACTTCTTACCATCTAATAAAAGCCTTTTATCATTGCTACTAAGAGGAAAAAGTACCTTCTGGAATATTTTTTTAAAAATGCATGTTATGTTTGTATAGCTTGTATAATGTGATGGTGAGACAAAGTAATGTTATTGAACTAGCAATCCCGCAAGTTCAAATTCTACCACAGTTCCTGATAGTCCATAGTAATTATGCTTGGCAAGTTAGTAGAAAACTGTACTTATTGGTATCATACAATAAGCTACCTTACTACGTAAGGCAAGTACCTCTTCTCTTTAGACTCATGAGTGATATATCCTCTACAATTGGTAATTATGAAGGCTCGAGACACTGTCTCGAGAAAGGCAGACTAATGGCAGTGAACAACTTAAACCAGAATACTGTATGCATCCTATGGTAGCTTCTGAAAATACATTGGGTACAGTTTGAAGATAAAGTAGTTAAGGAAGGCATATGGGACACTTACCTTTATTATATGAGGTATCAAATACAAGAGCAAGAAGCTTATGCTGAAACTGTATAAAATGCTGGGAGTACTGTATACAATTCTGGTCACCACATTATCAGAAGGATGTGATTGCACAGAAGAGGGTGCAAAGGAGATTTATAAGGATGATGCTCCAGAAGGCTGGAGATTCTGAGTTATGCGGAAAGATTTCAAGTGTAAAGGTTGTGAGGTGCCTGAAAGAGGTGGATAAGATTATGAGGGGCACAGATACAGTTGATGGGAAGGTAATTTTCCCATTAATAGTCAAGTCATGATTATTAGGGTCAATAACCATGGGGTATAGATTTAAGGTAGGAGGTAGAATTCTAAGAAAAATGTTGAGGAGAATGTTTTTCACTCAGAAGGTTGTGGCATTCTGGAATTCACTGCCTGAACGTGTGGTTGAATTAGAAACTCTCATAACATTGAAGCAGTATTTATGTAGCAGCCAGGGCTAAAGGGGATAAACAGGAAAGGGGTAATAGTCAGGTTTTGTTTTGATCTGTAAAGACATGATGGGCCAAATCACCTCCTTCTATGGTGTAAATATCTGAATCTACAAAGGATCTTCTCTCAGTCTTTGGAATTCCGCAGACCCCCACTCCCACAGACAGCAGAGGAGGCAAAGTCATTGAACATATTCAATGTTACAGATTTTTGATTGACAAAGGAGTCATGGGTTATGGGGGAGTCAGACAAGAAGGTGGCATTAAAACCACAATCAGATCAACTGTGATCACATTATGTGATTAACATAAAACATAAGTAACATAATATTCAAATTACTCTCTTAAAGATACGTCTATCCATGAAGATTACAGGACAGTATGGCAGCATCAGCACCAAGTGTACATGAAAATGAGCTGTCAGTCTGGTTAAGCTACAATACAGCATAGTATACGTGCTAAACTGCAGAGACAGGATGACACAGACAGATCAAAATGATTCTGCAACCAGCAAATCAGATCAAAACTCTGCAGTCCTGCCAGTTCAAGGTGGTGGGCAATTAAAAACACACAGTAGAAGACGGATGTCCCATTAACAATTCATTTCAATGGTGGTTGATCCAGCAAATGAGTCCAAAAAACAAAGGAGAAGCATTTGCAACCACCTTCAGCCAGAGGTGGATGATCCACCTCAGTCTTTTGCTGAGGTCCCTAACATCATATTTCAGACAATTCAATTCACACCGTGTAATATCAAGAATGGTTGTGCACATAGATTAAAACAAAGGCTCTGACAACATTCTAGCTGTAGTACTGCAGATTGGTGCTCCAGACTTAACTAGACCTTGAGCCACATTGTGCCAGTACACCTACAACACAATATAAAATTTTTCATAGGTATATTCTGTTTATGAAATGTAAGATAAATCCAATTTAATTAATTAGACTTTCTTCTGCCTGCTGTCAGTCATCAAAGTGAAATAACTTTACCTAATAAAACTGATAACAATGGGAATCAGGCAGTATGGCTCTCCACTGATTGGTACATACCTAGCAGAAAAATGATTGTGGATATTGGAGGTCAAACAGCTCAATCCAGGACATCACTGTGGGAATACTTCGGGGCATTGTCCTTGACCCAAGCATTTTCAGCTACTTTATCATTGACCTTTCATTAATTGTAAGGGCATAAATTGTCAAGTTCTCTCATGCTTGCATTCAAATGTTAAGGTAATCATTGCATGCATATAGCAAGATTTATACAACATCCACTGTTGGGATATTTGACAAGTGCCATTCAGTCTGCACAAGTGCTTGCAATGACAATCTCCAAGAGAAGAACCTAGCCATCTCCCTTTGACATGAAATGACATGAACATCATTTAGTCACCAACCATCAACATCCAAGTCATGACAGCACTGACCAGAAACTGAACGCATCAGCCAGATAAATAGTATGGCTACAAGAATTTCCTGAAGCACGATCACCATCTATAAGGCACAAATTAGTGACATGATGCAATATTTACAGTCGCATGATGCAACTGTAAATAGTGCAGAACTCCAAAAGGACATTCACAAGTTGGTGGAGTGGGTGGATGGGTAACAGATGAGGTTCAATGCAGTGAAATGTCAGGTTGTGTATTTTGGTCAGAAGAGCATTGAAAGACAATAAAAAATTGGGGGCAGTGGGGAGTTGTACAGTTCTAAAGTGGGTGTAGATTACAGGAGCAGAGTTTCTGTGAGTGTTATTGTATTGATCATTGAAGGTTGCAGGACTGGTGACAGAACAGTTAACAAGGCATACAGTATTCTCTGTTTTATTATTGGGCATAGTGTACAAGAGTAAGGGAGGTGATGTTGAACTTGTATAATATACTTGCTAGACCTCAACTGGAGTATTGTGTAAATTTGTGGGCTCCACATTATTGGAAAGATGTGAAAGCATTCGAGAAAGTGCAGAAGTAATTGTTCCAGGAATGAGAAACTTCATTTATAAAGATAATTAGAGATGTTAGGACTATTCCAAGGCAGGAATCAAACCCAGGTCTATGGAGCTGTGAGGCAGCAGTGCTAACCACTGAGCCACCGTGCCACCCAACCAAACCTTAGGTCGTTGAAACTGATGCTATTAACCCAAATCCATTAGCATCTCTTGGTCACTTATGCCAAGTCTTCCAAGTAGCTGCCCTAACATACTTGTACCATTAGAAATCAAATGAAACTGTTTGAAAAGATAGCTAGGATAAAATCGGATAATGTGACTTAAACCATATGGTACCCTAAATATTAACAATATTATCAAACTTTTGTCGAGCTTCAAAATGGTTCACGACAATGGGTAATACATTCAAGCAATTTTCAAATGACTAATGAGAGATATCTGCCTATAGTTTTCTGACTGATGTTTGGACATTTTCTTATTAACCTGTTCAGAGAGGGTATTGCACATCTCTGAAACAGGTAGGATTTTAACCATGGCCTTCTGTCTTAGAGGTAGGGACACTATCACTGTGCCAGAAGAATCCTGCGTGGCTGCTGTTCCTCTCTTTTCTTTGTATATGCCACATATGTTCGCTTGTCTCCATTGATTTTATATGTTGATCATGTCGATCAGCTCTCAAAAGAGAATAGTCTATATATGAACCAGTTCATCAGCTACTAGCTTTAAAATCCAGTTGTAGTGTCCCTGCAGATGTCAGACATCTGAAATGTAAGACATGAGTGCTGGAAAAACCTAGCAGGTCTGGAGGCACCTACGGGGAGAGAAACTGAGTTCATATTTTGAGTCTAGTGACCCTTCTTCAGAAGAGTGAGTTCACATATCAGACTTGAAATATTAAATCTGTTTCTTTTTCCACAGATGCTGCCAGACCCGATAAGTTTATCTAGCAGCTTCTGTTCCTCAATCTTTTGTTGTTTTGGCTGATTAAAGATGAATTATCCTGAAATGTTGAGTGCAATGTAGCCTGGCCCAAATTTTTATTCTAGGTCTTGGTTTAAACTTAGAGCAGTTTATCTGTGGCAGGAAAGAGAAACATGGTAAATATCAAAAATTATACTGGAGAGTGCCCTGATCAGTGCATGAATTCTGATATACCAACATTTGCAACTTTTAAGGTATTTCATTAAGGTGCTGAATAATTCAGAATGTCCATTTTAATAAAGCATGCATCAATATTAATCAAAGCTGAAAACAGACCTACATAGTTGAAATCATTTTTCTTGCTTATGCCATGGCAATAAAGCAGATTTGTAGCACTTAAAGTGATTATGTCAAGGCCACTAAGAAGTTAGGTCACAGCTGATGGCAGATGTAAAGTTGATATATCTTGCCAAATTATTCAGATGTAATAATGGCACCTGCCTTTCTGAATGCTAATGGAAAACCAAAAATAAGGCAAGTATTTCTCAGCATGTTAATCTTTCAATCATGTTTTATTCACTCCTAAATCTTTTATTTGCAGCCATCCATTGTTTTATAAATCTTCCTTCCAAAGTACAAAAATGTAATAATATATGAATAGAGTGAATTACAGTTGAATTTGAGATTTATCTTGTATGTTGAAGAAGCTGACGGATATTTAGCATTAAGATAAATAATGGCGCTTTATCACTGGAGCATAATGAATCTTTCTGTGTGATGGTGTTGCTAGACGTACATTTCAAATATCTAATTGAAATTCACTAAATACAATGCAAATACTTACTCTTCTAAAAGGATTTTCAACACCATGCGTTCAACAGCAAGGAAAAAGTGGTGCTTAAAAATGTACAAATTTGAAGCAGTGATCAGATTATGGGTGGAATCGTAATCAGTAAAGCTGTGGGAAGGTTGAGGGAGCAGTGGTACAGATTTAGCTATGCATGGATACCTGAAATGTCAAAACTATGCTAGTGGTTTAGAAACTCAAAGATTTTGGTCACCTCCAGGTTTGATCAGTGCATGGCTGGAGGTGGCCTGGGAAACGCCTGTGGAGATTGCGGTTCTGTAATGTTAAGAGGCAATTAATTTTGATTTTAATCGAGCATTCTGGTTTTAAAATCTAGTGATTGGTCTTCCCAAGATTTATGAAATCTGCCAGGGTTCAGGAGGAGAGAACACAGGGAGGATTCATTTTCAATGAAATTGATAGGCTGCAAGGACAAAGGAGGAAAGTTATGCCTGGAGTCAGAGAAAATGGGTGAGATTCTTAATCAGTACTTTGCGTCGGTTTTCACAGAGGAGAGGGACATGACGGATGTTGAGATTAGGGATAGCTGTTTGATCATTCTCGGTCAACTGAGCATAAGGAGGGAGGATGTGTTGGGTATTCTAAAAGGCATTAAGCTGAACATGTCCTCAGGTCTGGATGGGATCCATCCCAGGTTACTGAGGGAAGAAGGAGAGGAAATAGCTGGAGCCTTAACAGATGTCTTTGCAGCATCCTTGAACATGGGTGAGGTCCTGGAGGACTGTAGAGTTGCTAATAGAGTCATAGAGATGTATAGCACAGAAACAAACCCGTTGGTCCAACCCATCCATGCCGACCAGATATCCCAACCCAATCTAGTCTCACCTGCCAGCACCCGGCCCATATCCCTCCAAACCCTTCCTATTCATATACCCATCCAAATGCCTCTTAAATGTTGCAATTGTACCAGCCTCCACCACCTCCTCTGGCAGCTCATTCTATACACGTACCACCTTCTGCGTAAAAACGTTGCCCCTTAGGTCTCTTTTATATCTTTCTCCTCTCACCATAAACCTATGCCCTCTAGTTCTGGACTCGCCCACCCCAGGGAAAAGACTTTGTCTATTTACCCTATCTATGCCCCTCATAATTTTGTAAACCTCTATGAGGTCAGCCCTCAGCCTCCGACGCTCCAGGGAAAACAGCCCCAGCCTATTCAGCTTCTCCTTATAGCTCAAATCCTCCAACCCTGGCAACATTCTTGTAAATCTTTTCTGAACCCTTTCAAGTTTCACAACATCTTTCCGATAGGAAGGAGACCAGAATTGCATGCAATATTCCAACAATGCCCTAACCGATGTCCTGTACAGCTGCAACATGACCTCCCAACTCCTGCAGTCAATACTCTGACCAGCAAAGGAAAGTTACCAAATGCCTTTTTCACTCTCCTATCTTCCTGTGGCTCCACTTTCAAGGAGCTATGAACCTGCACTCCAAGGTCTCTTTGTTCAGCAACACTCCCTAAGACCATGCCATTAAATGTATAAGTCCTGCTAAGATTTGCTTTCCTAAAATGCAGCACCTCGTATTTATCTGAATTAAAGTCCATCTGCCACTTCTCAGCCCAATGGCCCATCTGATCAAGATCCTGTTGTAATCTGAGGTAACCTTCTTCACTGTCCACCACACCTCCAATTCTGGTGTCATCTGCAAACTTACTAACCATACCTCTTATGCTCACATCCAAATAATTTATATAAATGACAAAAAGTAGAGGACCCTGCACCGATCCTTGTGGCACTCCACTGGTCACACGCCTCCAGTCTGAAAACCAACCCTCCACCACCACCCTCTGTCTTCTACCTTTGAGTCCCTTTGTTTAAGAAGGGTAGCAGGGATAATCTAAGTAATTATAGGCCAGTGAGCCTGACGTCAGTGGCAGGGAAGCTGCTGGAGAAGATACTGAGGGATAGGATCTATCCTCATTTGGAAGAAAATTTGCATATCAGTGAGAGGCAGCATGATTTAGTGCAAGCAAGGTCATGTCTTACCAATTTAACAGAATTCTTTGAGGAAGTGATAACGTTGATTGATGAGGGAAGGGCTGCAGGTGCCATACATTGGACATTGACAGAGGTCTTCTTGGACACCTTCAACCTCTCCCTGCAGTAGGCCACTGTCCCTGCCTGTTTCAAGAGGGCCAACATCATCCCTGCGCCTAAGAAGGCTCATGCTCTCAATGACTACTGCCCAGTGGCCCTAACTTCAGTGGTCATGAAGTGCTTTGAAAGGCTGGTCATGGCATTAATCAACTCCAGCCTTCCCACTACTCTTAACCCACTCCAAATTGCTTTTCAGATCAACAAATCCATGTCAGATGCCATATCACTTACCCTTCAATCCTGCCTAGAACATCTTGACACCACGAACAGCTGCATAAGAATCCTACCCATTGCCGACAGTTCAGCCTTCAACACTATTATCCCCTTGAGACTGATTACTAAACTTAGTGATCTCGGACTAAGCCTCACTCTCTGAAACTGGATCCTCAGTTTCCTGATGCACAGGCCACAATCAGTGAAGATTGGGGGCAATATTTCATCCTCAATAACACTCAACACTGGAACCTCCCCAGGGGTGTGTACACAGCCCCCTACTGTACTCACTGTATACCCATGACTGTGTCACCAAATACCAGATTAATGCCACTTACAAGGTCGCTGGTGACACCACCATAGTCGGTCGAATCTCAGATGGTGACAAAACAGACTACAGAGGGGATGTGGAAGACCTGGAAAAATGGTGCACTGAGAAAACCTAGCTCTCAATGCCGGCAAAACCAAGGAACTCATTATTGACTTTCGGCGAGATGTTGCTCATACCCCCCAACATATTAACAGCATAGAGGTAGAACGAGTAGAGAGTGTCAAGCTCCTGGGAGTGATCATAAACAACAAGCTTTCTTGGACTTTTCATGTGGGTGCACTGGTTACAACGGCCCAACAAAGTCTCTTCTTCCTCAGGCAGCTGAGAAAATTTGGCATGATGGCAAATACCTTCGCCAACTTTTATTGGTGCACCATCGGGAGCATTCTGTCTGGATGTATCACTACCTGGTATGGCAATTGTACCTTTCAAGATTGGAGACGGTTACAAAGAGTGGTGAACTCAGCCTGGACAATCACAAAGGCCAACTTCCCATCTATAGAATGTCAAGGAAAGGCCGACAGCATTCTCAAAGATCCATCCCACCTTGGCAATGTTTTTCTACAACCTCTGCCATCAGGGAGAAGGTACAGAAGCCTGAACACACGGATCAGGTGGTTTCAAAGCAGTTTCTACCCTACTGTTGTTGAATGGGCACACAAACTCTTAACATTCGCCTGTATCTGTGTAGTTTTGTTTTTGCTGCTGTTTACCTATTACTTATTTATCTATGCTACTTAACTACGTGATCTGCCTGTATTGCTTGCAAGACAAAGTTTTTCACTGTGCCTCAGTACACGTGACAATAAATTCAATTCAATACAATTCAGTAAGGTGTTTGATGAAGTTCCATGGTATGCTGATGGAGAAAGTGAATTTGTGTGGTGTTCAGGGTGTACGAGCTAAGTGGATAGAGAACTGGCTGGGCAACAGGAGACAAAGAGTAGTAGTTTCTTAAAATAGAGAACTGTGACCAGTGGTGTTTCACAGGGATCTGTGTTGGGACCACTGTGATATACATGAATGATCTGGAGGAAGGTATAGGTGGTCTGATTAGCAAGGTTGCAGATGACACTAAGATTGGTGGAGTAGCAGTTAGTGAAGTGGACTGTCAGACAATATAGCAGAATATGGTTAGATTGGAGAGTTGGGCAGAGAAATGACAAATAGAGTTCAATCTGGGTAAATGCAAGGTGCTGCATTTTGGAGGATCCAATTCAAGAGCGAACTATATGGTGAATGGAAAGGCCTGGGGAAAATTGATGTACAGAGAGATCTGGATGTTCAAATCCATTGTACCCTGAAGGTGGCAACGCAGGTCAAGGGAGTGATCAAGAAGGCATACGACATGCTTTCCTTCATCAGACGAGGTATTGGCTACAAGAATTGGCAGGTCGTGTTACAGATGTGTAGGACTTTGGTTCGACCACATTTGGAATACTGTGTACAGTTCTGGTCGCCACTTTACCAAAAAGATGTGGATGATTTGGAGAGGGTGCAGAGGAGGTTCTCCAGGATGTTGCCTGGTATGGAGAGTGCTAGCTATGAAGAGAGGTTGAGTAGATTAGGAGTATTTTCATTAGAAATACGGAAGTTAAAGGGGGACCTGATTGAGGTCTACAAAATCTTGAGAGTATAGACAGAGTGGATAGCAGAAGCTCTCATCTGTCAGCCTTCACTGCAGCAAGGGACCAGATTATACAGCTCAACCATGGACCACTGATGAGAACCCAGAGGTGCAGCAGCACTAACAACAGCTGTAATTGTTACTTTCTCTTCAAGCCAATTGTTGTTCCACAAGGCAAAGGGAATTGGTTAGGAAATCCAGTTCATGGAGGTGATATCTCTAGCAGGGGCCATATGCAGAGGGTATTTTCATCGAGGATCAGCTTTCTTGACATGACTGAGCACTAGTGCTTTTAGGAAGACTAGGTTTCATGGAAAGTTGATGCTGAAATGTGGACCCACCTGGAACAATAATTCTTTATGTGGTCCTGGTGACCGGGCATTGCCAATGACTGTCACAGCAGCCCCAAATTTCTCCTGAGAAGAGTCCTACCAGATTCAAAATGTTATCTCTGTTTCTCTGTCCATGGGTGCTGCTAGACCAACTGAATTTGTCCAGCATTTTATGTTGTTTCCATCACCAACTCCTTCACTAATCTGCAGGATTTCCCAAACTGCTTTTACAATTGCTTCTCCTTGGTGACCGAATCCTTGTTTACCATGGCTGTCATTTATGTCCACTTTGCGCGTGATAAGAGCTATCAGAACCAGAGGAGTCTGATACTTGTTGCAATGGCTTCTCCCATGTACAGGGGCTCATTAACTGCATACATGAGGCAATCAAGGCATCAGCAGGAATTCCACTTCAGCAGTGTTCAGCTGGTGTGTGACAATTGGAAGGTTATTATTCATGTCTTCCATGACATTGTTACAACACAACAGCCACACTTCATTCTCACCAAGCCCATGTCTCGCAAACAAATCGCTCCCACAGTCAGAAACTCTTCATGTGATTTGCAGTCTTTCCTCATTACTGCACTGGTGATACCATTCACCTCAAAATCATGTCCTTTTGCAATGGAAACTTGAAATATTATATGTAATTAATTACAATTTGTAATAAGATAGCCCTCCTATACTTTTATAATCACCTGAGGAAAACCCCTCATGTAAATTTTCTTTTCCATTTTTGATTATGTCAACCTGTTCCATCCCCTAAGGGTTTAGTATAGCTGGGTACAGAGCTGCTCATTGGCCCTCCCTGAGATATCCAACCTCTGGGTTTTCAAGCCCAGACAGCCCCATCAATGACTAGCTCACATGCAATAGTATATGGTCAGACTCAGTTATCAAGGGACAAGGTCACATTTGGAGGCTGACTGAGACTGTTACTTGACAGTAGTCCTCTTCAGGAATATCTATGTTCATTTGAGCAGAGCTTGGTATTTTATATATTGTACCTTGTGGCTTTCCATGACTGTTTCTGATTCCAATATCTGCTCCTGACCACATCATGTGACAACCTAGTTCCATCTCCATATGGAAATCCTACCAATGTGCATGAGTGACTGGAGATTGTACATGAATGTTTATCTTCAGTGACTTTCACTCAATGATATTTAGGGTCTTGGATACTCTGCACTGAGGTGTGGTGGAGGCAGGTTCAATTAGGACATTCATTGGATGATTACTTGGATAGAAATATTGTGCAAGAGTAAGGAGAAAAAGGAGATTGGAACGAGGTAATAATGCTTACTTGAAGAACCAGTCATAATGGGCTGAACAGCCTCCTTCAGCACTGTAATGCTTCTGTATTCTGTGATTCTGGTTCCTCAGAATCAGCAACATCCTCATGTTGCAATTTGTGTTATGCTTATTGAACCTGTGAAAGATGGAAAATGTAAATTAGACTGACACGGTAAAAGGGTAAAAATTGATTAATGTGAAGATATTCATATATCAAATATTATTGACATTTCTGATTGTTAAGTGCCGTTTGGCATTGTGATATTCAGTTCTGTCACTGTCTGTCTGCACATCTCTCTCCATTGACCACACACTGTTCCTCCGAAGGTGCCCCTTCTGTAGTAGGGGGCTGGACTGTTCCTAAAGCTCCATTTCTCATTCACTCGCTCTGCATTGTGCATTCTCTCCTGCAAACAGTGAAGGCAAGGAGCTTTAAGTGTGAGAAACAGTTTGTATACAGGCGGATGGATTTTAGAACACAGAGGTATAAATGTTAAATAACAATAAGATGAAGATAGACATCAGTATTAGTTGTTCAGATGTAGATAAAAGGAATTGCCTGGAAAGAGAAATCTGGAGAACTGCAAGGTGTGTTTTTGAGCAGTGTTATGCAGGAGAATGTAGTAAAAGTCTGAGTGTGGGGGTTAGCACTTGAAACTTGGATATTACTTACCGGCTGTTATGAAATTGTTGAACTCCTTCTGGCATTATATCCAGGATTGAGGCACCACCTTCCAGTTGTGTGTGCCACCATCTATATCTTCTAAGTGGTTAAATTCTTCTGGGGGCTGCCAAGGTTAAGTCTGCACAAAGGTAGCCATTATCTGATCTATGCTTACGGAGTAAACAATATGTAGTTCATTACATCACTGCAACAATTCACAGGTTATAAAATTAAGCATAAAGGTCCTGCCTTCTCAACCTTGTCCCTTTCCTAAAGTGTGGTGAGCTTCAGGTTAAATTCATTACCAGTTGTCTCTCTTTCTCTGTAATGAGAGTGCATCCCTAATGTCCCGAAAGGTTACAGTGACTCCACCTTGTGGTTGGTTAGCTCAGTTGGCTAAATGGTTGGTTTGTGATACAGAATGATACAAACAGTTTGGGTTTAAACCATTTACTATGAAAGTACCAGCTCCCTGACCTTCAGGTTAAGCAACCCCAGCAATCTCTCTCTCTCTCAAATAATGGGAGAGTAACCCTCTGGGAGTATGGTGAGTTTACTTTTAACTGTAAGAATAAACTCTGCTTTACTAGCCTTAGGTCTGGCTCTCTATGCTACACACCTACCAAGTCCCCATGACATCATCACAATGGTGATGCTTATTGCAATCAATAAAGCATTAACTCTTTCAGACCCATATACATTTCTTCCCAGGCTTTTCACTGATAACTGTTATTGTGATTCATTGGTGTGTATAATTACATTTGCCACTATTCCAGCTACCTCAAGTCTTTGACTTTACAAATTCAGATGATCTGAAGGTTTCACTACTCTCTTTGGGCATGATTTGGAGGCCCTAATCTGAAGGTCAACACCTTCAACATATTGTCTAGCTATCACCATTGTTAACAGCTAACCCAAGAATGCAACTTTTTTAAAAAAAGGTTTGTGATTTACAGATGAAAGAAGTGAAACTATCACTGTATTCTAACAGATGAAAGGCTTAACAGACAATCAATTTTTCAATGTATAATTTCAGTTACATCACACTAAATTTTTGCTATGAATTCTGTGTTAGGATTGAGCCCTCCACTACCACCTGATGAAGGAGCGTCGCTTTGAAAGCTAGTGTGCTTCCAATTAAACCTGTTGGACTATAACCTGGTGTTGTGTGATTTTTCTCTTTGAGCATTTCCTCTTTGTATGATTGGTAGTTTGTTGGGTGGAATGTAGTTGTTGTGTACTGTCTTCTTGATGAAAATGAGGACTGCAGATGCTGGAGATCAGAGCTGAAAAATGTGTTGCTGGAAAAGAGCAGCAGGTCAGGCAGCATCAAAGGAGCAGGAGAATCGATGTTTTGGGCATAAGCCCTGTCTTCTTGATGGTCTGAGATCTTCTCGATATTCATGTTTGTCGTTCATCCCAGGCGATAATCTCAGGACAGCTCAATTTTAATGGAACAAGGTTCCTATGATTCTATCATAATGACCTATATGTCAATACCAACAATGTACAACCTCAACTGGTTTGTATCCCTGTGAATGATTTTGACTTCTCTGTTAAAACTCTTAATCTAAACCTATCGATCCTTTCCTGGATCTGGTAAATTCCACACAGTAGAATTTATTATGACATGTGACCTGTTGAATGTGATAGGATTTCTCTTTATCATGGAGCACATCATGAAGGTGTAAATGTAAAGCCAATTTCTTTGGCAGGATGGGGTTCTGAGTTTTCAGTTTTCTGCTCTTCAGTAACTCAGGTGGAGCTAGGTGATAATGGAGTAGGGTGGACTTACAGGCCATAAAAATATGAGACCATAAGATAGAGGAACAAAATTAGGCCATTTGGTCCATTAAATCTGCTCTGCCATTCAATCATGGCTGATACATTTCTCAACCCCATTCTCCTGCCTTCTCTCCATAACCCTTGATCTCCTTACTAATCAAGAACCTATCCATCTCTGTCTTAAAGATACTTAATGAGTTGGCCTCCACAGCATTCTGCGGCAATGAGTTCCACAGATTCATCATCCTCTGGCTGAAAGACAGTTCCTCCTCATCTCACTTCTAAAGGGTCATCCCTTCATTCTGAGGCTATGTCTTTGAGTCCTTGTCTCTCCTACTAGTGGAAACAAGTTCTCCATGTCCACTCTATCCTGGCCTCTCAGTATTCTGATAGTTTCAATTAGATTCCTCACCCATCCTTCTAAACTCCATTGAGTACTGACCTGGAGTCCTCAACCACTCCACAAGTGACAAGCCCCTCATCCCCGGGATCATTGGGTAAACTTCCTCTGGATCCTTCCAAGGCCAGCACATCCTTCCCTATGTACAGGGATTGAACCTGCTCAGAATATTCCAAATACAATCTGACCAGAGCTTTATACAGCCTAAGCAGTACATCCCTATTCCTGTATTCTATTATTCCCAAAATGAATGATAATGTCCCATTTGTCTTCCTAACTGCAAACTGAACCTACATGTTAACCTTAAGAGAATCCTGCACTAGGACTCCTAAAATCCTTTGTTCTTCAGATTTCCTAAGCCTTTGCCCATTTAGAAAATTGTCTATGCCTCCATTCTTCCTACCATAGTGCAGAAACTCCCATTTTCCCACATTGTATTCCAACTGCTATTTCTTTGCCTCCACTCCTAGCCTGTGCATGTCCTGCTATTCCCAGCTGCCTCCTGCTTCCTCAACACTAGCTGTCCTTCCACCTATCTTTGAGTTAGCTGTAAATTTAGCAATAATGCCCCCAGTCCCTTCATCCAGATTGTTATGTATAATGGGAATAATTGTGGTCCCAACACTAACCCCTGTGGAACTCCACTAGTCACTGGTTGCCATCCTGAAAAAGACCCCTTTATCCCCATTTTGTGCCTATAATCCAATAGTGCTGTGCAGAAATTGGAATTCTTTTTCAGGAATGACTTAACTGTTCTGGCCCCATATGAGCCTTCCTGTTAGATTGTGATATCAAATGCAGAATTAGCTATGAGGTGGCTGAATTTGTTAGTAATTTGTTTGATGACATCTTCCAGATCAAGGACAAACTCCAGAAATCTCTCGTAAGTCCATGTAACTAGTCTTTTTCCCTTATCATAAGAAACATCTCTTCACTGTAGTCCTGCATATCCAGCAGCAGGAACTCCAGGGAAGAGGTGGAGAACTGGATGGCAGCCTTCCTATGTCTTACATCCATTTTTCTGGTTTTCTACGTCATCCAGGATCTATGAAGAATGCAGCCTTATAATTCCTATCAGGGTCTTTTCAATAGAAATCTTTCTCTTGACGGAGTCAGCTCATCATCATGCCCACATTCTGTGTTCAGTTTGGATATCTGGAATTAGTATGCCAATGATCTGATTGAATTAAACAATTGTGTCAAAACCCACTCTGCAAGAAAATCAGGTTCCAGTCTCCCTTCCTGCTCTCACCGCAAGAAAGGATCTGTAAGGTAACAATTGATCCTTGTGGCTACTACCTTTGTTATTTCTGTAAATGCAGCCAGGTCAATACAGAACATGCTACAAGAGTAACCAATAAATGATCAAATAAGAAAATGCATCTAATCAAGACATTCATTTTGTGGAAAAGATGCATTGTTAAATAGATATTGAAAACAAATATTGACTTTCACTTTAGAGGTTTATTTTCATATAAATTTCAGAAAACATACACCATGAGCTGACATTGTCACTGAAAAACACTCAAATATTTCAGCTGGAACTATCACCAAGCTAGTCAGACCAGGAAGGCCCCCAAGAGGTTTAGTCAGTTGCCAGTATTGAGTTAACTGATCCTAGCCTGTATATTGAATGGAGTTCTACAGCTGGCATCAGTGTTTCTAGATTGGAAGTGACAGCCAGGTGTGGTTCTTTGTTATTGACACTTTCAGCAATATTGTGGGTCCAGTTTGGCTCTAAACATTGCTGGGAAATAACGTGTAGTCAGTTGGCTTGTTTTACTCACTGCTAAGGCCCTCTCATAAGGTCTAAGGTGTTAGCTAGTGACAGAAGCACATTGAATCATATCCAGTAAGGAGCTTCAAAAGAGAGAATTATGGGAATGAGATTGACAATGAAAAATGCACATAGCTAAGTGCATGCATTACTGCCCCCTTACAGTGAGCCTTTTTGTATGAATGAAGAGCACTGATTTTGGTGGTGCAGCATGTATTCACTTGTGTTCTCGTGTCCCAATATCTGTGTGTCCAGTGGAAAGTTTTGAATAGTGGAGTTCCAAAGTGACATAGGAGTACATGGATATGAAATAGTCAAAATGTGAATGAAATATTAGACAATGTAATGAGATAATCTTAGGGCATACTGAACTTTGAACTTTTTATGAGTGTATCTTAGATTCGTTAGGAAGTTACTAAATTCCAAGGATCATGTTATAAAGAGAGGCTGTATAAACTGGGCTTGTATTCCCTGGAAGTTAAACCAAGGGTGATTTGACTGAGGCTTTTAGGTTTTGAAAGCAACTAATAAAGTAGTGTTGGGATGTTTAAACATGTTCATTTACACTGATATTCCTAAAACAAATGTAAATGAAAGGAAACGTAATCCTGTCTCTGTACAAGAGAAGAAGCCTGAGCAGGACTAACATTAAAAAGTGCTTCTATTATAAGTAAAACTTGTAGCTTATAGACAAGAGGTGAAACATTTATAAGCCGTAGCCTCAGCTAAACAAGAAAACACTCTCTAATGCAAGTATAGGTCAAAATTGTAGTCTTGTATAAATGCAGAACCAGATATACTTTAACTTCAGATTAGTCTCTAAGATCATATGAACACATGACCATATGAGAAAGGAAGAGAAATAGACCACTTAGCTTCTCACACTAAGATCACGACTGACTATGATTCAAATATGGCAAAAGTGAGGACTGCAGATGCTGGAGATTAGAGTCGAGAGTGTGGTGCTGGAAAAGCACAGCAGGTCAGGCAGCATCTGAGGGTAAGGAGAGTCAATGTTTCAGGCAAAAGCTCCTGATGAAGGGCTTATGTCCAAAACATCGACTCTCCTGCTCCTCGGATGCTGCCTGACCTGCTGTGCTTTTCCAACACCACACTCTCGACAGTGATTCAAATTATCACATTCTCATCTACTCTTATAACCCTTGATTCTCCTGCCCAACAAGAGTCTATCCACCTCTGTCTTTAAAAATATTCAGCAACCTCATTTCTGAGGTGAAGAATTCCAACATTGCACAGCACTCAGAGAGAGCAAAAATCTCCTCATCTCACTTTAGAAAGTGTGATCCATAATTTTAAAAAAGTGACCCTAGTTCTAGACTGACCCATAAGAGGAAACATCCCTACCTTGTGCATCTTGGCAAGACCATTCAGGATCTTGTACATACGAATCCAATGACCCCTCAGTCCTCTAAGCTCCACTGGAAACAAGCCCAGTCTGTCCAACTTATTCCATTCTAGGTATCAGTTGAGTAGACCTCCACTGAACCATTTCAAATATATCTGTCTCCTTCCCTAACTTTACAAAGAAAAGTGTATGAAGTCAACATTCTATAGCATCATCTGGGTTACAAAAGCAGAATCTAAAAAATAGAAAACATAAAAAGAAGAGCCAAAACATAAGAAAATGTCCAGTTTTAAAAATCTAAAGCATTATCTCCATAAAGGTGTTTGGAACTCTCGGCCACTGATGCCTAGCTAAGGCCTGGAGTCTGGGTCAGCCTGCAAGTCTCACATTGATCTCTGGGAGAAGCTGAGTTCTTGCTGCTACTGAAATTGTTGTTGCTGCCTCAACTCACCAGGAAGAGCTTTGTTGCTGCGGCCGCAACTGCCTCTGAATGCTGGAAGGAGCCACTGATGCCACGGCGTCCAATTGCCGGTCGGATGGTAGGCTGCTGTCATTACATGAAAGGCCTGCACTCGCTGCCACTTTTCTAAATGCTTATCTATGCTCCATTTAATAATCAATACTAGCATATTCTCCATGACAGACATCCAGCTAATGGGCCTATAGGTTCCTGTTTTCTGGTTCCTTCCCTTCTTTCAGGTCAGGAGCAATGAGGTGGTGTGTTAGGGCAAGAGGGTTGAAGCAGGAGGATCTGTGAGGTTCTATGACATTAAAGAGTTTGTCAGTTATTGTTGCAAGGGAGCAGAGTTATATTATTTCTATGTCATTTCCTGTGAATTAAAGCCATAATTAATTAGCACAATAAAACTCTTTATAATAATAAACAACTCACTCTTGAATAATAAGCTGAGGATTTGTTCCCAAACTAATAATCCATTTTATGTGACAGTAAACAATAAGAAATGTCTCATGTCTCCATGTGGGATCAAATTAAAGGTTTGGAGATGATGCCTAACTAATTCCTGTTGGGAGAAGGGATGCAAATATGAAGGAAAGGAGTGAGATAGTTGAATATGATTGGATGATCTAAAGGAAGCCAATGCCTCAGGTGCTTCCAAGCCTAAACTAGGAAACAAGTTGCCTCTCAGGATTTAAAATAAGGCCAACATGGGTCATCACTGGACGTTGATCAATATTTCAGATGTAGTAATAAATGTAAAACCCAAGCTTGAAGAGCAGCAAAGTCTGTAGTGATTATAACGAAGTGAGCCAGCTAGACCTCATAGATTATGTGTTCTCTGATTGGGGCTGTTAATCTGGTCCAGTCAGGGAGCCCTGGTTGACATATGAAAAGAGTGTATAAGGCAGTACTATAGACTGTTCATGTGTAAATAAAGAATGACTAGTTAATGGGATACCAGCCTCTGTGGAGTTATTTCAGTGGCAACGAGAATGGAATACAATCCTGAAGAAACTCTCTGGCAACAGTCGTATTTGAGTTGGGTAAACATTTCTTATATCATGCCTTTGTTTGGGAAGTTTGACTCATTCAACCCTGCCATCAAAGACTGGGCCCAGCACTGGAAAGAATATTTTTTTTCCAGGCAAATGACATTGTGGCTGATGAAAACAATGAGAATTCTACTGACAGCCTGTGGAGCTGCAGCTTTTTCTGACATTAGAAGTCTAATTTTCCTGAATTCCTACCTTTCAAGAATTGACTGATATAGTTAAGAAATATTACAACCCCAAGCCTCCTTTAATTCTGAGACACTATCACTTTTACTTGGCAATTTGAGAACCAGGGGAATTCCTATCTGGATTTTGGACTAGGCTAGGTTGACCTGTGAATTTGGTTTAACCTTAAATGAAATGCTTCGACACCATCTGGTTTGTGGGATAAATGAAGTAACTATGCAAAAACACCTGCTAACTGAAGCGACTGCTATAAATGGGGGAAACCAAAGAGCCATCACAATTGAACTGAATACTTTTTGGACCTGGAGAGAGCAGCTCTCTGTAGAGGGACAGCATATTGTTATGGGTAGCAAGAGTGATTGTCCCAAGCAAAAGTCTTTATCAAATAATTGGCTGAACTCCACTAGGATCATCCAAGTGTCTCAAAATGAAGATTTTGGTGAGAAGTTATGTCTAGTGACTAGGCTTGAATGCAGCTGAAAGCATGCTTCTTCAGTGGCCTTGACTTTAGTGAAAGCATAATCTTTTAAGTGTTTGATTAATGCACCTTCTGTAAGCATAAGTTGTTTTAAATTGTTAATTATTTTCTTTATGCATGTGTATTTGTGGGATATTGGGGTTACTAATAAAACCAATATTATTGCTCATCATTGATTGCCCTCGAGAAAGTGGGGGAGGATGAGTTGCCATCTTCAAATGCTGAAGACTGCGTGGTGTCAGTACATCCACAAATCTGTTATCTTTTTACCAGTGGTTATGAATGAATGGAGAGATATCTCCATACCAGGGTGGTCTGTGACTTGGAAGTGGAGATTGTGTTCCCATGTGCTTGCTTTAATTCTTTGTCTGAGAGCTGGAAACTGTGGGAGTGGAAGATGCTGTCAAAGAAACCTTGACAAGTTACTGCAGTGCATCTTGTAGGTGGTAGATACTTCTGCAAAGGTATGCTAACAGTGGAGGGTGTGAATATTTAAGGTGGTAGATGGAGTACCAGTTGAAAAGACTACTTTATTCTAGATTGTATTGAGTTGAATTTACCGAGACATCAGGACAACATTGCATCATGCTACTAATTTCTGCTTTATAGATGGTGAACGTGCTTCAGGGAATTCTTGTAGCCACATTATTTATCTGGCTGATGGGTTCAGTTTCTGGTCAGTGCTGTCATGACTTGCATGTTGATGGTTGGTGACTAAATGATGTTCATGTCATTTCATGTCCAAGGGAGATGGTTGGGTTCTTCTCTTGGAGATAGTCATTGCAAGCACTTGTGCAGACTGAATGCCACTTGTCAAATATCCCAACAGTGGATGTTGTATAAATCTTGCTATATGCATGCAATGATTACCTTAACATTTGAATGCAAGCATGAGAGAACTTGACAATTTATGCCCTTACAATTAATGAAAGGTCAATGATAAAGCAGCTGAAAATGCTTGGGTCAAGGACAATGCCCCGAAGTATTCCCACAGTGATGTCCTGGATTGAGCTGTTTGACCTCCAATATCCACAATCATTTTTCTTCTAGGTATGTACCAATCAATGGAGAGCCATACTGCCTGATTCCCATTGTTATCAGTTTTATTAGGTAAAGTTATTTCACTTTGATGACTGACAGCAGGCAGAAGAAAGTCTAATTAACTAAATTGGATTTATCTTACATTTCATAAACAGAATATACCTATGAAAAATTTTATATTGTGTTGTAGGTGTACTGGCACAATGTGGCTCAAGGTCTAGTTAAGTCTGGAGCACCAATCTGCAGTACTACAGCTAGAATGTTGTCAGAGCCTTTGTTTTAATCTATGTGCACAACCATTCTTGATATTACACAGTGTGAATTGAATTATATGAAATATGATGCTAGGGACCTCAGCAAAAGACTGAGGTGGATCATCCACCTCTGGCTGAAGGTGGTTGCAAATGCTTCTCCTTTGTTTTTTGGACTCATTTGCTGGATCAACCACCATTGAAATGAATTGTTAATGGGACATCCGTCTTCTACTGTGTGTTTTTAATTGCCCACCACCTTGAACTGGCAGGACTGCAGAGTTTTGATCTGTTTTGTTGGTTGCAGAATCATTTTGATCTGTCAGTGTCATCCTGTCTCTGCAGTTTAGCACGTATACTATGCTGTATTGTAGATTAACCAGACTGAGAGAAGATCCTTTGTAGATTCAGATATTTACACCATAGAAGGAGGTGATTTGGCCCATCGTGTCTTTACAGATCAAAAAAAACTGACTATTACCCCTTTCCTGTTTATCCCCTTTAGTCCTGGCTGCTACATAAATACTGCTTCAATGTTATGAGAGTTTCTAATTCAACCACACGTTCAGGCAGTGAATTCCAGAATGCCACAACCTTCTGAGTGAAAAACATTCTCCTCAACTACCTCTTACCTTAAATCTATACCCCATGGTTATTGACCCTAATAATCATGACTTGACTATTAATGGAAAAATTACCTTCCCATCAACTGTATCTGTGCCCCTCATAATCTTATCCACCTCTTTCAGGCACCTCACAACCTTTACACTTGAAATCTTTCCGCATAACTCAGAATCTCCAGCCTTCTGGAGCATCATCCTTGTAAATCTCCTTTGCACCCTCTTCTGTGCAATCACATCCTTCTGATAATGTGGTGACCAGAATTGTATACAGTACTCCCAGCATTTTATACAGTTTCAGCATAAACTTCTTGCTCTTGTATTTGATACCTCAAATAATAAAGTAAGTGTCCCATATGCCTTCCTTCACTACTTTATCTTTAAACTGTACCCAATGTATTTTCAGAAGCTACCATAGGATGCATACAGTATTCCGGTTTAAGTTGTTCACTGCCATTAGTCTGCCTTTCTTGAGACAGTGTCTCGAGCCTTCATAATTACCAATTGTAGAGGATATATCACTCATGAATCTAAAGAGAAGAGGCACTTGCCTTACAGAGCAAGGTAGCTTATTGCATGATACCAATAAGTACAGCTTTCTACTAACTTGCCAAGCATAATTACTATGGACTGTCAGGAGCTGTGGTAGAATTTGAACTTGCGGGATTGCTAGTTCAATAACATTACTTTGTCTCACCATCACATTATACAAGCTATACAAACATAACAAGCATTTTAAAAAAAATATTCCAGAAGGTACCTTCTCCTCTTAGTAGCAATGATAAAAGGCTTTTATTAGATGGTAAGAAGTTTGTTATTCTCCCAAGGAGTATAAAATAGTTTGTATTGGCATTGCATGGATTCTGAGGACTGCACATAATGAATATTGATTGAGTGACAGTCAAAAATTCCTCAGGGCATAACGATGGCTGTGGTAATCTGAGGATACATGTTTATAGAGGCAGCTTGGAGGGCATGGAAAATACATGGGGATTGGGCTATCATGGATGACATGGGTGACTTGAATGGGTGTAGAGGTAAGGAGGATGGGGATGAGTGAGGTGGGGGATGATACATGGAAGCTGAGTGGTTGTATAGGGGTTGGACAGTAAGGGAGATGATTAGTGTGATTTAATGTGAAGGTTCAGGTTTGGGTGTCAGAAATGTTCAGGTATTTCTCAATAACACAGTGTGAAATAGTCATTGTGATTTAAAGTGAGACAACCATTTAAGGCACCAAAGCACTGACAAAGAAATGCTATCTGGATAGAGTTCAACTCATTGGAACCAGGCAAAAGAATTGAAAATTACAAAAAAACCTAAGCTCAGATTCTGGAGAATGGGAGAGATAGAAAGAACAGCAAAGGGTGAAAAAACAGATAGTAAGAATTATAAAAAGTGTACAAAAGAGAATTTGTAAGTATAAAAATTACAACAAAATTCTTTTTACAACTATATTAGGAAAATATGGTTAATCAGAAACAGCATATATCTCGCAAACTGATACCGATGATACTGCCTAAGAAAATCGTGGAGGTCAAATAGTTAATTTATAACAGTATTTATAATGGAGCACAGAATAGCATGTTGGACATCTCAAAGAAATGAAGATTGAATCAAGGATGGGAATTTGCCAAGCTTTAAATTCAATAAAGTATTAATATGCTGAAAGGAACAGCATTAAAGAATGACTGAACACCAGGACCAAGTGGTTTCCATCCCAAGGGTTTAAGAAACGGTGTGAGGACATTGCTAATGCCTTAAATGTAATCTGCCAAAGTTCTCTCGATTTGCAAATTGCTCCTTCAGCGTGGAAAATTGAGCACGTCACATTATTATTTAAGGAAACTAGAAGAGGGAAATCCAAAAATAATTGATCAGTTACTCTAACCCAGGAAATAATTAGTCTGTAAATAAGAATGGAATAATTGAACAATTTACATTTTCAGCTTATCAGGAGAGAGAGAGAGAAAGAGAGAGTATTCTTGGATTTGTAAAAGGTAGGCCTGATGAATCTAGTTATTTTGAAGCGATGACTATTGTAGTAGTAATGTCAATCAACGTTATTTACTATGGAAAGCATGAATAAGTTCCTCATAATGTTGAAGTTCATGATATTGAAAGCAATGTATTGACCTAGTTAGGAAAGATGGTGGTGGAGTGAGGCTTCTGAGCCAGGGGCTTGTCTGCACATCCCATTTTTTTTTGTTTCTTTTTTTGCCTGTCTTTTCTTGTCTTTTTCTCTTTTGTTTTACTTACCTCTTGTTGAAGAGCTCGGTCATGGTGATGACATCAGCAGTGGCGAGTGGGCCCAGGACAGACTCAGGGCCGTGACTTCAGAGGCAGAACTTGCATCCTCAGCAGTTGCTGCATCGACAAGGCAGCCCTAGTGTGGCTCATGGCTGCTGCTGCAGAGGTGAGTATGGGTTCCCTGTGGCATCAGCATCCAGCGCAGACTCACGAAAGCGTGAATTTGGGCCCAACACGAGCCCTGCAACATCGACAGCAGCTGCATATGTAAGGTGGGCCCAAAGCGGGCACGTGGCAGTGCCAGAGTTTGGGACAGTTTGGTAGCCAGCAGCATCAGGTGGCATCGGCATTACTGAGCTCTAGCGAGGATTCATAATGGCAAGGGTATCGGTGGAGGCAAGATGGCGCCAAAGAGTAGCGGCTTTCATTCCAGTGACGGTGATGTGGCCAAGGAGACTCGTGTTCAGGTCTATGGCTCATGGTGAAGCATTTCACAACAAGGACTGTAAAGTTCAACACTTTTTCTTTTCTTTTACTTTTCTGCCTTTATAATCTATGTTCTGGTTTATTTTTCTGTGTTTTAAGATGGCGCTGGTGAGTTACAACACTTATGTAACTAAATACACATGACAGTAAATAAATAAATCAAATCAAATAAATAAATTGGCCAAATGGTCAGGCACACTGGGTGGCATGATGTGACAATTTGTGTCTGCAAGGATCTTGATCCGGGTATCAACAATCATGATTTATTCAGGACTGAAACAGTGACATAGAATACCACATGTCAACATTGTTTTCTTTCCTGAGCAATGTCCTAAACAATCTAAATGGAGATATAGAATTACACTTAGATTCTGGGAGAGATAGGAAAGGATTTGAAGTATTAAGTAATGTGGAGTTTTCTTTATGTTCCAGGATGATTCTTTTTGCAGACTCGTCTAGCTAGATCTAGTGGTAGATGAACTGAATAACAACAGCATGAGAAATCTAGGTTCACCTTTTGTTCAAATTTTTGAGACATCTTCCCCTTCCAGAGTCATCTAAGGTGACCTAGATGTGGCTCAGTGCCAAAAATGGTCGATGTAATCCCTTCCATGAGTTTCTGCAATATACAATGAGTGATGATTTGATCAGGGTATCTATTATTAAGCAGGGTAGTTTTAATGTGTTGTAAATCAGCATCAGGGTTACATAGTGGGCATAAATAGGCCCCTATTTGTAAGGTTGCCATTGAAATTGAACATATAGTGCATGTGACTATTGGAATCCCCACATGGATATTGACCAGTGGACATAGGCTTTTGGTAGCTAGTAGTTAAGAACCTGTTTTCCAACTTCTCAACTAATGCATCAAGGAAGAGTTTATTTGAATGCACCATTTTGATGGGAAATCCGACTGCAGGTTGGAGTTTATTAACTGATAAATAAAAACCAAAAGAACTGTGGATGCTGCAGAACCAAGCACAGAAGTTTCTGGAAAAACACAGCAGTTCTGGCATCATCTGTGAAGAGAAATCAAAGTTAACATTTCGGGTCCGGTGACCCTTCCACAGAAGGGTCTGAGGAAGGGTGACCGGACCTGAAATATTAATTCTGATTTCTCTTCACAGATGCTGCCAGACCTGCTGAGTTTTTCCAGCAACTTATTTTTTTTCTTGGAGTTTATTAAGCTGTGTAAATAAATTCTTTGATGTAGCTGTGGATTGAAATGTGACAAACCTGTCATCTGTATATTGGTATCATACAAGGAGTTGGAAGCTAGTGGTCTTTCCATGTGTTTCTCAGGCAACCAATAAAGATATTGGCAAGCACCGAGTCTAAAGGGTAGCCTAAGGCAACTCCAGCATACATGGTGTCATTAAAGCTGAACTCAAGACCATAAGTTGCTAAATAAGTTTGATAAACACAAATTCAGACACAGGGAACACATTTCAATAGTTAATGTTAGGAATTGGAGGAAGATTTTCTCTACTTTAATTTATACACAACAAAATTATACTCCTGATAATATAGATGGGGTTTCCTAATACTTGTGCACAGAGAAAGTCTGCCTGAACAGTGTTGAACGTGAGATGTAATAGTGAGTGAGGAAAATGATTACATTCTTTAAATTGACACAACTTGCTGTAGAATGGCCTCTGTTGAAACAGCTTCTTTTGTTCCAGCACATGGAAGTGTGGATATTACATCCTAAAAAAAGCATTATGCTTTTCTGTTTTGAAAACTGTTTTTTTAAAAAAAAAGCTTAAAGTCAAATCTACAGTAAAGCATAAAAACCAAAAGAACTGCGGATGCTGGAAATCAGAAACAAAAACAGAAATTGTTGGTAAAGCTTAGCAGGTCTGGCAGCCTCTGGAGTGAAACCGGAGTAAACGCTTCAGGTCGAGTGACCCTTGCTCAGAGCTGCTTTCATGTCACTCGACCTGAAACGTTAACTCAGATTTCTCTCAACAGATGCTGCCAGACCTGCCGAGCCTTTCCAGTGATTTCGGTTGTAGTAAGTGTAAAACATGTCCACTTTGTTCAAACATAGGCATTATATTGGGCTTTTGTTTCTAAATCAGACTCTCACAAACATCAATTTGACAGCTGATCTATCCAAAGATTTACAACATAAAATTGTCTATGTAACCGACTGCTTGGTTGGTACTTGTAACTACTGAAATGTATTTGTAGGGAAACTTACATTTTTTCTCCTCAACCACTTTGCATGGAATTGAAGTACTAATTGAGTTGTATCTGCTATTTTGTTCCCATCTGCGTATTTAGTTGCAGTGCCTTAAACAGCTACTGAAATATCTTATTCAAGTTGATATTTAAAAAGGGTGCATTAGAAATATTTAAGTTGTAAGTTTTATTTTGTATTGTATGTAGATGGGAACTGTATATACTCTACAATAAAAATAACATTTATTGGTAGAAAATGTATACCAGAATCATATATGTGTTTTATTGATCATTGCAAATTCTTTTATTGGATTGAATCTTGTAAGATTTTGGCTAATTGTCATTCTGCCAAGTTTTATGGAGAGTTTCTCTGTGTAAGGCAGAGTTAGCTTTTTTACACGAGTTCCAAATCTGCCTCATTAACTACCTATCTTGATCTTATGGCACCCTCTCATCTGGTGTTAGTGGGATTCTACCACTTGCCTTAGCTAGAAGAACTTGGGACTAACTGGATTTCCTGGAATAGACCAGTGTCCCTGGCACAGCACTATTATTTAAATGCTGCACATCTGGAGAAGCCTGTCACTTTAAGGCATGGTCTTTTTGTTAATGCTTGTGCAGGGCATCTGCAGGATTAGCTGCTGGAACATGGTGCAGGTATAACACCATAAGATGGTGCTACACAGCAACATGTCCATCCCTGGAATGGTGATCAACATTCTCTCTAAGCTACCTGGCTGTGTATGTGCGTCATCATTCTGATGTACCATGCATTGCCATTAATAAAAATATTAGAGGAAACACTGCTGGTGACTATTGGTAACCATGGCAAGCTATCTGGCTTTGAGTCTGTGCTAAAAGGCAGGACAGGGCAAGGCAGGAATGCTGTGAGCATTGATGAAAGTGCAAGGTGAGTGAGTTCTAGAAGAGCCAGCATTCAGGAATGTCTGTAGGCGGATAGGAGATGTGCCATCGTGGTGTGGGGAGCTTGCACATGTTGGATAGCAGGGTCTGTGGACATGAGATAATTGTGGTCAGTGCCCTGGAATGTGTTCTGAAATGTTGGGGATGGGTGTCCACCCTTTTGTCCAGAGGTGTAAGTGATGATTTGGAGTAACCAGGTACATGCTCTGACTTTCACTTTGCGAATTCTTGACACCTGGTTTCAATGTAGAAGCTCGTAGAATTGGAACCTTGGTATGAATGAAGCAAAATTGTGTTAATGAGGGTAATAATGAGCCAAAGTCCCCATTAACAGGCAGCTTGCTGCTCCCTAGAGAGAATTTCCTCTTAACATCTAGAACTCTTTTGAAAAATTCGATTTGCTCCCAACATCAAGAAAGATCTCACCCAACTTCTCACACAATACTGTCCAAAAACACACAATGTTCACGGCCTTAAAATTCCATCCATTGTTTTTCTTGAGCATAGGATATGTCTTTGGCTCATGTTTAGATTATGAACTAAGACTATAGGTGCCATTACATAATCAGCTTGTGGAAATAACTGGAGTCTGAGACATTTTTGAAAAATTGATGGTTGTTGTTAATGTACCATGTTTTTAAAAAAGATAAATATTATAATTGGGTTTAACAGGAAATGTGATGATGCTGATTTCTCATGTTTGACCATATTTTGTCAGTGGGTGATGCTAGGAGTGGTTTTCAATTTTAAAAACAATTCACGTTCGTCCATGTTTTAAGGAAATCCTTTACATTATCTTTAAGGAGAATTGTTACATTGTTTTATTTAAGCATGAGTTAACATAAATTGCCAGGCATATTGTGGTGGAGGAGATGAGTATCAAATCTTTGATGCATGAGAGACACATGAATCTCATGCAATGGGTCATTTGTAATTGAATTAGCTCCTGAACATCATAAAGGAGAAGTGCCTATGGCAGCTTAGGGAATCTGTGACTGAGGTGTGCCACCTGGTTAATGCAGACCTGCAGGGATAGGTCACCATCTGCAATTTTCTCCCACTGGCAGCGGAGGTTACTAATTCCCTCAGCTTTTAACCCAAAAGCTTAGAGGCACCTGGAAACAGCAAGCTGCATCACCATGCACTGCTCCCTTAAGGTCAGAATTACAGCATATCGCTAGCACATTCCAATAATCTCTTCAGAACTGTGTGGTGAATTATACTCCCACTTTTGAGTTGCTGCACATGCCGAACCATGATTGTCAGTTTAAATGCACCCTGAAGAAATCACTGAATTCTTGGTGTTGTAACAATGATGAGCTCAGTACTTTGTGAGGTGATTCTGACTATCATGTATTTAGTGGTGTCAGCATTGTCTGCTGTGAATGAGCTTGGTGATAGTTGATGCTCAGATGTTCCCCTGATGCGTCTGTTGCTTCATTGGATTATTCATGACACATGTAGTGAGCAGCTAGTACATTATGAGTATGTAAGCTCAATGATCTATTTAGTCATTTGAGTACAATACTGTACACAGATTCATAATTCTTGTAATAACTAATGATGTGTGCAGGAACACCGTTATGTACCACACAAATCATAGCATATCCAATTAATGCAATGCTTTCTGTGACTTTGTGGTATTTCATCTGCAACAAACTTAGAAATAATTGGCAAGAGAGAACAGTGCATATTCAAGATTGAATATTGGCCATCTTTGTTGCTCATTTGGTAGTCTCCTTTGTCACAAATTATGTTTCATGCAGCCATGAGTTATACAAGTTGGAGAGCGTCAAATTAGGTTGAACCAGAGACAATAAATGGACTTAATTTTCATTTCAAGGCTAATGAATTTGCAACACATGGAGTGAACTCTTATTTAAAGATATTGTATTCCGGATTTGAGGAGTGTCTCACAACTGCACTTTCACATCATTTCTGCCAATCTCTTTCCCCGGCTATCGACACCCAATGACCCTGGAAATACTGTCCCCAACAGATGCTGCCCAATATGGAGAAACACAAAGTTTATAAGCTGGAGGAAGTTCCATATTGGGAAGTAGCCATGATGGGATGCTGAAGAGATTTTGGAGCAGACAGCCAATAAAAGTGCTGCCTCTCTGAATGGTCAGAAGTGAGAGGTGTGTTGGGGTCCTGCTTGTTAACTGAATAGAGGTGTTCTGAGTCTTAGTCATTTGGCCTCCACAATGTGAAGGAGACTGTTATAATCAAAATATAATACAAGCTAATTTACAAGGCTAATTTAAATAAATCATCACTCCACCTGGAGGGAGTGTTTAAGGCCTTGAATGGGTGTAGCAACCTCTCCATGTAAAGGTGCTTAGAAAGCTGACATGCTGGGGAAAATGAAAGTTTAAATGACACTGCCCCCAAGTCCAATATTGCAGAATGTCAATATATCTGCTTATCCAACCCCCTCAGAATTTCAAGAATATTCTACTTAAAAAAAAAGAAAGGGAGAAATTTGTTTTGTTACATATCCCAGTCTTATTCACCTATATTTGAAAATGTCAATAGTAATGTTGATATTTCACCAACTATTGTAATCATGCTGACAATAACACAACATCTGGCATCACACTCTTCCCTTCTGCAGCTTCTCAATGCTCTTTACTTTGTTGTCACTTTTCCATGCAGTTTTTCCTGTCTGGAATTTCATCAGCTTTCCTGGTACTTTCCAGCTGGCATATTTCCACTACCTTCAAAGAATTCAGATTTTAAACCAGTTAAATGCTGCCCATTGAAATCTGCTCAGCATAGTTCATCTTTGAAAGAATATGGATTTGTTAGTGTTCAGCACTTGTTTCCCAATCGATACTGTTTTAAACTGCAATATTGGGGAAGATGTGGGTTAGATGCCATATTAGAAGCATTTGGTTTCCTTTCGTTATGATGTATGATAACCATCAGGTTAGGCTCATGACCAGTTGAATGATTCAAAACTATGGGGACTTTACCTTTTCTTTAACACCGTTCCAAAGCAAGATAAAACAAATAAATACCCTTCCTTCCATTTATGGTAATCACTGCTAATCTAGTGATAATGCAGCAACGAAATTGAGCTTCACAGTAAATATCTGCCAGTACTTTGTGGAGCTGCTCGAGTGAGTTGATATGGTACCTATGCTTTACAGGTTCTCTGTTGCAATGGAATGTGGATTAAGATCCTTATGGAGTTCCAAATTGAGGTGGATAGCAAGTTAGATAGACATTTGTAACAAAACAAATTTCAGTCATTGCTTTTGAAACAGAACCTCTTTTAATTCTGGAGGTGCTGAGCAGAAATATTGATGACACAGAATACTGAATTTGAAGGTAGCTAGCTTAATTTACATTTCTTTATCTGCAACATCTCTCATGACTGGGAAAACTAAGCTCTTAGTAAGATTGAAATGACAACATGCTAATCATTTCTGTAGTGATGTGAGGATAACTTCCATGTTTTGTAGTTGGAGCATATTTCTTCAATCCTTCAATCACTGCCTCTCTTTTGCAATGGTTAATGAGGATAATATCTCAAGTACCTTTAATCATTGGTTGTAAATCAATTCACACAAACCCTGCAATATCCCTCTTAATTCTGGTTTGTTACTTCCAGAAGCATTGGCAGCTTTTTAATGCCTGTGCAAATATCAATTTTTTTACCTGTTAGACTAGTGAACTTGTGGAAGTCATTTCAAGTTTGGACAGACCAGAGGGTCAATGATAACCTGTTCAGCACTTGCTGTTTTGATTACAGAGGCGATCATGTAGTTCCAGAAGATAACCTATATTCATAGGAAATATGAGCAGGGAATAGACCTAGAGCATTATAATTCTGAATTTTCAATGCACTCTCTCAGTGTGAAAGTTGCTCCCTGCCAGTAGTGCAGAATTGCAGAGTCATATAGTTTTAGGACAATGTGTTACTACAGTATCAATGGCTATTCTAGCTCGCATAAGGATAGCAGCAGTGCCACTTCATTATTGAGATGCCCGACAGTGGACAATAATATTGAAGTTTCATGAGTTATTTGAAAATTAGTTTTATTCTCAAACCTGTCCTTGCCATATATTTTATCCCAGGATTTTTTTTCTCAGCTATGTTGAAGGTAGAGATTGTTCCTCATTTTCTCAACAGAGGTCATTGTTTTAAAAATAGCATGTCGCAGATTTGTAAATAAAAGGATTGAAGAAAAATCTCAATATTGCAAAAAAACATTTGGTATCCTAAAACTAAGGATTAACATTCATACTCTTATTATACACATGTACATAAATTCCTGTAAATTCAAATAATTATTTCCTTTTATGATCTTTTGAAGTCAAATCCAAACATCCGATTCAAATGTATAAATGTAGTAACTATTGTATTTAACAAAGCTCGTACCCTGTACTGACATTTATGATGAATACAGCTACAAAATGATGTTTTCTATGCCATAGGAGCAATTTTAATCATAGAGGATATCAATACTTAGATTCAGAGTATTGTTTAAATTGGTACAAATGTCAATCCACCTGCAAGCTAGCTCTAATTGGCTAACGTTCAGGTTTAACTCAGGCCTGTTTCAAAATGTCTGCATACTGTAGGTAGGTGAAGGTGGGAAACTATTTATACTTAAACTTCTGACAAATTTAATACTTTGCTTTATATGCATGGCTTTCCCCAGCTTTCTGAAGCTTGCCTTGAAACCAAGTCTGGATTTCTGAAAAGCCATTCATGGGGTTAGTAAAACATCAGGCTTACTGGCCTTAATAAATACCCAGCACCTACAGCAGCAATCCCATGTCCTTCTGGGAAAGAATACTTGTGGTGCAGAGCTATTTTCAGTATTTTTAAGGTATTGAGTCTATGGATCAGGATAGTTGGTGTGATGATGTCTGGCAAAAAGGAAAATAAGCATTAGCAGCAGCAATAACCTGCAATGAAAAGACCTTCAGGTTAGCAGGGAAGAGAAGTGAAGAGGAGCAACAACAGTTGGTGGTAAGCAGAGAGAGAGCAGCAAATGGGGTTGAGCAAGGAGGAGGCACTATCTATGTCAGAAGGTATAAATCAAATAGAGGCTCAATTGCCTTGATAACTTGGATGAACAACGCATCCATAGAGTCATAGGGTAATTGATTCATACAACATGGAAACAGACCCTTCGGCCCAATTCGTCCATGCCTAACAAGTTTCCCTAGATGCACTAGCCCCACTCCCTCCTAATGGGCCCATATCCCTCTAAATCTTTCCTGTTCATTTACCTGTCCAAATGTCCTTTTAACGTTGTAATGATACCAAATCTACCACTTCCTCGGCAGTACATTCCAAATATGAACTACCCTCTGTGTGAAAACGTTGCACTTCAGGTCCCTCTTGAACCTTCCTTTTCTCTCCTTAAAAATATGCGCCCTAGTTTTAAACTCCACTCTCCTAGGGAAGATACCTTTGCTATTCACCTTATCTATGCTTCATATCAGATGGTGGTGGACAGCTGGGTCCTCAACAACAGATTGCTGACTTGTAATCCCAACGGCTATGAATGTGACCATCGCCCTCAATGTGTTTGCCTCTACTTTTCTCTCGAGTTCTGCTAGAGACAATATACCAGTCAGCAACAGAACACATAAAGAAGGTGACTGATAGATTCGTTGCCAGGGCCATTATTATGTCAGCCTCAGCTGTCATGATGACTCCATACAATTTCTGCAGTCTAAATTCCTCAATCTCTCTTTGAACTTGATGGTGGACTTGAAGAATATCTGATTGGCTGTGACATCTAAGAGGAATCCTGTTGTGCTTTGATCTGAAAGGAGTTTTACATGGGACAGTTAAAAATTACACATTGTACACCCCAGTCCAACACCGGCATCCCCAAATACATGAGGCAGAGATGTCACTGGCTGGGTCAACATTTGTTTTCCATTGCGAAATGGCTTGAGAAGAGGGTTATGAGCTGCCTTCTTGAACCACTGCAGTTCATTTGGTGTAGATGGACACACCATGCTGTTAGGGATGGAATTCCACAATTTTCACACAGGAACACTGAAGGAACAATGTTATCTTTACAACTCTTGACAGTGAGTGGCTTGAGTGGGAATTTGCACGTTGGTAATGTTCTGAAAGGGTTAATACTGAGGACTGCTATTAGCATGACCCATTATGATGATGCCATGTGGCCATGTGAGTAGAACAGTTCAACTTCACAAAGGACGGAGATCAAACATGTGGTTCTCCTCAAAATTCCTGTAACAATGCCTGTCATAACAATGTACACTGTGGCTAGTTGCTAATATTCAGTAAACTATATTTTATTGATTACAAGACACTCTTCCAGTTAGACTAGGAAGTAGCTTACCTCCAGGCCAGTAGTTTTCTGAATGGTGACAGCAGCTTTCATTTTTTTTTCTTTTTTTTTCTTTTCTTTTTTTCATGAAATCCTGTTCTTATTTTTAATTAACCCCCACACTACCGCCTAACTGCGGTAGTGCTTATTTTTTCCCCAGCACCCATGGTGTGTGTGTGCAGGTGTGAGACACAGTGAGAGACACAAGGTATATGAATCTTTATTCAATTTCCACCACCAGGAAGATAGGAAAACACCCAAGTGGCCAGTGACAAGCACTGCCCTTCACATCAAAGGGCAATGCTGTGTGATCAAAACAGTGAAGGGGAGGGTAGGGACTAAATCAAAATAAAGTTGGAGGGGGAAATAATGCACTCCACTCCCTGCGGGGCCCACCTCTCGCTGAACAACTCCAGGGTGTTGGTGGACACCACGTGCTCCTTCTCCAAGGACACCCGGGCTCTAACGTAACCCCGGAAGAGGGGCAGGCAGTCGGCCCTAATGACCCCCTCCATGGCCCGCTGCCTCGACCTGTTAATGGCCAGTTTGGCCAGGCCCAGGAGCAGACCCACGAGGAGGTCTTCAGACCTGCCCTCCCTCCTCCATACTGGGTGCCCGAAGATCAGGAGCGTGGGACTGAAGTGCAACCAAAAGCAGAGCAGGAGGTTTTGCAGAAAATCAAAAAGGGAGTGCAAATGCCCACACCCAATATACACATGGTCCACGGACTCCACGGCGCCACAGAACAAGCAGTTGGGCTGGGAGTCCGTGAACCATTGCAATCTCCACCTCAGATGCGTGCAGCACCCTCCACCCCAGATCCCCGAGAGAAAGGGGGAGGACTCCCGCGTAGAGAGCCCTCCACTGGGGATCCCCATCGCCTGGTGGCAAATGGGCCCGCCAAGGCGTGTCTGGACGGTGGATGAGGGAGAAGAGGTGAACGGTGTGCAGCAGCAGTCTATACAGGGCCTGCCTTTTTACATCCTTGAAAGGGATGAACTTAAAATTCCGGAGGCGGCTCAGGTTGTGGGGCACAGGCTCCAGCGGGAAGTACGGGATCTTGGGGCCAATGTGAAATTCCGTCCGGGCTGGGGTGAGCGCGGACGGGGACAGCAGCTTTCATAATGTGCAGCAGTTGATACTGAATTGTGAGCTGATATGGCCTTATAATTAAATGCTTTATCAACAACACCCAGAAGTAATGCACTAGTGCCATATGGCCACTAGGTGAGTCATTGAATGAATGATCAGCATGCTGAAGATGCACTTTGGTACTTGGACAGATCTGAAGATGTTCATTGGTATATGCCAGTCTTTGTCTCAGAGTAATTGATTGTAGTTTGCTGCAATCTGAAAAACATTGCCCAATAGTGAGGAATTGAAGCTTCAGGAGTCATGGCATTGAGCACCTGTGGTCCATGGATGACTCTGATGGAGGGACAGTGAAGGTGGAAACCGCAGTGAAGCACTAGCTGTTCACATTGCTGCCTGAGGTGCCAATGATTGATCATTGTGTTCATTTCTGCCATCGCACTGATGCCACACTTACATTTAAGTACCACTATCCTCTCCCCTCAACCGCATTGGCATAAAGCAATAAGCAAACACCCACCTGTTGAATTGTCAACTTTTCAGACCATCATAGTTGAAAAGGGTAGCACTGGAAAAGCTTTTTTTTATGACTCTTCTAAGCAACAGACTTAACACCATGACATTTTGTTCAACAGCCTTGTGGGATGGCAAACTTACTCTTCCTTTTCTATTGCTTCTATGTGGTACCACCTCTTTTCAATACTATGTTCAGATTAGTCAATTCAAGTATCTGCAGTTCTTTGTTTTATTCAATTGATTACCTGCCTGGTATGAACCTTTTGGCTAATGACCTCTGGATATTTGGGGAGTACTGCAAGAGCACAGCCTCCCTCCCGCACTTATCCAGCCCCCTCCAGCATTGGAACCTCATCTTCAGGACATCTATCATCTGTTCCATGATGGCCCTAGTCAAAGAATGGCCTGCATTCCATTTGTGCACACCCTGAATCAAGGGCTGCATAAAGGAGTCATAATCTACGGTCATGGAGGTTAGCCTGAGTCTCCCTACAGCCATCCGTGTAACTGTTAGATTTTCTGGGTTTACAGTTACAGTTACATAATACACAGAGTCAACCATCTGGAGGCAATTGATTGAGCTCATTAAGTAGCACCAATTTAGATATTATGCCATATTTAATAAGTCAAAGGATGGGCATACATTTCCTGTGACAAATGAGAATGCTTCACCGACCCCAAAACTGTCCCATAGAATGGAAACACAGAGGTCGTGCATCTATCTGGTTTGCCGTGGTGCGATGGTTATTCCTGATTTTTTTTATTTTTGACAGTAGTCATTGGTGTTAAAGGTTTTTGTTTTTCCCTCAATTACCTGGTCTTCACCCAAGAAAGTGAAGGCTCATTTCTGTGGACCTCTCTGTCTTTTTCTCCCTCCCTACCTCTCCCTATTTTGATAATCAACACTGTGTGAATTACTATCTGAATGGAAAACCTTTCTATTGATGAAGTCAGTCACATCATAATGTGGTGCTTTCAATGCAACATGTGAATAGTAAATAACATTCTGCACATGGGAGGAATTGGCTATGTTGGCAAACTCTATGATCCAAGCTGTAGCACTGACTTTGTCACAGGGAGATGAGCTGAAATGGTGAGATTGGGAACAAATTGCATCAGTAAACAGAAATGCTAAATTTGAGGGATGAGGATTGAGAAATCCCATTGAAGCAGCCAGTTGCATAGAAATGTAGTGCAGATGTCACCTTGATGGTCACTGGGATAGGATGGCCACCCAGTCCGGCTCCAACAGACAGCATTGCAGTTGGCATAGTTCTATGACAATGTCCCGGGACATCCTTATTCAGCAGCGCACTGCACCTTCCACACCTGAACCAAATGGCATTGAGAATGACAGATGCTGGGACTCTAGCACCTCTTGCAAATCCTTTGGGGCCCTTCTGTAGCACCTCCTCCTCTGAATGCAGTTTTTCAGCTGCTGGAGTTTACTGTGGGGCCTGGGCTTGCTGTGCATCTGTTCCTCCTCAATTCTCTGCACATTTGTGGCGCACTCACCTCAGCAATGATAACTCCAGCTGTGGCTGGATATGTTGTGGATAGTTCCAATGAATCTAGTAGGAAATGTCAAACAAAACAGCTTCTTAGTGATGTGAGCAGTTAGCATTGACATCACACACAAATGACAATTTTACATGGTCCTCCATACAGTGAAATAGGGAGGACTCTGATAAGGCCCTAGGCTGCCTATAAATGGATGTTAGATGAAGTAGACCCTATTCCCATGTGGGCAGCATTAGGGCATATTGCACAAATATAGTATAGGATTATAAATCAGGTAGAATTACTCGAATCCTGCAAACCCCACCTCTCTCCTGCCTCACCCACATCACCCAAGCATTACATATAGGAATATTATGATGAACACTTACAGTTCAAAGTGAGAGGAAATCAACTCTGATTGCTTGTCCATCCTATGAGACCTTCGATTGTCTTTGTGAATTTTGATCTGCAGGTGACACATTTTTTAAGGGTGCCTGTGATTACTTTACCTTTATAGAGATGACATTGACCAATGACATAGTCAAGATTTACCCAATGAGCCCCTGGGAACATTATAGTTCTCCCAACTGTAGTGATCCACTGTTATCCCGCCCCACCCCATTCAAGCCAGGACAGTGGTGACAATCAATGACCCCACCTCTCCGTCCCTTGCAATAACTTGTGCTGTTTTTGCTCCATTGTTATCCACCTTTATGTTCCACTTTCCATAATTATTGTACTCTCTGTATCTGAACATGCAGCTTCCAAACCTGACAATTGTGTTCCAAATTGCCAACCACAGTTGTGGCCCCTGAAACCACCCGTCCCATTCTGAACCACCCCTACCCCTCCCCCACCAGCCTCTGACTTGTTGTGAACAGACCCAAGGCTGACCATGGCCCACCTCCCATCGCCAACATGGAATGACAGCCGAACTGATGACTGACTAGCCCCTGTCCGATCTCTCTGTAGATCCCTCTGCTTCCAATGAGGCTCAGGATTTTTATCAGAGCCATAGGTCCCTCAGAACAAATGTAGCTTTAGTAAGAGCACATTCATTGATTTAAGAATTATTTTAAGCTCTCACTCTTTAGGAATTTCCCAGCTTTCTAAAGCTCAATCTTTTCTCTCCTGTCCTACTAAACATAGATGGATGTCCAATTATTTTTGAAAGGCACAATTGAAATTTGATAATATGTGGTGTTCAAATACTGTACCAGAATCAATCGCTCAAAATGAATATCAATGGAGTATCGGTACTCTGACAGATTAAACAAACAAATATTTAATACATTGATATGCTAGAAATATCGAACACAATCTTGTACTCCATATATACATGGATAAAAGATTCCCCTGTGCCCTTTACTTTAATCAAGGTGGCAGTCAGACAAGCAGCAGACATTTCTTCAGGACTTTTGTGCTCCTGAGTTGTAGCCTTTAGCAAAAGATCATGAGAACAAATATATCCTCATCTTGTCTTTACAGTCTTCACATGTTGAATCGATTGGGTGATTTGTCAACATAGAAACATAGAAAATATGAGGAAAAGAACGCTAAATTGTTGCAATATTTTATGTAAACCAATACCTTGTAAATGCCAGCATTAAATACACATGGTAATCCTTTATTCATTCAACAAGGGCAATCAATGACCTGCACATAAATTATCAGGTACTTTAATCTAATGTGAAAATACACTCAAGCAACAACAGCACTAACACTATTTTATTTGGTTGAAAAAATAAAGCACAGCTTCATATGTTTACACTTCCTTTGGTAACGTTCCGATAAATTATGCTGCATATATAGTTTGATTCAACCTCCCCCTCCCCACCGTGTTTTACACAGCCAGCAGTGATGAGAGTAACTCTTTGCTCATTTATATTGCAATGATGTGTTGCAAGACATAACTACACATTTGTACTGGTTAATGACATTTGGTTGGCTAGTTTCTGCTGATTGCAAAGTGTTGATAGTTCCATGAGTTCATTACAATCAGTAGAAATTGAAAGAATGCCAGCTGGGGCACAAGATCTTTGAAAATTTTAAGTTTATGAAGTGAGCTTTGTGCTGCACTAGTTCACTAGTGAAGCAAAATCATCTTTTGTTTGCACCAGTAGCAGTCATCATCAGCAGCTTTATATATCTTGCTCCTTCCTGAACAATGCAAACACCAGCAGCTCGGTATAAATGCACCATGAGAATCCTCCACATTAGCACGCTCTATTGAGTCCTAAGCAGTAGATTTTACAGCAGGTATTCTGACAGCACTGCAACATTTTTAGGCATCCTTTATTATTCTGCAGGGCAATTGTATAATAATACATTCTAAATTAGATTTTGAACAGTTAACATGGTGACACAGATGCAAAACAGCCATTGAGGCAATCATAGTGCTCCTTTATCATTAAGGGGTAAATTATCTACAACCTCTATTGTCCACACATGCAGGATTAAGATGCAGAAGTTAAGAAGTCGTTGCCTGAGTTTTCCTGCTCCTCCAGAAGCTTTTGATCTTTCGGTAACTTATTGAGAGATTTGGAAACCAAACACATGGAATGCATTGAAATAACCTACTAGATATTCATTAAATTCATCATCGGTCTTTAAAGGGTATCAGCTTGCTGCCACTAGGGATGGGGTGATGGGCAATGCCACGTGAGCAAGCCAGCCATGTATTCCTCAGTGAGCCTACCAGCAAGCTTTTATATCCAACATATGTACCTGTGGGCAGCAAGGGTTGCCGGAGAATTCTTTCTGACCTTTACACCAACCTTGCTTCCTCCCCAGCAGACTTTACTGAGGGCCTTCCTGACTGGCCCCGATAAGGCTGCTCCACCAACCTAGTCTCTGAGACTCTATGCTGGCTCTGCCTCTGAGCACCTGTTGCAGCACTGGTGGTGACCACAACTCCAGATGGCACAGCAGGTACTGAAGAACTGCCAAGATCTAATTGGCCAACAATTCTTAGCGGCAGGAAATCCATCCTTCAGGGTCCAGGAAACATGGTGTGGTCCAGGCAGGTCACTGATTGCTTTTAACCATGTTAATGTACTTGGGAATGGACATTACTGGGTTGCCATGAGTTTTCTAGTTGATGGACAGCTCACCACTGTGACCAGCTATATTTGCTTATTCATTTGAACCATCAATTCTTTGCAGATAGCGTCATGCTGTTTTGACTTTTTTATAACTGCCAGTTGCAGTGCAAAAGCCCAACCAAAAGTCATTTTTGCAGATCATGCAGTCTCTGTCATGAGCACCCTCGATAAAGCATCTGCAATGACATTTTCTTCTCCAGACACACGAATGATTTTCAAATTATACGGCTGGAGAATCAAGCCCCATTGAAATAATTGTAAGTTCCTGTCCCAAATAATTTTTTTTCAAAAATCAAAAGATTATAACATATAGAAATAACAGTTAGAACATAGAACATAGAACATAGAACAATACAGCACAGAACAGGCCCTTCGGCCCACGATGTTGTGCCGCACTTCTATCCTAGATTAAGCACCCATCCATGTACCTATCCAAATGCCACTTAAAGGTCGCCAATGAATCTGACTCTACCACTCCCTCGGGCAGCGCATTCCATGCCCCCACCACTCTCTGGGTAAAGAACCCACCCCTGACATCTCCCCTATACCTTCCACCCTTCACCTTAAATTTATGTCCCCTTGTAACACTCTGTTGTACCCGGGGAAAAAGTTTCTGACTGTCTACTCTATCTATTCCTCTGATCATCTTATAAACCTCTATCAAGTCACCCCTCATCCTTCGCCGTTCCAACGAGAAAAGGCCGAGAACTCTCAACCTATCCTCGTACGACCTACTCTCCATTCCAGGCAACATCCTGGTAAATCTTCTCTGCACCCTCTCCAAAGCTTCCACATCTTTCCTAAAGTGAGGCGACCAGAACTGCACACAGTACTCCAAATGTGGCCTAACCAAAGTCCTGTACAGCTGCAACATCACCTCACGACTCTTGAATTCAATCCCTCTGCTAATGAACGATAATACTCCATAGGCCTTCTTACAAACTCTATCCACCTGAGTGGCAACCTTCAAAGATCTATGTACATAGACCCCAAGATCCCTCTGTTCCTCCACCTGACCAAGAACCCTACCATTAACCCTGTATTCCGCATTCTTATTTGTTCTTCCAAAATGGACAACCTCACACTTGGCAGGGTTGAACTCCATCTGCCACTCCTCAGCCCAGCTCTGCATCATATCTAAGTCCCTCTGCAGCCGACAACAGCCCTCCTCACTGTCCACAACTCCACCTATCTTTGTATCATCTGCAAATTTACTGACCCACCCTTCGACTCCCTCCTCTAAGTCATTAATAAAAATTACAAACAGCAGAGGACCCAGAACTGATCCCTGCGGAACTCCACTTGTAACTGGACTCCATGTTCGTCCACATTATTTGTGATGTATATGTTGAAATGGTGTACAACCAGTACAAGACTCACTGTCTCTTCAGCAGCTGGATATTTATGTTGATATGCGGTCAGTTTTGACAATAAGATAACTGAAAGGCCATTCAGTCCTGTCTTTTAATCTTGCACCGATGTCACTGGCACCAACAACGATCTTGACTGGCGTTGCTTAATTTGGTAAAGCTGAACCTGGTGCTGTCGTTAGTATTGCTTTCAAATTTTCAAAAGTCATTTGATAGTCTTGCATCCATTTGAATTTTTTTGCCTTTTTCAATGACTTTGTTAAGGGTGCAACAAGAGTGCTGAAATTTAGTACAAACTTGCAAAGAAAATCTGCAAGCATAAAGAAAGAAACTTGTTTCAATATAATGTAGAGATTCACATTTTGTCTTTGGCACGGAAGTCCAAAATAGTCTCGACATTTGTTTCAAATTCTATCTTTGCTATATTTATCTTCCTTCTCTCTTTATTCCTTGTTTTTCTTTCTTATCCCTTTCTCTTTGTTTTTTCTTTTCCTCTTTTTTCCTAATACATGTTTTTTTCATTTTCTTTCTCTAAATCCAGGTTTTTTTCATTTCTACCAGTATTTTAGCTAATTCCTACTGTGACAGCAGGTTTCCTTTCTCTCAATTCTGCATGTTGTATTGTCGATCAAAATCTTACAACATCCTGCTTTAACTTCAACCTTCAATATATCTGCTAAATCCCACAGTTTAGGCTGAGTCAAAGATTTTAAATAATCTTCTGTTATAACTTCTAGTTCTAGAAAACTCTTAGCAACCTCTGAAGCCATCTTCAAATCCTGAGCTATACACTTCACTACAATACAGCTAAATTATGCGCCAGAAATACTCCAGTGATTACCTTTGCAACTAACCTCTTCAGTGTATTATCCCAATCTGTTTGGTCTGGGACTAACACTAATTCCCCATTCTAAGGTGACCTAGCCCACTATATAACTTTCCCTTCCCAGGGGCACATTTCTTCAAAGCCACTCTATTTCAAGGACTTTATAAGATTTCTCTACACAAAGATAAAAATGAAACTAAAAATCTTCCTCTCTCATATATGAATATTTCCCTTAAGCTTAAAAAAGTACAAGTTACAGAAATCTCTAACCAACTTTGAAGTTAGTTAATTTACCATACTGAGTCTCAAAACAAGCTAAATAAACAAAATTCCATCAATAATGCACAAAACTTATTCGCTCCAAAGCCAGGCTTCGTACATTGTTTTGTTTTTTAAAAAAATCACCATGGCTACAGAAATGTTCACACGTTAATGGTTGACATCAGACACATTGTCTACTAACACAAAAACCAGAAGCACAAACTTACAATGCATAATATTAATAACTATACACATAAATCCCACAATTTACATCACAGAATGTGCAGGTTGTGATGTGTATGTGCTATCCTTCTTCTAGAAGATATTGATTATGGGTTTGGAAGGAGCCTTGGCAAATTCTGAAGTGCATCTGATGCTCACTGCTGATACTGTTCATTGGCGATAAAGGGAGTTTGTGCATCACTTTACTGATGATCAAGAGTAGACTGTTTTTGTTGGAGATTGGCTGGGTTTGATTTTGTTTTCTGGGCACAAGACATACCTGGATATTTTCCACCTTGCCAGATGTTTGCCAGTGTTGCAGTTATACTGGAATTATTTAGCTGGGAGCATGACGTTCAGGGGCGTAAATCTTTAGTACTATAGCTGGAGCATTGTCAGTGCACACAGCCCTTGCTGTTTCAGTGCTGTCAGTCGTTTCTTGATATTGTGTAATCGTGATCCTGTGGACCTTCAGAGAAGGCTGAAATAGATCATTGACTTGACATTTCTGGCTTTAGATTGCTGTGCATGTTTCACCCTTATCTTCTGCACTTACATGCTGGGCTTCCCCATCATTGAGGATGGGGATATTTGTGGAGCTTCCTTCTCCAGTGAGTTATTTAATTGTCTACCACCATTCACGTTTGGATGTAGTCCAATTGCAGAACTTAGATCTGATTGTTGGTTAGGGGATCACTTAGCTCTGTCTTTTACTTGTTACCTGATCTCTTGCAATCTTCATTGAACCAGGGTTGATCCCTGATTTGATTGTAGTGGTAGCATGGGAAATATACTGTGTCTTGAGGTTTTAGATTGTATTTAAGCACAATCCTGCTGCTACTGATGGCCTACAATCAATCATCAACGTCCAGTTTTAAACTGCTGGATCTGTTTAAAATCTATTCTACCCCATTTAGCATTGTGATATTGCAATGTGAAGTAGCGTGTCCTCAGTGTGAAGATAATATTTGACCCCCACAAGGATTGTTTGCTGATCACTCCAACTGATACTGTGATGGACAGGTGTTTCTGCGGCAGGTAAGATGGTGAGGATATGGCCAACCATTTTTTCCCATCTTTTTGGTTCCCTCACCACTAGTTGCAAACCCAGTACAGCAGCTGCATCCTTTAGCACACTGGCCATCTTCATCAATATTGGTACTATTGAGCCACTCCTTGTGATGGACATTGAAATCTCCCATCCAGGGTATGTTCTTGGCTCTTGCCACCCTCAGTGCTTTTTTCACGAGGTGTTCAATATGGAGGAGGACTAATTCATCAGCTGAATGGACAGGAGGGGGAAACAGTAGTAAGTGGTAATCAGTAGATGGTTTCCTTGCCCATGTTTGACATGATTCCATGAGACTCCCTCTTGATAGTATACCACTGTCTTGCTACATCTGCTGGTTCTGTCCTGCTACTGGACAGGACATAGCCAGGATGGGATTGGTGGAGTTTGGGACTTTGTCTATGTGGTACAATTCCGTGAGCATGACTTTGCCAGACTGTAAACAGCTTTTGGAATTTGGCAGTAACTGCCAGATGTTAGCAAGGAGGACTTTGCAGGGTTGATAGGGCTGTGTTTGCCATTGTTGTTTCCAGTGCCTAGGTTGATGCCAGGTGGTCTGTCTAGTTTCATTCCTTTTTGGGGACATTTTAATGATTTGATACAATTCAGTGGCTTGCTAAGATATTTCAAATGGCAGTTAAGAGTCATTGCTATGTTTGGAGTCACATGTAGGCCAGATAAGGCTGACAGATTTCCTTTCATAAAGTACATTTGTGAATCAAATGGATTTCATTGACATTATTATAACTCCTGATTTTTAAAATTCAAATTTGATCATTCGAATTTGAACACAAGTCTCTGGTGCAATAGCTGGGTTTCTGGATTATGAGCCCAGTGACAATATATTACAAATGACCTCTTTGCTGATCATAAAATCTTCCATATTTTTAGAAAGCAGTTTTGGTTAAGAAATATTTACCCTTTTCCATAGATACTTTGAATAATATTGCACAAACGGAGATTTATTCCAGTCAAGGAAAGAAATGTTCCATGTTAGAACTGTGTTCGTCTGTGGGGTGCTGTGATCGTATAGTGGCTAGTACTCTGCGTTGTGGCCGCAGCAACCTCGGCTCGAATCCGAGTCACGGCAGTAATAGTTCTGTGTGTCCCAGTCTTTGTGGGCGGCACGGTGGTTAGCACTGCTGCCTCACAGCGCCAGAGACCCGGGTTCAATTCCCGCCTCAGGCGACTGACTGTGTGGAGTTTGCACGTTCTCCCCGTGTCTGCGTGGGTTTCCTCCGGGTGCTCCGGTTTCCTCCCACAGTCCAAAAGATGTGCAGGTCAGGTGAATTGGCCATTGCTAAATTGCCCGTAGTGTTAGGTAAGGGGTAGATGTAGATGTAGGGGTAGGGGTAGGGGTATGGGTGGGTTACGCTTCGGCGGGGCGGTGTGGACTTGTTGGGCCGAAGGGCCTGTTTCCACACTGTAAGTAATCTAATCTAAAAAACTAAATATTCCTGAAGCATTAAATATTACAGTGACAAGACAGTTCAATTCAGAAGAGAAAGTCTTGAAAAGCAAGCATTGAGATGTTAGCCATTCATGCAAGTGAATCCCAAAGCTGATCTATTTTGCGGACAATTGTGCTCATTCAAAAAAAATTAAATTGAGAAACAATTTTTTGATGCTAGAAGTAATCTAAATGTACAATTTGATCAGTCATTGCATTTTAATTTAATTTGTAACTAAATTTTAACATGCATAGCTAATGGTGCAACAAAGGATACAATACAGCATACTAGAATTTTGTGGATTTATCTGATTTGCAAATAACATTTTCTTCTCTGAAACTCCTTTGCTGATCAACTCCACTTGTTGTATTATGATTTCTTGAAATTCCCTCTATTACACATTATAAAAATACAGGTTAGCTTCAATCACAGCAAACTTTAAATGTTTGTTATTTTCATATTTGTTTATTTTTGTTGTTGACTTTCCTTTTTAAGACACTGAAATAATCACCAAAGCGTTATAATGTCACAAGGATGGACTCATCTCACCATCTCTCAATATTTTCTCATGATCTTCCACTTGTTAAGACTACTTGACTAACATTTTAGAGTTCTAGAGCACTTCCAAAGATATCAAGAAGGTAACTAACTTCCTGTTTCATGCTAATTGAGATAAAAGTTTTCAGTTGCTGGGTAAAATGATCACGTTTTGTATCAATACACTGTAACTGTTAGATTTAGCAGTGTGTACAATCATTTTTTCCAAAGTCTTTTGTTATTCTATTATACCACAGCAGGTTAAAGTCTAAGTAGCAATTATGACCTCCAAATGTTAATTTAAATCTGCAGTAATTGTAGAAGGGTAACATTCATCTGAACACATATATGTTAATTATGAGAACAAAAATTCATCCAGTTCTAATTTTTGGTTGTAATACGTGGCTACAGGATTATGAAATTCTAAGGTCTGTAATTATGCAATAAGATGTTAATGCACAACTTGAATTCCTTTCCCTGCTATTTTAATGGGCGTTTAACATTGTTTGTATATCATGCTGTAATTTGAGGGCAATCAAGTTTTCAAAACAGAAAGCCTTAGTTTCTTGATGGTCAATATCCTAAAAAGGAACTAATTACATTTTAATATACAGTTATTAATTAACAAGACGAAGATCAGAGAATCAGAGATTCAATAATCATATGCTAAAATTGAATATCAAAATGTTATGAAGAAAGTAATTCAACTAAAAAAAATCATCCTTCTTCCAAATATTTTTCTCCTATAATAGCCAACATCTACCTAATTAACATGAAGTTTTCTTGAATAATATTGTTTTGAATGCTTAAGTAAATTCTTTGTTGTGCTGCATTGCCATCTTCTTCCTTCTTCCTTATCACCTCAGCAGTTTTATAAGACTATCTCCATGGCAGCTGCTTCTTTTTCTGATCATTTTTGAGGACTGACTCCACAACTTTCTGTTTCGAAAGGGTTTCTCTACCCTGCTCAGCAGGTAGTTACTGATGAAATTGTTAAATTTCAAATCTGTAACTATCCTCAGTTTGGACTTTAATGTCCCACTTTCAGGAGTCCAGTATTGGATTCAACAAATCAAAGTGTAGAAAACTAATAGAATAAATTTATTAGGCATTAAAATGTCTGTAAATGTTTTGTGACTATGGCACAATATTTATAAAATGCTCATTTGCCATCTAGTGTTAGATACCAATAATGCATCAATCTTTATATAATTGCTATTTTATTATAATGACTTTCTATCTTTTTTGCAAACATTTGGTACGTAGTTGAAATATCAACTGCCCGTGACCAGGCTGGCGTGTGAACAATCCGACCGCTTGTCTTCAGTCATGTTTGCTTGAACGGAAAACAAGAAAATCTTGGCTGCCCTCTTCATCTTCTTCTCCCTGAAGGGTTGTGTAAAGCTTCTGGATATGAAATGAAAGAAAAGGACAGGCTGTAGCATATATTGGTCTGAGTAAACAGAAACAGATGAGTAGCTTCTGAAAGCAGCAGCAATTTGTCATGCATCAAGTGAGAAGGGGAAGATAGTTTAAAACCCTGCAGGACTTGTTGTCCAGCCTTGCCAGATGTCGCTCTCCTCATGCTTCCCCTGTCTGCAATATCTATTACCTGCTCTTCCAGTAGTGACAGTACATGGAGGGAATTGTGCCTCTCTTCCTGATGCTGCCCGCTCTCTACAATTGTGTGAAAACTTACCCTAGAGCAAAGAAGGAAGTGTGCAAGTGTGGGAGTATGAGTTGTTTTGAGATTAGTGTTACTAGGATAAGGAATATTACAGTCGGAAGGAAGTGAAGGTATTATTAGTGAAGAGAGGAGCAGTTTGCAATAAGTGCTGAAGGTGTTGAAATGAAGTGTCTGATAGTGATTGGAGGAGCGAGCTGGTAATTGGGTGAAGTAAGATGAGAGAATACCTTTAGTTGAGGGTAATAAATTTTTGATGGCATACTTTCGGTATGAAATGGCATCCAAGTTTTTTATTAATTCATGGAGATGGACCGACTCCCTTGGCTGATGAATCAGTACTCCTCCAGGTTGGACACACTTGGAAGCACTGATAGTTGCAAGGGTGCAAAATGTACTCTGGGTGGGAGTTTTCATTTTCTACCATCAAGACTGGCTCAGCACCAGCACTACTGATCGATGTGCTTGGGTCCTAAAGGACATAGCTGCCAGACTGAGTCTGCAGCAGGTGGTGAGGGAACTAACAAGAGGGAAAAACATACTTCATCTCATCCTTACCAATCTGTCAGCTGCAGATGCGTCCGTGCTAAATGGGATAAACTTCAAATAGATTTGCAACTCAAAACTGACCATCCATGAGGCACTGTGGGCCATCAACAGCAGTAGAATTGTACTCCAGGAAAGTCTGGCCCGGCATATCCCCTACTCAATGTTTACCACTCAGCCAGGGATCAAAATTTTGGTTCAAAGGAGAGTGTAGGAGGGCATGCCAGGAGCAGCACCAGGCATACCTAAAAAGCAAGGTATTAACCTGGGGAAGCTACCAAACAGGACGACTTGCAAGCCATGGTGATGGATAATTAAACAACTCAGTGTAGGAGGAAGCTTCATAAATATCTCCATCCTCAATGATGGCAGAGCCCATCACATTGGTGCAAAAGATAAGGCTGAAACACTTGCGGCAATCTTCAGTCAGAAATGCCATGTGGGCGATCCATCTCGGCCTCCTACAGTGGTCCCCAGTATCAGACACCAGTCTTCAGACAACTCAATTCATGCCACATGATATCAAGAAGCAGTTGGAGACATTAAATACTGCAAAGACTATGGGCCCTGATGATATTCTGATAATAGTACTGAACACTTGTGCTCCAGAACTTGCCACTCGCCTGTACTTCTTCCAGTGCAATTAGTACACTGATATCTACCAAACAATGCCCAGGAATATCCTGTACACATAAAGCATGACACAGCTAACCTGGCCAATTACTGCCCCATCAGTTTACTTTCAATCATCAGTAAAGTGAAGGAAAATGTCATCAACAGTGCTATCAAGCAGCACCTGCTCAGCAATAACCTGCGCAGTGACGCCCAGTTCGGGTTCCGCTAGGGCCACTCAGCTCCTGACCTCATTACAGCCTTGGTTTAAACATGGGCAAAAGAACTGAATTCCAGAGGTGATGTGAGAGTGACTGCCCTTGATGTTAAGGCTGTATTTGACTGAATGTGGTATCAAGGAGCCTGAGTAAAACTGTAATCAGTGGGTTTTAGGGGTCAAATGTTCCACTGGTTAGAGTCATACCTGACACATAGGACAATGGTTGTGGTTGTTGGAGGTCAGTTATCACAACTTCAGGACATTTCTGCAGGAGATCCTCAGGGTAGTCCTCTCATGCCCAACCATCTTCAACTGCTTCACCAATGACCTTCCCTCTGTCATAAATGGGGATTTTCACTGATGATTGCATAATGTTCAGCACCATTCATGACTCCTCAGATACAGAAGTAGTCCATGTTCAAATGCAGCAAGATCTGAACAATATCCAGACTTGAACTGACAAGTGGCAAGTAAGGTAAAAACAAAGACTGCAGATGTTGGAAACCAGAGTCTAGATTAGAGTGGTGCTGGAAAAGCACAGCAGGTCAGGCAGCATCCAAACATTCATGCCACACAAATGCCAGGCAATGATCATTAATCAATAAATACAATCCATCCACCACCCCTTGACATTAAATGGCATTACTATTACTGAATTCTCCATTATCAACATCGTTGAAGGGTTACAATTGACCATGAACTCAACTGGACTTACCTCATAAACACAATGTCAAAATTCCTGGATGGGTACAGCTCCAACACTCAAAACGCTTGACACCACCCAGAACAAAACAGCTCGCTTGACTGGCACCATATCCACAAATGTCCACTCCCTCCATGACTGATGCTTAGTAGAAGCAGTGTGTACTATCTATAAAATATAATGACAAGGGCAGCAGATACATGTTCCTTTGCACCTACTCACCATTCTGACTTAAAAATATAATGCTCGCCCAACCAGCAAAGCCCATGTTTCTTTTCATTCTCTCATGAAACATGGTCATTGCTGGCTTGGGCCAGCATTTATTGCTCATTCCTAGTTGCCCCTAAGAAGATTATGGTGAGCTGCCTTCTTGAACTGCTGCAGTTCAAGTGCAATAGGTTGACCCATAATGCCCTTAGAGGAGAGTATTCCAAGATTTTGACCCAGCAATAGTGAAGCGTTGGCGATATATTTCTAAGTCAGGATTGTGAGAAGATAATTGCCCTTGAGAAGGTCATGGTGAGGTTTGTTCTTGAACTGCTGCAGTCCATGTGCTGTAACACAGTGACATTAAAGGAATAGTGACATATTTCTAAGTCAGCTGATGGTGTTCTCATGTATCTGCTGCTTTTGTCCTTCTACATGAAAGTGGTCATGGGTTTGGAAGGTGTTGTCTAAGGAGCCCTGGTGAATTTCTGCAGTGCAACTTGTAGATAATACACACGGTTGCTACTGACCATCAGTGTGCATGGAAGAAGTGAATGTTTCTGAGTGTGGTACAGTAAGCAGGCAGCTTTGTCCTGAATGTCTTAAGCTTCTTGATTGTTATTGGGGGTGCACTCATAAAGCCAAGTGGGGAGTATTCCATCACACTCCTGACTTGTGCCATGTAGATGGTGGGTTTTGGGAGTCAGAAGACCAGTTACTTGATGCCTAGCCTCTGACCTACATTTGTAGTGACAGGATTTATATGCCTCGTTCAGTTCAGTTTCCGGTCAATGTTGATAGCTGAGGATTCAGTGTTAGTAATGCCACTAATTGTCAAGGAGCAATCATTAGATTCTCTCTAGTTGGAGATGCTCATTGTCACCCAAACTTGGATATTGTCCAGGTCTTGCTGCATTTGGATGTAACAATTCCAGCATCTTTAGGACTAGCAAATGATGCTGAACATTATGCAATCATGAGAAAACATCCTCATTGCTGACCTTATGATGGAGGGAATGTCATTGATGAAGCAGCTGTCGATGGTTAGGTCTTGGGCCCTATCTTGAGGAACTCCTGCAGAGATGTCCTGAAGCTGAGCTGACTGACCTTCAACAACCACAGCATTTTTCTTTTGTGCCAGGTATAACTCCAAACATGGAGAGTTTGTCCTTTTATTCCATTGACTTTAGTGTTGCTAGGGCTCCTTGATGCCACATTCAGTCAATTAACAAGGGGCAGTCAATCTCAGCTCACTTTTGGAATTTAGCTTGTTTTTGTATGTTTGAACCAAGGCTGTAATGAGGTCACTAAAATGTGTTGAAATGGCCAAATGTCTTAAAGATCTTAAAATGGCCATTTTTACTGCCTTATAATCAGTGGCATTTACCTCAAGTATCAGTAACTTCCCTGAAAAGTTTACTTTGCAGTAATAAGGATAAATGTTGAGTTGGCTACTTATCTGCTGTGCACATGGTTTGAAAGAAATTATCAAAGTTTCTAAATCTGTTTTATCAGAATTCAAAAATAAATGAGCAAAATGAATTGACTCAGCTGTCAAAGGTACCTTCATGGGACAAAATAAGATTCTTTCCCCCACTTTGAGCAGTCCTGATTCAAGTTATCTTTCCGCCAATTTCTCCCTCATCCCTCCTTCTGTTTTTCTCTTTCTTCACTTTCTCTCCCTCCTTCTCTAATTTTAACCTCTCTATCAATGTTCTATTTGTTTCATTATTCTCAGTTTCCACCTGTAAACCCGTGGCCATCCCTGTTAAAATTTTGAGGTTGTTGACTTTTGAGAAAACTTCTAATCCCAAATGCCTCACAGAATCATTTAATTGTTCCGAAGAATGCTTAGGCACTAAATTTAGATATTTCTATATTAGCAATGCAAACTCAAGAAAGTCTTTTGCAATTTAAAATAAAAGGTCTCAAAGTAACGCTTTGCACACTCTAATTCTTTTGTATCTTCTCTGGGTTCAATCACGGACAGGAGCTCTCAGTTGTTAGAGTGTGTCTGCACATGAGGTTCCTCAATTTGTTGCTACTTTGGTTCGGAAACCCAAATCACCTGAGTGAGGAAGGATGAACTTGTTTATTCATCTGCTCCCCAAGTTGCTTGCAGCAAGGCTAATTTAAAATGTATCCTTTCCCTTGTGGATATCTTTCTCCCAGACCAAATTAATTCATAGTTTTAATAGGAACCAATTCAACTAGGCTTCCTTGAGTTAAAAAGAGTGGGTGAGTTTATTAGGTTACTAAATGTAGGAAGAATCGGGAAGAAGAAGTGAATCCAAAAAAGTAAAAGAAGTAAAAAAAAAAGGACGAACCGTTATTTTGATTATTAGTGAAGAGTAAATAGCAGAACCTCAAGAAACCACTTATGGACTACTGTGTACTGTGCTAGTCACCATACTCTCGAAGGATGTTCATACATTGGAAGCAGTTCAGAGAAGATTTACTGGACTAAATACCTGGAAAGAGCAAATTGCCTTATGATGAAAAACTATACAGGCTAGAACTGTATTCTCTGAAGTTGAGAAGGGTCAGTGGTGACTTAATTGAAACATATAAGATCCGAGAGAACTTTATGAGTGGATATTTGTCTTTCTGTTTGAAGTTTCCTGACTTTATACAGGTGAGCCATTCCATATGTTCAAACAGGACTGTGCCAGATAGTCACTGGATTTACATCCACAGTCAGTGTTTGGTTGTAGCAGTTCTCTCTTTAACAGCTCAACATGTCTAAATGTACTTTGGAGTTCTGATCTGTCATCATTCACTATGTTTTGGATGAGATGATAAGCTTCATATATCTGTTTCAGCAATTTGGGTATACATTACTATTTAATGATGAGGGAGTTTTCCCCATGTCCTCTGTCACCATTAGAACTCTGCCATCTTATTATTTTGATGATCTTGAAATATGTGGATGTTTGCTGCATGTGTCTATATAGTGGTCTCTCTGCTTCAAAGTATTGCATTTGAAATGCATAGAAATACTTTTGAAAGTTATGATCACACTCCATAGAAGTGCAAGTTTAGTTTGAATCATTGCTATTGTAAGACAATGTTATCCACACAGTAAGTGAGCAGATGTAATTCTACAGTTGTTGAGCAAACTCTCATTATTTTTTTCGTACTTATAGGTTATTTGCGTTCATGGAAATAATCCGCAGAAATCAGAACTTCTAAAAACTGACAGCCCTAAGAATTCGCAAAAACACATATGGACAGAAAGCAGCAAAGACCTCTCCATCAGCCGTCTGCTTTCACAGACATTGTCTGGCAAAGAGAATGCTACTGCTGTGGACCTGCATTACGAAACTCCAGTACCTTACTCTGACCAGGACATATGGGATTGGTTACGAAATGCATCAGATCAGAAGGAGCCCCGCCCTCGACTTAAGAGGCGACCTATAGTCAAAACGGGCAAGTTTAAGAAAATGTTTGGCTGGGGGGACTTCCATTCCAACATCAAAACTGTCAAGCTAAATCTACTCATCACAGGCAAAATAGTGGACCATGGAAATGGTACCTTTAGTGTCTATTTCCGTCACAATTCAACTGGCCAGGGGAATGTTTCAGTCAGCCTGGTACCCCCTACAAAAATTGTGGAATTTGACTTGGCTCAACAGACGGTGATTGATGCCAAAGATTCAAAGACATTTAACTGCCGTATTGAGTATGAGAAAGTGGACAAGGCAAAGAAGACTACGCTTTGCAACTATGATCCATCAAAAACCTGTTACCAGGAGCAAACGCAAAGCCATGTGTCATGGCTGTGCTCCAAACCCTTTAAGGTTATATGTATTTATATTTCATTTTACAGTACAGATTATAAACTAGTGCAGAAAGTGTGTCCAGATTACAATTACCACAGTGACACTCCATATTTCCCCTCTGGCTGAGGGTGACCTGATTGGCATCTGAGAAAACGGTTACTGTAATTATGGTATTGTAATGAATTCTATATCTTAGTCTTCATTTGTATGAATGGTTTGTACTGTATATAGTTTATTCAGTGTTATTTCAGCTACCTATGACCATTAACTTGTAACTGTCTCTCTTGCTTGTTTATGGTTTTAAGAACAAATGAAATGAAAAAATAACCTTTTATTTGTGTAGCCGTTATAGCTTACAACAAACTCATGTACAAAAAATTATTATAATTAATGTAACTGGTGAAAGAACAATTTAAGAGGTATACATATACCATATTATTCATTGCTGTATTAAAGTATTTTATTTCTGGAAGATATGATATGTAAATAGTAATAAAATACTAAAAGATTTCAGTTTCAAAATGTGGATACCCTTGAATTATGGCACATCAATAATTATTGAAAATTTCCCTGTGACTTTTGCTTCTTTATTTGATGAATATGTATGATGGTACTTTTGGTCCAGGATGTTTATTATGGATGGATTGTGTAAACTGAGATAGACTCCTAAACAGATACAAATTTCCAGTCAGAACAAATGTTTTGAATCGCTGTTGATACAGCATCTTCCACTGGATATTTATTGATGATTATATTGATTTGTGGCAGATGCCACAATGTTAGCTACTGCTACACAGGTGTTTGACAAATATATTCAACTGCTACCAAAGCTGAATGCTGCCAGTTTAAGTATCCATATTTAGAAACAAACTTTGACAACACACTTTGCAATTTCACTTGGACATTGCAATAGAAAATATAGGATCCATAAAACATAGCAACAGAAATAGGCCGTTCAGCACATTGAGTTTACTCTGCTATTTAATAATATCATGGCTAATCTGATAATTCTCAACTCCACTTTCCTGCTGTTTCCCTATGACCCTTGATTCCCTTAGTGATTAAAAATATGTCAGTCTCAGAAACTAGCAGGAGAATGGCACAATCATCAGTGAAATGATATGAGCATCGAAAAACAGCCTGCTTTGCTTTTTTGCCAATGTTTCTGCCCGAAATGTCGATTCTCCTGCTCCTTGGATGCTGCCTGACCTGCTGCGCTTTTCCAGCAACACATTTTTCAGCAATCATCCACAAAAGTTCTGCCAGGAATTTCCTAAGTGAAAGCTAATGGGAATCCTCCTCAGGTCCACTGTAAGCATGCGCAGAATCGAGATGACATTTGTGCAAGGTGCAGCTGCGAAATAGAGAAACCTAGATGAATGGCTTCACTGAATGTCTTTTGAAATTTAAGTGAAGGGCTGCTGACTTTTACTCTCAGTGGGACTCCACCCCATAGATTGACAATCAGGGAGCCCTTCAGCTTCACAGCACAGATGCATGCACTCTTATGGAGAGGTAGTGTCAGATGACAGTTCCTGCAGACCTGAATGGAATGAAAGGTCTCACAGTTTTCTGGAGATTCCCACGGTCATTGGGAGCAGGGGGTTATTCCATTATGGTCTCAATGGTGGTTTGGAGGAAGGAGCAGACAACATATTGAGGGCAGGGGAGGTGAGCTTTTCACTGGTAGCTTGTTGGGACTGGAAGAATAACTACACTTCTCTAGCTCACATGCAATGCTGCACAAGCACTTAAAATTCAGACATCCTTTCCTCCTTTAAAACTGTTATTTTTTAAAACCAGGAAACTCAAACACCTCAAGTTAAAAAATCGAATGATGATTAACTCAAAGCGTGCAGCCTCACCATAATAATTAAATGAATGACCCACATACTGGGAAGGGATTGGGGCCAACATCTTTCCCTCTCTCCATCAAAGTTGGAATAAATGGGTTCGCATTCTGATTTTTTGGGGTTTTAGCCTCAACCCACCCACTTTTGGGAGTTCAGATTCAGCTTGATAAAAGCTGAAAGAACTGCGGATGCTGTATATCCAAAACTGAAGTTGCCAGAAAAGCTCAGCAGATCTGGCAGCATCTGTGAAGAGAAATCAGAGTTAATGTTTCAGGTCTGGTGACCCTTCCTGAGAACTGATGGTAGCTAGGAAATTGTTGGTTTACATGCAGAAGAAAGGGTGGGGGAGGGGGTAAGGAGTAAATGATGGTTGGGGATAGAGTTCAAGGAGAGAGAAGAACAATTGGATAGACAAAAGAGTTAATAACGATCTGACTGGGAGGGTAAATAGCTGTTAATGGGGACTGTTAGTGGCTAACAATACATAGTGTGTAATGGTAAACTATGTGACAAAAAGGCCTGATGTGTGTGTGTGGTAGGGGACTAGGACATGGGGGAGTTCAGGCCCTAAAATTATTGAAGTCGATATTGAGTCTGGAGGGCTGCAGCATCCTCAAGCTTGCACTGAGCTTCGATGGAGCACTGCAGTCAGTCGGAGACAGAGATGTTAGCCAGGGAACAGGGTGGTATGTTAAAGTGGCAGGCAACTGGAAGCTCAGGGTCTTTTTTGCAGGCAGAACATAGATGCTCTACGAAGCAGACACACAGTCAATGCTTCACTTCCCCAGTGTAGAGGAGACCACATTATGAGCGGTGGATGCAGTAGACTAGACTGTGCGAAGTGCAGGTAAAGTGCTTCTTCACCTGGAAGGTCTGTTTGGGCCCATGGAGACAGAGATGTTGGCCAGGGAACAGGGTGGTGTTTTAAAGTGGCAAGTAACTTGAAGCTCAGGGTCTTTTTTTGCAGGCAGAACGTAGATGTTCTGCGAAGCGGTCACCCAGTCTATGCTTTGATTCCCCAATGTTGAGAAGACCACATTGTGAGCAATGAATGCAGTAGACTAGACTGTGAGAAGTCACTGAAGTTTCATCCCTCATGCTTTGAATCCACCCAGAATCACAGGGATCTCTGTGATGTTCAACACTCCACAGATAGCTGTTCCGACCATATCCTGAGATCCACACTCAGTGCCATGTGAAGTCACATATAGGTACACACTCTCGACCTCTCTCTCCAACAGCATCGCAACACACTAGCTCAGGGCTACACCACTCCGCAGTTCCACTTAATCCTCCGTCTCATTGTCCACGATAACAAGAAACCTTTGCTTTTCTTTTCAGGCAGCAAGGCCCAAGATGCAACATGTCAGGGAAATCCATGGCCTTTTGGAAACTTCCTCCCTTACCCTCCCTCGGACTCCATTCCCTCCCTCATCCCATCTCCTGTCGGGTATTCACCATCCTTCCTAACCTTCCGCTCTCCAATGCTGAACACGCTGTCCTCAACAAAGGTTTCAGCTTTATCCGTCTGCTTCCCTGTCTTCATGAATTTTGGGCACAACATGGTGTTGAACTCTTCTTCCATCGTCGTCGCCTCCGTGTCCATTTCTTTGGACAAGAGTCCTCTCCCCATCCTGCAGACCCCTTCGCCCAGCACCAAAACTCCCCTTCCATCTGGACCCCTCCATCTGGCCCTTTGCCTGCACTTGGTCTGTTCATTGAGAACTATCAATGTGACATTGGTCACCTCAATTTCTCTGCCTCCTTCTCACCCAATCTATCCTGTTTCCTCCAAGCTGACTGCACTCTGTACAGTTAGATCCAACCCTGACTTTGTTATTAAGCCTGCTGATGGGGGGAGGTGGGGGTGTGTGGGTGCTGCTGCTGTGGTCTGGTGTACTGACCTCTATGTTGCAGAGACTGAGCACCAGCTTTCAGATACCTCCTCCTGTCTCCCCCCAGACCAGAATTCCTTCATGGCATATCTGGCCATTGCATCAACTACAGCAACTGACCTAATCTCATCTGGCGATCTCCTCCGCCACCACCCTCCTCCGCTTGGCCAAGCTTGTCCTCGGCCTTAATAAATTCTCCTTTAACTCCTCTCATTTTCTTCAGGTCAGAGGGGTGGCCATGGGTACCCACATTGGCCCGAGTTATACCTGTCTCTTCGGGGGGGTACGTGGAACATTGCTTGTTCCAGTCCTATTCCGTGTTCTACCCATAACTCTTTCTCCGATATATTGATGATGTCATCAGTGCTGCTTCCCTCTCTTGCCTGGAATTGGAAAAGTTAATTGACTCCGCTTCCAATTTCCACCCTGCCCTCACTTTCACCTGTCTATCTCTGATTCCTCTCTTCCCTTCCTTGACATCTGTTTCCATTTCTGGGAATAGGCTGGTCACTAATATCCACTATAAACCCACCAACTCCCACAGCTATCTGGTCTATACATCCTTGCAACCTTCTTCCTGTAAAGGCTCCACTCCATTCTCCCAGTTCCTCTGTCTCCATTGCACATGGTCTGATGAGGACAACTTCGACAAGGAAACTTCCGAAATGTCCACTTTTTTCTTCAGCTGAGGATTCCCCAGCACTGTTGTTGACAGCGCCCTCAGCCAAGTCAGACCCATCTCCCGCACTTCCACCAACACCGCCTCTCTTCCCTCCCGCAACAGCAATAGGATTCCCCTTAGCCTTACCTCCCATCTCACCAGCATCCACATTCAGAAGATCATCAGCTGCCAGTTCTGCCACCTCCAGTGAGATGTCACCACCATCCACATATGCTCCTCCCCTCTCTTGTGCGCCTTCCGCAGGGATCGTTCCCTCGGGGACATGCAGGTTCACTTTTCCTTCACTACCAACACCCCCCTCCTCCCCCACCCCCCAAACCCCCGCCTCCACAGCCCCACAGCACCATCCACTGCAACTGCCGAAGGTGTAACATTTGCCCATTTACCTCCTCCCTCCTCAGCTAGTCTACTGCATCCACCGCTCATAATGTGGTCTCCTCTACACTGAGGAAGTGAAGCATTGACTGTGTGACTGCTTTGTAAAGCAAGTATGTTCTGCCTGCAAAAAAAGACCCTGAGCTTCCAGTTGCCTGCCACTTTAACACACTGCCCTGTTCCCTGGCCAACATCTTTGTCTCTGGTTTGCTGCAGTGCTCCAGCGAAGCTCAGCTCAAGCAGGGAGAACAACACTTCATTTTCCACTTGGGGACCCTGCAGCCCTCCAGATTCAATATCAAGTTCAATAATTTTAAGGCCTGAACTCCTAGTGTCCTACCACACACACACGCACATCAGATCTTGTTATCACATAGTTCACTGTTACACACTATGTATTGTTAGCCACTAACAGTCCTCATCAATAGCTATTAACCCTCCTAGCCAGATTGTTATCTGCTCCTTTGTCTGTCCAACTGTTCCTCTCTCTTTTTGGGCTCTATCCCCACCTATCGTTTGGGCTCTATCCCCATCTTACCCCCTCCCCCACCCTATCTTCTGCATATAAACTGACATTTTCCTAGCTACCATTAGTTCTTAGGAAGGGTCACCAGACCAGAAACATTAACGTTGATTTCTCTTCACAGATGCCGCCAGATCCCCTGAGCTTTTCCAGCAATATCTGTTTTTGTTTCAGATTCTGCTTGGGATATGCAAATTGCTCCTTGAGTTTAGATCAGAGTGGTACTGGAAAAGCACAGCAGGTCAGGCAGCATCCGAGAAGCAGGAAAATTGACATTTCGGGCAAAAGCTCTTCATCAGAAATCTCTATTCAATTTTCCTGCTCCTCGGAGGCTGCCTGACTTGCTTTGCTTTTCCAGCACCCCACTCTGATGGTTTCCAGCATCTGCAGTCCTCCCTTTTGCCAACTTGCTCCTTCACCTGCAATGTTGATGCTATTTGATTGGAATCATGTGGCTTTCTGAATTACCATATGTACCCCAGAAACTGTGAAGGTTCAAGAAGACAGCTGACCACTGCCCCTTCAAGAACAATCAGGGATGGGTAAAAAATATTGGCCTAGGTACCAATGCTCACACCAGTGAATAAGATTGAGACAAATGCCGTAACTAGCTATGCCGAACTAGTGTTTTATACAACTATAGTGTAATCTTCCTGCTCTAACATCCAGTGCCTCGGTTAATAAAGAAAAGTATCCCCGATTTGTTCTTACCTATTTTATCTACCTGTCTTGTGGCCTTTGGACATGCACTATAATATCCCTCTGTTCTCCTGCCCATACTCCTCAAAATTTTACTATTTAATGTGCATTCACTTAATTTGTTGCCCTCCCTACACAAATAGTAACTCACATTTCCTCAGCCTGAATTCCATTCACCACATTTCTGCCCATCTAAACAGTCTATTAGTCATTTCTTGCAGTCTAGAGTTTACTTCCTCAATTTCAAACAAATGGCTAATTTTTGTATGATTTCCAAGCTTCTTAATCTTGGTTCCCTAAATTAAGTTTAAATCATAGTAATTCCCTGAAAAACAAACATTCCAGATCTGATACCTGTGGAAACCTACTGGAAACAGAGTTCCAGGCACAAAATTGAGTGGCACAGTGGCTCAGTGGTTGGCACTGCTGCTTCACAGCGCCAGGGACCCAGGTTTGAATCCAGCCTCGGGCGACTGTCTGTATGGAGTTTGTACATTCTCCTCGTGTTTGCATGAGTTTCTTCCGGGTACTCTGATTTCCTGCCACAATCGAAACCTGTTCAGGTTAGGTGAATCGGCCATGCTAAATTGTCCATTATGCTCAGGGTTGTGTAGGTTAGGCACATTAATCAGGGGTAAATGTTGGGGAATGGGTTTGGGTGGGATACTCTTCAGAGGGTTAGTGTGGTCTTGTTGGGCTGAAGGGCCTTGTTACACACTGTTGGGATTCCCTATATATTTATAAAAAAATCACCTGTCAGCCATGACCCTGTGCATCCTGCCACTGAGTCATTTTTGGATTTAATTTAGCTCTTTTTTGATCTCTGTGTCATGTAGAACTAAAGCCACTGACTTTAAAAAAGGCCTTAATGCAGCCAGAAAAAGCTGCATTCAACCTTGATAGGGTAATTGTGCTATAGCTGCACATCAGGGATGGGAAGTACAACTCCAGAGAATGGCTAGTGAATTGATTTGCTGATAGCTGTGCTGCCCCAGCAATGTCAGAGTTCAGTAGCAGTTCCAAGAAGGAAGCCAGATTCAGGTGAATTCATGGCTTTAGCTCAGGAACAAATGAATCCTCCGGGGAGTGGGGAGGGGTTGTCAATCTTAGTGCCTGGAGGAGTGAGTCAGAAAAGAGGAGGAACAACATTTTCTGGGGATCCCCACGATGAACACAAGCACTCACCCAGAAATAGTGCTGTTACAAGATGTGCATTTAATCATTCCCATGGCAGAGGTAGGAGTCTCAAGACCATGGCACACCAGCAAGTACAGTAAACACAATTGCATTTTCCCAAAGTCCGACATATCATAAAAAACAGCATCCACTATTATTTGAAATGACATGTTATGCAAAATTACAATTTACATGATCATATGGAAAATCTTCCTTCACTAATAAACCAGTGTGTTAATTCTAATCAGTTCCAGTTTCGTCAGTCTCTACTCACACATTATCCAATAGCCTTTAAATCATGCAGATCTCTTAATGGTACTTGAGTACATTGCCCTTGTGACTCTTTATTCGTTTAGACTTCATTGCCTGTAATATGTCTGCCTATCAATAGTTGTCCATGAGAACATGGAGGTGAGCTGCCTTCTTGAACCATTGTAGGCACACCCACAATGCAGTTAGGCAGGGAGTTCCAGGATTTTAACACAGTGGAAATGAAAGCTTAGCAATATATTTCCAAGACAGTATGGCTAAGTGACTTAGACAGCAACTTGAAGGTAATGGGATTCCCACGTGTCTGTTACCCTTGTTGTTTGAGTGGTAGAGATGGTGGGTTAAGGGGATGCAGGGTAAGGAGCCTTAGGGAATTCCTGAAGGGCATTTTGAAGATGCTGCTATTGTGCATTGATGGTGGAGGGAGTGAATATTTGTCAATGTGTTGTAAATTAAGTGGGCTGATTTGGCTTGGATGGTGTCAAATTTCTTCAGGGTTATTGGAGCTGCACTCATCCTGGCAGGTGGAGAATATTCCCTCACGCTTCTTTCTCCCCAAAGCCCATCATTTACAAGGCACAAGTCTTGATGGAATACTCCCCATTTGCCTGGATAAGTGTGGCTCCAACAACACTGAAGCTTGAGATCATCCAATTCAAGGTAGCCTGCTTGATTGTAATCACATCCACAAACATTCAGTCATTCCGCCATCGATGCTCAGTAGCAGCAGTGTGCTCTATCTACAAAAAGCACTGTAGAAATTCACTGAAGCTCCTTAGACAGCACATTCCATGCCCCTGAGCACTTCCATCTTTCAGGAAAAAGGCAGCAGATACATGGTAATGCTACCACCTGCAAGTTCCCCCCAAAGCCACTCAGCATCCTGTATATTGCCATTCCTTCACTGTTGCTGCTGTGTCAAACCTTGGAACTCCCTCCCTAATGACATTGCAGGTCTACCTACAGCACAGGTTCAAGAGGGCAGCTCACCATCACCTTCTCAAGGGCAAGGCAATGAATGCTCACTCAACTGCTGTTCCTCACATCCTATGAGTGAATTAAATAAGAAAAATAAAATACCTGGGGCTAGGTTAGAAGGTAGTGAGGTTTGGCACATGACTAATTTTATGTGCCCCCTCCCTGCAAATATGTGTAGGGTTCTGGTTTGCGATCAGTTATTTTCTGATTTTTAAGTCATTTGAAACATCCCCAGATCCCTCGTTCTCAACACTGGAGTTATTTTGGGAATCTGAAATGATGATGGCAGTTTTCAGATGTTTCAGGGCAAAAGAATCTCTGTGTTTATTTGCAATACAAAAAAGGTAAGTATAATACAAGAAATATAGAGTAATGCAATAAACAGGGAAACTGACACAATTCACATTTACAGAGGACAGTGAAACTATTAAATACACTATTAGCTAGATTAAACACTACCAAAGCCTAAAAACTATGGTTTTAATTACAGAATCTTTAATCAGGTTTGCTACCCTTGGAGTCTCAAAGCACTGTCACCATCCACCTTCCCCTCCCTGCTAGCTTGGTCGGACCTTTGGGGTCCCAGGAATTTCAGCTCACCACTGAGGAAAACACAGTTTTGAAATACACATTGTTATTCCCTCTTGCCATACCCAAAGCCTGATTGAAGACCTTAGACTGCAGGTTCTTCACTTTGGGTTGAGTCCCCTGATGCAGCTAGGCGCGTATTGGATCTATTGGGTAAGTACCTGGCTCTCTTCAAATTCTGCTGGTTTTGCAGGCCCGGTCTTCACCTCAGGATGTGTCTGAGGCCTTGTGATGTCAGTTAAATCAGTTGGTTTGTGGATGTTGTTGGTTCTTGGTTCTGCTGGTCGTGGCCAGTGGCTGTTGTTTCTCCTGGTTTGTAACAGGCCTGTGTCTGGCAGCTCTTGCTTGGAATGTTCTTGGAATGTTCTTGGATTGCTCTTGGATTGTTCTTGGAACACTCTCAGAATTTTCTCCTTCAGGTGAGATCAGAGCCTGTGACCATACTGATTGTGGGTCCCTTATCGTCACACCAAATTGGTGCTTCCCATTGTGTTTTTGGTGTTTCCTTCTGAAGTCAATTGGTTTCCTGATCATTAAGAGTATGGATTTCGATTAAAGTTGAATGTCCAGTACCTCTGTAGGGCTCATACTGTTCTGCAGAGACCATTCCCTCCATGAATCCATCGTTAAGCCCACGCCCACCCCCCCTCCCCCCCACCAATCCACCGTCCACCTAGCACCTTCTCTTGCCACTGCATGAGGTGTAACACCCGCGCGCACCCCCCTCACCTCTGTCCAAGGCCCCAAAGGATCTTTTAATGTCTGGCAGAGATTTTCCTGCATTTCCTGCAGTCCAAAGATGTGCAGGTCAGGTGAATTGGCCATGCTAAATTGCCCGTAGTGTTAGGTAAGGGGTAGATGTAGGGGTATGGGTGGGTTGCGCTTCGGCGGGGCGGTGTGGACTTGTTGGGCCGAAGGGCCTGTTTCCACACTGTAAGTAATCTAATCTAATCTAATCTAATCTAATCTAATCTGATCTACTGTGCACATCTCATTTACTGTGTCTCGATGTAGTCTTCCCTATACTGGGGAGACAGGACACCAACTCGCAGAGCATTCCAGGGAACATCTCTGGGACACATGCACCAAAAAATTAGTCCACCCTGTGGATGACCACTTCAACTCCCCCTCCCAATCCCCCAAGGACATGGAAGTTCTGGGCCTCGTCCATTGCCAAATCAAAGCTACCCACCAACTGGGAGAAGAACGCCTTATCTTCTGCCTTGGGATACTTCAACACACAGCATCAACATCGACTTCACCAGTTTTCAAATCTCCCCTCCCTCTACCTCATCCCAGATCCAACCCTCCAACTTGGCTCTGCCCTCTTGACCTGTCCAACTTCCTTCCCACCTATGCTCTACCCTCCACTTTGACCTATCACAATTACCCCCACCTATATCCACCTATTGCCTTCCCACCTAAACCCCCCCCAACATTCCTGATGAAGGCTATATGCCCGAAATGTTGATTCTCCTGCTCCGTGGATGCTGCCTGACCTGCCGTGCTTTTCCAGCACTACACTTTTCGACTCTTATACTACATGTGCTGGGTAGTCCGAGGTGTAAAAGGTGTCTGAGGTTGGAGTCTGTTAGCGTCAGTTGATTGTTCTTTTAGAGAGGAGGTGCAAATTGGTATTCCAAGTTGGACAATACTCCTCGATAGAACTCTCCGTTCTGCTGGCCCTATTGTGTATTTGCTGCAGCCTCAATTCAGGGCATTGTCCAGCATTTCAGTTGATGGGGATTTTTGCTGGATCCTTAAGCTATCAGCTGGTGTGGCTGTAATATTCCCCTGGGCAAAGGTCTGCTAAATTCAGGTATGCAGGATCAAATGTTTTACTCTCAACAATCCTCCTGAAAAAAAAATCAAGTTAATCAGATACAAGAAATACTTAAGAGATTCACGCTGACCTTTTTTGTTAATAATGTATCACACCGTCTTCAAGACTCTATCCAATATTTCCTCAACACTAAGGTTACCTTAACTGGCCTATAGTAATTCAGTTTGTCCCTTCCTCTTTAAACAATGCCCAATAACAGTCCTCCAGTATTGTGGCATATCTACAGCCAGAAAGGTTCGAAGAATCATGAATTAAAATCTTTCTATTATTCCTTCCATGATTTTCTCCACAAAGGATGTGGACATTGGTTAGCATTCTGGGCTTGAATAGCCCCTGTATTGAATTATCCTAGATTTACTTGCCATTATTTTTTCATTCCCTCAGTTTCTTTTGCTAATTTCATTTTTAATATAATCCCTGCACTTTCTATCATAGGACTGAGAGCTCTACCAACACTCCTGGTGGCTCCTTGCTGTCATGCTAGGATTTTAAAAAAACTATTCATTCTCAGGATGAGGACATCACTGGCTGGGACAGCATCTATTACCCATCCCTATTGCCCAGTGGGCAATTAAGAGTCAACCACGTTGCTGGAATCACATGTAGGCCAGACGAGGTGAGGGGCTCCTAATGAAGGGCTTCTGCCTGAAACATCAACTCTCCTACTCCTCAGATGCTATCTGACCTGCTGTGCTTTTCCAGCACCACACCTTTCAGTTCTGATCTCCAGCATCTGCAGTCCTCACTTTCTCCTAGATAAGGATGGCAACTTCTTTCCTTGAGGGACATTAGTGAACCATCTGGACTTTTCCAACAATCGGCAATGGCTTCATGGTCATCATTAGACTCTTCATTCCAGATTTCTTCCCTATGAATTCAAATTCCATCATCTATCATGATGGGAATTGAACACAGGTCCCCAGAACATTAGCTGGGTCTTGGGATTAACAGTCTAGTGATAATACCACGAAGCCATTACCTCCCCAGATGGGGCACCTCAATGATTATGTGTCCTCTAAAAACAGCCATGATGTGGAAGTGCCAGTGTTGGACTGTGGTGGACAAAGTCAGAAGTCACAGAATACAGGTTATAGTCGACCAGGTTTATTTGAAATCACATGCTGTTGGAGCACTGTTCCTTTGTCAGCAGCACTCCCAAAGCTTTTGATTTCAAATAAACCTTTTGGACTGTGACCTGGTGTTGTGTGCCATCTGACTCCAAAAACAAGTTGGCATTTCTGGAAAAATCAGAAACAAGGAATGCAGCCCCTCATGACCCTGACTTATTTTTTGATTCATTCAGGGAATTTGGGTGTCACTAGCTGGGGGAGAAGTGATAGTTGGGTGGGGATTTGTAATGCCATAGTGACCAATTAGCTGCACAGGTAGTTACTCCTACCATCTCTCCGCGGAGTGCCCACCACAGAGAAAAAGAATACCCTTGCCCACCATGATGTCAGAAACTCAGGGAGACAAAATGCCTTGGGAGACAGGAAGGTGTTCTTAATTGGCTCTTCTGCTTCCCCTTCCCCCCCCCCCACCCCCACCTTGGGTGGTTGGTAGAGCTGGAATGCTGAGGTTTCCAATGCTACCAGCTTTGGGAAGTCATTGATCTCCACTCCCAATACATTCTGCAGCCATCTATCCATCCTCCACTCTCCAAACCCATTATCAATAAGCCAGGAAGATTCAGCAAACAATTTGCAGAACACCTCTGTCTTCTCCATAGTCATGACCTGGGGGTATAGAGGAATAGGGTGGGACTTACCGGGAGGATTCGTTGAGGGAACTGTGTATACTGTGGGGTAGGAGGGCAGCTGGGATCTTGTCCCGATGTGTTGGTGAGGGTTGGGCAGAGTGCCGGTGATTCAGGGAGGGGTAAATGTGTGCATATTGAAGTGGGCTGAAGGGAAAAGTTGGCATATTAGGGAGTGGTGGGAGCAAGGTCTGTGAGGTATTGCACTCAGGCAAGATGCAAAAGCACGCCAGAGAAAAGATTGCAAATAATTGAACACTACTTAGCTGTCTCTGGGTTGAAGACTGACCTCTTCATCTTGTGCCATAAGAGTTGGTGCGGCTTAGCAAGGAGTTCAGTATGCTACCAGGGTGTTACCAGCCCTCTCCTACTCCACAGTAAAGTGATCTTCACATCCATCTGGGAGAGTGTAGTGTTGGGCTTAAAACTGGTATCTCCAAGGTTAATCTTTAAAGGTTAATTGCTCATTGTAATAAGCAATTAAAGCAATGTGGAATAATGCATGAAAATTGGACCGTTGTAAGAAACATGTCAGTTTTGGCTGGGAAGTAACTGCATAGCCTTGACTGTTGATGGGTACCATTCTTTTATGTGGTTAACAAAGAGCCACCTGGAAATCCTTCAACCATTTTTCTGCACAACGTAATGTCTGGAAAAATATTGGAAATTATTACAAAATAGCAATTCAGCATAGTATTAATATCAGAGACTTTCCCCAACGCATTGGACTTCTCACCAGGCTGGGGTTTGCAAGTGAAATCTCAGCTGGAGCTCTAAGAGTCAATGTTGCCAAAGTCCCCAGTGAATACAAGGCACTCTGAGACTCATTTGTTTTTATATATATATGTATTCTTGTAGTTTAAGCTAATAGATTCACTCATTAGTTTGTAAGTGTTTCTAATATATTAAGTAGATTGAGCTAATACATTTGTTTCAAATTAAAGTGCTCATCTTCTTGTATTAATTTTGATCAAATCTTAAAGAACCTGTTCGGATGCATTCAAAGTAGGTACACATTTGGTGCTGCAAACAGGGTGTGAGCAAAATGTTCAAGAAGAAGCATTCTGTGACTGGGGAAACATTCTGTGTCCCAGAATGGTCATCTAATGATGGTTGCTTGTGGTAGCAAATTGTTTGGCTAGGTTGGGGGCCTGGCAGTTTTGGGGGCATTTGGAGCAAAATCCCAAGAAGGGACTGTTTGGAGGAAGTAGGTATCCCAAGGCAAACCAAGGGTGCTACCCAAAAGGTGGATTCCACTGGCCAGTCTGTGTAAATTGTGTCAGAAGGTGTGAGAATTAAAGGAGGTTAGAGGTACATTGCTGCACTGACGGCAGCAGAAGTTTGTGCCGGCAGAGTGACTCAAGTTGCTATTGCCCAGTGTAACAAGTGGGTGAAAAGTGGAAGGTGAGTCCAATAAAAGAGTGCTCTTTGTTCTCTTCAGCTGATTGAGAGACAGCTATCTGCAACGAAACCTTTGATACTGAAAGTGGACTCATTTAGTCATTCCACGGTGGGTGGCCATTTAAGGGTGGAAGATAAGGAATTTGTTATGTGGAGCTCTGGGGCATAGTTACGCTTTTTTGACCATTGGAAGTTAGCTTGGCATGGCAGCTACAAGTCCTGAGAGATGGACCTCTGAGAATGACTGTTCATGAGCAGAACTTGACTGGAAAAAGCCAGGCTGGTGTGACTGATAGTTGAATAAAAGGTAACTATAAAGGAATCAAAACAACCAAAGTAATGTTATGACAGTATATGATATCTGCTGGTCATGGAATGTAAATCATTGGACATAAAACTCTTTCGATATTTCCCTTTCACTATGAGTAAAGGAAGAAAATGTTAAAAGTTTGTAGGGGACAGAGAGAGATAGAGAGAGAAACCAGTGCTTGTGTTTGATCAAGGTAATAAATCCTTTTCATTTGGATGTGAATTCTTCAAGTGTTCACCGTCTCTAAACCAACTGTTAATCTTTTTTTGATCTGGTTCATTTGTGTTTTTGTTCGTTGGCTGTCAAAATGTTGTCTTGTGTGGTTTATGCGTTTTCCTTCCTTGAGCTCGAGATCTGGAAGCCTTTAAGATGATATCTCTTTAAGGAACAATCAGTGGTTGTATATAAAAAAAATCCCTGCTTTGGAGTGTTTGTGGAATTAGTCTCTTAAGGACTTGGTAAACAATTTACCTCTTGGAATTGGTTGCAGTTGAATGAAGCCAATTGAAGAAAGCAAATTAAGTTAAATGGCATAACTTATTTCCTCTTTCCTTAAAATGCTTTACTAGATGTGTTGTATTTAGCTCAAGAGCCCTAGATAAATGGTAAATTTCAAAATCTTTTTTCTTGAATTATTATGTTTAGAATTTAATTTTCTGGCCAGAATGAACTTGCACACATTATTACAACATATGAATTAATCTTTTAATTGTGGGTGATAAAAGTTGCTCATCTTAAATGTTTGTTGGTGTGAACTGGTGCTCTGAAAAAATAGGAAAATTTGGAATTTTTGGAAAAGTAATCCCTTCTGACAAAATCTGAGAAAAGCAATGTTTGAAGGAGATAAAATCTAAAAAATGAGGCAAGCTTTTCCTCTCTTCAGAAAGTGAACATAACACGTCATCCTTATCGCTGTCCAGGAGGAAGAGGGGAGTGTTCATGTAATTATGTCTAAAAGCTTCAGGACCCACCCCACCCCCATCCCAGGATCAGCAATAAACTCTCTACATCAGCTCGGAGAAATTATATATTCAGTATATATAATTTTCAGCAAACAGAGATACTTGAACTACTTGGCCCATTCTGCTTGAAGTGGGATGGATGGATTCTGTTTTGCTTTTCAGATTACAGCAAATGTGATTTTTCCCCAACACTTCGAATTTTTCAATTTGCCTGCAGACTTCTGGCTGGATGTTGGTGCTGGGACTGATGAGAAGGAGTGGACTTCTCCCTTTATGTAGCAAACATCAAAACTCACCAGACAGAAATCCATGATCAGCAGCTGGGTCTATTATCTTGCAAGACAAGGCAGGTAACCTTGAGAACGCAATTGATAGTGTTTCCCCAATGTTCCATCTGTGTAATGAGGTAAAGCTGGTGTGTAATGTCAACCAGGAGCTGGAAATGGTGAATAGGATCCATAGGCAGAGTTACGGAAGAGTTCAACAAGTTCCTTCCCCTAATGTGGTTAAAGAAGTTGGCTGTGAAAATTGGGTTGTATTCACAGAGAGTTCCCAGAAGAATGAGAACATTCCCTACATTTGACTGAAATTGCACTAAAACAGCATAGGTTTAAAACATTGAAATCACATTTCATTGGAAAATTGGAAGTTTATTTTTTAAAAGATGTTGTGAAAGAAATGGTTTAGTTTGTTTTCAAAACATTGGTAAACCTTTTTGGAAGGCATCTAGTTTGAACTTTGAATGTGGAATGAGAACTTTTGAAATATAGAATCCTTAATGTGGAAACAGGCCATTTGGCCCAATAAATCCACACCAACCCTCCAAAGAGTAACCCGTGCAGACCCATTCCCCTACCCTATTACCCCACATTTACTCCTAACTAACGCATCTAACCTGGAGAAAGTGAGGAGTGCAAATACTGGAGATCAGAGTTGAGAGTGTGGTGTTGGAACTGTATAGCAGGTCAGGCAGCATCTGAGGAGCAGGAGAATCAATGTTTTGGGCAAAAGCCCTTCATCAGGAATGAAGTTTGTGAGCCGAGGGGGTAAAGACATAAATGGGAGGGAGTGTGTGGCTGGAGGAATGGTGGCTGAGAGTACGATAGGTAGATGAAGGTGGGGGTAATGGCGATAGATCAGAGAGGTGGAAGGAAGATGGACAGGTAGGACAGGTCATGAGGGCTGTGCTGAGTTGGAAGGTTTGATCTGGAATAAGGTGGGGGGAGGAGAAATGAGGAAACTGGTGAAATCCGCATTGATGCCGTGAGATTGGAGGGTCCCAAGATAGACGATGAGGCATTCATCCTCCAGGCGTTGGGTGGTGAGGGAGTGGCGATGGAGGAGGCCCAGGACCTGCATATCCTTGGCAGAGTGGAAGATGGAGTTAGTGTTCAGCCACGGGGTGGTGCAGTTAGTTGGTGCAGGTGTCCCGGAGATGTTCTCTGAAGTGCTCTGCAAGTAGGTGTCCTGTCTCCCCAATGTAGAGGAGACCGCTTTGGTAGCAACGAATACAGTAAATGATGTGTGAAAGTGTAGGTAAAACCTGATAGATGCAGTAGGTTCCTTTGGAACCTTGGACAGAGGTGAGGGGAGGGGGGGAAGTGTGGGCACAGGTTTTGCAATTCCTGCAGTGGCAGGGGAAGGTGTCAGGAAGGGAGGGTGGGTTGTTGGGCGGGGGTGGTCTTTATGGAAAGTGGATAGTGGTGGGGCAGGAAATATATCTCTGGTGGTGGGGTCCATTTGTAGGTGGCTGAGGATGATGCGATGTATGCGGAGGTTGGTGGGGTGGAACGTGAGGACCAGGGAGTTCTATCCTTGTTGCAGTTGGAAAGGTGGGATTTGAGGACGGAGGTGAAGGAACTGGATGAGATGTGCTGGATGACATCATCGACTATGTGGGAGAGAAAATTGTGGTCTTTGAAAAAGGAGGCCAAATGATGTGTTCTGTGGTAGAACTGGTCCTCCTGGGAACAGAGATGCGGAGGATTTGGGATTAAGGGATAGCGTTTTTTCAGGAGACAGGGTGGGAGGAGGTGTAGTCCAGGTAGCTGTGGGAGTCAGTGGGTTTGTAGAAGATGTCCGTGTTGAGTTGGTTACCGTTGATGGAGATGGAGAGATCTAGGAAAGGGAGGGAGATGTCCTTTGTGAAAACATACATATTTGGTTTACACTCTACAGTAGGGTTTTATTTAGAGTTTCTGAATCAGTTTTCATGAAGATTAATGGGGGCCATACTTAAAATAAAATAATAATGACAGGAGAAAAATGACACACATCAAATTGAAATAACTATCCACCTTGGGGTAGTTAAATGCAATATATCTAATCAAATCAAAGTGCAGATAAAATTAGATAATTAACAGATATTTTCCCTTGGAGATATGAGTGGACTTGCCTGTGAGATTTTTAGAGGGAATTGAATTAGCTGATTTGGTCATCACCTGGAACACTGGACTGGGCAAGGAGAATGCATAGGTAACCTCCAGCAATGTTTGGTGTTTTGGAAAATCAGCTAAAAGTCAAGAATGCGTGGCATGGTCTTGGATAACAAAAAGGAGGGTAAACATGTTGAAAACAGACTGAAGGATGGGTCTCAGACATGTACACCCACTTGACAAAGTGGTTATTGTGGCCTGGAAGAGCACAAAAACGTTATTTAAATGATAAGGCACTGATACATAATCTATAGAGAAATTGACTTTAAACCAATGGAAGTGGTATTAGTGAAATTAAAATAAGGGTGATTGGCTATTATTTCAAAATGTTACAGAGATGAAGGGATGTGGACTTGGGGGGGAGTTATGGTAGGCTGTGTGGAAGGCCAATCAGATGAGATACAGTGACCCCCATGTTTAGCAATTACATGGTACCTGTATCCCAGTGTTCAAAAGTGTAGGTGAAACTGTCTTAGGGCAGTTAGTATGGGGAAAAGAAGCCAAGCTAAGACTTGGGTTGTAAAGGGAGTAGAGCAAGGGAACCCCAGGGGAAAAAAGGTGGAAAGTATAAGCAGAAGGTAACACAAAATAAAATGTTTGCCGCCTTACTGAAAGCAAGAATAGGCTTGCTAAATTTTATGGACATTGATACTCTATAAAATGAGCTTGCTAAGTTTGGGCAACTAACTAGGGAAGCTATTAAATGATCTGCTGCATGGACCAAACCATTAGCACATAGTAAATTGGTTTCTGACCAACATGATTCAGAAGTTGGCTAATAGCACTGTCTGAAAAAATGTTGCTGGAAAAGCGCAGCAGGTCAGGCAACATCCAAGGAGCAGGCGAATCGACATTTCGGGCATGAGCCCTTCTTCAGGAATCACACCCAGTTGGATCTTTGTGCAAAAACTATTCGAATGCAATATAATTTTTTTTCGAGCTATGACTTGACTCAATGGCATGAATTAACCACTTTGTTGCCTTTCAGACAGCAGATATTTTGTGGCAAATGGCTGGATGATAACAAGCTATTGAACTATCTGTACAAACTTGCATAAGGTGTTGATCATCTGTGTTGAAGAGATCAAAGGGTGGTGTTGTAGTGTTGGTCTTAAAAATAATACCTCTGAACCAGACCATTAAGGCAATTGAAGGAAAGTGGAAAGCTAAATGAAGATAGGCCTGGTGTGAAAGAAAACAAAGCCTGTTTTGGCTGTGAGGTAACTGCATAACCTTGATTGTCTATGGAAACCATTCTTTTATGTAGTTAACACTCATTAGTTTGTACACGTCTCTAATGTATGGTAAGTAGATTAAGCGAATAAATTTACTTAAAATTTCTTCTTGTGTCATCTTATATTAATTTTGATCAGAGCGTTAAAGAACCCATCAGGTACTTTCAGTCTAATCATACAGACAGCAAGCTCTCACTGCAGCCAAAGAAAATATAGGGACATATTTTTATACATGGTTAGCAGCAGACCTTTTTCCATCACTGTTGTTTGCAGAATCCAGCCAGATAGAAAGGCCATTTCGTCTCTTGAATCTATTCCATCCATTTGTACAGCAATCTTGACAGTTCATTCACCTGCTCTATTCCCTAGCCGGGTAAAATGTGTGCCTTCAAATGCCCTTCCAACTTCCTTTAAAAGCTTTTAATCATTTTTGCTTCCACCACCCTAATGGGCAATGAGTTCCAGCCTGTACCCACTTGATATATAAGAAATTTCCATGCATCCCATCTGCATCCCTCACCCAACACCTCTAATCTGTGTCTCCTAGTCCTTGGACAATTAACTAATCGGGCCAGCTTTTCTTTGTCTACCTCACCTAAGATGGTTATAATCTTGCAAATCTTTGTATCATCATTGATGGCCATGTCTAGGACAGGCAGTGCCTTTTCTTTGCTAAACTCCTCCAACTCTTCCTCTTTTTTTTCTCTCTGCTTTAGAATTCACTTCTTTGACTTAAACTTTGGACAGGTCTCTTAATATTCCTTTTCAGCTTGGCATTTACAAGTGTCTGATTAAATATCCGTGATACCCCTGGAGACTTTTTAACATTTGCAGTGCTGCAGTAATAGCATTGTTCAGCCTGTTAATTCTGTTATTCTTTTTAAAGTTGATGACGTTGATGTTCTAATGTATGATATTTCTAACAATTTTCCCACTCCTTTCCACAATCTCCCAATTCTTGAAGATTTTCATGAGACTCCATGTAACTTGACTAGCCAATTTAGATACATTGAGTTGGAAATCATTATGTTCCAAAATTTTCAGAGTTCAAGCCTGGGAACAAACTAATTTCCACGATTGAACAGAAAACTTATCAGTTGACAGCATGCAGACAAAGTCAAGTAGTAAAGCATGTCTGTGACAAGTTGTGCAGTAGCTGGAAACTTTTTTTAATCTCCACATTTGTCTTATCTCTTTAGTACAGCTCTCATGTCTAGTGAATGCATAAATTTCAATGCTGTTATCAACATATTGGTTGATAAATTACTTCTTGACTGATATGTTTGCCAGTGCACATAAGGATCTGTCAGCGTATTAATGTAACACATTATAACAAAGGCAGCATCTATTTGCAGCACAAGGGTGTTAGGCCAGATACTTGATTGGCCCCTCTTGGGCATAAGACACAACCAACACTTTGCCTAGAGTGTATAGTTTGGTCTGCTGGAGAGTGATTGAAGCTCTCGGCAAGCTGAAATTTGATTCGGTGTCAGGCAGACAGGCTGCAGAGCTTGCAGTACTGCTATGATTGGACAGCATGTGAGGAAGGTGCAAATCATGTGAGATCGATGAGAGAGTACAGTGTCAGAATTTCATTTTCGAGGGCAGGTAAGAGGCCAGCACGGGGTGTCCAGGTGGATGGGGTGTGTTGGAGGTGGGAGAAGGGGTCGTCAGAGGGTGGGTGAGAATCCTGGTTGAAGAAGTAGGTGCGGAGGCGAAGGTGGCGGAAGAATTGTTCGATGTCTCACTGCGTGTTGAACTCGTTAATCCAAGAGCGTAGGGGAATGAAGGTGAGGCCTCTGCTGAGGACTGATCTTTCATCCTCAGAGAGGGGTAGTTCTGGAGGGATGGTGAAAATACGGCAGGGCTGGGAGCTAGGACATGGTGTGGGGCTGGAGCTGGGAGTGGGGGTGGGGATGGGCGTGGGGACTGGGACGGAGATTGGTGTGGGGGCGGAGTTAGGCGTGGTGATGGAGATCGGCGTGGGGGCAGAGACGCATGTGGTGTGGTGGCTGTGCACTGGGGGTGGAAGTGGCTGCGGCAACGGCAACCCAGGGGGCGGAAGTGGCTGTGGCGATGACAGAAATGGTGTTATTCCCAATAACTGTGGACCCCACGGAGGCTGCGAATCTGTCGGCAATGGTCTTCCTGGCGATCGTGCAGGCGGTTGTCTGGGCGGCAATCGCGGAGGCTGCGAGGTCGGAGGCCCTCGATCTCTTCATAGCCAACTGCCGCCGCGACATTAACCGCCTCAACCTCTCCACCCCTCTCACCCACTCCAACCTCTCACCCTCGGAACGTGCAGCCCTCCACTCCCTCCGTTCCAACCCCAACCTCACTACCAAACCAGCAGACAAGGGAAGCGCGGTAGTAGTTTGGCGCACCGACCTTTACACCGCTGAGGCTAAACGCCAGCTCGCGGACACCTCCTCCTACTGCCCCCTTGACCATGACCCCACCTCACACCACCAAACCATCATCTCCCAGACCATCCATAACCTCATCACCTCAGGGTGATCTCCCATCCACCGCCTCCAACCTCATAGTCCCACAACCCCGCACCGACTGTTTCTACCTCCTGCCCAAAATCCACAAACCTGACTGCCCCGGCCGACCCATTGTCTCAGCCTGCTCCTGTCCCACCGAATTCATCTCTGCATACCTTGACACGGTCCTGTCCCCCTTAGTCCAAGAACTCCCCACCTACGTTCGGGACACCACCCACGCCCTCCACCACCTCCATGATTTTTGCTTCCCTGGTCCCCAACACCTTATCTTCACCATGAACATCCAGTCCCTGTACACCTCCATTCCCCCATCACGAAGGACTCAAAGCCCTCCACTTTTTCCTTTCCCACCGTACCAACCAGTACCCTTCCACTGACACCCTCCTTCGACTGACTGAACTGGTCCTCACCCTGAACAACTTTTCTTTCCAATCCTCCCACTTCCTCCAAACTAAAGGAGTAGCCATGGTCACCCGCATGGGCCCCAGCTATGCCTGCCTCTTCATAGGATATGTGGATCAGTCCATCTTCCGCAGCTATACTGGCCCCACCCCCCACCTTTTCCTCTGCTACATCGATGACTGTATCGGCGCTGCCTCGTGCTCCCACGAGGAGGTTGAACAGTTCATTCACTTTGCCAACACCTTCCACCCTGACCTCAAATTTACCTGGACCGTCTCAGACTCCTCCCTCCCCTTCCTAGACCTTTCCATTTCTATCTCGGGCGACCGAATCAACACAGACATGTTACTATAAACCGACCGACTCCCACAGCCAACTAGACTACACCTCCTCCCACCCTGCCCCCTGTAAAAACGCCATCCCATATTCCCAATTCCTTCGTCTCCGCTGCATCTGCTTCCAGGAGGACCAGTTCCAATACCGTACAACCCAGATGGCCTCCTTCTTCAAGGACCGCAATTTCCCCTCAGACGTGATCGACGATGCCCTCCACTGCAACTCCTCCACTTCCCGCTCCTCCGCCCTTGAGCCCCGCCCCTCCAATCGCCACCAGGACAGAACCCCACTGGTCCTCACCTACCACCCCACCAACCTCCATATACATCATATCATCCGTCGTCATTTCCGCTACTTCCAAACGGACCCCACCACCAGGGATATATTTTCCTCCTCTCCCCTATCAGTGTTCCGAAAAGACCACTCCATCCATGACTCCCTTGTCAGGTCCACACCCCCCCACCAACCCAACCTCCACTCCTGGCACCTTCCCCTGCAACCGCAAGAAATGCAAAACTTGCGCCCACACCTCCCCCCTTACTTCTCTCCAAGGCCCCCAGGGATACTTCCATATCTGCCACAAATTCACCTGCACCTCCACACACATCATTTACTGCATCCGCTGCACCCGATGTGGCCTCCTCTATCTTGGGGAGACAGGCCGCCTACTTGCGAAACGTTTCAGAGAACACCTCTGGGACACCCAGACCAACCAACCCAACCATCCCGTGGCTCAACACTTCAACTTCCCCCTCCCACTCCACCAAAGACATGCAGGTCCTTGGATGCCAGACCATAGCAACACGATGGCTGGAGGAAGAACACCTCATCTTCCGCCTAGGAACCCTCCAACCACAAGGGATGAACTCAGATTTCTCCAGTTTCCTCATTCTCCTCCCCCCACCTTGTCTCAGTCCCAACCCTCGAACTCAGCACCATCTTCATAACCTGCAATCTTCTTCCTGACCTCTTCGACCCCTCCCCCCACCGGCCTATCGCCCTCACCTTCACCTCCTTCCACCTATCGCATTTCCAACGCCCCTCCCCCAAGTCCCTCCTCCCTACCTTTTACCTTAGCCTGCTGGACATACTTTCCTCATTCCTGAAGAAGGGCTGATGCCCGAAACGTCGATTCTCCTGCTCCTTGGATGCTGCTTGACCTGCTACGCTTTTCCAGCAACACATTTTCAGCTCTGATCTCCAGCATTTACAGTCCTCACTTTCTCCTTGAAGATCACTACTAACTTACTCAAGTTCCCAAGTCTTCACATTTTTCACCATGGTAAACACAGGGGAAAAATATTCATTGAGGACCTTGCCCATCTCCTGTGGTTCTACATATACATGTCCCTCATGGTCCTTGAGGGGTCCTATTTTCTCTCTAGTTATTCATTTTCCTTTAATATACTTAAATAATCTCTTTGAATTCATTCTAATCTTCTCATCCAAGGCTATCTTATGCCCCCTTTTCGCCCTCCTGATTTCCTTCTTCAATAAACTCCTGTATACCTCCAGGGATTCTATTGATCCCAGCCGCCTGTACCTGAGCCATGCCTCCTTTTGTCTGGTCAAAGCCTCAATATCTCTTGTCATCCAGGGGTCCCTATTTCTGTCAATCTTTCCTTTCACCCTCATATAGCTAGAGTTCAAGGTCTATCTCCCTTTTAAAGGTCTCCCGCTTGCCGTAGTTTCATTTATATGCAAACAAACTACTCCGATCAACTTCTGCAAGCTCCTGTCTAATTCCATCAAATTTTCCTGGCCCCAATTTAGAACTTGAACCTGTGGACCAGTTTTGACCCTTTCCACAACAATTTTCCATTAATAGAACTATGGTCACTAGTTCCAAAGTGTTCCCCCACTGTCATCTTCGTCACCTGTCCTGCCCTATTTCCCAAGAGTAGGTCAAGTTTTGTCCCTTTCCAAGTAGGACCCTCTATATACTACTTGAGGAAACTTTCCTGAACACACTTAATAAATTCTACCCCATCTAAGCCCTTAATGCTATGGCAGTCCCAGTCTATGTCGGGGAAACTAAAATTCCCTACTATGACAATCTTATTGCAAGTTTTCTCAATCTCCCTGCATATTTGTTCCTCTAATTTCCATGGACTATTTTGGGACCTACAGTACAACCCTAATAATATCAGCATCCCCTTCCTTTTTCTCAGCTCCACCCACAAAGCCTCACTGGCTGATCCTTCAGTTATTTCATCTCTGACTACTGCTGTGATACTCACCTTAATCAGAAATGCAACTCCCCCTCTTCTCTTTCCACCACCCCTGACCTGCCAAGGCACCTCTACCCTGGGACATTAAGCTGCCAGTCCCATCTCTCCCTTAGCCATGGCTATAATATCCCAGTTCCACGTACCCATCCACATTCTGAGTTCTTGTCTGTCAGTTCTCTTGTATTGAAATAGATGCAATTTAATCCAACAGGCATTCCTCATTCCCTGTGATGTTCCAGCCTGACCTGTCTCTTCATTTCATGATATATGATAACAGTTTCTGCTTCTAGCCTCACACTTGCCTTCCTGCTGTTGATGATCACACCCACCTGTCAATCTAATTTAAACCCTCCGTTGTAACACTAGCAATTCTGAAGATATTGGTCCCCTTCATCTTCCTGCTCCACCCACCAACTGGTGAGATGCCCGTTTGGCACTTTGCAGTTTGTCCTTCCAACGTAAATGAGTCTGGAGTTCATAATCTGGAAGGTGTCTAAACTGTCAGAATGAGGGTGAGCCAGTGAGCTTCAGTGATTTATGGATCAAACATCAAACTCGGTGGCCTATTTTTCCAAAGATTTACAATAAACACAGAATTGCAACATTGGTGGAATTGTAATGCAAACCTTTGACTTGTGAAAGGGAAATGACAAAGGCCACATCAGGGATTTATGTAAAAATGAAAAATAAAATAGCTTACTAGTAGATTTTAATTACTTATTTATTGATTGGGACTGGGAGGGTATAAACAGAGTAAGGAGAATTGAACTCCTAAAGCATGAGGAAGAAGTTGGCTGTGGTTGCTAATAAGGAGCATGTATGGTAGCAGAAAAATCTTTGAAAACCAAATTGAAATAAAAATGATAAAAATCTAACAAGCTGTTAAAATGAAAAGAAAACCCAAAATATATACGTGAAGGCAACAAACAGTTAAATATAATAGTTTTTAAAAAATGACTACATAGTCCACGTGCATTTATATCAAATCAGAGGTGAGCATATGCACTTGGAATTTATCACCAATGGTTGGTGTTAGCGGACACTTTGTGAAAACAAACAAAAATTGAAGAGGTATTTGGGATCTAATATAAGGTTAGATATCTATTACAAGAATTTGGGAAAAATAAGGAGAGGGAAATCTGAAAATAAGACAGGAAAACAAGGAGAAACCTCCTCCAAAATTAAAATAACAGTGAAGTATCCTACAAATGCATCAATTAAAATAGGATTGTGAATTATGATATGGAAACACAAAAAAGATCGAAGAAGGACAAACTGGGGAAGTTTCTGAATGGTGATGAACTTGGATTGTTGGAGAGCATTGAGACTTATGCATCCATGTACCAAAATCCATGTACCAAAATCACTAAAACTATTGGACGGGTAATAACCACTAACAATAAAGCTAATGGAAGGTTGGTTTCTATTTCGAATGAGCTAGAGTACAAAAGTGTAGAACTTAAGTTATGCTTCAATTATATGGCTGTTCAGTTAGACATCTTCTGAAATATTACATTTAATGCTGGGTGCTGCACCTCAGGAAGAAAATCTTGGGTTTGGAGGCCAAGCAGATTTGTCAAAATAAGTGTCCCGATTCATGATAGTCAGCTACATCCTTCACAACCTGATTGTCATGAGGGCAGAGCCCTTACCACTAGTGATACAATGAGCAGTTCTGGAGTACAAGAATGGAGAGGTGGAAAAGAAATGGAGAGGTGAGGTGGAGGTTAAATCAGAATCCAAAACTACCTACCATCTGTGGAGATGTGAATACATTCATTCTGTTTTGGCGTTTAAAGTGAAGTTTCATTGATAATGTGGGCACTTGGAATCTTAGATATCACAATAGGCAAATGACTTTCCAAAGTTAGATACAGAAATGAAATTATTGATGACGATAAATAGAGCATGAGTTTAGATGTTTCACCTTTACAGACCAAAGAACAAATGGTATACGGAGTGATGTTCAGTGTTATATATTGTATGGTTTGCCTGCAGTTATCATTTGGTTCTACTAGGACCAGGTTTGGAGAGAATTGCTGTCACACTCTTGTAAAACTGTTCTACAGGGCTTACTAGTACTAAGTGGTGAAGGATTACTAGCTTGTAAATCTTCAGCAAAAGAGGCACATATTTGAATAGCAAGAGTGGTTTATTACCCAGTAAAATGATAACAAGTTATATTCTTATATGACAAAGAACTATATCACAATGATGGAAAACATAAGTATCTCCTAAGAAATACAAGGCTAACCTGTACAGGTTAACTCTAGAGGTTAGACTACAGACTAGCAACAAATACACTGAGATGGAATTGAAAGCTCCACTCAGACAGTCATTTATGTATCTCAGTGGATGGACTATTCTAACGCTTCCAAATTAATCTTTGCACGCCACTGTCTTTCACAATATCTGAGACAAGAATACATAGTTAAATGAATACTTTAATCAATACTATTTCATTTTATAGCTGGTTGAAATTGCAACAACGTAAAGAATTCTGAGAAGCAATATTTTGGGAAAATATGGTCAATATTTTGGCCATTTGATCAAAGCTGAAAAGACACAGAGGCTTCTTCAGGGAAAATTAGAGAGGAGCAGGATGATGCTGGACCTATTTCATACTTCAATGACAGATGTCACCAAGCAGTCGCAGACAAGCTATAATGGTCATGTGAGGAAAGCATAATACAAATGAGTGTGGCATGCTATGACAGTAGATCCATTGGCGTGAGCAGCTACAAGCAATTGAGTTGCATCAAATGATGAAATAGATGTCTGAAGGTCTCTGTTGCTCCGTTTTAGTTAGGACATGAATACCATCTAAATATTGGCTGCTGCTGGCAACATTTAATTCACTAATATTTCAAACCTCAAGTATAATCAAATGTCATGGAAGTGTACCTAACTAGATTGATCCCTCCAGTGGAAGTAAAGATATATTGTGAAAGAACAGATTTCAGACTGATGAATAACAGCCGATCTGGTCTAACGTTTATAGATGTACTATTAATTATACAAAATTTGAAAGAAAGTTTTCTGAGGAGGTTATCCTTTAAATGTTCCATAGTCATTGCTCTTTCATTTTTTTTTTGAAGAGTTAATGTGAAAGATACCGCCTAATTATATGGTGAAATCAATCTGATTTTCTTTTAAACTTCACTAGGTTAAAATTAACTACTTGTTCACAAAGTAAGATCAATAAAATATTGTCAATTAATAAAGTATTGTCAATCAATAATCAAGAGTTGAGTACTATATTTGATCTGTCTCAAAGTTGACTTCAAATCTTCTCTGATTGGGGCAACATTTCATATTGCAGTCTGAAAAGGGCTCCTAATTCTCAACTTCCTTCTATGTTAGTTTGCTAACCATTAAACAGTGACATTTACATGTAATCCATTCAAGCTTTTAAAATGATTTCCCATAATTAAACAAGGAAAACCCTTAATTGAAATGACCTGTCTTGGCCTCCTTATACAGGTCTGGAGTATTTAAGACCTAAGTTTTGGAAAAATCTAATAATTAATTTGTTGTGTTTTGTTTTGTAACCTGCTATTCTTTATGACCTAACTGACACTGGGCCAACATCAGTTGACATTTCATTCCATGGTTGATTTTAAAACAATTCTTTCCAATACGTAGAGCTACAATTGTCCTTTGCAATATGACTAACATTGATAACAAAAATCAGATTTTAGTTCATATCTTTTTTACATCAGTTTGAATTCATAATCACAATGTTGAATGTTATGATACATTAAGGATATTAAATATGAGAACTAAGTTAACTAGTTTAGACAAAAAAACGAGGTGAAGCTTGACTTTGTGTTGTAGTATAAAACGTCTGATAGTTGAGTAGCAACCAAGTTTATATCCCTCCCAATTTCTATTTGTCTCCCAATTTTTATTCGCATTGAAGTCCAGAAGTAATGAAAAATGGTTGAGATGTAAAATGGGCTGCTGACTTGCTATTACCCAGTTGACATTTGCACAAAATCAAGATCTACCTGATTGTTCTTTTAATTGCGATCTTAAATCACAGATTTATCCTCACAAATGAACAAATCAATCATGCAAACCACATAATTAAATTAAAAAGTCAACATCATAAAACTTAGTAACAATGACTAGAAGCTCCTGTCTCTGGTAATGTTGGTGCCTGGAAACTGTTTAGGTTATTGCGGCTATTGTGTTAATAATCCTATTTTTAGTGTAATTATTATAACATAGCTGTAATGGTTTAGAGCACAATGATTGAAACATTAATTGAAACACTAATTATGCTGTACTGCTATTTTCTGCATTTTTGTGCTAAACAGCTGCACTATAACGCACATGAAGTAGGATTTAATTCTTCCTTAGTTCTTAAACTAATACTTAGTCATTAATCTCTCTTGCATACTCTGCTATACATAAAACTATGGTGATTTACAGAACTGTTGGGAATGCAAGAAAGCAGCCCATCATCACCTTCTCCAGAGCAGACAGGAACAAACACCATACGGTGACCCAGCTCGCGGTGCCCACATCCTATGAAGCCTCCGCTTAAACCCACTTCTAATAAATTCACATTTTCACTTGCTTGTTGAGAATAAGTTATTGAGTGTGAGCTTAGGAAGCTAGAGAATGGGAGAATTTTAATGGTATCCCAGTCTAAACAACAAGCAGACGTAAAGGCAATGTCACCATAGTTCTACTGGATCATAGAGTAGCTCTTTATTAGAGAGAGATAAGCAACTGGTGGCAAGGGGAGAGGTTGAGAAGAACAGTCCTTCATGGTGCAAGAATTGAACCTGCACTATTGGTATCACTCTGTATTGCAAACCAGCCAACCAACCAACTGAGCTAACCAACCAAGCCACTCAGCATCCTGGCTTGGAAATATATTGCCACTTCTTTAGTGTCATCGGGTCAAAGTTCTGGAACTCCCTCCCTAACTACATTGTGGGGTCTACCTACAACACATGGATTGCAGCAGTTTAAGAAGGCAGCTCACCAGCATCTTCTCAAAGAGCAACCAGGGATGGGCGATAAATGAAGGCCCAACCATTGGTGCCCACATCCTATGAATGAACAAAAAAAAAGTAACAGCTTTATCTCCAGTTTTGGACCAAAAGTAATGATTTTAGATTATTGCAAGGATCATGTACAAGTGATTTTAGGGACGAGAGGATGAATTAGATGAATGTGTGACTGGAAAATCATTGCATGAGGGAAGTATTTCAATTGTGACAGTGGCACAATCTCTGAGGAAGATGGGACTAGCACAGTTCATGCAGTTTGCGCCTACTCAGTGTCATGACTGAGTTTTTTATAGGGCAATTTGCTAATTCTATTGGGGAGGATTTGAATACCTTATCAGTATTGTTGTAATCAAGAAATAATGCCAGAGAGAAATAGTCAAGTCCACAGAATACTATACATCACCAGAGAAATATATCACCAGAACAAATAATAATAAGTGACATCGGGATGAGGGAGACAGCACTAAGGTTTGAATTAGGATTATACGTCATGAATATGGGATTGCAGTTTGAAAATACAATGTTCAGGGTATCCAGAAACCAAACTCACAAAACTGGGTGGTAGATCTTTCTGGATGGAAAGCATTTGGAAAAATAGGCAAGTGAGAAAAGGAAGAGGAGTGACAGCATTGATTAAAGATTAAAGAGAGAGGAAAGACATCCAAGATGCCTCAGGACAGAATCTTTTTGACTAGTGGTAAGGAACAAAGTAAGATGCAATTTAATTGCATGGTATAGTTGGTAGGCCAGAAACTAGTGGGAAGAATTTAGAGTAATATAGTCACAAGGAAATTACAAGAGAGGTGCAAATACTATAGGGTGGTTATAACGGGGGACTTTAATTATCTAAATTTAGACTAGGATTGTAGTACTATCAATGGCAGGGAAAGGTAAGAACTTCCAGAGTACACTCAGGACAATTTTCTGCAACAGTATGTTTCCATCTAACTGGTTCTTGGGAATGAGATGGGCCTGGTATATCAAGAATCATTAAGGGAACAGTCAGGGGGCAGTTTGTCATTGTATCACAAGGTTCAGACTGATAATGGAAAAGAACAAAGAGCAATCTATAGCTTAAAAAAAATTCAGTTGGAGAAAGCCAACTTTCTTGGCGTGACAATACACGTGGCCTGAATATATTGGAGTAAAAGGTTGGCGGAGAAAAAAATGATGGCTGAATAGGTACCTTCAACACAAGAATTTTAAATATTGTGAAGTTTATTCCTTCAAAAAAGAAAGGGAAAGCAAACAAAATCAGAGTTCCACAGATGACAATATAGACATCCATTAAGATAAAGAAAAAATTAATGTGCTTATGACAGATGTCAGGTAGAAAATAAAATTGAGTATGATGCTAAATATAGAAGGGTCAGAGGAGAGTTAAAAAAGAAAGCAAAAGAGAAACAAATGTATTTTAAAAAAAGGCTGGAATTTGAAAAGGATTCCCAAAGTCTTCAATAGGCATCTAAATAGCAAAAGGGAGGTAAAAGCAGGAGTAAGGCCAATCAGGGTTTAAAAATAGATTTACTTGAGGAGACAGAGGGCATAGTTTTAAAGGCGTACTTTGCAGTTGGCATTGCGAAGTAAGAAGATTAAACTCAGGTCATAGATAAAAGAAAAGAGAAGTAACAGGAAGCAAAGAATATAAAGGTGGATGGTTTTCAGTTTGTAGGGAGGTGTGTAGCAGAGTATCCCAGAGGTCAGTGTTGAGACCTTTGCGTTCCTGATATATATCAATGATTTAGACTGTGGTGTACAACACATAGTTTCAAGTTTCCAGAGAATATGAAATTTGGAAGCATTGTAAACTGTGAGGAGAATAGTGTAGAAATTCAAAGGACATTGACAAGTTAGTGGACAAGTGGCAGATGAAAGCCAATATGGAGAAATATGAAGTAATTCATTTTGGTAGAAAGAACATGGCGAGACAATATAAAAATAAAGAGCAAAACTGTAAAGGGATTTCAGGTACTTTGGTGTTTTTTGTAGAAGTCATTGAAGATGGCAGGACAGGTTGAGAGAGCAGCTAATAAAGCATATAGTGCCTTCACCTTTATTAATGGGTCACAAGAATACAGAGGCTATGCTGAACTTGTATAAAATACTTATTTGATTCAGAACTGGAGTATTATGCACTTCAGGAATGATGTGAAGGAATTGGAGAGAGTGCAAAAAAAATCACAATATTAATCCTGTGATCAGGAAATTCAGTTTTAAAGATAGATTGGAAAAGTTAGGACAGTTTTCCTTGGACCATAGATGTATGAAGGGAGCTCTGATAGGGTATTCAAAATCATGTGGGATCTGGACAGAGTAGATAAGGAGACATTGTTTTCACTTGTGAAAGGATTGAGAACAGTAGGGAACAGATTTAATTTGGCAAAAGAAGCATAAATGACATGGGATAAAACCTTTTCACAAAGCAAGTGGTTAAGGTCTGGTATAGACTTCCAGAGATGAGGCAGACTGTAGTGAAGTACTGGATTAGTGGTGCTGGAAGAGCACAGCAGTTCAGGCAGCATCCAACGAGCAGCAAAATCGATGTTTCGGGCAAAAGCCCTTCATCAGGAATAAAGGCAGTGAGCCTGAAGCATGGAGAGATAAGCTAGAGGAGGGTGGGGGTGGGGAGAGAGTAGCATAGAGTACAATGGATGAGTGGGGGAGAAGATGAAGGTGATAGGTCAAGGAGGAGAGGGTGGAGTGGATAGGTGGAAAAGAAGATAGGCAGGTCGGACAAGTCAAGGAGACAGTAACTGAGCTGGAAGTTTGAAACTAGGATGAGGTGGGGGAAGGGGAAATGAGGAAGCTGTTGAAATCCACATTGATGCCCTGGGGTTGAAGTGTTCCGAGGCGGAAGATGAGGCATTCTTCCTCCAGGCGTCTGGTGGTGAGGGAGCGGCAGTGAAGGAGGCCCAGGACCTCCATGTCCTCGGTAGAGTGGGAGGGGGAGTTGAAATGTTGGGCCACGGGGCGGTTTGGTTGATTGGTGCGGGTGTCTCGGAGATGTTCCCTAAAGCGCTCTGCTAGGAGGCGCCCAGTCTCCCCAATGTAGAGGAGACCACATCGGGAGCAACGGATACAATAAATGATATTAGTGGATGTGCAGGTGAAACTTTGATGGATGTGGAAGGCTCCTTGAGGGCCTTGGATAGAGGTGAGGGAGGAGGTGTGGGCACAGGTTTTACAGTTCCTGCGGTGGCACGGGAAAGTGCCAGAATGGGAGGGTGGGTCGTAGGGGGGTGTGGACTTGACCAGGTAGTCACGGAGGGAACGGTCTTTGCGGAAGGCGGAAAGGGGTGGGGAGGGAAATATATCCCTGGTGGTGGGGTCTTTTTGGAGGTGGCGGAAATGTCAGCGGATGATTTGGTTGATGCGAAGGTTTGTAGGGTGGAAGGTGAGCACCAGGGGCGTTCTGTCCTTGTTACGGTTGGAGGGGTGGGGTCTGAGGGCGGAGGTATGGGATGTGGACGAGATGCGTTGGAGGGCATCTTTACCCACGTGGGAAGGGAAATTGCGGTCTCTAAAGAAGGAGGCCATCTGGTGTGTTCTATGGTGGAACTGGTCCTCCTAGGAGCAGATACGGCGGAGGCGGAGAAATTGTGAATACGGGATGGCATTTTTGCAAGAGATACACCCCCCTACGACCCACCCTCCCATTCTGGCACTTTCCCCTACCACCGCAGGAACTGTAAAACCTGTGCCCACACCTCCTCCCTCACCTCTATCCAAGGCCCTAAAGGAGCCTTCCACATCCATCAAAGTTTCACCTGCACATCCACCAATATCATTTATTGTATCTGTTGCTCCCGATGTGGTCTCCTCTTCATTGGGGAGACTGGGTGCCTCCTAGCAGAGCGCTTTAGGGAACATCTCCGGGACACCCGCACCAATCAACCAAACCACCCCGTGGCCCAACATTTCAACTCCCCCTCCCACTCTGCCAAGGACATGGAGGTCCTGGGCCTCCTTCACCGCCGCTCCCTCACCACCAGACGCCTGGAAGAAGAACGCCTCATCTTCCGCCTTGGAACACTTCAACCCCAGGGCATCAATGTGGACTTCAACAGCTTCCTCATTTCCCCTTCCCCCACCTCATCCTAGTTTCAAACTTCCAGCTCAGTAACTGTCTCCTTGACTTGTCTGGACTTGTCCGACCTGCCTATCTTCTTTTCCACCTATCCACTCCACCCTCTCCTCCTTGACCTATCACCTTCATCTCCTCCCCCACTCACCCATTGTACTCTATGCTACTCTCTCCCCACCCCCACCCTCCTCTAGCTTATCTCTCCACACTTCAGGCTCACTGCCTTTATTCCTGATGAAGGGCTTTTGCCCGAAACGTCGATTTCGCTGCTCGTTGGATGCTGCCTGAACTGCTGTGCTCTTCCAGCACCACTAATCCAGTAGTTGGTTTTCAGCATCTGCAGTCATTGTTTTTACCAGACTGTAGTGAAGGCAGACTGTAGTGAGGGAAAAACAAGGTAAAAACAATGACTGCAGATGCTGAAAACCAAATACTGGATTGGTGGTGCTGGAAGAGCACAGCAGTTCAGGCAGCATCCAACGAGCAGCCTGTGGTGAGGGAGTCTGTGGTGAGGGAGTTGGCTTGAGGCAGACTGTTTTAGGTAGACAATGAAGCACTTTCACCACCCAAAAATATTACATTTTTAACAAAATAAGCTCCTCTGTGTTTTTATGATGAGTTATAATGCATGTGATGGCAAATCTGCATGTTTTTTTAACTCAAAATTTTCAAAAGAATATTAGCCATCAAATATTTGTAAGAAATATTTCAAAGTGAGATCCAACACCATCAGAACAGTTAAGCAGTATTGTGCTTTATAGCTCAGTTTTCATTGGGTTATGTATGGTTCATGTAAGCAGCAGAAGCCAATCAAATGCAACATCCATAAATTTCAACACTCAGCTTTCCCTGATCAAGCGGTGGTGCCAGGGTCAGCTTGTTCTTGTCTGTAAGCTTATTGCTTGATGACTGGCTTGCTCTTTAGAAGGAGGCTGTAACATCTCAATTCTTGATGCCAGACTTCCTTCTTTATCCTGTGTCAGACTGAGCATACAAGTTTGTAGAAGAGGCTTATAAAATAATGTGAAACTGACTGATCTCTTGCAGCATTGTGTTGGTGTTTTAATGCCTGCGTTAAAAGAGGTGCACATCTCCACTGAAATAACTTGGATTATGTGATACTGCACCCTTTCTAGATTTGCTCCTGGGGAAAACAAAACAGTTCTATTTAACCACCATCGTCAATAAGTAAATGTGTATAATACATAAAAATGAATTGAGGATTTTATTAAGGATTCTTTGTGCCAGTCTTGCACTCCAGAACCAAAACTTCCATCAATCAATGCTGTTCACTCACCAGTAAATAATTGGTGCTCTCGACACTATTAGCTGTATTGGTTGTAGTTTGAGCAATGCCCCATGCATGTATTGGAAATGTGAAGAGTGTTTGGATTTTACTAAAGAATTGTTGTCCCAGTCTGTGACAAAAGCTTTACCATGGTAGAAAGAGAGAAAATTATGAATTTGCCTAAGTAGAGAGAAGCAGACTGAATAAGCATATGGATTTCACAGTGAAGCGCATGCAGGGAGCTGCGGACTGCAATATGTCACTTTGCAGCCCTGAAGACTACCATTCCATAAAAATGAAATGAATGTGCCAGAATAAAAAAACACATTATGTCAGTAACTACCTGCTAAGTTGGTAGCAGCTACAGTTCCTTCATCCTGAAGCAATCTACAATTCCCACTGAAGCTGTATTGAAACTCCTCCTCCACCTAACTACTCAGGGACATGGGCATACAACGAAAGCCATGTTACTGCCAATAATATTATGGAGAGGATTGGTGTGCGCTTAAGCACCAATTCTAAGGCTGAGATCACACCGGAGGAGCGCTGCAGTATTCTTCAGAACATGCATCAAGTTCATGTTGGTCATGCCAATGGCATGATGGAACAGGCATTGCCACCAGGATCTGGAGATAAACCTTTCACCATAATAGCTCAATTTTTCCCCATCTTTCCTTTTCATTAAGGGACATTTCATCTCAGTATTATTTTGGGCAAGATCCTATAATGAAAGACAATACATTTTCCATATAGCTTTGATCAACAACACATCCAATTAAGTAAACATTGTGTCTTACCTGAACATCTCTATGAAAGTTCTTTCATGTCATGTCAGCATCACTGTAGTATTTATTTCCCGTTCATTATTGGCCTTTGAAGGGGCTGCTTTCTCAAATCAGGGCAGCCCATGTGCTACAGGTACATCTACAGTGCTGTTAGGTAAGGAGTTCTAGCTTTTGGAACCAGTGAAAGTGAAGGAACAGCATTCGAATTCCAAGTTAGATGCTCTGTGTCTTGCAGGAGGTGGAGTTGAAGATTGTGGTCTGCTGTCCTTGTCATTCTAGGGGTGATGTGCTTGGTGTTCTCCCAAAGAAGGCTTGACAGTTTGTTGCAGTACATCTTTTTAATGTTAAAAGCAATTTCTGCGGATGCGGGAATCTGAAACCAAAAGAGAAAATGTTGGAAAATCTCAGCAGGTCTGGCAGCATCTGTAAGGAGAGAAAAGAGCTGACGTTTCGAGTCTAGCTGACCCTTTGTGTTAATGTTGTTTTACGCACTGGTTGTGAAGACAGTAAATGCTTATGATGGTAGATGGAGTCCCAGTCAAGTAGGTTGCATTGTAGTGGATTGTGTTAAGCTTCTTGAGTATTGTTGGGAGTTCTACTCATCCAGGCAAATGTGGAGTATCCTATCGTGTGGCTCACTTGTGCATTGGAGCCAATGAACAAGATTTTGGAAGTCAGATGAGCTGTAAAGCTGACAGAATGAAAGATGGAAGGATGTAAAGATGAATATATTTATTGTTTTCATTCATAAGCAATACCACAGCTTTTTATAGCAATATTTTAGATGTTTGTTTGATCTTCCACTTTAAGCCAATACCACTACCTGCACACTGAGCAACTAGTCTGAACCACATGAGACTGTGGGTGCTTGCACCTGCATTGTCCCTAAGGCTGCATATTCATTATCTTTAAGTGAATGGTGCTGTTCTGATTTTAGCTTTGAAAAGTAACCCCTCCATGTCATTCGTGAAGCTGCTGCATTTGTGTAAATTCAACACAGAATGTTAGTGCTGACATTTAATGGTATAAATTATTTTTTAATAAGGAATTATATTTTCCTGAAAAGGCAACCAACTGGCAAAGCACAGGAAAAGACTCCAATATAATGGCAGAGCAGAACTCCTGAGCTGGAGCTCATCAACTCCATCTCTTTCTTTTCTTGCATTTTTTTGTTTTTTTTCTTTCTTCTTATTTCCTGTCCTTAAACCTCGAGTGAAGCCGATGCAGATTCTCGACTCGAAAGGTCTGAGGTGAAGCCAGCACCGACTCCTGGTCTTGGCAAAAGTGAGGACTGCAGCTGCTGGAGATCAGAGTATAGATTAGAATGGTGCTGGAAAAGCACAGCAGGTCAGGCAGCATCCGAGGAGCAGGAAAATTGACGTTCCTGATGAAGGGTTTTTGCCCGAAACGTCAATTTTTCCTGCTCCTCGGATGCTGCCTGACTTGCTGTGCTTTTCCAGCACCACTCTAATCTATACTCTCCTGGTCTCGGCACCGATTCCTAACCTTCAGAATCTTGAGGTGAAGCCCAGTGTGATCTGAAGGCAAGGGCCAGTGTGCACTCGATCGGAAGGATTGACATTCTAAACTTTTTATATCTTTACTTTTCACATTTCTTTCCCTGTAACGACTTGTACTGAAGAATCTATACCTAGGTATATTTATACCTAAGATGGTGCAGTAAGATTAGATTAGATTCTTTTACAGTGTGGAAACAGGCCCTTCGGCCCAACAAGTCCACACCACCCCTCCAAAGAGTAACCCACCCAAACCCATTCCCCCACACTATATTTACACCTGACTAACACACCTAACACTATGGGCAATTTAGCATGGCCAATTCACCTGACCTGCACATCTTTTGATTGTGGGAGGAAAACAGAGCACCTGGAAGAAACTCACATAGACACGGGGAGAATGTGCAAACTCCACACAGACGGACAGGAATCGAACCCAGTTCCTGGTGCTGTGAGGCAGCAGTGCTAGCCACTGTGCCGCCCAGTGGTGATTTGTAAAGTTTTCACTGCATTCATTAGAGTTATGTGACAATAAAGCTAATTCTAATTCTAAAAGAAGAATTTATTCTAAATAATTTCGTTCCAATGTGCAGAAAATTGATTAAAAATATCCAGATTTTTTCTCCGTTCTAGCTTTCTCTTATTACACTTTTTACGTACCTCTCTTTATTTTTATTTTTGTAGCTGATTAGTCTCTAATTTCATTCACTTTTCTAACTGCCCATCCATTTCTGTCTTAATTGTTAAATTTCATGAGGATATACACTGTTATTTCCAGCAATCACTAAGGTGCCAGATACTCCATTGCCCTCACTGTGCCATTCTCAGTTTATGCACACCCCCATTGCTCAAAAATGTGTCATAATGCAGGGTGAGAAACAAAGGACCAACGATCAATGTACACTGGCTGATCCTCCACTCAAGCAAATTCTTGGCCACTGTTGCGTTAATCACCTTTTGTATCATAGTTACTGGGCATGATTTCACAATAAGACTTTATCGCAATTCTCCATTGCACAAATCTTTTCTTTCTCCTTGATCGCTGAACAATTTTTGAAATCCATGTAGCCACTTTAGAGACAAATGTTTTCATATATTTACCGTGTCTGTAGTTAACCATTTGATGCATACTTGGCAGATTATGAGGTTACATCATTTTTGGCTAAATAGTTTTTCATAAATTCTTGCGTTTTTGCAAAAAAAAAGCAGAAAGTAACAAGGAGAAAAATTAATTTCATCAAATTTTAAATCAAGGAGGAAAATATTGCCCTTTTTGTTAAAAAAAACACACAGGACTGTCATTTGATTTTTTTCCAAACAGTTTTAGTCATATTGTTTTCTAGCTTCCCATGTCAACTACATTACCATAAGGTCTCCTTCCTCTGTGAGCAGCCAGTTGAGGTTTGACCAGGTTTTCAAATCCCAGCCAAGTGCAACATATGCCAGGGAATAGAAACAGGAACATATTTTGCATTTCCTAATGTGGTCAAACCGTAATGGCTATGCTCCTCATATAACATGTTCTTTTGAAACAATTTTTGCCTACAGACTCAGAGCAGTTAATATTTGTTAATGTCAGTGTTTCTGCTGCGTTGAATCAGTCAATTCTTGCAGTAATTCGAAAGCAGAATACAGCAACAAAATGACAGTCATTACTAGTCAGTTTTCCTGAAACACATCACTAAGAATGATTCATGGCATTATTAGTGTAGTGACAGTTTCATTACAAACCTTTTATTTAATTATCAATACCACATCCCTATCTATAAAGAAAGACATATGTTGTATTGCCTGCACCTGCAAGTAAAGTTGGTTGTACCTTTGGCCATAATTTTGGTACAGAATGGAATTCTGAATAGGGTTTTATCATACTCGAATCCTTGCTACTTAGCATAAATGTTTATTAAAGGCAATTTTTCATAAACAAGTAATGTGGGACTATTTAAGCCAAACATTTAATAATAAGATAAATTAAATGTAAAATGGGATAGTTAATTGTAAATGATGGCTCACAGTTTGTCTCAGTGTCTCTTGGGAAGTGAAAGCTGCACATTCAGTAAACTCCTGAGCACAGTCAAGCTATTAGACAACCTCAAAAGATATAGGAAACAACCTTGATACACATGCCATTCACACATTACCTTAGAGGGTCATACTCTTAAACAATGAGATTATTTCATATCAATGCACAGCAAAACAAAAACAGCCTGACCTCTTGCTGCTTTTAGACATTTTGGATCCTGGAACTCACTGTGTCCATCTTGTGTGAATGTGGGCACTAAGCATGTGGGCTGGGCACTGTTACAGAGTTGTAAGCATTTTGGCTTCAGTAATGGTGCAATATAATTTTAGAAGGAGAAGAGAAAAAGTAAATAGCAAGTGAATAGGTAATGTTAATTTTATCAGGTTCACTTCATAACTTTATTTATACAGTCAGTAGGAGGTAGGAAAGTTAACCAATGGATTCTGTGCATCCCTGCCTTCAAAACCACCAGACAGAAGTTTAAAGTCCAGCTTTTGGATCTTTTCTGTCATTTTTACTGTCCCAGCTGTAAGGCACCTCTGGCAGTGCAGCGCTGTAAGCATCCCATTTTCGGGACTGATCTCCATGGATGAAGGCCCATGCCAGAATTATGCACCAGGCAGTTAACCGATCTTAGTTTGGAGAGCAGCAGGATTCTACAGTTCATGGGGAAGTGAAACCTGTCCATTTTTCTAATCTTTCTCTTGGACTCAGCACTGGTGACAATCGCCTAAGAAATAGCCATCCTCACCTCCCGATGTAATATAGAGTGGGATTTTTCCCTCCCTGGTGTGTGGAGAGCAATGGCAAGGGAGGTAATTAAATAGGATGGAAATGGAAAAATCTGATTTTTCACATTGAGAAACACTTGCCCAATTTTCCCATCGAGCCTTAAATGGTGACTTCAGAAACTTGCCCTTGTGTTCTGAGTGGCTTATTTTGATGCATCCCAAAACACCTTAATGACATTGCTTTACTAATTCCTCCAGTGAGAAACCAGAAAATGCAAAAACCCGACAGGTAAAACAGAACTGGTACCTGGTGACTTATCTCCTCCTGTTGCCTCACTGAAGGCCTGTGCCAGCCATTTAACTTCTCTTTACACACAATGGCTTCTTCTGCAAAGGGACATGACATGATGCATGACCACTGTCTTCCGTGACCCTTCTCAACAAAATCTGGCATCAAAAAGGTACCTGCCTCACACTTCAGAGCTGAGGACACCTCGGAGGTGCAGGATGCAGTCAGCTTTCTTTGTGCTTAGGAACAGCCAAAGTACTCTGGACAGGATACAGGATGCTTTTGTCCTGATATGGAAACAGGCCTTTTATGGGTCTGAGCTTTCTTTTTAAAAACTCAGTGACTTTAGCGCTTACTTGAGACTTTCAATGTCTGCGGGTAATATTGGGTACAAGGTTTTCAGCACTGAGTTGCAGGCTGCCAGCCTCTGTAATTTAGCTTGCGAAGAGAGAGAGGCAGACAGTTTGTGGTGATTCGGCACGACTGCAGAATAAACATAGGGAGGGATTCCACATTTCATTGTGCAGCACCATGATATGTTAATGTCAGACTTGCAGCATGCGCTGGCAGCTTATGTTGCAAACACATTACGTGTGCTTCAAGTAAATTGTGTGCAAGTCAAAGGAGAAGAGATCTTAGAGGATGAAGGGGTAAGGCAGGAGGCAATGCTACCATCTGTCAAGGAACTTGTCTGATTATGGTCCAGCAAATTAGACATGGTCAGTCAGGCATTTAGTCCTACAAGACTCTGGGGATCCTTGTTCCTGCTGTCCAGAGGCTGAGACACAATCAGCCTAGCAGGACAAGTGCAAACAACCTGAACATTACTGATAGATCAGTCTGGATGCTTTTGAGATATCAATGTAGACACTGTACGGTGTTGTGTCCTATCCACTCAATTTGTGGAGAGGTAGGTCATGGTCAGTCATGGAGGTTTGGTCAATGATAGAGAGGGAATTAATCAGGGTCATAAAACCACAGAAAGATTATGACACAGAAAGAGATCATTCAGCCTTTTGTGTCTGCTGTTGTCCTGGAGAAAGTGAGCAGATCAAGGCAAGGAATGGGCTTCATTGCACTGGGTGACTAAGGGAATGGTCATTGGGATTAGAGTAATTGCAGGTAGGGTGGAATGTCATAGTGAATGGGATGGGACTAAGATCTCTCAATGTGGGGTTTGAAACAGGTCACAGTTACCTAGCAGGATAAAACTTAGAGAACCTGAGAGACCACAAACAACCTGGTAGCCACCCAATTCCATGATCCCTGAGCTCGGTCTTTGTTTCATTGTTTAAGATGCTGTTGTTCATCTGACAAACAGTTCCTGCTTAATGCAAAGGACATGCAGGCCTTATCACTTTCACATTCCTTCCTTTTTGTGATGCTGAATAGATGTCACATTGTCCTTGTTAATGTACTTGTGATTTTTCTGGTATTTATTCATGTATCGTTATGATCCCACTTTAAATTATTGACACGTAGCCTGCCCTACATGATATTTAGGGAAAAAGCAGGTCTGAGACAGCATACTTACATCTTAGGGCAATGATAAGTAAGTAATGGTAAGTAACCTTAAAGGCAATTCCGAGGATATGACATCTGAATGATGTGTGGTATAGTTCCTCATGATAGCTACCAGATGGACCTGAATCTCGAAGAAGCTCCTTTTAACCCTTCCATCATGTGAATGGTTTACATATTTCAGAGTGTGTGCAGGATGCTAAATTCTCTTTGACAGTGTTGAATGCTGCAAACACTTAAGCTTTGTGAAACCAATGTGAGATAAATGAAGACAGTCTGAGTCAAAATTAACATTTTCAAAAGACAGTGAAATTCATACCTCTGTCCCCTGTTTGATATACATCTTTCAGGATAAATTTCACTGTTGCTGACGATATGATACTTCAATTAAAACAATCCTGGTCTCAGGTTAAAGCCTAGCATAGCAAGGACAGTCTAAAGATTTTGCAGCTGCAAATTTTTTTAGCTTCCTTTTTTACCTTTATACTGGGCTCAATTCTGATTTTTAAACTTCATACCTGTGTTTGTGTCTGTATGTTTAATATCGCATTTTATTGTCTTTCTTGGGATCAGGAAATAGTAAAATTGCATTTCCTTTTACTCAAGGAATTCTTGTAACTGGCACCTTACTTGATCCTGGTGAATGAGCAAACTACATATTGAAGTGAGTGCCCTAAAAGGATTTTCAAATCTTTGTTCTGCATCTGGTCAGAATAATGTAAGTAGGCAGCCTCTGTAGATGAATGGAAACTATGTGACAGCAACAAAGAGAAGAATATGTTATCAGGGTAGGGATGTAAATGTAAACCTGTATGACTGCTGTCTTAGTTCTGATGCTCCATCTCAGCTGATCTTCCCCATCCTATTGTCATGGAAGTAATAGATGACACTGAGCAGTGTTGGAGGCAAGTCACTTCTTTCCAGCAACTTAAACAGACTAACTCTGTTCACATGGTTGGATGCCTTTGGTGACATTGATGGAGGCAGTGCCTAGTGGCCTGTTTGTTTATGGCCTTTCTCTTGTTCTGCTAGACAAAGCAGATTCTGTCAACTATGGATCTTCCAGTTCTGAAGCTACATTGATATTTGTCGATGTGTTTTATCAAGATGTGCAGAGTGACAACAGCAGCAAGGACAAACAGGTTTGCCACAATGTCAGCAGATAGATACCTTGTTAATTACTGCAGCCAACCTTGCTGTTGTACAGCCACAGTCTCTATAACAGGGGTACCCAAGGGTGCTGCTCCCTCTCTTCAGCAGAGACAGAGAAGTCCATGCAGATGCTATAGACATGCTGGCTTCTCTCATTTGAGAAGTTCAAACAATACAGCATCAACATCTGGTGCTTTCATCATGTTAAGTGAATCAATAATCTTGTTAATCTCCTCCACTGTGTTTTTGCTTGCTAGCTACTCCATGTCACGCAGGCTTTGTGTGCAAATTTGAGCCATTATGTGTGCATCTTGCAAATGATAAATATGATGGACAAAACAATTTAAGCTTCTTGTGGAATGGAAACACTGGCTCAGCAGGATTCATAGACTTCGCTGGATAGTAAAGTCCCCTTTAGTGCCTGATATCGTACATCAGTCACTTTAAATGCAGCCTGTGAAAAGTCTGGAGTTTGAACTCCATTGATATTTAGATTACACCTTATTTCCGAAGCATCCTTGTAAGTATTAGCAGCCATGAAACAGGAAACAGCAAAATTACTTCATTGTGCAGCTCCATAATGGAAATTCTATATTAGATGGATGCATTTTTTTGGAAATCTCAAACCTCAGTCCTTTAAGAGCTGTTGCTTTTTCAGGTTTTATATGCTCCATCCAAATATCTTGGACAGCTTTCATTGTGTCTGTACCTTTTTCAAACTAGTAGGCATGATTGCCACAAGAAGATTCAATGGAGTGTGTTCCTGCAGTTTCTGGTCAAACTGAGCTTTGAGCAGGAACCAGCACAATCTATTTTCAACCAGCTCAAAAATTGGGGTAAGAGTTGGTCCCATTAGAGCAAGTGTAAAATTGATACGATTGGGTATCATTTTTATTCCTTGGGGATGCAGAGTTTTAATGACAAAAATATATAACTGACGTGGCAAAGTAAAACAAAAATTATGGACAACTTTGTTTTGCAAAGGATAATTTGTTACTAAGTGTATGTTTTACGACATGTTATCTTGAAATAGAACATCTTAGCAATAATGTCAAATAATAAATACATACATGTGATGTATGTTTTGTCTTTCGTTATTGCACTGTTGCCAGTAACAACCTTCTGACCCTATTCCTCCTGTGAGAAAAAGTTTGCTCCCATTGAGGACGTTCATCTCAAAATAACAATATTCAAAAAAAGAGAGATCATGGTAGTTATTTCAGTGAAAATGGCTGTCAATTATGGAAGAATAGCGTTGAGTCTTTTTAACTAACTTTTATTGTTGAGATTTTACCTGGCTTTGAGATATCCCAACTAAACAGGCTCAATTATAAAAGCCCATTGATTTAAAAAAAAACTCTCTGATCCTTCAGTCATTTCTTTGGATCTTTTCTTTAAATCCTGCATAATGTTCAATTTGCTGCCACTTCAAATGCTTTGATTTATGAAATGCTGCATAGTTACAAGTTTCCATTATCACACTGTTGGATTTCTTCTACGACCTGAATTCTGGCAAGATCTATTCCTTGACCTTTCTTCTATGAGTCATGAAGTGTTGTTAATTCTTTTATTGAGGCATCAGAGTCTTTCCTTTGAGATAAAACTGTTAGCCAGATGTTGCACAGTTCTTTTCTCTCCTTTTGTCAATCACATGTTGTATCCAGTGAATTCCGTGAATCTATCTCAAACATCTGTTGTTGAAAATCATCCAAGTTTTATCTTCTAACCCTATGGAGCTTATCTGTCAGTGTCATGCTGATGTGTGATTCTAATTTTATGTTGCTTTTATATTCTTATTCAAATATCATAAAGATGATTCAATGGTACAAGTGTCACAATTCTTTTCTGTATTATTTTTTGTTTGTTTTGTCTTTGCTAAGGCCATTGTCTCCTGACCTGGTCATATCATCTATCATTTCTCCTCAGTCTCACATGCTTTGTATTGATATCTTTGCTTTAAAAGATTCCATAGGCTATTTTGAAGGCTGGCCACAGAGATATGCCCAGTCCCGGTCTTAGTTATCCCCCATTTACCATCACAAAATAAGAAAAAAAAGATTAGCATGTCATTATAAGTAATCATTCTTTCCACATCATATCGTGCCCACATTTCAAAAGTACTTTATAGGCTTAAATTACTTTGGAGAATCCTGTGATTGTGAAAACAATATTGTAAGTACAAAATTTAAATCATGATGTATTTCCTGGCATGTTGATGGAATTGTCTTTTGATTAGATTACTTACAGTGTGGGAACAGGCCCTTCGGCCCAACATGTCCACACCGACCCACCGAAGTGCACCCACCCAGACCCATTCCCCTACACCAAACACTATGGGCAATTTAGCTTGGCCAATTCACCTAACCTGCACATTTTTGGACTGTGGGAGGAAACCCACGCAAACACGGGGAGAATGTGCAAACTCCACACAGTCAGTCACCTGAGGCAGGAATTGAACCTGGGTCTCTGATGCTGTGAGGCAGCAGTGCTAACCACTGTGCCACTGTGCCACCCACTGTGCCAGCGCGCCGTCTTTCTGGAACTAATGTCTGTTCTGCATGGCACCACGATAATCAATTAATGTTCCAGAGGATTATCAATGGACCTGAAGTGTACTACTTTTCTTGTCTAGGGAGGGAATCCTGTTGCAAAAGCTGCTCGTTATTTAATGGGCTGGCAACTCCCTGGTTGAAACAGTGCCACCAGGTGCAGTGACAAATACAGGGAGTGCATTGAGTAGCAGCGAAGAGGAGCCAGGCACTGGATGCATGTGAAATATGGAGAAGTCCTTAGCTTGTCCAGGCTGAGAAGACCTGAGGGATGGGAAATGGGGTATAAAGTTTGAGTGAGGGGTGGGAACCCTCACGGCGAAGGGGCAGATGATGGGAAAGCCCTCAGTCAGGTATCAGAGCCTGTGATGGACTTACCTGTCAATCCTTTTCTGCCAGAGTCTCTAGGAGAGTGCCAGGCTTCACTCCAGTTCCTGTACCTGATCTCCTCATGAGATCCAAAAAACTGCAGCTTGGGCAGCATGTAGTGTTGAAGTTGCCCTTAATCGGCCATGAAAGGCCTTGATTGTGGCGAAGACTGGCTGGTCATGCTTAGGTGCTAAATCACAACCAGTTTGGGTACATGTGGTCACGTGGTACTCAGGTTGCACACAGAATTTCCCAGGCTCTCTTCCTGCAAACTCACCTGTGGGGAATCATAAGATTCTCATGCGGCATAAACTGAGGGCTTTCCCATGATCTGCCCTCTCGCCCTGCGGGTGCCCACCCCTCACTCAAACTTTATACCCATTTCCCATTCCGCAGGCCTTCTCAGCCTGGACATGCTAAGGACTTCTCCATATTTCACATGCGTCCAGTGCCTGGCTCCTCTTCGCTGCTACTCAATGCAGTCCCAGTAGTTGTGATTGCTTAAACTTTGTCATTCTTGTGTTTGTCTGGATGAGAGCAAGATCGAGATCTTCAGCAATATGTCTTCATTTAGCAGGAAATAGATTTCTCCTTTACATTCCCCTTTAACTCTTGCCCAAACTCTTAAGTCTATGTCCCTTAGGCTCTGCACAATCAGTGAATTGAAAGGGGCTTTGAAAGCCTGAATTGAAAGCCTGTCATAATCCTGTCCACCACAATCAAATCTTCTCTCAATCTGCTTTTTTTTTCAAGATGAACAAGCCCAGACATTCCAACATGACAGTGTAGCTAAATCCTTATCGCTGCATAGATCACCCCAATACTGGAACCATCATCATAAATCTCCTCTGTATCCTGTAAAGAACCATCACATCATAATGCTAAGTGGGAGGGTGAATTGTAAGGAGGATGCAGTGTGACTTGGGCAAGTTGAGCGAGCAGGCAAGTGCATGGATGCTGAAGTATATCATGGATAAATATAAGGTTATCTGCTTTGGTAGTAAAAACACAAAGTTGGATTATAATCTGAAAGGCTATAAATTGGGGGAAAAAAAGGGAAGTGCAATGAACCTGGGTGTCTTCATACCCTAGCTGTTGAAGGTAAGGACGTAGGTGCATCAGATAATGAAGAAGGCGAATGGATTGTTAGCTTCATAGTGAGAGGGTTCGAATACAGTAGCAGGGATGTCTTGCTGCAATTCTACAGAGCTTGGAGTATTATATGTAGTTTTGGGCTCCTTACCCAAGGAAGGATGTTCTGGCTATGGAGGGAGTGCAACAAAAGTTTACTAGAATGATTTCTGGGATGGCAGGACCGATGTATGGCTAGATACTGGATTGGTTAGGACTACATACATTGGTGTTTGGAAAAATGAGGGGTTAGTTCATAGAAACCTATAAAATTCCAACAGGATGAGACTGGATAAATGCAGGAAGGATGTTCTCGATGCCTGGGGAGTCCAGAAACAGGAGTCACACTGCCTAAGGATATGGAGTAGGCAATTTAGGACTGAAATGGTGAGAAATGTCTTCACCCAGAGAGTGGTAAGCCAATGAAATTCTCTGTCATAGAAAGCAGTTGAGGCCAAAACATGGAATGGAGGAGGAGTTGGCTGAAACAAGAAGGAGTTAGATCTATTTTGTAGGACTAAAGTGATCAAAGGGTGTGGGGCAAAAGCAGAAATAAAGTATGGAATTAGATGATCAGCCATGATCGTACTGAATGGTGGAGCAGGCCACTGATCCTACATTTCTATATTTTTTTCTGATCCTATTTTTCTATATTTCTATCATTTCTAAAGCATGATGACCAGAACTGGATGCAATACTCCAGATGAAGCCAAAAAGACTTTTATAGAGAGTCATCAAAACTTCCAAATATTGAGTGTAACTCCACTATTTACAGATTTCAATGTCACATATACCTCACTAATCTTTTTTCATAATGTCCTGCCACTTTCAAAATCAATCTATATGCAGCCCTAGGTCCCTCTGTTCCTGCACACTCCTTGCAATTATACTATTAAGGCTTTATTGCTTTTCCACACTCCTTCAACAAAATGGATTGTCTCACAATTTTAGTCACAAAGTTATAGAGTCATACGGCATAGGAACGGGTCCTTCGGCCAACCATGGCAATGCTGACCAACAAAAACCAATCACTACTCTCACTTGGTCCATCATTTACGATACCCCGGCATTTTAAGTGCTCACTCAGATGCTTCTTAAATATCGAGAATGCATCTGCTTCTGCCATTCTCTCAAGCAGCACCATCCCATATTTTTAAAAAGCCTTTGGCTGAAATGATTTTCTCAGATTCCTTCTCAACCACTTAATCCACACCTTAAACTTATGCCCTCTGGAGAAAAGGTTTTCACAAACGACTCTATCTATGCTTCAATCAGATCGTCTCTCAACCTCATCTTTTCCAGGGAAAACAAATTCAACCTATCAACTCTGTCCACGTAACTGAGAATTGCCATCCCATGCAACATTCTAGTGAATCTCCTCTGCACCTCTCCAGAGCAATCATATTTTTCCAACTGTGCAGTGACCAGAACTATACACAGTATTCCATCTGTGGCCTAATTAGTGTTATATAATGTTGCAAAGAAGACTCTCTTCTTCACCTCAGCTAATGAAAGCAAACATCTTGTGCCTTCTTCCCTACTCTGTCTACTTGTACTGACACCTTCAGGGATCTGTGACTTCTGCACAATGATCCCTATGTTCATCAGTACTCCCAAGGGACCAACCATTCACTGTATAAATCCTTCTCTTACTGGACCTCCCAAAATGCATCATCTATCTCTGATAGGCTCCCACTTTTTTCTCTGGAAATCCTCTTGGTTTTAAATGTACTTAGAAAACATTTTGGGGTGTTCCTTCATCCTAACTGCCCTCTTTGACCTCCTAATTTCTTCTTTAAGCACTCCCTCTGCCATGCGCACCCATAAATATTATACTTCTGAAAGGCCTCCCTGTTTTTAATGCTTTGTATGTAAAATTTGCTTCCTTCTTTTTCTTTATGAACCTCTCACTATCCCTTGACATTCAGCTTCCCTGGACTTGTTGTCCTTGCCCTTTACTCTGAGGGGAAGTTGCTGGCCCTGAAATCTCACTGTACTACTTCTTAAATACTCCCTGTTTCCAAATATAAACTTACCTGAAAATAGCCGATCCCAGCCTGTGTTTGCCAGATCCTGTCCAATTGTATGGCAGTGCAGGGAGAGAAATGTTCCTTCCGAATGATGGTTGAGGTGAGGGACGCCATTGGTGTCCCATCCAAGTACATCTGCAGGAAGTGCACCCAACTCTCGCTCCTCCAAGACCATGTTAGAGAACTGGAGCCTGAGCTGGATGAACTTCGGATCATTTGGGAGGCAGATGCTGTGATAGATAAGAGTTACAGAGACTCCAAGGCATGAAGAAAGCTGGGTGACTGTTCAAAGGAGGAGAAAACAGTCAGTGGAAGGATCGCCTGTGGTCGTTTCCCTGAAAAGCATGTATGCTGTTTTGGATACTGTTGAGGGGGATGACTTACCAGGGATATGCAGTGGGGCCCAGGTCTCTGGCATAAAGCCTGTCCCTGTTGCACAGAAGGGAAGGAGGGAAAGGAGAACAGTGTTAGTCATTGGGGACTCAATAGTTAGAGGCTCAGATAGAAGGTTTGTTGGGAGCGAACGAGACTCACGGTTGGTGTGTTCCCTCCCAGGTACCAGGGTCCATGATGTCTCGGATTGTATCTTTGGGGTCCTGAAGAGAGAGGGTGACCAGCCTCAAGTCATTGTCCTTGTAGGTACCAACGACATAAGTGGAAAGACAGATAGGGATATAAGGCAGGATTTCAGGGAGCTAGGGTGGAAGTTGAGAGCTAGAACAAACAGAGTTGTTATCTCTGGTTTGTTACTCGTGTCACGTGATAGAGAGGCAAGGAATAGGGAGAGATATCAACCAAACGCGTGGCTGCAAGGATGGTGCAGGAGGGAGGGTTTCAGGTTCTTGGATAATTGGGGCTCATTCTGGAGAAGGTTGGACTTTACAAACAGGACGGTCTTCACTTGAACCAGTGGGGTACTAATATCCTGGGTGGGAAATTTTGCTGGTGCTTTTCGAGTGGGTTTAATCTAGCTGAGTAAGGGGATGGGAATCTGAGGTGTAGTTGCAGTGCAGAGGGGGAAGAAAGTATGGAAGACAGGGACAGGATTTCAGGGTCACAGGAATGTGCTGGCAGACAGCAAGCTGCTTTGAAGTGTGTCTACTTCAACGCCAGAAGTATCCGAAATAAGGTAGGTGAGCTTGCAGCATGGATTGGTACCTGGGACTTCGATATAATGACCATGTCAGAGACATGGTTAGAGCAGTGTGAGGAATGGATGTTGCAGGTTTCAGGGTATAGATCTTTCATTAAGAATAGGCAAGGTGTTAAAAGAGGAGGAGGTGTGGACTTGTTAGTCAAGGATAGTATAATGGTGGCTGAAAGAACTTTTGATGAGGACTCATCTACTGAGGTAGTGTGGGCTGAGGTTTGAAACAGGAGAGGAGAGGTGACACTGCTTGGAATTTTTTTGGGCCTCTGCAGAGTTCCAGGGTGGTGGAAGAGAGAATGGACAAAATTATTCTGGGTAGGAGTGAAAGGAACATGGTGGTCATATGGGGGACTTTATAACTTCCTCAACATTGACTGGGAATGCTATAACTCTAGTACATCGGATGGATCAGTTTTTGTCCAATGTGTACAGGAGAGATTCCTGACACAGTATGTCGAAGGGCTGACAAGAGGGGAGGCCACATTGGATCTGGTGCTTGGTAATGAACCAGGCCAGGTATTTGATTTAGTGATAGGTGAGCGCTTTGGAGAGAGTGACCGTAATTCAGTTACGTTTAGTTTAGCGATGGAAAGGAATAGGTATATGCCACAGGTCAAGAGTTACTGATGGGACAAGGGCAATTATAATGCGATTCGGCAAGAACTAGGATGCATAGAATGGGATAGCAAAATGCAGGGGATGCAGACAATGGAAATGTGCAGTTGGTTTAAGGAACAGATATTGTGTGTCTTTGACAGATATGTCCCTGTCAGGCAGGGAGGAAGCGATGAGGTAAGGGAACCATGGTTTCCTACAGAAATTGCATCTCTTGTCAAGCAGAAGAAGAAGGCTTATGTGTTGATGATGGAGAGTTACAGATCAGCTCGGAAAGTTTTAAAGAGAGAGTTAAGAAGAGCAAAGAGAGGACACGAGCAGCCTTTAGCAAATAGAATAAAGGAGAACCCTAAAGTTTTCTATCGGTATGTGAGGAATAAGAGGATGACCAGTCAAAGACAGAAGTACGAAGTTGAAGATGGACCCTGTGGAGATCGGAGAGGTGCTAAATGAACATTTCTCATTGGTTTTCACTCAGGAAAAGGAGAATATTCTAGAGGAGAAGCATGAGGTGCAAAATATTAGGCTAGAAAGGATCGAGGTTAGTTATGAACAGGTGTTATCAATTCTAGAAGGAGTGAAAGTAGACAAGTCCCCTGGGCCGTATGGGATCTATTCGAGGATTCTCTGGGAAGCTAGGGAGGAGATAGCAGAACCTTTGGCTTTGATATTTGAGTCATCATTGTCTACAGGTTTAGTACCAGAGGACTGGAGGATTGTAAATGTTGTGCCCTTGTTCAAGAAGGTCAGTAGAGATGACCCAGGTAATTATAGACTAGTGAATCTTACTTCTGTTGTATGAAAGGTTTTGGAAAGGATTATAAGAGATAAGATTTATAATAATCTAGCAACCAACAATTTGATTTCAGATAATCAACATGGTTTTGTCAAGGGCAGGTCATGTCTCAGAAACCTCATTGGGTTTTTTGAGAAGGTGACCAAGCATATAGATGAGGGTAGGGCAGTTGACGTGGTATACATGGACTTCAGTAAAGCCTTTGATAAGGTTCCACATGGTAGGCTGTTGGAGAAAATGCAGAGGCATGGGATTGAGTCTGATTTAGTAGTTTGGATTAGAAACTGGCTTTCTGAAAGAAGGCAGCGAGTGGTGGTTGATGGAAAATATTCAGTCTGGAGTCCGGTTACGAGTGGTTTGGCACAAGGATCTGTTTTGAGACCACTATTGTTTGTCATTTTTATAGGCATAGGTGGATGGATTAGTACATTTGCAGATGACACTAATGTTGGTGGAGTAGTGGACAGTTTGGAAGAATGTTACAGGTTGCAGGGGGACTTAGATAAACTGCAGGATTAGGCTGAGAGGAGGAAAATGGAGTTCAATGCAGCTAAATGTGAGATGATGCACTTTGGGAAGAATAACAGTACGGCTGAGTACTGGGTCAATGGAAAGAGTCTTGATAGTGTAGATGTGCAGAGGGATCTTGGAGTCTATGTACATAGATCTCTGAAAGTTAAATTAGATTAGATTACTTACAGTGTGGAAACAGGCCCTTCGGCTCAACAAGTCCACACCAACCTGCCGAAGCGCAACCCACCCAGACCCATTCCCCTACATTTACCTCTTCACCTAATACTGCGGGCAATTTAGCATGGCCAATTCACCTAACCTGCACATTTTTGGACTGTGGGAGGAAACCGGAGCACCCGGAGGAAACCCACACAGACATGGGGAGAATGTGCAAACTCCACACAGTCCGTCGCCTGAGGCGGGAATTGAACCCGGGTCTCTGGTGCTGTGAGGTAGCAGTGTTAACCACTGTGCCACCGTGCCGCCCAAAGTTGCCACTCAGGTTGGTAGTGCTGTTAAGAAGGCATATGGTGTGTTAGGTTTCATTTATAGAGGGATTGAGTTCAGGAGCGGCAATATTATGCTGCAACTGTACAAAATGCTAGTGCGGCCACACTTGGAATATTGTATACCATTCTGGTCGTCATATTTTGGGAAGGATGTGGAAGCATTGGAAAAGGTGCAGAGGAGATGTTGCCTGTTTGGAGGGAAAGTCTAATGAGGAAAGGCTGAGAGACTTGGGTCTTTTCTCATTGCAAGAAGAAGGCTAAGGGAGGATTTGATAGAGACATACAAGATGATCAGACAATTAGATAGGGTAGACTGTGAGAGTCTTTTTCCTGGGATGATGATGTCAGTTTATATGAGGGGGCATAACTACAAATTAAGGGGTGATAGATTTAAGACAAATGTCAGAGGCAGGGTTCTTTACTCAGAGAATACCCTACCTGCCAAGGTAGGAAGATTTAAACAATCCTTGGATATGCACATGGACGATGATGGGATAGTGTCGGGGGACGAGCTGAGAATAGTTCACGGGTCGGTGCAACATTGAGGGCCGAAGGTTCTGTTCTGCGCTATATTGTTCTATGTTCTATGTTCTATACTACAACTAGTGTTTCCCTAAGTTAGAAACTTAACTCCTGCTCCATCTTCATTCCTTTCCATAAGGACTTTGGAACTTAGTTATAGTCACTATCCTCAAAATGTTCTCCCAGTGAGACTTTAACCACTTGACTGGCTTCATTCCCAAGGATTAGGTCAAGTACTGCCCCGCTTCTAGTAGGGCTATCTATGTACTGTCACAGAAAGCTCTCGTTGATGCGCTTTAAAAGTTTCCCCCAGTCTAATCTTTTCACACTAGGATGATCCTAGTTCATATTAGCAAAGTCAAAATCCCCTAACAATATCACCATTTAACCTTCACCTCTGATTTGCCTACATATCTGTTCCTCTATCTCCCTGACTGTTGGGAGGCTTGTAGTTGGTGAGCAATCCAGCAAAGTGATTGCCCTTTTTCTATTTCTAAACTCTACCTTCTGATCTGGCCTCATTTGAACAGCCTGCTAAGACAGCCTTTCTCATTACTGTAGACATTGTCTCTTTAAAGGATAATGCAATGCCCCCGCCTCAGTTATACCCTCCTGCACAGCCTCACATATGAAAGTGCTATACCCTGAAATGTTGAGCTGCTAATCTTGTCCTTCCTTCAATTATGTCTCAGTGATTGTAACAATATCACATTGCCACGTGCTGATCATTGCTCAAGGATATTGGACCCGTTGCTGGTCAGGTGCAATCCGTCCAGCTTGTACAGGTCCCATCTATCCCAGAAGCTGTCCCAATGATCTAAAAATCTAAAGCTGTCCCTTATACACCATCCCTTTAGCCATGTGTTCATTTGACCTATCTTCCCATACTCAGAAGCATGTGGTACTGAAAGTAATCTGGAGATTATAACCTCAGTAGTTCTTCTTTTTATTGATGCCTATATGCACCAGTTGTCTGGATGCATATAGGCACCAATGATATAAGTAAAAAATGAGATGAGGTCCTGAAAGCAGAATTCAGGAAAGAAGTTAAAGAGGAGGACCTCAAAGGAAGTGATTTCAGGATTGCTACCAGTGCCATGTGCTAGCCAGTGTAGAAATGAAAGAATAGGCAGAATGAACACATGGCTTAAGGGATGGTGTAGGAGGGAGGGGTTCAGATTTGTGGGACATTGGGACCAGTTCTGGGGAAGGTGAGGCTATTACAAATGGGATGGTCTACACCTGAACCAGACTGGAACTAATGTCCTTGTGGGAGTTTTTGCTACTGCTGTTGGGGAGGGTTTAAACTAATGTGACAGGGGGCTGGGAACCAGAAGAGAAGACTAGTGGACAGGGAGGTGGAAACTGGAGATTGTAAGGAACAGGCCCATAAAGTCAGCATTACCAAGGGGAAGAGTAGGCAGAGAGAGCAGATGAACGCAAAGGAACTGGTGGTCTGAAGTGCATATGCTTTAATGCAAGGATTATAGTGGGTAAGGTAGATGAACTTTGGGCTTGGATTGGTGCCTGGGAGTATGACGTTATTGTAATCATAGAGACTTGATGAAAGGAAGGACATGATTGGCATCTAAATGTTTCAGGATATAGATGCTTCAGACAGGACAGGAAGAGAAGTAAAAGGGAGGCTGTAGGAGTTGCTTTGCAGGTCAGGGATGATATCACGGCTGTGCTAAAGGAGGACACTGTGGAGGGCTTGAGCAGTGAGGCATTATGGGTAGAGCTGAGAAATAAGAAAGGTGCAGTTACATTGTTGGGGCTGTACTACAAGCCTCCCAACAGTCAGCGTGAGGTAGAAGAACAAATATGTAAACAGATTATGGAAAGATGTAGAGACAATAGGGTAGTGGTGATGGGAGATTTTCATTTTCCCAACATTGACTGGAATACATTTAGTGTCAGAGGTCTGGATGGGGCAGAATTTGTAAGGAGCATCCAGGAAAGTTTTCTAGAGCAGTACGTCAATAGTCCGACAAGGGAAGGGACCATTTTGGACCAGGTGTTGAGGAATGAGCCAGGCGAGGTGGTAAAAGTTGCATGGTGAATTTCTTTGGGAGTAGTGACCACAATTCTCTAAGTTTTAGAATATTCGGAGACAAAGATGAGAGGGGTCCAAAAGGAAGAGCGCTAAACTGGGCCAAGGCCAATTATATCAAAATTTGGCAGGACTTTGGAATTGTGGATTGGGGGCAGCTATTTGAAGGGAAGCCCACATTTGATGTGTGGGAGGCTTTTAAAGATAGTGCAGGATAAGCATGTCCCTTTGAAAACAAGGGATAGGAAAGGCAAGATTCGTGAACCATGGATGACAGGAGAAATCATGCGACTAGCCAAGAAGAAATGGGAAGTGTACATAAGGTCCAGGCAGCTAAAAACAGAACAAGCTTTGGAGGAATATCGGAAGAGTAGGACCAAACTTAAATGAGGAATCAAGCAGATTAAAAGGGGTCATGAAAGAACTTTAACGAGCAGAACTAAGGAGAATCCCCAGGCCTTTTATTCATATATAAGAAACAAGAGGGTAACTAAAGAAAGGGTTGGTTCACTAAAGAATAAGGAAGGAAGGTTGTGTGTCAAACCTGAGAAAATGGGTGAGATTCTCAATGATTACTTTGCATCAGTGCTCACTGAGGAGAGGGACATGATGAATGTTGAGATTAGAGATAAAAGTTTGTTTACTCTGGATCACATTGACATAAGGAGGGAGGATGTGTTGAGTAGGCTAAAGGATATTAAGGTGGACAAATCCCCAGGACCAGATTGGATCTATCCCAGGTTGCTGAGGGAGGCAACAGAGGAAATAGCTAGGGCCCTGACAGATATCTTTGTAGCATCCTTAAACACATCTGAGGTGCCAGAGGACTGGAAAGTTGCTAATGTTGACCACCTGTTCAAGAAAAGTAGTAGGGATATTCCAGGTAACTACAGACCAGTGAGCCAGACCAGTGGTGGAAAATTTGCTGGAGAAGGTACTGAGGGATAGGATCTATTTATATTTGGAAGAGAATGGGATTATCAGTGACAGGCAACATAGTTTTGTGTGGGGGAGTTTGTGCTTTACCAGCTTAATAGAGTTCTTTGAGAAAGCGACCAAGTTGATAGATGAAGGAAGGGCTGTTGATGTCATATCCGTGGACTTTAGTAAGCATTTGATAAGATTCCCCATGGTAAACTAATGGAGAAAGTGAAGTCACATGGTGTGCATGGTGTTCTAGCTAGGTGGATAAAGAACTGGTTGAGCAACAGGAGACAGAGAGTAGTAGTTGAAGGGAGTTTCTCGAAATGGAAAAAGGTGAACAGTGGTGTTCCACAGGGATCCATATTGGGGCCACTGCTGTTTGTGATACACATAAATGATCTGGAAGAGGGCATTGGTGGTCTGATCAGTATGTTTGCAGATGACACGAAGATTGGTAGAGTAGCAGAAAGCATAGTGGACTGTCAAAGAATACAGGAGAATATAGATAGACTGGAGAGTTGTCGATGGAGTTCAATTCAGGCAAATGTGAGGTGATGTATTTTGGGAAGTCTAATTCTAAAGTGAACTATACTGTAATCTGAAGAGCCTTGGGAAGGGGGAGAGATCTGGGAGTTCAGGTCCATTGTACCCTGAAGGTGGCTGCACAGGTGGATAGAGTGGTCAAGAAGGCATATGATATGCTAGCCTTCATTGGATGGGATATTGAGTATAAGAGCTGGCAGGTCATGTTAAAATTGTACAAGACTGTAGAATGCTGTGTACAATTCTGGTCACCACATTACCAAAAGGATGTGGATGCTTTGGAGAGGGTGCAGAGAAAGTTTACAAGGATGTTGCCGAGTATGAAAGGTTGAGTACGTTAGGATTGTTTTCATTAGAAAAAAGGAGATTGAGGGGGATCTGATTGAGGTCTAAAAAATCAAGAAGGGAATAGATAGAGTGGATCGAGATAAGCTTTTTCCCAGGGTGAGGAATTCAATAACGAGAGGTCACGCGTTCAAGGTGAGAGGAGAAAGGTTTAAGGGGGATACATGTGGAAAGCACTTTACACAGAGGGTGGTAGGAGCCTGGAATGCATTGCCAGTAGAGGTAGTAGAGGCAGGCATGGTAGATTCATTTAAGGTGCATCTAGAGAGATGCATGGGTAGGTGGGGAGAGGTGGGATACAGATGCTTAGGAATTGGGCGATAGGTTTAGACAGTGGATTTGGATCAGCACCGGCCTGGAGGGCTGAAGGCCCTGTTCCTGGGCTGTAAACTTTCTTTGTTCTTTAGTCTACTTAAATTCTAGTTGCAGGATCTCATTTTTTAAACCCATGTCGTTGTTACTGACATGTACCTCAAAAATTAGCTGTTCACCCTTCCCCTACAGAATACACTGCAGTGGCTCTGGACCCTAGGTCCAGGGAGGTAACACCCTATCCTAGAGTCTTGATTGCTGCCACAGAACTGCCTGTCAGTTCCCCTTACAATCGAGTCCCCTATCACTGCTGAAGCTCATCCAGTCTTTTTCCTCCTGTGTTGTGCAGCAGATCCATCCATGGTGCCAGAAACATAGCTATTGGTGGTTTCCCCCTGAGAAGTGACTTCCCCACCCCAGCACTATTCAACACAGTATATCTGTTTGCTATATTTCATTCTAACCATGTAGCCCTTATTGTTGGTATGACCAGCTTGCTAACTGTGCTATGCACAACATTATCAGCCTTGTGGATACATCATAGTGAATCCATTGCTGCTCCAGGCGCTCCATTAGGTCAACTGGAACTGCAGCCGAACACACTTTTTGCATATAAGGCTCAACACAGACAGTGGAAGTGTCCCCAGTTTCCCACATACTGCAAAACAAACATTCTACAGGGCTGAGTTCTTATGCTGTTGTGAACCTTACCAACTACAAACAATCAACTGGCAACCAATTACTCAACTTCTCCCATTACTCACCAAATGAGATTTCACAAATTTACTCTCTTTATTCCGAACAAGCTGCAGACCACAAAACTAAGGACATTAAGCTTTGCCACCCTCTTGGTATTAATCTCTCAATCCCTAAAGCTAGCTCCTCGCAGCCAATTAACTCACCACTTCCCTGCAATATCACCCTGATTGTTTCTCCTTGTTCAGAATGAAGTTTGATTTAATCTTTATCAGTCTGCACTCAGTGCAAGCTCCTCCCCTATAGGCCCCATTCTGAGAGCCTGATTCCCAGCAAATGTCTCCACAGAATGATTTTTCTGTGATGTCACTGTTTTCTTTGTGCTGGTTTCTGATCCTGCGACTTCAACTTGATCTTACAAAATATGACCAAAACAAAAAGAAAAACAGAAAGCACCAAATTCCAAAAGCCCTGAATGAATACACATTTGGGCTGTGCCTCAGTTTGGATGTGATCCCACCTTCCAGACTGTGTGCAAAATTTACTGATCATGCTCTTTCATAGAACATAGAACAATACAGCGCAGAAAAGGTCCTTCGGCCCTCAATGTTTCACCGACCTGTGAACTAATCTAATCCCATCCCCCTACACTATCCCACCATCATCCATGTGCTTATCCAAGGATTGTTTAAATCTCCCTAATGTGGCTGAGTTAACTACATTGGTAGGTAAAGCATTCCATGCTCTTACCACTCTCAGATCTAAGACAAGTCAGAGACAAGTTCTTTAATCAATCACCTCTCAATTTGCAGCTATGCTCCCTCGTACAAGCTGATGACCTCATTCTAGGAAAAAGACTTTCCCTGTCTACCCTATCTAATCTTCTGACCATCTTGTATGTTTCTATCAAATCCCCTCTTAACCTTCTTTTCAATGAGAACAGACCCAAGTGCTAAGCCTTTCCTCATAAGACCTTCCCTCCAGACCAGACAACATCCTGGTAAATCTCCTCTGCACCTTTTCCAATGCTTTCACATCCTTCCTGTAATTGGGTGACCAGAACTGTACACAATATTCCAAGTGCGGCCGCACTAGCGTTTTGAATAGTTGCAGCATGACATTACAGCTCCAGAAGTCAGTCCCTCTACCAGTTAAAACCTAATACACCGTATGCCTTCTTAACAGCACTATCCACCTGGGTGGCAACTTTCAGGGATCAATGTACATGGACTCAAAGATCTCTCTGCACATCCACACTACCAAGAATCTTTCTATTGACCCAGTATTCTGCCTTCCTGCTTTTCTTCCCAAAGTGAATCACCTCACATTTAAATGGATTGAACTCCATTTGCCACCCCTCAGCCCAATTCTGCAGTTTATCCAAGTCCCCCTGCAACCTGTAACATTCTTCTACACTGTCCACTACTCCACCGACTATACTGTCAGCTGCAAACTTACTAATCCATCCACCTATGCCTGCGTTTAAGTCATTTATAAAAATGACAAACAGCAGAGGTCCCAAAACAGATTCTTGTGGCACACCACTAGTAACCAGACTCCAGGCTGAATATTTTCCATTAACCACTACTCGCTGCCTTCTTACAGAAAGCCAGTTTCTAATCTAAACTGCATAATCACCCTTAATGCCATGCTTCTGCTTTGTCTCCATGTGGAACCTTATCAAAGGCTTTACTGAAGTCCACATATGCCATATCAACTGCCCTACCCTCATCTACATGGTTGGTCATCTTCTCAAAAAACTCAATGAGGTTTCTGAGACATGACCTGCCCTTGACAAAACCATGTTGACTATCTGAAATCAAATTGTTGCTTGCTAGATGATTATAAATTCTGTTTCTTATAATCCGTTCCAAAACCTTTCCTATAACATATATAAGGCTCACTGGTCTATAATTACCTGGGTCATCTCTACTGCCCTTCTTGAACAAGGGCACAGTATTTGCAATCCTCCAGTCCTCTGGTACTAAACCTGTAGACAATGATAACTCAAATATCAAAGCCAAAGGTTCTCCTATCTCCTCCCTAGCTTCCCAGAGAATCCTCTGATAAATCCCAGCTAGCGCAGGGACTTGTCTCCTTTCACTCCTTTTAGAATTGATAACACCGCTTCCTTACTAACCTTGATCCTTTGTAGTCTAATATCTCGTATCTCATTCTTCTCCTATAGAATATTCTCCTTTTCCTGAGTGAAAACCAATGAGAAGTACTCATTTAACACCTCTCCGATCTCCACAAGGTCCACACTCAACTTCCCACTTCTGTCTTTGACTGACCCTGTTCTTCAGCCACACCTCTTTTTTCTCATCTGCCCTGAAGCTCTTCAGCCACGTCTTTTTTTTCTTGCCTGACCCTGTTCCTACCCTTGTCATCCTTTTATTTCTCACATACGTATAGTAAACTTTAGGGTTCTCCTTTTTTTTACCTGCTAAAGACTGCTCATGTCCTCTCCTTGCTCTTCTTAACTCTCTCTCTTTAAATCCTTCCTTGCTAATCTGTAACTCTCCATTGCCTCATCTGAACCATCTCGTCTCATCGTCACATAAGCCTTTTTCTTCTGTTTAACAAGAGATGCAATTTCTGTAGTAAACCACGGTTCCCTTACCTTATCACTTCTTCCCTGCCTGACAGGGACATACCTATCAAGGACATGCAATATCTGTTCCTTAAACCAGCTCCACATTTCAACTGTCCCCATCCCCTGCATTTTGCTACCCCATTCTATGCATCTGATATCTTGCCTAATTGCATTACAATTGCCCTTGCCCCATTGATAACTCTTGCCCTGTGGCATGTACCGATGCCTTTCCATCACTAAACTAAATATAACTGAATTACAGTCACTCTCTCCAAAGTGTTCACCTATCACTAAATCAACACCTGGCCTGGTTCATTACCAAGCACCAGATCCAGTGTGGCCTTCTCTCTTGTTGACCTTTTGACATACTGTGTTAGGAAACCCTCCTGCACTCATTGGACAAAACCTGATCCATCTGGCGTACTAGAGTCATAGCATTTCCAGTCAATGTTGGGGAAGTTACAGTGCCCCATAATGGTCACCCTATTCCTTTCACTCCTACCCAGAATCGTTTTGCTGATCCTCTTCTCCACATCCCTGGAACTCTGCGGAGGCCTATAAGAACTTCCCAGCGGTGTGACCTCTCCTCTCCTGTTTCTAACTTCAGTCCATACCACTTCAGTAGACCAGTCCTCATCAAAAATTCTTTCAGCCACCATTATACTGTCCTTGACTTAGAAGGCCACAACTTTTACTGTTTTCCTTGTTCTTGATGAAAGGTCTAAATCCTGGAGCCTGCAACATCCATTTCTCACCCTGCTCTATTCATAACTCCAAAATGGCCACAACATCGAAGTCCCAGGTACCTATCCATGCTGCAAGCTCACCTACCTTACTTCGGATACTCCTGGTGTTGAAGTAGACACACTTCAAAACAGTTTGTTGTCTGCCAGCACACTCATGTGACCGTGAAATCCTGTCATTGTCCTCTCTACTCTCATCCTCCTGTGCACTAGAACTATACCACAGGTTCCCATCCCCCTGCTGAGCTAGTTTAAACCCACACAAATAGCAGCAGCAAATTTCCCACCCAGGGTACTGGTACCCCTCTGGTTCAAGTGAAGACCATTGTGTTTGTAGAGGCCCCACCTTCCCCAAAATGAGCTCCAATTATCCATGTACCTGAAACCCTCCCTCCTGCACTGTCCCTGCAGCCATGTGATCAACAGACCCTCTCTTAAATAGAGCAGAGGTGATCTGAGACCATATTAGTTAAGTTTCGATAGTAATCAATATCTATTAATGTTGTATTCAGGCTTCAAGCGATTAACTGGCAATTGTCCCTCAGTCCCTCATACAAATGCGACCTTATTAACCTTTTCACTAGACTACTCAATTTTGAACTTTTAAAAGCAGAATGAAAAGCAAGATTTCCCAGTTCTATTTCCACACTGCTCCCAAATCCCTGAAAAATATACTCACTTGGATTGTGCCAGACTCTCCTTCCCCACCCTGTGAAGCTTACTTTTATTGAGTTATGCTGCCATTTGTTTGCTCATTCTGTTGGCCTTCCTCTGTCAGGTTATAGACATTTTGTTTCATCCTTTGCATTTTCTATCCTTCTCAGTTTGGTTTCATTGTAACAGTATTTTGTATTCCAAGATACAATTTGCTTATATACAGTGAAACAAAGTGATCCTTTCACTAATCTTTGGGAAGTCACTGTTTCTAATTCTGCAGAACCCCTAACATTCCTGTCATTTTTCTTTTTTTTTATTTTTCTTTTTTCCACTTTTTTTCTTTTTCTTTTTTTAAATTTTCCCCCAGCACCCATGTCATGTGTGTGCAGGTATAGGACACAGTGAAGAACAACAAGTGTGTAAATCTTTATTTATATCCCACCTCCCGGAAGAAAGGAAACACTAGAATGGCTAGTGTCGAGCAGCACCCTTCTTGTCAAAGGGCAATGTTGCATGAAACACTCCTTTTTTTTCCCGTTTTCTTTTTTTTCTTTTTGCTTCTATCTCTCCAGCCAGGGTGGTACCACTTGACCAGTAGCCACAAGGGCTCAATGCAGCAGCATGCAAATTTAAGGACCTGTACGTAAATTGCTTTATAACTGCAAGTTGTTGGCATTTCTGTTAAGTAGACTAATTTGTGATTTTTAAGTAGATTGACCGTGTAGTGACTGGAATGATGTCAGCCAGATGGACCTCGCAGAATAAGAGTTCAATGATTTGGGTCTGTTAACTCAATCCAATCAGGGACTCCTGTTTGATAAATATAAGCAGGAGTGTTTCATTCAGCATTGCCCTTTGATGAGAAGGGTGCTGCTCATCACGAGACATTCTAATGTTTCCTTTCTTCTGGGTGATGGGATATAAATAAAGATTTACACACTTGTTGTTCTTCACTGTGTCCTACACATGACATGGGTGCTGGGGAAAAATAAGCAAAATAAAAGAGAAAATGGTAAAAAAAAGAAAAAGAAACAAAACAAAAAAAAGGACAGGAATATCAGGAGTTGTGGTCACTCTAAGAGCTGGCTCTGGGGGGAGCTGGACCAGTGTTGATGGATTCTCCATTTTGTGTTAGGGAGGGGACGGACTTCTGTGCTGTCTGGACCACAGTCAGTATGTTATTACTGTTGTTCAGTTAAAAGAAAACAGGGGTGTTTCACGCAGCATTGCCCTTTTGATGAGAAGGGCAGTGCTTGTCATTGGCCATCCTGGTGTTTCTTTTCTTCCTAGTGATGGAAAATGAATAAAGATTTGTACACCTGAGTCTCACCTGCACACACACAACATAGGTGCTGGGGAAAAACAAGCACTACTGTTGTTAGGCGGTAGTGTGGGAGGAAAAGATATAAACAGTTTATATTTTTTGTGTCAGAGGTTCTGTTCACTCTGAGAGCTGGCTGTGAGGGAGCTGGGTGAGTGTCAAAAAAGACAGGAGTGCTTCTTATTTGATTGGACTGTCTTGTACATATTTGTGACTGTTAATTTTGTGATGAATGAAAGTGTGATTTGTGGTTTGTCCTCATTTCCCTGAAAACTGGTTGAACGGTGGGGTTTGGCCTCTGGCTTTGCCACCCATTTCCCTTGTAAATTGTTCTTCCTTGTATACAGCTGTTCATGTTAACTGTTTGTGTGTAATTTGTAATGGTTAATAAAATTTAAAATAGAGTGTTATGCTGGATCCCTCCCTCCTTCCTTGGTGGAATCTTGGGTGGAGGGTGCTACACGCAGCGGTCCCCTGCAGCCGCAGACTGTGGTGGTTTATGGACTCCCTGTCCAACTGCTTGTTCTGTGGTGCTGTGAAATCCATGGTCCATGTATATATAAGGGGTGGGTGTTTGCACTCCCTTTTTAGTTCTCTAGAGAACCTTCTCCTTTGTTTTTGGTTACACTTCAGTCCCACGCTCCTAATCTCTGCACAACCTGTGCGGACAGGGCGGGTAGGTCAGAGGATCTCCTCCTGGGCCTGGCCAGGCTGGTTATAAATAGGTCCAGGCAGTCCACCAACACTGTGTCTTTAGGGAGAGGTAGGCACTGGGGGGTGGGGGAGGGGGATTGGAGAGCTTTATCTTTCTGTCCAACTCAATTTTGATTTGATCCCTACCCTCCCCCCTTCACGTTGTTTTTCACGTTAGCATTGCCCCTACTGGGTTTTGCTTGTTACTGGTTCCCTGGCCTCATGGGTGTTTTTCCTGGTGGTGGAAATGTTGAATAAAATGACTTCGCACATTATGGTTTCTCTCTCTCTCTCACACACACACATGTACACACATGCGCACACACACACCCACACACACACACGTGCTGTAGGGAAAAGTAAGCACTACTGCTGTATCACAATATTGTGGGGTTTTATAAAACAAAATAACCAGGAGAGCAGAATCTCCCCTAGTTAGGCGACTGACTCCAAGCTGGGTAGCCACAATGTACAGTAGAGAAGTAAATAAAGGGTGTCTTGGCGAAAAAAAAAATATAAACAGGTGTGTCAGGGGTTCTGCTCACTCAAGGAACTGGTTCTGAGCTAGCTGGGTCAGTATCATATACCATGTATGTGCAAATAAAGGGTGACTTGGTGATGGGATACTGGGTTTTGCAAAATTATTTCAGAACCTACTCAATTTGTCAATCTTGTAAGAGTGCTAGTTATGTACAGTGTATTAAGGAAAAGAGCACAAGAATACAATACCATTGGATTGACTGAAGCTTAAAAGAGGTTGTCTCCAGAGGAACAATCAGCTTACATCGACAAGAACATCAAGGGACTTCAAGAACATCAAAGGAACATTGAAATGAATAACATGTTTTAGGTATAGGTTTAGGTTTAGGTTGTAAGTTTGCTTGCTGCGCTGGTAGATTTGTTCACCATGCTAGGTAACATTATCAGTGAGCCTCCGCATCAGCACTGGTGTTCTGTCCTGCTCTCTATTTGTGTGTCTTGGTTTGCTAAGGTGGGTGATGTCGCATTCGGTTCTTTTTCTGAGAGGTTGGTAAATGGGGTCCACATTGATTGTTTTTAATGAAGTTCTAGTTTGAATGCCAGACCTCCAGGAATTCCTGTGTGTGTCTTTGTTTAGTCTGTCCCAGGATGGGTATATTGTCCCAGTCAAACTGTTGTCCCTCTTTGTATGTGTGTGTATGGATATGACTTTTGGTGGCTAGTTGGTGCTCATGTATCCTGGTGGCTAGTTTCCAGCCTTCTGTCCAATGTAATGTTTGTTGTATTCCTTGCTGGGTATTTTGTATATGTCAATCATTCTGCTGATTGTTGATACAGGATCTTTAAATTCATCAGGAGCTGTGTTGGTGTGGTGGTAGGTTTGTGGGCTATCATGGTGCCTAAGGGCCAGACAAACACGGGAATTCCTTGAGGCCTGACATTCAAACCAGAACTCTATCAACAAACACATCAAATTGGACCCCATTTACCAACCTCTCAGAAAAAGAACCGCGATGATATCATCCACCTTAGCAGACCAAGACACACAAATACAGAACACTAGTGCTGATGAAGAGGCTCACTGATAATGTTACCTAGCATGGTGACAAAACATCTGAGAACAAATCTACCAGCGCAGCATGCAAACATACAACCTGATCCACAACCTGAGCTAAAATTGTTTAGGTTTAAGTTTTATTGGGGTACAAGACGACAATGAAAAGTGTACAATCTTGCCACACATGGCACCACTTTAGGCACAAAGTACCGAGGTGCAAAAGAAAAACAAATAAATAAATAAAATTGTTCAGCGCTGCAGTCTTCTTCATATTGAAGAGAAAAAAAAATAAAGTTTAAAAAGTCAAACATTACTGTCCTTTCTTAAGCCATGGGCCTGCAGACACTCCAAACTAGGCTTACCTATGAGGCCTTGCTCTCCTCTGCGCTGGGCATTCTTTCACCAACACTGGGCTGAGACCTGCCTGTGTGTGCCAGCCGCCTTCGCTGCTGCTGACTGCAGACTCTACTCTTTGACACTGCTTGTAAAGCTTTGGGTCTGACCACCACCGCTGCCATCTCATCACTGACTGTCATCCTTCACTGCCAGCCACTGCCTCAGTGTTTCCTCCATCCGGGCTTGTGCTGGGCCCCAGCTGCTGCTGCGCTCTGTCGCCGTGTTAACTGCCTCGCTGCAGAGACCAGCTCTGGTACCCATCCTGACATCAACAAAGCCACGATGCTGCCGACCTGAGCTGTTGACTCATGGCCAACTGTTAAAATCCCCCAGACTCTGCCATTGCCATTACCTCCGTGATTGAGCTCTAAAGACTAAAGAACTAAAAGAAAGAAAAAAATGAGATAAGAAGAAAGAAAAGTGGTCGGAGCAGATGAGCTTTGGTGAGGAGCCCTACTCTGCTGCCATCTTATGTGGAAGTGTGACCTTTATTTATAGGCCTTAACTATTTCTAACTCTGCTTCCCCTGTTCTGTAAATTGTTTATGTTTTGCATGCTAATGTGTGTGTATGTCACAGGATTTATGATTACTTAAACCTTTTCAATATGTTTTAAACATCACTTGAGTGAATTCGCAATAAAAATAGTTCTTTTTATTGTTAACGCGAAATCTGTGTAGCTTATCTCTTCACATAACTTTGCATAGTGAATGAGAAAAATAATGATATCATGTAAAAATTCAAGCCCTGTTAAACTACCTTCAGGCATGAAAAGAGAATGTGTTTTTTCATATGTCTGGACTATATCGTGTCAGGTTGTAGTTACTTGATTTGAAGATAGGCATGGCCATGCTTGTCTTTCGGATATTACTTATTATTTTGGTTCAGTAATTGTTGCTAAAGTGAGAAATAAAATTGTAATATAAGTATCCATGCCTGAAGATTATCACCCATTCCTCAAGGGTGTCGATGTTCATACATACCACCATGTTTTGCAGAAGTTTATCTTTGCACGATTAACATAAATGTAAGTGATTTTGCTTTCTATAAGCACAATGCATTTTGACCTTTGCTGAACAATATCTTGTAATGAGATAATTTGACCACACTCACAGTTGACCTGATTTGACAGCGCTTTTCCCTTGAATTATATAATTTGTGTTTGACATTTATCTAGTTGATAGAGAATTTTTGCTTCCTTTCCACGCCTACTGCATGACATTTGGCTAGATCAAATGTTTTGCCACTTCAAAAAGCTCATTAATGATATGCATTTCCTTCAGGGATCAGCTGCACAAAATATTAGATGAACATCCTCCTATAATCTGTTTCGATTTCATGTTCTGCATTAAGAAATTACATTTTGCTGTTTTCAAAGGGCATCTACAGATTCACTCTTCCATGATGTAACCCATCAAAAACAATTGATTCATTTGCTGCCTTATGCTTGGGATTGACTTGATTGTTAGACGATTGAGAAACCCTAAACAATCTTCACAAGTACCTGTTTCACACAGCATATCAAATCTACCTTGTAACTATTGTCTCCAGCAAGTCAAGAGCAGAGCTTCATTCAGTGCTCGTAATATTAACATTTGTCATAACATATGCCCAATCTGAAATAGACTCGTCAATCAAATGGGAATATATCAGTCAATCTATGAGTCTATGCGAATATGACCAATGCATTGTTTGTTAAGGCTGAGGTGGATAGTGGTGTACACTAGATCTATGGCTATTGACTCCTCTCAAAAAAGGCCTGTGGCAGTTGAAGGTTTAGTAATGCTGAAGACATTCATTAAACATATTGAACTCGTCTTTCAGCTCGTGGAATTCTGACCATGACGAATTGAAGTCCATACAAGTCATATAAATTGAATTAGCAAATTGACTAACTATTTCCCTTCAGTATTGCTATCTAGAATAAAGTTCAAGCTCCTTCAATACATTCAAAATTATTTGTTTATTACAAAATAACGCTTCTTCTTAACAGGGTAGAAAAACTGGTTTATTTCAGAATTAGAACCATTGAATCCTTACAATGCAGAAAAAGGCCATTCAGCCCATTGAGGGTTAGTTTGCACTGACCCTCTGAAGGGCATCCCACCCTGACCTAGCCCCACATCCTACCCCTGTAACTCCACATTTACCATGGCTAATCCACCTAACCTGCACATCTTTGGACTGTAGGAGACAACCGGAGCACCTGACAGAAACTCACGCAGACATGGGGAGAACGTGAGAACTTTATACAGACAGTCACCGAAGGCTGAAATCGAACCAGAGTCCCTAGCACTGTCAGAAAGCGATGCTACGTCCCCTTCGAATCTTAAATAAACATAGTCTCACACACCATTGAGATTGTGGTGCTGGAAAAGCACAGTAGGTCAGGCAGCATCCGAGAAGCAGGAGAATCGATATTTTGGACATAAATCCAGAGGATTTCGGACATAAACCTCACAGCACCAGAGACCCGGGTTCAATTCCCGCCTCAGGTAACTGACTGTGTGGAGTTTGCACATTCTCCCCGTGTCTGCGTGGGTTTCCTCCGGGTGCTCCGGTTTCCTCCCACAGTCCAAAAATGTGCAGGTTAGGTGAATTGGCCATGCTAAATTGCCCGTAGTGTTAGGTGCAGGATAAATGTAGGGGAATGGGTATGGGTGGGTGCGCTTTGGTGGGTCGGTGTGGACTTGTTGGGCCGAAGGGCCTGTTTCCACGCTGTAAGTAATCTAATTACTGAGGATAGCTACAACTCAAAAATTATTACATTTCATGAAAAAATAAAAGAAAATAACAAACCTATCGGTCAATTGACCAATGGTCTGTGAAACAATGGTTAATGATTGATGACTCCTGCCAGGTAAAAACAATGACTGCAGATGCTGGAAACCAGATTCCGGATTAGTGGTGCTGGAAGAGCACAGCAGTTCAGGCAGCATCCAAGGAGCTTTGAAATCGATATTTCGGGCAAAAGCCCTTCATCAGGAATGACTCCTACCATTCTACTGAGTTTCTTGTTGACAAAATCAAGTGTCTGACAATTGTTTAGTAATAGAATACCTTTGTTTAAAAAATTCAATTTGATCAGAAATTAAGCTGGTTCAAAGTTTTTACAAAGTGGTCACAGGTCAATTCTTAGTATTTGTAAGATAAAAATACCGAGGAATTGACTTTTTCTGGGCTCCAAATTTTAACTAGGGAGAAAGAGAGCCTTCTGATTCTTATTGCTGCTTTTCCTTCTCTAAGACCCCAGGAATCTAAAGTGGAAACCCACCTATAGTTGTTAGGCAACTGCCACACGGTGGTTGGTATTCCAATAATTAAGGGCAATCCACGTACTTCATTCTAGAAAGTGTCTGAACAGTTGAATATTTCCAGCTCTCCACATTGTCCATAATTACATACCTGTATATATATATTTCTAAGGTTATCCACAAATGAATGAATGAATTATTTCATTGTCATGTGAAAAGTGAAATAAATAAAATACAGTGAAAAGCGTTCATTTGTCACCATAATCCAGTGCCATTTTGATAGTTTAAGAAAAACAGAAAATGAAAAGATGTAGCTTAAAGAGAAGTCCATCTACATTTGAGTTCTGAACCAGCTCAGAATTGTCTTGCCAGACCCAATCAGTGTTGAAGTCACTGATCCTCAGGCACCATCTTTCACCATTGGGCCAATTCACCATCACCACCGCCCGCGCCAGGCACCTCCTCTCTCTACAAGAATCTCAGGGAGTCCCTCTCCCACTGCAACTCCCAGGTCATTTCCTCTGCTCTGAAGCTCTTCAACCATGTTGTGAAACAAACTCGGTACCACAGCCACATTTGTTTCCTCAGTGCATGCCTTCGTAACCAACTCATCCCACACGGACTCCGGACCACCTTTAAACCAGCAGAGTTCGGACCCGAACAGGACAAACAGCACAGACTACAGATTCAAAAACACCAGCAACAGTTCTCCTTCAGGATCCTCCGCTCCACGCTTGCAGCAATGCGCCGTCACCTAACCTCTCTCCAGTCATCCCTGCCTCAGCTGAGGGCCACACTCTCTCAGAATTGCAAAGGACCCATTCTGTACTACATCCTCAGGAGAATTCATACTCTCAACAAACAGTATTTCAATTCCATCTCAAACATCAAAATCTGTAAGTACAACAAACTTTTATCCACCCACCTCCATAACCAGCGCTCCTCAAACATTCCAGAAGATTCCCCTGGCCTCGGAAACGCCATTAGCCATGCGGCTGACGCAGCTACCACCCCCACACTGAGTGATGATGTCACTTCCGCCCACATCATGGCCACTCCCACAGCCACTTCCGGCCCTCACATCATTGCTGATGCCACACGCTCAGTGACTTCCCCTACTGCCATGATCACCACCACTTCCGTCTCCACCAGCGCCACTCACCTGCATTCTGCTGACACGCCCCCCACAGACCCCACTGTCACTATCCCCACACCCCAGAACCCCGAGGGCAACATTACCCCAGCTCATGCCTCCACCCCAATTCCCCCCACCATCACACCCACTCCAGGTACTGGCTCCGACCCCACTCCCAGCTCCACACCCACACCAGATCCCAGCTCCCGGCCCTGCCGAGTTTTCACCATCCCTCCAGACCTCCCACTCACTGAGGATGAACGATCAGTCCTCAGCATAGGACTCACCTTCATCCCCCTCTGTCCACGCATCAATGAATTTAATACACGACGTGACATCGAACAATTCTTCCGTCGCCTCCGCCTCCGAGCTTACTTTCACAATCAGGACTCCCGCCCACCTTCCGAGGACCCCTTCGCCCACCTCCAACACACTGCATCCACCTGGACACCCCACGCTGGCCTATTACCTGCCCTTGACCTCTTCATTTCCAACTGCCGCCGGGACATTAACCGCCTCAACCTGTCGTCCCCCCTCCCCCACTCCAACCTCTCACCCTCACAACGCGCAGCCCTCCAATCCCTCTGCTCCAATCCCAACCTCACCATCAAGCCAGCGGATAAAGGGGGCGCAGTGGTAGTCTGGCGCACTGACCTCTACACCGCTGAAGCCAAACGCCAACTCGAGGACACCTCTTCCTACTGCTCCCTCGACCATGACTCCACCCCCCCATCACCAAACCATCATCTCCCAGACCATACAGAACCTCATCACCTCAGGAGATCTCCCACCCACAGCTTCCAACCTCATAGTCCGGGAACCCCGCACTGCCCGGTTCTACCTCCTTCCCAAGATCCACAAGCCTGACCACCCTGGCCGACCCATTGTCTCAGCATGCTCCTGCCCCACTGAACTCATCTCTACCTACCTTGACACTGTCCTATCCCCCCTAGTCCAGGAACTCCCCACATACGTTCGAGACACCACCCACGCCCTCCACCTCTTCCAAGACTTCCGTTTCCCCGGCCCCCAACGCCTTATCTTCACCATGGATATCCAATCCCACTACACCTCCATTCGCCATGACCAGGGCCTCCAAACCCTCCGTTTTTTCCTCTCCAGACGTCCCCAACAGTCCCCTTCCACTGACACTCTCATTCGTTTGGCCGAACTGGTCCTCACCCTTAACAATTTCTCCTTTGAATCCTCCCACTTTCTCCAGACCAAAGGCATAGCCATGAGCACACGTATGGGCCCCAGCTATGCCTGTCTCTTTGTTGGCTATGTAGAACAGTTGATCTTGCGTAATTACACCGGCACCACTCCCCACCTCTTCCTCCGCTACATTGATGACTGCATTGGCGCCACCTCGTGCTCCCGCGAGGTGGTTGAGCAATTCATCAACTTCACCAACACATTCCACCCTGACCTTAAATTTACCTGGACTATCTCTGACACCTCGCTCCCCTTCCTGGACCTCTCCATCTCCATTAGTGACGACCGACTTGACACTGACATTTTTTACAAACCCACTGACTCCCATAGCTACCTGGATTACACCTCTTCCCACCCTATCTCTTGCAAAAATGCCATCCCGTATTCCCAATTTCTCTGCCTCTGCCGTATCTGCTCCCAGGAGGACCAGTTACACCATAGGACACACCAGATGGCCTCCTTCTTTAGAGACCGCAATTTCCCTTCCCACGTGGTTAAAGATGCCCTCCAACGCATCTCGTCCACATCCCGCACCTCCGCCCTCAGACCCCACCCCTCCAACCGTAACAAGGACAGAACGCCCCTGGTGCTCACCTTCCACCCTACAAACCTTCGCATCAACCAAATCATCCACCGACATTTCCGCCACCTCCAAAAAGACCCCACCACCAGGGATATATTTCCCTCCCCACCCCTTTCCGCCTTCCGCAAAGACTGTTCCCTCCGTGACTACCTGGTCAGGTCCACGCTCCCCTACGACCCACCCTCCCATTCTGGCACTTTCCCTGCCACCGCAGGAACTGTAAAACCTGTGCCCACACCTCCTCCCTCACCTCTCTCCAAGGCCCTAAAGGAGCCTTCCACATCCATCAAAGTTTCACCTGCACATCCACCAATATAATTTATTGTATCCGTTGCTCCCGATGTGGCCTCCTCTACATTGGGGAGACTGGGCGCCTCCTAGCAGAGCGCTTTAGGGAACATCTCCGAGACACCCGCACCAATCAACCAAACCGCCCCGTGGCCCAACATTTCAACTCCCCCTCCCACTCTGCCGAGGACATGGAGGTCCTGGGCCTCCTTCACCGCCGCTCCCTCACCACCAGACGCCTGGAGGAAGAACGCCTCATCTTCCGCCTCGGAACACTTCAACCCCAGGGCATCAATGTGGACTTCAACAGCTTCCTCATTTCCCCTTCCTCCACCTCATCCTAGTTTCAAACTTCCAGCTCAGTTACTGTCTCCTTGACTTGTCCGACCTGCCTATCTTCTTTTCCACCTATCCACTCCACCCTCTCCTCCTTGACCTATCACCTTCATCTCCTCCCCCACTCACCCATTGTACTCTATGCTACTCTCTCCCCACCCCCACCCTCCTCTAGCTTATCTCTCCATGATTCAGGCTCACTGCCTTTATTCCTGATGAAGGGCTTTTGCCCGAAACGTCGATTTCGCTGCTCGTTGGATGCTGCCTGAACTGCTGCGCTCTTCCAACACCAAAATCAGAGTCTATTGTCATGGACGATATTGCTGTGGTGCTCTCTTGCTACTGCTTCACCACCACTGCTAGCACTGGTCCCAATCAACAACAAAGATGCCAAACCTCAGATGCCATTTTTCGTCACTGGGTTGATCTCGCCAATATAGTCTCAGGGCATACTCTACCATCCACTAGACTCCCTCTTCCCTGCACTGGGCTCACGCTCCCCCATACTGGTCTCGCTCTCCCCTGCACTGAGCTCACACTCTCCCCTGCAGTGGGCTCACTCTCCCCCCAACTGAGCTCATTATCCCCCACCCCCACCCACTCAGCTGTCCCCCCACCAACTGGGCTCCCTCTCCCCTGCGCTGAAGTAGCTTGCTCTCCCCCCACTGGGCTCACTCTCCCCCCATTGAGTTCCCTCACCCTGCTGTGAGCTAGCTCTCTCTCCTCCCACTGGGCTCACTCTCTCCCCATTGAGCTCCCTCACCCATGCTCTGAGCTAGCTCTCTCTCCCCCCACTGGGCTGACTCTCCCCCCATTGAGCTCCCTCACTGTGCTCTGAGCTATCTCTCTCTCCCCTACTGCGCTCCCTTTCCCTGCACTGAGCTCGCTCATCCCCCCATCCTACGAGGCTCACTCTCCCCTGCACTGAGCTCGCTCTCCCCCCACCTCCCCCACTGGGCTCCCTCTCCCCAGCACTGAGCTCGTGCTCCCCCTGACTGGGCTCACTCACTTCCCCACTGGGCTCCTTCTCTCCTGCACTGAGCTTACTCTCCCCTTGACTGGTCTCACTCTCTCCCTCACTAGGCTCAATCTCTCCCTCACTTGCCTCACTCTCCCCTCACTAGACTTGCTGTCTCCTGCACTGAGCTTGCTCTCCCTCTCACTTGGTTCATTCTCCCCCTCACTGGACTCACTGTCCCCTGCGCTGGGGTCACTCTCCCCCTTACTGGACTCGCTGTCCACTGAAATGGACTCACTCTCCCCCTCACTGGGCTCCCTCACCTTTCACTAGGCTCATTCTCCCCCTCACTGGGTTTGTTTTCCCTCTCACTGAACTCGCTGTTCCTGCACTGGGCTCACTCTCCTCTGCACTGAGCCTGCGCTCGCCTGCACTGGGCTCACTCTCCTCCCCCACTCGGCTCACTCTCCCCTGCACTGGGTTCACTTTCCTCCCCTACACAAGGCTTACTCTCTCTGCACTGGGCTCACTCTCCTCCCCCACACAAGGCTCACTCTCCCTGCACTGGGCTCGCTCTCCTACCCCATGAGTCTCAGGACTGTACATGCCATGCAAACTGTTGCTGCTGCCTTTGATTACTGGGAGGAGCCAGCTCTGTTGCCGTGCCCACTCTTGCCCCCCTGAAAACACTGACAAAGGCTTTTCAAGAGAAAATAAAGAAAAAGAGCATAAGTAAAAGGAAAAAAAATACTAAGAAGCAGATAAGCCCTGGGCCAGGAGCTCGAACACAGTGCTGCTACTCTGCTGCTATCTTGAATGATATATTCATCTTCTGTCATAATTAAAATATGTTTGCCTTTATAAAGACTTTTATTTATAATAATAGTCCTCCATTTAAAAAAAAATCAGTATGCCATTGTCTGAGTTTCAATAGAAAACCCAAGTTCCCTTAGTGGAATAAAAAAATCTCACACTTCTGCCACCTCTCAGTTCTTGTATTCATTATCTCTCTTTCAATCAAACCCTTTAATGGATCTTGATACATATTGATGATTATTATGGGCAGTTTCTTTTTAGATTTACTTCTCTCATTCCTTTATGTTGTATAAATTCTACCCTATAACTCTTCCCCTCAGTAACTCTTCCACCTAACCTGACAAGTATTTCCATTGTGTTGAAATCAAATTACAGATTCTAGCACTGAGTGCTCTTGACAAGAACCAAAATAGAATGCCCAAATTAAGGAATCGTGAACCATTTGTCTGTAACTTTCATTCTATCAAATTTAATAGTCAGGAAATGATTCTGTAATTGTCCAACCTCTCTGAACTCAGCTCCATGACCTGTTGCAGAATCCGCTATCAAGATACACGTCACAGTTGGCTATGTTTAGCTGATTATTTTCCAGAATCTCAAAACTGTGGAATGATTAACCTGTTTCCTTTCTTCTACAATCTGCAGAATTTTAAATTTTAGTTCTATCAAATGTTTTAATACTTTCTTCCATTTAACTATTTTGGACCTCTGTCATGTATTTCACCTAAACTTTAGCCCTATTATTTTCTTGAGTGAAAGCATATTTGCTGAAAAAATATTTTTGTTGAATTTTTGATCTTACTTATGGTGGAGATGCTGTCACATTACAGATCGACTAAACATCTACTCATCTACTAAATTGAAGTTGCTTACCTTTCTGTTCAAAGTTTGTTCAGATGAGATTAAAGTACATCTCACAAGTTTTTCTTGGATGGTTTCTAATTTTGAAAGTTTAAACCAAAACTTTCCTCAGTGCTTTTTTGTTAACTTGTGTTAGTATGTAAATTTAAATCATTTTCACCTTTAGAGATTATTTCTGATTTCCAAGTGAAAATGTGACGAGAACGCCAAGAAAATTAGACGTTTCAAATACACCTTATGAAGGAGGCTATTTATTTTGTTGAGGTTTTAGGCATGTGTTTCATCGGAATTCTTTATCATGTGGTTGTATGTGACACTATGATTTTGGGTTAAAGACGAACTGGTTGAGAAGGGAAAGTCAAGAATGTAGATTCCGACTTAGACTTCAAAGTAACACTACTTATTATATCTTAGTAATTAATGCTGTTGTAGATGATAATCATAGTTATATTAGACTCTAGTCTTAAAGTTACATTAGTTAAGGACTAATCTACTTACCTGTGTGTTCATGGCCATGTGCTGAAAAGACACTCAGTTTATTCTGTGGTGCTGGAAAGGCATAGCAGGTCAGGCAGCATCTGAGGAGCAGGGGAATCGACATTTCGGGCTTAAGCCCTTCATCAGTCACTAGGAACTCTGGTTAATTTTCTTATGCCCGATAGGCTTATGCTTGAAACTTCAATTATCCTGCTCCTCAGACGCTGCCTGACCTGCTGTGCTTTTCCAGCAACACACTCTCAACTCTGATCTCCAGCATCCTTAGGCCTTACTTTCTCATTATTCTGTGAGCAGTCTGGTTTAATCTGATGGAGAGAGCTTTAGTTCTGTGCACACTGTGGTATATGTGCTCACAAATGTGCAGTTCTGTGACATCATCACAAGCTTGCTTCAGGATCGAGAGGCCTTTTTACAACAAAAGCTCTCCCTCTTACAGAGAATCATAAACATTCTTGCTTTGCAGTTTGAAAAAAAATAATTTTGCAAGTGTTCTTCCATTGTTTATTTTTGTTGATATTATTACTAAAATAAAGACTTGTATTTGTGAAGCATTTGTATTTGTGATCTTCGAACACCCAGAGCATCAATATGCAATTATACAACAATTCAACCAAACAGATCAACCTATGTCATGTTATCAAATTAAAATTCACTCTTAATTTAACTTGGTTCTATCAATTTTGGATGCTTTGATTGGTTTGTGTGACATGCGTGGGATACAAATGTTGTCTGTGGATCTATGATTCTCAAGGTTCTCCACCATCGGAGTTTTCTTCCTGTCATGACAAGAGCTGGTATAAACTAGTTGATTAAGATGAATAGCTATGTTTGATCAATGGCTTTATTACTATACCTATGTCAGTGACTACGAATTTTTATCCAGGAATTCCTACGTGTCCTAGAAACTAAATTTATAATACAAAAGTTGGGATGTAATCTTTCTTCACTGTATATAACTTTTGGTGAAAATTGGTTCAATAATAATATAATCACTTCCTTATTCTGGAGTACACAGCTTCCATTGTCACTTTGTGTTTGTGAATTTAAAAATCAATTTCTCATGGCTTGTGTAAAATTGCTGAATATTTATGGTATTTTTAGTCTTGGCATCTGGGTTTGGGAGAAGAAAATTAACCAGAGTACCTAGCCACTAGTTAGTAGTGCCCCAACAGAATTATTTCTGTGATTACATAAGATAATAATATATTCATCACTTTGGCTACAATGCTCCCCAAGTTTCCATAGGCTACTGACCTTCATTGCCAAGGCTCATATGTTAAATCATAGGATCTTGGAGTGGGTACTGAAGGAAGTTGGCTCCTGTGGAGCCAATCAACTTATTACTTATGACTACTTTCAAAGGTAGGGAGAATTAAAAACAAACTTGTTAAACAGTCAGCAGAAATCATTTGAAACTGAGACCATAGTCCTGAAAAGGTTAATGTAGCTACTAGCAATCTTGTGTCAACTGGCAACGGATCAATCAGGCAAGCGTAGCATATTAAAAGGATTATAGATTAGTAATTAGATGAGCTCTTCGTGAAGGACAGAAAATTTCCCCAAGCACTGCCAAAGGTTAACAGAGATGGAATGTCAATTTTCAAGTTTTTAATCCAGTGAAGGGTGGAAAAGTCAGAGTGTTTTCAATATAAGATAGAACAAAGTCTTTTGGATTGGAAGATGGACAGTAACCTATCTTCACTGTTAGAAATGGTAGTGTAGTGCAAAAACCGAAATCACTGTGTATATTTTAATGAAGTGTGTGTAAATTGCATTCCTTCTGTGGGGCTAAATGAACAGAATTAAATGATCACGATCTATGTTATATTCCCATATGATACATAGAAAATGATGGTGTCTTCATGGAGAAATAGAAATTAAATAACAACATTGGAATAATCACTCATTTTAAGAAATTATCCAAGGAAAGGCTGTGATAACCTCATTATATTTCAAAGCAGCTAAAGATTACTTGGTGTCTTCTAGTTAAGAACTGGAGTTGATAATCAGATCCTAAATCACAAAGCTGTTGCTATTCTACTAATATGCATTTTCTCTAATTTGCAATTTGCACAAAGTGCTGAGTCTCTCGGCAAAAATATCTGTAAGTTCATTTGTAAGCAAATTGGTTAAAAAAAGTATTTTAGTGGCTCAGCAAATGTTTAGTGAATCAAGGTCTTTTTATTAATTTCTTTGCTTATACATCTCAACAAAATGTTGCTGCCTGTCATTCCCAATCTCAATCTGGCTGCTTGCAGCTGGGTTGTCACTGTATTAAGTCTCTTGTTCATTATGTGCTCCATTAAGTTTAAAGGAATGGACTTTTATTACAATGATTCTGAAATCTTCATTTCCAGGTCTTCCTGGGGAGTAGTGGCATATCATTGTTTCCCTGGACTAGCATTCCAAGGTCCCAGCATAATGCCCTGCAGACATGGATTCACAGTTCCATCAAGGCGGATGGTGGAATTTGAATTCAATTAATAAAATCACATTTTCTAAAAAAAAGCTTATCTAATAATGATTGTGAATACTCATCTAGTTCACTAGTGTCCTAAGGGAATGAAAATCCAACATCCTCACTTATATGTGACTCCGGATCCACAGCAATGTGATTGATTCTAATAAGCTCTCAGAAATGACATAGAAAGCCACTCAGCCGTATCTAACAGGTACAGAATCTAATTAAAGGAGTGAAACTGAATGGACTAGCCAGTATCAACCACAGAGCCTGAAGCGACAATGGCACACAAAGCCCTGTCGGCATTGCAAAGTTCTTTTTAGTAACAACCGGAGACTTGTGCCAAAATTGGGAGAGCTGTCACAAACTAGTTAAGGAACAGCCTAACATTGTCTGTAAAGTATGATTCCATGGGAACAACTGTATCCAAGTCACCATCATCATGATCCCTGGGTATGTCCAATCCCACCAACTCGACAGGCCCAAGAGGTCTGATGGATCAGGGATATATAGCGTCACCATTCACTGGAGTTGTGCACTGGAACTCAAACCCTGCTATTCTGAATCATTTCAAAATTAATTCTCTTGCAAATAATAGTATAAAATGTTTCTCTTTGCCATTCCCTAGAACTAAACCAACTCCAACTACTGATAATTCTTAATATCCCCAAATATGCCCAGACCCCAGTGATAACCCACACTCCAAGTGGACATTTTAGCACTAGGATACCCTCTTCAACCATTGCATTTACTAATACTTCAACTTTTATTGAATTTTCTGGAAGGACAATTAAATTTCTGTCTTGGAAAGTTTGAGATCCTGCAACCTTTAGAATAGTTATGGACTTCGATGTTTTTCCTAGAAGAAAACTTGGTTATCTTCCTTTTCAATAAAATCCTTTCATATACATAATCAATGCTTTGCAGTTTTAAAAAATTAATTCAGGTCATCACTGGCTTGACCAGCATTATTGGTCAGAGGCAGTTAAGAGTCAACCACATTGCTGTGGGTCTGGAGTCACATGTGCGCCAGACGAGGTAAGGATGGTAGTTTCCTTCCCTAAAGGATATTAGTGAACCAGATGGAATTTTCCTGGCAATTGACAATGGATTCATGGTTATTGTTAGACTCGTAATTCCAAATATTTATTAAATTCAAATTCCATCATCTGCCATGGTCAGATTCAAACCTGGGTTCCCCAGGTCATTACCTGGGTCTCTGGATTAACAGTTCAGTGATAATACCACTATGCCATCACTTCCCCCTCTTCTGTACTTCCATGGAAGTGGCAATATATCTTCCAAGGAAGCTATGGGAGACACACTCCATCATTTCATCATCTGTTATGTAAGTCTAATGATTATCTGTACTGAATGCAATGAAAAATCGAACGATTGACATGGGCCTGGGATTTGAAAGAGTCGGAGTGCAGCAGACACTTCCTTTTGTAATGTAATATGCTGGTTATTCAACAAGTGTGGCACCTTCTGCAAGGTGATGCACATGCCGAGGCTGAAACTAAATGAATAATGGAGACCTGGCTGTCATTATTGGGGCGCTGCATGTCTCACTGCCTGAAGGAGTGCACTCAGCCCTCATCTCTGGGGTATGCCACCGATGACTCTTCAGAGATCTAAGAACCTCTTTCACTCCTTGTGTTCGCAATGTGGGTCATTTACACTCAGGACCCTGTACCAGGCTGCCAACGGACTGTTGTTCACTATGGCTGCCTTCTGAAGAATATGAAGTGGATGTTGCAGAACCAGGACTGATACCAAGCCGAGGAACGGTAACAGTCCACCTGTGGAGGATGAACACTAGCCAGCCCAGGCAGAGGTTGTAGCTGCAGGACCCCATGTGTGTGTGATCCACAGGGTGCTGAGAACATTTGTGCCCTGACTCTATTTGTTGGGGATAAGCAAGGCACAGTGCACTCTGATGGAATTTTGCTGATAGGTAGAGTGAGACCTAAGGGCTGCAGAACCTGGGAGTTGGTGGTGGTGGTGGGGGGGGGGGGCTGCAATTTCTCCCAGAGAAAGTGAAGAGGGGAGCCATTTTGAATTTCTATGTGGTTGGCTCCTATTGGGAATAATGGGTGACCTTTGTGTGACTCTCAGTCAAGCACCCACAGTACATCAATGCATCAGTGCCTTATGCTGTCTGCACAGGGTCACATCAGTTCATTTTGATTCCCCCATGAGGAAGTAGGTGCTGCAGCCTGGGCAGTGGGATTTGGGAACATAATTAGGTTCCCCCAGGTGCCATTTACTGTACACATATGACACTGAAAGGACCATGTCATAACATCGGAAAAATCAGCATTAGGAAAAGGTGCCACTACTGTTATCATTTCCTGGAAGTGTGTGGCTGCTATCCTGGCAGTTACCATGACTTCTATTTCCTGGAGTGCACTCGCTTGAACCTGGTGTGTTTGAGGGTCGAGGTGCTTTATGAAGGTGGTTACTGGGAACAAAAGATATCAACTGCAATCGGGTTGACATCTTCGACTGCTCCCTCCTACAAACTGAAGTCCCACCTGCTTCAAGAAAACCACTATTATCCCAGTACCTAAGAAAGCACATGCAACGTGCATTAATGGCTACCACCCAGTGGCTCTGACCTTCATAACTATGAAGTGCTTCGAAAGGCTGGTCATGGCCCACATCAACTCTACCCTCCCAACCTGCCTCAGCCCCCTGTAATTTGCCTACAATAGTAACAGTTCCACAGTGGATGTCATTTTCCTAGCCCTGCACTCATCCCTTGAACATCTGGACAACAAAGACACATATGTTGGACTCCTGCTCATCAACTACAACTCTGCCTTCAACACCATCATCCCCTCCAGACTGGTCTCAAAACTGCAAGAACTCGCAAACAGTGAAGATAGACAACTGCATCTCCTTCACGATAACACTCAACACTGGAGCTCCCTAAAGATGCATTCTCAGCCCTCCTACTAGACTCGTCGTATACCACGACTGCGTAGCCAAATTCTGAATGAATACCATCTACATGTCTGCTGATGGCATCATTGTGGTAGGATGGATATCGAACATTGATGAGTTAGAATACAGAAAGGAGATAGAGGGCTTGGTGTCATGGTGCAATGATAACAAACTCTCACTCAATGTCAGCAAAACTAAAGAACTGATCATTGACTTTGGAAAGAAAGGAGGACAACACACCCCTATCTACATCAATGGAATGGAGGTTGAGAGGGTTGAGAACTTCAAGTTCCTAGGAGTGACAATAACTGACACTTGTCCTGGATCTCTCACGTAGATGCGACAGTCAAGAAGGCACAATAAGGTCTCTTCTTCCTCAGGCTGTTCAGCAAATTCAGCACGTCCATAAGGACTCTCACTAACTTGTACAGATACACTAGAGAAAGCATACTGTCCGGGTCCATAACAGCCTGGTACAGCAATTGCTCTGCCCTGGGCTGTTAGAAACTGCAATCAGTTGTGTGCAAAGCCCAGACTATCACGGAAGCCACCCCTCCCATCCATGGACTCCATTTACACTTCTTGTTGCCGCAGAAAGGCTGCAAACATCAAAGACCCCTCCCACCCCAGTAATGCTCTCCTACAACAGAAATTTACTACAGAAATTGCATCTCTTGTTAAGAAGAAGAAAGAGGCTTATGTGTTGATGAGGCAAGATGGTACAGATGAGGTGATGGAGAGTTACAGATCAGCTAGGAAGGATTTAAAGAGAGAGTTAAGAAGAGCAAAGAGAGGACATGAGCAGTCTTTAGCAAATAGAATAAAGGAGAAGCAAAAAGCTTTCTATAGGTATGTGAGGAATAAAAGGTTGATTAGGGTAGGAATAGGGCCAGTCAAAGACAGAATTGGGAAGTTGAGTGTGGACCATGTAGAGATTGGAGAGGTGCTAAGTGAACATTTCTCATTGGTGTTTACTCATAAAAAGGAGAATATTGTAGAGGAGAAAAATGAGGTACGAGATCTTAGACTAGAAAGGATTGAGGTTAGTTACGCACAGGTGTTATCAATTCTAGTGAAAGTAGACAAGTCCCCTGGGCCGGATGGGATTTATCCAAGGATTCTCTGGGAAGCTAGGCAGGAGATAGCAGAGCCTTTGTCTTGGATATTTGAGTCGTCGTTGTCCACAGGTTTAGTACCTGAGGACTGGAGGATTGCAAATGTTGTGCCCTTGTTCAAGAAGGGCAGTAGAGATGACCAGGTAATTATAGACCTGTGAGCCTTATTTCTGTTGTAGGAAAGGTTTTGGAAAGGATTATAAGAGATAAGGTTTATAATAATCTAGCAACCAACAATTTGATTTCAGATAATCAACATGGTTTCGTCAAGGGCAGGTCATGTCTCAGAAATCTCATTGGGTTTTTTGAGAAGGTGACCAAGCATGTAGATGTGGGTAGGGCAGTTCCACATGGTAAGTTGATGGAGAAAATGCAGAGGCATGGAATTGAGGGTGATTTAGCAGTTTGGATTAGAAACTGGCTTTCTGGAAGAAGGCAGAGAGTGGTGGTTGATGGAAAATATTCAGCCTGGAGTCCGGTTACGAGTGGTGTGCCACAAGGATCTATTTTGGGACCACTGCTGTTTGTCATTTTTATAAATGACTTAGACTCAGGCATAGGTGGATGGATTAGTAAATTTGTAGACGACACTAATGTCGGTAGAGTAGTGGACAGTATGGAAGAATGTTACAGGTTGCAGGGGGACTTGGATAAACTGCAGAATTGGGCTGAGAGGTGGCAAATGGAGTTCAATGCAGCTAAATGTGAGATGATGCACTTTGGGAAGAATAACAGGATGGCAGAGTACTTGGTCAATGGAAAGATTCTTCATAGTGTGGATGTGCAGAGGGATCTTGGAGTCCATGTGCATAGATACCTGAAAGTTGCCACCCAGGTGGATAGTGTTGTTAAGAAGGAATACGGTGTGTTAGGTTTCTTTGGTAGAGGGATTGAGTTCCGGAACCGCAATATCATGCTGCAACTATACAAAACACTGGTGTGGCCACACTTGGAATATTGTGTACAGCTCCGATCTCCAGCATCTGCAGTCCTCAGTTTCTCCTAGTTGATTTTAACCTACTGCGAATCCTCTTACAAGGATGCCTTCCTTGAAGAAGCTCCCTTCCTCCCTCTACAGTTCCTGAAGAAGGGCTCAAGCCCGAAACGTCGATTCTCCTGCTTCTTGGATGCTGCCTGACCTGCTGCGCTTTTCCAGCAACACATTTTCAGTACAGTTCTGGTTGCCCCATTACAAAAAGGATGTGGAAGCATTGGAAAAGGTGCAGAGGAGATTTACCAGGTTGTTGCCTAGTCTGTAGGGAAGATCTAATGAGGAAAGGCTGAGAAACTTGGGTCTTTTCTCATTGGAAAGAAGAAGGCTAAGGGGGGATTTGATAGAGACATACAAGATGGTCTGAGGGTTAGATAGGGTAGACAGTGAAAGACTTTTTCCTAGGACGATGACGTCAGCTTGTACGAGAGGACATAACTACAAATTGAGGGGTGATAGATTTAAGACAGATGTCAGAGGCAAGTTCTTCACACAGAGTGTGGTAAGGGCATGGAATGCCCTACCTGCTAAGGTAGTCAACTCAGTCACATTAGGGAGATTTAAACAATCCTTAGATAAGCTCATGGATGATTTTGGGATAGTGTAGAGGGACAAGCTGAGAAAAGTCCACAGGTCATTGTAACATCAAGGGCCGAAGGGCCTGTTCTGCGTTGTATTGTTCTATATTCTATGCTCAACCTCTTCCATCAGGCAGAAGATAGAGAAGCTTGAACATGCACCAACAGGTTGAAGAACAGCTTCTTCCCTGCTGTAACTAGCCTGATGAATGGACTCTGTCACCTCCAATAAATCCGATCTTGCTAACGTTGATCTTGCCTCACATACATGCTGTGCGGTGTAACCTTTATGCCTTACTCTGTCCATGGATCCTATGATCTGTGTGTCCTGGCTTGCTATGATCTGTCTGTACTACTCGCAAACAAAACTTTTCACTAAGACAAGCAGTGAGTCTCCATTGGGCATTGGAGACAGAGTAGCAGTGTCTTAGAGAGAATGTTTACAAAGGATGCAACTCGAGACAAGGTTCTCCAGCATTCAACTGATTTGCAAAAGATCAGACTCAAAGCCAACAGTCATCAAGTCAAAGATGTACTCATCTCCTAATTCCAAAGAGAGCACGTTGTGGCAGAATGCTGAAAAATGCTGAACTGTGTATGCCCATTATGCAGTGAAAAGTATTTGTTGTGTATGACAAGTGTGTCTTTTTGTTAAGACATGATAGTGATAACAGAACTGATGGTGAGACACTAGACTCAAAATGTTTACTCTGCTTTCTTCCCATAGATGCTATCAGGCCTGCTGAATTTCCCCAGCAATTTCTGTTTTTGTTTCAGATCTCCAACATCCACAGTTCTTTGTTTTATGTTACAGGATGTTTGTTTCCAGAGGGAAGTTGGCGAGGACAGGCCAGGACTATTCCTGCAGGATATAGAGATTAGTTTTATTCTGCCAAACCTCACAAGGAAACAAAAATAAATAAAGTTGCCCATCTGAGGTTCATCTGGCTGCAGTTTCTCTTCTATATAATGGAAAAACTGCTCAGGATACAATATAAATCTGGAATGGTTTTTGGTACTATCAGGGTGGTTTATATATTTATAGAGGGAGCATCCTTGCTCCAGGTGGACATTCTTACCACCAGGTTAAAGTCGAAGGCAACAGCAATGGTGTGGGATGTTGGAGAGTAAATCTCATTTGCCAGTGGACCAGTTTTCAATGATCCATGAAGTTGACAATCACCCTGAATAACTTCTTGAAAAGAATGACAATTTCATGAAAAATCTGTCAGAATAAAGCTTCAGCTAAGGTTGGTATGATTAAAGTGGTGTAGTTATTTTCAACCACTGTTATCAGCAAAGGAGGGTTAAAACTCTTATGACACTTTGAGCCATGAATTGTCATTTCACTCGAACACAGCTTGATCCTGCTTCAACAGTGACATTTGTTAAGGAACTCAGCTCTGAGATTTAAAAAATGTAGAAGAATGAAATTTGATTCAAGGTGTGCTGTTCTTCTGTGCTTATGATCCAAGGAAATAATTGAGGCAAAGAAACCTGTCACTCTGCTGATTTGCAGAATATTACTGAGGGCTATTTTGTGTTCCATTGGGATGTTATACTGTAAACTTATAATACTCAACAACTACAAAAAATTATTATTTCTTATTCATTGACCTCTTTGTTTCCCAGACTATCGAGAAAATACATGACCCTTGCAAATAGTTATGTACAGTCTTGTCATTCTTTCTGCGGCACTTATTTTCCATAAGTCGAGGAGATGGAAGTTGATGTCTGTGTTTGGCTGACATTACTGTCCTCACAGATAGCCATGAAATCATGGTAGGAAAAATGGAACTAACGACATAAAGATGAGGTAAAGTTGTTATAAACTGACTGCACCTTAGGACTGCTCCTCAGAAGAGATTAAACATCTGGTAGTGGTTTAACCTGAGGAATACCATATCTCATGTGAGAGGAAAGGACAGTGCAAGAATTAAACCTACACTGTTGGCATTTGTTCTGCATTGTATACCAATCATACAGGCAAGTGAGCTAACCAGGTCCCTCATGCTTTATTGGATGATCCTCAGAGCTGTGAGTTCCTCTTTTTACAACTGAGACTAGAGGAGTTCACTGTCACTCTCATCCCACTAGTCCGTGGTTTGCAACGTAAAATGAAAATACTTTTCCCACAGGATCGTATTGAAAACGATAAGGTTTAGGATGTTCTGAAGCCCTGTCACGCAGATGTTCTGGCTCATGTCACTTGACTGTCTCTGCAGTCTTGCAGACTCAACTTGCTCAGGAAATGCAATACTGAAATGTTTCTCTAATCACTCTTATAGAAGAACAAATAGCTTTCACTCTGAACTCAACTGGATGGTTTCCTTTCTAGGAATGGGAGCGATAAGCTGGACTGGCCTTTCTCAGGCTTAATGACTCCTCCCCACCCCCCCCCCCCCCCCCCCCCCCCCACCCACCCCACCACCAACTCCAGATGTCAGAGTACTCTCTTATTGCCAGTCACTGTTCTAAACAGTCCCAGCAGGGACCTGCAGCAATGAAAGCAATTAAAGCCAGTTATATGATCTTGGAAGATTTGTTTAAAAAAAAACTCCTATCTCTACAGTGGCCTTTTATAATTCTCTTTTAAAGAATTCAAAATATTTAACAAAACTTGAAATAAATCAATTCTCTATAATGCATTAAGACGTAAGTCTTTTGAAAAATAATAACTTTAAAGCGTCTTCATAACATTATCATGTTTGCTCCCTTAGTACAATTTAGAGCTGGAATCCATGGACAATGACATTGTAGTAAGTTTGGTGAAAGGGCCTTTTAAAAGGCCTGTGTGAATTGCCAACAGAATTCTTATCGGTAGTGTGGTTTCTATATCAGGGTTCAGATGGGAGTTCTCTGTTTGGCGAGTTGCTATCTTATTATCCTGAACTCATTTCTTTATATTAGTGCACAGTATACCTGCATATGGAGACACCTCCAGCCTACTCTTTTAACAGTCAGCAGTGCTAATCTCTCTGCGATTTTCCCCATGTATAAAACTGAATGATGTGTTTCTTACTTTGTGCTATCCACATCTTGCTCTGGAAAGAATAAATAGACAAAGTGTTTTCCCTGGGTTGGGGTAGTCCAAAACTAGAGGGCATAGGTTTAGGGTGAGAGGGGAAAGATATAAAAGAGACCTAAGGGGCAACTCTTTCACACAGAGGGTGGTACGTGAATGGAATGAGCTGCCAGAGGATGTGGTGAAGACTGGTACAATTGCAACATTTAAGAGGCATTTGGATGGGTATATGAATAGGAAGGGTTTGGAGGGATATGGACCGGGTGCTGGCAGGTGGGACTATTTTGGGTTGGGATATCTGGTCAGCATGGACAGATTGGAACAAAGAGTCTGTTTCCATGCTGTACAACTCTATGACTCTATCACTCTGATGGTCATGTGGACTATCTATGTCTGCAGAGGAAGAAAAGAGTTAGTAATAGCCAAAGAAGCACAGTCACTCAAAACCAGGTAACTGAGCAAACAAATGTTCACGACTATTACTAGCAAGGGATTATCTTATTTGCATTCTTTCTTCTTCATATTTAAAAAGATATTTACTTAATGTTTTTTTTAAATTTTTGAATGCACAGTATTTCAACTGTTGTAATTTCTGATGAGAAATGTCTAAAATAACCTAATTCCAGTTTATACATTAATTTCTGTTTGAAATCTAATCTGCTTTATCTCGTTTCATTTTTCAGATTGCAATGAGGGAGTTAAATGGGAAATCTCTTCACCAGGGCCTTGTTGATGCCAGAATCAGTTGTTTGCTGCATTATTCGATGACCAATCGGGGTAAGGCTGATAGTGACCTATTTAGTTAAGTTAGTTAGGAGGATCAATTGGGACCCTTTTGCATCAATGGGTTCAAGTATGTTCTCTAAATTCAACACAAATTTGCATACAAAACCACCCCAAAGCAACTTCTATTCCTTTGCCCTACGATACAGTAGTGCTGTAAAATATTTCAACTGGAGTCTGTTATCTCTGTCAGTATTTGTTTATAAGTCAAAAGTATTAGCCTAAGTATCTCCTCACATTTTATTTGAAATTTCTCCTTGATCTCATGCCACTGGATATGCCTCAAATACAAATAGGTTGGAATATCACAGAAGCACAGTCTGTGGAGTAGAGTTTTTCTATAAACTGCCTGCAAGATGTATGTTTCTGAGGCCTGAAATTGATTTGATTTCTGCCTGTTTTCTTACATTGAATGAGTTTGATCATGTCCCAATGATATTATTAGTAGGAATAGATCCCCAAATGAAAACTGCACCTAACTTGAAGCCAATTGACCCAGAAAAGGCACAATTTTTGACATAAAATGAAAGGACTGTGGATGCTGTAAATCAGAAACAAAAATACAAATTGCAGGAAAAGCTCAGGACGTCTGGCAGCATCTGTGGAGAGAAACCAGAATTAAAGTTTCAGGTTGAGTGACCCTTCCTCAGACCTTTGGTTAAAGCAGTTTGTTCTTTTAAGGTTTTGGATCAGATTTATCATGAGCTGAGTTTAGAGAGTTTACTAACCATCTAGTTGTACCTTGCTTGCCAGAGGAATGACCGATGATCCTACTGGCACCAAAATGGAAGTATGCTATTTACAAATATTAACGTTCACCATTGTAAAAGATCAGGAGAATTAAACAGGACAGACATCCAAAATATGAAACCAGATGGATCCAACTCACCCTGCTTCTATGGATTACCAAAATACACAAACCTGGGGCCCCCCTCAGACCCATAGTCTCCATACCTGTTACACCAACATACAGACTAGCCAAGGAACTCCAGCAAAAACTAAAACACCTAACTGAAGATTCATACCACTCCATTCACTCCACCCAAGAATTCCTGAATACTAAAGACACCAAGATAGAAGAGGACAAAATAATGGTCTCTTTTGATGTTACAGCCCTTTTCACAAAGAAACACTGGCATCACTACTAGGAAAACCAGGGCCACAAACACCAGACAGCACCAACTTCATCAACAAAGACAACATTCTCAAGCTATTGGACCTGTGCCTCACCACCCACTTCACGTTCAATCACAAAACCTACAAACAAGTCATGGGATCACTAATATCAGGTCTTATAGCAGAAGCAGTAATGCAGAGACTTGAACAAGCTGCCCTCCCATATATCCAACCCAGACTTTGGGTCCGTAATGTGGATTACAGCTTTCTCATGACAAAATGTCACAAAGTAGAGGAAACATATAACGCCATCAACAATATCCTGACAGGCATAAAATTCACAAAAGAGGAGGAGAACGACAACAGACTCCCTTTACTAGATGTGACAGTTGAATGTCCAGTTAATGGAGAGCTTCAAACTAGCGTCTACAGAAAAACAACAAACACAGACCAAATAATTAACTTCAGAAGCAATCATCCCAACACTTACAAATGGAGCTGCATCAAGACACTATTTCAACGAGCTACATCATACTGCAGCACCCAAGAACTACAAACAGAGAAGAAAAATATTGTGGTTCTATTCGCCGAACTGGGAAGTTGTGTTGCAGACGTTTCATCCCCTGTCTAGGTGACATCCTCAATTCTTGGGGGCCTCCTGTGAAGCGCTTCTGTGATCTTTCCTCTGACATTTGTAGTGGTTTGAATCTGCCACTTCCGGTTGTCAGTTCCAGCTGTCCGCTGCAGTGGTCGGTATATTGGGTCCAGGTCGATGTGCTTATTGATTGAATCTGTGGTTGAGTGCCATGCCTCTAGGAATTCCCTGGCTGTTCTCTGTTTGGCTTGTCCTATAATAATAGTGTTGTCCCAGTCGAATTCATGTTGCTTGTCATCTGAATGTGTGGCTACTAAGGATAGCTGGTCGTGTCGTTTCGTGGCTAGTTGGTGTTCGTGGATGTGGATCGTTAGCTGTCTTCCTGTTTGTCCTATGTAGTGTTTTGTGCAGTCCTTGCATGGCACTACTATTATAGGACAAGCCAAACAGAGAACAGCCAGGGAATTCCTAGAAGCATGACACTCATCCACAGATTCCATCAATAAGCATATCGACCTGGACCCAATATACCGACCACTGCAGCGGACAGCTGGAACTGACAACCGGAAGCGGCAGATTCAAACCACTACAAATGCCGGAGGAAAGATCACAGAAGCGCTTCACAGGAGGTTCCCAAGCACTGAGGATGTCACCTAGACAGGGGATGAAACGTCTGCAACACAAATTCCCAGCTCGGCGAACAGAACCACAACAACGAGCACCTGAGCTACAAATCTTCTCACTGACTTTGAAGAAGAAAAATATCTATACAATGTTTTCAAGAAAAGTGGTTACCCAACAAACACAATCCACCGATTCTTCAGAAACAAACCCAAACAAGCAGACACAATGCAACCAGAAAGTATAGCCACATTACCTTACATCAAAGACATATCAAAAATGACTTCCAGACTACTCAGACCCCTTGCCATCATGGTAGCCTACAAACCTACCAACACACTTAAACAGTGACTAATGAACCTAAAGGATCCATTAGATACCAACAGCAAAACAAATGTCATTTACAAGATACCATGCAAGAACTGTAAAAAAACACTACATCACACAAACAAGCATGAAACTTGCCACAAGGATACACGAGCACCAACTAGCCACCAAAAGACACGATCCACTATCACAAGTTTCCATACATAAAGACAAAAAAGGACACCACTTTGACTGGGACAACACATACATCCTAGGACAGGCAAAGCAAAGACACACACAAAAATTCTTAGAAGTATGACATTCTAAACAGAACTCCATCAATTAAAAACATCGATTTAGATCCCATCTACCTTCCCTTGAAAAAAAGAACTGGAAATGACATAACCCACCTAAAGAAACCAAGACCTACAAATAGAGAGGTGGGACATACCACCAGTGCTTCACCGACTCTCACTGGTGATGTTACCTAATATGGTGATGAAACATCTGAAAGCAAACCTTATAGATCAGTGAGCTAACTTATATACTTATTATCAACCTGAGCTACAAATCTTCTCAAAAATTGCTAACCCATCATATGTTGAGCACAAAAAAAATCACTGAGTTTCCATTGGGCTGAATAAAAACTGACAAAATACACTCTGCCAAACTGTGATTAATTACAAAGTTAGTTTCATTCTGTTGAATTAATAAGTTGCATCAAATTTCTGTTTGAAGCTGAGCAGGTTATGCACTTTGGAGGTGGAGGTGTAGATTATTTTCTAAATGGGGAAATGCTGTGGAAATATAAAGCACAGATGGTTTTGGGAGTCCTAGTTTAACATGCAAGTTTGGGCGGTACGGTGGCACAGTGGTTAGCACTGCTGCCTCACAGCGCCAGAGACCTGGGTTCAATTCCCGCCTCAGGCGACTGACTGTGTGGAGTTTGCACATTCTCCCCGTGTCTGCGTGGGTTTCCTCCGGGTGCTCCGGTTTCCTCCCACAGTCACAAAGATGTGCAGGTCAGGTGAATTGACCATGCTAAATTGTCCGTAGTGTTAGGTAAGGGGTAAATGTAGGGGTATGGGTGAGTTGCGCTTCGGCGGGGCGGTGTGGACTTGTTGGGCCGAAGGGCCTGTTTCCACACTGTAAGTAATCTAATCTAATCTAATCTAATCTTTAGTTAGATGTTTGGCAGACCAATGCAATGTTAGCATTCATTTCAAGAGGGCTAGAAAACAAGACCAGACATATATTGCTGAGGCTGTATAGGGAACTGATCAGACCGCATTCGAAATATTGTGAACAGTTTTGAGCCCCATACCTAAGGAAGGGTGCTTTGGCATTGGTGGAGGTCCCAAAGAGAAGTTGGATGTTTATAAGACTGATCATATGAGGATTGGTAGAGGAGGTGAGGTCTGTACTCAGTGGAGTTTAGAAGGATGGGGGGAATCTGATTGAAACTTACAGAATACTGAGAGGCCTGGACAGAGTGGACATGGAGAATAAGTTTCTGCTAGTAGGAGAGATCAGAATTTGAGGGGACAGACTCAGTGAAGGTACAACCCTTTGGAACTGAGATGAGGAGGAATTTCTTCAGCAGGATGGTGGTTAATCTGTGAAACTCATTTCCACAGAAGGTTTTTAAGGCCAAGCCATTGAGTGTACTTCAGACAGAGATTGATCGGTTCTCAATTGGTAAGAGGATCAAAGGTTATGAGGAGCAAGTAGGAGAATGGGGTTAAGAAATATACCAGCCATAATCAAATGGCGAAGAAGGCCTGGTGGACGAAAAGACATAATTTTGCTCATATCTTATAGTCTGAAAACTAGAAGATATTACATTTAGTTTCCTCATCTAAAGTAGTGATACATATTGTGAAGAGCACTGTTCTAACTGTAATTTATTCCTGCTCACCATTTCCTGTCTGCCAACCAGTTCTCTATCCATATCAGTACACTACCCCCAAACCAATGGTTTTAATGTTACATATTAATCTTATATCTAGTACCTCTTATCAACTCTACCCATTACACTTGTAACAATTCCAAGTAGATTTGTCAAATGTGATTTCCCTTTTGTAAATCCATGCTGACCCTGCCCAATTCTGTCACTGCTTTCCCTCTTGCATTTTCTCTATTCCCAATGTACGTCAGTGTTGTGCATTACAGTAGAACTGATACATAACTCGCTGCCATGTATGGTGTGTAGTACATCAATATTATGGACCAGACCAAACACTCTCAAAATATATTAAGAAGATCATCTAAACCCTCACCTTTTCTTATTTTAAAGGTAAGTGTAAGGCATTGTGTTCCAGATGTAATTCAATTGGTCAAACTACTCAACGTTAAGCAAAACACACTTAACTTCTGAGACTACAAGTAAAATACAGACAAAATAGAAGAATTGGCTTAACTGTAAATTGATCAAGATGCTTAAGAAAATAATAGATTTATTAACTACTGCTCAATAACTGCTCCAATGTAGTAACATCCCATAATCACACCCTTGGCAGTGGCAATTTCAGTAAAACAGATTGACTCCTATGATTCTAGCAGCAGGAAGAGAACACCAGCTTTTAGCTATAACAGAGGGAGGAATAAGAGTTTTGACATCAAGTTCCAAGATCCCAGCAACTGTAGAAAGTTAAAGTTAAAAGACTTGGTTCTGTGGGAGCTTGACCCCACCCATTCAAGTTGCTTCTATTGGTACAACTTAAAAAAAACCAGGAAAGGCTAATAATCTATTAAGGTTTGAGCAGGTCACCTGACACCTCTGTCTCAACCTGAAAAGAAACAGGACAAAATATGCCTCTGAAAGCCATAGTATTGTCACACTTCCTCTCTTAGAAAGGAAATGAACCATCATTATATAAAAATGGCTTCATTTGTAAAAAAAACTTTTAGTTTTATGCTATTAGTACCCTACAATATATATACATTCCATTGACTCTAAGCATGCAAACATTCACTACTACAGTCCATTTTAGCTCATTTTTTTCCCGCCACTGAATGCCCCGTCTTTCCTTATTAAAATCACAACAGTGTGTTGGCAATTACGTTTTCTTGTCCTGCCACATATATCATTTTCGAATTGACTACAATAATAAACTCCATCTAAATAGTCTGTAATTCTTTTATCTTTAAAATTTTCTAAAAACTTTAAGGGATTATGATCAGTATGCAAAATTGTCTCACGCACATTACTGGCAACATGAATGCTGAAATGTTGCAATACCAACACCAAACTCAAGGTCTCTTTCTCAATTGTGGAACATTTCTGTTGATGATTATTCAATCTTTCTGGAAAATTACCCAATAGGTCTTTCTATCTTCTCAAAGTCTTCTTGCAAGAGTACAGCACCAACACTCATATCACTTGCATAGATAGCCACCTTGAATGGTTTTGCGTGATTAGGTGTGGCTGACACTGGAGCAGTGGTTAACACAGCTTTCAGATTGTCAAATGTCTTCTACCTTTCCTCTGTCCACTGAAATTTTCTGCACTTATCCAATAAGTCAGTCAATGGAACAACTACACTGCTAAAGTTCAGTATGAACTTCAAATAAAAATGACTTCATTCCGGAATTGTAGTACCTCCCTCTTTATCAATGGTAGGGGAAACTCAACAATAAGTTTTGTTTTCACATATCATGGGACTATCTTTCCATATTGAATAACATGGCCCAGGAATGTGACTTGGGCATTTGTGAACTCACTCTTAGCCAGGTTTATCACCAGGCCACTTCCCAAAGTTGATCAATCAATTCTGATAGATGCTGCAAGTATTCCTTCTGAGTGTGATAAAAAAATCACCAGATCCTTGATGTATATCACAAAATTATGTAATCCGAGAATTACTTTACTGGTTAGCCTTTGAAACGTGGTTGGACGCCTTTTCATATCAAATGGCATGAGTTTAAGCTGATACAATCCATTCAGAATCGCAGAAGTTAAAATTTTCTTCAATCATTTGAAAAAAGATACCTGCCAGTATCTTCTGAATAAGTCCAACTTTGAAATATATGTTGTTTGTCCCACCTTTTCAATACAGCCTTCCAAATGTGGAATAGGATATTAATCAGACTTTGTAATTGCATTGACTATGTGATAGTCCACACAAAATCGTTGGGTACCATCTGGCTTTTGCACCATTGCTAAGGGTGAGTTCCATTTGCTGCAACACACTTTGATTATATTGGCTTTGAACGCATGCTCAATCTCTTTTTGAACCCTGGCTCAGGCTTGCAGGGCTAAAGGGCCTGTTCCTGGGCTATAAATTTTCTTTGTTCCATTTGTTTTGTGCCAAATTTAGAGGGTTAAATCTATAAGGATGTTGCTTAATTGGAACAGCATTTTCTATAGCTACATCATGCATAATCAGGTCAATATCTCCCAGCTTATTCCCACATGTCTCCCTATGTGATTGTAATAACTCTTTCAGGTAGTTTTGATTTCCATCTGGAAGGTAACTCAATAACTTACACCAATTTTTTGAGAACTTCTTCATTGTCCAAGTGAATTAAGGAATGTCCAATTCAGAATCATCTGAATTGGTTCTTCACTCCGTGTTGTAACCAGTAACACATTCTCCTTTTGTTTTCTTTCCCTATCCAAATACCTTCTGAGCATATTCACAAGACACACTGTCTGAGACTGTTTTCTTTCTGGAATTCTTATCAAATAATTTATCTCTCTCAATTTCCTTTCAATTTGATAGGCTCACTAAACCTTGCCTTTAAAAGTTCACCCACCTCTGGAAGTAGCACTGGTACTTTATCTCCACTAACAAAATTGTGCATTTTTGATTTCTTGTCTGCTTCCTGTTTCATTACATGCTGTGATACTTTCAAATGCCGACTAGCCAACTCATCTGCTCTATTTAATCTTTCTCTAAAATTTGACACATAATCCAAAGATGTGGTATTTAGATGCTTATTTACCAATTTCTTCTTTATTAATTTCAGTGGTCCTCTCACCTTATGCCGCAAAACAAATTGAAATGGATTAAATTTAATTAATCCATTAGGTGCATCTCTAATTGCAAAAAATGTACAAATGGAATTCCTTTTTCCCAATCCTCTGGATAATCTTGACTGTAAGCATTTAACATGGTCCTTAAAGGTTCATGTCACTGTTCTAGTGCTCCCTGCACTTCTGGATGGTATGCAGTGGACTTGAATTGTTTTATTCCTAAGCTTTCCACAACTTCCTTGAGTAACGTTGATATAAAATTTGATCTTTGATCAGGTTGTATTTCTGTAGCTAATCTATATTTAATTAAAAAGTTGAGTAACTTTTCTACAAGCCTTTTAGACACTATGCTGTGTAATGGACTGGGCCCTGGAAATCTAATGGACACATCCATTATAGTCAATAAATACTAATTCTCACTTTTTTGTTTTTGGCAAAGGTCCTATGCAATCAATTAAAATTCTTGTAAAAGATCCCTCAAATGTGGGGATGGGTCTTACGGCTGCTGGCTTTATCAATGCCTGAGGTTTTCCAATTACCTAATACTTACCTCATGTGGAGCAACATTCAACCATGTCCTTATGCAGTCCAGGCCAATAACAATGTTTTGGATTGAGTTTTCCTCACTGACAAATCACCTAATTCATGTGCTACCTGCAACACCTCCTTTCTATAACCCACCAGTAACACAATTTGATGAACTTCTGCCCATTTCTCATCTGCCTGAATATGTGATAGAACATAGAACATAGAAAAGTACAGCACAGAACAGGCCCTTTGGCCCACGATGTTGTGCTGAGGTTTAATCCTAATGTAAAATATAATAACTTACCCTACGCACCTCTCAACTCACTGCTATCTATGTGCATGTCCAGCAGTCGCTTAAATGTCCCTGATGACTCTGCTTCCACCAACACCACTGGCAATGCATTCCATGCATTCACAACTCTCTGCATAAAGAACCTACCTCTGACATCTCCTCTATACCTTTCTCCTAATATCTTAAAACTATGACCAATCATTCCTGCCCTAGGGAAAAACCTCTGGCTATTGACTCTATCTCCATGGTGGTCTCCATTTTCTCATCAAAATTTCATTTTTAAGTTAGTAACATTCTGGGAAACACTTAGACTCTTCTACTTCTGTGTTGGCGTTTTGACACAATTACATTAGTTTTTCCTCTTTCTGTTGTAATTCAGCTCATTTCTCTGAACCAAAAATATTCACTTTGTCCTTTACCTGCTCTTGTTTTTTTCAACTAATTATTCAAAGATAGTTCCTGATAATTGAACTTCAACTTTCTTATCTTTACTCCTTGTTTCCCCTCCTGCTTTAACATGTGACTTTGTGATGCTGTTCCCACACAGTCAGGAAAAATCCCAGTTACCTGACTTTCCACTGGCTTTTCAACCACAGTAGGCATCACTCCCACCTGTGATCCCGCTGTATCATTACCACGGATAAACTGTATTTCTGGAACTGGGACTTTCTCTATTACTCCTATCACCACTTCATCATTTTTCACTGGATTCTCCGACTTCTCTTGATATAATGGACCATTGCTCTTCTCACAATGAATTCCACATATTACCACTTTTCCTGGCAATATTCCTTCTGAGTTATATACCTCCTCATTTCTCACTATTAAAGATTGACTTGTTCCTGCGTCTCTTAAAATCTTAATTCCTTTGCCTATTGTTCTTGGCTTACATAAGTAAATCTTACACATTCAAATTTTTTTTAAAGAGATCTGGCACTTGTTTCTTAACCAAGCCCTAACCAGATTGGACATTCTTTTGCTGCATTTTACCTTCTACTGCGCTTTCTTTTACCATTTCAGCAAAACTCACTGGCTTACCCAATTTTCCCACACCTGTGTCTTCTCAGTGCTTTTTCTAAACCCCCAACTGAAACTTCATGTGGCCTACCTTATCACAGTGAAAACACTTGAACTTTTTTTACTTCTCTTTCCCCTTCCTGAGTTTCCTTTTTACCCTGTGGTAAACTACTTTTACTATTTTCAATGAGATCTCCTTTTCCCTTACCACGTGGGGATTTCTCTTTGCCCCAGTTTCTATCTCTCACAGATTGAAATTGATGTTGGAAGTGAAACTTTGATTTATGAACAAACTTATAATCATCCGCCATTTCCACAGCTGACCTTGTAGTCTTAACTCCCTGCTCTTCCACATGCATTCTCACTACTTCAGGAAGTATATTTTGGAACTCCTCCAAAATAATTGTCTCACTAAGAAAGTCATATGTTTGATGTATTTTCAGTGCCTTTATCCACCCAAAAAAAAGATACTTTGTTTCATTCTTTCAAACTCTATGTATGGTTGGACCGAAGGGTCTGTTTCCATACTGTACATCTCTATGACTCTATGTAGGTGTGACCAGGTTCCCTCTTTAGATTTTTAAAACATTGTCTGTAGGCTTCTGGTACTAACTCAAATACCCCTAAGATGGCATGCTTCACCTCACTACACTCCTGGGATAACACTTTTGATAGTGATGCAAATATCTCACTAGCCCTACTTGCCAACTTTATTTGGAACAATAAAACCCACATGGTCACTGGCCATTTCATTGGTTTAGCCACTTTCTCAAATGAAATGAAAAAGGCTTCAACATCCTTCTTGTTGAACTTTGGCAATACTTGGACACATTTAAACAGATCCTACCAGGCCTTTGGCTGTAATGAAATTGCTTTCCATCACTGTGCTCATCATGACTCCTACCTCTGTCATTTTAAGTTGACTTTGAATTTTCAGTTCCAATCTCTGAAGTTCAAAATCTCGCTTTCTTCTGCTAGGGCCATCCCTTCCTTTTCTTTTTCCTCTGCTTTCAATCATAATTTAATCTCTTTTATTTCCATTTCTCTTTTGTTATACTCTGCTAGGGCTATTGTTTCTTTTTCCCTTGCCAATGAAGGCAAACTCCTTCATTTACGATTGAATTTTAGCGATCTCCACTGAGTCTAATTGTATTCCTGGCAATTATAAATGGAGAGCTATTGCTGAGATTATTTGCCCTTTCTTCACAGACACAGGCAACTCCAACTTCAACTTGCTTGCCAATTCTGAAAGCTTTAAAAATGTGTTGCTGGAAAAGCGCAGCAGGTCAGGCAGCATCAAAGGAGAAGGAGAATCGACATTTCGGGCATAAGCCCTTCTTCAGGAAATCTTTTTATGGACGTTTCGGGCATAAGCCCTTCTTCAGGAAAATAAAAAAAGAAAAAACAAAAAAAAACAAAAAAAAGAAAAAAAAGTAAAACTCCAGCATCTGCAGTCCTCACATTCTCCCAATTCTGAAAGCTTTGCCTTGCTCACTTTCTGTAAAACGCCTGAAGTGACTTCTTCCACCCCCAGGAAACTCTTAGCAACTGGAAGCGCCATTATTACACAAGGTGCACCCCATTTAAACCAACTGAATGCAACACCCAAAATAAAAACAAACACCAATACTCACCATTCACTGTCTTTGAGTCCAGTAATCCTAAACCCAATCTGGAACTAGATTTTGATCCCAACATGAAGTGCCAGTTTTTATAGACCAGACCAAACCCCTCAAAGTATATTAAGAAGATAATATAGACCCTAAATATTTCTTATTTTAAAGATAAGTGTAAGGTGTTGTGTTCCAGATACAATTCAATTGGTCAACTACTTGATGTAAAGGAAAACACACTTTGTTTTTATACTATAGTTAAAACACAGACAAAACAAAAAGAAAAGAATTGGCTTAACTGTATCTGTAACTCTGTGAAAATAATAGATATGTTAATTACCACTAATTAACTGTTGCAAATGGTAATATCCCATATACACACTTCTGGCAATGACAAATTCAATAAAACAGATTGTCTCATATGTAATTCTAACAGCAGGAAGAGAACTCTAGCTTTTAGATGTAACAGAGAGAGAGGAATAAGGGCTTCCACATCCAGTTCCAAGATTCCAGCAAGTGCAGAAAGCTCAAATTAAAGATCCTGGTTTTGTAGGAGCTTGTCCTCACCCATTCAGGCTGCTTCTATTATTCTAACTTTCACAAAAAAATCCCAAAGCCTCACAAGCTGTTTACTCTATTGGCTTTGAGCAGACTGCTCAATACCTTTGTCTCAACCTCTAAACCATGACAACATATGCATCTTAAAGCCGTACTATCATCACAATTAATATGGTGTATTATAGAAAGATACTTATTAATCATCTTCATTATATATCAGATGATTGAATGATGTTTCTTGAGGAAGATGCACAGAGAAGGCAACTAATGACTCATGCCAATTCTTTTTATTGTTATAATTTATGAAATAATTGCATCTATTGTTTACTTAAAGATATTGTATTTTTTACTTCAAAAGTTGTTTTACTGATTAAATACAATTTTGCCTTGTTCCTTAATTTTGAACTTGCTGTTTTTTTAAAATTCTAAACAGCTAAGTACTTTAAAAAATCTGAATTGAATTTTTTTTTATTCATTCTTAAAGAAAACAGAATGTCAAGATCAGAAATCTTACTTTGTCCTGAATCTTCAATGGATTGCAGAACAAAATCTCCCCTGTTCCAATGTGGTGGACTTTTTTTCAGGCTTTGTCAAGAATGAATTGTGGTTCAAAATCACTTCACCTAATGACGATGTGTCACTGGCTGTCAGTTCCACTGTTACTGTGGTGGTTAATAATAGGAGAATAATGGCTATGAACCACAACAGCATAGAAATTAAAGTAAGATTAATTACATTTTGTTGCAGGTTGAAGAGTCACTTTTTTAAACAATGAAAATCTGTGAGAACCAGAATTACTTGAACAGCACAAAAGCTTGCTCTTTGCAGTAAATGTTGTATCATGCCACTTTGCAATGTTTGGGTTGATTCCCTGCTGATCAATGCCTTAAAGTCTTACTAAAGCCATGCAGAATGCAGAATGCCAAGTAATTCAATAATAGCACAGACACTTGCTTTTTTCCCAAAGCTCTATTGTTCATGCACAAAGAGGAAATTGCTGCCTTTGCACTTACTACAACATGTCTTGGTGCTGCTAAAGTCTGAAAGGGTGTATTGAGTGACCTCCCTTTTGCGTCATTGAAATTTGTTGCCACAGAAGTAATGTGAAAATAAGCACTTTAACCATGAAAAGATATCAAATATTTTAATGTTCTTTTGTACCATTCTGATTCTCTTTGGAGTGTATTAATATTCACCATTTAACTTAAAATCTGGATTCTTGACAGATGTATTGGTTAAAGTGAGAAGTGACTGTTTTAGATAAAGATACATTAATCACTATGAAGATTGGTGCCAACTAAAATGGCCAACTTTGGTCAGTTTTGTTTTGGCAACTGAGATTAAGTGAGGTTAAATTAAGACAGACTGCACTCGTTTCACTGCACTGCACAGTTCTAATGGCTAATATGAGAAGCAGTCTTTAAACCTTGAGGAAAAAGAAGAGAACATAAAACAAGGTATTAAAAAGATCCTCAAGGGAAGTGGAGAAATTGAATTCTTGCTATTCATGTCTACTGGAAAGAATACATTTATCAATATTCTGTTAAAGCACTAGCACTGGCAGTACTAACATTCTCAAAATAAATTAGGTATCTTATGGAAAAATATGAATAGAATATGGGCTCGATAAAGTGAGAAATTATTAATGTACCTGGTCATTAACTTCATTATTGGCAGTTTCTACTAACTGTAAACTATGGTACAATACATGTAAACCATTTATACAAAAACCCTAATGTCAACCTGGAATTGATGTGTATCTGTAGAGAAACCATTAAATTCTAGCTTAGATAGATGTATTGCTTCATAATTAATAACATTTCTACAAATTAAAACAAAAATAGCAAGGAGGTTATCATTAGCAATGCTTTCAGGCTGTGATTTATAGGGAAATTCAATAGATTAAAATTGTTGAATGTCATAATACTAATCTGACCAACATTTCTAGCTTCAGTAGCAAATAATAATCACGTAATGACATATAAATTATTATATCATCTTAATATAATCTGATCTTTACTTGGAAGCAATGAAATAATATAAATGTATGATTTCTTTAATGTACCTTTGGAATCTGTAATTACTTGCAATCAGTCATGAAAGGATCAATTGTAATTTTGTTGGATAACAAGAAATATTATTCATGTGACCTGGTGACCCATTACCTGGAAGCAGTACCAATAGGAAAGAAGTTAAAATATGAGCCATGCAACCAGACCTAAGGGAGAGCTACAAGTAGAATTGCTGATGGGTGAGTGAAAGGGAAGATGACTGTGTCAAAAACACTCACAGAAACAGAAAAACAGAATTTGTGTGAGGAGAAGCCAACAAAGCTCTATGAAAGATTGGTTTTCTCATTAGCAATACAAAAAAAACAAGAAGCTGTTGTTAAAATGATATTTTAGTGAGCTAAAAGGAATTGAATCCTAAAAAATGGTGGGAGTATGTCAGGCATGTGTGAGAGCTTGTATCAGAGGACCAGGTTATGAAGAGATTAAAATATCTGTTTAAAAGGTTCTTTTGTCAAGTGTTACTGAAATTACTAACTATAAGCTGTTAGAATTAAATCTATATTAGTTCAAAGAGCGACTGGCAGCATGCCACTTGACATTTTCACAAATACCTACTTATTAGCAAGCACCATGCATTATTCCATGCAAGTTTGAAAGATAATTATGACATTGTTACTGTGCATTGCAGTTGTAGTGTCCTCATGCCTCAGTTCAACAAAATAACAGGATAGAAAAACACCTTTTGAACAAACATTTGAAGGAACTTTTCATGGAAAAAATGTACATTTAATCATAAAACTGCAAAATATCTCACAAATATTATTTTAAATTTATCTTCTATTGTGTCACTAAATAGAAGAGGCCATTCAGCCAATTGCTTTAGTTCTGGCTTTCTGCAAGAACAATTTAGCTAGTCCACTGCCTCACACTTATCCTGCACACTTGTTATTATCAGATCTTTCTCAAATTCCATTTTGTAATTGTTAACACTATCTGCCTCTATACCTTCTGAGGTGTGCTTCTGAATTCTGACACAACCCCCCACCATACACTGCATGAAAAAAATGTTTCCCTAAACTGGTATTGGTCCTCTTGTTAGTCACCTGAAATCTGTATCTTCTGATTCTTGAACTTGCAGCCAATGGGGAAAGGTTTACTCTGTTTAAGCCCTTCATGATTTTCAAGAAAAGTTCTCTTCTCATTATTCCCTTTGCTAAGAGGAAGAGTTGCAGCTTCGCTAATCTATCAAGGTAACTGAATTCTACACAATTGGAATCATTCTCCTAAATCTTCTCTCTAACCTCTCTAAAGTCTTCATAAACTTGATAGATTGGGCTGTCCTGACTGTGACACCATGCTTGGTTGAGGTCAAAGCAGAGCTGTATAAAGGTTCATCATACTTTCCTTGGATTTATAGTCTAAGCTTCTACTTATCAAGTCTAACATCATGTGTACCTTGTTAACCACTTTTGCTACCTGCCCTAACAGCTTCTATAATTCGTGATTACCTAACTCCCCAGTGAGGGGCTAGGCAAATCAACTGATCGTTTTGTGTGTCCTTTCTACTCCTGGCCAAAGCAGTCAATAACCGATGCAGGCAGTGGGCTGTGGTGGGGGAATTGTTAGACTTAACAGACTGCCTTTCTTTTGTGGATATGACCATGCCTACAGCCCTGGAGAGGGAGCAAACAGTGTCCTTTGGCACAATGGAAGCCATCGGCAATCCATAAGTACTGCAAGGTATGGAGAGCATCATTCCCTCAAAACCAAATTTTGACAATTTGCTTTTTTGTTACAGTTCCCCTTTAATGTGTTGTCACTAGATAATTTTTATCTAGTTCATTGCTTTTTTTCAAAATAATACGATGTTCCAGAGGCTCTGTTTCTTCATGCCTGTTTGAATTGTGCCTTTTATTACATCTTTACCTCTTCTCATTCTTCTACCAAAATGTATCACTTCACAATTCCCTTCATTAAATTTCATCTGTAGTGTTTCCATTCAATCCTCCAGCCTGCATATACCTACTGAAGTCCATCTCAATCCTCCTCACTTTGCAATACTTCCAATGTTTGTACCATTTACAAATTTTGATGTTAAGTCCTGTATGTCTAAGTCATTAACAAATACCAAAAGAAAGCATTGATCTTAGTACTGACCATGGGGAATTTCATTGCATACCTTCTCCGAGTCTGTAATGACCATTACTCTCTCTCTCCTGAAATTCAGTTAACTTGGTCTTCTTGCTGCCTTCATGCATTCTTAAGCTTCAACATGTCTGATTCCAAATAAGTATATTCCAACTAAAGAAACACATTCAGAGGAGAGGTTTGTAAGATGTTAAGGAACACATCAAATTTAAGAAAAAGCACTTAATTAGACAAAAGATTAAAAACAGGTCAGATGATTGGTCAGAATGTAAAGATCATCAGAGAATGACTAAAAGCTTAATCAGTAGAAAGAAATGAGACTGAGAGAGGAAGCTAGACAGTAATGTAAAAAGGGATGGGAAGTTTTCCACAGGGTCTCCATTAGAAGGTAGGAGGAGGTGGAGTGGGAGTGTTGGTTGGTTAAGTGAGGTAGAATGAGCAGCTGGCCTCCGCTGGACTACCATAGATGATATGGGGATTGAATCCACACTTTTGGCTTTTTTTCTTCTGATTGGCAGAATGTGAGGACTGGATTCCTCCATCAACTTTTTAAAAAAATTTATATCAGTCGCAATTATGAGTGCAGTCAACTTCTGCTCCAAACTTATAAGTTCTTATACTAGCCATTGAGGCACAATAGATACCACAACCACCTATTAAGTGGTCACAGAGTGCTATGTGCATTTCCTGGGAAGACAAATCTCATGCAGGGAAATATGTAACCAGGCTTCGAGCAGCAAGTGATGACGTTGTGGGAGGGCACTGAGCTGGGACCATATGGTACCTATAGTTCCTCTCTGGAGTAGAGGGAATCTTTGTCTGGCAACAGTCTCTTAGAGAGAAAAAGAGAAGCAGACAAGTAAAGGATTCCTCAACCCATGATATGAAATGTGGACTCGCTCCAATGTAAATACTGGCTTCCTTGTTTAAGCTTTAATTCCCCTTAAATTTTGTAAAAACCTGATGTTGGTGCAATAAAGAATCCTTGCCTTATAATTTTGAGCTCCTGTTCTTGCATTTCCCATTATATAATGTTGATGTATTGGTCCCTGCTGTTCTACAATTATCACACGCGATGTGTGTATGAAGACAAGGACTTCAATTCTAGGATTCAGATGGAGCACATGTCTCTTACCAGCTCCCTGAGGTCCCAGTGAGTGTACCTGACCAAATTCAATTGTATTTATTGCTATTATACAATAAATCCTTTTATTACTTCAGAATACAGACTCTTCTGCAGATTTCCATGGTGCTTCATTCTCTAAACTAATCACTAGATAGCCTCATGATTAAACAAGAATAAAGGAGGATTTGTGGCAGTCAAATATGTCAAACTATCCTTACTCAATAAAGTTACCATAGTCTTAACAGACTTCAGGACTGCCCTCTCATCAGAGACAGATGATCATTGGTGGTTTAACCTGAGGGTCACAACACCTCAGGCAAGGGGAGAAGTTGAGAAGGATAGCCCTTCATATGGTGACCTCAGTCAGTGCAGGAATTCAACCCAAACTGTTGGCATCCCCTTGCATTACAATCTAGCTGTCCAGCCAACTGACCTGTTCCTTACCAAGTACACATAATGGTAGAAGTGATAAATACCACAATGTCCTAGTAGTTATGGTCTAGGGAAATATCACAATTTTATTGGCTCTTGTCCCATAAGTTTCTAAATAAAAACAAACTCTATTTCTGTAACAACTGTTAATGTTCACATTTCTTTGGTTTAGAAAAATGCATTCTTAGCAAATTCTATTGTTTCAATTTCTGCTTGCTCATTATCTCAGCTCAGTTGAGTAATGTTCCATCTGACAGCCCTGTTTTCTGGGAGAAACTTGGCTCTGAATGGCTACACAGGATTCATAACATAAATGCACTGCACTACTAAAGCGATCTTTTGTCAATTCATTTCAAAACCTGAGGGAGTTTTGTCAAAGAAATATGTTTGTTAGTGTCTGACACTGAATTCTTCAATGTTAGTTATGCCACAGTTGAAGTAGAAACTTACCAGCAGAGGGAGTTACGTACAAGCATCATGCCTTTGTTTTCAATAAACAGAACTATGTACTGACATCATTCACATGTAAAACAAATGTAAGGTGCTGAATCTCTTTAAAAAACTTAATGGAATAACAGTGTAGTTATTTGAAAGTGCTGTGCAAACCTCTATGCTCGAGCACAAGCCTGGAAACTGACAGTCTGCAGCGAATGTATTCTCATGTCATTCCTGTTTAGATCTCTTCACCACATCTCGAAACCACATTCTTATTCTATATTGGCAGCAGCATTACAATGCAGTTGGTACTGATGCTCACTGGGCAATTGAGTAAAGCACATGGCAGAAGGAAAGTGCCAAACACTGGAAAGGCACAATGCAACCGTTTGGACAATGCTTGCACCAGTCTGGCAAAGCAAATTATGACGCCTGGCATAGTTAGGCACTAAAACTGATTTCCACCTCTTACGTTTTCAAAATTCTAGCTAAAGTACCACAATAAATGCAGTAAGGATGGTATAACAATGCACATTTCAGAGCCTTCCTTGTTCATGCTCAACGACTTAAAGCAATGCTCACACATGAAAATCCTATTCCACTGTGCTTATGAATACCTATTAAATAACATTTTAAGGCTGTAATAAGGTCTGGAGCTGCGTGGCCCTGGCGGAACCCAAACTGGATGTCACTGAGTAGTTTATTGCTTAGCAGGTGCTGCTTGATCGTACTACTGATAACGCCTTCCCTCACTTTACTGATGATCGAGGGCAGAATAATGGCATAGTTATAGGCCAGGTTGGATTTGTCCTGCTTTTTGTGCGGAGAACATATCTGGACAATCTTCCATATTGTTGAGTCAATGTCAGTATTGTAGCTGGAATATCTTGGCTCTGGTATGGCAAGTTCAGGAGCATAGGTCTTTATGACTGTAACAGGAATCTTGTCAGGACCGATAGACTTTGCAGTATCCAGAGACTCTGAACAGTTCTTGAAAGTGGGGTGAACCCAATTAGAGGGAGATTGGTATTTGTGATGATGCGGCCCTCTCGTGTGAATGAGATGAATCATCAACGTGACACTTGTGGTTGAAGATTGTTGTGAATGCTTCAGCCTTGTCTTTTGCTGTGATGCACTGGGCTTCCCCATTATTGAGGATGGGGATGTCTGTGGATCCTCATCCTCCTGTTAAATGCCCACCACAATCTGTGTCTGCATGTGGCAGGACTGCAGAGCTTAAATCAGATCAACTAGTTGCACGGGTGCTTGGCTCTGTCCACCACTTACTGCTTATGCTGTTTGGCACAAAGTAATGCTGTTTGGTGGATTCACCAGGTTGATACTCCATTTTTAGTTGTACCTGGTACTGCTCCTGGCATGCCCTCCTGCACTTTCCATTGAACCAGTGTTGATCCCCTGGCTTAAGGATACTGGTTGACTGGGGAATATTCCAGGTTATGAGGTTACAGAGTACAATTCTGCTGCTGTTGATGGCCCACAGCACCTCATGGATGTCCACTCTCGAGTTGCTGCATCTGTTCAAAGTTCATCCCATTTAGCATGGAGATTGTGTTGCATGACATTATGTAAGGTATTCTCAATATGAAGATAGAATTTTGACTTCACAAAGATTGTGCTGTGTTGTCTTTTACGGATACTGTCAAGGACAGATGCATCTGCTGAAGGCAGATCTGTGATGGTATGGTTAAGCATTTTATTCCCTCTTGTTGGCTCCCTCACCATCTGCTGCAGACCCAGACGAGCAGCTTTAACTTTTAGAACTTGACCAGCTCAGTCAAAAGTGGGGCTGCTGAGCTTCTCTTGGTGATGCACATTGAAGCAATCCATACAGTCACTTTTCTTCACCCCCTCTTGGCTTCCTCCAAGTGATTTTGAATGTGGTGAGGACTGATTTTTATCAACTGACGTGGTTTTGGTGGAAGTTCTGTATAAGCAGCAGGAAGCTTTCTTGTCATGCTTGACCTGTAGACATGAGACTCCATGGGATCCAGGGTCAATTTTTAGGGCAGTCTTCCCAGGAGGTAAATGGGGGTGTTGAGCAGAGGAACATCACTTTCTACATGGATATTACAATTCAGATAGGTTTGAATTGATGCCCGGTTTCAACAGATGTGAACTGATCACTCATTGTCTGGAAATTTGTCGGCATTTCATTTCTACTCAAACGGGCAAGGGCAGCTTTTGTTTGTCTTGATGTTTACTTTTAATGTTGCTGAATACAGTTGAATGATGATCCCATTGAATGCTGGGCATTGGGAGAAGAGTAGCACTGACTTAGAGAGGGCTGTAAGATGGGATGTGACCAAGGATACTTAAGCTGGGTGTTGTGATGCTTAAATATCAGATGTATGAATGTGCACTTGCATACGTAATGAAATGTTAGCCATGACTCGCATGTGCTCTGATCAGAATTGGTTGCTATCCCATTAAGTACACAGCAAAGGGCACCTCCAGCCTGCCAAAGATAACCAGGTGAATAGCTGGGCTCAAAGATCGCACTGATGCCAGGCATCCTGGGATATCCAGAGAGTGATGAGTACTTCTGCCTATGGCAATAGCACTGCTGCCTCACAGCGCCAGAGACCTGGGTTCAATTCCCACCTCAGGCGACTGACTGTGTGGAGTTTGCACGTTCTCCCCGTGTCTGCGTGGGTTTCCTCCGGGTGCTCCGGTTTCATCCCACAGTCCAAAGATGTGCAGGTCAGGTGAATTGGCTAAGCTAAATTTCCCATAGTATTAGGTAAGGGGTAAATGTAGGGGTATGGGTTGGTTGCGCTTCGGCGGGTCGGTGTGGACTTGTTGGGCCGAAGGGCCTGTTTCCACACTGTAATCTAATCTAATCTAATCTAATCAATTAGGAGAATAGGGTGAGTGGGTCTCAATGTGGGCATGATTAATGAGGTGAGTTTGTGGCGATAGTGTGAGAAAACTCGCTAGTCCCCTCAGAGAAACCCTCCATGAAACTTGCCAAAAATGACCCAGCCTACCTCCAGTAAGATTCAGCAGGATAATGTTCATGGGCAATGCTATGCCTTGAACAAAGTCAGTAAGAGCGCAGGTTTGAGGGTAATTGAAAATCAGGGATCACAAAATTCAGCTTGGAAAGAGAAAAAATTCAACACAAGAAAATGAAGTGCATGCATCATGTATTTTAATCAAATAAAAATTTTGGGATCTTCCAGTGTACCAGATAACATTTCTTTCTCAAACATACCATCAAACCGATTCTCTTGCGGAATAGCGGTTTTTTTACATGTAAAACATAATTTACTCCATTTCAAAACAATTAATTTCTGAAAGACATTATAAGGCACTTTATAAATCCTCTTTGAGAAATACCATCAAAATCTCTGTATAACCAAACAATTATATTCGATTTCTATTCAAATTCATGATGAAGTTAATCAACTTCTAACTAAAGCACTCCTTGCTGCTTCTGTCTTTCTTCGTGTTTTTGACTGAGCTTTTTCCTTTTAACCTTTTCTACATTCCTGACCAAATAACTTGTATAAGTACTTGTACTCCATCATATAATGCCTGTATCATGAAGCTATTAACTATTAAAGAAACATGTAGCTGCTACGGACTTTACAATAGCATCTTCTGTGCTTTTGCATATCAAGATAATAAATTTGTCTATTCATCTGAAAACCATTTTCTTGCTTCATTTCCCATCAGTATTTGGCTAATTGCAATATATAATTCTTTGCAACATTACTGGCATTCATTTAGCAATAAACTAGTAACTGTGATGTCACGATTTGCACAATGCACAGTTTGGAAAGTAATTGACCAACAATTGAATGACACATGAATGTTAAGATTAATAGCCAAACCTAGCAAGATCAATCATATATTGGTAAGCTTAACTGTGCCTCGGAAACAACTAATACAGGGAAGAGAGTGTATAAACCTACAGGAAGGAACACTGGACATCACAGAGTCTGACAAACAACGAGTTCAGACAGCAATGAAGCTCCTGCGTGACACACACAAAATGTTGAAAATACTCAATAGGTCAGACAACATTTGTGGAGACACCTTTCATTGGAATTGAAGAAAGATATAAACACAATGGGTTTTGAGCAAACTATAGGGGGTGGAATGTAAGAGAACAGAAGAATGGTGGTCAGGAGAGATTGTCAAAATTTCATCTGCTTTTGTTTAGATTTCCAACATTTGCAGTATTTTGCTTTTACCTAATTTGTAACTGAAATTCAAGCCCTGAGCTTCATACATCATAGAGGCTTTATCTGAAATGAATATGTGTGAGACTGTCAACATTCATCATTTCGGTTCCACATAACCCTTCCAACAAGTTTGTGTGAGGGATAGATGGAAGATCCAAAGTAGTTTAGTCACTGTGCAACAGTTTACCTTTGATATTATTTTACATATGAGTGAATCAGGCAGTAAAAATACAAATTGGGATCCTATGAGATACAGCCTACTGGATATCATGTCCTTTTCCTTATTACCCAACAGCTTTGGTGCTTCAGCCATTTTGCTGTAGGCTGGTGTTCAACGTCCAAACATTTTCTTCTGCTTTATCAATGACCTTCCTCTAATCGCAACAGCATTAATGGGAATGTTGTCTAACAAGTGACAATGTTCAGTACCATGCACGACTCCTCAGATACACAAACCATCCATGTCCAAATGCAGCAAGACTTAGACTATATCTAGGTTTAGAGTGACAAGTAACTGTTGCATCATACAAGTGTCAGGCAATGTCCACCTCCAGCAATAAGGAATCTAACCATCACCTCTTGACATTACTGGTATTATAATTACTGAATCTTCCACTATCAACATTCTGGGGTATGGGGTCATCTTTGACCAGAAATTGAATGTGACTAGTCATATAAATACTGTGGAGAAAGTGAGGACTGCAGATGCTGGAGATCAGAGTCGAGAGTGTAATGCTGAAAAAGCACAGCCTGTCAGGCAGCATCCAAGGAGCAGGACAATCGACCTTTTGGGCATAAGACCTTCCCAATGAAGAGCTTATGTCTGAAATGTTGATTCTCCTGCTCCCCGGATGCTGCCTGATCGGCTGTGATTTTCCAGCACCACACTCTCGATATAAATACAGTGGTTACGAGGGCTGGTCAGAGGCTTGGGAACTTGTGATGAGTAACTTGCTGAAGCCTATCCATCATCTACAAGGCTTATGTCAGATGTCTTATGAATATTTCCAGTTGCCTGGATGGATGCAGCTCTAATAACAGTCAAGAACCTTGATACTGTCCAAGACAAAGTAGCCTACTTGCTTGGCACCATGTCCACAAACATTTGCTCCCTCCAATAGTAAAGATCAGTAGTAGTAGTGTTTACCATTTACAAGATGCACTGCAGAGATTCACCAAAACATCTTAGACAGCACCTTACATATTCGTGCCCACTTCCATATAGAAGGACAAAACAGTAAATAGATAGGAACACCATCACCTACAAGTTCCTCTCCAAACCACTCACCATCCTGACTTGGAAATATATCACTGTTCTTTCAGCGTCGCTGGATCAAAATTCTGGAAATACTTTCTCAAAAACCTGGTGATTCCACCTACAACAAATAAACTGCAGCAGTTCATGAAGGCAGCTTACCACCACTTTCTCAGGGGCAACTAGGAATGGGCAGTAAATGCTGGCTGAGTCAGTGACAGCCACATCACAGGAATGGAAAAAAATGCATTAATGTCTTCAGGTTCATCAGTACCTTTAGGTAACAGGTTTGCTTAAATAAAATTGGGTCCTCCTCATACCAAGTTACTATTGCTGCCATTTTAATGAATATTATTTTGAATAGAGCTAAGGGCCTTATGAAGAGAAGTATTTTAAGTCGATCATTCATAGGATAACATTGCTGATAGAAATTTATTGACTAAAATCACAAAGACTACTGTCTTTAATACTCTAACAGTCTTCAGTTCCAGGGGATTCGCAATAGCCTAAAAGCTAATGATAACGAGCAATTTGTTGCATTCACCATAAGGTAGATTGTTGTGTGAAATGTTTCAGATAAGTGTGTTTTTTTTTGGTTTCTTATATCCATTAAGGTTAGCATAGGTATAAATTCATTTCACTTCACACCAACACTAAAGTTGGGTAATATAATCCTGGAGTCACAGTCTGAAGATGGATGAAAAATTCTCACTCCATTAATTGAGCCAGACTCTGAATTTGACTTACATTGGAGTTCCTTGGTGGTAGTGCAGAGTGAGACAGGTAGAATGTAGTCTAAATAAAGAAGGCAAAAATAAACTATGAGGGTAAAATGTCAAGTGATAGAAAATAAAACACTGACAATAAGGTTTTTATAATAAAAAGAAAGAGAGTAGTCAAAGTGAGCTGAGACCACTGACAGAATAAGGCTGAGAAAATAGCATGAGTGACTCAGGAAATGGCAGAGGGGTTGACTACAAATATTGCATTAGTCTTCACAGTAGAAGGCACTAATAGCACTCCAGAAATACAAAATAATCATGTGGCAAAAGTGGGCTTGGGGGGAGTGGGGAGGTAAAAGGTACTGGGGAAACTAATGGGAATAAAGGCCAATAGGCTCTTTTATCTGTTGGGTTGCATCATTGAACCATAGAATCCCTACAGTGTGTAAATAGGCTATTAGGCTCAATAAATCCACACCGACCCTCTGAAGAGTAACTCTCCTAAACTCATTCCCTTACCCTATTACTCTACATCCTAGGATTTTAAACAAAATAGTAATGTTACAAGGATCCTTTGATTTCTGGAGAAATTCTGGAGGTTTGGAAAATTGCCAGTGTAACCACCTCATACAAAAGGGAGAGAGACAATAAAAAAGTAGGTCAGGTAGCTTTACATGTGTCATTGGGAAAATCTGAAAGTCTATTTTAAAGGACAGCAGAGCATTTAGAAATACACAAAATAATCACATGGGTCAGCATGGTTTCTTGGAGGGGAAATCATCCCTGACAAATTCAATTAGATTCTTTTGAGGTGGTAACAAACAGGATACATAGAAAAGAACCAGTAGATGTAATATTTTGTTATTTTCAAAAGCATTTGATATCAAATGTAAGGCTACTTAATAAGATAAGTGACAATGGTGTTGGAGGTAATATACAACATAGAGAACTGGCTAACTAATAAAAGACAGAGTGTTGGGATTAGAGGCTGTTTTCAGCATCTAACCTAGAACTACAGGAGTGCCACAGGGCTCAGCGCTGGAGGCCACAATTAGTGACATGTATGTTAATGATTTTGATGAAGTTAATGTACTGTCCCCAAAACTATGGAAGACACAAAAATAGGTAGGATGGCAAGTGGTGAGGGGATACAATGAGTCTGCAGTGTGATAAACAAGTTAAGTGAGGGGAAAAAAACGTGCCAATGGAATATGATGTGAAAAAAATGTGAAATTTTGCACTTTGGCAAGAGGAATAGAAGAGCTGAAAATGAATTAAATGGAGAAACACTGCAGAAGGTTGCTGTATTGAAGCATTTTCAGGTGCTTGTGCATAAATCACAAAATGTTAGCATGTAAGTTCAGCAGGTAATAGCAAAGACAAATAAATTTGTTGCCTTTATTTGAAGGGGAATTGAATACTAAAATAGGGAAGTCATGCTAAAGCTTTATGAGGTTTTAGTTAGATCCCACCTGGAATGCTATGAACAGTTTTGGTCCCTTTAGCTAAAGAAGCATAGACTGGCATTGAGGGTATTCTGGAAAAAGTATAGTAGGTTGGTTCTGAGGATGGAAAGATCTTCTTTGGAAGAGATGCTGAGTAGGTTGGGCTTGTACCCATTGGAATTCACAAGAATGCGAGGTGACCTTATTGAAGCAAATAGGATTCTTAGAGAGCTGGGTAGGGTAGATGTTGAAAGATTGTTTTCCCTTGTGGGAGAGTTTAGGACTAAATAGAATATTTCAGAGCAAGAAACCCCCATCTAAGACAGAGATACGGAACAATTCTTCATCATTGAGGGCTGTAGAGACTGAGTCATTAAGGATAATCAAGACTGAGATAAACATTTTTAATCAGTAAGGGAATCAAGGATGATGGGGAAAAGGCTAGAAAGTGGAGTTGTGTTATCAGATCAGCCATTATTTTTATTGAATAGCTGAGCAGGTTTGGTGGGCCGAATAGCCTGCTTCTGCTCTTATGGTCTTATGGTCCATCTTAATATGTTTTAGATAACAGACAAGAGAGCCTTAATTAGTACAAATATATTGAATTTCCACTAATGGGTATTTTCAATTTCATGTCTTACTTTTCCATACAGTCTCGGAGTGACCCTCCAACACCTAAATCACCTGACCAACACATGTATCAACCTCATTCTACTATCTGGATTATTCAATGGCAATGCTGTCTATCTGCTGATCATCTCATATTTCGCATCTTCCTTCATAAACTATACTATTCCAGGAAAGTAAAAGTTTTCTTCTGAGTTCAAGAATGGTCAACACAATTGGAGTCCACAATCTAAGGATGGCTGTGATTTGGAGACATATCATTGCTGTGCAGAATCAATTACGATTTATCTACCAAGTCTTGGATGTTATTGGCAATGCAGTACACAGAAATATTCACTGCTTTATGATAATTCTGTTTATCAAACATATACATTTATGTAGGAGACAATATCCTTTTGGCAGTTGAAAAAATGCCTCTGAATTTCAGGGATTGATTTCGGCATGAACAATATTTATCAGGCAACTTTTGTGGTTAAGTCTGCTATTGTAGAGTACATGACAGGGAGGTGGAAATGACTTCCCACACACCCTTACAGTGCGAATTGCAGTTGCTATCACAGTGGGACAGACAGCGCTGTGAGTATCTGCAGGGGCTTAGTGCCCACATGACTGGAACACATGACTGATTGAAGTTCAGTGCATTGTGATGGGGAATTTTGCAAAAGTGCTGTTATTAAACTCAGCAGGGGAGATAATCTGAAATGGGATCTTCATCAATCAGATTAACTACTTTCAGAGATGCAGCCAGATGAGACACAGTGTGAGCCTGCATAGATATTTATCAAAAACTATATTAATAACTGCTTTCAACCTTTCTCTGACAGTTTCATCTCTCCTTCCATGTTTAACATTTGAACATCATATGTTTTTGTCAAGATGAGGCTAGTCAGAGCATCAATTAATTAATTCTTTGTAACCGCAGATAAGGAAGACTCCAAAGACAGCAAAGTGACATTCCCCGAGGCCACGTGAGTATGGCTGAGTAGGTTTATGTTGCTGCTCTGTACAATACTAGGAGTAGAATTAAATGAAAATAATTCAATTGGAGATTAACAACAGCATGTATCCAAAATATACATCAATAAAGGTTTATTGAAACACTTTTGACTGTAAGTAGTTCTTCATGCTATTCTGACAAATCATACCAGCAACAAAGAAAAATACAACTGAGAGTAGTCTTGTTAATGGGAAGGATTTGTGCTTGCCACTGAAAATAAAATAAATTGTGAGGTACCTTTGAGCTTTTTATTAGCTCTTTTTTCTATGAGCCACCTGCACTCCAGTCTAATGTTAGCTTTATCTGTAAAAGGACAGACACGATTGTATCTAACATTGAATTCATGAACAATACAACTTTGTAATCATATTGATGTACAACACATGCATGATGCAATTCTCTACTGACTTCAAATATATACTGTAGTTTGTGGATTACATTGGATTACAACACTTCTGATAACCTCTTATTTTTAGTGAGAAACATTTTTAACCTTGAATTCAAAAAGAAATAATCCTTCAAACACAAATCTTTATTCTGGTTGATATGTTTGTATTGATCAAATTTGGATTAAAATGGTTCTTTCTCCCAGTTTGCTATACACAGCTTTGTAGCCTCATCTTTTGCAATATTTTATTCCTCTTGTAAGTTATGAATTATTAAGTGGGCTGTATAATCTGAAAAATAAAATATTTCCTGACAGATTCTGTCTATAAATTATTTGTTATCTGACATGACATTTATGATGTAATCTACCTCAATAATAATTTATTACTTTTGAACAATTTGAAAGATGTGATAGTAGATTATATTTCAAAAACCTGGAACTATGCTGATATGCAATGCTCTTAAATGCAGTCATTAGACGTATTATGGGAATCTCTATAACAGATTTGTTTCTTGCGTACATCCTATATTTTTACAGCTGTCTGTATGTTTCAATACTTTGACATAATAATATTGTAAGAGAGCACAGTTCCGTCATTAGTCAGCTTCACATTGACGGGAAGGAAAGGTAACATCCAGAATGAGAGACAGCCTTACTGAGGACATTGCTCAGGGAATTTGGAGGTATCATAGGAGTTCAGTGCTGACAGGAAGAGGTACAGCAGGGGGGAGGTGCTGTTTGCTTGATTTTTTTTGGTTCATCGATTGTAAGATTCTTTCTAACTGGACAAACTGAAGTCCAGGAACACATAAGGGTGACATCACAGATAAACATAGGTTCATTGGTTGGTGATCTCTGCTAATTTGACTATTATCATAGGTAATTTTCAGACTGAAGGTAAGTCGGAGACACATTTTCGCATTACAAACTAAAAGACAATTACAATTTTTTTAAACCGAGCTAGGAATGAAATAACTGAAATAGAGCTACAGGGCCAGGCAATGTCTCTGCATAATTCCGGAGTTGGTGGATCCCATTGTGGTTCATTATGATCACACTATGTAGTGACTGTTGGCAGTTTGAGGAGTCTGGATCAGAGTTGATGAGCTGGGATCTGAGCTTTGAACACTATGACATATCAACGAGAGGGAGAGTTGCTGTGTTTCAGGAAGAAACTAAACTCCTGAGATTAACGACCACAAATTCACTCAGTGGTTAGGAACAGGAAAGTGTGATTATGAACCATGCAGGTAGAAGGACCAGGAGGTAGTGCCAAGGAGCCTCAGCCCTTGAGATTGTCTAACAAGTTTCTTGCTCCCTGTGTGGTAGATAGTGGAGATTATAGGGAGGATGAGCAAACTGACCAAGGCACCATGGTATAGGGAGCAATTTAAGAGGGGTGGAGAAAAGAGAAATGTAGCTGTATTTGAAGGTATCATGTCAGAGGAATAGACACCGTCACCTGGTGCCCATGTTCGGGATATGTCATCTGGGCTGCAGAGGAATTTTGAGTGAGGGGAAAAATCCACTTGATCATAGAATCACCATAATGTGGAGGTAGGCCATTCATCCCACTGACTCCACACCATACGTTCAAACAGCATCCCATCCAGACCTACCCCATACAATATCGCTGTAACCTTGCATTCCCAATGGCTAATGCACCTGACCTACACATCCCTGGACACTATGGGCAATTTAGCATGGCCAATCCAGCTAACCTGCACACCTTTGGACTGTGAGAGGAAGCCCACACTGACACTGGGAGAATATGCAAACTCCAGACAAACAGTTGCCCAAGTTTTGTATCAAACACAGATCCCTGATGCTGTGAGGCAGTAATGCTAACCACAGAATCACCATACCATCCACCGTCATGGTCCACATGGGTATGAATGACACAGGTAGGGTGGGGAAAGAGGGTCTGTTGGGGGAGTTAAATAGCTGGGCGAAGGCCTGGTTTTAGTTGCATGGAAAATTATGGAAAAAGTTAAGGGGGGAGGGGTTAACAATAATTATTAAAGTTTCAGAACAATAACAGGACAGAGAGGATGGAGAGCGACAGGAATCTAAACTCTGGGAAGTGGATAATGGGACAGATATGAGAAACACAAGGATGTAGTCAATGCAGGACTGAGGCTGTTGGACTTAAATGCGTTCAGAACACAACATGAGCTTGTCGTGCAGATTGGAATTGATGGGTATGATGTAGGTATCACAGAGATGTGTCTGCAAGGGGCTGGCAAGGATACACATCTATTGAAAGGACAGGCAGATGGGCAGAGGGGGCAGCGTTGCCTTGTCAATAAGAAGGTAAAATTGAATCGATACCAAGAAGTGGTATAGAGTTGGAAGGTATCAAATCTGTGTGAGTAAAGTTGAGGAACCACAAATGGTTAAAAAAAGACCGATGGGAGTGATATACAGGCTTCCCAGCAGTGGTCAGGGTGTGCAGAAGAAAATAATTATGAGATAGAAAAGACATGTAAAAAAGGCACGATTACAATATTCGTGGGTGCCTTCCATTTGCAGGTGGTCTTGGAAAATCAGTTTAATAGTGGATCTCAATAAAAAGTAATTTGTGGAAGGTCTACAAGATGGATTTTTGGAGCAGCTTGCGGTAGAGCCCACAAGGGAAAAGGAGAAAGTGAGGACTGCAGATGCTGGAGATCAGAGTTGAAAGGTGTGGTGCTGGAAAAACACAGCAGGTCAGACAGCATCTGAGGAGCAGGACAATCAATGTTTTGAACATAAGCCCTACTTCAGGAATGTTGTGGGGGGGGGGAGGGGTTGGGTAGTGGGAGGAAAGGGGCTGAGAAATAAATAAGGGAGTGGGGGTGTGGTAGATGGGAAGATCATAGGTAGATGCAGGTGGGTGGTGATAGTGATAGGTTGGCGAGGAGGGTGGAGCGAATAGGTGGGAAGGAAGATGGACAGTACGACAACTCAAGAGAGCAGCGCTGAGTTGGAGGGTTGGACCTGGGATGAGGTGGAGGGAGGAGAGATGACAAAACTGTTGAAGTTGATGTTGACGCCGTGTGGTTGAAGGGTCCCAAGGCGGAAGAAGAGGCATTCTTCCTCCAAGTGACATAGAGTCATAGAGATGTACAGCATGGAAATAGATGCTTCAGTCCAACCTGTCCATGCCAACCAGATATCCCAACCTAATCTAGTCCCACCTGCCAGCACCCATAGCCCTCCAAACCCTTCCTATTCATATACCCATCCAAATGCCTTTTAAATGTTGCAATTGAACCAGCCTCCACCACTTCCTCTGGCAGCTCATTCCATACAAGTACCGCCCTCTGCATGGAAAAGTTGCCCATTATGTCTCTTTAATATCTTTAATATCTTTCCCCTCTCACCCTAAACTTATGCCCTCTAGTTCTGGCCTCCTAGTTGCTGTATGTCCATGGTGGATTGGGAGGGTGAATCAAAGTTGTCACTCACATAGTGGTGGGTTTGTTTAGTGCTTGTGTTCCAGAGATGTTCCCTGAAAGCTCCCACAAGTTGGCACCCTGTCTCTCCAATGTAGAGGAAACTACATTGAGAGTAATGGGCACAGTTGATGAGGTGTTTAGATGTGCAAGAAAATGTTTGCCGGATGTGGAAGGATTTTTTGGGACCATGGATGGAGATGAAGGGGGAGGTGTGGGCGCAGGTTTTACACTTCTTGTGATGGCAAGGCAAGGTGCAGGGAGTGGGGCGTGGTTTGGTGGGGGGACATGGACCTAATGAGGGAGTCATGGATGGAATGGTCTCTGCGGCATGCTGATAGGGGCGGGGAGGTGGCGGAAATGGCGGAGGATAATGCACTATATCCTGAGATTGGTGGGGTGGAAGGTGTGGATCGGGGGTATCTATCCTTGTTGTGGTTGGAGGGGTTGAGTTCAAGGGCAGAGGTGTGGGACATGAAGGAGATGCGCTGGAAGGCATAATTGATTTCAAGGGCGTAGGTGTGCTCAAAACAGGCAAGTCTGCATTTGGTCATGTGTAATGAGGCAAACCTGATTAGGGCACTTAAGATGAAGGAATTCTGAGTAGGCACTGACCATAATATGATAGAATTTGTCCTGTGGTTTGAGAGTTGGAGAAGCTGGAATCAGATGTAACTGTATTACAATTGAGTAAATGTAACACAAAGACATGAGGGAGGAACTGGCTAGAGTTGATTGGAAAGAGAGCTTTGCAGGGAAGATGGTGAGCAGCAATGGCAGAACTTTCTGGGGGTAATTCTGGAGACACAGCCAGAAATTCATCACAAGGAGAAGCACACTAAGGGAAGCACACTGAGGCCACCATGGCTAACAAGGGAGGTCAGGGAGAGCATAAAAGAAAAAAAACATACAATGTGATGAAGATTAATGAGAAGCCAAAGGATTAGAAATCATTTAAAAACTAGCAGAGGATAGCTAAAAATGCAAAAATGAGGCAGAATATGAAATATGAGAGTAAGCTAGTCATATAAAAGAAGATTTCAAGATTTTTTTAGGCATCTAAAATTTAACAGAGGCAAGTGTGGACATTGGACCACTGAAAATGAGGCTGGAGAGAGAGTAATAGGGAACAAAGAAATGGTATAGAAACTGAATAAGTACTTTGCATGAGTTTTCACAGTGGAAAGCGCAAGTAGCATACCAGAATTTCAAGAGAGTCAGGAGGCAGGTATGAGTGCAGTGGCCATCACTGAAGAGAAGGTGCTGGGGAAGCTGAAAGGTCTAAAGGTGGATAAATCACCTGAATTAGACAGACTACATCCCACAATTCCGAAGGAGACAGCTGAGGAAATTGTAGAAGCACTGGTGAGGACCTGTCAGGAATTACTGGAGTCAGGGAGGGTCCCAGAAGACAAGAAAATGGCTAACCCCTGTTTAAGAAAGAAGGAAGGTAGAAGACAGGAAACATAAACCAATTAGCCTGATTTCAGTCATTGATAAGATTTTCAAATCCATTGCTAAGGATAAGCTTGTGGTGTATTCGGCACTATTGAAAAGGTTGGGTCTGGAAAAGCACAGCAGGTCAGGCAGCATCCAAGGAGCAGGAGAGTTGATGTTTCAGGCATAAGTCCTTCATCAGGAATGTCCTGACATTCCTGATAAAGGGCTCATGTTCAAAATGTCAACTCTCCTGCTCCTCAGATGCTGCCCGACCTGTTGTGCTTTTCCAACATTACACTTTCTGACTCTTCCCCCATCTGCAGTCCTCACTTTCTCCTCCTTGGTTTACTAAGACATGCATGATAAAATATGGCTGAGTCTGCACAGCTTCATCAAGGGCGTGGTCATGTCTGACAAATTTGTTAGAATTCTTCGGACAGGTAACGAGCAAGTTAAACTAAGGACAGCCAGCGGACATGATCTATTTGGATTTCCGGAAGGCCTTAAACAAAGTATTGCATAGGAGGCTGTTAAATAAGACAAAAACCAATGGTGTTGGGGATAAGGTACTGACTTGGATAGAGGATTGGCTGGCTGGCTTGCAGAAGGCATAGGGCAGGTTTAAAGGAGTCTTTTTCAGGATGACAAACGGTGACCCGGTGGAGGGGTCTGTGTTGGGACCACTACTGTTCATGATATATGATAATAATCTGAACAAAGGAACTGAGGGCATTCTTGCTAGGTTTGCAAATAACACAAAGATATGTGGAGGGATGAGTAGTTTTGACAATGCAGGGAGGTTGCAGCTGGACTTGGATAGGCGAGGAGAGCAGGCAAATAATTGGGAGATGGAATGCAATGTGGAGTGTGAGGTTATGCACTTTGGCAGGAAGAATCAAGGTGGTGACTATTTTCTGAATGGGGAAAGGCTTCAGAAATCTGAAGCACAAGAGACTTGGGAATCCTAGTTTAGATTCTCTTAAGTGTAACATACAAGTTCAGTTGGAAGTTAGGGAGACAAGTGCAATGTTAGTATTCGTTTCAAGAGGGCTATAATGCACTGCTAAGGCTGATAGGACTCTGGTCAAATCACATTTGAAATATTGGGAGCAGTTTTGGACTCCATATCTGAGGAAGGCTGTGCTGGCATTAGAAGGATCCAGAGGAAGTTTACAAGAATGATCTCGGGTATGAAGGGCTTGTCCTGTGAGGAGTAGTTGAGGACACGGAGTCTGTGCTCGGTGGAGTTTAGAAGGATGAGAAGGATTTGATTGTAGCTTACAGAATACTGAGAGGCCTTGGATAGAGTGGATGTTGAGAAGATATTTTCACTAGTATGAGCGAGAGAGTAAGACCTGAGGACATAGCTTCAGAGTGGAGGGATGAATCTTTAGTACTGAGGTGAGGAGGAATTTCTTCAACCAGAGAGTGGTTAATCTGTGGAACTCATTGCCACCAAAGCTGTGGAGACCATGTCATTGAGTTTAATTAAGACAGAGATAAATATGTTCTTGATTATTGAGGGGATCAAAGGTTACAGGGAGAAGGTAGGAGAATGGGTTTGAGAAACGTATCAGCCATGATTGAATAGTGGAGCAGTTTTGATGGGCCAAATGGTCTAATTCTGCTGCTATGTCTGATGGTCTTATGGTTTAAGGATATTATTGTTTGCTAACTTTCAACATCAGCTACACATAACCTCTTGTTCTTGAAAATGTAGGTACATGTAGGATAAACCACTATAAATCGTAGGTTAGACATAAGTAATAGATCTTTACTTATTTGAGCATGAATATGTACAGAGGGACAGAATGACATATTTAAGAATTAATATTGTTAGTTCTTTGACTGTAATCTTAATTAGGTTTAAAAACATTCTTTGTTCTTTTACTGTAATCTTAATTAGCTTTAAAATGGACTGCAAGACTTCCTTGATTAATCTTTAAAAACAATTAAGTTTTATTAAAATAAATATTGAAACTGTCTTCTAGAAAAAAATTTAGAATTTATATCCTTTTGCAGTTTCTTGTTTAATCAGTAGTTAAGAAAGTCTTGTAATTATGTAACACTCTCATCATGCCAGAACATCCCAAAGTGCATCATAGCCAAAGAATTATTCGAGTTAAAAGGTAAAAGTAGCAATGTTATAGATTTCAATGTCTGACCCTCTAACAGTATTCCTGGCAAAATTCACCCTACAAGAGTTCCTACTATTACTCCTAGCTCATTATTGGAATATGAATTTCAAAGGTTCAAATGGTGTTCAGACCATCAATAAATGCACAAAAGAGCTGAATATTGTATAGCTCTTCTATTGCAGGGAAAATAATACATCAACTTTCTGGATACTTGAGAAGAAAAAGTAGTGACATTGATTTAATGATCTTCATATTATCAACTGTAGCACACAAATTAGTTGGAACAATATTTAATTGATTATAGTTCTGAAACTTCCTAATGACTCAATTGCTCACTGTGGAATTGAACTGTACAGATTCCAAGTTAGGAGGCCAGGGCATGTTGTTATTTGTTGGCTACAAGTCACATTTGATCTTGGTGGTTGGATCTGCTACTATATCTTTCAGCTCAAAAATATTTTTCTCACAAAGCTGCTGTAAATGCAAACTGTTAACAGCACAGTGGAGAAAATGGGGCATCTGTGAACTGAGTCAACAGAATAAGCAATCAGATTGAAGGATTAGGAAATTCATAGCACAAGGACTAAAAAGGAAGTGTGAATTATAGTGAGAAAATTCAATGTCAAATCAGAAAGAGAAATGAAGGACTGAATTTCCCTGTTTCCATGGTTATGGCTTGGGAGACGGAGAACCAGGATAAAAATGAGAGAATCTTGCATTGGAGTGGAACTATCTTGTCAGAGGCAGGATCTGACTGGCTTCGGTTACCTGCTGGCTTTGGCAGGTAGTTGATTTGTAGCTAATTAAGTTCAATTAAGTCCACACTTGATTTTAAATTGGTGAAGTTGCTGGGATCTTCCAGATGATAGAAAGGCATTCTGCTGAGGCTGGAACCTGCCATTGTGCAGACGCAGCCACAGCCTTGCAGTGACAAGTGAGAAGACAGCAAGGCCTCTTTTAATTCTACCCCATCAGACTGAACTGTGTCAGAGAGACGCAACTATGATCTCGGGCCATAACATGGAAGGATTTCCTCTGTAAGTAATCCTGCATTTTAGATTTTATTTAAAAATTTAGTTAATTTAGAAACACATATATTTAGCTGGCCTAACAAGGCCATTTTGCTTGAATTCAAGAACCATTTTGACTAGGACACTCATTATTTCAAAACACTGACAAGCCTTGTTATTAATCAGAAACCAATGAGTAATTGGAAAAAGCACCTCAATTAAGCTGTAATTAAAGAATAAGTAATTAATAATCATCAGTGAATAAAGGCTGTACTTTTCTTAATTTTTACTAATACATCTTAATAACTGGTTGTATTTTAAAAAATGGGGTTTATCCACATTGTGAGAGAGAGACAGGCTATAGAATTCAAAGGAACAAGATGCAGTCAGTCTAAAATGTTCCATTGTCTTATGTTTAAGGCAATTTATGCAACTAGGGAAGACCAATTAAAGTAAGCAGTATCATATTATGAGCAAACTGAGTTTTGACAATAACTTTTTAATTCAGGAGTTTTTATTCCCAAAGAGAAGTATAAAATAATGATTTCAAGTATGAAAATACATGCATAAAAGTTCTCCAGATGTTTTAGGGCAGTGTGGGTCTGGCCCACATCAGTTGGAGTTTAGATTACTCTGCAAGATGTGTCAGTTTAAGCATACCTGTTAATATGGAAACTTGTGGTGTTTGAACTCAAAGAAGGAAGAAATTTCCTGCCCAAAAGTCAGTTTTCAAGGACAGTTAGCAATATTTTCTGAGAATGAAAGCTTGGAGGTGTTTGTCTGAGGGAAGGAAGAGGATTTCCTGTCCACAAATAGGAATTGGATTCAGCCTGAAGTATATGATGAATATACCTTCATATTCCTTATTTTGTCTAGAGATTATCCTGTATTTCTGGAAACACCGTTTTATGTTTCTTCAGCATGAAAAGAGTATTTGGCTGTTACATGCATGAATGATTTTGTTTGATTATATTCAATAAGGCTTGACACTATTCACTAACACAGCATTTTGCTTTGTCCAGTGGTATACAGATGAACCTCGATTATCCGAATATCGGATTATCTGAAGGAGATCTTGAGGTCCCAATAGAAACATTACATCAAAGATGCGTTTCCAACAGTGATTGTGTCTTTTGTTTACAGTGATTAAATCGGCACCATCTCCAAATGACTGACCTCCCACCCTCTCTCTCTCTCTCCCCACCCTTTCCCTGGAGTTCTACAGAGGGGTGTAGCCTAAACCCCCCTTCCCCAGATAATTTCTCCAACATTGTCCTGTACAGGGCAAAGGTGGGACCTGTCAAAACGTTGCAGTTAAAAGTTGTGTATGTGTGTGTGCGCACGCACGCTATTTGGCGACTTACTCCACAAAGGCAACAGCAGTCTTGTTTGTTGCTGTCCAATCTGGCTGCCCAGACAAAGGGCAATGCTGGATGGGGATGGGGCATGGGGGTGGGGGGAAGCAGTGTTGGATGGGGGTGGGGGGTGGGCCAGTGGTGTGTTGAACGGTGTTGGGGAGTGGGTGGGGAGCAGGGTTGGGAGTGCACAGGGGTGGGGGCAGGGGAGCAGTGTTGGACGGGGAGTCGGGGTGGGTGGTGGTTTTGAACGGGGTTGGGGAGCACACTGGGGGTGGTGTTGAGTGGGTGGGGAGCAGTGTTGGACAGGGTTAGGGGCGAAAGGGGGGCAGGGTTGGGGGCGGGTAGGGGTGGGGTGTTGGATGGGGTTGAGGGGCAGGTGGGGGGGCGCTATTGGACGGGGTGGGTGGGAGCGGGATCTCGCACGCTGTGCACTGCTGCAGTGCCCTGAATGGGGAGCAGACTTTAAAAAACTCTGAGCCCCAGAGAAAAGGCATTTAATCAATTAACTGAATAATCGATTATCCAAATGAAATAGTGCCCTCCTGTCTGTATTTCTGTTGAAGCTGCAACATTTAAATTGCATAGATTGAAGGGATTAATTTGAAACTTTTAGTTTGGCCTGCATAATCAAACTGAACTAATCTAAGCTGCACCAACTCCCTTTTAAGACTGACACCTCTTCACATTGTTAGCCTGGCAGCTTTTGTTAGTGCAGCAGTGTTCAATGATTTAAAATATTCTTTTTTTTGTGTTTAGTCTGGTTCACTGATCCTTGTACACTTGCTTGATTTTAAGACTGTGGGTGGAGCGAGAGAGTCAAGTGGTTGACTCTATTTGCGACTTCCAGAAAGGATCTGAGCTGTGAAGACGTGTGTGTAAATTCCTGAAACATTCCTACTGGAAACATCTCTGCATTGCTCCTGAGGTAAATAGGTTCTGCAGAAAATGACACACTTACTGTTTGAGATGGACACAATTTTTCACATCAAATTCAAAGTTTGCTCGCTGAGCTGGTAAGTTTGTTCTCAGGCGTTTTGTCACCATGCTAGGTAATATCATCAGTGAACCCCTGATGAAGCCCTGGTGTTCTGTTTCACTTTCTATTTATGTGTCTTGGTCTGTTATGGTGGGTGATATCACTTGCAGTTCTTTTTCTGAAGGTTGGTAAATGGGGTCCAAATCAATATATTTGTTAATGGGGTTCTGATTTGAATGCCAGGCCTCTAGGAATTCCCCTGTGTGCCTTTGTTTAGCCTGCCCCAGGATGGATATATTGTCCCAGTTGAACTGTTGTCCCTCTTCGTCTGTGTGTATGGATACTAGTGACCGCTGATAATTTTTCAGAGATGCCCCTGTCTTGAAATGCCTTGCATTCTTATCGAAAGCCACCAGCTGAGCATTTGCTGAAGGTTATCCAACTGGACTTGCTGCTGATCAACTTGCCTTCCTTAATTAGCAGGTTCCCAAAGATTGCTTCTTAACCGTTCAGCTCTTGAAAGTAAATATGGTGTTCCTGTCGTGGTCACGTCAAGACTTTCTACTCTGATGAAATCTTAACTATCTCAGCAAAATGCAGGCCTATGACAGCAGAGAAAGGTTGAATTGTGAGGAAGAACAAGAGATGGAAAAGAAGGAAAAGTATCCAAAAGAACTAAAAGTTAGCAGTTTTAAATTTTCTCCAAGGAATTCAATTCCTGAAGGAATTAGGACTTGTAATGCTCATAATAACATGTGAACTATTGATTTTCAAATTCCATCGTCATTTTAAGACATTCTTGGACTAAAATTGTTTTAAATAGAGGGGAAAAAATTACACTGATTTAAAATGGCCTCAGCAATCAACAGATCACATTGTTTTCACAAAATCTGGGTAATCTAATGTCGAATAAAGAAAATTGGTTGTTTAGCTGAAACCGGTCAGGGTATCCTCCTCACCTAAATTGATTTACACCTGTATGATAGTTGTCTCATGTCTGAGATGAAAAATATTGCCTACAATTGTCAACCTTCAAAGCAAGGAACTCTATTTCCAAGAACTGCTTTTGACATAGTGGGTGAGATGGATATGAGACTGGGATCAGCTAAAGAAAGTTCATTCTCCAGTGAGTAAGTGACCAGTGACAAAGCTACTTAAAAAGAAACAACAAGACAATAAGAATTTAAAGGACAACTAAAATAATCATTACTCCTGAGGACATGACTTCAATTAAGCAAACTTGTCCCTGGCTAATATTGTTATTCTCAAGGATATTCTAAGGACAGTAAAAAGTACATTTCTTTCATCTTCCTTTTTGGATTGGGTATTATCCCTTTTTAACATTGTACTTGAATGTGTATATGGTTGACAACACGTCTGTTATTTTTCTCAGGCTTAACAGATAATGTAATTGTGCTTTCTTTCATTCAAGAAAACCTTTTAATCGGTTCCTTTTTGTTTCTGGTGCATCAGTTTTCACAGTGGAAGACACCAACAACATACCAGAACTTCATCAGAGTCAAGGGCCAGAGTGTAGTGGCCATCACTAAGGGGAAACTGGAAGGTGTGAAGGTGGATATATCACCTTTAATGAGATAATCTACATCCCAGGGATCTGATGGAGACAGCAGAGATGATTGTGGAGGCTCTGGGGGTGGCTTTTCAGGAATCATTAGAGTTAGGAAGGGTCCCAGAGGGCTGAAAATGGCTAATGTAACATTTCTGTTTAAGAAAGGAGGGAGGCAAAAGTAGGAAATTACAGCCAAGTTAGCCTAACCTGGATCCAAGGTAAGATTTTAGAGTCTATTATTAAGGATGAGATTACAGAGTACCTAGAAGTGCTTCATTGCAGGTTGGAATGTTTAACTGTCTATTACCATTCATGACTAGATATATCAGGACTGCAAGAGTTAGACAGATCTGTTGGCTGTATAATCATTTAGCTCTGTCTCTCTCCTTGGTGAATAAGCTGTTTGGTTCACAAGCAGTCCTGTTTGAAAGCTTCACCAGGTCGATATCTTATTTTCACTTTTGCTTGGTGCAGTTCTGGTCATCCCCACCGACACTCTTCACTGAATCAGTGTTAATCCCCTGGCTTGATGGTAATGGTAGAGTTGGGTCACGTGGTTGTAGATTGTGTTGGTTTCCAATTTGGTTGCTGCAGATGGCCTTGATGGATATCCAGTTTCCTTTTTGTTTGAAGTCTGTCCCATTTAGCTCAGTGGTGGTGCCAGACAAATTGAGTGTATTTGTCATGTGAAGATGAGACTTTGTCTCCACAAGGACTGTGTACTGGTCATTCTTACTGCTACCATCATAGACCGTTGTATATGTAGCAGACAGGTTGTTTAAAACTTAGGTCAAGTAGGTTTTCCCTCTTGTTGGTTCCCTCACCATCTGCTGTAGACTCAATCTAGTAGTTAGATCCTTTTGGACTTGACCAGCACATTCAGTAGTGGTGTTTCTGAGCCACTCTCAGTGATGGACATTGAAATCCCCAACCAGATTACACTCTGTGCCCTTGCCAGTCTCAGTGCTTCCTCCAAGTGCTGTTTAACATGGAAGAGAACTGATTCATCAGGTGGGAGGGAAGGTTGGTGGTGGTGATACATTGTAATCTCCAGAGGTTACCTTGCACTTGTTTGACCTGATGACATGAGACCTCATGGGGTCCAGACTGATTATTAAGGACTCTGAGGGAAGCTCTCCTTTTATGTACATCACTGTGCTGCCAGTGGAGTCTGACATTCCCAGTGATGGAGATGTAAGATATGATTCTGTGAGGATGACCATGTCAGGTTGTTGCTTGATGAGTCTGCAAGTCAATTCTCCTAATTTTGGCACTTGGCCCAAGAGGATTTTGCAGGGGCAACTGAACAGTTTGGCCATTGTCATTTCTGGTGCCTTCGTTAATGCCAGGCGGTCTTATTGGATATATTTCCATTTCTTTCTAGTGTTCAATATTACTGAATTGGCTTACATGGCCATTTCAGAAGACAGTTAAAGGAAGGCCACATTGCTATGGATCTGGAATCATTTCTTGGCCAGACAAGGTAAAGATGACAGTTTCCTTCATTTAAAGGACATGAGTGAACCTGATGAGTTTTTTTTTCACAATTTATAATGCTTTCATGGTCATCATTAGATTTTTAATTCCAGATTTTTATTGAATTCAAATTCCACCATCTATCATGAAACTGTCTCTGGCAATGCAGGGACTACTATCACAGGTAAACTCCATCTCTATTTAGGTTGGACTCATCGACTCAATGAAAAGTGATTTTGATGTGTGCAAGTTGGAGTTTAGGGTATCCCCACCCTACAGATGCACCTCAGTTAATTTTAGTTACTCATGTTACAATAATGACTGTCATACAAAAGAACATCATTAACTGGGATTTTTTTTTAATGTCTTGAGGCCATGAAAGTCACCAGAGAAATGTAAAATTGTTTTTGCTTTCTATTCATGAGTAGGGGGAGCCTGTTCCTAATTTCCATCACTCTCTTGGTGAAAATATCTTTTTACGGATTTCATCTCAACCACTTGTTCATCACCCAAACTTATGGTGTCTGCCATGAAGAAAAGATTCTCCTGATCTACGCTATCCATGCTGCTTATTTTGTACACCTCAATCAGATCCCTCCTCAGTCTCCCCAGCTCCAAGGAACACAAGCCTCAGAGACTGGATAGGCTGGATGTTTCATCCCAGACAACATTCTGGTGAATTTTCTTTGTACCTCTCCAGTGCAATCAAGTCCTTTTCAATAGTGTGGTAACCAGGACAGTGTACAATACTCCATCTGGGGCTTCATCATGTTTTATAAAGTTGTGACAAGACTTCCTTCCTTCTATATTCTACACCCTGACTAATGAAGGCAAGCATCCTATATGTTGTCTTCACCATACTGTCTACCTGTGGTGATGCCTTCAGGGTTATATGGACTTGTATGCCAAGGTCCCTTTGTTCACCAGTACTACGTAGGGAACTACCATTTATTTGGTATATTCTTCCCTTATTGGACCTACTAAAATATATCTCCCCAATTGCTGTTTTTGAGCTGTTAGCCTACCTTAAAACTTAGGCTACCTACTACCAGATTGGACTTTATTGGGAGGCATTCAATAAACAAAGAAATGCATTCACATATTATTTAGACTATACATTCTCCAGGGTACATGACCTGTGTCAAAGAGCAAAAGAAAGTCCCAGTTAAATCTAAACCAATTTGGATTAAAGTTAGGAAAATTCTTACAGGAGGTGTTTCCTGATTATCCAAAACTGTGTCCAAAGTAGCATTTTCATTGCCTCTGGAAGTCTTTGTGCAAAATTCTGTTGGATGTAAATGTCTGGGGCTAGTGGAAAGGCACCTCCATTTTCCCAGGCCCATGAAGCTCTGGTGACTATCTGTCTGTGGAAATATTTGACCTGTGCCACCCTAATGTCACTCTGAGTAAGTAAGCTAATCAGCAGCAATCACTCCAGTTTCCTGGAGGTCAGGGAATTGTTACCTGGAATTTGGACACCTGACCAAAGCAGTCTTTTGCAGGTTCCACTGGGAACTGTCTGAACCCATTTCGGTCCTCATATGTTTAAAATTGATGAGATATATTACAGAAGGTCAACTTATTCAAACTAATTTTGAAATCCAAAATTTTGGCATTATTTATTATAACCATGAATATTCTGACCATCTGGCACTTCTTAGGCAGAATGAAACAGCTTTAATTTCAGATTCAAAAAATGAAATACTATTGTGCTGGAAAAAAAGGCTTCTCGACATGTAGGGGAAGAATATCAAGCAATGAAAGAGCAGAATTTGCTCGTGTTTGCAAATTATAATATCCAGGCAATGCAAATGTGAAAAATGAAAACAAACTATTTGTGAAATGAGATAACCTAACATTAAAATTCAAACCTGTCAAGGTGAATTTGGACTTATACTAGGATGTAGAACTGAGAGTTTTCGATATTCTTCCACTTTTTTTGTGCCTTGTGTACTATTCTGCTCCAATGAAGAATAGGAGACTGTTCATATCAGTGGCAGGAGATGAATTAGTGCTGATCTTGTGTGTCTGCACCTGCATCAAATTTCAAGCCTGCTACTTTTGGGGTGACCCATAATATCTCTTCAATACAGTACTGATATCAGTCATGATTGAATGGGGGAGTAGATGTGATAAGCTGAACAGCCTAATTCTGTTCCTGTATCATATGATCTTATAATGTGGCTTGGAGGTGCCAGTGTTGGACTGGGGTGGGCAAAGTTAAAAATCACACAACACCAGGTTTATAGTCCAACACATTTATTTGGAAACACTAGCTTTCGGAGCACCGGACTATAACCTGGCATTGTGTGATTTTCAACTTTGATCTTTTGGTAGACTATTATAGTTTTATGGGTAACGGGGTGAATTTTAATATCCAGGAATGAGTGAGAAACTCCGGAATCCCACCCTAGCCATTGATTTCTGTTTGGAATGAGGTGTGGGTGTCTCAGATGACCAATTTACTCTCAAGACACAACTATATGCCAAGAATATCTTTTATAGGTCTATACTCTGCTATGTGAAGAGAGCACTTATTTTTAACAGAGTTATGATTATTTTTGGGACTTGAGAATCCTGATGGGTGAAAAAAGATGAGAAGGACTTGACACATGAGGTCAATGCATTTAATGGGACTGCAGTTACTTGAATATGCACTTGAAGGGCCTCAAGACAATGGACAAAGAACTCAAAGACTGAATTTGTCTGGGTCGTATGCTATCGACCAGAAAAGACACAATGGACCTAGTTTTCTCCTTTGCAGTAAATGTCTCTGATTTTATGATCTCATTGTCCTAAATCAGAAAGAGCAGAGCAAGGCCTGACAAGCTAAACCTGCTATGTCAGAACTTCCCGCTCCACAACTTTCCATTGATTTCCATTTCCATGGCCCCCCACTCCCCTGGAATCTTTTACTCACCTTCCACCCTTACAATACCCTATTTCTCTTATCATCAAACTCCAAATCCTCAACATCCTAAATATTTTTAATGAACCTGTTTTGGACATGCCCTTGAGACCAGTGAGACTTAAACTCTAACCTTATGCCTTGGAGGTAGGGTCACTACCCTTGTGTTACAAAGCTCCCATAGCCTCCTATGTTCGAGGCATCTGGTTCCTGGTTGCTTTCTCATCAAACAAGCAACCAATCTATCAAAACATTTCCAGGTATCTCCATTCTGAAATTCTGTGTGTTTGTACATTCTACTTGTGTCTGCATGGGTTTCCTTTGGGTGCTCTGTTTTCCTCCCACAGTCCAAGGATGTGCAGGCTAGATGAAATGGCCATGTTAAATTGTTAACTGTTCAGTGATGTGTAGGTTGGGTGCTTTTGTCAGGGGTTAAATGTAAGGGAATGGGTCTGGGTGGGTTACTCTTCTGAGGGTTGGTGTGGACTTATTAGGCTGAAAGGCCTATTTCCACACTGTAGGGATTCTATGACTCCAAGTAAGTATACAGGACTCCAGTGAAGTACTAAACCATGCTCCGTGATTGCCTGTACTATAATGCAGAATGTAAGGAACGGCTTAATTCTTTCGAATAGAATCAAAACAATTTTCCTGATTTTCTGACTAGCTTTCATCTTTGATCAAGATGTGAAGGTGCCAGTGTTGGACTGGGTTGGACAAGGTCAAAAGTTACACAATACCAAATTATAGTCCAACGGGTTTATTTGAAAACTTTAGCTTTCAGAGTGCTGCTCCTTCATCAGATGCTCTGAAAGCTAGTGGTTTTCAAAAAAAACCAGTTGGTCTGGAACCTGGTGTCATGGGATGTTTGATCTTTAATCAATGCCACTAAAATAGATCAGTCGATTGGTTGTAGGACCTTTTTGTATACAAAATGAGTGGCATTTTGCTGACAAAATGAAATTACTCCTTTTACAAAAGTAATTAATTTGATTTAGCTCAATTGAAAATGTTAAAGACTGGTGGTGCATTGACAGTGTCACAAAGAGTAAAGAATGCAAAGCTTGAATCTCAAGCTGGGTTGAGAAACCATGTTGGGGTGAAGCTTATTTTAGCTTAAAGGTATGCCTAATTCCCTGTTGTTTCCTGAACTTCCAGTATGGAAGTCATGCAAAATAAATGGTTAACTTGATGATAAACTGTATGGAATGATTGCATCATTTAACTACAGAGATCAATAAATTTCCCTTTGCTAACTCCTCTTAGTATTTAATAAAATGGTAGAAGGAACTGAAATCACTGTATAAAAACATTAATTTGAATATGAAAAGTGACCGGTTTTTACATAAGTGCTGGCAATTCTGTGATTCAACTGAAATTCATGTGAGCTGACGAACATACTATCTTGCTAAAAGATGTAGGACTGTACTATGTTTGCCTGATAGTAAACTGATGGCAAGAAATTTAGGAATCCTTTGAACTGAGCTAATTATTTTAGAAATGTGGCTTATTATTGCTAGCTCAGTGATGCCTATCAACAATGGACACAAGAGTTCAATGGATGCTGTTGCCCATGATTGAAAGCAAATTAGCAAACTGTAGTGCATGACGTTTGACAGCTGACATGTAACAAATCTGGAAATTATTACATCTACCACCAATTCATTATTGTGCAGTTCAAAGGCTAAAAGTCATTAATGTGTGCAGAAGTGAAGTGAAGCATCTTGTTAGAATATTTACATTTATTTGCAGGTGGGGTATACTTATAAATATCACTGATTAGGGATGAAACATTTTGAATGTGATACTAATAGAGCTGTGTAATATGGTTTACACTCCACAATGCCATACTGAAAATTTGAATTCAGTTTTAATAAACCCAGAAGAGTTGCATTAATAAATTTGACCATGAAGCTATTGTTAAAATCCACTTGATTCAATCACGTTCTTCAGAGGATACCTGTTTTGCCTTACCTCAACTATCCCATATTTGACCCCAGTCCCACGCCAACATGGTTGACGCTTAACTATTTTCTGAAGTAATGGAACTAATCTCTAATTTATATTAAGCATTTAGAGGGGATAAGCAGATCAGCCATGACTCTGCATTGAGTTGGAAAACCAAGCAATATGCAAACAGGAATAGTCCATTCAATTCCTCAAATTTGTTCCACAAGTTATTCTATGGGTCTCAGCTTCATCTGTTCACCTTAGTTCTGTCATGTTCATCACAAATATATCCACCTCAGTACTGAAGTCGTCATTACACCTAATCCCAATAGCTTCTTAGAAAGGAAATTCCAAACTTTTCACCAACGTTTATGTGAAGAAATGCTTTCTGTCATCACCCCTGAAAGGCTTCTCATTTAAGAAACCAGTGGTACAGAAGAAAAGGCTAGTTTTATGTCTGCTTGTTTTTTTTGGAGGACGACTGCCAATGTTTCCAGTTCAGTTATTCAACCAATTAATCTTGAAAATTATTATTGGATGTTTGCACTACACTTTCAGCCATTGCATTGCAGTTGATTTTTTAAAAATGCTGCATTAATATTTCTTTCATTGTGTCACCACTGGTTCTCTTATCAACCGCCATGAATCTGTGTTCTCTGATCATTAATGTGTCTGCCACTGGAAATAGTTTTTCCTTACTTACTCTTGCAAAACCCTTCATGATTGTGAACATCTCTATCAAATCTCTCCTTAATCTTCTCTAACAGAAGAACCACAATTTCTCCATTTAACAGAAGTCTTTATAAACTTTGACGCAATTTTTGTAAATCTTTACATTCTGACTTTGGTATTTTCCTACAATGAGGTGCCGAGAATTAACTGTGGCATATTGATTTTTATACCACAGGATCTTGGCAGACTGGATTATTGTGACATGCCAGAGTTTGCTGCATAACAAATTATCAAAAAGGTCACTGAAGCACCATTCAAAGAGAGAGGTCTTCATAATTTTATCCTAAAAGCAGAAAGAAGCATGAGGGTGTGAGTTCATAACTGTGTTGGCACTATAGGATTTCCAATGCTGCAAACAGATATTTAAATGGCTCTGTGAAGGCTATGACTCAACCAGAAAATTTATCATTCACTTACTGTGTGGTTAGTGTGTGACCATGCACAAAGCATTCAATTAGTTGATGCCTACTTTTCTTGGCAACAGCCACCATGGTTTTATCCTGCTCCAGTTGACTATATTTTCACCCTGTTTGTGGCATCATAAAGAACCACAGACTTGTTTCTTACTAACAAAGGTTACCCAGTTTAGCGATTACTGATGGCACGTGACATCCTCTACCACCCAATCACACATACACTGCCAGGCTGTGGCAGAAATATCATGGAAACAGCTATTACCATTCCGAAACAATTGTTCTGCTGTGTAGCTCACTGAAGAGGAATGTTACGTGCCTAAACTTGTCTCCAAATATACCATGAGAAAACAAACCAAAGAACTGTGGATGCAGGAAATCTGAAACAAAAACAGACATTTCCAGAGAAACTCAACAGGTCTGGCAGCATCCATGGAGAGAGAAGCAGTTAACATTTTGTGTTCTGTGACCCTGATAGTATGATGTTCTCTTCCTGGCTCTCCATTAAGCTGAAGTTCTTTCCACCAGGCCTTCGGCAAACAACTCGGGAGAAAGAAGGAGCTGTGCGTTCTTGGCTGAGACTCCACACTTCCATTCATTTTGATGAAACAGGTGCATATAAGGGAATGCATTGTTTTATTGACAGTTTTTATTCTTACTGCCATCTTATCAATAACTTTGTTTATTTGCATAAGATAGTTAACTATTAATTGCTTATAGTTCATGTTATAATACTTTAAAGGTGTGGTTGATTGAAATTTTTTGCAGGTTTATAGTAACAGCAGTTTTATACAAACACTTATGGATATGTTTTTTTAAGCTTCTTTGAACTTAACTGTTGTTAATTGGTTCATTTGATTTTGTACAGTGTGCCAATTTGGTGAATGGGCATGGACATGCTAAATTGGCATGGAGGGCCTAATGAGTTATTGACGTTTGGTGGGAATATTAGCTGGCATAAGGCACATGGGTCAAATCTAGGGAAGTTCACTTGCACCCTCCACTAGCACAGAGATATTCATCCCAGTGGGTGCACTATGTAGATTCAATTCACTAGGGTCAAAATTTGGTGAGTATATCGATGACTTGGCTCCATGGCTGGTGGAGGAAATAATGGTCAAGTATTCTCAGAGGATCAGGCCCCTGCTGACCTTTATCCACAGGAAAATAGGACTCCGAAGTAGAAGGAGGCTCTTTTGCCAGTGATGAAAAGTTTATGCTTGAAACATCAACTCTCCTGCCCCTCAGATGCTGCCTGCCCGGCGGTGCTTTTCCAGCACTACACTTTTCGACTCTTCTGCCAGTCAAGCCTGGTCCACCATTCGATATGATCATACTTTATCTGGTTGTGGTCTCAAATCTAATTTCCTGGCTGTAATCCACAATGATAAATCCATTGACGGCTAAATGCAAGTTAGCAAGATTATACATTTCTTAAAAAAACCTCAATTCACTCTGATACTCACCATATTCCAAGTTTCACACTCATGGGATCGCCACCTAACCTTTAAAGTTGTAGCTCCTGTTGATTTATGTGGGACACCAGAACATTGCAGATATAGCTGGGACATAGCTGAGAGTTTAAATTCATATTTTATATTTGTCTTCACCAAGGAAGCAGATGTTACCCAGACTATTGGTGACAGAGGATGAAACTCAATCACTAGGAAGGTTCTAAATTGAAAAGGAAGGGATATTGGATAAGCTGTTGGTATTTTAGAATTGACAAGGTACCAAGGCCAGATGAGATATATCCAAGGATTTTGAAGGAAGTACACTCATCAAGCTGACCAAAGTAGTTGCCTCAGGGGATTTTGGATTGTGTTCAGAATTCTACCTTTCATAAAAATAGTTGCCACCATTCTGTTACCCTTTGATGTTCCACTGACTGTAGTTACAATGTCAGCCAGATGAATCTCATAGAATATGATTCCCTAATTGGGGCTGTCAACCTGGTATAATTGGGGAGTCTTGGCTGACAAATATAAACAGGAGTGTTGGGAGTTCTGTTCACTCTCGGAGCCAGCTCTAAGCTAGCCAATATCAATATTGGCATTATTGACTTTATTCCCAGAATAGTTATGAGAGGTTTATGATCTTTTACTAGCATGAAGGTTAAACCCAATATAAATTCATGAAAGTTTTTGATAACACAAATAATTCTCAGCACTTCCTCTTCTGCTTGTGTGTAGTTCAGTTCACTCTTTGTGAATATATGTAACACAAATCCTAGGAACTTATCATGGCTGTCACCAAGATAGGCTTGTGGGTGCAGTTTATGTTAGAATGAATGAGTAATGTATCACTGGTCAAATGTCATGATTTGGCGATGCCGGTGTTGGACTGGGGTGCACAATGTTAAAAATCACACAACACCAGGTTATAGTCCAACAGGTTTAATTGGAAGCACACTAGCTTTTGGAATGCTGTTCCTTCATCAGGTGAAGGAGCGTCGCTCCGAAAGCTAGTATGCTTCCAATTAAACCTGTTGGACTATAACCTGGTGTTGTGTGATTTTTAACCCTGGTCAAATGTGTCTTGCATGCACCTGACTATGCCTCAGACTTTTCCAATTTCAAATTTTCTTCAACCATTTGTAGTGGAGAAAACACCATTGCAAATACAAACAGAAATCATGAGCAATACTGGGTCAAGAAATTGGTCTAACCTTGCAATATACTGATTATTCTTCATGCCTTATGTGAATATGCATTTCTCCAGCAATTATGCCTTGTTAACTAATCTCAAAGATGCTGTACCCATTCAATGGCTGATCAAGAATGGAGAATAGTTTGGGATTGGTTCCAAAAGGAAAAGGGATTCACTTAAATATTGTACAGTATAACAATGACATAAATTTTCAAATGTTAAATTGACATTAGGGATCTTCTCAGTAGACAACTTGCAATCTAAACTACAAAATAGTACTTGCTCAATGTTGCTTTTGATGTACTTGTTACAATAAAATTCTTAAGATGTGGAATCTGTTGTGCGATCCTTCTAGTCATTTGAAGTTGAAGTATCTTTTGTAAGTGTTATTTGTCTTTACAAGAATTATATCAGAAGCAAGAAGATTTGTTAACATGCTGTACATTTTACAGCTAATTTTCATTAGAAAATTACATTCCTGCACTCAAGAACTTTCTTATGTTGAGTTTTGAATTTATCAATTCAGTTTCAATGTTACATGCTCTGAAAGATATATTGAAAAATGGGCATATGAATTGAATGTATCTTGTATATTCTGGCCTACTAATGCATCTCATAAAACAGTCATATTGTTCCATGTCCAAATTCAACAGTGATACAACAAACACTCAACTGTGGCTGATGTCAACAGTAATCAGAATTTTATGCAAGTATACTGTCCGTGCAAGGTGGACAAGATTCAACACAGTGTTAATGATAAAATCTTTTGATTTACAGTTCTCATCGAACAAATTCATTTCAATCAGCCTGGCTGGTGTTTCAAACTGTCCATGAAGTTGGCAAAGCTATAGTACCAAGTTCTGCTACTTGTGTTTACAGCAATGGAATTACATGAACATTTCACACCAGCTTGACTTCACAACATGAATGATGTGGGTTATGGCGAGATGTGAAATCGAATCAGATGAGAATTTTGGTTAGGCCTGTTCCAATATTAGGATCACCTTGCTCCATCTTTTATGCTTTTCACAAACAGTATGACATGATTTTCATTCATCAGTGGCAAGATGCTAACTAATAGAGACCAACGTTTGTTAAGTATCCTTTTAACGGCACTATTTGCCTCCTGGAATATTCAGACTCCTATCTTACCAACTTTGCCTAATGAGTTAATTATTGGGAAGATTTGACAAAGAAACCAGAATTCAGCTTGCTCCAAAGGACCTCCATGATGTTTGTCACAAAACCACAGCCATAGCACAATCCATGGGTGCCACCCGCATATACCCTTTATCCATGGACATTGGCATCCAGCAACTGCCAACCTATCATCGCCATCCTGGCATTTCCCTAATGTACTACAACATGCTCTGGAAGAAGCATTTGCAGGTGCACTAGCAACTATTGCCATGGGCCTGAATCTTGCCAGGCTTGTCTTTGGGATTTGGGGTTGTAAGCTCTAGTCAAGAACAGAGCACACTTGTGAAGAGGGTAGTGGAATTTGGAAAAGGGGATTCAGTAAAGCACAGGATGGGCATAATTAGTGATCAGGAACACTCCACCTTCAAGGGAGGGGACAATAAATTACCATACCAGTCATACTTACTTCTTATACCAGGATTGGGTAGGAAAGGTAGGCTGGTGCAGGTGCATGTAAATGGGTTGAAATGTGAAGCCTGTGGGGATAATGGAAAGGGGTTCTAGGAAGGGGATATGTGGGGATCAGGCTGAGGATAGAAGTCACCAGAACAGGAATACTCACTGTCATTTTCCATCATGCTAAAAATTGAAAGTAATTAGTGGGGAAGAGAGTGGCTGTGACCACACACAGCGTTAATGGTAAATCACACAACACTGGGTTATATTCCAACAGGTTTATTTGAAATCACAACCTTTCGGAGTGTAACCCTTTCATCAGGTGAAGTGAGGGGGAAGCACACAGTCTCAGAATTTATAGGCAGAGAGATCAAAAGATCATTCAAATGGTGTGAGTGGAGTGTCAAGTAATAAGTCTCTGCAGGTGACCAAGAGTGTTAGACAGTGTGTGAGTGAAAGTGTCAACAGCTGAATAACAACTGAAGGGGTGACCTCTTACCCGGTTAAAAGAGGCAGAGAGACAATTGCAAAGATTTAAAAATAAGGTGGTGCTTGAGACAAACCAAATGACTGGAATAATCTAATAGGTATAAGAGTCATATGCTGAGGGTCTAACCAAAGTTCAAGGTAATTTAAAACTCTACAAACTAATTAAGGTAGAGAGATCACAGCAAATTATCAAGGTGATGATGTCAAAACAGGACAATAAGGAAGATTTTACAGACACAGAACATGGTGGGGTTCCATGTAGCACGATATGAACCCAAGATCAAGGTGATGGACGTTTTCATTGGTACAGAGCTTGGCTATCCGTTTCTGCTCAGTAATTCTACGTGGTTGTGTATCTCGAAGGCCACCTTGGAGGATGTTTACCCGAACATCAGAGGCTGAATGACCTTGACCACTGTTGTGTTCCCTGACTGGGAAGGAACATCCCTGACTGGTGATTGTTGTACAGTGTCCGTTCATCCATTGTCATACCGTCTGCTTGGTCTCGCCAATGTACCTTGCCTCAGGGTATCATTGCCTACAGCGTATAAGCTTGACAACATTGGCTGAGTCACATGTGTATCGGTTGTGTACGTGATGGGTGGTGTTCCTATGTGTGATGGTAGTATCCATGCTGATGTTTGGGCATGTCTGGCAGAGGTTACCATGACAGGGTGATATGGTATTGTGGTCGATGTTATTCTGAAGGCTGGGTAGTTTGCTGTGAATGATGTTTGCTGTTTAAGGTTTGACGGTTGTTTGAAGGTGAGAAGTGGGGGCATAGGGATGATCTTAACTAGATGCATATCATCGTTGATGACACGTTGAAGGCTGCGAATAACATGGCATAGACACACACAGGATGTGACCAATAGTGTACCCTTCATCGTCCCATACCTCCCCGAATGGGGAAACTATGCCATGTTCTTCACAACCTTCATCACTGCCTTATCTACTTGGCTTGCTGCCATCAATAATCTATGGACATGCACATCCTCTGGTTCTTCGTATATTCTAAAGTCCTACCATTTATGTCTACTTCCTTGTTTTGTCAGTCCAATAGGCAGCAAATATTGATCATTGAGTTTCTAAAGGGATGGATTATTGGACACAGGATCATGGATTGTACAGAACATAAACACACTCCCTGCCCATCCTGCAGCACTGACTCTCTTTGGACTTTGCAATTCTCTGGCATAACGAGTGCTGAACAACACAGTGACAGCTATACCCTTGCACACACAGAGATCCAAACATCAGGGATGTTGAACAAAGATGGATAAAGGTTTCATAATAACCCAATACCATCTGTGTGTATTGTTCCTCCACTTCCAAATGGTGCAGTAAGATCTCAGCAGTGTCTTTCTTCAGTGGAGCTTCATCTGTGACTAAGAAGTGCTGCTGGGTGGTGTAAAAATGCAATTTGCACCTGAAACCACACTCAAGTTAAAATCAGGAACGTTCATGAATAAACTCAGAGTGACATACAAGCCATTTTCACCTCTGCCACCAAAATGCCTTCAATATTTTTGCTTCTTTATCTCCTTCCTGCTATTTATTAGTGCATTCCCTGGGCCCACATCTGTGATAGAGCAGGTCAGCTCATCTATTGAACCCCTCAGTCCTGGAGGCATGGTAAGGTAGCCCTAAAGGCACAAGTGTTTCGATGGGCTAGGCATGCTGACAGTCTTCTTGCCAGACGCAAGTTGACATTTTTGGCTCCAATTTCCAAGCGCTGGAGAGAGGCCGACAGGTTGGAAGTGGAAGGCCCAGTCACCTCTGCAGTGTCCTGAGGGGACAGTGGGGTGTGGGGGGGGGGGGGGGGGAAACGGTGTGTGGGTCCACATCCTGTTGGGCACTTCCTCAAACCACCTCATCGCCTTGCAAGGAGGGGCCATTTGAACTGGGGTCAAAGTTCCCAAGAACGTTCAGTCCCCAGAACTACTGGCTGGGCTGATACAGGGAGTGTGCCTGGGAATTCAGCATGAGATCCAGAACCTGAATCTCTACACCCCACTACCATTACAGCAGCCACTAACCAGCCCATAGAGGCAACCGGACAGCCATATGATACTCTGTGCTGTGTAAATTCATAGAGATCCCTTAGAAAGTACAAGGAATATAACTCCGTTAATTCTTCATGCGATATTTTGAGTGACATCAGTCTTTTAGCAGGTTCTTTTGTACTGTTGGATTCTGTTCAGTATCTATAAATGCCCTTCGACATGACTACTTCATCTAAATGAAGATTATGAAGCCCAGTTGCATGAACTTTTCAACACACTCATCTATAAGAATATTTATTATATTTTGATGCTCAAATTGTAATTGAGCCATTAAGGACCTTGACAGTGATGAAGTGTCACATTGTGTGCATATTTAGTATTCACATGAAGAGCAACAAAATAAATCAAGAAATAAAAACTGTCGAGATTTTGCATTTATTGACTATGAACATTCTAAAATATAGTCCTGAATCACAAAGCATCATTATCTCTGTGTCATTGACATTAAACATTCCTGTTAAAATAAGAAATAGATATACCTTCACCTTCAGTGTTTTGAATTGGGTGTCATTTGCAACTCCTTTTCAGACAACTCTTTCCACTGAATGGCTAACACAATTTTCTTCAGCTTCAAGTATGCTTGCTTAGTTTTCAGATGCATGCTAGGTTTTCATCTCCTGAATTGTATTTTTTTATTCCCCATCCTTGTTTGAAAAGCAAAGAATATGCATGTGGTTGAAAATTTAATTCATTCAGTTTGTTTCTCATCAATAGTGAGAGATGATACTAACATCTTATAACCCCAACTAGCATTCGTAAAACTGAAGTTAGTAAAGGTCAAAGGAAAGCTCTTTGGAGAGAAACACAAAGGGAAATAGCTGTAATTATTGAAGGCCAATTATCATCGTCTCAGGAACTCGCAATAGCAGTTCCTAAAGGAAACATTCTTCGTCTGACCACATTTGTCTGCTTTATTATTGATCAGTCTTCTACTGTAAAGTCAGAAGAAAGACTGTTCACAAAACATCCCCAAAGTGTAAACATTCATTCATAACTTCCCTGGCCATGAAGCAATCCAAAGGAGAAAGTGAAGACCGCAGATGCTGGAGATCAGAGTCGAGAGTATGGTGCTGGAAAGGCACAGCAGATCAAGCAGCATCCGAGGAACAGGAGAGCCTGTCATTCCTGATGAAGGACTTTTGACAAAACTTTGGGTTTTCTGCTCCTTGGATGCTGCCTGACCTGCTGTGCTTTTCCAGCACCACACTCTTGACTATAAAGCAATCCATACCAGCTAACCGCTAGATGAGTATTCTGATAGACTTTGAAGGTTTATGATTTCAGTTACCCAAAATAAGCGGTTGACTATTTATAAGGAATTTACAGACTCTTTATCGATTTTAAGAAGCAGCAGTGTAGATGCGATGCATCATTTAATTAGGCAAGAAAGGAAATATTTGACATGTAACAAATGAGAATGCTTTACTAATCCTGAAGCAGAAGTTGGACTACCAAACATTGCAAGTATTTCTCCTTGTTTTATTGTTCTGGCCCCACTTTCTCAATATTGAATTCGCAAGTGTGCATTTCTGGATCCAGGGTGATGGTACAGACCATAGGATCATAGAATCTCTACAGCGATCCCTACCCAATTCATTCTAGATTTTAAAATCTTCATCACAACTGCACAGGTATGCACTCCTCTTCCTGAGTAAAGTGCAGCATAACCAGGACTGTTTCATATCTCACATTGTTGTATAATTGTTTGTTGGTGCAGGTGATGCCTAGGTCATTTACTCATCTCTTCTCCATGTGTGAACACCTATTTATTCTGGCTTTATTCCCCACTTTGAGCTCCCTGGTTTTTTCATTTTCCTTTTTCATTTCATCAAGCTGTTAGATTTTTCCCTCTCTTCTTCCTAGTTCCACATTGAAACTGCCCTATCAACTTCTGGAAACTTTGAGTCCTTGATTGGTTACGATATGTCCACAAACAGCAGAAGATTTGGCATGGATTTAAAATCCAGCCCTTCCTTTATCTGTACCCATCTGTCAGTGTTTCTTATTATGAATCTTCTCCTTTAGCCTTCAATTGTCCCCACTGAAAACCCTTGCCACATTACTTTTTACCCCCACTCACCAGATCACAATAACCATTTTCTTTCTACATGTCTGAGACCAGCATTTTAATTCATTTCATCATGCATTCCCTCATATTAGTGCCTTCACATGTAATGATCATTTTTGGGCAATCTTGTCTAAAAATACAAAGGTGTGTGTGTGTGTGTCTGTCTCCAAGAAAAAAAAGCTACCAATCAGCTTCATCTCCATGTTCCTTTCACTTGGTATTTTCCATTTAAGCACAGCTGAATAATTCTCATTCAATCTTCTATCATTTTCCTGTCACCACCTTTTCTCAGTGGTCAACCCAATTAACTCCCATTCTAGCTGATTGGGGAAATCGTACTGTCCCATTTAAAAGAAATGTTTTGATACTGCCTTTGAAACAGATTTCAAACATTAGTGTGTGGTTCCAAGAATTACCAAATTCTGCTTGTTGTTCATTCCTAAAATAAATATGATTTTCTCAAAAGTAACTTGCTAGAGTATGCTCAACCTTTCCTTCTTTTAAACTCTCCCAAATTCAGATCTGGCAACACCACACTTGAGTGTTTCTTTAGTGTACAGCCTCAGCAGTGCTATTGGGCTGAAAGGTTTTGTTCATGGCCAATTCATTTCTTCTCAAACAATCTTTCCTATTTTTGGATGCTTATGAAAACCATGTAGGCTGTTTCTTTTGTTTTAAATTACAATTTAAAATCTTTTGTCTCTTTAACTTAATGCAAACTTTGTGCTTGAAGCAAAACTTAATTATTTCTGAAATTGAGATTTATAAAATAACTTATATCCATACTTGGTGGTTTTAAAATAGAATATCCTTTTATTGTCATGTGTACTCCATTGCAGAAATATACGGTGAAAAGTCTTTACAATGTCTGCCTCTAATGGCACCATCTTAGGTACAAGTACTTCGGTATAAATCTTGGATACAAAAGAAGAGTAAAAACTGCCTCCATTACTTTAGAGGTTAAAAAAAAGTTAGAAATAAAACTTTGTTAAAGGATTGGCATTATAGTCAGGTTAAAAAAAATTCATATAAACATTAGCAGCTCTGCGCAGGGCCTCTGTACTGGTCTGACCACCCAGGCCAGACCCCAATCCAATAGCTGTTTCTGCTCTACTCCAAGCCTCCAGTCCGCTCCATATTGGCACTCAACTGATCTGAAGTAAGTTCTAGGAATGCCTCTCCTGCACCGGTCTCTGCCTTGGACAAGCTCCCCTTGTGCAGCAAAGGTTGTAGCCCATGTGCTGCTCTGGGATTTGCTGCCACACTGCTCCCCATGTACTGCTCTGGGACTCATTGACCTTGCTGCTGTGGGAATCTTTCCCCATGTGCTGTGAGACTTGCTGTTCATGTTCTGGGATTTGCATCTGGGGCTAAGGGGAGAGAAAGAAAAAAAGAGAAAAAAAAGACAAAGAAAAACGTGTGGCACAGAGGAGCTCCAGCAGGAGCATCTTTCTCTGCTGCCATCTTGCTGGAGTGTGCTGGTTTGATATTGGGAGACAAGTGAAGGCAGTCAGGTTAGGATTTCCCAATCCTTCAATGCTCTGTCACAATAGGTAACAAATAGATTTAGCCTTGAACAGCAGTCTATGAAAAGCAAACCTTTTGATTACCTGAATTTGTGAAGCCAGAGACTTGAGTGGAGATATGATTGTGGTAAATATAATTACATATTTGAATGTATAACAACTTAGCTGAGAATGTGTTGCTGGAAAAGCACAGCAGGTCAGGCAGCATCCAAGGAACAGGAGAATCGACGTTTCGGGCATGAGCCCTTCTTCAGGAATTCTGAAGAAGGGCTCATGCCCAAAATGTCGATTCTCCTGTTCCTTGGATGCTGCCTGACCTGCTGCGCTTTACCAGCAACACATTCTCAGCTCTGATCTCCAGCATCTGCAGTCCTCACTTTCTCCTCCTATATAACAACTTAGGCAGGAAAGTTGTTTAAAGATCTTCCAAAGATAGACCTCTTATCTCAGACCACTTTATAGTCATATCAACAATGTCTATTTAACTCATTAAACCTGGTTATCCTCTACAAACAGAAAACAACTCAAGTCCTTAGATCTAGTCAAGGAAAGAGGATGATGGCAGCAAACTGTTGGAAATTGGTAGCATTATAGAATATACCACACCCTCCTTCCCTTGGGTACTGCAATAGTCCTCTTCTTTCTGAATTATATTGCTGCTCAAGAGGATCTGCAATTATAGCTATCACTTGCCAAGGCAGAAATCTTGTCTGTCCGCCCTATCGGAACCCTGCACTATACTCATGAACAGAAACACAGAACTTTCACAAATTCCACCCCAGCAAAAGGTCAAAGCACCTCATCTGGAAATTGTTTGATTAACACTTTAAATTTTACTTTTTTAAACATTTTATTTGTGGGATAGTGGGTATTTCTGGCTAGGACAGCATTTATTGCCTCTCCCTAACAACCCAGAAGGCAGTTAAGAATCAACCACATTGCTGTGGGTCTGAAGTCACATGTAGGCCAGACCAGATAATGATGGCAGTTTCCTTCCCGAAAGGAACTTTGGGTTTTTCCTGACGATTAACAATGGCTTCCTGGTCACGATTAGACACTTAATTCCAGATTTTCATTGAATTTAGATTCTAGAATCTGGCATGGCAAAATTCAAATCTAGGTCCCACGAACATTGTGTGGATCTTTTGTTTAATAGTCTAGCAATAACTACACTGATCACTTTCTCATATTGGTGAGGGTGCTCTGGAACCGCTCAAACTGACTTCAGTTGGGAGTTGTTGAAGAGGGTTTTAATTGGACCAGGATGCTTCAAATTGACAGGAGTTGTGTTAAATTGGTCTCCGAGACTGTAGCTATAATCTACTCATTTTGCATGATTCAGACAGTCTCATGACACCCCTGTGGTAGTACTAAGTGAGTCAGGCTGTGCCAAATGAGTCATGCCAGAGCAGGTCTAAATAAATCTGATGGCTATTATTTCTTTTTGGGACTTTGGCAGTACTGGTACCAATAGCAAAATGTATCTCAATTCTGTGCTTTGCTTTTGACATGCAGCAGGGAAATGGTGAAGGAATGAGATTGAACTCATATACAGAAGAACGTGAGAATAGGGAACATCAGACAAGTAACATTACAGAGATCAAATTGATTCCACAGACATTCCTGCTTCAGCTTGTTTTCTTCAGCATAGTTTACAGAAACCTCTATTACTTTCCTGAGAATTCTCAAAAATGCTTGATAATCCTTTGCCCTTTTTAATGTTGCATGGAACAAGATCCTGACCCAAGTCATCAAGGTTTAACATCATTTTCTGCTGGAGATGACCTGGTCACTGTGAAGTGTAAATGAATTGTAAAGTCAACAGATTTGCACTGAGTAACAATTACTGCATTCCTATTGGCTATGATTGCTTTTTTAAAAAAGCAATTACTATGCAGCAGAATTCATCACAGCATAATTTTAAGTGAGGTATTTTAATTAAGTCAGTGCAACACAATAGAGTAAGAGCATTAATCAGGGCACAAATACAGAACATAAAAGGCCTACTTTTATCTCCTAACATATTATTAGAGAATGTAAATAGAGTATCACTTATTTGATTGATATGTTATTTTGAATTCAGAATGTTTTGAATGCTTGTTTCTGATATGAACCTTCTGTGAACTGAATACAGTCAGCATACAGAAAATTGAAACTGCTTTGGTGAGCATGAACAATAAGCAGGAGAACACAAAGTGCTACATCTTGGTTAATAGATTTTAAAAGGGAAAATTACTAAACTAGATAGGTCTCAAATTCAACAAATTATGAAAGGGTTGCATAAGGATAACCTATGTCAATGGCTTAGGACCATAAACCAAGGTAAAAGTATGATTATGCTTTATAATATTTGACTAAAAATATAGTCCAATTATTTTGTACTTGTGCAGCTCAAAGATCTTCCTCTACTTATTTCACCTTTGTCTACATGCTGGCTTCCAACAATGCAGAGATACCATAACAGTTAAAAAAAATTGAGATAAAGTAATGATATAGACAGCACAACAATTCTTCTCATACTGAAAACAAGATGTGACCCTTTTCACTGATGTATTATTACTGAGACTTCCTCTGGTGCAATTACGATTTATATAAAAGCCTTTAATTTAGTGTTGTCAGTTTTAATAGATGAGAATGAGATTGATGAGGAGGTTTGACAGAAAAGTTGCTTCCAGGAAATTACATTGTGCATGGCGTCAAGTTCAGGACATTGTGACAACTCTCTCATCTTTAATACCTACAGATCTGAGATGTCACAAGTGGCAGAGACAATACAGTGGCAATAAAATCCCTTTCACCACATGCTTGATGAAAGGAAAGTGGTTTTAGATGTTACTCTTATGACAGTTTCAATTCATTTTTTTCTACTTTCACAGAAAGCTGTGGAACTGTTACCTGTCAAATTCTGATTGGAGTACAGAAAGTCAATTGAAAGTATATTAAAATGCTGTGATATTTTCCTCCGTTTGTGTGTTACTTTTCTACATTAAAGAAAATCCCACAAATAATGAATAAACTGATGACATTCTTATCAACAACGATGCAAATACTACATTTTCAAATAGTTTAAGTCGATCTTTACAAAGGTTTATTGTCCAATAAATAAAGAACTCGGATAGATATTTGTCAATATTAATTTGTTCCCAAAACAATCTCAGATTTTTCAGCACAAGTGGTGATTTATTTTATATGTCACATAACCTGACAATCTTCTGGAAATCATCCCAATGCCATTATGTGATTGTAGGAGACAGGATTGAATTTTCTTTTGTAGATATTTTTGACATAATACTGTTGAATATAAATTTTAATAAAAAGCCCTTTCTGCACTGAACCTTCAGATCACCTCAGTTTCAAAGGGGAATCATTTCATTATCAAAATGTGTATAGCAAAGGGTTAACATCTAACTATGTAAAATGGAAAACTGTCAGTAGTGATGTAACAAATTGTGTGATGATTGAGCGAAGCAATAATTCTGATTTTTTTTTAAGTCTAAGTGTTCATTATTATCAGAATATGGCCAAACATTTACTATGAGAAAACCGTAGATGGCCAGTAACCGCTCTTCAGTAGTTTATTGGACCCAATCTCTTTTAAGACTACCTACTCAGCAACATTGAATTGAATGCTGAAGACAGCTTCTAAAATAAAGAACAAAAGAAAAACATGCTTTCTCTGAAAACTAAGGTTGTCCACTCTAGTTGGGAGTATTCTCAATATGACATTTGATCACATGATGTTTGGCCTTAAGTCTGACTACTTGACTCCCAATCACATGACATTTGCAATTGTTTTATGTTTACCTTATAAAAGGTGGATCCCAAAGGAAAAAATAAAAATAAAACTTGGGTTCCTTGTAGTTCATGCTTTCACAGTAGCTGCCGTGTTGCATTGTGAAAGCCTTCTCTCTGTGGAATATAGTCTCCCTTTGTGAGCAACATCACCTTTGTTCCAAACTGATGTTAAAGAAATTATTTGCTTAAAGTTCTCAACCGCAAACTGGTGTACCTGTTACTTTCATGTTTTGGTGTACCTGTTACTTACAACAAATCAAATTACATTTAAATATGATGTTTGCAATAGCTATACTCTGCTAACACTCTATAGAAATGTACATTTAGACTCCAAGGGCATATAAACTGTTTCTATCTTCCAGTAAGATTCCAATTATAGATCGTAGGATCAGGATTATGGGAGCTAGTTCTCTCTCCACTGGATTGAGGTGATCCTCATCTCAAATCAGTTTGCTTCTGTGCAGCTTGGCATATTGTTAGATGGCTTTCTATGAGGGGATTTGTAGAGATCTGGCATGTGAAGTTCGCCTGAGATTTGACGGTAGTATGCAATTGTTAGCTTACTATTGCCAAATCAACGGTTGCTTGACAACCACTGGACTAAACATGCAATGACATTTTGCAGTCAGGTTGTTTTGCATAAACGACTCAGGCTTCTCAATCTCTGTCAAGAAAAGGGTAGCAGTGGCTGGGGATTCGATGGGCAGATGTGTGGAGATGGTGATCGCAGACCATGAGAAACTGTCAGAACTGTGACTAGTTTTGGAGCTCTTTGGACAGACTGGGAAGGGGTAAACAAAAAGTTGAAAATTAAAAGGACTGGCAAATTGAATCAATCAAGACCAAGACAAGTGACATATTTCCGTAATTTGTCCATAAATGAAAATACTCATATCCCAGTGGATTGAGTAAATGCCCATTCTCAATGTTGAAAATACCTAAAATGGTATGCAGGAGTGGGAAATTCATGTAGCAGCTCCTAAAGAATTTTCTGTTGAACTGCTTTTGAATTATGTGGTTGAGTTGGTGTAACTAGTGCACAAAATACCCAGACCACAATGTCTGCTGCTGTTATCATCCAGCAGAAGATTTATTATGGCTTTATTGACTAGATTATTCATAGTGTAGAATAAATGTACGTACAAAAGCATGCTCTTTCGATGAAAGCATTTGTGCACTTCATTCCAAACAACCAGGGCTAGGTAATTTTTTTTAAGTGTTGTGGAATATCAACCTTTTTGAGGTATATCTGTCTAGCTCTTTAACTTCAATGTGATTAGTATTTCTAACTCAGACAGTGATGGATTTGAAGATAATTATCACTATAAAGAAGTTATATTATGAAACAATATCTCATTTTAAATGGTCCCAATTGCTCTTCTAATGTCAAGCATTCATTAAAATACCCAATGTCAATGATTTCAAAGTCATTTGTTTTTTGGAAGACTTCCTCTCTTTGCCTTACACGAAGCTGCAGCAAAATACTGAAAATAGGTATTTATTAATAATATTCTGAATGTTGACAATGATGAACTGAATGTTGATGTTAATATGTGTCAATTTATCTCAATTACACTCTGTATTGGTGCCATATATTATTAAAATCTGTAGGGAAATGTTAGCACAATATAAATTGTTTATGTGGAAAGTCAGTTTATATTCACAGTTCAGATTTATTTGAGTGGAACCATAAGGAAGTGGGGGTGTTTGACGTTTTTTGTCTTTTATTTTAACGAAAGCAGGTTGGTGTAGTTATTAAAGTAGTACCCAAAGGAATTGGATACAAACTTTCTAATCAGTATTCTAAAAATAATGCCTAAAGAACCTTCAAGATTTTTACTGGTGTGCATCTTACATTAAAATATCAGTTTATAAAATTATTTTTGCTAATTTATTAACAGAATCAGAGAACTGTGACATCAACGAAGGAGCCAACTGGCCCTTCATGTCTGTGCCTGCTCTCCAAATGAACAATTCACCAACCTTACTATCTCCTCAACATCCTGTACATTCTTCCTTTTTAGTTGACAGTCCAATAAATATTTTGATTGAATCTACCTCCATTTTCAGACAACACATGCTACATCTTAACCATCAGTTTCATGGATATGATTTTTCTTTCCATTTTAGCCCTCTCATTCTCCCTCCTTCCACAAAAGAGAACAATTTTTCCCTTATTATTTTCAGGGTCACTCATTACTTTGAATAACTATCAAATCTCCTCTCAGCCTTCCCTTCTAAGAAAAACTGTTCCAACTACTTCACTCTACCAATGTAACTGAATTTCCTCATCCCTGGAATCATTCTCATGATTTTTATGTGCTCTCTAATGTCTCAAAGCCTTTCCTAAAGCGTGGCATCCATAATTGGATGTAATATTCAAGTTCAGGCCAAAGCAATGTTTTATTCATGTTTAACGTAACTTCCTTGCTCTTATACTTGATGCCTCTATTAATAATGTATTGTATACTGTATGCTTTAATTGGCATTCTCTCATCCTGTCAAAGAAGAAGAGAAAATTTACAGCCCAGGAACAGACCCTTCGGCCCTCCAAGCCTGAGCCGATCCAAAGGTACTGTCGAAACCTGTAGGTTAATTCTTAAGTATATGTATCCCTCTGCTCCCCACCTACTCATGCATGTGTCCAGACGCATCTTAAATGAATCTACCATGCCTGCCTCTACCACCTCTGCTGGCAATGCATTCCAGACGCCCACCATCCTGTGTGAAGTACTTGCCATGTGTATCCCCCTTAAACTTTCCACCTCTCACCTTGAAAGCATGACCTCGTTATTGAATGCTGTCACCTTCAATGACATATGCACACATACCTTATAATCCGTCTGCTCCTGCACCTCTATCTATTCTTATCACAATTAATCCTTCTACATTGGACTTCATTTGCCACCTATCTGGCCACTCTACCAACTTGTCTATGGCCCTTTGGAGTTCTGCATTGTCCTCCTCACAGTTCACTATGCTTTCAGTCTTGAAATTGTACTCTATAGACCAAGGCCTAGCTTATTAAAATATATCAGCAACAGCGACAGTTCCAACCCCTGGGGTGGGAGGTGGGGGGGGCGGGGGGGGGGGGGGGGGGGGGTGGGGGGGTGGGATTGTAGGCTACATATCTTCCCCCCAGGACAAGAAACACCCATTTACCACTATGTTCTGTTTCTTATTTCTTGGGTAATTTTCTCTCGACAATGTTCCTGCCCCTTTTATTGGGAGCTAAAATGTTGCAGCAATGTATCAAATGCCTTTTGGAAGTCAATGTTCACCACATCAACAGCATTACCTTCATCTGATACCTCCAAAAATTCTCGTTTGTTAAGCATAATTTTCCCTTGACAAATCATACTGGGCATTCCTTAATTAATATGATTTGCCAAAACAAATCAATTTTATCCCAAATTATTGTTTCTGGAAGCCCCCCCCCACTATTCCTCCACTGAATTGAACTAATTGAACTAACTGCAGTTGCAGGGCATATAAATACTTCTTTTTGAAGAAGTGTGTTAGATTCATTGGTAGAAGCCTGGAGAGCAACATCTCAAGTCTAAGGAGAGTAGAAAATTATGGCTAGTCCCTCTGCCCATTCCACTTTCACTTTTAGTATCCTTGGATGAATTTTCATCACATTTGGTCCATATTAAAAGTACAATTTATCCAATGCCTCTTGCTTATCAACTTTAAACCTTTCTAGTGTATTAATTACTTCCTACCATGACCCGAGTAGCATCATTTTTCTTGTAAATTAATAATGACACACTGTCCACTATTGGTTTCACACCATACCAGATGGAAAACCCCTTCAACTCACCATATTCTCCTCTCCCTCCCTGTCCAGACTTGACAACTCCACCCCCACTGGATTACACACTCCTTCCCCAAATGGACTGGACACTCCCTCCCTGACTGATTTTAAAAATCTCACCCCTGCCAACCGAATGCACTGCCACCATGCCTGACCATGGCCTACCTAATCACTCAATGACCTTCCGGATACTCTATCCACCTGACACCTTGGCTCACCACTTTCCCAGGAAGCGTATATGCCTAGACTTGGCTACGTTTGTGAAGTCAGAGAATTGGAGAAGATGGGTTAGTGGCAAGTGTACACATGATGGTAAGGGAAAGATATTAAGGGGTTGGTGTCCAATATAATGGTGCTGAAGAGGTCAACATTCATGTGAATAAGACAAAAAAAAAGTATAGCTATTGGAAATCTGAAAAAACCCATAAGATTTTAGAGACACTCAGCTGGCAGTATCTGTGGATAGGAAAATAGTGTCTTCTTCAAAAAGTGTCAAATTGGACTCGATATATTCACTCGGCTTGAATCTATGCCTTTTTATTTGTGTTAAATCAATATTTAAGTGGGAGTCAAGTCAATATTTTGGATTCTGAGAGGCGCAAAGGGGATTTTCTCACCACATGTGATGCATTATTACTGACTCCTCCCAACCTCTACCGTGTTCCACCTGCCTGGATGCTATTGCCACCATTTCTGAAATAACATGCCACCCTGCTGAGAGGCCAGCAATCATGGTGCCACCATCATATTTAGAGGCCATCAGGCACCACATGAGCACTGACATTCCGAAGCTGCCTTGCTCATACAGACAGATTCTGAACATGTTGGATATTAGGATGATGGTGCTGTGATTCTCTGACATGGCCCTGGAGCTCCAGGTTGAAGAGTCAGTGCTAAAACTGGTGGTTACTGAAGGACTGCTGGATGACCCCAGGAAATAGCAACCTGGTCACAGTCATCATCCAGGCCAGTGTCAATTCAGCAAAAAAAAATGTCAATGACCTTCTCCACTCCACCTGCAAAAGTACCACACTGTTCTTTCTACTACCTCACATCACTCCATCTCTGGTTTTGCATAAACCTTTCAAAAAGAAACATGCTCTGCCACTTTCAATATGGATATGGAGATGCCAGTGTTGGACGGGGATAGGTACGTTCAGAAGTCACACAACACCTTAATATAGTCCAACAGGTTTGTTTGAAGTCATTAGCTTTCAGAATGCTGCTCCTTCATCAGGTGAAGTCCTGGTAATTTCTTGTGATTTCAAATAAACCAATGGACTATAACCTGGTGTCATGTGACATCTGACACTCCCTCTATTGCCTGTGATATACCACCCCCCCGCATTCACTTTCACTCTTCCCAAGCTCCCACTCTACAGACACTGCATGTAGTCTACACTGTCACATTCTCAGAAAACCTCACTACCTTTAGCCTACTTATTCCAACATTAACAGCCAGGCCACCATTTTCACCTCACTCAATCCTCCCTTGCTCTCATTCCAAGAAAAGACATGGCAGAAAGGGATTGTACAGACAAGTAGTGATGGCTATGCAACTCCTTTCACCCCCCACTGCCCTGTCCCTCACAGATCAAGATAATTACCCTAGCCACACTGGGTGTGATCATAATCATTTTCCTTTCCCATTGATTAATTTCAATTTCCAACAAGCTGGAAAGTGATAGTGAGTGCTCCTTGGCCAATGGCATCCATACTCCACCTAAGTATCAGGGAGCCCTAAACATCCATATTCTCTTTTTCGTAGCCTTTCCTGTGACCTGATGCATTTGCACCAACCCAGGTGCCCATCCAACCCAACTACATGAGATCACACCTGCTTACCTTTCAAGTTCTTTGAATGTAAGTCACAGGTAGATAGGATAGTGAAGATGGCATTTGGTATGCTTTCCTTTATTGGAAAGAGTATGGAGTACAGGAGTTGGGAGGTCATGTTGTGGCTGTTCAGGACATTGGTTAGGCCACTACTAGAATATTGCATGCAATTCTGGTCTCCTTCCCATCGGAAGAATGTTGTGAAACTTGAAAGGGTTCAGAAACTATTTACAAGGATTTTGCCAGGTTGGAAGATTTGAGCTAATCAGGAGAGGCTAAACAGTTTGGGGCTGTTTGTCCTGGAGCATCAGAGGCTGAGTGGTGACCTTATACAGATTTATAAAATCACGAGGGGCATGGATAGGATAGACAGTCTTTTCCCTGGGGTGGAGGAGTCCAGAACTAGAGAGCATAGGTTTAGGGTGAGGGGGGAAAAGATATAAGAGACCTAAGGGGCAACTTTTTCACAAAGAGGGTGGGTACGTGTATGGAATGAACTGCCAGAGGAAGTGGTGGAGGCTGGTACAATTACAACATTTAAAAAGGCATCTGGATGGGTATATGAATAGGAAGGGTTCAGAGGAATATAGACCAAATGCTGGCAAATGGGACTAGATTAATTTAGGATATCTGGTTGGCATGGACGAGTTGAACCAAAAAGAGTCCATTTCCATATTGTACATCTCTATGACTCCATGCCATGAGTGATCACATACTTCTCCCTGCCTCTTGAAGGTGCTGAAATAGGAGGCTGCCATTGATAGGTTTTTCCAGGACCACCTGACTGAGGACTACTGTAGGATTGAGCAAAAATCACGATATTCTGAAATACTGGACTAAAGTCCTGGATTTTTTCAAATAAAAATTAAAAGTAAAAAAGGCAGGTGGGCTATGCTCTGGGAAATAAAAACACAGGCACAGACAAAAGCTTGGGACCATTGTTTAGCCCGAAAACCCTACTCACACATCCAGTCGAAAAAGAACCACTCACCCAGACTGAATGGGGCCTTTACAAATGCCAGACAGTGAATTTAAAATCAATGTTCATTCATAGGGGTACCGGACATTCAACTTCAAGAAAAATACATTCATACACTCTAACCTTCAGGAAGCCAATTGACCTCAAAGGGAACACCAGTAATACAATGGCAAGTACAGATTTGGCACAAAGATAAGAGGTTCATAATTAGTATAATTGCAGGCCGCCATCTCACCTGAGAGAGAACTATTGCCCTAGGAACTGTTCCTGAAGCCATTTCCTGAAGCGGGATCTGAAAGAGTTATCTCCCGGAGAACTATCTGCACAGCTACTGCCAGAGGAGGGATCCCAACAGCAATCCCAAAACCTACTGACATAGGCCTGTTCCTTACCGGGGGAATCCAACAGCAACTGACAGTGACCAATGGACCTGAGAACAGGCAACCTCCGAAAAACACCGACCCGACTGACACCACAAGGTCTCATCCTGAAGTGAAACCTGCCTCACAAAAACGATCACAAAGTAAGGAAAAGTACTTATCTGAAATCCAAAATGCATCCTACTGCATCAGTGGACTCAACCCAGACTGAAGGCCTACATCATCCAGAGTCTTCAGCGAGGCACTGGATACGGCATGTGGGAACAGCCAGCTGTACTTCAAAACCGGATTTATCTCCAATAGTGAGCTCAATTCCCAAGATCCCAAAGTTTCCAACCTAGATAGCAAGGAAGGGAAGGCAGATGGTGACAGTGCATGAACCCCAAGGTTAGGAAGTCTGATTAAAGTTTCTGTGACTGAAACTGCTGTTTAGTTTCGAATAGTGCTTAACCGGTGTTAAATATTGATAGTGTGTGTTTAATTACTGTCCTCTGTTTATTATGTTTGTCTTTATTTCTTGTATAATGCTTTTTGTATTTAATAAATGCAGAGATTCTTTTGCCCTGAAACACCTGCCTACAGCCGCCTTCATTTCACATTCCCTAAATCATTCCAGGGATCTGGGGGGAGGGGGATTCAAACCACTTCAAAAGTCAGCAAATTCCTGGTCACAAACCAGATTCCTACACTACTCCCTTACAAGTTTGAGATGAGGCTATGTGTTTGCCACTTTTACAACACAGGGGAAACCCTCCTACTTAATTTAAAACCAGCAACACAAAAGATTGATCCCAAGCAGTAATCTGTAAAACGTTGAGTGGCCAAGAAATAAGTAAAAATCCACAACCTTTTTTCTTAAAATATAACGGAGAATAATTAACTAACCACTATTTGCAACTCCTTCCACGAACCTATCTTTTACCTTCCCTTCTATAAACGGTAGTCCGATAAAACTCCTAATTAAGATTTACAAAGCAACACATGTCAAAACCAGGAAGTTGTTGTTTTTGTCTTTGGATCTTCCTGTGTCTTTTTCTCTCCTTGTTTGGAATTTCAGCATCACATGTTACTGATTGAAATGGTACTTTTAAGAGAGATTTTTTCAAGCAGTCTGCTCTAGAACTTGACAGTTCTCCTCTCAACTGTTCAATTTCCCCAGGGTTGTATACCCCAGAGCACCGGATTGTGTCATTGGCTTTTGAGATTGTCACTATACTCAATTCAAACTTGATTGAAATTGAAATTGGAATGGGGGGGGGGGTATAATTTAAACTAATTGGCCAAATTTGAAGTTTTGTTTTTGTCTCTAGGCAATGAACTAATTGAGTTGTTCGACCCCATTTTACATTGTTACCTTACGGAGAACACTTGGTGCTGTGTCTGGTAACTTTGCTGCTTTTAAACTCTCAAAAGGTACACCCACACCTTCATAACACCTTCCCCTTTAAGGAAAAATGAACCACCATTAAAAAGGCTTCATTTTTTTCTACTTTTAAACAATTCCCTAACATACCGATAACTTTCGTGTAAGCTCACCTTAACTTCTTCCTATATATCTATATGCATAAAGCATTAAATAAAGACCAATCTCACCTAAACTCTGTCAGTTAAATTCATGATAATACATCTGCAATTACATTCTTCCGAACTGCAACATAAACTTTTTAATTTAAAAATAATATAACATAAGACTCCAACGAAATAGAACATTTTAAAGATAAGAATATGAAACTAAGAATACAAGCAGATTGTGGTCAGTGTACACAACCATCTCTGACACATTGTTTGTGACATACACGTTAAATTGTTGCAAGGCCAGTACCAAACTCAATAGTTCCTTTTTGATTGTGGAGTATTTCCTCTGGTGGATGTTGATCTTCAAAAAGTAACCAACTGGTAGTTCAATCCCATCCTCACTTTCCTGTAGGAGTACAGCTCCATCTTTTATGTCACTAGCATTGATGATGACTTTAAAAATGTTTTGAAAAGTTGTGTAGCTAAAACTGGTTTGGTGGTTAATATAGATTTCAAATGGTTGAATGCCTCCTGGCATGGTCCTATCAAAACTTTGTATCTTCTTCAGCAAATTGGTTAAAGGTGTCACGACACTGCTGAAGTTTGGAACAAACTTGGATAGAATTCGCCGAGTCCTAAGAATTGAAGCAACTCATTCTACAAGGTTGGTCATGGAAATTCCTCAATGGTCTTCATCATTGTGTTCCATGGGGTCAACCTTCCATGACCAATGTTATGTCCCAAGAACATCACTTTGCTTTCACGAAATCTGTTTTAATTAAGTTTATCACCAGTTTTGCTTCCCGTACTTGTTCAAAGAGCTCTGCCAATTGTACCATGTGATCTTTCTGGGACTTACTAAAAGCCACTACATCATCCAAATAGACTGCACAGTTTGTTAATCCAGTCACAACTCTGTTCATGAGTCTTTGGAATGTGTTGGGGGCGTTCTTCATTCCAAAAGAGCTTCACTTTAAACTGATATAGCCCATTTGGGGTTACAAATGCTGAAATTTCTTTCGCCATCTCTGATAAAAAGGCACCTGCCAGTAACCACACATTAAGTCCAACTTGGTGATGTAACTGGCTTGACCAACTTTCTTGACATAGTCCTCCAATCTAGGAATTAGATAGGAGTCTGACTTTGTAACAGCATTGACCTTCCAACAATCCACGCAGAATCGTTGAGTCCTGTCCGGTTTGGGAACTAAGATGATTGGCGAATTCCATTCGCCCTGGTTTGGTTTGATGGCATTCTCAGAGTATGGCCTCCACCTCCATCTGGACCTGTCTGGCTTTGAAAGGATTAAGCTGATGGGGTGTTATTTTATTGGAGCAGTATTCCATACGTCTACTTCATGTATGATAGCATTAGTCCTCCCCATCTGATTTTAACATATGTCCTTGTACTGTAGTAAGTAATTTTTCAACTCCGTTCTATGCTCCTGAGACAGATAGCTTACCAATCTATCCCACTCCTCAATGACGTCTTCATTTTAATCTATTTTGAGGCACCTCAAAATCCATATCATCTGGAATTGATTCCTCTCTCCATGGCAGTAACTAACACCTGTTTCTCCAGTTCTTTCTCTCTAGTGTAAGATGGTTTCAACATGTTCACATGACATACTTGAAACTTTTTTTTCTACCTGGCATCTTTATTAAATAGTTCACCTGACTCAACTTTTCCTCAGTTTGATAGGGACCACTAACCTGGCTTTGAAGGGATCTCCTATCATTGGTAACAATATCAATACATCATCCCCTTGGGTAAACAACCAAGTCTCAGTCTTTATCTGCCACCTAATTCATTCTACAATGTGCCTTCTTTAGGTGCTGTTTAGTTAACTCACCTACTTGATTTAGTCTCTCCCTCACCTCCAATAAAAAATTGTGAAATCTCTGATTTTGATCCTGTCAATGTTTATTTATTTAATTAATTTCAATTGTTCTCTCATTTCATGACCGAATACTATCTCTAAGGGAATGAACTGAGTAGATTCATTTGGGGCATATCTAATGGCAAACAATATGAATGGGACACCTTTATCTCAATCATTCGGGTAATCCTGACAGTATGCACTTAACATGGTCTTCAATGTCTGATGCCACCTCTCTAAAGCTCCCTGGGATTCAGGATGATACTCACTGGATTTAAAGTGTTGTATACCTAAGCTATCCATAACTTCTTTAAACAGCCTAGCAGTAAAATTTGACCCTTGGTCCGACTGAATCTCTCTGGGTAGCCCATAGTGTGTGAAGAAAGCTATTAACTCCTATACCACCATTTTTGGCCTTGATACTCCATAATGGACTTGCCTCCAGAAATCTGTTAGTCACATCTATTATGGTTAACAAGTACTGGTTCCCACTTTTAGTTCTTAGGAGGGGACCTACACAATCAATGATAACCCACATGAAAAGTTCTTCAAATGTGGGAATTGACAACAAAGGTGCTGGTTTTATTGCTGCCTGTGGCTTATCTACCATTTGGCATGTATAACAAAAGTTAATCACATCTCTGTACATTCCAGGCCAATAAAAAATGTTTCATACCTTTGCCTGAAGCTTTCGTACCACTAGGTGACCTCCTACAGGTAGTGCATGTGTTACCTGTAACCCTTCCTGTCTGTATGCTACCGACAACACAATCTGGTGCACTTCAGCCCATTTCTCCTTTGTACTAATCTGCTGTGGCATTCCAGCTTGATATTACATGGGGGAAAATGCTACATTTTTCTCCATCTATCCCACAAATTACCACATGCTCAGGTAACAGATCAGAAAGAGTGCACATTGGCTCATCCCTTACTATCAGCGACTGGTTAGATCATGTATCTCAAAATTATAACTTCTTGTCCTTTTCCCCCTGTTCTTTCTGAGTAAACTTTACTAACGGAGGCAAATTCTTTGTAGAGATAGGTATTAACTCCATACCCAGCCCCTGCTTAGACTATGCACTATCCTGCAGCTCCTCGGCTCTTCTGGAGGTCTCCTTTACTACCTTCACTGATGACCCTGGCTTAGCTTCTTTTATCACATCTCTATTGTGTCTTTACGTTTCCCACTTTAGCATGTGGAATCTCTCTCTCCTTGTTTGTTTAGCTTCTAACTCCATTTTCCTCAATTGTAATTTACATTTTCTACCGCTGCTGTACTTGTCTGTTTCTCTGACACAGAAGTATAACCCCTTTACAATTTCAGCTTTATTTTTTGTCCTTGTTTAAACCCAAGTCTAACTTATTTGTTAATTCTAAAAGTATGGCTTTTTTCTTTCCTTCTAAACTTTCCTGGCAAATCATCTTCAAATCCCAGATCCTCTTTTGCAATTTTAAGAGCTATTTCTCTCCCTTTTAAATTTAATCAACCACAAGTCACTAAAATTAAACAAATTGCCTCACTGACAATTTATTTACAGAACTAGGACAATAACCTGAATGTGTGTAAACCTGCTGGAATTTTTCATACCCACAAATCTGTCTAAAGCAGTTACAATAATGGACCCAAGTCCTCAAACTGTTAGGACACATGGTAAACTCTCCAGCTTAATTTAAAAGCAGCAACACAAAAGATTTATCCTGTTCAGTAATCTGTAAAAATTTGACTGGCCAAGGAATAAGTAAAGGAAACATTAACAACTTTATTCCTTAATGTATAAGAGAATAATTAACTCAACTATTTACAATTTTTTTCTCTAACCTATCTTTTACCTTCTCTTCTATAAAATTGTCTGATAAACCTCCCAATTAAGATTTACAAAATAACACTTTTTATCTCAAAACCAGGGAGCTGTTGGAGCTCCTTGTGTCTTCTTTTCTCCTTGTTAGGAATTTTTGCATTACAGGTTACTGATTGAAAAGGTACTTTTAAGAGAGATTCTTTTTCAAGCGGTACTATTATAAACTCAGACTTAGCAGTTCCTCTCTCAAACGTTCAAGTTTCTCCCAGTCTTATATTCCAGAGCATCAGATTGTGTCATTGGCTTTTAAAATTGTCAATATACTCAATTCAAACTTGATTGGAAATTGGTATTTTTTTTTGGGGGGGGGGGTATAATTTAAACTGATTGGCTGAATTTGATTTTTTTTCCCAGATAATGAACTAATTGAGTTGTTCAACCCTGTTTTACATTGTTGCCTTATTGAGAACACTTGATGCTTTGCCATGTAATTATGCTGCTTTTAGCTCTCTTAAAAGTACACCCATATCTTCATAATACCACATAAGGCACTGGCTCATGGTGCAGAACTGTAAGCTTGATGTAGCGCACTTCTTTGCAACAAGATGTAAGTCCCTTTGACTGAGGATTGTGGATGAGCAAGGCAGACTGCCTGGTCATCAGGTTGATTGATTGTGAGCGGTTGACAAATGTTGAGTACCAATGCCTGTAGGTGAAGGGTGCATGTGGCTGGTGCCAATGAATCATACCCCAACATGCTCCGAGAGCAACATGGAGGCTCCTCAGAGTCGGTGATGAGCTGAAGTTGCCAGGTACCTGCTCTGATGTCGGCATCTAGTTTGTTTATGCACATTTTTACTAGAGCAAGCTGAATGTAAACAAGGCTAGTTGTTGCATTAATAAGGTGTTCAACAAACAATAATCCCCTTCACATGCAACCTGCTGCTACTTAGTGAGAAACTCGTCTCACCACTTAGCAAATGTAGAAATGATGCATCAGCTTGCTCCCGACATCAAGCTGGGCTTTGGTGGATTCTCCCACAATCCCACTATAATGCACATGGCTCAAACCCCAATAAGATTCTACCTTCTGTTTTTCTGTGCTGACGCTGCCAGATTTTTGTTTCAGATATCCATTCAGATTGGTTCCTCCATTCTATTGATTTAACACACAGTCATTTGGTGGAAACAAAACATCCTACTCTAGATTTCAGAGGGAGCAGATATACTTTTACCAGTTCATTCACAATTGCCCCAGACCAAATATAGTTGTACTTAATGTTATCATGTTATCATTCAATAGACCTTCTTATTATCTAAGGGCAGTGCCTTTTTTTGTCAATACAGTGCAATGGTGTACCCCCTACCATTAATCACTAGACGGGTCCAAGGCAAAACAAAGGCAAAGGATGATTAGTGACAGTGAACTATCTCAAACAACCCTTATCAGTACCACATACTGGGAGAGATGGCGATTAACAGAAGGTACCGGGGTACTCATTGAGAAAAATATCACAAATCTCAGTCTGCATTTGTAATATGTGTTTGTTTACTTAAAAATAAAGGCCATTAAAAAATTGAGTCCATTGCATCTGTGGCTATTAGTTTTTTTTTCAGTTCTCCATGCAATGTGGGCCAACATTTATTGCCCATCTCTAATTTCCTGAAGAATGTGCTATAACCTTGGTATGATTAATGATTTATTTGCAACTAACAGAGTCAGGCAGTCATACAGGCTCACAGCATGAAAACAGACTCTTCGGTCCAACCAGTCCACCTGACCATGTTCCCAAACTAAACTAGTCTCATTGAGGATCTAAAATTTAAATTTAGGCTGTTGTTAGAAGCAACAAGTATATGTAGATTTTTATTAACCACAAAATGGGTTTTCAATTTAAAATAACATAACAAAATGGCTTTAGAATTTTCTATGACACTGTGAACTTGAACTGATGCTTTGTTGAATTGATTCTATTTAGAGATAAGAGAAAACAATGGAGTTTTCATAATCTGAATCATAAGACAGTGATTTGGTATTCAAACTAACCTTGAACTAGCAAGCACGGGATGGTTTTCTGCGTGGAATGGTCTGTTTCTCAGGAAATATCATTGGATTAGCCTTCTGTCAATCATGTCACCATATTACAGTTGATTGGTCTTTTCTTGTAATTAAGGCTGTGCTGTCTCTTAAAAATTGCGTCATTTCTCCATGGAACGCAGAAGCTTTTAACCTCTGTGTTGCTGGAGAAATCTGCACCAGGCTGCCTTAATTGATGAAACAAGTAACCTTGCTTTAAACAGACCATACTCCTAGTAATTCTTTTGACTGATATCAAACCAAGAGGCCCCTTTGGAGGGATCTACATCTTCACCATCTTGCCTGTGCTTGGCCGATATCCCTCCAAACCTGTCCTATTCATGAACTTAGCTAAATATCTTTTAACAGTTTTAACTGTACTTCCATCCACCATTTTCTCTGATAGTTTATTCCACATACGAACCATTCTGTGTAAAAATGTTGTCCCTCATGTCCTTTTTTAATCTTTCTCGTCTAACCTTGAAAATATTCCCCATAGTTTTGAACTCCCCACCCTAGCGAAAAGAGTCTTGTCATTCACCTTATGCCCCTCATAATTTAATAAACCTCAATAAGGTCACCCCTCAGTGTCCAATGATCCAGTGAAAAAGGTCCCAGGAGAAAATGAAGACTGCAGATGCTGGAGATCAGAATCGAAGAGTGGGGTGCTGGAAAAGCACAGCCGGTCAGGCAGCATCCAAGGAGCAGGACAGTCAATGTTTCGAGCATAAGCGATTCATCAAAAATGAGGGGGTGGCCCAATGGGGCTAAGACATAAATGGGATGAGGGTGGGCTGAGGGGAAAGGAGCTGGGAATGCAATAGGTAGATGGAGATGGTTGTGAAGTGATAGTTCAGAGAGGAGGGTGGAGCAGATAGGTGGGAAGGAAGATGGACAGGTAGGACCATTCAAGAGGGCAGTGCCAAGGTGGAAGGTTGGATTTGGGATAAGGTGGGAGGAGAGGAAATGGGGAAACTCATGAAATCTTCATTGAATCCATCTGGTTGGAAAGTCCCAAGGCGGAAGGTGAGGCGTTCTTCCTCCAGGCATCAGGTGGCTAGAGTTTGGTGGTGGAGTAGACCCAGGACTTGCATGTCCTTGGTTGAGTGGGAGTGGGAAGTTAAAGTAGTCGGGCACAGGGCTGTGGAGGTTCACTATAACATTAAGCAGTGACCTACCATTAATTGTTAATGGCCTGTCCTTGTTTGTTTTACCAAAATGCAACACCTCACATTTATCCAAATTAAATTCCATCAACCCATTGACCCATCTGATCAAGATTTCTTTGTAATCTTAAGTAACCTCTTCACTGTCCACTGTACCACCATCTGCAAACTTACTAACCAGGTCTCCTATGTTCTCATACAAATCATTTATATAAAAGACAAGCAAAAGTGGACCCTGCCCTGATCCCCATGGAATACCACTGGTCGCATTAATATGGACAGAACATTTTTTTAATGGAGCAGAACAACACACCTTTTAAAGTAGTATGTTCTAATAAGCTAGAATAGAATGACCAACAAATGTTTTTGAGAGGTGTCATTTTGTTTTTCATCTTGCTCATCAAATCCAATTTATGTGCATAGTCAGATATATTTCAGAAGCTAATTAGTCTCACAATAAATTCCATCATTACTGTAACACTATTAAGAGGATTTTTTTGACTCATTTATTTTCAAGAAATCAGATTTAAGAGTTGTCATATAGTCATAGAGTCATAGGGAGGTACAGCACAAAAACAGACTCTTCGGTGCAACTTGTCCATGTCGACTAGCTATCCTAAATTAACCTAGTCCCATTTGCCAACATATGGCCTATATCCCTCTTAAACCCTTCCTATTTTAAGACCCAACCAGATGCCTTTTAATTGTTGTCATTAAACCAACCTCCACCACTTCCTCTGGCAGCTCATTCCATACACACATCACAATCTTGTGTGAAAAAGTTGGACTTTAGGTTTCTTTTAAATCTCTCCCCACTCGCCTTAAACCTATGCCCTCTAGTTTTGGACTTTCCCACCCCAGGGAAAAAACATTGCCTATTTACTTTATCCATTCCCCTCATGATTTTATAAACCTCTGTAAGGTTACCCCTCAGTCTCTGATGATCCAGCGAAAACAGCCCCATTCTATTCAGCCTCCCTCTATAGCACAAGCCCTCCAGCCCTGGCAACCTTCTTTTAAATCTTTTCTGAACCCTTTCAAATTTTACAACTTCCTTCTTAAAGCAGGGAACGCAGAATTGCACACAATATTCCAATAATGGCCTGTACAGCTACAACATAACCTCCCAACTCCTATATTCAATGCACTGGCCAGTATAGGCAACCATACCAAATGCCCTCTTCACTATCCTATCCACCTGCAACTCAACTTTCAAGGAACTATGAACCTTCATCCGAAGGTCTCTTTGTTCAGCAACACTCCCCAGGTCCTTACCATTAAGTATATAAGCCATACCCTGATTTGCGTTTCAAAAATGCAGAACCTCACATTTATTCAAATTAAACTCTATCTGCCATTCCTCAGCCCATCTGATCAAAATCCTGTTGTACTCTGAGGTAACTTTCTTCGCTGTCCAGTGCATCTCCAATCTTGATGTCATCTGTAAACTTACTAACTATACATCCTATGTTCACATCCAAATCATTTATATAAATTACATAAAGCAGTGGACCCAGCACCGATCCTTTTGGCACACCATTGGTCACAGGCCTCCAGTCCAAAATGCAGTCCTCCATCATCACCCTCTGTCTTCTACCTTTGAGCCAATTCTGTATCCAAGAAGCTAGTTCTCCCTGCATTCTATGAGTTCTAAACCCTGCTAACCAGTCTCTCATGAGGAACTTTGTCGAACACCTTATTGAAGTCCGTAGAGATTATGTCCACAGCTCTACCCTCATTAATCTCTTTGTTACTTATTTTAAAAACTCAATCAAGTTCATGAGACTCAGTTTCCCATGCACAAAGCCATGTTGACTATCCCTAATCAGTCGCTATTCATTTCTCTAATTTCTCTATCTTCCTTATCATTCTCCACAGTAAACACTGATGCAAATACTTGTTTAGTATCTCCCCCATCTCCTGTGGTTCCCTGCATTGCCGATTTTGAGGGATCCTATTTACCATTTTTCCCTTAATGTATTTATAAAATCCCTTTGGATTCTCCTTAACCCTATTTGCCAAAGCTATCTACTGTCCCCTTTTTGCCCTCCTGTTTTCCCTCTTAAATATATTCCTACAGCTTTTCTACAGTTCTAGGGAATCACTTGACTTCTGCTGACATATGCTTCCTTCTTATTCTTAATTGAAACCTCAATTTCTCTAGTCATCAGCATTCTCTGCTCCTACCTTGCCCTTCACCCTAACAGAAACATACCGTCTGTAGACTCTCATTATCTCGTTTTTGAAGGCTTCCCAATTTCCAGCCATCCTTTTACCTGCGAACATCTGCCCTCAATCAAATTTTGCAAGTTCTCACCTAATGTCGTCAAAATTGTTCTTCCTCCAATTTAGAACTTTAACTTTTAGATCCAGTCAATCTTTTTCTAACAATATTTTAAAATGAATAGAATTATGGTCACTGGCCACAAAGCACTCCCCCAGCGTCACCTTAGTCACTGGCCCTACCATGATCAGGAAATTACTTTGTGAAAGAATGATCAAAGTAAATTCTATTACAGCCTTCAAAGGACAATTGTATACACATTTGAGGGAGAAAGATTTGAAGGGATATGGGGAAAGACTAGGTAGATGGGGTTTATTAAGTAACATTTTCAAATAGCCGCCAAAGGTGTAAAAGTTTGATTGGCTGAATGATATCCTTCCACACAGTGTTATTCTATGAAGTTACCATATGGAAAAATTTAGACATTTTGACATTTTTCTGGAATGCTGCCATTGTAAACACACCAGTTAGCATGTGCAGTGATTCTTACCTCTGATCTCAAGAATAACATTCTGGAGGAAAATTATTAGCTGTACAAAATTTACAGAAAAATCAGAAACCTGTTATTAGGAAACACATTTATGATTGTATTATAAATAGCACATGAAGACACCTCTATGTAAGCCATTGTTTCACTTGTACACAGTTGGTGCAGCCTACATAAATAACAGTAGCAGCATATAACAACAAATTTATCAGATCCTTATAAGAACTTTCAGTGCTGAGAACAGGACAAAATGACTTGCCAGAAACAAGGCAGAGCTTTTATTATATACTCTCATTTTGCAATTTGGAGATTTTTTGATTTATAATAAAATGGATTTGGTTCATTACATTGTTCCACCTTTAATGGACTTAAAAGGGAGAAATTGTTCAAAAAGACAAGATATATGGATGATATGAATGAATTTGTAATTCTCTTTTAAACATTATCAATGTCCATTTTACTCATGAATCTCTGATCCTACATCAGACTGTTGCATTTAATGTAAGCTAAATTTCAACATGCAAATTGTTTTTTTCGCTGAGGTCAATTTTTTCTTGGCCACAATTAGATTTATAACCTGTCCAATTTAGTGGTGGAATGTGTAATAAAGAAGTTTTAAAATGCTTGCAGAATCAATGGTGATTCCATTATGGCATCGTCCCTTTCTTTGAGTGTACACTGAATGAGCAACTTACGGTGTAATGATACTAAACTGGGCTCTATAAAATAAATTTGCATTTTTGTTTATGCCTTGAAATTTATGCTGTTTGCATCCCAATGATGAGTGCCTTATTGGACTGAAATACAAGTTCTCATGAAATCACACAAAAAAATACACATTTTCTTTTTATGAACATAAAATACATCAGTGGCCTAATGTTAATGGAACATGTTTATTGGCTTTTTAAAAATTATTTATTTCAGTGTTCTTAAAGGGAAATATTTTTATATTGGAGCTTTTAACTGTCTCTTTTCACTGACTAATATTAATGTGCTGGCATAAATGGTTAATACATTTTCTTGTCCTTCAGGATTTATTTGAACAACATTGATCTTAAAAGCAGGACTGCAAGATCATTTATATGTGTTATATGTATTTACATGTATTAATCTTAGTTTTGAAATTATATAATTAATTTTGATTAAACAAATGGCAACAACTCACTTTTTTTATTTCAAAAATATACTTTATTCATAAATGATTTGATGGTCTGTACATTGGATCATGCCATACATATGTCCATATTTACAAACACAGATTCGACTTTATTCTTGTCCTTTACAATCCTGTGCATTTTTTCAATCTTGTATATATACATATATTTGGCTGAGGCATCAGCAGAGCCCAAAAAAACGTCTGTATGGGCCCCCTGTTCTTCTTTCGGCAGGCCGATCTTACACAGTGGTCTTTCCCCACCGCGCCTTGGCGGCAGCTGCCCCAAGCTTCAGCGCGTCCCTCAACACGTAGTCTTGGACCTTGGAATGTGCCAGTCTGCAACACTCGGTCGGGGTCAACTCCTTCAGCTGGAAGATCAACAGGTTTCGGACCGCCCAGAGAGCGTCCTTCACCGAGTTGATGATCCTCCAGGCGCAGTTAATGTTCGTCTCGGTGTGAGTTGGCAACAACTCACTACCCAAATGGGTAGTCTCCACGATATACTGATTGTACTGAAACATGGATCCTTCATCATCTGAATCTTTTTGAGATACTCACTTCTTTGTGTAATTGTCCAAAATTACAATCATTCAATTTTTCTATATTCCTACTGCCACTTGTTTCTGCATATATTTCTTATATTAAGTGTCTGTCAAAAGCTAACCATTACCTGTGGAGCTTTAAGCTTTCATAGCTCAAGCTGTTGAGGCCTTACCTCAAATGACAAATCAACCACAACACATGATCAGCAGATCACATTGTGCATGTGAGAGGCAGAATCCTTTAACCAAATGACCGAATAACGTTTTGATTATGGAATGTGGGTTTAGCTTTTCAACCGCAAACTTGTTTTCTGTTATGCAACAGTTCAAAGAATACCTTCTGTTGTTTTTCCACTAATGAGGATGACCTTACAATGGTTCAGACAGATTATATATTGAAGTAAAAACCAAAAGAACTGCAAATGCTGTAAATCAGAAACGAAGATAGAAATTGCTGTAAAAGCCCAGCAGGTCTGGCAGCATCTGTGAATTGAAATCAGAGTTAACATTTCCTTCCGCAGAACTTTCTGAGAAAGGGTCACCAGACCCACAATGTTAACTTTGATTTCTCTTCACAGATGCTGTCAGATCTGCTGAGTTTTTCCAGCAGCTTCTGTTTTTGTTTGTTATATATTAATTTGACTGTATTTGTAAATATTTATCAAAGGACAAGTAGATTTTACCCTAATGTTAGAATGGGAGAACAATCAATGGACTAAATTTTAAATGTATTATTCAGTAAACTCTGGAAAATGACAGCTACTAGAACGTTTGCCATTTTATTCTCCATTATAAGCCTATGTTTGCATTTTAGGGAGGCAAGAATTATACAGAATCCCTTGCTTTGATTACTTAAGCAAACAAGCTAAATTATGAACGTTCCTTCAAAGATTCTACTCTGCAATGGATTAGTGTGTCTAACTTGGCAAGAAGATTTTTTTTTGTGTGACTTAGAATTCCTGCAGCTTTTATAAAGAAAGCCTCCTTTGCCATGAAACCGAAGTATTTATTTTTATTTCCAAAAGGCCTTAAGGTGACTCTTGAACTTCATTCAAGATATGTGGATAAACTACATTTCATTTTACTCAATTTTCATGTTTTAGAATCAAATTATCAATGTGTAGAGCTATGATTCAGAGTCAGCTTGGAGAATGATGACAATCTGGCATTTCTAAACAGCAGCAATTCCATAAAAAAGATTGCAACAACTTGTTTAAAAGAAACAGTGAATTGAAAACAAGACTGCAAGAAGAGAAAAGCTTGAGGGTGCATACAATGGAGATAACTGAAAGGAAGGATTTAGGAAATCAAATAACCTAACCTAGTTGTTTTATATTCATAAGCTAAAATAAGACTCTCCACTGTGGCACTTGATAGATGACATACCTGTAGTAGTTCACAGTAAGTAATCTGTCAAGAATTGAAAGAAAAGCTGTCAGTGAAATCTTTCTTTCTGACATCTTGAGTACAGTCATGATTTGTTAATGCAGTTTCTGTCAATTCAGCAGCTGTGGTAATTTGACAATGTTTTACAAGTGCAACTCATCGAGCAGCCTTTGTAGCCTATATCTGAATAAACGTTTTAGAATTCATTTATTACTGATTCTTTATATGCATGTCATTTTCTTACACCAGAATTCTACACAGCTTTTTTTTTGTCTTCTGGTCTTGCAAGTTTGCACATATCTGCAACTATTGATATATACAAATTCAAACCATCAGCGTTGGAAAGGCTGATCTGACTCTCCACAAAGCCTATGCCACTGCGGGTCAACATGTGGTCAACATCATTGTTGTGCCACAAATCTTGTACCTCAGTAATAGCCCTATTATATCGTCTTGTGCAAAAGATCCCTTTTATAATTTTTACAACAATGTTTTAAATTCACCCCATAACAACTTAGTTGAAGCAAATAACACGATAATAAAATTAAGATAAAAATTGGAAAGTAAATTAACAAACTGGTGTCCTGTATCATACATGTCCAGTACATGTGCATTAATCATATGTTTTCTTTTAATAATGAGAAGCCAATGTGAAAATCCAAGACCCATATTATTACGATGATGTGGATAAGCTCAAATGGAAAGGGGACCCCAAACCCGGCTTTGAAAGTCTGATATGGTGAAGTAAAGGGTGTGTTCATAGAATTATAGAATACTGACAGCATGGAAAAAGGCCATTCAGCCCATCGGTTGACCCTGACCCTCCAAAGAGCATCCCATCCAGATCCTCTCCCCTACCCTATACCTGTAACCTTATAATTTCTATGGCTAATCCCCACCTAACTTGCACATCCCTCATACCAAGGGCAATTTAGCATGGCCAATCCACCAAACCTGCATATTGTTGGACTGTGAGAGAAAACTGGAGCACCCAGAAGAAACCCACACAGACAAGAGACGAATGTGCAAACTGCATCCATACAATAGCCGGGACTGGAACTGAACCCAGTCCCTGGCACTGGGAGACAGCAGTTCCAACCATTGTTGAGAGAGGTATTTCATAATTTTCATCAGTTATGTAATATATACTGACAAATAACTTAGAGCAGATGTAGGCCATTCTGCCCTTCAAGTCTGCACCACCATTCAATAAGACTGTTTTTGTTTCAAATTCTGCATTTCACAACCATAACCTTTGATTCCTTTGCCTGACAAGGATCTATATACTTCCGATTGCATTTAATCTTTCTTTTCCCAGTGAAAAATTGGCTATAAAGTACTAAATTCAAAAACAGAAAATGCAGAACATTCATAGCAAGAAACAGGGCTTAAGTTTCAGACCAGTAACTTTCTGCTAGCAGACAAAATGCAGAACATGATCAGTGAAGGAGTGAGAGAGAAAAAAACCTACACTGCTAACTGACACAGCAGTGAATCTACACAGCTACTGCCTTTGCATTTGAGTTCATGTATCTGCTGGAGTGCATCAAGGAACAATTAACAAACAGTGAAATTTGTAGCTGATCTTGGAGGAACCTGTGTGGAAGAGCTCACAGAACAGGAACAGATAAGTGCATAATTTTTAATGTAACCTTGCTGAAAATCAACAACAGTGAGGAGAGTGGATTCTTTCTTTATTATATATTTTATTGAGAACTTTCTCTTGATTAAATTTTTAAAAATAAGCCATGAGTACTAAGTTAGACTGGAGCAGTATTTTTCTTAGAGCAATAAGATGGTGCTACTTTCTGGGTCTGTAGGTTGTGAAGGAGCAAAGTTGGCCTTTAGTAGAGTGACATGCTCTTCTTATTGGATGTGGGTGTTTGGGGAGAGTTTCCATGTTACTGAGGATTATTTCTGCAGGAAATGTCTTTGGTTGCGAACCCTATCAAATCAAATGGATCTGTTGGAGTGACAGTTAGAAGCAATGAGGAATTTACAAGAACTAGGGAGTGTGATGGATGGCAGTTATAGGAAGGTGGAAGAGCTGCAGATACAGTCAGATAAATGAATTAACTCCAGAAATTGTAGGAGGGGTAGGCAGGTAGTGCAGGAGTCTTCTGTGGCTAACCCATTTCAAACAATTTTGCTGTTTTGGAAAATGTAGGGGTGATTGACTCTCAGGGGAATGTCACATGAACAGCCAAGTTTCTGGTATTTAAAAAGGCTGTAATGTAATGAGGGGTATGTCGGGTTCCAAGCAATCAATTGTGGTAGGTGGATTCTCTAGTCAGAGGGACAGACAGATGTTCCTGTGGCCAGAATGGCGTGTTGCCTCCCTGGTGTCAGGATCAAGGATATCTTAGAGAGGGTACAGTATGTTCTCAAAGGGGTGAGGGACCAGCAACAGGCCATTGTACACATTGAAACCAATAATTCTGAAGGGAGAACATAGAAAGTTAGGCATGAGTTTAAAAAGGTCCTCGAGGGTAATAATATCTGCATTACTCCTGGTGCTATGAGCAACTGAGGATAGGAAAAGGAGGACAAAGCAGATGAAAGCGTGGCTGAGGAGCTGGTGCATGGGAGAAGGGTTTACATTTTTGGATCATTAGAATCTTTTCTGGGATAGAAGTGAACTGTACAAGAAGGATGGCTTGCACCTGAATTGGAAGGGGACGAATATATTGGCAAGGACATTTGCTAGAGCTGCTCAGGAGGATATAAACTAGTAAGGTGGTTGTGGGGGGTGGGTGGTGGGACCCAGGGAAATAGTGAGGAAAGAGTTAAATCTGAGACTGGTACAGTTGGGAAAAGGAGCGAGTCAAACACTCAGGATAGGCAGAAACAAAGCAGAGAACAAGGTAGGACTGATAAATTAAACTGCATTTACTTCATTGCAAGAGGTGTATCAGGGAAGGCAGATGAACTCAGGGCATGGTTAGGAACATGGGACTGGGATATCCTAGCAGTTACAGAAATGTGGCTCAGGGATGGGCAGGACTGGCAGATTAATGTTCCAGGATACAAATGCTATAGGAAGGGCAGAAAGGGAGGCAAGAGGTGGAGTGGCGTTTTTGATAAGGGATAGTATTACTGTTGTACTGAGGGAGGATATTCCCAGAAATATGTCCAGGGAAGTTATTTGGGTGGAACTGAGAAATGAGAAAGGGATGATCACTTTATTGGGATTGTATCAGAGACCCCCTTATAGTCCACGGGAAATTGAGAAACAAGTTTGTAAGGGGATTTCAGTTCTCTGTAAGAATAATAGGGTGGTTATGATGGGGGCTTTTCACTTTCCAAACACTGACTGGGACTGCCATAGTGTTAAGGGTTTAGATGGAGACGAATTTGTTAAGTGTGTACAAGAACATTTTCTGATTCAGTATGTGGATGTACCTACAAGAAAAGGTGCAAAACCTGACCTACTTTTAGGAAATAAGGCAGTGCAGGTGACTGAGGTGTCAGTGGGGGAGCACTTTGGGGCCAGTGACCATAATTCTATTAGTTTTAACATTGTGATGGCAAATGATAGACTGGATCTAAAAATTGGAGGAAGGCCAATTTTGACGGTATTAGGCAAGAACTTTCAAAAGCTGATTGGCGGCAAATGTTTGCAGGTAAAGGGACAGCTGGAAAATGGGAAGTCTTCAGAAATGAGATAACGAGAGACAATATGTTCCTGTTAGGGTGAAAGAAAAAGCTGGTAGGTGTAGGGAAAGCTGGATGACAAGAGAAATTGAGGTTTTGGTTAAGAAAAAGAAGGAAGTAAATGTCAGGTATAGACAGGAGAAATTGAGAGAATTCTTAGAGGAGTATAAAGGCAGTAGGAGTATACTTAAGAGGGAAATCAGGAGGGCAAAAAGGGGACATGAGAAAGCTAGGGTTAAGGGGAATCCAAAGAGGTTTTACAAATACATTAAGGACAAAAGGGTAACTAGGGAGAGAATAGGGACCCTCAAAGACCAGCAAGGCAGCCTATGTGTGGAGCCGCAGGAGATGGGGGGAGATATACTAAATGAGTATTTTGCATCAGTATTTAATGTGGAGAAGGACATGGAAGATATAGAATGTGGGGAAATAAATGGTGACATCTTGAAAAATGTCCATATTACAGAGGAGGAAGTGCTGGATGTCTTGAAATGCATAAAAATGGATAAATCCCCAGGACCTGATCAGGTCTTCCCTAGAACTCTGTGGGAAACTAGGGAAGTGATTGCTAGGCCACTTGTTAAGATACTTGTATCATCGATAGTCACAGGTGAGGTGCCGGAAGACTGGAGGTTGCCTAATGTGGTACTACTACTTAAGAAAGGTGGTAAGGAAAAAGCAGAGAATTATAGACCGGTGAGCCTGATGTCAGTGGTGGGCAAGTTGTTGGAAGGAATCCTGAGGGACAGGATTTACATGTTTTTTTGAAAGGCAAGGACTGATTAATGATAGTCAACATGGCTTTGTGTGGGGGACATTATGTCTCATAAACTTGATTGAGTTTTTTGAAGAAGTAACAAAGAGGATTGATGAGGCCAGAACGGTGGACATGATCTATATGGACTTAAGATAGGTGTGGGTCCATCATTTTTTGTCATTTATATAAATGATTTGGTTGGGAACATAACAGGTATAGTTAGTATTTTGTAGATGATGCTAAAATTGGAGGTGTAGTGGACAGCAAAGAAGGTTACCTTAGATTACAATGGGATCTTGATCAGAAAGGGCAATGGGCTGAGGGGTGGCAAGATGGAGTTTAATTTAGATAAATGCGAGATGCTGCATTTTGTAAAAGCAAATCAGCACAGGACTTATACACTTAATGGTAACATCGTCGGGGGTGTTGCTGAACAAAGAGACCATGAAATGCAAGTTCATTGTTCCTTGAAATTAGGGTCATGGGTAGATAGGGTGGAGAAGAAGGCATTTGGTATGCTTTCCTTTATGGGTCAGAGTATTGAGTATAGGAGCTGGGAGGTCATGTAGTGGCTGTCCAGGGCATTGGTTCAGCCACTTTTGGAATATTGTGTGCAATTCTGGTCTCCTTCCTATCAGATGTTGTGAAACTTTGAAGAGTTCAGAAAAGATTTACAGGGATCTTGTCTAAATTGGAGGATTTGAACAATAGGGAGAGGCTGAACAGGCTGGGGCTGATTTCCCTGCAGCATTGGAGGGTGAAGAGTGACCTTACAGAGGTTTATAAAATCTTGAGGCTCATGGATAGAATAAAAATGACAAAGTCTTTTCCCTGGAGTGGGGGAGTCCAGAACTAGAGGGCATAGGCTTAGTGTGAGAGGGGAAAGATATAAAAGAGACCCAAGGGGCAACTTTTTCACACAAAGGATAGTATGTGTATGGAATGAGCTGCCAGAGGAAGTGGTAGAGGCTGCCAGAGGAAGCATTTAAAAGACATCTGGATGGGCATATGAATAGGAAGCGTTTAGAGGGATGTGTGCCAAGTGCTGGAAAATGGGACTAGATTAGGTTAGGATATCTGGTCGGCATGATAAGTTGGACTCAAGGATCTGTTTCGGTGCTGTACATCTCTATGACCCTATGTTATAACAGGTTTGGAGATAGCCCAGTCTTATGCATGCATTTGTTCAGATCATTTTGGTCTTTGTTTTTCAATTGCAAGTGCCTCCAAGGTTGTGATAGCTTTTGGCAATAAGGATGGGATCACAGTTCATAAATATTTACAGGAAATGTTAGTAGGAACTGGGACAAATAAAAACAAAAAAAACCTTGTTACTTAACTATTCAGATGACAGAGATTTTGACTGAATTGTGCACGGCCTCAGTGTGCCTGAGATTACATGGCCACACTCTATGGAATGGACTGCCATAAGTTACAGTTGTTCATCTTCTTCACTAACCATCTCGGCTGGCTTTGGTTGGGTTTGTTGTGATTTAGGTTGGCATAGAATGGTCACAGAAAACAACAGTGTGCCAGCACTGTACTTGAAATTGAACTGCACCAATATATTGGAACACTATGAATGTTTGAGACAACTTGTGAACTATTTCCTTCACCTATTGAAAGAATGGCATATTTTGTTATGGTTAACAACGTAATAGAATTTGAAGATCAAATTGAGAATGTCCAGACTCAGAACAAGGCACTTCCTGGGTCCAAAAACCAAGTTTTCTTCTAGAAATTGGCCTGAAAATATAGGGCATGCTAATAATCCTTCTTGCTCCCAACAATGTTAACCAATTATCATCAAGTTGGAGAAATATTTTAATCGTAAAATAATAGATATCATAATGGTAAAAACAAAGGTGAATACAATCTGGCAGGAAATAATTTATCATTACAAATGCAAATTTGCCACTTTCTCAGACTATGGTTTTTTACCAGAGCTGTGAGCTCAAGTCACTGGAATGAGTCTTCAATTTTTATTTTAAAAGATTAAGTTGGGGTATGCAGCATTCAGGTTTAAAATAATTTTTGGTACATGCATATTTTCATTGCAGTTCTACTACATGGGTTATTAATGAAGGAGGCGAATTTTCATGAATAAGTTATATAAACTGGAACTGTATAAAACATAGCTGGATGTTTATGATGCATGCATCAAACATTTGACCAGTGATTCACTGACCATTCATTGTAGCACACATTGTGATCTGAAGCTGCTATGATGCTACAGCTATGGAGTTCAGGCAGTGATCAGCCACGGACGGCAGTTGAGAGATTCCCAGTGCATCCATGTCATGTCCACTTACTGAATGTAAATGCGATTACATGCAGATAAAAAATGAAGTGCTGGGAATTATCTTTAGAAGTGCAAACTTTCAACAGTTTATGTCAGGCCGTAACTTTTTGCTAGTAACAGATCATTAACCTGTATTCTGGGACCAAGGTTGACAATACTGATGATGGCAGCATGAAGGATGCAGCTTTGAACTGTACTTCACTCATAGTATGATTACATTAAGTATCAGAATTCAAAAGAGAATGCTATTGCTGATGGTTTATCCCAGGAGGACTCAGAATAGACTGTGAAGATACAATCTTCACAATGGGGTAGCAAATAATGAGTTTCCAATCACAGGAGTTCAAATTGTCCCTGAAACTCAGAAGTATTGAAAAGAGTTGAGTTCTGCCTTTGAATGGTTGCTCAGAGCACAATCAAGGATCTGAAACAATCATCGTAATGGGTTCCCCTGTGAACAGGGCCACATCAAGTGAAGTCACAGAGTGGTGGTGTCTTGTCTTTGAGAGGTAGGATTCTAGCAGAATTCCAGATTGAATACACAGGAACAGGTAAAGTGAAATTCGCAGAGTAAGGACTCCTTTGTTAGCCTGATCTCGACAGTGATCTACAGACACTAGAGTTAGAAAAAATACTATCTGCAAAACTTGTAGAAAGAAGCCAACCAAAAGATTTCTCTTTGCAACCATGGGTGTGGATGTCTTCCATTTCAAACAGCTCTTGTAGACTTTTCTGAAAAGGCAAATAGCAATTTCCTGGTACTCATTAATAGCCATTCAAAGGAAGTTCAGAATGAGCACATGGGTAAAACCACCAATAATGAATTAAAAATAGGATCACTTTCAGTCTTTATTTTCCCTACTCATGGATGACCTGAAAAGTTTTCTCAGATAATGATTCACAACTTTGTTCTGGTCTAATCAAAATTTCATAAAGTGTAGCTACATACACTCACTTCTCCTGATCATCCTATAAAATAAGTGAAGAAAATAATGAAAAACAGAATTAACTAAATTAATTGGAGTTAATGGAAATAAAATACAGTATTTGAATAAGTGGCAAGAAGGATAGATATTCTCTTACTATCTTTAATTATATAGCTGCAGTCAGTATTAAGGGAATACAGCAGTAAATATATAAGTTTTAAAAATTCTAATAGGGATTTTTCTAATCCTATCTATATAAGTCAGATAATTGTCTTTAAATATTATATATAATGCATTATAAATTCCGACATTGTAACTTAGAGTTGATTTTTACTATAGGTATTCATAAATAAATCTAAAATTTTATAGTGTCATGTTTATTTCCTCACAAGCTCATATTTGGATAACAATATCCAAGAATTTTTAGTTAAAAATCACACAACACCAGGTTATAGTCCAACAGGTTTAATTGGAAGCACACTAGCTTCCGAAAGCTAGTGTGCTTCCAATTAAACCTGTTGGACTATAACTTGGTGTTGTGTGATTTTTAACTTTGTACACCCCAGTCCAACACCGGCATCTCTAAATCAAGAATTTTAAGGTTGCAAAACTATAATGCATTCAGAAAAGATTTACAAGGATGTTGCCAGGGTTGGACTGTTTGAGCAATAAGGAGATGCTGAATAGGCTGGGGCTATTTTCCCTGGAGTGTCAAAGGCTGAGGGCTGACCTTACAGAGGTTTATAAAATCATGAGGGGCATGGATAGGGTAAATTGGCAAGGTCTTTTCCCTGGGGTGGGGGAGTCCAAAGCTAGAGGGCATAGGTCTAAGGTGAGAGGGGAAGGATATAAAAGTGACCTAAAGAGTTGCAGAGGCTAGTGAGTGTATACAGTGAGTTGCCAGAGAAAGTGGTGGAGGCTGGTATAGTTACAACATTTAAAAGGCATCTGGATGGATATTAGAATAGGAAGATTTAGAGGGATATAGGTCAAATGCTGACAAATGGAATTAGGTTTATGTGGGATGTCTGGTCGGCGCAAATGAGTTGGGCCAAAGGGTCTGTTTCCATGCTATATATGTCTATGACTCTCAGTTAGGCTTTGAGTGCCGATATCATTAGACATAAAAAAAATCTGCCATAAAATACCTGTAGAAATGTTCTACTCTGAGATAATTGTGCTAGTTTAAAAACTGTGGAGAGGATATTTCAATACAGGACCCATTCTTCAGCTGGTAAAGATTTTGTTTCTTTAGATCTTACATTTCTCCTAGTCAAGGTTTAAAGCTGACAATAAGTTTGACTGGGGAAGTTTACCTTTCCGGGAGGTAAAGATTAGTGAGCCATTAGCAGTTCAGCATCAAACAGAGCAACTGGAAGATCTGTTAAGATAGTCAAAGAAGCACTTGAGGAACAAGAGCTGCATTGCTGTTGAAAACAAAGTGTGAAACAGCAGCTAGATAATATCCTGCTGATTTTGTAAAACAACTCTGCATTCTGCTACAACATATACCCGTGCTGGGCTTTTGATGAACAGTGGATTAAGAGCACATTTGATCTGCTTCCTCAAACGTGACTGTTAAAGTTGACACAAATAGTGCAGTCAAAAATGGCACTATGACATAAAAATGAAAACAGCTTCAGGCAAAAATATACATTTGCTGTCTCCTTCACAAGTCACACAAATATAATATAGCACACATGGTGGAAGCTTGTGGAACCAAATGATACATAGTTGATATTAGTGGAAACTTCAGAAAAGTGCAGATTGTATGATACTAGTGAGCGATCAATTGAAGTTTGAGCATGAACCACTTAATATAGCAGGGGTTAGGACTTTAAACAATAGTGAGACAAGAGAGAAGTTTGTCCCTGGTACAGAAGTTAAAAAGAAAAAGCTAGATCGGCAAGGCAGGCAAGAGCACAATAGAGAATGAGGGAAGATGGATGAATTAGAATGCAATTGTTTCAATGTAAAAAGCCTGATAGGTAAGGCAGATGAACTCCAGGGCATGGACGGGATCGTAGGAGTGAGATATCATAAGAATTACAGAAACATGACTGAGGGAGATCTAAGACTGACAGCTCAATGTTTGGGTGTATAGACACTATAAGATGGATAGAAGGGGAGGCAAGAGTGGAGGAGGATTGGTGTTTTTGATTAAGGAATACATCATGGCAGTAATTAGAGAGGATATTCCTGGGGGATAGTCTAATGAAACTATATGGGTGGACCTGGGAAATGAGAAGGGGGTGATCACTTTGATCAGATCGTACAATAGGTCCCATAATAGTAAGTGGGAAATTGAGGAGCAAATATATAGGGAGATTGCAGATAGCTGTAAGAATAATAGTAGTGGTAGGGGATTTTAACTTTCCAAACGTAAACCAGGACTCCTAGAGTGTTAAGGCCTTGGATGGAGAGGAATTTGTTAACTGTGTTCAAAAAAACTTTCCATGTAAGTAGCGCAACTAGAGAAAATGCATAACTTGATCTTCTCTTGTGAAATAAGGCAGGACAAGTGACTGAGGTGTTGGTGGTAGATCACTTTGGAACCAATGACCATAATTCTATTAGTTTTTACCTAGTTATGGAAAGGATAAGTCTGGTCCACAAGTCAAAGATCCAAACTGGGGCAAGGCCAATTTTGATGGTATGAGACAGGAACTTTCAAAAGTTGATTGGGGTTGGCTGTTCATAGGTAAAGGAACATCTGGCAAGTGGGAGGCTTTCAAATGCGAGATAACGAGAGTTCAGAGCCAGCATGTTCCTGTTAGTGTGAAGGGCAAGGCTGGCAGGAGGAGGGAACACTGAATGACAAAAGATATTGTGGTCAAGAAAAAAGAAGGAGGCATGTAAAGGTAGCTGGGATCAAGTGAATGTTTTGACGGTGTAAGAGTATGTTTAAGAAGAAAATCAGGAGTGCAAAAATGGGATATGACAACTAAGGTAAATGGGAATCCAAAGAGATTCCACAGTATATTAAGGGCAAAACAGCACTTAGGGAGAGACTTGGGCCCCTTAAAGATTAACAAGTTTATCTATGTGTGGAGCCACAGGTGATGGGTGAGATCCAAAACAAATATTTCTCATCAGTATTTACTGTAGAGAAAAGTATGGAAATTAAGGAACTCAAGGAAGTAAACAATAATATCTTGAAAAGAGACCACAATACAGAAGAGGTGGTACTGGAGGTCTTAAAATACACAAAGGATGAATAAATCCCCAGGACCTGATCAGGTATATCCAGGACAATGTGGGAAGCTACAGAAGACATTGCAGGCCCCTAGCAGAAACATTTGTATCATTAACAGCCATTGGGGAGGTGCCAAAACTCTGGAGGGTATCTAATGTTGTATTATTATGTAAGAAAGGAAAAGGCTGAGAACTACAGGCCAGTGAGCCTAATGTCAGTGGGGGGTAAGTTGTTGGAGTAGATTCCGAGAGATAGGATCGACATGCATTTGGAAAGGCAAGGACTGACTAGGAATAGTCAGCATGGCTTTGTGCATGGGAAATCGTATTTCACAAATTTGATTAAGTTTTTTGAAGAGGTGACCAATGAAGTCGATGAAGATAGTGCAGTAGACGTTGTCTACAAATACTTTTGCACGGCCTTCAACAAGGTACCACATGGTAGACTGGTTAGAAAGGTTAGATCACATGGAATCCAAAGAGGCTAGTGAAATGGATACAAAATTGGGTCAACAGTTGGAGACAGAGGGTGGTCCTAGAGGGCTGTTTCTCAGATGATAGACCTGTGATCAGCGATGTGATGCAAGGATTCACTGTTGTTCATCATTTATCTAAATGATTTGAATGAGAATATAGGAGGTTTGGTTAGTAATTTTGCAATTGACACCAAAATTGATGGTATAATGAACAGTGAGAAAAGTCATCTAAGTGCACAATGATGAACTGGGCTAGTGGGCCAATGAATGGCAGATAGAGAGGTGTTGCATTTTGGCAAGACAAATCATAGCAGGACGTATAGTTAATGTTAGGACCCTGCAGAGTGCTATCGAACAGAGAGATTGAGGGATGCATGCTTGCCTTCATTGATGAGAGACTGAATACAAGTGTTGGGATATCATGCTATGGCTGAACAAGACATTGGTAAGGCCACATTTGGAATACTGTGTACAATTCTGGTCATCCTGCTATAGGACGTATCTTATTATATTGGAAAGGGTGCAAAAAAGATTTTCAAAGATGTTACTAAGACTGGAAGGTTTTAGTTATAAGGAGAGGCTGAATAAGCTAGGACTATTTTCCCTGAAGTGTATAAGGCTGAGGGGTGACCTTGGAGAGGTTTTTAAAATCATGAGAGGCATAGATATAGTGAATAGCCAAGGCCTATTCACCAAAGTAGGGGTATCCAAAACTAGAGGGCACAGGTTTAAGGTGAGAGAGGGAAGATTTAAAAGGGACCTGAGGAACAACGTTTTGACACAGAGGATGGTGTGTATATGGAACAGAAGAAGTTGAACAGGTGGGTACAATTACAACATTTAAAAACAACATTTGAACAGGTACATGGATAGGAAAGGTGTAGATGGATATAGACCAATCACAGGCAAATAAGATTAGTTCAGTTTAGGAAAGCTCGTTGCCATGGATGAATTGTGCTGAAGGGCCTGGTTCTGTGCTGTATACCTCTATGACTATGACTCTATGGCCATTATACATATAGATTGTTTGATCATATGACTTTTCTATAACTGACATCAGAAGTTCAAACTTTCATTGTATATTTCATAATCTGATTATTATCTCACATTATCGTATGAAAATTGAGTTCTTTTGTCCAAGTGATTAACTTCAGAATAGTCTTTTCTTCTACTGTCAAATATAATAGATCTCCACTTTTGACACTGTGGGCAAGATGCTGTTTCCATATCTCCAAGGATTCCTTGTATTTGGTAGGGTCTTCATAAACCTTTTGTGTCCATCTCAATGGAGTGGAATGTGGACTACATAGTAATACAAGTTGGCAGCCATCTTTTTGACTTTCAGGCAATGTCCGTTTTTCAGTCTTCTAAAATGGTCCACTGTTTGTCCACAGCTGATGCTGTGAAATGAATTCTTGACATGAGCATGTCTTTATGCCAATTGATTGTAAATGGCTCAGCTTGCTAACAGAAGATAATTTCTGTTATGCCTGCAATTTGCTGCCTGTCCATTACAAATCCCCTATCCGTGGAAATATATTCCTTCCAATGTATGATCCGTTGTCTTGCATGCTAACCTTTTGCATGGCGCGTTGTCTACTCTTCTTGTTATATTGTCAAAAAACTCGAATAAATTTGTCAAATACCATGCTGACTTTGTCTAATCATGCTATGATTTTCTATGTGCATTATTTAGATTTCCTTAATAGTATATTTCAGCATATCCCAATGAATCAAATCAGGATAACAGGCCTACATTTTCTCATTTGTTCAATTGTTCCCATACTAAATAGTGGTATCACATATGCAAACAATTAAATATGACAATTTGGAAAGTCCTTATCATAAACAGCAAAGAGAAATTAGCAACTTTTTTTGCAGCGACATCTTTACAGACACCTCTTATCATCTGACAAGATCACAAGTGTTTTCTTTCAGTGACTTATAGAGTTATAGAGTCATAGAAATGTACAGCACGTAAGCAGACCCTTTGGTCCAACACGTCCATGCTGATTAGATACCTTAACTTAATCCAGTGCCATTTGCCAGCACTTGGCCCATATCCGTCTAAAGCCTTTTTATTCATTTACCCATATACCCATCCAGATGTCTTTTGAGTGCTGTAATTTTACCAGCCTCCACTATTTCTTCTGGCAGCTCACTCCATACATGCACCACCCTCTGTGTAAAAAAGTTGCCCCTCAGGTCCTTTTAAATTTTTCTCTTCACACCCTAAACCTATGCCGTTTAGTTCTGGACTCCCCCTCCCCAAGGAAAAGACCTTATCTGTTTATCCTATCCATGCCCTCACAATTTTATAAACCTCTATAAGGTCACCCCTCAGCCTCCAACGCTCCAGGGAAAATGGACCCAGCCTATTCAGCCTCTCCCTATAGCTAAATCCTCCAACCCTGGTAACATCCTTGTAAATCTTTTTTGAACCCTTTCAACTTTCACACCATCCTTCCGATAGGAGGGAGACCAGAATTGCACACAATCTTCCAAATGGCCTAACCAATGTCCTGTACAGTTGCAACATGACCTCCTAACTCCTATACTCTGACCAATAAAATAAAGCATACCAAACACTTTCTTCACTATGCTATTTACCTGTGACTCCATTTTCAAAAAACTATGAACCTGCACTCCAAGGTCTTTTTTGTTCAACAACCCTCCCTAGGACCTTACCATTAAGTGTATAAGTCCATCTCTGATTTGCTTTTCCAAAATGCAGCACCTCATATTTATCTAAATTAAACTCCTCTCAGCCCATTGGCCCACCTGATCAAGATCCTGTTATACTCTGAGGTAACCTTTTTCAGTACCCACTACACCTTCAATTCTGGTGTTATCCGCAAATTTACTAACCAAACCTCCTATGTTCACAGCTAAATCATTTCTATAAAATGATGTAAAGCAGTGGACTCAGCACTGATCCTTGTGGCACACCACTGGTCACAGGCCTCCAATCTGAAAGGCAACCCTCCACCACCACCCTCTGTCTTCTACCTTCAAGCCAGTTCCACATCCAAATGGATAGTTCTCCCTGTATTTCATGAGATCTAACCTTTCTAACCAGTCTCCCATGAAGAACCTTGTTGAATGCTTTACTGAAGTCCATAGAGATCATGTCCACCACTCTGCCCTCATCAATCCTCTTTGTTACATCTTCAAAAAACTCAATCAAACTCCTGAGACATGATTTCCCATGCCCCAAACCATACTGACTGTCCCTAATCAGTCCTTGCCTTTCCAAATACATATAAATCCATCCCACAGGATTCCCTCCAACAACTTGCCCACCACCGATGCCAGGTTCACCGGTCTATAGTTCCATGGCTTTTCCTTACCACCTTTCTGAAATAGTTGCACCACGTTAGCCAACCTCCAGTCTGCTGGGACCTCACCTGTGACTATTGATGATGCAAATATCTCAGCAAGGGGCCCAATAATCACTTCTCTAGCTTCCCACAGAGTTCTCGGGTACACCTGATCAGGTCCTGGGGATTTAATACACGTCCACCAGATGTAATTCTCTCTGTCTGTCCGTGAGATACAAGGACAGACTCGTACACCAATCTTTCCTCAGTTTTGAGGCTAATAAATAGCTCATCTGCTGTTTTGGATCTTTACTTCTGAACTGAACCTACTTTTGGCCTCTTACCTCGATTTAAAAAGTCCAGTTTAGTAAATACTTATCTCACCAGGTGGCTTATAGAGTCATTCAGCATAAGTCATATGATTTACTGGGAATGCTGGAAATCTACTGTTTAAATGAATAAGTTTCTGGCCCCCAAATATTCACTTGCACAAAATTGGAAACCATCAACATATGTACATGAACTTTCAAATCAATGTTCCCAAATAACAGTAAGAAATAACAATATCATATATTAAACCTTCATTACATCTGTTGTCTCTTTTACTTTGCTTGGATGTAGGTGTTTGGATTCTGGGGATTTTATTCATTTTAGTTCATTAAGTTTCTCCAGTGCTTTTTCTCTGCTGATATTAAATTCTGTAATTTTTTTCATTCTTTTTTGCACCGAGTTATCCTTGATTCCTGGATTGTAATTTATGTTTTATACTATATATATAGACACCAAATTATGTTCAGTGGCTCTGCTATTTTCTCCTGTCATTCTGATAGTTTCTCCCCTCTCTGTTTCTTGAGGACCTGAGTTTACTTAAATTACTGTCTTTCATTTTGCACACTTGAAAGCTTCAGTTTTTATATTTCTGTTTGTTGTCATGTTCTGTTTTTTTTTTGTCTACTTCTTGATGGTCCATTTCTTGTTTTCTGAAACTCTCCCAATACTTGGTCTTGCTGTGATTCTATAAGTACATGTAATACACAATAACATAATTAAACTCAAAAGGGGTATCTACATTGATACCTTTGATATTTCTTGACAATACTCAGAGAGGCAGAAACTGGGCATGGTCAGCGAGCAAATAACCAAACATCAATGTGTGCTAAGACATAAGACAGGAGTAATTAAATGAACAGCAGAATCATTGCCAGCATCTGCTGCCAAAGCATTGAGGGCAGTGGTTATGATCAAAAGTTGCTGAATCTGATGATAAGTCCAGAAACCAGTAAAAGGGTTGATTTCCAAACTACCATAAAATATCAATAATACAGTGGATGAAATTAAATTAATAACCATTCAATAATCTATCAAAGTATTTGTAAGATGTTCTCTTGATAACAAGTAAATGTTATTATTTATTTCCAATAGCTATCTTACCAAGTTGTCTTCAAATATAAAGGATAATTCATATGTATCCCTCCATTGCTAATTAGTACCGACATCTGTGAGGAGTCATGTTGTGTGAGGATGAGGAGTAAACACTTTCATCATGCACATGAATTGGATGGATTAAATTATCTTTAAGATTTACATAGGAATTGGAAAATGATGTGGGAATCTGTGTGAGTTAATTGTAATACTGCACAATTTTTCATTGCTTAATAATATTATCTTTTAATTTTTGCAGTTTATGAAAACATAATCTAGTTCTACTCATGTTTCATCCTGGGAGAATTTTGTAATAAGCAAAATATTTGACTATCAGTTTTCACCATCTTAATAGTTCTCTCAAAAGAAACCCCAAATTGTTGTGTTTTATTGCGTTATTGTTCCCAAGGGAGCACAGACATGATAGATATTGTAATTAGAAAGGTTCATTAATGTTCTCGATTTTACCCGTAATTTGGGTATCATTTTAGGAATATTTACTTACACAGAAAATTAGACATATTTACAGCAAACTAATGTTATTTAAAATAAAAAGAAAATCAATGGATTCTGGAATGCAAAAAACATTTGTGTTAAAGATTATTATTCCAGAGAAATTGGTTAAAAGTTCAAAATGAAAGCAAACTGAGTGTGATATAAGAAACAATCAATTTATTATTTTCTTCTTTGCTTGTGTATGGGAAAAAACATTACTTTAAATCTATATCTTTTAATAATTTAGTAAATTCCTTGTCTAAGCTTTCAATTGCATCAAATTAGAAAATATATTTTTATAGGTAACATAGAAGCAATTTTCATAAAACATCCAATAGTTTCATGTGTTGCTGAAGGAACTTTCCACTCTTCTCCTGTCAAGTAAGCATTGACTCCAACTGAGGTTTAATCATGTGGACATTGATTTCTTTTGTGTTTTGTCTAATAAGCAATTACTCATGTGCAATTAAGATGGTGATGCCATTAATTTCCAAAAGATGTTTGCGCTGAGAGACATCTTGGACTGTTGCAACTATTGCTTATGGGTTGTGCTTCTCCCCAGAGTCAGAAGGTTGCCTCTTCGTAGAATCTATCCTTTGTTGTTTCTCTGTAGTGCTGGATATCTACATTTACAGTCTAATCTAAAATTCAGAGTCTCTTGCATCCCTAAGATCTCCTTAACTTAGAATAAAGCTCTCCCTCTTGCTGTAATATTAAACTCTTCATTGACAATAGGGTATGCATTATCCTGAATTCAGTTCCGCATTGTTTCTCGTCTGTTCCTCCTTGACTCTCAATCACACGCTTGTGTGTAAGAGTAGATCATTGTTTTTATCACCATTAACATATTCATATCCCAGCACACTACAGTCTTCTCCAGAATGAACTCTGTAGTGTACTCACTTGTGTACAATTCGTGAAAACAGCTCAATGTTTGGGTGACTACAGATTTCTAGACAAGTTATGTTGGAGAATCAGAATCTCAGTATTGCTATGTTTAAGAATTGTTATTGTTAGTGCAAAATCTGACTTGTCTATACACTGAATTTTCAGACAGCCTTACAAAATTGCATTTACTTTTAATGAGGTAGAGAAATAGGGCTGAGTTTTAGATCCCATCAGGGATAGGAACAGGAGGTAGGGCAGTGTGTTGTTTTCCTGATGAAATTACTGTCTCAAAGAATTATCACTAGGGCAGAGAGAGGGTACCCTGAGTTCCTACTTCATCCATTAACAGTGCCAATGAATATTAGCTTGCTAAGTGAAATGGATGTATGGGCTGTATACATTACTTGAAGCAGGTCTGGTGAACGGAGCTGGAAACACAATGGGGAGCAAATCATGGACACCCCTGGAAGTTAGGCAGACCCCATGGAAGGAGGATACAAATTGTGTCATTGGGTAAATAGGCATTGTGGGCAGTAAGCCTTTGAGCAGTGCACGGGCTGATCAGTGCAGGTGCAGACAAGTTGGCACAAGGCTGTCCATAAGACCATAAGACCATAAGACATAGGAGTGGAAGTAAGGCCATTCGGCCCATCGAGTCCACTCCGCCATTCAATCATGGCTGATGCGCATTTCAGCTCCACTTGCCAGCGTTCTCCCCGTAGCCCTTAATTCCTCTAGACAACAAGAACCTATCAATCTCGGCCTTGAAGACATTTAGCGTCCCGGCTTCCACTGCACTCCGTGGCAATGAATTCCACAGGCCCACCACTCTCTGGCTGAAGAAATGTCTCCGCATTTCCGTTCTGAAATGACCCCCTCTAATTCTAAGGCTGTGTCCACGGGTCCTAGTCTCCTCGCCTAACAGAAACAATTTTCTAGCATCCACCTTTTCAAAGCCATGTATTATTTTGTACGTCTCTATTAGATCTCCCCTTAATCTTCTAAACTCCAACGAATACAATCCCAGTATCCTCAGCCGTTCCTCATATGCTAGACCTGTCATTCCAGGGATCATCCGTGTGAATCTCCGCTGGACACGTTCCAGTGCCAGTATGTCCTTCCTGAGGTGTGGGGACCAAAACTGGACACAGTACTCCAAATGGGGCCTAACCAGAGCTTTATAAAGTCTTAGTAGTACATCTCTGCTTTTATATTCCAACCCTCTTGAGATAAGAGACAACATTGCATTCGCTTTCTTAATCACAGACTCAACCTGCATGTTTACCTTTAGAGAATCCTCAACTAGCACTCCCAGATCCCTTTGTGCTTTGGCTTTATTAAGTTTCTCACCATTTAGAAAGTAGTCCATTCCTATATTCTTTTTGCCAAAGTGCAAGACCTCGCACTTGCTCACGTTAAATTCCATCAGCCATTTCCTGGACCACTCTCCCAACCTGTCTAGATCCTTCTGTAGCCTCCCCACTTCCTCAGTACTACCTGCCTGTCTACCTAACTTTGTATCATCGGCAAACTTCGCTAGAATGCCCCCGGTTCCCTCATCCAAATCATTAATATATAATGCGAACAGCTGTGGCCCCAGCACCGAACCCTGCGGGACACCGCTCGTCACCGGCTGCCATTCTGAAAAAGAACCTTTTATCCCAACTCTCTGCCTTCTGTTAGATAGCCAATCCTCAATCCATCCCAGCAGCTCACCTCGAACACCATGGGCCCTCACCTTGCTCAGCAGTCTCCCGTGTGGCACCTTATCAAAGGCCTTTTGAAAGTCCAGATAGACCACATCCACTGGGTTCCCCTGGTCTAACCTACTTGTTACCTCTTCAAAAAATTCCAACAGGTTTGTCAGGCATGACCTCCCTTTACTAAATCCATGTTGACTTGTTCTAATCAGACTCTGCTCTTCCAAGAATTTAGAAACCTCATCCTTAATGATGGATTCTAGAATTTTACCAACAACCGAGGTTAAGCTGATTGGCCTATAATTTTCCATCTTTTGCCTTGATCCTTTCTTGAACAAGGGGGTTACTACAGCCATCTTCCAATCGTCCGGGACCTTTCCTGACTCCAGTGACTCTTGAAAGATCTCAACCAATGCCTCTGCTATTTCCTCAGCAACCTCTCTCAGAACTCTAGGGTGTATCCCATGCAGTTGACTCTAGGGTGTCATATGCAGTTACAAACCAATGCCAATAAGGAGCAACATCACCTTCTGGAGGGTTAATCCTGTTGACAGCAGGAAAGCAGAGGAAAGGAACAAAGGGCAAAAATGTCATGAAGGCCACACTCATAGCGTAGCATTATTGCTGGAGCCAAGCACTAACCTGAGATGACCAAGAGCCAGTGATGCAAGAGATTGCAAATCTCCAGGCAAATAGTTGCAGAGACTGTGCAGTTATTGCCAAAGACCTCATATTTCACAGCACTTTTCATTATGTCATGATGGTGGATGTCAAATTCACAGTGAGCTGAATTTCTTTGCTTCTTTATGGAGAAATGTGACTTTGCAGAGTACACTGAGCTTCATCTCCTTTGGTGGATTCCCTTTGCTGTAGATTACCATCGATTATTCTTACATGGCCATCAAGGCACCTCGTGACCAGCCAGTCAGATTTTGCATGATGAAGAGCTCACATTTCCTCAATGCTCACTTGGCTTATGACCAGAAAAAGTGGACTGGTAACCTAGAGTGCACGCTGATTTGAGTTTTGGAGATTAATTTGGAGATCTACAGCATTCTTTTAAAGAGATATGATAACCCATGGATAAAATTCTGGGATACATATAGAGTGTGAGTTATCCAGTGAGATTAACTGAGAAGACTGTGTATAAAAGCTGCATAAATATCTCAGAACTATAATGATGTGAAATAAGTATAATATTATCAAGAGACATCAAGAACTGTCAAACCTGTCAAAAACTTTTAAGATATGTCAAAGCTGTCAAGAATTGCCATGAGGCAACAGATCTGTGAATAGCTGTCAAAATAAATATTTTTTTTAAAATTAGAGAATATTTTTCAACAGAGTGTAATCTGCAACATAGAATTTTAAATAATAGAACACTATTCATTTTATTAGTAGATATTAGGTGAGTTGGTGTTGCAGGTGATGGGGCAAGAGTGGAACTATAAATCATCGTGAACTGGAACTAAATTGATAGGGTAACTCTGAAGTGCTGTGGGAGATGGGTACAAGTTGTCACATAACAGATGGGGCGTGGAAGTGTTTTTAGCTGGAGGGGTGTATAGGGTGGAGCAATTTGTTTTACTTTAATTTTTCGATGCACAGCTGAAGCCATGAGACTGATTCATTACAATCCCACTTGATTCCTGATGGAGGGATTTTGCCTGAAATGTCGATTTTCCTGCTCCTCTGATGCTGCCTGACCTGCTGTGCTTTTCCAACACCACTCTAATCTTAACTTCCAATGCAACCCAGTCACCTCCCCCAACTAAGCCACTGAAACTGGGCAGTGAGAGCAGCCTGGAGTGCTCTTGCTTCTGTGAATGTGACCCAGGAGCAAATATCAGGACCTATGAATTAACATTGCAAGGACTGAGAGCTAAATGGCAACTAGAGTGAATTCTTACAATTAACAAAGTACAGAAAGAGAAATAAAGAGAGGGAAGAAAGATTGGATTGAAAGAAAGTAAACAAAAGAAAGGAAAATTAATTATTTTATTTAATTAAAAAATGATGTTTATACATTTATCACAATTAAAATTTGAAAGAATGAGATTGTACACTTATAATAAATATCACACAACACGAGGTTAGAGTCCAACAGGTTTATTTGAAAGCACTGGCTTTCGGAGTGCTGATTCAGTGGTTATGACAATCACCTGATGAAGGAGCAGCGCTCCGGAAGCTAGTGTTTGTAAATAAACCTGTTGGACCATAACCTGGTATCATGTGATTTTTAACTTTCCACATCCCAGTCCAACATCAGCTCCTCCAAATTATAATAAGTAGTTACTTTTTAGTGTTGGAGAGGCGGACTTGGCTGTAATTGACACTTCTAACTTGGAAAAGGTATTCAGAAATGAAATTACTTTCTTTAACTATCTATGGCAAGATTAGTTCATATCTGTCATACAAATATTTCACTTTTATGTCATTGAATGTATGTCAATGATAATCTAGACATCAAGAGTTATTTTTTTCTGAAGCCTACAGTGAAATACAGCAAGTTATACAATAATTTTTAGACTTCTCAGTTTAACTGCATGCCTGCTGCTGTTTATACCATTTGCACTTAACTAACAGTGAGTATCATTAGTCTCGCCATTACTTTGACTGGAAAATCTGGACCAGTGTGTTATCATGTTTCTTCAAGTTTTTTATTCTGAGAAAGAAAGAAAGCAGAAAGAAAGGCCAATGCTAGTAGTAAATTCATGAATGTGATGCAGTATGTTTCTTACTATGATCTTTGCCAAATCTACTGTGGTGCTCCTGCTTTTATTTTCAAAACTGAATCTACCAGATGGCTCAGTAAAATAGGAAAGATCAGCATGCGGCACAGATTCAGAACCCAAATTAACAGCGTGGAGTAAAATGAACATGAAACTACTGCAGTCCACATGTAAACATTTGCAAGTAAACTCAATTATAGTGGTATTCCACAATACTAACTGCTTGTGAATGTTGACACAAAAGCTTTTCTGCTTAATTTTTTAATTAAGTACCTAGAAGCCCATAATTCCCCTCACTCAGCCATGGCGTGTGGCTTCTCTTTGGATATATGCTTGTAAGATGCTCCAGTGAGGACTTCGGCAAACACACAGAGCTCAGGCTGAAGCACTTCTGATCAAGAAAGCTGAGTGATTAAAACCTACGGTAGAATCATAGAGAGTCTTAATCCTGTGAAATGTCATGTTGAGGTTTATAACTTTGCAATCTCATCTTCATCCGCAGGCAAAAGGGCATTGGTTCGTCATCTACTTAATTCTCTTGCTGCTGTGTGTCATTTGGATGTTGAATGAAAATCCCTTGATTCAGTCTGCCATTTCTGACAGTCTTCCCCCAGACCACATTAATCAGTCTTTCAGAGATCAGAATGCAAAGTAGGCTCTTTGTAGCTATGACACCAAATGGAAACACAGAACAGCTGCTTCCAAGATGGCTTAAACAGTTTTTAAAATCTATATTTCTTCACACAATAAATATGATTACAAACAACTTTATTATTCTCTTTAAAAATGACACCATATATTGAATTGAAAGGAAATAAATGTAACCACAAACTAATTTAGTTACATTGTGACTGAATCTTTCATACGAACATTTAGGGAAACAACTTCTATAATCATTCTTCATAATGTGAATATCAAAATGTGAATCACTAATTATTATAAATTTTAAGTATTGTGTTTTGCAATGGACTAACATAGTTTGTCTAAAGATACTTGCTATTACAGGAACGAGGGACGACCAAATTCTTGTAAGAATAATGCTTTGCACATGCTATAGCCCAGGGCCCTTAGCCTAGCTTTGTTCATCCTAGTAAAATGACAGAAAGCAGTCACTGGATGTTCTAAAATGCGGGTCTTATGCTGAACAACCCTGTATTTGACATATAAAATTGGTCTCCAGTACTGCTGTGTGCTGAAGCCTAAATTACTGTCAATAAGGTCATCTAACTCAAATGAATTCTCACAAAATGGATTTTGGCCATATTATTTAATTTAAAATCTCCTGTTGATTTATTATCCCAAATTATATGATATAGATGGTTAATTTCTTGAAATCGAGAAAGGGTTTTGTAAAAATTGCATGCAATGTATTCTGCAGATCAATTTCTTGTTAGTGCAGAGCCCAGTAATAATTCCTGGTATTTTATGCACTTTTCCATTTACAAATCACATTTCTTCATAATACAAAATGAAGCTGCATGCACAGGAGTGATCAAATTAATCAAAAGGGAAATCACAGCTTATGTCCAATTAGATAATTGTTAATATTAGGCACAAGCATATTATGTATACTGTTGTTGATGCACTGACTATCACAACTGAAAATTACATCCTCGAAAATAGTTAAGAATGCAGGGTCTAACTGTTTGGTTGATACAACTATAACTAGAATCCTGAATATGTCAGATTAACCTGATAGTCCATAATTTACCGTCAAAATAACAATGTTGCGAATAATGTTCACCGATATTTAAATAAAAAGACTGCAGAAAATTGAGGTCAGCGGCAAGAATAAATCCAGAAATCCAAAGTTGCTGTTGGAGACCTGGTGGTGTGCTATTAACTTTACGGAAACAATGTGTTTCTGTCTTCCAGTAAATAAAGTGATGTTCTTGTGTTTGTATGATTAATATGATCTAATATCATGTAAGTAAATTGAGTCAAGTTATTTCAGATTCAAGTAACCTTTTGTTTATTGTACAATATTTTGGTGGGGATTTTATGAATTCGAGTGTACTGCACCTTTGGTGACTGGATTTAGAGATGCATTTTGTAATATGTATCTGTCAAATAAAATTTTATAAAGTGTGCAAAGATCAGGCTTTGCATATATTTTTCACAGTCAGTTGTCTACAATAATACATTTAATGACATTTTTGGTGCTAATCATAACGGATGAACCTGTCTGGCATTGAAGTTTAACTATTACAAATGTGGAGTTACATTCCTTCAGATTTTCATGTTTGTTGAAGATTTTCAAATCTGAAATTTAAATTTGTTTTTAAAGTTTCACATTTTCTTTCCATTTCATCTTTTCTCTTTGTTTATTCAATCTTGCTTTCATCATCGCTATTTCCCTTCCTGGCTGACATTTTCTCAGTCACGCTATTAATAAAAACATAAGATATAGGAGCAGAATTAGGCCATTCAGCCCATTGAATCTTCCCCAATATTTGATCACAGCTGATATGTTTCTCAATTCCATTCTCCTGCCTTCTCCCCATAACTCTGGATCCCCAAATCAATCAGGAACCTATTTATCTCCATTCTTTATAACAATGATTTTCAACCATTAACTACCGCCTGGCTCAAGAAACTCCTTCTCATTTCAGTTAAAAAGGGTCGTCCCTTCACTCTGAGGCTGTGGTCTCAGGTCTTCAACTCTCTTATTAGTGAAAGACCTTCTTCAAGCCCATGCTATCCTGGCCCCTCAAGTACTCTTTAAATCAGATTCCCTTCTAAACTTCTAAAATCCTTCTAAACTCTGTTGAGGACAGACTCAGATTCTTCAATTTGGGAAAGGAAATGGTGTAAAAACTTACCACATGGACTTGGAGCTGAGTGGAAAGTTGTCTGGGCAGGTGGGTGATCCTGTTTCAGAATCTGAGTGGGAAACTGAAAGGTGACATCACAGGAAGACTGTGATTTAATTGGCCAATAAGGAGTTCTGCTAAATTTGAATCTGTGTTAAATTGAATCTTGTTAACGTATTGGTTACAACTCGTGTAAACAGAGGTACAAACACAGTTAAAAATTTAAGAAAAGACCCAAATTCAGAATAAGTCCAACAAAATAAGGATGGAGGGTCGGGTAATGTATTGTATCTGCATGATGTGGGAGCTGGTGGACCCCACTGTGGTTCCCAGTGACCATGTCTGTAGTAAATGTTTGTTGCTGGAAGAACTCTGGTTTAGACTCAATGAGCTGCACTCTGAGCTTCAAATATTGCAACGCAGCAGGGAAGGGGAGAGTTACCAGGATGCTGTGTTTCAGGAGACAGTCACACCCATTAGACTAACTAACTCTAATTCGACCAGTGGTCAGGATCAGCAGAATGTGGCTGAGAATGAGGCAGGTAGAGGGATCCAGGAGGTAGAGTTGCAGTCGCCATTATGCTTGTCCAACAGATTCAAGAGTATTGCTCCAGATGTGGATGGGAATGGGGACTATAGGGAGGCTGAACTGACTGACCACAGCACCGTGGTGCAGGGAGCCATTCAAGTGGGGGGGAGAGAAGAGAAATGTTGTTGTAATTGGGGATAGTAGAGTTAGGGGCATAGACACTGTCCCCTGTGACCAGGATTGAGAGTTCCAACAGTTGTATTGCCTGCCTGGTGCTCGGGTTCAGATATATCATCTGGCCTGCAGAAGAACTTGGAGTGAGCAAGTCAAGATCCAGTGGTCATGGTTCACATAGGTATCAATGACATAGATAAGACTAAGGGAGTATGAACAGCTAGGAACTAAATTTAAAAAGCAGAACCAAAAAGGTAATAATTGCCATAGAATGTGGTGGAAGCTGGTACAATTGCAACATTTAAGAGGCATTTGGATGGGTATATGAATAGGAAGGGTTTGGAGGGATATGGGCCGGGTGCTGACAGGTGGGACTAGATTAGGTTGGGATATCTGGTCGGCATGGACGGGTTGGACTGAAGGGTCTGTTTCCATGCTGTACATCTCTATGACTCTCTGACTCTGGATTACTACTGGATTTGGGGCCGTATGGTGGCTCAGTGGATAGCACTGCAGCCTTACAGTACCAGGGACCTGGGTTCGATTCCTGCTTCAGGTGAATGCCTGTGTGGAGTTTGCACATTCTCCCCATGTCAGCGTGGGTTTCCTCCCACAATCCAAAGATGTGTGGTTCATGTGAATTGGCCATGCTAAATTGCCCATAGTGCTAGGTGCATTAGTCAGAGGGAAATGGGTCTGGGTGTGTTACTTTTTGGAGGGTTGGTGTGGACTTATTGGGCCAATTGGCACATTTCCACACTATAGGGAATCTAATCTACCTCAGCCATGAGCTAATTGGCACATGATTAATGAGATTAAGCGGGTAAATGTGTGGCTCAGAGTTGGTGTGAGAGAAGTGGATTCGAAATCATGGGACATTGGCACCAATACTGGGGAAGATGAGACCTGTTCCAATGGAATGTTCTTCACCTGAATCGTGTTGGGACTAGAATCTAAGCAAATTGCATAACTAAGGATGTAGAGAGGGCTCCAAACTAAATAGTGGGTGAGTGGGTGGGTGGGTGGGGGGTAAGTTATAGGGGAAATTAGAAAACCCAAATTAAAAGAGGAGGTAAGAGAGCAGAACTCAGGAGAGGTTATTAAAATCTCCAGCACAGACACATGCAGGACAGAGTGTATGGAATGGGTTAGCAATCCAACGTCAAGCACACTGGACAAACGAATGACAATGAGAAGAGGGATGGTTAATACAGGACTTACGGTGTTATACCTGAATACACGCAGTATAAGGAATAAGGTAAATGAGCTTGTGGCGCAGCTCGAAATTGGCAGGTATGATGCCAGGGGCATCACAGAGACATGGCTGCAAGGGGATCAGGACTTGGAGCTGAATATTCAAGGATATACATACTATCAAAAAGATAGATAGGTGGCAGAGGGGGTGGGATTGCCTTATTAGTAAGAAATGAAATTAAATCAATAGTAAGAAATGAAGTGGGGTCAGATGATGTTGATTCTGTGTGGGTAGAATTGAGGACTTGCAAAGGTAAAACAAAAACATAGTTGGAGTCATGTATAGGCTTCCAAACAATAGTTAGGAACTGGGGCACAAGACATATCAGGAGATAGAAAAGATGTGTAGGAAAGACAAAGTTACAGTGATCATGGGGGATTTTGTTATGCAGATAGACTGTGAAAATCAGGTTGGTAGTGGATTGCAAGAACAGGCATTTGTGGAATGTCTACAAGATGGAATTTTGGAGCAGTTGTGGTGGAGCTCACTCGGGAACAGGCAATATTGAATTTAGTGTTGTGCGATGAGGCAAACTTGATAAGGGAGCTTAAGGTGAAGGAATGCTGAGGAAGCAATGATCATTACATAATTGAATTTAATCTGCAATTTGAGAGAGAGAAGATAGAATCAAAGGCAATGGTATTTTAGCCAAATAAAGGCAAGTACAGAGGCATGAGGGAGGAACTGGGTAGAATTGACTGGGAGAGGACCCTAGCAGGAAAGACAGTGTAACAGCAATGGCAGGAGTTTCTGGGAGTAATTCAGGAGGCACAGCAGAGACTCATCCTGAGGAAAAAGAAGCATGGTGCAGGGAGGATGAGGCAACCATGGCTGACCAGGGAAGTCAGGGATAGCATAAAAGCAAAAGAGAAAGCATGCAATGTAGTGAAGGGCAGTGGGAAACCAGAGGATTGAGAAGCTTACAAAGACCAACAGAGTCAACAAAAAAAGAAATAAAGAGGGAGAAGATTAAAATGAGGGTAGGCTAGCCAATAATATAAAGGAAGACTGTAAGAGTTTCTTTAGCTATATAAAGGGCAAAAGAGAGGCAATGGGCCTCTGAAAAATGACACAGGAGAGATAGTAGTTGGGAATAAAGAAATGGCTGCAGAACAGAATAATTACTTTGCATTAGTCTTCACAGTGGAAGGCGTATGTAATTTCCCAAATTTTCAAGAGAGTGAGGGGGCAGAGCAGAGTATGGTGGCCATCACCAAGAAGAAGGTGCTAGAAAAACTGAATGGCCTGAAGGTGGATAAATCACCTGGACCAGATGGATTGCACCCCAGAGTTCTAAGGGAGATACTTAAGAGATAGTGGAAGTATTAGTGGTAATCTTTCAGGAATCACTGAACCAGGGAGGGTCCCATAGGGCTGGAAAATCACTAACATAACACCCCTGTTTAAAACTGGAGTAAGATAGAAAACAAAAAAATTACAGATCCATTAGCTTAATGTTGGTCATGGGTAAGATCCTAGAATCCTTTGTGAAGGATGAGATTTCTAAATTCTTAGAAGTGTCTGGTAAAATAGGGCAAAGTCAGCATGATTTCATTAGGGGAGGACATGCCTGACAAATCTGTTAGAATTCTTTGAGGAAGTAATGACAGATTAGACAAAGGAGAACCAAAGGATGTTATCTACCTGGACTGCAAGAAGGCCTTTGACAACATGCCGCACTGGTGGCTACTGAGTAAGATAAGGGCCCATGGTTTTAGTGGCAAGGTACTAGCATGGATGGAAGCGTGGCTGTCTGGCAGAAAGAAGAGTGGGGATAAAAAGATCCTTCTCAAGATGGCAGCCGGTGACAAGTGGTGTTTCATAAGGCACAGTGTTGGGACCACAACCTTTCACTTTATACATTAATGATCTAGATAAAGGAACTGAAGGCATTCTGGCTAAGTTTGCAGACGATACAAAGATAGGTCAAGGGACAGGTATCATTGAGGAGGTAGGGAGGCTGCAGAAAGATTTGGACAGGTTAGGTGAGTGGGCAAAGAAGTGGCAGATGGAGTACAACATGGGAAAGTCTGAGGTCATGCACCTTGGCAGAAAGAATAGAGGCATGGACTATTTTCTAAATGGGGAGAAAATTCAAAAATCTGAAGTGTGAAGAGACTTGGTAGTTCTAGTTCAACATTCTCTCAAGGTAAACTTGCAGGTTGAGTCTGCAGTTAGGAAGGTAAATGCAATGTTGGCATTTATTTTGAGAAGACTTGAATATAAAAGCAGGAATGTACTTCTGAGGTTCTAAAGGCTCTGGTCAGGCCACATTTGGAGGATAGTGCACAGTTTTGAACCCTGTATCTCAGGAAGGATATATTATCTCTGGAGCATGTTCATTGGAGAGTCACAGGAATGAATAGCTCAACACATGAGGAATGTTTGAAGACTGTGGGTCTATACTCAGAGGTTAGAAGGATGGAGGGGGTTCTAATTGAAGCTTACAGAATAATAAATGGACAGAGCAGTTGTTGGGAAGATGTTTCCATTGGTAGGAGAAACGAGGACCTGAGGGCACAGCCTTAGAGTAAAAGGAAGACCTTTTAGAATGGAGATAAGCAGAAACTTCTTCAGCCAGAGGGTGGTGTATCTATGGGATTCATTGCCACAGAAGGCTGTGGAGGCCAGGTCATTGAGTATATTTAAGATGGAGATAGATAGGTTCTTGAATGTAAAGGGGATCAAGGGTTACAGGGAGAAAGCTAGAGAATGAGCTTGAGAAACTTATCAGCCATGATAAGACTCGATCGGTTGAATGGCCTAATTTCTGCTTCTATGTCCTATGGTCTTATCGTCTAACTGCTCCTTACATGGCAAACCCTTCAATTCTGGTAAACCTCCTCTGGCTCCACTCCAATGCTAGCACATCGTTCCTCATATTAGTGATCCAAAACTGCTCACAATATTCCAAACACAGTCTGACCAGAGCCTTATACAGTTTCAGCAATACATCATTGCTCTTGTATTCTAGCCCTCTTGAAATGAATGCTAACATTGCATTTGCCTTTATACCTGCCAACTGAGCCTACATGTTAACCTGAAGAAAATCCTGATCTAGGACTCCCAAGTCCCTTTGTGCTTCAGATTAATAAAGCCTTTCCCTGCTTAGAAAACAGCCTATGTCTCTATTCTTAGTGCCAAATTGCATAACACTACAGTTTTCTATCTGTCACTTCATTCCAAATCTCCTAGCCTGTACAACTTCTTCTGTAGCCTCCCCACTTCCACAAAACTCTGCTTTCTGCCAGTCAGCCAATACTCTATCCATGCTTGCCTCTAACACCATAGGCTGTTGTCTTATTTATCAGCCTCCTGTGCAGCATCATATCAAATTCTGGAAATCCAAACAAATCATGTCCAGTGTCCCTCCTTAGTCTAACTTGCCTGTTACCATCTCAAGGAATTAAAACAGATTTGTCACATATGAGCTTTGATGAAGCCGTGTTGACTCAGCCCGATTTAACATGCGCTTTCAGGTATCCTGCAATCCCACCATTAATAATGGATTGTAAAATCTTACCAATGACTGAGGTTAGGCAAACTGGCTAGAGTGTCAGGTGGTAGTTTCCTGTCTTCTGCCTTGTTCTCGTCTTAAATAGGGATGTTAGATTAGCTATTTTCCAGTCCTCTGGGATCCTCCCTGACTGCAGTGATTCCTGAAAGATTACAGTCAAATCTCTTCAGCCATCTGCTTCATAACTCTGGGGTGATTTATGCACCTTCAGATCTTTCAACTTCCCCAGCACCTTTGCCTTGGTGATTGCCATTACATTCACCTCTGCCTCCTGACTATCTCAAAGTTCTGGTATGTTGCCGATGTCTTCCATCGTGAAGACTGACACAAAGTACCTATTCAGTTCCTCCGCTTTTTCTGTGTTCACCATTATTATCTCTCCAGCATGACCTTTCAGTGGTCCAATATCAATTTTTACCTCACTCTTACCTTTCAGATTTCTAAAAACTACTGCAATCCTTTATATTACAAGCTAGTTTACTCTCATATTTCATATTCTCCCCCTTATTGCTCTTTTAGTTACCCTCTGCTGGTTTTTAAAGGCTTCCTAATCATCTGGCTTCTCACATTAATTTTCATCACATTGCATTTTTGCTCTTTTGTTGTCCTTGACTTTCCTTGTCAGCCAAGGTTGCCTCATATTCCCCTTAATATGTTCCTTCTTCCTTGCGATTAATTTCTGCTGTGCCTCCTGAATAGCCTCCAGAAATTCTTGCCATCTTCCCTGCTAGGCTCCCCTTCCAATCAACACTGGCCAGCTCCTCCCTCATGCATTTGTAGTTATCTTTACACAATTGTAATACAGTTGCATTTGATTCCAGCTTCTCTCAAACTGCAGGATGAATTCGATCTCATTATGGTCACTGCCCCCTTGGTGTTCCTTCATCTTAAGCTCCCTAATCAAAGCTGCCTTATTACACATCACCAAATGCAGAAAGACCTGTTCTTTCATGGGCTCTACCACAAGCTGTTCCAAACATTCATCTCGTAGACATTTCACAATTTCTTTTTTCTTGAGATCCACTACCAACCTGGTTGTCCCAGTCCAACTGCATATTGAAGTCTCCTAGATTATTGTAATTGTGTTATTCTTACGTGCCTTTTCTACCTCCTGATTTACTTTCTCCCCTACATGCTGATGACTACTAGAAGGCCTGTACATAACTCCCATCAGGGTCTTTTTCTCTTTGCTGTTCCATAACTCTATCCACATAGATTCTACACCTTCCAACTCCATATCACGTTTGTTATTGATTAATTTTCATTTCTTACTAACAAGGCAACCCCATCCTGTCTGCTCATGTGCCTTTCCTGCTGGTAGGACACATATCCTTGTATATTTAGTTTCTCGCCTTAATCCTTTGTGATACTCACAATATCATACCCACCAACTTCAATCTGCTCTACAAACTCTACAAGTCTACTGTTCTAATCTGTGTTGACTGTCTCCTTTCTCATTGTTGTTCCCTTATCTGCTTTGCCTGAGGTTAGATTCCTGACCCTTTCCGTCTGTCTGTCCTCTTACTTGCTCTGGAAACTTGAATAAACTCTGCTGACCTCTCCCCATATAAAACTTTTCAATAATTTTCCAACCAACAGAGTGCTCCTTTTCTCCCTCCACTATTTAGTCTAAAGCCCTATTCACGTCCCTAGATCTACAGTTTGCCTGGACTCTGTTTGCAGCATGACTCAGGTGGAGCTCATCCCACCAGACTAGCTATTCCTTCCTCAGTACTGATTCCCATGTCCCATGAATTCAAACCCATTTCTCCCACACCAATCTCTTTACTCTTGTTGACTCTGTGCCAATTCTCTCATGGCTCAGGTAGTAATCCAGAAATTATTACCTTTCCAGTTCCGCTTTTTCATTTAAATTCTAGTTGTTCTTATTCCCTCAGCAGAACCTCTTTCCTGATTCTACCTCTCTCTTTGGTAACTTCATGCACCGTGACAACTGGATCTTTCCCCTCTCACTCTAGGTTCGTCTGCAGCCTGGGTGAGATATCCTGAATCCAAGTACCAGGCAGGCAACATAGCCTTTGGGACTGTTGATGCTGGCGACAGAGAATGGTGTCTATTCCCTGAAGATCCTAGCCCTGATTACAACTACATTTCTCTTTTCTCTCCCCTCTTAAATGATTCCCTGTACCATGGCTCTATGGTGAATTTGATCATCCTCCCTACAGCTCCCACCCTCATCCACATTAGGAACAAGAAACTGAAAGCTATTAGATAAGCTTAGGGGCTGACGCTCTTTTAACACTACCTCCTGGATCCCTCAACTGCCTCATCGGTAGTCACAATATCCTGTCCCTAACCACTGATCAGATTTGAGTTAGTTAATCTAAGGGGTGTGACTACCTCCTGAAACATGTCGTATTGTTCAACAAGTCTGAGCCAGAGTTCCTCAAGCAACCAACATTTGCTGCAGACGTGGTCACTACGAACCATAATGGGGTCCAATAGCTCCCACATCATACTGTTACAGAACATCGTCTGGCCTGGCATCTCTATTTTAATTACCTGGTTTTTAAACATGGCTTTTTAGAAATCTTGTGCTGGTCTTTTAATTTGTTTACCTTCAATCTGAAAGTAACCAATAATACTCAAATTAGTAACTATCACTTACCAATGAACTTAATGGTTTACCTGTGTTGTCACTCTTTTGTGCTAACCTCCTGATCCTGGTCTTCAATTTATGCTGTTAAGAATTAGAATTAGAATCTGAATCCCTACAGTGTGGAAACAGGCCCTTCAGCCCACCAAGTCCACATTGACCCTCCAAAGAGTAACCCACCCAGACCCATTCCCCTCCCCTCTATCTACCCCTGACTAATGCACCTAAACCTACATATCCCTGAACACTATGGGCAATTTAGCATGGCCACCACCTAAACTGCACATCTTTGGATTGTGGGAGGAAACCAGAGCACCTAGAGGAAACCCATACAGACACTTGGAGAATGTGTAAGCTCCACATAGACATGTGCCCGAGGCTGGAATCGAACCCACGTCCCTGGCACTGTAAGGCAACAGTGGTAACCACTGAGCAACCATGCCTCCCTAAAGAAAGCACCTTACAAATTATGAGCCAAAACAAGCAAGTAAAGAGCATCATCTTCTCTGCATTAACTTCCCATGTTGCCTCCAAATTCCCCAAACTGTATACTGAATGGGGCTGTGTCTTACTCTTTCATCGCTTGACCATATGAAACGTACTTATTTCATAATACTTTATCCTGATTGGCTAACGAGGCTGGTACTTGCCTTATTCACTCAGCTCCCAGATGCATTGTTTCCCCTAGTGTGATCTCATCCAATCACAGCAAACAACAATACAAAAACCCTAAAGCCCTAACAAACCTGTATACAGTGCTAACACTCAGGTCAATCTGCACCATAGTTTTTTTTTTGCGGTATTTATTGATTTAAATAACACACTGTTTTTCTATACCTACGGCCAAGGTGTACGAACTGACATTTACCCACAGTATATTCTGTTTGCTAATTTTTAGCCTGCTGAATTATATAAATTCTTTTGCTGCTGAACCACATGGTCAGTTTGCATGCTTGTGGAGTAAACATTTAACGCTACCTTTACTCTAAGAATAGCTACTGAGCATGTATGTAAAGAGTGATGCTGCAGTGATTGCAATGAGGTCAGCCAGTGAACCTTACTGAAGATGAGTTCCCTGATTTGGGCTGTTAATCTGGTCCTATCAGGGAGCTCTGGCCGACAGACAGGAACAGGAGTGTCAGAGATCCTATTCACTCGGAGAGCTGGCTCTGAGGGAGCTGGATCAGTGTTAAGGACTCTCCATGTGTAAATAAAATGTGATTTGGGAAGGGGAAACTGGCCTCTGTGGAGTTATTTCAGATGTCTTGGTGACATCAGAGCACATGGACTGTAGAGTTCTAGACGATTCCCCTCTTCACATCTCTCATATAGGGAATTTGTTAACAATGTCACTTCATGCTTATCTATAAAAGTGTAGACCTGATTTATTGCATAGTGGCAGGCAGAGATCAGACCCATTAAACCAGAGCCCAAAGAGCAACGGAACTGTAACCCAGTGAAAGTACAGTTTAATAGGTGAAGCACTAGGCCAGCCCAGGAATCCGACACCAAAATTGGAAGAAAAACCTGAAGGAGCAATGGGAACTATTGGGAACTGAATTTGAACATCCACCTAGGCACTGGGCCCAAGAGAGAGAAAGCCTACACAAAACTGATGAAGCATGAAAGAAAGATGATTGCAGGAAACAAAGCAAGCATCAAGAAAAATCAATTAGGTACAGCAAGTGATAGCTGGATCAAACAATTTACAGAAAGGGGCTAACTGTGCAAGGGAAGAAACCCATAAAAGGCCACCATTTTGCTTGCCATTGCACTGTTTATTGCATATAATAGCACCAACATTTTAGCAGATACTGTACTACATCAGGCCTAAACTAAATGCGGCCATAGAGCAGATGGTATGCAACCACCATCAGTGTAAACCCAATGTTTTCCAGTCAAGGCATTTCCACAGAAACTGCAATATACAGTGACATAATTGAAGCTTTGACTCTTAACTCAATTTAGGATGACATCCCATTATAGAGCAGACAAAACTTAATTGGTGTTGCCAGGAAGCAGACTGTAGTGGGGCACATGGTTAAGCTCTATTAGAGCTTCTACATTCTGATGAAGATCTATAGTAACATAGACAGCACAGTTCACCAGACCTTCTCAACTTTGCAAGCAGACAGTCTCCCAAACTGAAGAGACAGAAACTTGTCCTGGGGTCATAAAGGGAAAACTGTACCACTCCACTATTTTTTTTTCCTCCACATTGTGGCTGAAAAGTTCCACAACAGCACCAAGCCTGTCCAGTTACCAATACTGAGTGCCATATTTGCCAGTATTTTGGTGGCTTGTCAAAGTAACAATAGGACATTTCAATCTATAGCTTGAAATTTTCAAAACAGATCACCCTAGTCTGCAATTGTCTAAGAAGTATGTGCTAAAGAAGACCAACAGACATTTTTCTTGGGGGAATGGTACACTCATACATTACCACCTAACTGCAGTAGTGTTTATATTATCCCTAGCATCCATGATGTGGAGACTCTAAGCTCTTGGTCAGCCAGGACTTTCCTGATTGTCCCAAGTTAACAACCCCAATCAGTGACCTAATAGTCAATGGGGTCAACCTGGTTCCAATCACTGCAGACAGAAATCATGGATCTGATGCAGCATTACCTGAACAATGATGACAGAGCTTTAACTTTCCAACAATTGTTTTTGGAGTAGTTTTTAAAAGAGGAAAATGTGGATGTAAAATGATTTCAATCATTTTAGACAGCCATTGATCTACATATTTTTAAAATGGAACTTCGATATGAAAAGATTTATTTTACAGTTGGTACAGTCTGAATGTACAGGAATAAGAAATGATTGTATTCATGAAGGACTTAATTTCTTTAGACACAACATATCATAGAATCATAGGATCCTACAGTGTGGTAACAGTCATTAGGCCCAATAAGCCCACACCAACTCTCCGAAGAGTATCCCACCCACACCTTTTCCCCTATCCTACTACTCAACATTCCCCCTGACTAATATACCTAACCTACACAACCCTGGACACTATGGGCAATTTAGCGGAGCCAATTCACCTAACTTGCACATCTTTGGACTATGGGAGAAAACCAGAACATCCGAAGGAAACCCTACGCAGACAGGGCGAGATTGTGTAAGCTCCACACAGATAGTCGCCCGAGGCTGGAATCAAACCCAGGTCTCTGGCCCAGTGAGGCAGCAGCGCTACCCACTGATGCACCATGTTACCAAACAAATCACTTTTTGAATTTAGTCAGTAGCAAATGTGAACTTTGGAAGATTATGCAATAAGTAAATCAATCGTTTTTGATTTTTCCCTTCAGGGAATCAAACCAAGAAAAATGTTTGGTTCTGAGGATTAAATATATCATGTTGTGCTGTTTGTGATTTTCATTCACAAGTGAAGAAGAAAAAGGGCTATCAAATAGGGGCCTTACTTCTAAGGTCAGTCTCCAGATGATGTTCCAGGCAGTGGAACCTCAATGCAGCTAAAAAATAGACCCCTAAGTGAGGAGAATCAGGTTAGGAAAAGTATACCTTTGGCTGTTGTTTCATTGCCACCTGCCTGGTGCACCAAGTTAAAAGAGGAATACTATTGGTGGCACGGTGGCTCAGTGGTTAGCACTGCTGCCTCACAGCATGGGGGACCCAGGTTTGATTCCAGCTTCAGGAAACTGACTGTGTGGATTTTGCACATTCTCCCCGTGTCTGCGTAGGTTTCTTCCGGGTGGCTCCGGTTTCCTCCCACAGTCCAAAGATGTGCAGGTCAGGTGAATTGGCCATGCTAAATTGCCCATAATGTTAGGTGTATTAGTCAGAGCTGAATGGGTCTGGATGAGTTACTCTTTGGAAGGTCAGTATGGACTTGTTGGACTGAAGGACCTGTTTCCACACTGGAGGGAATCTAATCTAATCTATTGGCTGGTGGAGTGCAAGTGACTTCCATCTGAGGGAGGAGCTCCAGCCTGGGTCACAGGCTTCATTAAAACTTACAATTAAAATCCAAAGTGCATTGGACTCACAAAGTTCTGACGCATCGATAAGTGTACTACCAACAGAGAAATAAAAGTATTTAATGATCCCTATATTGCACTTTTACATTTCAAAATATAAAAATTCACAATATTGAGAAAAGGAGTTGTCACAGTATTGAAAGAGAAGATGAGTGTGCACAATGTCTTGAACAAGACATTATTCTAAAGCACAAAATTTAACGTCCGGAATTTATGTTTAATTACCATGCAGTGAAATGAGATTGAAGACTAGGATAATAATTTTTTGGCTGGTTATATATTAATTCACTTCAATATTGAATGCCCAGCTCACACTGCTGAGGAAAAGCAAATAACATTTTCTTAAGTAAAATTAATAATATAGTTAGATCCTTTTGGTCACGAAATATTCTGTGCAGTATTATAGCTGCTGAAAAGATTAAATTGCTGCAATGGTAGGAGGTGTGCCATTATCTGCTGACTTTTAAGCTTCATTAATTTTGTTGAAGTACAATCTGTTCTATACCTGTGAGTGACTTTTTAATGTTTCACCATATGCGTTGATGAAATGTGCAAATCTAATCTAACTTTTAACCAATATTTCATCAACCAGAAAAAAGAACTGGTATATTTGTTTTAGGTCCATATTATCCATAAAGCTACTTGCAGCTTTTGATTTTCTTTGTAAAATTATGAAAGTCTGTCAGTGTGCCATAAATTACTTTCACTATCAAATAATGCAAAAAGAGATAAACAGTCAGGATCTGGGACCTAGAAGCCTTATTGTACTTCTTCGATGATTACTTTTGTTCGCATTTTGATGAGGGTGTTACTTAATACCTCAGGTTTTGGCAAGATCAAGCTTTTCTGAAGTAAATACAGAAATGCCTGGATTCATGATATTCTTCAAATGTGTTTACCTTGATATGTTTCAGTCCACTATTCACAAGATCTCCCTGAACTGCACATTTTTATTTCCCAAACGAGCCATTCACAAGGCACTGCAGGAGAGAGAATATCAGCTTTGTGCCAAACAGCTGTGGATTTTCTATTTGTCACTGACTGTCAATACTCACTTCTGACCTCCCTTTACCAGGCAAAAGGACGGACTTTCATTCTCTCAATACTTTTTTGTTTAATACACCAGATTTTAATAGTGGAAGAGCCATATATGAAGCCACTAATAAATCATTATAGTTGAGGAGTTGATTGTATGCAGTTAGGTACTATATTGAATGTATGATGCAATGAAAACATAACAATTAAAACGTTCCTTCTTCGAGCCACAGGTGAGTGTGGGGAATATTAAGGAAGAATATGAGAAAAGTCACAGCAGGATTAAAGTCACACTAGAAATGTGAGGAATATCACAGGGGAATATGCTGCGTGGTACAAGGGCATTGTAAAGGATGTCATGGAGATTTGGGGATGGTGAAGAATGTTAGAGCAAATGTTAGAAATGTCACAGGGGTGTGTGAGGAAAGTCATGATGGGAGTATGAGGATACAAAGGGGAAACACTCAAAACTGGTAACACTTGGAAATGAATGTACTAGTTATGCTGGAGTACCATTTAACAATGTACTGGATAATATGGGCTGGAGCACTATATGATCAAAGGTTGTTATCTTCTTTGTTCTTCTGGGAACATTGCCAGGAATTGTGAGGAAAAACAAGGGAATATGAGGAAAGTCAATGTGGGATTGTGAGAAATGACACAGAGGAGCGTGAGGAATATCACAGGTCTAGTGTGTGTAATGTCTCTGTAGGAGGTTTAGGAATATCATGGGGATCATGAGGAATGTCACAAGGTGGGTGTATGGAATACCACTGAAATATACTTTCCTACCTTTTTCCTGTTTGGTCACTGTAATTTTGGAAGAAGAACCATTGAAACCCAGCAGAAGTAATGGCATACGAGTAAGAATTTGAATGAAGTGGACCCAATAATCCAAATAAAAACTATTGCTCTCCTGAGATTGTAGTGTAGCTTCTTGATTTTATGTTACACACCTCTATATAAAAAACAATAACTTTAAATATTAATCTGCTGACATTTTTGAAACAAATAGCAGAAAGACTTTTCAAGTACATTATGATCCGAGTTGGTGGTACTACTGGACAAGTCACATGTTTTTAATTTTTGTTTAGTTAGTTAATATAATGGTTAGTCATCAAAATTTAATCACTTGAAGCTGCGTATATTCTTTAGCAACAGCACATAAGTTTATTACACAAAAGAAAGAAACCAAACAACTAAGCCAACATATTTTGCATATATATATATGCAATATAACAGTTGTAAAGATCTTAATACAAACATTAAAACAAAGTTTAAACTTGCTCCCAATCATTATCCATTATAAAGATTCAAGTCCAGAGAAGTTACATTCCTATCTCAAATGTTTAAGTTTCTAAAATTAGAGAGTCGAACAGCATGGAAACAGACCCTTTGGTCCAACAAATCTAAGCTTGTCATAATCCCAAACTAAACTTGTCCCACCTGCCTGCAATTGCCCCATATCCCTCCAAACATTTCTTATTCATGTATTCATCTAAATGTCTTTGAAACTTTGTAACTGTAGTCACAATCATCACTTTCTCTGGAGGTTCATTTCACCCATGAAGTCCACCCACTCTATGTAAAAAGAATGCCTGTCATGTCTTCCTTCTCTCACCTTAAAAACATCTTCTCTAGTTTTAAAATGCCCCACCCTAGGGAATAGACATTTGCCATTCATCTCATCTATACACCTCATGATTTTATAAACCTCTATAAGGTCACCTCTTAACCTCTGGTGATTCAGTGAAAAGGGTCTCAGCCTATCTAACCTCTCCTTATAACTCAAGCCCTCCATTCCCAGCAACATTCTGGTTAAAAACAACAAATGCTGGAGATCACAGTGTGTCAGACAGCATCCATGGAGAGACAGCAAGCTCAAATTTCAAGATAAAATGACTCTTCAGCAGAATCAGATAGCATGACGTTATCAGAATTCGGAAGGTCTAAATTTTATCCATCTTAACAACATGAAGATTTCTGCCCCAAACTCTCCTGGCATTGTCGCATTACAAACTAAAAACAGAAACAACAGATAACACTTTTTTCAGTGCCTAGTTTCCTTTAAACCGAACTGTAGCTGTTTCTAAAAGAGATCCGCTCTACCACCCCCTGAGAGAAGGCACAGGAAGTGACTTCACCACAGGAAATAGCATTACCACAGGAAACAACATCACCAACCCAAAAAAAATAGAAAGCAGGAATTATCAGCAATGCTTTGCCGGATGCCCACTGAAGATGTTACCTAGTAGGGTGACGAAATGTCTGGAAATGAACCTTCCAGCTCAGTGAGCAAACCTACATCCAAAGTCATTTAGTTCTACTGAGGTTGGTATTGCCTCTTTCAAAGATAAATCCCTTTATTTCCGATATGCAATGCATTCTCCCTTTGGAAAGCTAGTAGGCCATGCATTTCAAATCCTAACTCTTCAATGCATAAAATGGGTTTTCCCTTTGCCACCTCTGCCAACTTTTTGACTTTTTTGCTCTCAGGTAATAAGCTCTTTCACCTTCCCTCTTATACTGATTAATCTGTTCTTGTTCTAAAAAAAAGACTTTGTATCTCCCTCTTGGGTTTGATGAAAATAAGGGGAGGACATTTGACTTGTCATGGAAGACAGGTTGTCAGTTCATTTTGATGGTAATCATGATGTGGAGGTGCTTCAGTCCATCACCTGACCAAGGAGCAGCACTCCGAAAGCTTATGATTTCAAATAAACCTTTTGGATTATAACATGGTGCTGCGTGGCTTCTAACATACTTCATTTTGAGTCCATGCCATATACCTGGTGAAAAATAATTTCACCAGCTATCAATATCTCTACTTCCTGGACATTTTCACCATCAGTCTGTGCATGACAAGATTTTCTCCTTTGAGCGTAACCATGCCCATTGATGGTGGCCTTTGTGTGTGTGTGTGTGTGTGTGTGTGTGTGTGTGTGTATACACATAGATATTCTGATTATTTAATAGGATTAAATTTCTTATATTACTTTAAAGACCAATATGAATAATATTCAAGAATGTTACATAGCAAGAACAGTCCTTAACAGCTTCTAGCACACTTTATTTTAAAAATTTGCACAGATGTTGGCATATTTATTGATGAAAATGATGCTTCAAACAATAATGGTTTTTACATTTTTCTTTCTCCCTGGCATACTCCCAATATGAACATCTGTCACAGATGCACAAAAATTAAAGAAAAACAAATGGAACACCTTGTTATGGAAAAGCTACTGAATGTGTGAGTGAGCCTGAAGTTAAAATGAGTTTCCTTTATTAGAATGCACCAGACAAATGAAGTAATTTTGTACTTATGCAAACTAAGTTCTTAGCCGTTAGTTTAAGCGTTATTAATGCATCCTTGTGCCTCATACAAATCTGTCTCGCAAGTAAATTATAGAATTGCTGTATGTAGCACAGGTGAGTTTAAGTTGCTGCTAGACTGTGTTGGAGGTGGTTCAGAAAATCTTCCTAAAGAGATTTTTAATACAGATTTTGTGGCATTGGAAGGAAAAAAAAAAGTAGAGCTCAAATCAAGTACAACCTCAGAATTTGGTGAGGAAGGGCATAAGTGCTCTTGTTTTTTCTGAACTTGTCAGCGTTGTGGAGAGCCAGAAGTGAAAAACTGCATAAAAGTAGGTGAACAGCCAGTTTGAATCAATTCTGTGAATTGTTCAAAGCCCAAAACTAAATTTAGATAAATATAAAAGCTTACATCATGAGGAAATTAGGAAACTGAATTTTTTTAATTTATATATCAGCAATTATAAAGTTTCATTCATATTAGTAAAATTTATGTGCAGTGTTACATTTTATTGGGAATAGTGGGTTTGTTATTTACAAATTAATTAACAAAGATAATTTAATTCGGTCACAAAGAGGATAAGTGATGTGATGCAACTACGGGATGTGGGAGTTCTTGAATACCAGTGTGTTCCCGGGCAAATACCTCCGTAGTAAATCTTTGCAGCTCAACAACCTTTGGTTCTGATCATGTGAGCTGGAGGTTGAACAACAGACACTGTGGGACATCAAGGAAGGGAAAGTCACCTTAACACTGTTCCACTATTCAGTCTTCTAATTTACTCAGTGGTCAAGACAACTACAAATGAGGCAGGTATGGTGATCTGGGGGTTGGAAGAGCATCAGTCTTTACAGTTGGCAGCAGATTTGAGGTATTTGAGCTTATCTGAATGAGACGAGACAAAGTAAATCAAAAAGAATATACAAGACAAGAAAACAAGTTGTTAATACAGTAAAAGATGAGAAGACCATAACAGAAAGGAATGGTGAGCACAAATCTGAGAGTAAAACAATGAAAAAGGCAAGTAGTTACAAATAATAGTTAAAAAAAAAGAAAGACATTATATTTGAATGCGTGAAGTATTTTGAACAGAACCAATTAACTGGTAATGCAAACAGAAAAACACCAGCCCCTCAAACAGCAACTACACAGTAGAATGGAATATAATGGAAGAAATAATGGGAACTTTTCAAAAAGGTACAGAAATAATCATGGGAATATTTCTGTGTATATTGACTGTAAAAATCAGATGCACAAAGGTAGCCTTGATGGAGAGTTCACCGAATGTCTTTGGGAATCGTTTTTATAAAAGCACGTTGTGAAGCCAACCAGAGAGTCAGCTGTAGTATATATAATATTGTTCAAAAAGATGATCTCATATCAAAGATGCCCTTTGACAGCAGTAATTATAATATGATTGAGTTAAAAATCACACAACACCAGATTATAGTCCAATAGGTTTATCTGGAAGCACTAGCTTTTGAAGCGCTGCTTCTTCATCATGTTCAACCACCTGATGAAGGAGCAATGCTTTGAAAACTAGTGCGTCCAAATACACCTGTTGGACTATAATCTGGTGCTGTGTGATTTTTAACTTTGTCCACCACAGTCCAACACCAGCACTTCCAAATCATAATTAGATTGAATTTTCAATTCAGTATGTGGCGTACTGAAATGGGCTGAAGACATGCTCCCTTTTCTTCAAAAATCAAATGAAGGCATTTATGAAGGAATAAAAAGAGAGTTAGCTAAAAGTTTTAAAAATTCATTTTGTGGGATGTGGGTGTTGCTGGCTGGCCAGCATTTATTGCCTGTCCCTCGTTGCCCTTGAGAAAGTGGTAGTGAGCTGCCTCTTGAACAATTGCAGTCCACCTGCTGTGGGTTGACCCCCCAATATCATTAGGGATTAGAGTGGTGCTGGAAAAGCACAGCAGTTCAGGCAGCATCCGAGGAGCAGGAAAATCAACGTTTTAGGCAAAACCCCTTCATCAGGTTCAACCACCTGGAATTCCAGGATTTTGACCCAGTAACAGTGAAGGAACAGCAATATACCTCCAAGATAGGATGGTAAGTAACTTGGAGGGGAAACTGAAGCTGATGGTGTTCCCATTTATCTGCTGCCCTTTTCCTGCTGCCCTTTGACGTTCAATGTTGTTACTATCACTGAATCCCCCACTATCAAATTCTGAGGATTATCATTGACCAGAAACTCAACTAGACTCACCATATAAATACAGCTCCCCTTATTTCTTCCATTATAATCCTTCTACTGTGGGGTTGCCATTTGGAAGTCTGTACACTACTCCCACAAGTGACTTTTTAAAAATAATTTTTCATCTGTATTCAAGCCACTTCCACATATTGGTTTTCTAAACTTATGTATACCTTCCTATTATACTATCCATATGATAATTAACACAGCCACTCCTCCACTTTTTCCTACCTTCTTGTTACTCCTAAACATCATGAACTCTTTAATATTCAATTCCCAATCTCTGTATAATAGCTATCAGATCATGTTATCTGAGGATCTTTGGTGAATTTCTGCAATGCATTTTGTAGATAGTACATACTGTTGCTACTGAACATTGATGGTGGAGGGAATGGATGCTGGTGGATGTAATGCCAATCAAACATGTTGCTCTGTCCTGGATGGTGTCAAGCTTCTTGAGTGTTGCTGGGGCTGCATTCGTCCAGGGAAATGGGAAGTATTCCATTACACTTATAATTTATGCCTTATAAATGGTGGACAGACTCTGGAGAGTCAGGAAGTATGTTACTTGCCGCAGTATTTATAGTCTGTTTTAGCCACAGTGTTTATCTGGTGAGTCAAAGAGTGTGGTGCTAGGAAAACAGAGTTGCTCAGGCTGCATCTGAGGAGCAGGACTGTCGACATTTTGAGCATAAACTCTTCATCAGGAGTGTGGGGGTGGAGGGTCAGGAGGCAAGGGGACTGAGATAAATGGGAGGGGTTGGGCTGGGGGGAAGGTAGCTGGGAATGTGATAGGTAGATGAAGGTGGGGGTGAAAGTGATAGGTTGGAGAGGAGGGTGGGGTAGATAGGTGGGAAGGAAGATGGACAGGTAGGACAGTTCAAGAGGGCGGTGCCAAGTTGGAAGGATGGATCAGGGATAAGGTGGGGAGAAGGGAGATAAGGAAACTGGTGAAATCGACATTGATCCTGTGTGGTTGGAGGGTCCCAAGGCAGAAGATGAGGTGTTCTTCCTCCAGGAGTTGGATGGCAAGAATTTGGACATCAAGGAGGCACAGGACATGCATGTCCATGGTGGAGTGAGAGGGGGAGTTGAAGTGTTCAACCATAGCGTGGTAGTATTGATTTGTGTACGTGTCCCAGAGAGGTTCTCTAAAACATTCTGCAAGTTGGCATCCTGTCTCCCCAATGTAGAGGAGACCACATTGAGAGAAACAGACCCAGTAGATGAGTTGTTTGGAGGTGTAGAAAAATCCCTGCCAGATATGGAAGGATCCTTTGGGACCTTGGGTGGAGGTGAATGGGGGAGGTTTGGCAAAGGTTTTACACCTCTTGCAGTAACAAGGGGAGGTGCCAGGAGTGAAAGGTGGGTTGTTTATGTAGTAAGTCCTGTTGAGTTCTGGTCAATAATAACCCCTAGGGTGTTGATGGTAGGAAATTCAGTGATGAGCACACTATTGAATGTCAAGGGGCAGTGATTAGATTGTCTCTTAGAGGTGATGACCATAGCCTGACGTTTGTGTGGCATGAATTGTTATCTGTCACTTGTCAGCCCAAGCCTGGATCTCATTCAGATCTTGTTGCATTTAGGCATGGGCTGCTTCAGTATCAGCGGAGTCACAAATGGTGCTGAACATTGTGCAATCTTCAGTAAACATTCCCACTCCTGATCTTATGATGAAAGGAAGTTCATTGAAGAAGCAGCTGAAGATGGTTGAGCCTAAGACATTACTCTGAGGAACACCTGCAGAGACATCCTGGACATGAGGTAACTGACCTCCAATAACCACAACATTCTTCCTATGTGTCAGGTATGACTCTAACCACTGGACAGCTTTCCCCCTGATATCCATCAATTCCAGTTTTGCTAGGGCTCCTTGATGCCACACTCAGTCAAATGCATCCTTACTGTTGAGGGTTGCTAAAAGGGTCTTTTGTCCATGTTTGAACTAAGGCTGTAATGAGGTCAGGAGCTGAGTAGCCCTGGCAGAACTCAAACTGGGCATCACTGAGCCCATTGTTGCTGAGCAGGTGCTGCTTGATAGCGCTGGTGATGACACCTTCCATTACTTTTACTGATGATCAAGAGTAGACTGATGGGGTGGTAATTGGCCAGGTTGGATATGTCCTGCTTTTTATAGACAGTATATACTTGGACAATTTTCCACATTGTTGGGTGTTGTAACTGTACTGGAATAGCTGGCCTTGGGGAGCAGCAAGTTCTAGAGGACATGTTGTCAGGGTCCGTAACCTTTGCAGTGTGCAGTGTCTCTAACTGTTTCTTGACATCACGTGGAGTGAATTGAATTGGGTAAAAACTGGTGTCTGTAATGCTAGAGATGACTGGAAGACATTGAGATGGAACATCCACTCAGCGCTTCTGGCTGAAGACTTCAGTCTTGTCTTTTGCACTTATGTGCTGGGCTGTTCCATCATTGAGGATGGAGATATTTGTGGAGCCTTCTCCTCCTCCAGTGAGTTGTTTGATCATCCACCAGCATCCACGACTGGATGTGGCAGAACTATAGAGCTTAGATCTAATCTGTTGGTTGTGGGATCACTTAGCTCTGTCGATCACTTGCTGCTTATGCTGTTTGGGGCTCATGTTTGGTGGCTTCACCAGGTGAGCTCAAAAATTTAGCTAAGGGATCGATCAATAAAAATGCAGACATTTAAATGGATATTTTATAATACATAATCAAGGAATCTCTACAATGTGGAAGCAGGCCATTCAGCCTATCAAGTCCAGACTGGCCCTCTGAAGAGAATCCCACTCAGACCCACCCCTCCATCCTATTCCTGTAACCTTTGAATTCTCATGGCGAACCCATGTAGTCTGCACATCTGTGGACACTATGGGAAATTTAGCATGGCCAATCCATCCAACTTGCACATGTTTGGCCTTGGGGAGAAAACCAGAGCAAGCCCCCCTCCTCCACCCCACCCACCCCCGAAACAGGGAGAATGTGGCAACTCCACACAGTCAGACGCTGAGGATGGAATCAAACATACATCCCTGGTGCTGTGAGGCAGCAGTGCTAACCACTGATTCACTATGCCACCCTAGGTACATGGTAGATACATTCCAAGACAAAATTATGGTTAACTATAAAACTTAAAGATAGGAAGTTATGAGGGTTTTGTAACACAAGGTTAGTGACCCTACCTCTAGGCCATAAGGTTGGAGTTTAAGTCTCACTTATTTCAAGGGTATGTCCAAAACAGATTTATTTAAAATATGTAGGATATTATGAGAGTTTGGAGTTTATTGATAAGAGAAATAGGGAATTGTAGGGAATGTCTACAGCATTCTTCGATCAGTAATTAAGTTTCATTACTTTCCAGGTTAGACCCCAACAACTAATGTCTGCTGTTGTTCTCTTCTCCTTTTAACAAACAAGTGTTCAAATTTCAACCAACATCTACTCAGAGTTCCAATACAAAAAAATGAGAAAAATTAAAGAAAATAGTGATGGTTTTGACATTAATGAAATTGTTGGTACATTGTTTTCTCTTTCAGTAATTTACATTTTTACACTACTTTTTTCTTTTCTGCAATGAACAAATTTGAACAATACAAGTTTGGTATCAACTGATGATTGCTTATTAACTCTTTGGGAGTGGTACTCAATGTCCTCAATACAAGGAAACTTGTAATATTTAAACATTTTCTTTGCACTGTTTGCAATTATATTACTTCATTGGGAAGCACAAACGATGCAGGGATTATAGGCTGAATCCTATGTTTTTGTGGCTGAGTCAATTATTTCGGGGTTTCATGGTTTTCTTTTTCTCTATGGGGCCTAGTGACAGTTCTTGGGGTATCATTGCACATTCATCTCATTAGTTACTTACCCTGACCCTATAATGCTATTTATTATCAAATGCACAATCATTTTTACCACTGGCGCTACAAACAAGAACTCACTTTTGCGAGAATATCCTAAAATGGACTGGAGACAGTGCCACATTTAAAAGGCCATTGTGCATCCAGACAAGCACTGTTAGTCTGGGGTTGCCCTACATGGTTCATAACATTGCAAATAAGGAAAAATTGGCAGCTGTCCTTGTGGACACCTGAAGTTCTTGTTGGAAAGAATGATGCGGTGGAAACCATGCATCAAATCCTGGTGTTCTGTTCCAAAGATACCAGTATGATATGTGTCATTATAGCTTCACCTGTCTGTAGGAATACCTAGTAATGAAAGGAAAATGTGAACGAGCTTCCCTGCCTGGCCAGGTAAATGTTTTCTTGACTTGACTGAGGACTACTGTGCCACCTCACATGCATTCAATCTCAGCCACTGCACCCATTTCTCACCAGGCTTGTGCTCTACCATCTCAATCTTACATGCATTTTCCTCCACTCACTCCCATCCATCCTTTTAATCCTCTAAAGCCTCTATACTGTCCAATTACTCACTCGAGACACTTCACTACCTTCTCTTACCTGCACTAGGATTACCAGCGGAACCATCACCTTTTTGTTATTCATCCATAGGATAAGGGCATTGTAAGAAAGCTAGTGTTTACTGCCCATTCCTAATTGTCCAGAGGATCATTGAGAGTCAATTACATTACTGTGGGTCTGGAGTCACATGTAGGCCAGACTAGGTAAGGATGGCAGTTTCCTTCACTAAAGGACATTAGTGAACCAGATGGGTTTTTCTGACAATCAGCAATAAATTCATGGTCACCATTAGACTCTTAATTTCAGATTTTTATTTAATTTAACTTGAAAGTTATTGGCAGGATTCAAATCCAGGTCCCCAAATCATTACCTTGGTCTCTGATTTAACAGTCGAGAGTGTGGTGCTGGTAAAGCACAGCAGGTCAGGCAGCATCCGAGGAACAGGAAAATCGACGTTTCGGGCACAAGCCCTTCATCAGGAATAAGGCTTGTGAGCCAGCATTCTGAGGGATAAATTGTAAAGAAAGTGGGGGTCCCCTCATTCCTGACGAAGGGCTTATGCCCGAAACATAGAATTCTCCTGCTCTTCAGATGCTGCCTGACCTGCTGTGTTTTTCCAGCACCACATTCTCAAATCTGATCTCAAGCATCTGCAGTCCTCACTTTCTCCCTCTGGATTAACCATCCAGTGATAATACCATCATCTCACACAATCTCTCCTCTCCATTCATTGCAGTAGAAAACAGCCCACAATAGGGTAGAAGACTCAATGGACTGAAAGGCCTACTTCTGTTTCTACATCTTATTGTTTCATGTATTATCGTCCTCACTCTTGAAGAGCATAGAACCCTGAGCCTAAGCACCTTGAGCAACCAAATGACTGTTTCCCAAGTCTCTGGACGGATATTGGAAGCTGCTTTGATGTTATTGTTGCTGGGTACCCCTTACTGAAAGGTGCCTCCTTTGACTTGATTGAGGATTATTCCCCTTAAACTTTGAGACATGACTTTGGTTGAAGCTCACACCTGTGTGTTTGCTACCTATCCTGCTGGCACATGGTACAGGTGTGAGATTGCTGTAACATAGTGCCTAACAGCAACATGTCCATCTCTTGACTGATCACTGATGATAACTATGCCAAGTTTCTTAGCTTTGTGTCTGTGCTAAAGGGCAAGTCACAACAAAAGTGCTTTGTGCTTGTTATTCTGGCTGAGGGGGTAATAACAAGGTGAGGATTTTGTGAGGCACGTAAAATTGTAGGAAATGAGTGAGTACTAATAAGTAAACAAGCAGCCCAGAGATGCAATTTGGTCCAATCTGTGCACTGGGAGTCTGTTGCTGTTTTCAAATTGTTCTAGCAGCAGTATTCAAATGAGAGGTGCTGGTGTACTCCAAAGTACAGTTTTAAAGTAAGGGCATGTACTGTAAATGGATCAGAGATATGACGTGATGATGCAGATGGTTTGTGTCAAATACCAGCGTCCATGGATGAGGATGGGGAGAAGGACCTTGCCCTGATATATTAGTGCCAACTGTCCATGATGTTGATCTAGAGGAGCTAGCAGCAAGCTGGTGTTGTCAGATTCCTCTTCTGACTTCCATGTTGAGAATTCTCTCTCTCTGGTTTCTATCCAATGATTGGTAGAAAGGAGTGTGCATACCAATAAAGCAAGACTGACTTTTAATGAGGATAATAATGAGAGTAATTATCACTGTTAATGGGATCCATGCTGCTCACTAGTTAGAATCTTAACTTGACAGAGAATCATCGAATTATAGAATCCCTAAAGTGCAGGCCCTTCAGCCGAACAAGTCCACACTGGCCTTTCGAAGATTATCCCATCCAAACCCATTCCTGAACACTATTACTTAACATTTACCCCAACTAATGCATCTAACCTACACATCCCTGAACACTATGGGCATCTGGAACTTAAATTGGAAATTTTGCTGCCAATGTTGAGAAACGCCCGTCATGACATTCTCCAAAAACCTTGCTCATTGCCAGAGCTGGTTGGTTAGGACCTGCGAGGATTCTGCACAGTGTCTTGAAGAAGTAAGCACAAGACTACCAATGGATTATGATGCCCTGATATTACTGCACGCAATTAGATCTCTTAGGCAGGCTAAACCTCATGACAATGTTCAATTTTGGCAAGTTGCGATGACGTTCTTAGAAATATCATGGCACAAAGCTCTCCATTGTTTGCACAGTTGGCACTAATTAGTAATCTGACTCAGGAAAGCTTACCCAAAAAACAAGCTAAAATATGAATTGGAATATTTATTCTGGTATAGTGGGAGGCTTCTTTCTCATTTGGGTTTATGGTTTATTGTGAAGGAGCTTTCCAGCACACCTGGGACTTCTGCTGGGTCTGAACTGAGAGAATTTACTACACACCATTTTCCAGTAATCACATGCATCACTGATAGGTACAATAATTCACCAAAAACATTAAACTCAGAAAATGTAGATTGTACAAGAGGTATAATTGATTGTATCTCTTGCAATGCAAAAAAAGACAGATGAGCCTAAATGCCAATCAATCCCAGCCATAGCAGAGTTGGGAGCAATATTGACTCAGATGTAAGAAGTTGTGAGTTAAAGTCCCATTCCAGAAACTTGAGACCAAAAATTTAGACTGACATTCTCAGTCCCCACAGATTGCTATCAGAAATCTTATCCACTGGGCAAGCTGTTAAACTGAGACTCCATGCGTCTTTTCAAGTTGATGGACAAGGTCACATATTTTCAAGAAGTGCAGGAGATGTATCCCTGGTCAATAATATTCCTCAATCAACATTGCTGAAAACAGATTATCTGGTCACTATCATACTGCTGTTTGCTGTGCACAATTTTAAAAATTTGCTTATGGGATCTGGTCAGGTCAGTATTTATTGCCCATTACAAATTTATCTTGAACTGGATCTTGCAGTGCCTTTGATAGGGCAGTTAAGAGGCAGCCATATTGCTGTGGATCTGAAGTCACATGTAGATCAGGCCAGCTAAGGACGGCAGATTTCCTTCCTAAAAGGACACAAGTGAACCAGATGGGTTTTATTGCCAATGTTTATGTGGCCATTATTAGCCCAACTGTTAATTCCAGATTTTATTGAATTCAAACTTCTACCACCTGTCATAGTATGATTCAAACCTACATCTCCAGAACATTGGGGTGTGAGATTCGGTGTTATTAGTGTAGTGACATTACCACTGTGCCACAACCTTGTATTTCCTGTGACTGTCATTCATGGGCTGAACATTTCTTTAGAACATCATAAATGTGCTACATAAATGTCAGTTTCCTTTGCTTTCTTAAAAACAACATGCTAGTAATTGCCTGAGGCCAGGTATAATAAAGGAGGATAGGTTTTAACAATTATCTATGTCCAGAGGTAGATAGAAGATGGTGCATTTAACTCTGAGAATGTGGAAAATCATTAACCTTATGGACACAGTACTGACCCTGGTAGCAACTTAGTCCATAAGAACATAAAATGTAGCAGCAGAAGTAGGCCATTCAGCCCACTAATGCTCCGCTATTCAATGAGATTGTAGATGATCTGATAATCTTCAACTCCAGTTTCCTACCTTATCCTCATAACCTTTGATTACCTTACTAAATAAAAACTTAAAATTAAAACATTTTAAAAAATTGTGCTCCCTGGTCAACATCTCTGACTCGAGCTTGCCGCAGTGTTCCAACGAAACTCAGCACAAGCCAAATAAACAACATCTCATTATCTGCTTGGGGACCCTGTATCCTTCAGGAACTCAAGATCAAGTTCAATAATTTTAAGGCCTAAGTTGCTTTGCCCATGTCTTTACCTCAACCCCTTTGACATCACATGGGCTGCTACCATAAATTACCCATTGTCAGCCACTAATGGTCCTCATTAGTAGCTGTTGATTTCTCCCAAATTGACCTTCACTCATTGCTTTGTGCCCCCAACTGTTTTTTTTCTCATTCCAGGCTCTACTTCCACCTATTGTTTACTTCATTGGGCCAAATGGCTTGCTTCCACACTGTAGAGATTCTACTCTATGAATATTACATTGGCAGTTTTCAAATTGTCTGGGACTTTTTCCAAATCTAAGCATATACTATCTTTGCAGCTTGGTCTTTGAAATCCTAGCATGCTACCCAATACGTCCAGGGGACTTATCAAATTTTGGTCATATTAGTTTCCCTAATATTTTTTGATAGTGATGTATATTGAGTTTCTTTTCTTCCCCTTTGGGCCCCTTGATTATTTAGTATGTTTTAAAGATATGAAGACAGGTGTAAAATACATATTCAATTCCTCTGCCATTTTCTGATTCCCCATTATTATTTCCCTAGTTTCGGGCTATAGAGGGTTTATCTTCACTTTTGCCTCACTTTGTCTTTGTATATGTGAAAAGAAGCTCCATCAATCCATTTTTTGATTTACTTGCCAGTTTGTCCTCTATTATTTTTTGGATATCTTCTGTTAACTTTTAAAACTTTCCCAATCCTCTAGGTTGCCACCAATCTCTGTCACATTTTATTTGATACAATCTTTAATTTCCTTGGTTATCCACAGTCAGTTAATCCCTCTTCTTGAATCTTCAACTGTTATTTCTGTTAAACTCCATTCATGGTTCACTCTAGCCATCTCATCTCATATCCCTTTATAATTATCCTTATTTAAGTTTAACATAGTTGTTTATGACCCAGGTTTCTCACTGGCAAACAGAATGCTAAATTCTGTCATGTTATCATTACTGTTCCCTAGGGAACCTCTTACTCTATGATAATTTTACCAAATCCAAAATAGTCTGATTCCTGATTGGTTTCCCTGATAAAGGGCTTATTCCCAAAACGTCGATTCTCCTACACTTCACATGCTGCCTGACCGGCTGTGCTTTTCCAGTACCACGCTCTGGACTCCACAATATATTGTTCCAGAAAACTGTCACTGATCCACTCTATGAATCTTCCTCATATCCACCTTTCCCATTCAATTTTCCCAAGCTACATGAGGATTAAGATCACCTATGATTAATGTACTGCTTTTATTGAATGACATCATTATGTCCTGTTTTATTCTTTATCCTACAGAACAGCTACTGTGGAGGGACCTATTGACTACAGTCACCACTCTCTTCTTCCACTTGTGATTGCTTATCTTCACCCACTAGGATTTCAGATCAAAGATCATTGCTATCGTACTTATTTTATCTTGCACTAATAAAGTTACCCCACCATTCTTTCTTTCCTGCCTGTCCTTTAGAAAAGTCATATACCTTGAATACTTAGCTCCCAGTTTTGTAACTACTTCTTGTAATGGATAAACAATCATACCCATTATCCTGCATTTGTACTGCTAATTCATTTATTTTGTTCCAAATACTTTATGCATTTTAGTAAAGAGACATTTTTTTACCTTTTGTAAACCATTTTTTATTCCTTTTTACCCTATTTGCTGCTTTTTTTTAATGCTGATATAACTTTGGACCAAGCTGACAGGCTCTGGTGCCGTAGTCTCTTTTGACATCCTGAGGAGAATATATATTCTTTTCCTTTGACATCAGGACCTCAATGACTTTGTCAGTAATGGAGGGAGCTAACTTCACTTTCTCAGCCACCTTTCACGCACAGAAACCATGATGTCTTCATGCAGCGACTGTTAAGGGCAGCTCCTGACTGAGAACAAATTGATCTGATCTGTGGCTGAGCTTTAACTATAACATGGCCATCAGGAATCCCAGGAGGTTCCAGTAGAGGTCAGTTCTTGCACCATTGTTGAGCACATGATAATGCAAGCGGGACACTAAAGAAACTGTGCATACTTAATAAGGTAAGCTGTAAAGAATTGTGTGATAAAACTCCCTACAGCTCACAGAGAAAAACCCTCCATGAAACCACCCAAAATTGACACAACTAATTACTGGAAAAGTCCAATCCGCCGATTCTATTTTCTTCACAGAACCAGTTCCTCAATGTAATTAAGGCTGGTCCACCACTGCCCATCGTTTCTTGATGATCTTGAAATAAAAACATTAATCTAAACCTTTAAATCATTTGCTACCTTGATAAGTCATTCATATTAAGATTTAACATTACAAGTTCGTAATCAAAGTAAATATTTATTTTTGACAATATGATAATAATCTATGTCTTTCAGAAATCTAACCCATATGATCAAATCATTTGGGTTACTGAAAGAAGGTCAATGGAAATAAATTAACAGTAATGACAATTGATAGAATAAATATTGTTATGGATTAGATCAACCACTCTCAAAACATATCAAGGAGATAGGCTAGATCCTAATATTTTCTTAATTTAGAGGTAAATATATTCTGGACACAATTCAGTTGGTCAAACTATCAAGCTTGAAGCAAACACACTTTATTCTTACATTATTGTAAAAATATAGACAAAATAAAAATAAAAGAAAGGAATTGGCTTTTCAAAATACTGAAAAAAGAACCTACTTATTAACTGCTCTAATATAGTATCATTCCATCAACACATCCATGGCAAAGGCTAAGTCAGTAAATATAGATTGTCTCACATGCAATTCTAGCAGCAGGAAGAGAACCCCAACTTTTAGCTGAAACAGAAAAGACCGACAGAGATAGCTACTGAAAGCTAAACTAAAAATCCTGATTCTGTGCGAGCTTGACCCCACCCAATCAGGCTGCACTTATTCTTCCAATTTAAAAAAATACATAAGGCCTTAAATGCTGTTTGCTTTATTGGCTTAAAGCAGACAGCTCAGCATCTCTGTCTCAACCTCACTTCTTAAAAAAAAGGAAAACAATACACCTCCTAAAGCCATAATATCATCACATGAACAATTCTCAGAACATGAAGCTACACATTGTAAAATTTGACTTATCTCACACGCTTCTGATTGTATCTTAGAAAGATAGAAGTATTGCAAGGATAATATTATTATCGCATTGTGCAACTAGAATTTGGTATATCTTTCTAGCAAAACTCTGCAAAGGTACATTCCTGCTCATTGCTTCTCACTGTAATATAAAGTTTTGAATAACTGGATATTGTTCATATTTTTTCCAGCCTAAAGTATAAACAGAGAATTTTTACAACTGCAGATAATCCAAAATCAAAGCTGCAGGTAGTGCAAATACACAGCTTCAGAAAGAAATTAATGTTTCCCTTAGGCTTGATACTAAACATTCATTAGAATGTTAAGCTATCTTTTACTTTCAGATTATCTGGAGTCAAAAGTGTTCTCTTTATCTTTAATATTTCCTGCCTAGAAGGTTTTTGGAATATCGAATCTTAAATGGCTCATTCTCAGATCACAGTTTGGTGAGATGTATTTAATCCACCATTATTAAATGAATGCCTAAGAGACATTAGCTAAAGAAAATTGCCTTTACTGAGGTGGGGGTAAAAAGAAGCCCTGTTACAATTAGGTTGTAAGCATATTTCTTGGCTCAATATACTTCTTTTACAAGAAAGTGTTGCCAATTCAGTGTTTAGATATGGTTTTAATGGTTTCTGATCAAAATAATGGCCGTGTACATTTTTCCACCATCAACTTCAGGAAACCTGCACTTAGCAGTGAGAATAATAAGAAAAATCTGTCCAGTGGAAATGAATCAAAGACACTACACCTCTTCGGAAATCATGATGACCAGTCATCTCAGAGTTGGAGTCAGCAGAGAGCAAAAAGTGGAGCTGTGCCAGTGCAGTGAAGTTGTAGATGACAATCACTGATGAATATAATTCTGGATTAGTGGTGCTGGAAGAGCACAGCAGTTCAGGCAGCATCCGAGGAGCAGTAAAATTGACGTTTCGAGCAAAAGCCCTTCATCAGGAATAAAGGCAGAGAGCCTGAAAGGTGGAGAGATAAGCTAGAGGAGGGTGGGGGTGGGGAGAAAGTAGCATAGAGTACAATGGGTGAGTGGGAGAGGGGATGAGGTGATAAGTCGGGGGCGGGGGGAGGGTGGAGTGGATAGTTGGAAAAGAAAATAGGCAGGTAGGACAAGTCATGGGGACAGTGCTGAGCTGGCGAGTTTGGAACTAGGGTGAGGTGAGGGAAGGGGAAATGAGGAAACTGTTGAAGTCCACATTGATGCCCTGGGGTTGAAGTGTTCTGAGGCCTCTCCATCTCCATTAATGACGATTGACTTGACACTGACATTTTTTACAAAAACCCACCGACTCCCACAGCTACCTAGATTACACCTCTTCCCACCCTACCTCTTGCAAAAATGCTATCACGTATTCCCAATTCCACCGCCTCCACCGTATCTGCTCCCAGGAGGACCAGTTCCACCACAGAATACACCAGTTGGCCTCCTTCTTTGGAGACCGCAATTTCCCTTCCCACGTGGATAAAGATGCCCTCCAACACATCTTGTCCACATCCCGCACCTCCGCCCTCAGACCCCACCCCTCCAAGGACAGAACGCCCCTGGTGCTCACCTTCCACCCTACCAACCTTCACATAAACCAAATCATCCACTGACATTTCCGCCAGCTCCAAAAAGACCGCACCACCAGGGATATATTCCCCCCCCCACCTGTTTCCGCCTTCCGCAAAGACCGTTCCCTCCGTGACTACCTGGTCAGGTCCACGCCCCCCCCACAACCCACCCTCCTATCCTGGCACCTTCCCCTGCTACCGCAGGAACTGCAAAACCTGCGCTCACACCTCCTCCCTCACCTCCATCCAAGGCCCTAAAAGAGCCTTCCACATCCATCAATGTTTTACCTGCACATCCACTAATATCATTTATTGCATCCGTTGCTCCCGATGCGGTCTCCTCTACATTGGGGAGACTGGATGCCTCCGAGCAGAGCGCTTTAGGGAACATCTCCGGGACACCCACACCAATCAACCACACCGCCCTGTGGCTCAACATTTCAACTCCCCCTCCCACTCTGCTGAGGACATGGCGGTCCTGCGCCTCCTTCACCGCCACTCCCTCACCACCCGACACCTGGAGGAAGAACGCCTCATCTTCTGCCTCGGAACACTTCAACTCCAGGGCATCAATGTGGACTTCAACAGTTTCCTCATTTCCCCTTCCCCCACCTCACCCTAGTTCCAAACTTCCAGCTCAGCACTGTCCCCATGACTTGTCCTACCTGCCTATTTTCTTTTCCACCTATCCATTCCACCCTCCCCCTGCCCATGATCTATCACCTTCATCCCCTCTCCACTCACCTATTGTACTCTATGCTACTTTCCCCCCACCCCCACCCTTCTCTAGCTTATCTCTCCACGCTTCAAGCTCTCTGCCTTTATTTCTGATGAAGGGCTTTTGCCCGAAATGTCGATTTTACTGTTCCTCGGATGCTGCCTGAACTGCTGTGCTCTTCCAGCACCACTAATCCAGAATCTGGTTTCCAGCATCTGTAGTCATTGTTTTTAACCTACCTGATGAATATAATTGTCTACCTCAAATATTTCATGTCACTGATCAGGTGTCCTGCAGGTCCTTGTGAGGCAGGTTGAGACCAATCCCAGAGCTAGGTGTTCTCAAATAATTGTGCCCCTTCATACAGGAGCTGGTTTCTTCTAAATCTGGGATATCCCATGCATTGATATCAATGTTGCATTTCTTAATGGAAGCATTCAAGGTGTCTTTGAAACATTTCCTTTGTCCTTCTCTTGTTCAATTGTCTTCCTTGAGCTGGGTGAAGAAGATTTGTTTTTGTAGTCAGAACTCAGGTATCGTAAGCATACGGCTGGCCAGGCAGAGTGGGTTTATCGGTGATGCTGAACTCAGAAATCATATTGTTGGCTGCTTTAAGAATGCAGGCATTAGTATGTCTGTCCTCCCAGCTGATGTGGAGCATCCATCTTAAACAATGTTGATGGTAATTCTTAGGGTCTTGAGTTAGCATCTAAACATAACCTTCATTCTAGAGCCATATAGAAGAGTTGGAAGGATGAATGCCTTATAGATGTGAATCTTGGCATCAGCAGAAGTGTCGCAGTCATTGAAGACTCTCATTCTTAGGCATCTGAAGGCAACACTTGTAGAATGGATGTGATGTTGAATCACAGCATCGATGTCAGCCTTGAATGAGAGTAGCTTCCTAGGTAGGGGAAATGTTCCATGGTTTAGAGAATCCCTCTTCATGGAAGGATGGACTAGAATTTGACATGGGATGTGTTGGTAAAGGTGCTGGGTCTTCTTGATGTTGAGGTAGAAACCAATTCTTCAGTATGCTTCCACAAAGGCATTAAATGAAGCCTCAAGATTCCCTTTCAAGAGAGCAGGGATGATATTGATATTTGCATACTGAAGCTCCTCAAGCAAGGTTGGTTAAAAAGTTTACCATCTATCTTGTAGACAATGTCCACACCAATTGGAAACTTGTTCTTGACAAAATGAAGAATGGTAGCAATGAAGATGGATGCTGTAACCGTGCAGAAAGGACTGACCCAACTTATTGTCAATTCTGAGTTCACATCTGGCTTTACATTTTATCAGACATCCAACTCTACTGACCCTTTGGGTTTGTGCTCTGAATTGATAAACAGGGCTACACACTTTGCAACCACCTCACCGACAAGTGCACCTTTACTTCAGAATGGGTGGGTATTGGTCTGCTCCATTGTTTATCTGCAGAGTCACATCTGTGTATTTTCATTATTTTTCTTACAACATCTTAGCCCTCCTAGGCCTTGGCAAAATTTACAACATAGCTGCATTTTATTTTGAGGCTGTCTAAATTCTGAACAGCTTTTACTCATTCATCTGTGGGGTTGGGGGTGTGGTAAAGGGCAGAGCCGCCTTTAGGCAAATTATGAGAATAAACTGGGAAGTTAGAGTGGAACAGTGCAGGCCATGGGTGGGTGGAGCAAACTGGGGTGGGGGAACGGAGCAATTTGGGGTGGTAGGTGTCAGGATGGTTGTTGGAACAGGTTGGAAGGAAGGTAGGGGAAATGGAGAGGCAAAATTAGAGTGGTTGTGGAAAAACACAGCAGGTCAGGCAGTATCTGAGGAGCAGGAAAATCAACGTTTCGGGCAAAAGTCTTTCAACAGCAATCCTGTTGCTCACCCAGTTCCAAAAGGATGTATGATTTTTTTAACTGAACTATTTTTAATAATCCATTTTTCCATGCATCCATGTAGATTCCAAAATGAGGAAGATCCCTGAAATTTGTCTCAGAGACAAGCTGATAAAAAAATCCTGACAAGCTTCAGGTAATTTATTTCTTTACTAAAGGTGCCTGATGCTTGTTTTAGTGGTGCCTGTAAATTTGTAGTGAGAGGGCACTTGTGACATTGTGGTAGTGTTTCCACCTCTGATCCAGAAGACCTGGGTTCAAGTCTAACTTGTTCCAAAGATATATAACAACAATTCTGAGCAGATTGTTGCAGAAATATCTAAATTTACTCGGGGCAGTCATCTGGGCAGGATTTCACACTACTAAAAAACCTGAAAACACACACAGCTGGGAAAAAATGCAGCCTGCAAGAAGCACAGTCTTTTATCTACACTGGAATTAATGTCATTCAAAAGAAAATTGCAGCTACTAAATGAGCTTATTTGAGTGATATTTCAGTTTCCTTGATTGATTCAGTAATCTGTTGAAATGGAAACAAAAAGGCAAATAATAAAGGTGGTTGAAAATGAGTGCAAGAGGTTAAAAGAAGATAATTCAGTGAGATGCAATTGAGGCAGGTTAAGGTTTGTTTAGAATCATTTGCTCAGACGTCTTCATACAATAAGACTATTACACTCTAACCTTCTTTAGGACATTCTATTGTCAAGTTACTTTGTCAAGATCTATACATACAGGCATAAAAATATGATCCATTCAAATACACACAGCATGACACAGGCACTTTTTTCCTGTTTTCTTTTTACAGAAAAGCAGTTAGCACACAATAAAAGCCATTTCAAGTCCAGGTACACAGATAATTAAAATGTAAGGAACAAGTACAGACAATAATTAAAAAGGCTAATGAAATGCTGACATCTAATGTCGAGCGGACAAGGTGGTCGAAGTTACGCTACAGCAATATCAAGCATTGGGTAGACCACACCTAGAAATAATCAGCGGAACAGACGGGTGAAATTAGAAAGTATTTGAACATATGAAGTGTCTTAGGAATTTGAGATGCTGGAAAATGATAATAAATGCTATATCGATTGTAAATTTTAAATCTGAGATATTGTGATTTGTGACTGAAATTTCTTAACTAAAGCATTAAAGTATAAGGGTTAAGGAAGTTTTATGTAGTTGGATTGCTAAGCTGTCATGACCTATACTTTACACTCATTGAATTACTTTCACATACAGTCACAGTCATTATGTAAGGAAATACTGTACCTTGTTCTCTTTTTCTCAAAAAATACCAAAATACTACTGTGTCAGAGACAATCTGATAAAAACATGCTTATCGTACTTAAGGCAATTTATTTCCTTCATAAGGGTGCTTGATGCTTGTTTTAGTGGAGCCTGTAAATTTGTAGTGAGAGGGACTTGTGACATGGGGGTAATGTTTCCACCTCTGGTCCAGGAGACCTGACTTCTCTACAAGTTTGCTGATGACATTACCATAGTAGGATGGATATCAAATACTTAGATTAGATTAGATTACAGTGTGGAAACAGGCCCTTCAGCCCAACAAGTCCACACCGACCCGCCGAAGCGCAACCCACCCAGACCCATTCCCCTACACCTAACACTAGGGGCAATTTAGCGTGGCCAATTCACCTAAACTGCACTTTTTTTTGGATTGTGGGAGGAAACCAGAGCACCCAGAGGAAACCCATGCAAACATGGGGAGAATGTGCAAACTCCATACAGAGAGTCGCCTGAGGCGGGAATTGAACCCAGGTCTCTGGCGCTGTGAGGCTGTAGTGCTAACCACTGTGCCACCGTGCCGCCCGTTCATAATGATGAACAGAAAGGAGAAAGAGGTTTGGTGTCATGATGCAATTATAAGAACCATTCTCTCAATATCAGCAAAAGAAAAGAACTGATCATTGACTTCATCTACATTGATGGAGTAAAGGTTGGGAGGATTGAGAGCGTCACGTTACTACAAGTGACAATAATTAACAACCTGTCCTGGACTTCCCACGTAAATGCGATGATCAAGAACTTCTCTTCTTCCTCAAGTGGCTCAGAAAATTCAACAGGTCCTTAAGGACTTTCACCAACCTTTTGATGTACCTTGGAAAGCATACTGTCTGGGTGCATAAGGGCCTGGTATGGCAACTGGTCTGCTCTGCCCAGGATCGTAAGAAACTGCAGAAAGTTATGTGTACAGCCCTGACCATCCATGGACTCCATTTACACCTCTCATTGCCACAGAAAGGCTGCCATCATCATCAAAAATTCACCGCACCTCAGTAATGCTCTCCTACCACCTCTTCCACCAGGCAGAAGATATAGAAGCTTGAACACATGCACCAATAGGTTCAAGAACAGCTTCTTCCCTGCTGTTATTAGACTGATGAATGGAACTCTCTAACTTCAATTAATGTTAATCTTGTTAATGCTGATCTTGCTTTGTGAATCTCCTGTGCAGTATAACCTCACTCTGTGGGCCTCACTCTGATGTACTTGCTTACTATGATCTGCCTGTACTGCTCACAAAAAAAGCTTTTCATTGTACTTAGGTGACTGTAATAAATCAAACCAAATCAACTGCAGATGCTGGAAATCAGAAACAGCAATAGAAATGACTGGAAAAATGGAGCAGATATAGTAGCATATGTGGAGAGAAAGCAGAGTGAAGGTTTCATTGGATTCTTTTTCAGAACCTTCCTTTTTCTCAAACGTTGCAATATCCTGGAATTGTCTCTGTTGTCTGGTGCTTGCCTGTGGCCATGGTGACTGTGCACATTACTCATTGATGAGCTCTGGAGTATCTGTAAGAAGAGAAAAGGCAAAAATAAGGCAAAGAGAAAGAGAATGCTCAGAGGTTGCCGAATGTATTCTTGGGCATGCGCTCTGTCGCCCTCGTGCTGGGTATCCAGCATTAATGGTGAGACACAAGAGTGGAGTGAGGCACCTCACAGGGAGTGACAGCAATGTTTCTATCATCAGTACAACTCTGCTCCTCTGCCTTCCATCTGCCAGTGAGTCCATTGCTTCCAGACTAAGACCAAGGAGGGTATACCTCCACCACTGCAGGCCCCTTTCAGGTTGCTGACTCCTCTATGCTCAGAGCCCACAAAGGATCCCTCCCAAAGTCTTTAATGTATTCAGGTATTTGAATCGCCTGCTTCAGTGCTAACATTTTCCAGGGCATGTTTTAGGCACACAATTTATCTTTTACAGAGGTGAGGAGATTAGAAGCAAATCAGAAAGGGAGAAGTCATCATTTTATTGCTTACAATAACCAATGAAAATCCAACTTAATCTGTGAGGAGTGTTGAATTAATCAAGCAGAGGACTGACTGACTTTGCGTGAATGAAAACACAACATGTGCAGAAAAATGCTTTTATGCAGTTCATTATCCTGCTGATATTTATATTCCTTGCAGTGAGTTGCAGGCTCTCTGTGTGATGCACAGTTTCTCATTCAATCATAAACTTGTTGGACTATAACTTGGTGTTGTATGATTGTTCGCTTCATTCATTCTATACCTCCCTCAGGGTTTCATGACCCGATTTCTCCTCTTATCACCCACAAACCATCCATATATGGTCTCAGGGATTCTTCACCCTCCTCTTGTTGTGTTTGAGCTCCTATATATTATGATCAATGTCCCTGTTTATTTCTAAGGGGCACACATAATCAAGGTGCTCTGCCTCACCTTTCCCTGTAACCCTGGATTGAGAGATGCTTTGAGTTTCCTTGACTACTTCTTTGAGACCATTCTATTTCCTACCCTGTCCTACCAGATCTCATCCTACTGCAGGCAATGACCAGTTGTGACTGCAACTATTCCCTCAGCTAACCAACACAAACAAACCAATCCCTGGACTTAACCTTTGGACAGCCTTGAAAACACCATAGACAGATCATATTATCTGCCCTATTTAGCTGGGACTCACACACACACACACACACACACACACAGACACACACACAGTGGTCCAAGCCCAGACTGACTTTACAAGAAGTACCTGACTGACTGATGAACAAGGCTAGAACTGATTTTAGGAGAAAGTGAGGACTGCAGATGATGGAGATCAGAGCTGAAAAATGTGTTGCTGGCAAAGCGCAGCAGGTCAGGCAGCATCCGAGGAGCAGGAGAATCGACATTTTGGGGATAAGCCCTTCTTCAGGAACTGATTTTACCAACTTCCAGAACTGACCATGACGCAATCACTGAACTGGATGGGTGCTGAGCTCGGGATTTGTATTGGCTCAATTAGCTGATGGACTGTGCTCAACTCCTTGGATTAGAAATGGCCCACCAACAGAAGTAAGTCCACCCTCACTCCACTAAGCATGCCTCCTGTTTCCCACTTACATATCAACATGCTCCACTTCCTCATGTGTGTGCTGCACTCACACCACTTCCCATATTAGCACACTATTATGCCATACAAGCAACAGGTTATGTTGATGTTGCACTGTGCTCTCTACAGTCACAACTTGCTGACTGAACTTCTGCTGCTCTGTGATGCAAGGTGCTGCATTGCTACTCTCCAGTTCAGTTCCATGATGACCCAGTATCTCATCTTGCCCTGGGCACTTGAGCACATCTAATGCAATTGTGGATTTTACACCAAAAATGAAGACAACAAACATTGGCAATATTTCATTAGAGGCAGAAAAGTTAGGGAACTCATTCAGATTGAACCCAAGGATTAGGTTGCTAGGTACTCAATGGCATTATGCATTCAAATAATTAAAGTATCAAGTACCCCAACTGGACAGAAGTAAATTGTGATGGTAAAGTTAATTCCAGTGAGTCTTCCAATTAATGAAATATCTTTTATGTATGCATATTAGGTTGATTTGCTTTCAGAGCAGGCATTACTCATTTGGAACTCTTTCTCTCAGTTGCAAGAAACTATTTTGTGATGTTGCCTGACTAAGTCATGAGGCTCTCCATCTCTGGCAGTAGAAAATCATGCCTCAGGTCTCTGTGGAGCCGCAGTGTTTTTAGCTTTTCACTGCTGAGGAAGTATTCTATTTATCCTTTGGATGTCTGATGTGGCCCAGAGGGATAAACCAGTAATGCATGGAGCGAACATATTGGTCATACTAAGGCTCTCTTTTGATGCACACACAAGAAATCAGACCCATTTTTCTCTTTCACAGTTATTGCTGTTTGTTTCCTTCTGGGGGATGCCCTCACATTTTTCTACACTGAAATGCATTTGCTAGAATTTTGCCCAACCACTTAATACATTAATGCTTCTTATTACTTTATGCTTCAAGCTATTTATAATGCCTGCAACCTAGCTGGTAATGTTGCAGGTTTGGACATATTATCTCCTATCAAAACACCGAAGCTGTGAATAAATATGATGAACATTTAACAGGGTGGCATGGTGGCTCAGTGGTCAGCATTGTTGCCAATGGGCCAAATAGCCTCTTTGCTCACTGTAAGTACTCTATGATTCTATAAATAATTGAGCCCATTGTGGGATGCTGCTCATCAGATCCTGCCAATTAAAATGCTTTTCCATTATTGTCACTGTTTTAAAATTCCTTCTGTCATAATAAGTTCTTGATAAAAAGTGGTTCAACTGAATTCAATATTAATGAATTGTTAACTCCCATTTCACCTTTAACACAAAGAGGAATGTCACCTCAACTCCTTTCAAACAAACATTAGTTTCACCGATTTCACACTCTGAACTGAAGATGTAAACGGTCTGAGGCACGGTATGTTTGCCACATCTTCTGTCCAACAACAACCATCTGTCACCTCAGGTTTTGTTTCCACCCACCAACAAGCCGACCATCTGTTCAGCCATACTTAGATCCCAATACTTTTTCTGTTCTGAAAAGTGGCCGCAAGTCTTGGAGAATTTTACTAATCACCAACAGTACAGGAATCAAAATGAATTTTGCAGACAAAGTAAGTGTATAAACACAAGCTGCCTGGTGTTTGAGACCACAGATCTTTTTTGATCCAAGTATTATTTGTGAGCATGAGCTGATGTTTCGGAGATAATTTTCTGACTGCTCAGGCTGCAGTGAATTTTGCTCAGTGGGAGAGTGCTTTGGACGCTCAAGTGCTCATTGCCTGAACGATTGAAAACCATGTGTCATTTGTGCCCAGATTTCCAAACAGCACCTCAAGTGAAAAAAAGGGCTGCAGATATTCAAATAGGTGGCTCACCCACATTTACCCCAGGCTGACTCAGGATGGACAATAAATACTGACTTAGCCAACAATATCCACATCCCATAACCAAATGAAAAATAGATCACTGCTGAGCACCCAGACTCAGTAAACAACAGACATATTTTATTCAGAGAGATTTCATGACCTTGTAGGTCTGCCTGTGAACTGGGCTTGAACAGGAGGGGGATTGCTGAACTTCACAGCTTTGTAAAGCATTACGTAAAATAAAAAACCCGCTTTCACCACATTTTAGTCCCACCATAGTACAACTCCTTAAGCATTTCTGTTAAGGAAATAAAGGTTATGATGGTGACAGATAATTGTGAAACCCCTATCTAGTGCCAACCAAGGCAGCTGCAAAATGTTTATTCATTTGTGAAGTAAAAGACATCTCATTCCATTAGGGTTTTTATTTCTTAGAATATTTGAAAACCAAAAACGAACAAAGATTACTAATCGAATAACAAATGTTAAAGCTTCTTCATTTTACTTTTTTCCAATCTGGAAACATGAACAAAGGACATTTAGGATTTAAAATGAGCTTATACTGTTACTCGGGCACAAGACACCAGTCCTGTGAACTGTCCACTCCAATTCCACTGGGCGAGTGGATTTGGTACTACCACCTCATCAGAAGATCAAAAGAAATAGAAGCAGCAGTAGGCATTCATCCAGTTGAACTTGGTCCACCAATAATCTAGGCCAATCTGACGATGGCCCTAACTCCACCTCCCTGCCCTCCTTTGGAACCATTGACTCTACTCTGAATCAAAAATCTGTCTAACTTGGCTTGGAATATATTCAATGGCAAAGGTGAGGACTGCAGATGCTGGAGATCAGAGTCTAGATTAGAGTGGTGCTGGAAAAGTACAGCAGGTCAGGCAGCATCCGAGGAGCAGGAAAATCGACATTTCGGGCAAAAGCCCTTCATCAGGAATGAAGGCAGGGAGCCTCCAGGGTGGAGAGATAAATGGGACATGGGTAGGGCTGGTGAGAAGGAAGCCAAGAGTACAATAGGTGGATAGAGGTGGGATAAAGGTGATAGGTCAGAGAGGAGGGTGGAGTGTTTAGGTGAGAAGGAAGATGGGAAGGTAGGACAGGTCATGAGGATGGTGCTGAGCTGCAAGGTTGGAACTGTGTTAAGGTGGGGTGAAGGGAATTGAGGAAACTAGTGAAGTCCACATTGCTGCTCTGGGGTTGAAGTATTCTGAGGCAGAAGATGAGGCGTTCTTCCTCCAGGCGTCGGATGGTGAGGGAGCAGCGGGGAAGGAGGCCCAGGATCTGCATGTCCTCGGTAGAGTGGGAAGGGAAGTTGAAATGTTGGGCTATGGGGCGGTGGGGTTGATTGGTGTGGGTGTCACAGAGCTGTTTCCTAAAGCACTCTGCGAGAAGGCGTCCGTCTCACCAATGTAAAGGAGACCACATCGGGAGCAACAGATACAATAAATGACATTGGTGGATGTGCAGGTGAAACTTTGATGGATGTGGAAGGCTCCTTTGGGGCCTTGGATGGAGGTGAGGGGGGAGGTGTGGGCACAGGTTTTGCAATTACTGCGGTGTCAGGGAAAAGTGTCAGGATGGGAGGGTGGGTTGTAGGTGGGCGTGGGCCTGACCAGGTAGTCACGGAGGGAACAGTCTTTGCAGAAAGTGGAAATGGGTGGGGAGGGAAATATATCTCTGGTGGTGGGGTCCGTTTGGAGGTGGCAGAAATGTCTGTGGATTATGCGGTTTATGTAGGGGTTGGTAGGGTGGAAGGTGAGGACCGGGGGGTTCTGTCCTTGTTGTGGTTAGAGGGGTGGGATTTGAGGACGGAGATGTGGGACGTGGATGAGATGCATTGGAGGGCATCGTCAACCATGTGGGAAGGAAAATTACAGTCATTAAAGAAGGAGGCCATCTGGTGGTGGAACTGGTCCTCCTGGGAGCAGACATGGCAGAAGCGGAGGAATTGGGAATACGGGATAGCTTTTGTGCAGGAGGTAAGGTGGGAAGAAATGTAATCCAGGTAGCTGTGGGCGTCGGTAGGTTTGTAGAAAATTTCAGTGTCAAGTCGGTCGTCCTTGATGGAGATGGAGAGGTCCAGGAAGGGGAGGGAGGTGTCAGAGATGGTCCAGGTGAATTTAAGATTGTGGTGGAATGTGTTGGTGAAGTTGCTGATATGCTCAACCTCCTTGCGGGAGTGCGAGATGGCGCCGATGCAGTCATCAATGTAGGGAGGAAGTGTGGTGCCAGTGTAACTACAGAAGATGGACTTTTCTACGTAGCCGTCAAAGAGACAGACATAGCTGGGGCCTTTTGTCTAGAGGAAGGGGGAGGACTTGAAGGAGAAATTGTTAAGGGTGAGGACCAGTTCAGCCAAATGAATGGAAGTGTAAGTGGAAGGATACTGTGGGCGATGTCAGGAGAGGAAGAAACAGGGGGTTTGGACGCCCTGGTCATGGCGGATAGAGGTGTAGAGGGATTGGATGTCCATGGTGAAGATGAGGTGTTGGGGGGCTGGGGAAAACGGAAGTCTTGGAGGAGATGGAGGGCATTGGTGGTGTCTCGAACGTATGTGGGGAGTTCCTGGACTAGGGGGGATAGGACAGTATCGAGGTAGGTGGAGATGAGTTCGAAGGGGCAGGAGCAGGCTGTGACAATGGGTTGGCCAGGGTGGTCCAGCCTCCGATGTGTTTTGAGGGTAAGAATTTTAATAATTAATGACTGCCATGGAGAAGAAATTTCTCCTCTTCCCCATTTTAAAAAAGGAGATTCATTTTTAAACAGTGTCCCCTAGTTTTAGACACCTCAAGACAAAGCATCAACTCTCCACTTAATCTGTTGAGACCTTCCAGAATCTAATATTTTATTGCAATCACTTCTCAGTTTTAATAGAATAGAATCCGTATAGCGTGGAAACAGGTGGTTTGGCCCAACAAGTCCACACCGACCCTCCGAAGAGTAATCCACCCAGACCCATTCCCCCACCCTATTACTTTACATTTCCACTGACTAATGCACCTAGCCTACACATCCCTGAACACTGTGGGCAATTTAGTGAGGCCGAATTTACCTAACCAGTTCTAAACTCCAATGAGTGTAAACAAAACTGCTCAACATTTCTTCATAATACAAGCTCTTCAACCCAGGGGTCATCCTAGTGCAACTTTTCTGAACTGCTTCCAATGCAATCACTGCCTTCAGATCAAGAAATTGAAAGTACTTCAGCTGTAGTCTCACCAGTGTTCTGTATAGTTATTGAAATTTTTTTCTATATTTGTACTCCATCCCCTTGTAATGAAGACAACTTTCCGTTAGCTTCCCTAAGTATTTCCAGTAGCTGCAAGCTAACCTTTGTCATTCATATGCAAGGGACACTTTGATCACTCTCTGTGCTGTACCATTCTGAGGTGTGTGTCTGTCATAATAATTCTTCACTTTTCTATTTTTCTTGCCAAAACAGGCTACCTCAAGTTTTCTATCATTGTTCTCCACTGCCAATGTTTTTGCCCACATGCTTGACCTGGCTCTCTCCCTTTTCTGACTTCACAATCCACTCCCTAACTTTGCATCATCAGCAAATTTGGCCACATTGCGTTGGCTCCTTCATCCAAGTTAGTAAGATCATAAATAGTTGGGCCCATGTTCAGGGAGTGATAGTGGATCACTCCCTGTTCTACACGCTGTTAAGACTGTATTGTAGATTAGCCGCCTCTTAGAAAAGATTGCGAATTGGTGTTTTCTTTTTTTATTCAACCAGTTCTCAAGCCCAGTTTTATGCCTGGATGGTAAGTTGCAAATCTAACCTAATGTTTATAATTTGTTTATTGCTTCAGCAATTTCATTAAGGAAAGTTAATTAAACTGTTTGGTGAGGGGGGAAAATAATTCTGCTAATGGAGACACTCTGAATGTTTCCTATACAACAACTAATTGCATAAGATGGACCATGTAGTATTTAAAACAGCCTGCTGTAATAGACTACTTCTGTTTATTACCCAGTAAAACATCTAATTAGCACTGAAAACCCTCCAATTGTTCTGTTTGTTGAGAAAATAATTAGCAAGTATTCACCCTGTTTTGGTTCACAGTCTATTCGAGCTGTTGTTTAACTAAATGTTTCAAAAGGTGTAAAATTCAGTTAAGTTGAGGCATGTTTACTGGGTTTGTCGTATCGCTCTTATCAGTTCCAATGCTGCTTGTGTGGCATAGGGTAGGCTGGCATATCCCCTGTGTGTGCATTTGAAGATGCTGTCCTGGTGTCATTGATCCAAAAGACCTGATGTATTGTCGAGATACCAAATTCGCTGAGATAATATATATCATGTACAAGATTTACACATTTTCCTTTACATGGTGACAGCTGCAATATTAGTTGCAGAATTAAGTGCCTGAAGACATTGCAGCTAAACTACAGTTGCTTCAAACTTGCGTCCTGATTCTACCAATATGTCGCTGTCATAATCTTTTGTTTGTCCAGGAAGGCTTTGAGAAAGATTCAATAAGTGCAGAGGCAATGACCAGTTACATTAGTCTTTCAGCTAAGTTAACTTCGGTCAAATAATACCATTGTGTCAACATCTGCCTAGAAACTCATTAATATTTTCACTGGGCTGTTCGCAGTATGATGTGAACTCAAGCCCTTAAGTTGGTTCAGATTTTTAGTTGATCTTCCAAAGATTGGAAAATTTTATTGCAGCCAATACACAAAACACTGGATGATTAATTCTCTGCTATGCATTATTCTGCAAGGAGATAACAAATTTGCCTGCCTGTCTTTTTACATCACCTATCTGTTTTTCTATAAAATGAAGATTAATTTTCTCTTTGAATAACTGGAATTCTGATAGATTGTTAGTGCAGTATCAATCCATGTTCAGAGTTTGTTTTCCATACTTACAGTGCTGTTTGCGTTCTTTATAAATGATTAAAAAAATCTAGACTGAAGTATTGTGCTTTTTTCTGTACCTTACTTGTTTTATCTTCTTACCTGTTTACTCTTGTTCTATTGTTAAAGCTAGTAGCTTGTGCCCATAGATTGTCTTTGTACCAAGAAGAGTTGTGGTTACACATTGTACTTTTCTTTAGTTTGGACAAATTTTTGAAATTCAAGATATTGTAATCAACATGGCATTTGGACATAGACAGGGTCTTTTAATATACAAGATGGTTTCTTTAACTGTGTTTTTTTCTCTGTATTTTGCTCTAGAATTGTTTTCTTACAATAGACAATAGACAATAGATGCAGGAGTAGGCCATTCTGCCCTTCGAGCCTGCACCGCCATTCAATATGATCATGGCTGATCATTCCTAATCAGTATCCTGTTCCAGCCTTATCTCCATACTCCTTACATTAGAACTTCCCTTCAGCATCTTTGAAATTGCCATTTTTTTTATCAAATTAGGTCTGTTGTGGCCTCCTTTTTTGTAAAAGGCAAGATTATTCACAAATGTTTCTTGCTTCTTTAGAAGTGTAGTCTTCAGTCCTGCTTGTTGAATATAACTTTAGGTCTGAAACAGGAACAGATGAGGAGCAGCTTTAAAGAAAATACCTTTTCATAACTGCCATTTTGGTATCTAATTTCATCCCTCCATACCCTGAGAAACGAATCTGGAACTTCTATTAACAATTAACGAGCGTGACATCTCAGACTTACATGGACTTTTTGGGTCTTAAGCTTACTTAGACTGCTAAGTATTACATACTTGACTGGCTGACTAACAGATTGATTAACAGACTGGCTGTCTGTTGTCTATTTGCTAAGTGGGCAATTGACATAACAGAGTAAGTTGGAGATAGTAAGGACAGCAGATGCTGGAAGTCAGAGCCAATAGATGTGAAGCTGGAAAATCTCAGCAGGTCAGACAGCATCCGAGGAGCAGGAAGGTCAACCTTTGCGTTTCAGCATGAAACATTGACTCTCGTGCTCCTCAGATGCATTCTGACCTGCGGTACCTTCCCAGCACCACGTCTATTGAGGTTGAGATGGAGGTTTCTTATATCACAGCATAATATGCCATGCTACTATCTGGTTATCTTAAAGTTGTAATACCTTTCTAAGATCTATGCATTTATACTTCAAGTGTACAGTTCTGGTTGCCACACAATCAGAAGGGTGTAGAGGCTTTGGACAGGGAACAAAAATGATTTACCAGGATGTTGCCTTGTTTGGAGCCTGTTAACTAAGAGGAGAGATTTAAGAAACTTGATTTGTTTTCATTTGACCATCGAAGGTTGAGGAGCAGCCTGATAGAAGTTTACAAAATTATGAGAGGCATGGATAGAATGGATGGTTGGACTCTTTCTCCCAGGGTAGAAATGACAGTTATTAAGGGATATAGGTTTAAGGTAAAAGAGGGTCACTTAAAGGAAATGCGAGAAGCAGGTTGTTTTTACACAGTGGGTGTTAAGTGCCTGGAATCTGCTGCCAGCAGAGGTGGTGAAGGCAGATACAATAATGATGTTTAAGAGGTATCTTAATAGATATATAAATGGGCAAGGAATCGAGGGATATGGACTGTGTAATGGTGAAAGGTTTTTAATTCAGAAAGACATTATGTGTCAGTGCAATTTTGATGGGCCGAACATCCTGTTCCTGTACTGCTCTTTTCCTTGTACTATGTTTTAGGCCTTGGTGGGATCTGGGTTCCAAGTGCATGCAGCATGTTGTCGATACACCTATTGCTATTCTGAAATGAGGAGCTAATTAAGATGGGCTCACTATTAACTCTAGAACTCGAGAGTTGGATGTTGTGTAGAGTAGACTCCTGACACACTGAGCACAATTAGAAGTCCTCTAGCACTCCAACAACTGCACCATTGGAGTTGATAGCTGCTGGTCTGAGGATGAAGACAGTGACAGAGGTTAGGTCAGTTTTGGTTTTGTTTGGTAAAATAGCCACGGCTTTCTAAAATCGATCTTGGTTGGGGAAACACCTGGATCCACATGGTTGCCAATGGAATAGATCCCTAACAGGTTGCCTAATAAATAAATCGCTCAGATAATTGGCTAACTATTGCTTGTCAGTGAACAGCATTTTTGACCCTGACCCGATCTCTCTGATGATGCCTTCAGGGTGCGGTCAGAGTGGTGAACTAATTGAAAATGATCCTCCCTTGGCCAACAGCAAAAGCTTTTGCTCAGCAAGTTTGTCCGCAATAAATATACACTACAACAGAACAATCTCCCTTCCTGCCTGTCTTGGGGGTGCTTTTGTCTGTCCTAGTGTTCCTAAGCAACACTATCCTTGTGGCTGTAGCATAGTTAATGGATGATTACTGACCTTTACTGAGAGAGATTACAGGTGATCTTGCAGGAAGGCCTCAAGCTTCTCTGGGTTCTTAGGGCCTGGTTTCAGACTGCATCACACTGGCCTGAGCTGTAGAGGCAGGGCGAACTGGCTGAAAACTTACAACATGGACATTGGTCGAGTGGCAGTGGTTGGATCATGAAAAGCTGTAATTCTGTGAGAAGACAACTGGAACATGCTCCATGCAGCCACTGTCATTCCTAAAGCAGCCCTTCAACTATTCTATAAATGTACTGGAGCACAGATTTCTCGGGATCTGTGCCAGTCAGCATCTGCTGCTGAGCAATGAGACCTGAGTCCACAGCAGGAGCAGTCCACTGAGCTAGCTGAAGGCCTCCATCAGTGCTGCAGTGACCACAGACATAGTGATCAGCAGGTAGCCCATGTGGTAGTGCTTCCATGGAGAGGCCCTCCAGTTCCATGTGGAATGGATGGACTCAGCACTCAGTATGATGCTCTTTGCCATGTTAAATCTCTACTCCTATCTACATTCTACACAGTGACTGGATGTAGCTTGGCAGGTCTTTCAATGTACCAAGAACCTTATTGTATATTTTCAACAGTATTTTCCTGTATACTGCTCCAATAGACTTGCTATTCTGGGCATGGTCAGTATATTCCTGGTTACTCACTGTACAGAGAGCCCAGCTCTATACGAGTCTCTGATATTTGTGTAATTATCTGACCGAGTGGCAATGAGCAGAAGGCCAAGTGATGTCTCTTGTACACCATGGTTCAGATTTTATCTTCCAAGATTGATCCCAAACTATTGTTGGACAATCTTCTTAAGGGAGCTGAAAGGTTGTTGGTCTTCAGCCACTTCTCTTGGATGTGTGCCACCTTCTCCTGTCAGATAGAGGGCAGGATGTCAGTTAATGAGTGTCAATATGCTTGAACAATTTGCCTTCCAAAGCTGAATAGCTGTGGCTTGCAGATATGTGTGAATGTGTGTATGCTGTTCATCTAATTGCAAGATGTGGGTGTGTAAGGTTCAATATAAAAATGTCATGGATGAGGTTGGAGAGCCAGGATGTAATGTTGGGTGATTTGTGGATGAGTGGTATTGATATAGTGAACAGTGTGAGAGATGGATTGATGGTAGGTCTGATTTGGGCTGTGCAGATCCACTCAGCTTGACCATTTGAATGAGGTCATTGGAAATCTTTTGACACCACTACCATATTCTGGGTATGACACTCTGGGCATCAATTCCTCTTGTCCCCAGTTCCCCTTCTCATCTCATGCCCTATCTCAAAACCTTCTTGTGCCCATTCCTCTGTCTCAGTACCTCCAGCAGTAACATAGTCCCTATCCCGGACTCCACCTGTATGACCAGTCCTTCCTGGCTGGTGTCACTGAAGTGAGGCGATCTTTCTGACATCTTCTTCAACACTGAATATTCCAAAATGATTATTGAGCAGTCTCCACTGCATTGCTGCAGTTCCCATGTCATAGGAAGTTTCCTTTCAGGAAGAAAAACTGCATAGGGCACATGGTCAATTTATAGATTGACTTACACAACTGGTGTCCAGAGGATGACAGCAGTATGGACAACTGGCCAGTGCAGGAGCTTCTATGGAGATGGGGAGTTTACATAAATTTTATGTGCTCTGGTCTTTTGAATCTAGTGTGAGCAGTTTGTGAATTGTGAATTCATGTTGTACATTAATGATCTGAATGCAGAAACTGAGGGCACTGTTACTATGTTTGCAGATGACACAGTGTTGGTTTGAGGGACAGGTCATGTTAAGGAAGTGGGGAGCTGCAGAAGGACTTGGATAGGGTAGGAGAATGGACAAAGAAGTGGCAGATGAAACATGATGTGGGAAAGTGTGAGGTTATGCATTTTTGTAAGAATGAAAGCACAGAATATTTTCTAAATGGGGGAACACTTCAGAAATCTGATCCAAAAGATTCTTTTAAGGTTAATGTGCAAGTTTAGTTGGCAGTTAGGAAGGCAAATGCATTCATTTCAAGAGGGTTACAATACAACTGCAGAGATGTACTGCTGAGGCTGTATAAAGGTCTGGTCGACTGCATTTGGAATATTGTGAGCAGTTTTGTGCCTCATGTCAAAGGAAGGATGTGTTTGCTTTGCAGGGGTCCAGAAGAGATTCACAAGAATAATCCTGGGGATGAAGGGCTTGTTGCATGAGTGTTTGAGGACTCTGGATCTGTATTTGATAGAGGTTAGAGGATGAGGGGATATGAGATTGAAACTTACTGAGAGGCCTGGATATAGTCGATATGCAGAAGGTTTCCACTAGTAGGAGAGACAAGGACCCAAGGACATAGCCTCAGAGTGAAGGGACGAGCGTTTAAGACTGAGATGAGGTGGAATGTCTTCAGGCAAAGGGTGGTAAATCTATGGTACTCATTGCCACAGAGGGCTGTGGAGGCTAGGTAATTGAGTGTATTTAAGATAGAGATGGATAGATTCTTGATTGGTAACGGGATCCAGGGTTATGCTGAGAAGGTAGGATAGTAGGCTTGAGAGATATATAAGCCATGATTGAATAGCTGAGAAGACTTGATGGACCAAATGGCCTAACTCTACTCCTATATCTTAAGGTCTTATGGATCTGCTCAGCCAAAAACTGAGGCTGCTCAATTTCTAGCTCAAAGTTTCTTAAATAATTTTGACACTCAGTAAAAATAGTGAAGATAGTCGGGTGATGGAAGTGATCTAAAATTTTGAATATCCATTCGATATTTTGTTTATCTATTATTGTCTATGAAATATAGCACTCATATTGGCAAATGTGTGCTGCATTTCATAGTTCGGAGTAATTCTTTACTAATAGGAATCTCAAAGCTTGAGGATTGTGTTTGCCTTTGAACCTTGTCATCTATTTTTCCAATTAACAAGAAACAAATTCCAAAATGGGTGTTACTTATGTCAGAAAGCTACTTTCAAAATAAAATAGCTTTTGAAGGTCCTCGCCAATGAACTGTTTCCGCTTCTAGTGTGGAAAAGTCAAAAGATTAAAGAAAGACTTGTAAATGTATTTATAATTACCTTGAGGCTGGAATGTTTGGGTCATGATTAGCTGGTGATCAGTAAAGGAGAAACTGATTATTATCTGTTTGGCACTCATCTGTCTTTAGGGAATATGTTCAGTGGACTGATTAATCCTAGTGGCAGAATTACTCAATGTTTTACCATTTCCATATAGATTCTTTTACTACAGCTTCAATGCTCTTAGCATGAAAATGTGATTCTTCATTTCTTACAACACGGTTTGCATGTGTAACACCTCAGTTGATTAGTTTTCTTTTGGCAAGGGCAATTTATGAAAAGATGACTTGCAAAAAATAACACAGTACTGGCAATACAGCAACATTTATTAAGCTTATATTATCTGTTTCCAGGGGAAGATTTCAAATATGTAGATATGACAAATATCCAATAGAAAATACAATTAAATAAATAGGCAAGGTACACCAGCATCTTGGTAATTCTATTACTAATTATATTATTTATAATAAGAACAAATTAAATAGGGGCATGAATTGGCTATTTGGTTCCTGAAGGTTGTTCCATCATTCAATATCATGGCTGATCTAATTGTGGCTAAAACTTCACTTTCTAGGCTGCTCTCTATAACTCTCTTATTGGGTCAAAAATTTAACTCAACCTTGAATATGTCCAATGAACTGGCCTCCAATTGAGTGAATTCCAAAGACTAACCCCCCTCCTTTAATGCAAGGCCTTTTGTAAAAACTGTGCCTCTTTGTTCTACATTCCCCACCCACCACCCTGCAATGGGAGGAAACATCCTCTCAGCAACTCCCATGTGAAACCCCTCAGAATCACTTGTTTTGATAATGACGTGGAGGTGCCAGTGTTGGACGTAGTCAGAAGTCACACGACACAAGGTTATAGTCCAACAGATTTATTTGAAATCACAAGCTTTAGGAGTGCTGTTCCTTCGTCAGGTGAAGACCTGATGAAAAAAAAAACAGCACTTCAAAAGCTTGTGATTTCAAATAAACCTGTTGGACTGTAACCTTGTGTCGTGTGACTTCTGACTATGTTTTAATAATATCGCCCCTGTCATTCTTCTAAACTTCAGTGAGTCTAAGCATATCCCACTGAACCTTTCTTCATAAGACAATCCCTTCATCTGAGCGAAGCCTCGTGAATGTTCTCTGACCAGGTGTGGTCACAGCAATGCCCCTTATAGTTATACCAATATCTGCACCTCTTTGCAATAACCATCAATATTCCATTTGCTTTTCTTATTAGCTGATGTCCTGCCTGCTATCCTTTTTGTGGTTCACACCCAGATTCCACCTTAACGCAACATTCATAACCTCCATTTCAATAATATGTATGCCAAAGTGGAAAACATCACATTTTATTTCTTTAAATCTCTGCCCTGCTTTTCTACTGTCTTAAATTTTAATTTATTTTCTAGTCTACATTAATAAGTCTGCCTTAACAAACCTGTAATTGTTTCTGTGTAATGTCAATAAAGCAATTTTAGACCCAGGTGTCTCATCCTTAAAATGTAAGTAAAGGTCTATAACGCTGTACTCACTTTTAACCTTTATTACATATTACTAGAATCAAAATAGCCTGATCCCGGTTGGTTGAAAAATACATTGAGGAGAAAGTGAGGACTGCAGATGCTGGAGATCAGAGCTGAAAATGTGTTGCTGGAAAAGTGCAGCAGGTCAGGCAGCATCCAAGGAACAGAAGAATCAGAACTGAAGAAGGGCTGATGCCCGAAACGTCGATTCTCCTGAAAAATACATTGCAAGACACTGTCTTGAATGCACTCAATTTACTTATTCTCCAGGTTACTTTTACCAATTTGATTCATCCAATCTATCTGATGATTAAATCTTTCTGGATTATTGCAGTGCCTTGCTCATAAACTCCCATAGTTTATTCACAGTTTGAGTATAGCTATGTTTAGAAGGTGGCCCTTTTAAACCACTGTCAAATGTGACTTCCTCTCTTTGCTATTAATTATCTTCACCAAAATTGGTTTTACATTATGAACCTTCAAACAAAGATAATTTCTCACTTCTATACTGTTCTTATCCTACATTAACATAACACATAACACCTTCCTTTTCATTTCTCACTGTCCTTCGAAAACCTCAAGTACTCTTGAAGATTTATGTCCCAGCTATTGCAGTCATGTCTCCTGATGTCTGTCATACCATAATGACAGCTCTCACATGATACAGCTCCAAGAGTTTACGTGCAATTTGACCCATGTGGGCTTGCCTTTTAAATGGTCAAATAGGCAAATAGGGATGGGCAACAAGTATTGGTCTTTCCAGTGATACCCACATCTCCTGAGATAAAAAACTAGTCAAAGAAATACTTTATACTGGGTATATTACAAGTTGTTCTGATCTAATGCGTATGTTGTCAGTGCAAATTCGCGGTAACGTGATTGATAAATTGAAGACGCTGTTTCAAAGCGCAAACCTTTGAAAAGTGTGTTGGCTGTAACATGAGTACATCACCAACACTTTAAGAGCTGTTTCTAAAGTGTAATTTTTCTATTATGCAGGGTTGCATAAAAAGGCAACCATCACCTTATAGAAGAACTGACAGTATCTGGTGAAATATGCTTTTTTTATTTCTCTTTCTTTTATTTAAAACTTATTTCAGGCAAACAGAAGTGTTAGCTACAGATGAAAATGAAAACAATGTCAGAAAGCGTTATGGGCTTTTCCTATAAATCCAAAGACCAGGTTATGTAAAATATCATCATAACATCAGAGCTATAATGACCCACACTGTACTTGTATATGTTTAACAGTGATATATTCCTCATAGCATTTCTTAAAGTCATAAGTAGTACAGGAGTTATTTATAATGAAGTTATCTACTGTATCTCAAGATCTATCTCTATAATTAAGGAAAGGAGAACATTTTTTTACACAGCAATTTTCAAGGGCATGCGATGCATCTTAGGACACAATTTTAAAAGTAAAGTGGATAAATATTTGAAAGGAAAGGGAAGTGGATGAGAACAGGAAAATGAGACTAAGTGGATTGGCTTTCAGACAAATGACACAGACAGTATGAACTCACTGAATAAATTCTTTATTTTCTCAAGCATTTCTATGATTCTGATGCCCTGAGGGAAGCAATCAATCACAGTAAAACACCCAAGAAGCAAAATACATATATTTCCCTTCAAACTATGCCTGAGAGCAATAATAGCACCCCATAGCCACAATCCAACCTAACATTCCACAGATGGTGCCTTCATGTTCCCAGTAGTGCAGGAGCCATTGCGCTCAGGCTACTTGACCATCTGTCTCTATATTTATCCTTACACCATTTAATCTGATCTTTAAACAGCCATTTATTAAGTTCCTTTTTGCTGGAGTTAATTGACTTGGCATTATGTGCTTTCCTTTGCCAGAAACCACTGCAGATTTCACTTTGATACTTGCTTGAGAATTATAAATTGTGCAGACCATGCTCTCTCGTTATGCAGTTATAGTCCAAATTAAGTTTGTTTGTACTAACACTATCCACACCTATTGACATTTTCAAACATGATTCAAATCCTTTTTCAATCTATCTGTACTTTGGAAACAAATTTAGACTGAATCTTTCTTCACATTTCAGAGACCTCAGTTTCATTATCTTTTTCTAGCCAGTTTCTATGGAATGTCATGCACTGAAAACAACAAGTGATACTCAAAGCAGATTGTTAACAATCAGTATAAATAACTTGTTTGCCTAAAAGTTAAACAATATTGATGTTTATCAATGAAGCAGTTGCTTTATTAACAACATTTTAAAATTAGCTAGATACAGTTGATAAAAGGATGAATAATCAGATGCAAATTTCTTCCACTTATTTGATTTTGGTGCCATTAAAAAAAAGTTACAGTTTAAAATAACCCTCTCAATACTATGTCTGAACAATAGGAAAATTTCAGAAGTCCATATCAGAAGGTGGATAGGACTTCAGAGGCCACTGTCCTCTGGGGGAAAGAGATTAAGGTGGAATCTTATTGAGGTCTGCGTGATATGAGTCATGGTGAAACTTATGGCAGGATGGGAGGAAGAGTCCAGCAAGGCCTATTCTAACATTAGGAGTGTCTCTCACTATCCTTTATGCTTTTGGCAAGTTGCAAGGTGAGATTCTTGCTAGGCAGCAGCAAGTTGCCAATTAAGGGGGATTATTTCTTGTTAAACACCTCATCAATGGTTCAACTCTTCTCATTAATATTTCACTTCTTGTCTTACCAAATGCACCAAACAAGTTGGACGTCCAGAAATCTTGACATGAAACCAGAGCTGCTGACTTCTCCTCGGTTTTTGCTCCTAAGGAACTTCATGTTGCTTAGGACCAAACAGCATCACAGGGCATGATCCATGCACAGAAGCCCACAGGCAATGACATCTCACGGTTGTCAATCTGCTCATGAAGCTGCTGCCTAATGAACCTTGGTCAATCTTGTAGATTATACACATTGCTGCTACTGAGCAATGATGGCAGATGTTTGTGGTTGTGATGTCAACCTCATGGGTTGTTTTCTTCTGGATGATATCCGGTTTTTTGAGTGGTTTTTGGAGCTGCACTCATCCAGGCAAATGGGCAGTATTCTATCACAGTCCTGACTAGCTTTTGGTTAATGGTAACGCTCAGGATGTTATTAGTGGGATATTCAGTGACAGTGATGCCATTGATTGTCAAGAGGTGATGGCTAGATTCTCTTTTGTTGGAGATGGTTGTTGCCTGGGTTTTCCATGGGGCAAAAGTTACTTGCCACTTGTCAGCCCAAACCTGGAAATTGTCCAGGTCTTGCTGCATTTGGAAATGAACATACATTTACTCACAGCATCCCTTTCTTGCATTAGCTTGAGTTTCCTCATTGGAGCATTGGCACTTCAGCCAAAACCCAAAGACTATCACTGCCATAAAAGCTTGTTCTGTTGCACAGACACACAATCAGGCTACCTGTCATACTTATCAGTAGACACCAGTCTGCAGGGTGGAGCAAAACACCAAGATGTCAATCTATTGACTCCAGCATATGCCTCTTGCCTGTGTAGAAAACAATTGCCCAATTATTTAAACAAATGAGCACATCTGAAAATGGATAGAACTCAGTCTCTAGTGCAGTTGAGGGGAAGGGGGTGCTATGCCATTGATCAGGGTGTCCCAATACCATTGTCAGAGCCCAGTCTAGGCAATTCCAGGGCTTGCCCATGGTCTGTGTTAAGCTTGGGGTTCTCATGGTCAGGGGAATTACCTGACTGCAGTCTGTGGAATGGGCAATGGCCTGTCCTGTAGGTCAATGGTGGCAGTCAGGGGAATTGTGGAGCAAATGTCAAAGACAATGGTCGCCATCAGGTCAGTCATATTTAGAGGCTGCTGTATGATGATGTACTCTAATGAATGCAATGGAAAGTGGAATGATTGATGTGGGTGTGGGGTGGCATGGTGGTTGGAATGCAGCACACACTCCTTTTTGATGTAATGTTGTTGTCACTCAGCACCTGAGCATGTTGTGATCAGGACCAAGATGAAGCACACCATGCTCCTATCCGTCCACCTCTGCAGCCTGGACCAGTCTGGGCCGGCTGTCTAGAACAGCCTGGACAAAAGTGTGCGCACCATCCTAGAGGCTGTTCTCTGCACAACTGGCACAGGCAATGAGGTGATATGTTAGTTGCTGAAGAATTGGGGGGGTGGGGCCAGTCATCCAAGGAGAAGAATGAAGACATTGGACTGGAAGAAGCTCTCCCTGAGCATGACAGAGCTCAGCTGCATCGTGTGCTGCAAGGCAGGCAGGACCTGCTTGATACCTGGTTCCAGAAGATGCCAACATGGGCCGCCAGGAACAAATTACCAGCATTTGGTTTGCATTGTAGAGGCAAACTGTAGCCTGTATTCTTTCCCCTGATGTTCTCTTTTGCTGGTTATCAATAATTTTGGGCTTGTTCTAATGTATGTGACGTGGTAATGACAAGTTGCAGATGACCACTGGGTGACTTAGAGGTGGTGTTTAGCTGGACTGTTAGTTAAGGAAAGATAAACCTGAAGGTTAAACAGTAACTAAGGTGAGAGAATGGGGTTTTATATGCGTGAGGAGTGTCAGACATGCCAGCTATGTGCTGTGGGCCATGTGGCTTTGTAACTATTGTACCATTATGCTGTTGGTGACAGACAATGCCAGATTGTCAACATTTGTCTGTATGCCAAAGGCTTTTTAAATATGATAAGAATGCAAGGGAATTCTGGTCTATTGGTGTGGTGAGTAGTTCTAGGAATAATGTGCTAAGATTGGGATGGAATCAGATGTGAGAAACAAACTGGGGCAGGTAGGTAGTTAATAAGGTGTGTTTGGTAAGAAATTGTGCCAGGTCCCAGTGAGAACCTTTCCAAACATTTCAACACTGAGCCAAAAAGATGTAAAATTCAACCCTTAATATATTCCTCATAGATTTCTCATGCTCCCATGCTGCTTTTAATCTATTCATATTATTTCCCATATGCTTAAAATTCAATTACCTCTGAAATTTTCCATGTTAGCTTTGTCAATTGTCAAAGTTAGTTCATTACAATCCCATCCATTCATTTAGTTACCATGCTGTTAATTTTCACCTACTTTCCTGGTGAACAACACCATTAGCTGGAGAGACATAGAAGGATGCACACACTCTTAGAAGGAAGCTTTTAAACTCACACCAACAGCAAAGAACTGTGTAATGTAAGTTAACATGGTTAAGATCATCGTGGCCAGAGAAACACAAAAACATTTGAGAAGAATTATTCAAGGAAGAAAATCCAACATAAAAGGCTTCTGATCCATTTTGCTGCCAAAATAATTACTTTAAAAATTCTCCTTCTAGGTATTTAAAGCCTGACTGTATACAACATATTTGAAATATAAAATAGTTTAATCCAATTGGGAGTCACAATAATTGGTTTTCAGTGAACACATAAAGATATTTTAGTCACTGTAGATACTGGAAAACCATTGCATGCTTGATTTGAATGAATCTATAATTACCTCAATGAGCACTTTAAATCAGAAATATTTTGCTTGAAGAGACTTTGGAACTTTAGTCACAGTGGATAGAAGAAAACCATGACATGTTTGATTAGAATGAGCCTACAATTACGACAAAGATTACGATTTGGAATGTTTCAAAACCATCAGGGTCTTTGGCTTCTATACTAAGAGTGTAACCACATGGGTGTAACTGTCTGTGAGTGGATAGATCACAGGGGCCCTAACTCCTGCACTGGAAACATGAACTCCGTTAATTTTATTTTTGGGGCATGACTTGGCTCTTAACTTATTGGTATCTTATGGTCTCTATGGTCTTATAATGGATGCTGGCAAATGCTTTTGAACAATTTTTCAGTGTTCAGCCAACTAGTTTTTAACTGACAGTTTCATATTACATTCCTTCTCTCAGTAGTGAATAATATTCCCTATCTTTACGCAAAGATACAGCTCTTAAGCAATGCTAGCAGTATAAATTAAACATCTATTTTTCACTCATTTTCTTGAAGAATTAAGCTCAGTGCTCAATGTGCAGGTAAATATTTAAGTTGCTTGACAACACACACATTTCTATGGTAATTTGACAAGAATTTGTACTTGTCACACTGTCTTCATTAGCAAAGAGTGATGTGAAGAATTAATTTGACACATCTGCCATTTCCTAATCATTCTTATTACTCCTATCCAGCATTACTTTTTAAAATATAAATCTTATTTAATGTTCATATTTTATAGATGTCCATAAACTATTTGCTTCTAACATATGCCCATCATATTACAAGTGCCACATTTGAAAACATCACACATTGCAGCATATAGAAATCACTTGTAGCTGTTTGGCTGAAATGTTAGACTCATAAAACAGAAACAAACAGCTTAATAGTTAATAATGTACTAATACATAAGTAGCATGTCAGAAAAAATCTCAGAATTCTACTCATCCGTGAACCACTTCTCCAGTATTTTCCCTGTGAAGACTGATTCCGAAACATTATATTTCTGACCACTCTGTACTGCCTCTTGTATGGCTACGCTGAATTAGACTTCCCACATTGCCTTGACTCAATTAGTCATACCATACCCTAAATACATATTAAGATAGATTTTTGAGAAATTAAATATAGACACAACAAATGCTGACAGGAGTAATTTCCTACTCAAGTATTATTGGTACTAAAGTATTACTGCATTTAAATGTGGTTCCTATCATTTAAATACCAAAAGTCATGATTTTGGCGGACTTCAATTACCTCAATAGTGATTGGTTATAGTGTTAAAGGGTATGGAGGAGAGGAACTTATGACATATATTTAGTACAATTTCCTTGACTAACATGTTGTCAACTCGATCAGAGAGGCAGCATTGCTATAATTGGTGCTGGTGAATGATGTGGGCCAAGTGTCTCTGAGAGAACACTTGGGTAAAAGCAAGCATTGTATCATGAGGCATTAGGCTTGTAATGAAGATGAATAAGGACCAATCTAAAGAGGAATGTTCAAGTTGAAATGGAACTAATTTCACTGGGTTGAGAAAGTATCTAACCAGGGTAAAATGAATCATAGGAACATAAGAACTAGGAGCAAGAGTGGGCCATCTGGCCCTTTGAGTCTGCTCCGCCATTCAATAAGATGTCCACTGATCAGCTCCACTAACCCGCCTTCTCATCGTATCTCTTAACACTTTACTGTTCAAAAAAGAATCTATCTTAGCTTAAAAAAACATTTACTGAAGTCGTGTCAGCTACTTTACTGGGCAGGGAATTCCAGAGATTTACAACCCTCTGGATGAAGAAGATCCTTCTCACTTCAGTCCTAAATATGCTCCCCCTAATTTTGAGGCTACACTCATTTGTCCTACTTTCACCTGCCAGTGAAAACATTCTCTCTACTTCTATCTTGTCTATTTTCTTCATAATGTTATATGTTTCTATAAGATTCCCCCCTTATTCTTCTAATTTCCAGTGAGCATCATCCCAGTCTACTCAGTCTCTCCTCCTAAATCAACCCCCTCAACTCCAGAATCAATCTAGCGAACCTCCTCTGCACCGCTTCTAGTGCCAGTACATCCTTTCTCAAGTAAGGTGACCAGAACTGCACAGTACTCCAGGTGTGGGCTCACCAGCACACTATACAGCTGCAACATAACCTCCCTGCTTTTAAACTCAATCCCTTTAGCAATGAAGGACAAAATTCCATTTGCTTTCCTAATTACTTGTACCTGCAAACCAACCTTCTGTGATTCATGCACAAGGACACCCATGTCCCTCTGTATAGCAGCATGCTGCAACTTGTTGCCATTCAAGTAATGATATCTTTTACTGTTACTCCTACCAAAATGAATGACTTCACATTTATTAACACTGTATTCCATCTGCCAGTCCTTTGCCCACTCACTTAAGGTATCTATGTTCCTCTGCAAAGTTTGACAGTCCTCTGCACATTTTGCTCTGCCATTTGTCTTAGAGTCATCGGCAAATTTTGACACACTACACATGGTACCCAACTCCAAATCATTTATATAATTGTGAATAATTGCGGCCCCAGGTCTGATCCCTGAGGCATACCACTAGTCACTGATTGCTAACCAGAATAGCTTTCATTCATCCCCATTCTTTATTTCCTATTAGTCAACCAATCCTTTATCCATGCTAATACTTTACCCATAATGCTATGCAGAAGCCTCTTGTGTGGCACCTTGTCAAACACCTTTTGGAAATCTAGATGCATCACATCTACTGGGCCCCCGTTGTCCACATTGCTCAAGATGTCTTCATAGAATTCCAAAAGACCTGCCCTTCATGACCTGTCCTTCATGAACCCATGCTGTGTCTGCTCAACGGGACAATTTCTATCCAGATGTCTTGCTATTTCTTCCTTGATAATAGACTCAAGCATCTTCTCCATTATAATTCCCCACCTTTTGTCTACCTCCCTTTTTAAACAGTGGCATCATATTTGCTGTTTTCCAATCCACTGGAACTGCCCCAGAACCCAGTGAAGTTTGGAAAATTACCACTAGTGCACTTACTATTTCTCCTGCCATCTCTTTTAGTACTCTGGGATGCATTCCATTAGGGTCAGGAGACTTGTCTATCCTTAGCTCCATTAGCTTGCCCAACACCACCTCTTTCATAATAATGATTGTTTCCTGGTCCTCCCTACTTCGTCTCTTTGACAATTACTGGCATGTTATTAGATCAAAAAACTAATAAGGGAAACATGAAGAGATCACACTCTGACCTTTCTGGAGCAGACGATGTTAGTGTTTCTCCCCTCACAGATGCAGCTGGACCCCTGAGTTTCTCCAGCAATTTCTGCCTTTTGCTTGTTCCAGCAGACAGTGAGGGTGCTGGGCTGGGCTCACCATGGCAGTTACTAACCTCTCCATGGACATAACCAGACACAGATGTGCCAAAGCCTTTCAGTACTGATCATGTTGGTGGACTCCTCCATCATTCAATCCAATTTACTGCCTCTGACAAACCTGCCTGCTGTTCCTGTAACTGTCATTTATGTGTAAGTCCACGGGCTCTCTTTCCACTTGATTGGGTGCCTGGCCCATGGTAGTCCTCTGTATGTTAGAGACCTGCGGCATTTCTAATCCAACGGCAGAAGACATCGGAATCAATTCTTCATTTTATAAGGCTAAATCTTCCAATTACCTCTTCCACTCTCTTTCATGGACTTTCACGTTCCCTTCAGGCTCCAAAGAAGGTCGCTGGACTCAAAACAGTAACTCTGTTTTCTCTCCACAGATGCTGCCGGACCTGCTGAGTTATTCCAGAAATTTCTGTTTTTCTTTCAGATCTCTAGATCCACAGCTCTTTGTTTTACCTTTCATGGATCTCTACTTGCCTATGGCATGGAGAGCATCATGACCACGTGATACTATCTGTAAATGCATGAATGAGTCTTTAAATGTTACATGTTTCACCACAGGGTCTTCCAATTTATTGCAGGTAAAATTTTAAAACAGTTTGTCAACTCTGAAGTTTCAGCTCAGAAGATTTGTTGGAGTTCTCTGCGTTTGCTGAGCCTCATTATGATTTTTTAACTTTTTGATGTTTTGCTTTGTCTCATTTTGGTACCACTAAAAGCATTCCATCTGGGAGCCGGAGCTCCCAAGTCTAATCTAAATAGTCCATTGATATTAAACTTTCTGAGCTGCAGGCAGAACCTATACTGATGCATCTTTTGAGGCGTCACTGGCAACTTCCTGAGGAGGTGGATTGGATTGAGCATCACCTTGTGGAGTATCGCTGGCTGCAAAAATGTTCCAACATAAAAGAAGGGAGGACATTCATTTTGTAAGAGGGATACAAGTGTGTGGATAAAAAAAGAATTACCTCCAATGTTAATGAGATATTAGCACAGCTCAGTGGAACTTATTGGATTTGTTGGCCATTGAGGTGTGTCTATGCCCAAGTGAATGGTAGTGTTGTGCTGTAACTAGATTGAGAAATCTCTCCCCATACAGAGTAAGGAGCCTAATATTTGTCACCTGTTTACTGGTTTTGGTTCTCTCAGTCTGGTTATGATTCAATTTTTCTTGCACTGAGACAAAAGTAAGGATTGAGTATGGATGGAAGAGCAGTTTGTGATGCGGTAGGAACAGAAGAGGTGGTGAAGAGTCCCCAGTCAGTGAGTAAGAGGTGCAGGGGGCAGGAAGGTTAATAGTTCAGGAGGATGAGGTGGGTAAAAGCTTTTGCATGGACCTGACGCATACAATGGTGAGAGATGTAGTCCAAGATCCTTGATGAGAGCTGTGTGCAGTGACAGAGTTAGAGTGGTGGCTCTGTGAGTGCAGGCTAGCAGATAGAAGATTTGAATGATTTGATTTAGTTTATTATTGTCACATGTTCCTCGGTACAGTGAAACATTTTCTTTTGTGTGCAGTATAGGCAGACCATAGCATAAAAAGTGCATAGAACAGAGTGAGACTACAATGTTACAAATACAGAGAAGGTGCACAAAGAGTGAGATCAACATTAAGTTTAAAATTTGAGAGGTCCATTCAGAAGTCTAGTCACAGTGGAGAAGAAGCTGTTCTTGAATCTGCTAGTATGTGTGTTTGAGTTTTTGTATCTTCTGCTTAGTGGAAGATGTCGGAAAGGATTATAACTGGGTAAGGAGGGGTCTTTAATGATGTTGACTGCCTTCCCGAGGCAGTGAAAAGTATAGATGGACTCACTGGATGGAAGATTGGCTTGCCACTGCTGGGATCTTTGTATATTCAGGCCAGTGGAGCCCTGGTTAGCAGTGGTTAGCACTGCTGCCTCACAGCGCCAGAGATCCGGGTTCAATTCCCGCCTCAGGCGACTAACTGTGTGGAGTTTGCACGTTCTCCCCGTGTCTGCGTGGGTTTCCTCCGGGTGCTCCGGTTTCCTCCCACAGTCCAAAGATATGCAGGTCAGGTGAATTGGCCATGCTAAATTGCCCGTAGTGTTAGGTAAGGGGTAAATGTAGGGGAATGGGTGGGTTGCGCTTCGGCGGGGCGGTGTGGACTTGTTGGGCCGAAGAGCCTGTTTCCACACTGTAAGTAATCTAATCTAAGTAATCTAATCTAATCGAATGATGGACTAGTCTGTGTATGTGGTAGCAGTAAACCTTGTAAAGCACAGATGATTATTAAGCTTTATCCTGGACTGTTAGTAATCCCTACTGATTCAGAACACAGCACTTTTCTGGGTTGTTAACTGGGATTCAGCTGGTGTGTTCTGATTGCATGACTTACATTGTGGCAGTCACAGGAAAATGGATGGTTCTTCTCACTGCCATCCTCCACATCAGCACATCCTGGTCCCTCTTAATGACATGGGCTGCAAGCTTTCCTTTCTGGGCCATGCTCACAATGATAATGGTCAAACACCACAGAGTGAGAGCCAATTCTTCGTTTGCAGCATCTGATGTGGTGTATAGTTGGGCTTTAACCAGGGCTCCACTGGCCTGAATATACAAAGATCCCAGCAGTGGCAAGTGGCTCTGCCTTCCCTGACATGCAATTCCACAAGAAAGGTGCCAATTTCATAACTAATAAGGTGAAGAACAGAAGGTTGTGTAAGAAAAGTCTCTCTGAACAATGGCAGGCCAGGTGCCATGAATCTTCCTTGACAAAATACTTTAACCGAAAATGTAAAAATTCAGTCCTTTGGTTATTATAGGAATATTTCTCATATAGCATTTCCTTTTATATCTAATTTCTCATGGTATATTAGGAACACTTTTCATGTTCCTGAAGTTGCTTGTACTTTGAGCTATTCATCTTTGTTTCCAATCTGAACATTGAAATCTTTCATTATTATTTAATTGCAGTATCTAAGCTTCACAATTCAGCTCTCTTGGAAAAGATCCTGACCTTTTCATCATTAAGTTCAGATGAAGTGCTAATGCTCTTTACTGAGACATTGACAACATGTTATTAATTTGTATGGTAGGCCAGATCTCCAGCTACAATCAAATTTGACAGTAGATAAAATTAGGCCTGTTTCTGGAGGTTTCAGCCTGCATACAGTTGAATGAATAAATACATCTGTTCTGTGCACAGTAACTTCTTAATCCTTAGACTGTTGAATGGCACGTAAAATTGCAACCTTTTTTCAGATTAGTCATTTCTTATAATTTTTAATTTACTCATATAATATTTAAATAATTCTTAACCTTATACTAATAAAGTTTCGAAGATGCTAGGATTAATTTTATTACTGACAGCACTATATGATCACATCTCATCTAAGCTACTGAAATAAATCCTTAAAACTACTCCTCTCTTCACTTTTTCTCTACCCCCATAGTCTCTTTTTAATTTTCCATTTGTACTTGAATTATACTTTCAAAAGTATATAATTTAATTGGTGAATTTTCAGACTTCCTACATGGTGGAAATTATATGGTGGAGTCTGGAAATACTGAATCAGGATTGTCCATCCACCTCCTACAATTTCCATTGGTACAGCAGCACCAATGTTCGTATGGACTTGTTGTTGGGTGGACACAGAACTCCCTGAATCAGGCAGAACCCCATTTAGAATAGAAGGCAGTATCCTCAGAATCTTTGGTAGAAACTTGTCAGAGCTAACTCCAAATAATTTAGCAGTGGTACGATTGAACAGACTCTAAAACCTTTTGATTCAGCGAAGATTTGTTATAACATTATCCAATTTCATCTTTTAGAGATCATGATATGTGACTAATGGATTGAGTTTGAGTAGAACAAGAAATGGGAACAAGGTGTATCCCTGTAGGTTACATAAGTTGAGTAAAAGCCAACAAGAGAACTGTTTGAAGAACATTTTCTGATAAATTAACAAACATAAATCTGTATCAAAGATTTGACTATGCCACAACGTAGAAATCATAATGTACTGTAGCAGTTAGAGTTTCTATCTACCTGTACACAGTCAATACATTTAAGAACCTCTGAGTTTTTTTTTGAGATGAGCATGTTCTAGATAAATATTACCTGATTTAAGTAGGGTATCAGGAGGGTATTAACTTGCTTGAATAGCAGACCAGTATCTTTGATGAACTTACACATTTTTCATTCATGAATTATTTCAGAGCATGACTAACAAAACTGCTTGGGGGAAAGAGCTGAACTATGATCTTTCTCATAAAGATTTTATGCACTTCAAGCTGTACAGAGTAAAAAAAAATGCTCTCCTGAACATGACTTATATAAGAAGTGCTTACAAACCCATTTGGGCATGGAGATTTGCTTGTAGGAATCAAACAGATAAAACCTGATACTTTCTAATCTGCAATGGTCCGTCCAACAAATCCCTTTGATCATTAGAGAGTGAAGGGAGGTTCAAATCTTGAAAAAAAAAGCCTCTACATCATTGAATACTTTGAAGTATATAATCTCCTGTAACATTCTATAAAGTGGATATTTAGTTCCTTGGAGTATTAAGTATTTGGCTTGAGGGGGTTGAAGCAGAAGGGATAAACCAATGACTTTGCTTTTAACAGCATGTGCCAACAGTTAAGATGTTTGGTCATTGCTTACATAAAATGACTATGATATGATTAAATGCAAATTTTGGTTTTACATTCACACTGTAGTTTAAACGTTTTTGCACTTTTGGATTTCTATGCATCTGGAGGGGTCACTTAGTTACACAAGGTAATGCTGTTTTCAGTGTGTTTTTAATATAAAAATTGAGGGATATTTCTGTTTACAATCTCACTTCATGGACTGTGTTGCCAATGTATTGTTCTTCAAATTACTTTCAAAGTTGTGCACTGAATTTGGAATATTAAGAATGAGCTTTTAAATTTATGTTAAATTTTAAATTGCTCACTCATTGAGCCAAACAAGAAAAGTAGGAACAAATATTCATTTGTGATCAAGATATGCTTTATAAGGAAGTACCATCTTTGAAAAATATTCAAATTGAACTGAAATGCATGTTAAATTTATGTGAAATGGTATCTTTGGACATTGAATGACTGTATCAAACAGGTGTTATCAGTTCAACTTCAATTTATACATCTCCCAGTTTTAATTTCCTTTTGACTTCAGGGAAACTATGGCAGATGCCAGAAACAGGTAGTTTGACATGTGTGCTTCCATCACAAGAGTTTGGCTGAAATGACAAGGATTATGTCAACCTGCCATATAAAAATGCTGAAGAAACACCAACACAGAACTAAAGGAAAAGTGGGGATTAAGATTTAGCTCCAGCAATTGCAGCTGAATGCTTAAGAGGTTTCATGTCCATATTAATTTGATTTGATTTATTATTACCATGTGTACTGAGGTACAGTGAAGGTTGTTATCTTATGTGGTTTACAGGCAGAACGTGCTATACAAGTGCATTGGGGTAACAAAACAGAGTGCAGGATACAATGTTCCATGTAAAAATGTTCTCTTGCCTAGGAGGTGCAGAGAGAAATTGGAATTAACATTTGAGAGGTCCATTCATAAGTCTTATAACAGTGGGGAAAATGCTGTTCTTAAATCTGTTCGTATGTGTATTCAAATATTTATGTCTTCTGCCTGATGAAAGGGTGTCTAACCAAGGTGGGAGGGGTCTTTGATTAGGTTGGATGCTTTCCTGATGCCGCAGGAAATATAGATGAATTCATACAGCTGGAAACAGACCTTTCAGCCCAAACAGTCCGTGCTGGACATCATCTCAAACTAAACTAGTCCCACCTGCCTGCTCCTGGCTCGTATCCCTCCAAACCTTTTCTACTCGTGTACCTATCCCAAAATCTTTTAAATGTTGTAACAATGCCCACATTCACTGCATCCTCAGGACATTCATTCCACATGCCAACTACCCTCTGTGTAAAACATTTGCCTCTCGTGTCTTTTTAAAATCTTTCTCCTCTCACCTTAAAAAATGTGCCCACGTAGTCTTGAAATTCCCTTTCCCAGAGAAAAGACAACTATCATTAACTCTACCTATACCTTTTCTTATTTTATAAACTTGGATCAGATCACCTCTCAAGTTCCTGCACTCCAGTGAAATGAGTCCCAGCCTATCCAGCCTTTCTTTATAACTCAAACCTTCCATTCCCAGCAACATCCTGATAAATCTCATGTGAACCCTCTCCAGCTTAATAATATCCTTCCTATAATTGCGCGACCAGAACTGGACACAGTACTCCAGAAGAGGCCTCACCAATGTCCTGTACAACCTCACATTGACTTCCCAATTCCTATATTCAAGGAACTGAACAATGAAGACAAGTGTGCTAAATGCCTTTGTAGCCACCTTGTCATTTTGTGACTTCAAAGAATTCTGTACCTGCACCCCTCGGTCCCTCTGTTCTACAACACTACCCAAACTATTTCAAACACACTGACTTCCACAGCTACCTGGACGACACCTCCTCCCACACCCCTCCCCCAGTAAAAACACTAACCCTTACTGCCAATTCCATCCACCTCCTCCGTATCTGCTTCCAGGAGGAGCAATTCCACTTCAGGACATCCCAGATGGCCTCCTACACCAAGGACTGCAATTTCCCCTTCCATGTGATCAACAATACCCTCCAGTGCATCTCCTCCATATTCCGCACCTCTGCCCTTGAATCCCACTCCCTCCAACTGCAACAAAGATAGAAACCTCCTGGTCCTCACCTTCAACCCCACTAATCTCCGGATACAGCACATTATCCTCCGTCAGTTCTGCCACCTACAGTCAGACTCACCACCAAAGATATAATATCCTCCCCACCCCTAACAGCATTCTGCAGAGACTATTCCCTACATGACTCCCTTGTTAGATCCACACCTCTCACCAACCCATCCTCCACATGTGGGTCCTTCCCTTGCCACCACAAGAGGTGTAAAACTTGCCCCTTCACCTCCATCCAAAACCCCAAAGGATCTTTTCACATCCAGCAGAGATTTTCCTGCAAATCCAACCACCTCGTCTACTGTGTCTGTTGCTCTCAATGTGGTCTCCTCTACATCAGGGAGACAGGATGCCAACTCATGGAACATTTCAGGAAATAGCTCTGGGACACACACACCAAACAACTGCACTGCCCTGTGGTCAACCACTTCAACACCCCCTCTCACTCCCCCAAGGACATGCAAGTCCTGGGCCTTCTCCACCACCAAATCAAACCCTTCTGCCAACTGGAGGAAGAATGCCTCATCTTTTGCCTTGCGACCCTTCAATCACATGGTATCAACATTGACTTTCATCAGTTTCCAAATCTCTCCCCCCACCTCATCCCAGACCCACCCTCCAACTTGACACAGCCCTCTTGACCTGCCCTACCTATTTATCTTCCTTAACACCGATCTGCTCCACCCTCCCCACCAATCTAAAACAATTATCCCCCATCTGCAACCACCCATCATCTTCCCAGCTACCTTCCCCCAGTCCCACCCCCACCCTCCTATTTATCTCTCATCACCCTCACCCCTCCATATTCTTGATGAAGGGCTTATGCCCAAAATGTTGACTCTCCTGCTCCTCAGATGTTGCCTGACCTGCTGTGCTTTTCCAGCGCCATACCTTTTGACTCTGACCTCTCCAGTATCTGCAGGCCTCGCTTTCTCCTAAATACTGCCCAACGCCCTATCATTAATTGTATAAGCCTTACCCTTGTTTGTTCTACCTAAATTAAATTCCTTGCATTTATCCAGATTGACCCATTTGATCAAAATCCTGTTCTCATCTTAGAAAATATTCTTCACTGTCTGTTAAGTCACCAATTCAATGGATGGAAGGTTGGTTTGCATGATGGACTGGGCTGTGTTCACAACTCCTTAGTTTCTTGGGCAGAGCAGTTGCTATACTACATTGTGATGCATCCAGGTAGGATGCTTTCTATGGTACAACTGTAAAAGTTTGGAAGAGTCTTTCTGAATATTCTGAATTTCCTTAGCCGCCTGAAGAAGTAGAAGCATTGCTGTGCTTTCTTAACCATAGTGTCAACGTGAGTGGACCAGGAAAGATTGTTGACCATTGTCACTCCCAAGAACTTGATGCTCTTGACTATCTCCGCCTCAACACTATTGATACAGACAGGAGTGTGCCCTCCAATCTGCTTTCTGAAGTTAATGACCAGTTCCTTCACCTTACTAACATTGATGGAGAAATTGTTGTCTTTACACTATGCTGCTAAGCACTCTATCTCCCTCCTTCATTCTGTCTTGTTGTTGGTTGAGATCCGAACTACAATGGTGGTGTCATCAGTTAACATCTAAACGGATTTGGTGTAGAATTTGGAAACACAGTTGTGAGCGTATAGGGAGTGTAGCTGGGGGCTAAGTACACAGGTCATATTGAGGATTATGGTGAAGGTGCCATTGTTTAACATTACTGACTGTGGTCTCTTGGTCAGGAAGGTGTGAATCCAGTTAAAGAGGGGGGAGCAGAGACTTGGGAACTTGGGAAAGTTAGTGATGGTATCCTGGGACAGTATATATCACAATAGAGGAGGTGGCAAAGGGTCAGCTCTTTTCTCTCCTTACAGATGCTGCCAGACTTGCTGAGATTTTCCAGCATTTTCTCTTTTGGTGACAATAGAGGAGGTGTTGGACGTATCAGAATGTATGAAGGTGGATAAGTCTCCTTGTCCTGACCAGATATTTCCAAGAACATGAGGCTAGAGAAGAAATTGTGGGGACCCTGGCTGATATTTTGACATCATCATTAGCCACAGGCAAAGTCCTGGAAGACTGGAGGGGAGTGAATGTTCTCCCCTTATTCAAGAAGGGATGTAAAGAAAAATCTGTAAACTATACACCAGTGAGCTTAACATCTGTGGTAGGTAAGTTACTTGAAAAGATTCTGAGAGATAAGATATACATGCATTTGGAATGATAGAGTTTGATTAGAAATAGTCAGCATGGCGTTGTGTGTGGAAGATCATGTATCACAAATTTATTAGAGTACTTTGGTGAAGTGACAAGTAAGGTTGACAAGAGTAGTGCAGTAGACGTAGTCTATTTGGATATTAGTAAAGTCTTCGATAATGTTCCACATGGTAGGCTGCTCTGGAAAATTAGATCACATGGAATCCAGGGGGAGCTGGCAAATTGGATACACAGTTGGCTTAATGGTAGGAAGCAAATGGGTATAGTGGAAGGATACTTGTTGAACTGGAGGCATGTAACTAGTGGAGTGCCTCAGGGTCAGTGCTGGACCCATTGCTGTTTGTTATCTATATCAATGATTTGGATGAGAATATAAAAGGCATGACTAGTTTGCAGATGACACTAAAATAGGTGGTATCGTGAACAGTGTGGAAGGTTATTAGAAATTGCATCAGGACTTTGATCAGCTGGGGAAGTGGGCCAAGAAATGGCAAATGGAGTTTAATATAGACAAGTATGAGGTCTTGCATCTTGGAAAGTCAAATCAAGGTAGGAGTTTCATGGTGAATGGTAGGGCCTTAAGATGTGTAGTGGAACAGAGAGATCTTAGAGTTCAGGATCACAGTTCTCTGAAAGTGGAATCACAGGTAGACAGGGCAGTGAAGAAGGCTGTTGCCACACTGGCCTTCATCAATCAGGGCATTGAGTATAGAAGTTGGTAAATTATGTTGCAGTTGTTCAGGTTGCTGGTGAGGCCGCATTTAGAGTATGTTATTAACCTGCAAAGACTGCAGAAGAAATTTACAAGGATATTATCAGGGCTCAATGGTCTGAGATACAGGGAAAGGTTGGACAAGCTAGGACTTTGTTCTTCAGAATGTGGAAGACTGAGGGGAATCTTATCGAAGTGTATAAGATCATGAGAGGCATTGATAGTATGAATGCACTCAGTCTTTTTTCCAGGGTTGGGGAATCAAAGACTAGAGGGAATTAGTTTAAGGCTAAAGGGGAAGGAATACAAGGGAACCTGAGGGGAAGGTTGTTTGCACAGAGGGTGGTACACATATGGAATGAGCTGCCAGCAGAAGTGGTTAAGGTGGGTACATTAACAACATTTAAAAGGCATTTGGACAAATACATGGACGGGAAAGGATTAGATCGATATGGGTAAAGTGCATGGAAATGGGGTTAGATGGACATTTTGGTTGGCATGGACCAGTTTGGGCCAAAGGGCCTGTCTCCATGCAGGAGGACTCCCAGACTCTATGACCTAGGTCCCAGAGTTTGAGATGGGTTTGTTTTGAATTATGGTGTTGAAGGCAGAGCTTTAGTCAAAAAATAGGAGCCTTACATAGGTATCTTGTTATCCAGATGTTGTAGTGATGAATGTCAGCCCAGAGCCATCTGTCCATGCATCTGTCGTGGACCTGTTGCATCGATAGCCAAACTGTAAGGGATCAAGGCAATCCGGGAGGTTGGAGCTGATATGAGTCATGACCAATCTCTTGAAGCACATCATAGTTATGGATTCCAAGCCACCAGGCAGTAATCATTGAAGCATGTTGCATGATTTTTCTTTAGCACTGGAACGATGGTGGCCTTGCCAGTGGAAACATGAGGAGCCGAATGGCTTCCTTCTGGACTGGAATGATTCTGTGAAATTCTGTGAAGATGTATGTGGGTTTGGATAGCTAATGTAAATGTACACTTTCTGTAGTTGGACATTTTGATTGCCTGATATTTAGCATTTGCTGTATGTAATTTTAATTTACTTCTTGCAGCAAAACTCCTAAAAATATTGGCCTTTGGTAATTTCCATCACTCACTTAGTGATTCAACTCCTTTTCCATAGAATCCCAACAGTGTGGAAACAGGCCATTCAGTCCAACAAGTCCACACTGGCTCTCCGAAGAGCATCCCATCTCAGACTAAACCCCTGCCTCTCCCATCCCTGCAATCCTGCATCTCCCATGGCGAATCCAATTAACCTACACATTCCTGGATATTGTGGGGAAATTTACCATGGCTAATCCACCTAACCTGCACATCCCTGGATACTGTGGCTAAATTTACCATGGCTAATCCACCTAACCTGCACATCCCTGGATACTGTGGGGAAATTTACCATGGCTAGTCCACCTAACCTGCACATCCCTGGATACTGCGGCTAAATTTACCATGGCTAATCCAACTAACCTGCACAGCCCTGGATACTGTGGCTAAATTTACCATGGCTAATCCACCTAACCTGCACATCCCTGGATACTGTGGGGAAATTTACCATGGCTAATCCAACTAACCTGCACATCCCTGGATACTGTGGCTAAATTTACCATGGCTAGTCCACCTAACCTGCACATCCCTGGATACTGCGGCTAAATTTACCATGGCTAATCCACCTAACCTGCACAGCCCTGGATACTGCAGCTAAATTTACCATGGCTAATCCAACTAACCTAGACATCCCTGGATACTGCGGGGAAATTTACCATGGCTAATCCACCTAACCTGCACATCCCTGGATACTGTGGTGAAATTTACCATGGCTAATTCACCTAACCTACACATCACCAGTTAAAGCAGGGAAATTTACCATGGCTAATCCACCTAATCTACACATCGCCAGATACTGTGGGGAAATTTACCATGGTTAATCCACCGAACCTACACATCCCTCGATATTGCGGGGAAATTTAGCATGGCTAATCCACCTAACCTCACCCCGGATACTGCAGGGAAGTTTACCATGGCTAATCCACCTAACCGACACATCCCCGGATACTGAGGGGAAATTTAGCATGGACAATCCACCTAACCTGCACATCTTTGGGCTGTGGGAGGAAACCCACACAGACACAGGGAGAATGGGCAAACTCCACATAGACAATAGCCTGAGGCTGGAATCGAACCTGAGTCCTTGGTGCTGTGAGGCAGCAGTGCTAACAACTGAATTACTATGCTTTTTCAAAGATTAGTGGTTCCCACAAGAGTTATAACACACGCAACAATTTTTTAAACTTTTGTTTTACTTACATTATTGATTTTCAAATGTTGAAATGGGGTCACATGTGAAGTCATTTGGGAAATGTTGCTCTATACTAACATCACTAGATGAGATGTCGAACTCCAGCACTCAAAGTTGTCCTCATTGTTTAAGACTTCTCCTTTCTGTAACATCAGTTGTGCAGGCCACAGCACATCAGTACAATCAGCCAGATCCTTGCAGGAGCAAACAGAAGGGCTCCACTGGATAGATGTGAGCATCTAAGTCCCAATTTCAGAAGCTTGATGGACTACTCAGTGGTTACTGAAATTATCCTGTAGCAGGCATTACTTGTCCTCAGCAGCAATACTTGAGTTCCTCATGAGTACTAGTAGCTACCTCTTCAGTGGGTAGGCCTTCTCTCATATTATCCATCCTTGAAGCTGTGTGTGGGGGGGGGGTCTGAAAAGCTCTGGTGCATGGGACTGCCTAGGGATATAGGTGTCATGACTGCTTCTTGGAAATTGTGCATAAACCTGAAGGAACATTTTGTGGTTGTCACATGCTCATTTTGCATTGAGCATGTGGAAGCCCTTTCTCTTGATGAAGGCTGCAACTTGGACTATGTGAGCATTGATGGCCTCCAGAAAATCCAGAACCTTATCAACATTTCCAACTTCCAGTTTGGTGCAAAATATGCTGTTGCCAGCCTTATTAAATGTGACATTGATGATCATCTTGATGCACTTTCAACAACAAACGGCCTCACTAGAGAAATGAAATCTTCTGAAACACTGCAGCCCCAACATTTAGAGGAAGCTGAGCATCTGATGGTTAACCCTATTCTGAGCACAGGAAGCTGCTAATCTGCACAATCTTTCCACTCCCCTTGAGACTCCTGCTCCTGTCGCTCCTCTGGTTTCTTCTAGTCCATGTGGTTGCAGCTATCTCGCGCTCTGATGCCACTCCTCACTGGAAGTTCTGTAGACTGATTAAGCATGGCTCCTAGCAGATAGCTGCATTCAGTACATATGTGAGTTATCCTGGAAACTAGCATCCTTCCTCGCCCCATAACTCTATTCCCACAACAATCACTTCCAAGATGGCACTCCAACAGGTATGCCCCCCCTTAGGTTGATAGGATTGTCCCAGCTCCTGAATGCCTGCTAACTCATTGCCATATTATACATGGGGATGCTCTGAAGCCGTGTTGTTCTTTTGGATGCTTCATAACATGTGAAATAGCAATACTGTCGTACTAATATAACACCTCCCACATCCCAACTGTTCGAGTCCAAGTGTTAGTGCATGTGCCTTCGTGGGAGGTGAATGCAGTCACACAGATATCGAGGGAGTATGGAGCAGTAGAAAGAATTTTGAGCCTCTTATGCTGATTGGGTTGAGATAGTCACTGACCTTCTTCCTACAACTGAGGCAACCTCAAACTAGGTCAGGTCAAGGGTCTTATTTGGGAACAAGTTCAATTCTCCACTAAACATGTCACTTCTGCATTCAAGAAGACTGATCAAAGCCTCTTCTGCAGGGAAATTAAAGTCAGACAATAATTACTTACTGGTCATGCCTATGAATTAAAGTAAGAGAGAGTTACTTTAAGGTTTGAGAGTTGTGGGAAAGGCAGGCAACTTTCAGCTGGGAATTTCTTCATTACTGCTATTCTACCAACTTAGCAAACTGCGTACTTAGTGGAAGGAGTGCATGAGCTATTGTAGAGGTACAAATAGCACCCACATGTGTATCCAGCCTTGGAGTAAGCTCTGAATATGTTGAGATTGGAGAACTTTTCCTTGGTCGTGCTTCTTAAATGGCTGATGGAAGGCATTACAGCATATTGTGCTTGGGAAGAGTTATCATAAACTTGCAAACATTGCTTAGCATCATAGAATGTACAGTGTGGAAGGAGGTCACAGCCCATCATTCCAATGCCAGTCTTTTGAAAGTTATATCCAATTAGTCATACTCCATTGCTTTTTCCCATAGCCCTGCAAATTTCTCCCATTTGTTGTCCGTAGACACTCTGACCAGTTTGTGGATTAAAAACACTTTATCCAAGGGCTCTTGTTCATGAGGTAGACAAAGAGCCATAGAATTAGCTTGTGCTTCAACTCAATTTTATAAACAAATTTATTCCTTATTAAAAGCCCCATGTGAGCATTTCCCAAATTCCCACTATTTTTACTTTCATCCAGCCCTATTTGTCTGAGAAATTATATTATTCAGAAGAATCCATGTGTGTGAGCTGGACTGTTGGAATCTCCAACATAGGACTGACTGTCTTCCACGAAGGTGGGACCCACAGGTCAACACAAATCCTTTACTGGGTTTTCTTGGGTTGTTGCATAGTTTTCTGCCCCAGGTCTTGCTGTGAATCTTCACTGAGGGGGCTGACTTCTGGGTTTGTGTTTTTATTCCTCCTTGCACTGGACCTTCCCAAGTCTTCTGTTGCCTTTGTCCAATGGAGTCATAAGCAGGGTTCCACGCATCCAACGAGGTGGCGCTCACGCCTTCACTGTTGCCATGTTGAGGAGTTGTCAAATGCACATCCTCAGACTCTGGTTAGAAGTCAAGGTGCCCAAAGGTCTGATTGATACTTCTCCAATGCATAATCTCTGTGCTGGTTGTAACTGGTTTCCTCCAACCTTCGTGACTTCTTTGACCTTGGTTTCCATCATTCTCTGTAGCCAACAGCTGCTAGCTTCTGTTCAATTTCATTTGACCCATTTTCTGTCACATTCAATTTCTCCAGCAGTGGGTCAATTTACAATATTCAGTTTTGGATCTGCAGTTGCTTGACCACACATTCATTTAACGATTTAAATCCTTTCAGAAGTTGTTATTCAATTTTTGTCCATGATCATTCCAGGCAATGCATACAGATCAAATTAGCTTGCACTGAGAAATAAATTCTCCTTATTTCACCTATCACTGTTTGACAGTCACCTTAAATTTGTGCCCTTTTATTAGTAATCCTCCTGTCATTAAACGTTTTGGCACTAAAAAAAATTCTGTTTGAATTCCTCTAACAAATTATCTCTTTACATTGTCTGGTCAACGAGAACAATTCCAGCTTTTCTGATCTCTTCAAATAATTAAAATCCCTCATTCCTGGTACTATTCTGCTAATCTCATCTCTGCCATCTTTAGGCTTTTCATATTTTTCCTAAGGTGTGGTGCCCAGAACTGAACATAATCTTCCAGCAGATTTATAAAAGTTTAGCAAGATTTCTTTACTTGGGGCTACTGTTGTGCATTTAATATTCCAGAATTATGCAGAGTTCATCTATTTCACTGTGTAACAGGTTTATTCCCCAATACTTTCAAATGTCTTTCCCACACTTATACCAACTTCAAGCATCTTCTATATCTTTCCTGCTTTTCTTGCAGCACACACCCAGATTTTATTAAGTTAAGTGCAGTGACCATTAATGGTCACCAGACACACATAATCAGACATGGAACAATTGACACAACAAGTGCACTTATGCCTCTACTTGTAAAGCCAAAGAATCAGTTTTTTTTTTAAAAAACTGTTCCAGCTTGTCCTATCACCTTCAAAGAATTTCATATATAAACCCCAAGTCTCTGTGGCTCCTTTAAAAGCATACCATTCAGGTTTTATTGCATCTCCACATTTTTCTTACAAATTACATCAGTTCATTGCATCAAAATGCAATTACCTTTTTCACCAGTCTCATTGTGATATCATGAACTTTGTGACTAGCCTCATTGTTAACTATGTTTCTAAGTTGTACATCGTCTGCAAACTTTGAAATTTCTCCCAACCTAAGCAAATCATGCTCATAAAAATCCCTCAAAAGGACTAACGTTCCAAACACTACAATGACATTTGGGGGATACCACCTGTAAACGTCTCTCCAATCGCTAAGGAAATTGATCAACATTGTACTGTTTTCTGTCCCTTAGTCATTTATTAGACTGATACAGTCCTTTTATCCTCAGCTTTCATTTTGTTAACAGGTCAACAATGTGATACTTTTCAATATTTTGGTTATATTTCCCAGCATGCTTGAATTGGCAGGTATTGCACATGTGCAGCAAGTGACACTGATGCTTGTATGAATAGTTAAGTGAAAAGGCTTTCCCCTGATTCTGAAAAATCTGGCAGAGTCAAACCATTGTTGAGGAAATCCTATCATTTCCATTGGTACTAAAGGGGTTTGCTTGCAATACCTTGTTGGACTGTCATATATTTGAGACAGTTCTTCCATGTTTCCATACATAGAATCTCCCTTTATGTTAACCCTTTCTGTACTGTTGATGTTCCTAGCATACTTGCCATGACTCTGGAATGAAGGAGATTTTTTAATTTCAATTACTCCGAACATACAGCGAAAGCCCAAAACGTTAGACTGTGCTAAAGCTGAACCAAAGAATGATGATCTCACGCATGAACAAAAAAAAGAAGAGAAGGGAGCTTAGGAGTTGATTGGATTTGACTGGGCCAGGCCCAAGCTGGGTTGTCAAATTGGATCAGGGCTGGGGCCGATGGACGAGTCAGGTTGATCAGGGCTGGGGGCAAGTTATTGGAGATGGGGCCAGGGTTCAGGGTTGAGGTTTAAGGGGCTAGGGGATGAGCCAAAGAGGCAGTCTGGTTGAGTCAGTATTAGAAATGAGGGGGGAGTCAGTTTTGTCTGGCAAGATTTAACATATTTGCAAGCTATGAGACCCCACTGATAAACATGTGACTTTGTATTATGTTGATCAACATTATGTTGGACTTTGATTCCATTTCAAAATAAACAAGCAGTGTAAAATTTCAAGTGCAAAGTTTGGCTCATCATGCACACTATGTTAGAATTAATTCACTGAAGTAGATGATAGGCTTTGTTACTTGGGTTCCATCTATCACAGATTTTACTTTTGAATATCTTGCCTCTGGGTAAAAATCTCTGCAGCATCCAAGTAATTCCTTTGTTCCAAGTAATGAAGGGATTGCCCTTTCAAACATGGTTTACTGAATCTCATACAGAGATTTTGGCAGATGTTCCCTACAGGGACGAGGAAGGATTCAAGGAAGGATACGATTATCTTTACAGGTATGGGAGGAGCCTTCCTTGTAAAGGTTGTCTGCAGGTTAACTAGCAGCAGATGGTATACGTCTGTGACAGCCTCCCTGGGAATATGAATGCAGAAATAACCAGGCTTCGTCAACACATCCACATTAGTGTGTTAGAGTCTGGAAATACAGCAACATGGTAATGACCATTATAGACACAATGGTTCAGATGTCATTGTACCTTTGTTTGGTGTCCCTTCATTAACGCTTTCCACTTCATATCATTTAACAGGTAGCTCAAAGAAATTCCCAGCCTCAGCAATCATTTTTTTCATAGGCAAGTTATCAAATACTCAGGCCTTCTTAGAAAACACTGATGCTATTGCCAGATTGCAAAAGAGGAATAATAACTGCATTGATTAACTTCCCAGAGCTGACAAAAGATGACAGAATGTTGTTAATTTCTTCAACTACAATTACAGTTGATAGCAACAATACTGAGAGAACGTCTTGTAAATCAATACAAAATTGTCACTCTTACATGTGACAGAAATTAATACAGGAGTCAAAATTGACTGCCAATACCATTCTTGTGATGATTTTCAACTCTGAACATCCAATCATATCAGATATTCAATTCATCATTAAGCCACCTAATTCCACCCTCACATGACTTACCTCTAACTCGACTGCAAGCCTCTGACATTAAATTCTCACATTTCTACTTACCACATATATTGCAAGTTTTCTGAGCACCCAACGTAAACTTCAAGCAATATAACATCTACTACCCACATTTAATCCTATGTTAAGTCTTCCTGGTCACCTCAACTTTTACTGAGCTTCAAAGGATCCATGCTCAGCATAAGAAATTCAACATCCTTGTTCATAAACCCCGTAAACGTTCCATCCTATTTACACAAAATATACCCGATCCTACCTTACAGATGCCTTTGCCTCTGCCGACCTGTGTAACATGAGGCTGATGTTTACATTTTTTTCTTTGTTTTGTCAAAACATTCTGATTTAGCACTTAAGGTCCATTTTACTTACAAGAACTCTAATATTCTCTTATGATAAATAGTTTAATTCTGGAGACAACATTAAGATGGGTATGAGACATTCTGTTCAAATAGGTTTATATGTATATTTTATCTTTCTACTGTTATTAAAACTTTCAATCAAATCCAGTTATATTGCCACATGAGAAATCATCTAAGAATTACTTTGTAACTATCAAGCAAATAATGCATCTGAAATGATAAATTATAATGAATCTGAGTACCTTCAGTTTTGAAGACACTGTCAAAATCAATGACATGTTCAATGTATTTGATGAAAATGTTAGCTTTCAGCTGGAATACAAACTATGAAATTTAATAACAGTATTTAGCTACTAAATGTCTGCTGAAAAGGCAGCTATAGGTCTCATAAGAGGAGTAATATTCAATCACTTGAAAGGTCCCTTTGAAACCATTTTAACAGCTGTATTGATTTTTCCCCCTGTAGTAGGTGGTATTTAATTCAAACAACTCCCAAGGAGTTCACAGGCAACTTATCAAGTGCTCAGGCCTTCTTAGACCGCACTGATACTATTACCAGATCAAAAGAGGGGAATAATTACTGCATTGATTAACTTCCGAGAGCTGACAAGGGATGACAGAATGCTGTGAATCAGCAGTAGGCAATAAAGGCATTCATTTTTAGCAGGAAAAGATTTGCCTGTGTAAATACTTACAGAGCTTGGTGGTAACGGTTAGCTTCCTGGTTTTTTTTCACAGTTATTTGAATGCGCAATCTAAATGTACGGTAGTGATTGAGTTTTGATTAATTGTTTGTAAATTGAATCATGTCTTCTTTGTTATATGCTTGTCTTCACAACAAATGTGCTGAGGGCCTGCAGGAATTTTAACACTGATCAGTTCAGCACAGGAGTGTGAAGTTGTTGAATTATTCCTGTGTGTGAACCAAGCAAGTTTGTGAACCAAGCAAGCAATAGGAATGTTTTCAGCTCATTTCCAACATTACATTGGAAGAATCCTCACCTCAGAGGAAGACTCCTCACCATCAGAGCTAGCTAATGCTAGTCATTGACTTTAATGTTGCAAAAACAATGACTGCAGATGCTGGAAACCAGATTCTGGATTAGTGGTGCTGGAAGAGCACAGCAGGTCAGGCAGCATCCAAGGAGCAGCGAAATCGACGTTTCGGGCAAAAGCCCTTCATCAGGAATAAAGGACATTTATTCCTGATGAAGGGCTTTTGTCTGAAAAATCGATTTCGCTGCTCCTTGGATGCTGCCTGAACTGCTGTGATCTTCCAGCACCACTAATCCAGAATTTGACTTTAATGTTTATTGCTTAAAAATGTGTTGCTGGAAAAGCGCAGCAGGTCAGGCAGCATCAAAAGAAGCAGGAGAATCGACGTTTCGGGCATAAGCCCTTCTTCAGGAATGAGGTGGGTGTGCCAAGCAGGCTAAGATAAATGGTAGAGAGGAGGGACTTGGTGGAGGGGCATTGGGAATACGATAGGTGGAAGGAGGTTAAGGTGAGGGTGATAGGCTGGAGAGGGAGTAGGGGTGGAGAGGTTGGGAAGAAGATTGCAGGTCAAGAAGGCAGTGTTGAGTCTGAGGGTTGGGACTGAGAAAAGGTAGGGGGAGGGGAAATGAGAAAGCTGGAGAAATCTGCATTCATCCCTTGTGGTTGGAGGGTTCCTAGATGGAAGATAAGGCGTTCTTCCTCCAGGCGTCGTGTTGCTATGGTCTGGTGATGGAGGAGGCCAAGGACCTGCATGTCCTTGGTGGAGTGGGAGGGGGAGTTAAAGTGTTCAGCCACGGGGCTGTTGGGATGGTTGGTCCGGGTGTCCCAGAGGTGTTCTCTGAAATGTTCCGCAAGTAGGCTGCCTGTCTCCCCAATGTATAGGAGGCCACATCGGGTGCAGCGGATGCAGTAAATGATATGTGTAGAGGTGCAGGTGAATTTCTGATGGATATGGAAGGATCCCTTGGGGCCTTGGAGGGAAGTGAGGGGGGAGGTGTGGGTGCAAGTTTTGCATTTCTTGCGGTTGCAGGGGAAGGTGCCAGAAGTGGAGGTTGGGTTGGTGGGGGGTATGGATCTGACAAGGGAGTCGCGGAGGGAGTGGTCTTTCTGGGATGCTGATAGGAGTGGGGAGGGAAATATATTCTTGGTGGTGGGGTCTGTTTGGAGGTGGCGGAAATGACGGAGGATGATACGATGTATCTGGAGGTTGGTGGGATGGTAGGTGAGGACCGGTGGGGTTCTGTCCTGGTGGCAATTGGAGGGGCGGGGTTCAAGGGCGGAGGAGCGGGAAGAGGAGGAGATGTGGTCGAGAGCATCGTCAACCACGTCTGAGGGGAAATTGCGGTCTTTGAAGAAGGAGGCCATCTGGGTTGTTTGGTATTGGAATTGGTCCTCCTGGGAGCAGATGCGGCGAAGGTGAAGGAATTGGGAAAATGGGATGGTGTTTTTATAGGGGGCAGGGTGGGAGGAGGTGTAATCTAGGTAGCTGTGAGAGTCGGTCAGTTTGTCGTAAATGTCTGTGTTGACTCGGTCGCCCGAGATAGAAATTGAGAGGTCTAGGAAGGGGAGGGAGGAGTCTGAGGTGGTTCAGGCAAATTTGAGGTCGGGGTGGAAGGTGTTAGTAAAGTGGATGAACTGTTCAACCTCCTCGTGGGGGCACGAGGTAGTGCCGATACAGTCATCGATGTAGCGGAGGAAAAAGTGGGGAGTGGTGCCAGTTTAGCTGCGGAATATTTATTGCATTGGGCACCTTAGGATACTGATAGCTGTCTGATTCTGGAATTCCTGATCAAGGGCTTTTGCCCAAAACACTGAGTCTCCTGCTCCTCGGATGCTTCCTGACCTGCTGTGCTTTTCCAGCACTATACTCCCATCCTCTGGCTTTGTTTGGTTGATAGCCTTTGATGCTGCACTGTACTCCATCTCACAGCCTCTCGAGCTGAATTCATCAAGATCACATTCAAGTTACGTGAGTTCCAATATCACTCAAGGTCATTTTGAAACCCATAAGCTCACTAAGCAGGAGTTCTATGCATTTCCTACTATAAGAAAGCTGCCTACTATGAGTCAATTTGCAAATCTAACTTTGAGGGCAGGTTTTCATTATGTGGCAAGCTATCAAGAGTGGAGATTCTCATGTCCCATCTTTGTTCTGGAGGCACCTGCCCATCCACCCTATTTCTATTTCAGGAAATCAGAATGGAGTTGAGCTCAAGACCATGTCAGAGGCAGTGGGGCCAACAGGTTAGGAAGCTTGCATTCATTTCCTGGGTCATTTGCCTAAGTCTATTTATGGTCATTAAGCCCTTTAAATCCTCACTGTTTAACCTTCTCACCTTCTCTAACATAATGCGTTTTCAAAGTGCCTAAGAACCTTCATGTACACTAATCAAGTATCCAACCAGGTATACAACCAACAAGCCAAACCAAAGGAAAGTCTTTGAAATGCTCATTTTTAACAACATATTCCCTTTGAAAAATATAACACCTTATCCCTTCCCATAACCATCAATCAATCACAGGCAGTGAAAGTTTTATTAAGGAAACCTTTAACCCACTTCACACTCTTAACCTGATTCAAATAAACACATAGGCATTGAAAACCTCTTCAAATAGAAATGAAGTGATTACCAGTTAATAAGGCTGTCAACCAACCAAAATTAGCACTCCATTTTGCAACTGAGTGAATAGAATACTGCTGGCCTGAATGACTAATTATTCTTGGAATTCAGCCAATGAGGCCATCTGGCAAAACTGATATCTTTTCATCTGCCTTTGTTGCAACAGTTGCCAGATTGTTTCATTTTATCATTACTTTACGTTATCGTAAAGTTACCAAGATCTTTTCAGATTGAATGCAGGAAATAGTGAATGCCGGATTGTTTTATTGGTTGTCAACTCCAGTCAAGGTTTATGATTTTCCCATGATTCAGGATTCCTTAGAGGAGCTGTGGGCACCATCTTCTACAAAAGCTGGCTCAGCTCCATAGATGGAACAGAATTCTGAAATGCCACCCTCTGCAATGGAGTTGCAAGGACAGGAATATTACTTCTGGTCCCATTACCCACACCCTTGTCCTTCACTGGCAAAATTGCTGATAATGCAAATGGAAGTGGTAATCCTAAAATCAGATCGAATTTGGGAATGTTTGGACTCTTCTTCTACTATTCCAACACAGAGAAAGGCATAAAAATCTGGGCCCTAATGTCCAAAGAGAATTTATAATTAAATTGCGGTTGAGAAAATAATGACAGTGAACATTAGGTTGAGCACCTCTAATTACCACTAATTGACATATCTAATTCTTAGTTTCAATCATACTTTGGGATAATAATCCATCCAAATCTGCCAGGTAGAAGTAAGTATCCAGTTTTTAATCAAGTCTGTTTGAACCTAAAGGAGGATATGCTGACTGTCTCATTAAGATGGCACAAGGAGTCTTTCATATCAAGGAATATCAATCTTCTATTGCCTTTGGAAAAAGCTGAAAAAAAGATGAAAAATTTGTCAATATTTCCAAGAGATAAAGATGTGAATGATGGGGAGAAGAATAGGCATATGAGAAAAAAGGTGAGGGATTAAGCTTTCATACAATTTAACAGCATTTTCATTGCATCTCTTGCATACTTATATTGCCAGCACCAGATACTGAGTCAAGCGTCATAGAATAAATGCTTACCATGTTCCAATTTTCAAGTAATTTCAGGTTGGATAATTGACACATATTTATGAATCCCGGTATATTAGGAAATGAAGGAAGGATTGAATAAATAGGTGGATCAATATAAATCAGAGAAAGAAAGAAAGACAGAGCAAAAAGATAGATACAGAGAGACAAAAAAAAAGACAGAAAGAAAAATAAATACAGAAGTAAAAAAAAAGCACAAAATAAGTCATAATGAATGAGTGACTGGAACCAACTCCTGCCACCATATTTTGAGATGGATAGCAGGCAATGTGAGACTCAGTTGATGGCACGTAAAGTTAGGTTGTGAGACCAATTACATGTTTGTGTCCAAAATTCAGAATCTTGAATATACTTTTTCCATCTTTTAATGTAAGTGTCCTGCATAGCCTGAAAGATAGGAATCAATATTGAGAACATAAGAGTATGGATAGGGCTTTGTAGCCCCTTCAGCCTGATCCACCAGTAACTTAGACTGATCTATGACCCAACTGCATCGAAACTTGAACAAATTGCCTTAACCCCATATCCCTAATAACTTTTGATTTAAGAAATTCTATCAGTTTCATAATTATATTGAGAATTGATCCAGAGTAAATTGTAAGTTTCAGGGGAAGGTTTAAAACATTGTTACAATCCAGTCAGGAACATTAATGTTTAAAGAGACACCTGAATATCTAATTTTAAACAAAACATTGTGTTATAAGTCTTACTTTTTTTTATCAAAACATCTTTATGTCAAATAAAACTATTGGTAAAATAGCAGCTATTAACTTACCAATATCATTTATAACTACATTTGTTATGCCCTCACTTCCCCTAAAATTTCTCTTCTAAGACACATCAATTTTAATATAATTTACTTCAACAGAGACATCCCTTACATATACTACAGTCTTCTGGAGAATTATTCTTCGTTCCAGTGATTCTCAGGCATTGAGCTTTCATTCACTGTCTTGTGACTGTGGAAAGTTCAATCACTTGTTCTGGTAACTTTTCCATAATTTCCAATTAATTGTGATGCATGAGAGAGGGGGGAGTTGTTTCCTGGGAACTTCATTCCAAAAGACAGTTACAACCCTTAAACAAGGGTCTTTGAATTTAGTCTGTGATTAGGGACAGCAGGCTGTGAATATGGGAGTACTGGATTAGTGGTGCTGGAAGAGCACAGCAGTTCAGGCAGCATCCAATGAGCAGCGAAATCGACGTTTCGGGCAAAAGCCCTTCATCAGGAATAAAGGCAGTGAGTCTCTCCACGCTTCAGGCTCACTGCCTTTATTCCTGATGAAGGGCTTTTGCCCGAAACGTCGATTTCGCTGCTCGTTGGATGCTGCCTGAACTGCTGTGCTCTTCCAGCACCACTAATCCAGTATTTGCTTTCCAGCATCTGCAGTCATTGTTTTTACTTTGTGAATATGGGAGACTTAGGGAGATTGAGAAAGTAACAATGCAGGTGCTTTAGTCCTTGTAATTGTTCAATTGGTTTGAGGTTCTTGCAGCTTGTGTAGATGAGAGCAGTGACTATAAGGAGGATGAGCATGCTGACCATTTTATCAGTGTGCAGGATATCATTCAAGTTGGGGTGGGAGGGATGTGAAAAGTCCTGAAGGCTATGTTGCCTGTTGAGATCCAGGGTTTAGGACATCTTCTCAGCACTGGAGGGGAACTTGGAGTGGGACAAGAAGGGTCAAGTTATAGTGGACTCTATGATCAGTAAAAACTCGAGTAACAAAGAGACTTTACTAAAGATGTATGAGAAACAAGAATATGAATTAAACCACAAAGATACTTGTTCCTGGGTAAATATCTGAGTTATGAGCAAATTAGCATAAAATATATAAGATCAGGGAATTCAATGTGTGTGACTCAAAGATTAGTATGAGAAAAACGGGTTTCAATTAAGGGGTTCTGGCATCCACAATGGGAAAGATTTTCACCTGAACTGTGCTGGTAGCAGAATAATGACAAATTGTATAATGAGGACTGTAGAGATGGCTTACAAAGTTGCAGGTAAGTCACCACAGTTCCAGAGGAGCTCAGAACTGATCTCCCATTTGAGAGAGACAACTGATAGTGGTTTAACTGGGCAGTCACCACATTTTCAGCAAGGGGAAAGGTTGAGAAAGAGAATTCTCCATGGTCGCTTCAGCTGGTGCGGGAATTGATCTTACTCTTTTGACACCACTCTGCATTGCAAATCAGCTGTTAATGGTAAAGAGAAAGGAAAGGGCAACAATGCAGGATAATGATATGGGCAGTGATGAATATAGTGTTACAAGAAGGGAGAGAGAATACAAATATGAGAGCACCATCAAATATGGTATATGGAGGCAAAGATGTTAAACAGACAGAAAGACACTTTCAGCTCTTGTTTGAATATTCATAATACTCACAATAAAATAGAACTATTGTCGGCACAGGAGTCATCCAGCATGGAAATAGGCCCTTTGGTCCATCTTATCATGATGATCAGAAATCTTAAACTTTGGTCTCGTCCCATTTGCCAGCATATGGCCCATATCCTCCTAAACCCTTCCTATTCATGTACCCATCCAGATACATTTTAATTGATATAACTGTACTTGGCTCCACCACTTCCCCTTGTCAGCTCATTCCATATGCGCATCACCCTCTGCATGAAAACAATTGCCCCTCAGGTCCCTTTTAGTTCTTTCCCTTCTCACCTTAAACCTAATTTTGGACTCCCCTACCCTGGGAAAAAAAAATAGTCTGGCTATTCACCTTATCCATGTCCCTTCCGATTTCATAAACCTCTATAAGGTCACACCTCAACCTCCAATGCTCCAGGGAAATCAGCCCCTGCCTATTGAGCCTCTACCAATAGTTCAAACCCTCCAATTCTTGCAACAACTTGTAAATCTTTTCTGAACCCTTTCAAATTTAACAACATTTTTCCTAGCAGGGAGACCAGGACTGAATGCAGTACAGATTGTTCTGTGACAGTTGTGTTTCTCTGCAACCTTGCGCAATAGAAATTGTGCTACGGAAAACTGCTATAGAAAATTGCGCTGTAGAAGATCACGAACAGAAAATCACTCTACCCATTAAGTAGAAAGTTCATGTTATCCAAACACTATCCACGATTCATAAATTGCGTTACAGCCAATTTACGTTGATGAAATGTGCATTATAACAGAACGTCCTGTATTCTAAAAGTGGCCCCACCAATGTTATGTACAGCTGCAACATGACTTCCCAACACCTATACTCAATGTACTGACCAATGAAGATAAGTGTAGCAAATGTTTTCTTCACCACCCTGTCTATCAATTTCAAGAAGCTATGCAGCCGCATCCCCAGGTCACTTTGTTTGACAACACTCCTCAGGGCCCAGCATTAACTGGATATGTTCTGTTCTGGTTTGCCTTACCAAAATGCAACACTGAGATAACCTTCTTCACTGGGAGAAAGTGAGGACTGCAGATGCTGAAGATCAGAGTTGAGAGTGTGGCACTTCAAAAGTACAGCAGGTCAGGCAGCATCCGAGAACCCCTGATAAAGAGCTTATGCCCAAAACATCGATTTTCCTGCTCCTCAGATGCTGCCTGATCTGTTGTGCTTTTCCATAACTTTCTTCATTACACCACTACACCACGAACTTTGGTGTCATCTGCAAACATATGAACAATAGCTTCTATATTCACATCCAATCATTTACATAAATGACCCAGCACGGATTCTTGTGGCACACTACTAGTCTCAGGCCTCCGGTCCCAAAAATAACTCTCCAGCACAACCCTCTGTCTTTTACCTTCAAGCCAATTTTGTATCCAATTGGCTAGCTCTCACTGGATTCCATGTGATTTAACCTTGCTGAAGTCCATACAGACAATACCTACTGCTCTGCCCTGATCAATTGTCTTTGTCACTTCTTCAAAAAACTCAATCAAGTTAGTGAGACATAATTTTCCATGCACAAAGCCATGTTCACTATCACCAATCATTCCTTGCCTTTCCAAATACATGTTAATCTATTCCTCAGAATCTACTCCAACGACATATCCACCACTGATGTCATGCTCACCGGTCTATAGTCTCCTGGCTTTTCCTTGCCACCTTTCTTAAATTGTGCCACCTCACTAACCACACTCCGGTCTTCTGGCACCTTGCCTGTGGCTGTCGACAATACAAAATCTCAGCAAGAGCCCAGCAGTCTCTTCCCTAGCTTCCCACAAAGTTCTGGTATCTTTATCATAACCTGGGGATTTATCTATCCTTATGCATTTTAAGACATCCAGCTCTTCCTCTCCTGTAATTTGGATACTTTTCAATACAGAGGAACCTCGATTATCCGAACATCAATTATCTGAAAATCCGATTTTCCGAACAGGATCTGAATGACCCGTGAAGCTGTTGCAACAAAGTGGTGTTACCGACAATGGTGCGATGACCCTGTCTTTTGTTTACAGTACAGGGTATATGAGGGTTACTTGCACTGATGAAGATCTGCAAACATTGCATCAAAGAGGTGTTAATGATACTGGTGCAACAATCTCAGTCAGTCAATTGTAGCAGTGTTAAAATAATTTTAACCGACAATCGTGCAACGATTGCATCTTTAGTTTAATTGAGGATACCTGAGATGTGCAAATGTTGCAGCAAAGAGGTGTTAATGACACTGCTGCAACAATCTTAGGCAGTCAGTTGTCATAGTGTTGAAAGAATTTTAACACATAAAAGTGGCTGACATGCTGGAGGATTTAAAATGCATGACAAAGTCGGTGGTGTCTTCATTCCCTCTATGACTTCGTTCCGAGTTTGAATCAGGTATAACTGTTCAAGTTTGTTGTATGTACTTACCATGTCTGTGAAGAGAAAGTGGATCGTAGTGACAATTGAACAGTGAGATTTTACAGCGTCTGGATCACGGTGAAAAGGCATCAAAGATTGCACAGGAGTGCAACATTAGAATAGCAACAGAGTCTGACATCAGGAAAGCAAGACCTGGGATTGAGAAATTCATCAGCAACACGACCAAGCTCTACTTTTGTCGTTTCCACATCAGTGTGAAAAGGGGATTCCCATAACTGGCCTGATGATACTAGAAAAAGTTGTCAGTTTTCATGAATGACTCCACGCCAGTGAGTCTGATCACAACGTATCATTGGGCTGGTTACAGTGCTTCATGTATCGTCACGGCATTAGACAGCTCAGCATTCTTGGAGAGCAGAAGTCCATGGATGACTGCACCGAGGAAGGCTACAGACAGAAACTATAATCTATCATTCATGAAGGCAAGTATGAACCTGAGCAATTGTACAATGTTGATGAAAGAGGATTGTTTTGACGTGCACTGCCGGACAAAACACATGGAAAAGCAGGTGTCAGGACACAATGTGCAGAAGGATCACATCACAATTTTCCCTTGTGCCAATGCCACCAGCACTTATACATTACCACTTGTCTGCATCGGGCAATAGGCTCATCCACGTTGGCTTCAAGAACTATGACAAGAACTCCCGTGAAGTACAAAGCACAAAATAAGGCATGAATGACCTACCTAATATTTTTCATCCTGGTTTCAGGAATATTTTATATCTGCTGTCAGATTACACTTGGCAAGTGCTAAATTCGAGCAATGAGCCCTTCTGCTTGTTGAAAATGTGGGGACGCACACCACGAAAGGCGGCCAATTAGAATCACAGACGGAGCTGTCAAGTTTTTGTTTTTACCACCCAACACCACTTCAAGTTTACAACCGCTTGATCAGGGAATCATTGCAATTCTGAAAAAATATTATCGCTGCAACATGTTGCGTGCCCTCCTGGATGAAGACAATGCAGAGAAAGGAGTGCAGGAAATTATGAAGGCATTCACAGTCAAGGACACTTTGCTCATGATTGCTGAATCTTGGGACCACATCAAGCCATTGACAATCACGGAGTGTTGGTACAATGGTTTACATGTCAGTAGCCATGACAATGAAGAGGACAACTGCTCAGATTAAAAGCTAACCACTGACATCATCATAAACTGCAGACAGCTGGGATTAGATTTCGCAGAGGTTGAGATCGATGCTTGGGTGAACTGTGTCAACAACATTGGAACAGAGACACTTAGCGATGATTAGATAGTCAACGTAGTCACAGAAGAACAGCAGGAAAGTATGGACGCCATGGATGGTAAGGAAAATCAGAAACTGATACCTATTCCAGTCCCTGTTAACGCAGATATTGACAGTTTGTGACGTTTCATAGAGCGGTACGAAGCACAAAATGAGGTTGATGTCATTAAGTTGATGAATCTTTGCCAAATGTTATCGTTTACAAATGAAAAGAGACAGCGGCACCTCAAGCAACAGCGGCTGGATATTTTCTTCAGAAACAGGAACCGACCTCTGCCTCAATGAAGCTTATTTGCTGTACAAAAACAGAAAAAGTGATCTGATTTGTAAAATGTCATGCACTTTTAAGCGATATCCAGAGTTTGTACAAATGTTAGTTATTGAATGAAACAAAAACTCTCTAAACATGCTTTTTAATGCAATTACGTGCAATATGGCTTCGTTTGTTCAAGGTCATATCAATTATTGGAATAACCTATTATCCGAACGAAAAACTACACGCCAATCAATTTTGGATAATTGAGGTTCCTCTGTATCTGAGTCGAAAAATGTGGTGCTGGTAAAGCACAGCAGGTCAGGCAGCATCTGAGGGGAAGGAGAGTCAATGTTTTGGTCATAAGCTCTTCATCAGGAATGTGCTTTTTCAGCACCACACTTTTTGACACTGGTCTCCATCATCTGCAGTCCTCACTTTTTCTCACTTTTCAATATATCACTATCAATTTCCCCAAGTTGTCTAGTTTCTCTGTCCTTCTCCAGGGTAAATACTGATGCAAAATAGTTATTTAAAATCTCAGCCATCCCCCATGGCTCCACATAATGAATAGAAATAAATCACTGAGGCTTAATTTGGAATTCTACCAGGATCACTGAGCTCCAGAATTCATGATAGCCTGGTACAAGCACAGACAGAAGAGCAGAACCCATGAAGTGAGATAAGAATAAAGGCTATTAACATTAACGTAACATTTGACCAAGTATATCATTAAGACACCCTGGCAAAACTGAAGTCAAAGGAATCAGGGAAAACTCTTTGCTCTGGTTGAAGTCATACCTCATATGAAGAAAAATGTTTGTGGTTCTGGTTGACGGAGGTCAATCATCTTAGTTCCAAAATATTGCTGCAGGACGTGCTCAGCATTTTGCCATCAGCTCAACTAACTTCAGCTGCTTCATCAGTGATGCTCCCTCTATCATGACGTTAGAAATGGGGATGCCCTCTGATTACTGCCCATTTTTCAGTACCATTCACAACTCCTCAGTGACTGAAGCAGTTTGTGTCCATATAAAATGACACCTTATCAATTTTCCAGCAAGGGCTAATAACTGGCAAGGAAAATTCGTGCCTCACAAGTACCCAGTACTAACCATCTTCACCAAAAGAAAGTCTAATCACTGTCCCTCAATGTTCAATGGCATTATGACCACTGAACCTCTAACAATCAACATCCTTTAGTTTATACTGATCAGAAATTAAACTGGAAAAGCCACATAAATATAATGGCTACAATAAGTCATGGTCTAGGGATTCTGTGGTGAACAACTCACCATTTCACTCCCAAAACTGTCTACAATCTATTAGCATAATTTAGGTGTGTGATTGAATAATTTACACTTGTCTGGATGAGTATAGCTCCAATCACACTCCAGGACCTTGATGCTATCCAGGACAAACACTTTACTTGAGTGGCACTCAGTTCACCACATTAAATTTTCACTGCTTCCACTATTGATGCATTGTGGTAGTTGTGTGTACTTCAAAGCAAGATGGACTGCATCAACTCATCATTGGAACACCACCTCCAGCAAGTTTCCCTCCAAACTACACACTGTCCTGGTTTGAAACTGTGGGATGAAACTCAGAAATTGGCTAAGTGCCAGTTTTGTTGACTTTCTTGGATGGTTTATCTCTGCTAAGCCTAGACAAACGTTTTGCAGTTTGTCCCAAACTTATCTCAATAATTATGCACCACACCTTATGGTGGCCTTTCATTTGATGACATTCTGATTCTCTAATATCCTTCAGGCACTGCCAGGAAATCTCAGGATCTCTGGCATTGGTACCAACTTTAAACCCTGGCCATGTACCTAGTCAAGCTTTGGCAATCTGGAGTTGACCTTCCCTGTTAGTGTAGGAGCAAAGCAGCCACAAACCAACACTTGTAATGGAACAATGTTTGTATGACTGATACCTCCTGGCAAATATAAGTGTGCATTCTGATCCTAGTCACAGTTTAAGCACAGAGTTTACCTGTCTGCAGCCACATTCTCTCTTACAGTCCTCTAGTCACTGTTACCCCTACCTCGATGTCTACTGTAGCCCAACAGCTTATTGTTGTTCAGTGTGGGACCAACATATACAGGGAAGCCTTCAAAAGGTTCAAAACATTCACCTTTATTCAACAACATTGAATACTGACAAAAAGCAAATCAGAAGCTGTATTTGACTCTCAGAACAGAGACAAACAGCTTTCATGTGAAGAACCAATAGTTTTGCAGTGCACTCTGGATGGAAAGTGACAGCAGTCTTTGGGAAGGAAGAAGAGGAGGTTGAGCAGGAGGAGCATTATGTTCTGTATGATATAGCACATACATAACAAGTTACATAGGACTTAATTAACTCCTGGCTCCAGTGAATGTGAGCTGGATACAGTGATCATTTATTGACTTTTCTCAGAGTCAAATGCTGCTTCTGTCTGTTTGCTTTTGTTTGCTTTTGTTGTTGCTGGATAAAAGTGAATGTTTCGAATTGTTTGAAGCCTGTCCAGCATGAGGCATTTGTTATGAAGCTGAAGGCATGTACTGTACCTTTATGAGAGATTGAATGCTGTTTTGTATGGAGAGCTTACAAGCACCTGTCAGCTGACTAACTAACAGTCTCAGAGTGTACTGGAAAATTGAAAATATGTAACATTTGGTTGTGAGCTAGATACCTAAGATGTTTCAACAACAATTCAAATCTAACCAATCAGTTTAAATTATGCCCCAAGATACTAAAACCCAATCAAGTTTGAATTTAATGTTTTTGCCAACCTCAAACCAATGAGATCATCTGATGTTTGGGTTATAAAGAAGCAGGCATTTTGAAAGTTATACAGAGTGTAAACTGCCATCCAAAGAGACTGCTATTCAAAACACTTTCTATGAAAAGTAACTTTTTCATATGAAACACCTTTGTAATAAAATACAAAAGTCAACCCAGGGAGATCTTTATCTGAAAGAAGAAGGACACTGGGGGGTGACTGCCGCTCTGTGGTTTTGAAATTAAGTAAATGTAATTTTAAGAACTTTTTTATTGGAGCTGTATATTGTTATAGAGTTAAGAGAAAGGGGGCTTAGAGTTGTAAATAGCTTATGTTTAATGTTCACTTTTAGAGTTAAAGAATAAATTGATTTTTTTTCTTTAAATAGTTGAATTCTGGCATTCTCTGTCAGTCATACTTTAATGGATTATGAGGCAAGGTGAGCTTTTCTGGTTACTTGGTTTAATTAACAGACAGGTTCCCTGCTGTGTCACAACAGTTTGGGGGTTCGTCTGGGATTGGACAGGTTTAGACAGATCCAGTCTGAGATTTGCAGAGATTTGAATAGATTTGGTGGACAAAAGATCCCAGCAGACTTAAACATTTGACAATTAGTGTCCTTGATTTAAAAAAAAGCGTAAGTGAGACAATTTGTTTAATATCAGTTATTTGTAGTTGATTAAATTTAAAGTGAGAGAAATGGCTCATAAAATTACTAAAGAGTTTCTGGTGTTTGAAGATGATTCCCACGTTTGCCAAGAAAGTTTAAAAAGATAGAGAAAGACCATACTTTTAGAATTAGCAAAGAGGTTAGAATTGGGTTTAATCAAGGACAAAAGTAAAGCTGAAATTGTGAGGGAGTTAGTCAAGCACTTAGGTATGTTAGAGAAACAGACAAGTGCAATTGAGTAAGAAAAACCTAAATTACTATTGAGGAAAATGGAGGTAGAAGATAAAGAAAGGGAAATGAGAGCCATGAGGCAAGAAAAGAGAGTGAAGAAAGAGAAAAGGAGAGAGAATTTAAATGTTAGAGGTTGCAAATTAGTCAGGAATGTCACGTTAACAGGATGGAGATCAAGAGAGAAGGGAGTGATATAAACAAATATGTTAAAAACTGCCACATTTTGATGAGGAAGATGTCAAAGCCTTCTTTATTTCATTTGAAAAATTGGTTCGGCAGATGGAGTGGTCAGAGAACTTGTGGATAATGCTAGTTCTGACTAAGCCAGTAGGCAGAGCGAGTGAGGTATTTGCAGCACTATCAGATGAGGGGTCAAGAGATTATGCAGATGGAAAACAGGCTATTTTGAGTACTTATGAATTTGTACGAGAAGCATATAGATAGCAGTTCAGAAACATAAGGAAGGAACCAATTCAGACTAATGTTGTTCAAAATAATTAAGTATAGTAAATTTGATAGATGGGTGCAGGCCTTAAAAATAGAGTAGACTAATGAGGCTCTAAGACAGATTATTCTGTTGGAGGAATTTAAAAACTCACTTCCAGAATCGATAAGAATTCATGTGGGTGAACAGAAAGTTCAAAAAGTGACAAGAGTGACAGAGATGGCAGATGAATATGCATTGGTGCATAAGGCAAAATTTAGCTTCCAGCAAGAGTTTCATCCTGTAAGGGATGGAAATTGCGAGAAGGGAGATCTTACACTACAAAGCAAAGAGTACAGCACACTGGTAATGGTTTACCACAGGTTAAAAAGGAAGCCCAAGTGGGTGGAAAAGGGGTGAAAGGCCTCAGGTGTTTTTACTGTAGTGGAGTGGGACACTGAAACTTACAGTGCTGGCCATTTCAGTAGGGCACTGGGAAGAGGTGCTTTTACTGCCAGAAAGTGGGACATGTAAAGTCACGCTGCTGGTCGTTAAAGAAAGGCATTGTGGGAAAAGATGTGGTAAAAGAGGCTAAGCCAGTGGCATTAGTTTAAGTGGCAAAGGAAACCCCAAGAAAAGTCGAGGAGCTGCAAGTGAGTGCACAGCCCAGGCAGGGGCTGGGTATGGAGTTCGTGCCTGATCACTATTAAGACTTCACCTCTGTGGGTATGTTTACTCAGAAAGAATAGGGGAAGAATGGAAAGAAGTTATAATTTTGAGAGGTCCAGGATATAGTCAGTCTCTAATAGTAAGAGATGAACGTATTTGCACTCCTTCTGACCTGTTACCCAAGACAGTGATAATTTGTAGGATAGAATGACAGAAATTTAGCATTCCCCTATGTAAAATCAGGTTGGAGTGCCAACCCAAGACAGGGGACGTAACAGTGGGAGAGATTGACATAGTGTCAGTTCCAGGAGTACAATTTGTTCTTGGGAATGACTTAGCAGGATTCAAGGTGGAATGACACCCCTTGTAGTGGAGAAGCCAAAGGAAGACAGGGAACTAAGGAATTAAGAGAGAAATAGCCTGGATTTTTTCCAGACTGTGTAGTAACAAGATCTCACTTTCATAAGTCATAGCAAGAAGCAAAACTAAAGAGAAAGATGAAGGATTTGAGGTTCAGTTAGTGGACATCCTGTTTGATGTAATGGTGCAGGAGAAACTTGAACAGGAAGAGGGTCAGACAGAAGTGTTTAGTCCTGAAAGGCTAATTGATTTACAACAGAAAGATGAGATCATAAAAGATGGATGTATTATCAGAAAATGAATTAGAATGTATTCTTCAGGGCTATTATCTAAAGATAGAATCCTAAGATGAAATGAGAGACCACGGCAGGTTCGTGCAGAGGAGAAATGGGTGGAAGTACACCAGATGGTGTTGCCAGTAGCATACAGAAAGGAAGTGTTATGGGTAGAACATGAATTACCAGGAGGAGGTCACCTAGGTGTGAGGAACACTCAGGCTAAGGTACAAAAGCATTTCTATTGTCCTGGAATGCACAAGGATATGGTTAACATTTGCCATATATGTCATACATGCCAAATGGTAGGTAAACCACAGGCAGTAATAAAACCAGCACCTTTGTTGCCAATTCTCACATTCAAACAGCCTTTCCTGCGGGTGTCGTAAAGAATTACTAGGAGACGCGGAGAGTGCTTCAAGAAGATAATCTTTTATTTGCAAACAAAAGGCGTGACAACCAGAAAGCAAATTCAGAGTGAGGAATCAAATCCAGATGTTGTGGAGTTTGATGGGCCTCAAATTACAATAAACAATGAAGAAGTCCTTGAGGAGTGGGATGGCTGGCTGAACGATCTGTCTCAGGAGAAAAGAATACAGTTGAAAGGCTTGTTGCAGCAATATGAGGACATATGCAGGAATAGGATGGGGAGGACTAATGCTATTGTGCATGAGGTAGAAATAGGGAATGTTGTTTCAATAAAACAACACCCCAACAGACCTAATCCTTTCAAAGTTACACAGGTCCAAAAGGAAGTGGAGGCGATGCTCAACGAAGGTATCATGGAACTGAGTCAGAGAGAGTGGAGTTCTTCGATTGTGTTAGTTCCAAAACCTGACAGGACTCAGCAATTTTGTGTGGAGTATCTGAATGTCAATGCCGTAACAAAATCAGACTCATTACCAATACCAAAATTGGAGGACTGTATAGAGAAAGTTGGACGTACCAGTTACATCTCAAATTGGACTTACTGTGTGGTTATTGGCAGGTACCTTTATCAGAGACCAAATGAAGTTTTTGCATTTGTAATTCCAAATGAGCGATATCAATTCAAAGTGATGCCCTTTGGAATGAAGAATGCATCAGCCACATTCCAAAGACTCACGTACAGAGTTGTGACTGGGCTAACAAACTGTGCAGTCTATTTGGATGATGTAGTGATCTTTAGTGAGTCATGGAAAGATAACATGGTACAGTTGGTAGTACACTTTGAATGATTAAGAGAAGCAAAACTGGCAATAAACTTAAAGAAAACAGAATTTGCGAAAGCAGAGGTGACGTTCTTGGGACATAATGTCGGACATGGAAGGTTGACCCCAAGGAACACAAAGACAAAGGCCAACGAGAAATTTCCATGAACAACCTCGAAGAGAGAGGTGCTTCAATTTTTGGGACTAAGTGGATTCTACCGGAGGTTTGTTCCAAACATCAGTAGCGTAGTAACACTGCTAACAGATTTACAAAAGAAGAACACAAAGTTTTGGTGGACAGAACAATGTCAGGAGGCATTTGACAATTTAAAAGCAGTATTAACCTTTGCGCCAGTTTTCGCTGCATCAAACTTTTTGAAACCCTTCAAAGTTGCAATCAATGCTAGTAATATAGGAGCTGGCACTATATTGCTCTAGGAAGATGATGAGGAAATTGAATAGCCATTTGGATACTTTTCAAATAAACTCAACAACCACCAGAAAAAAAATTACTATTGAAAAGAAATTATTGAGTTTGGGATGGGTCTTACAACATGTTATTGTTTATGTGATATGTAATGTGTTGGAGACAGTTGTGTACATAGATCATAATCCTCTTACATTCTTGGAATGATTTAAAGGCAAGAATATGAGACCATGAGACTATTTCATTGGAGTCTTATGTAACAGGCTTTTAATTTACAAATTGTACATGTTGCAGGTTGTAAAAATGTGATACCAGATGTGTTATCGTGAATTTAATGGATAAAGTATAGATAAGATTGAACAAATACCGATACATAAAATATGTGTGCAGAAATTAATATTAATGTAGATTAATGTCCTATGTATTTCATTGTAATTAGGTTAAGAATTAGAGAAAAAAATGAAGCCATCTTTTCTTTATGATGTTTTTTAAAGGGGATGGTGTTGTGAAGTTAAAGGCATGTACCTTTGAAGAAAGAGTGAATGCTGTTTTGCATGGAAAGCTTAAAAGCACCTGTCAGCTGACTAACTAACAGTCTCAGAGTGTGCTGGAAAATTGAAAATATGCAACATTTGGCTGTGAACTAGATACCTGAATTGTTTTGACAATAATTCAAATCTAAGTAATAGTTTAAATTATGCCCCAAGATACTAAAACCAAATCGTGTTTGAATTTATTGTTTTTGCCAACCTCGAACCAATGAAGTAATCGAATGTTTGGGGTATGAAGAAGCAGACATTTTGAAAGTTAGACAGAGAGTAAACTGTCATCAAAAGAGACTGACATTGAAAACACCCTCTATCAAAGGTACCTTACTCATATGAAACACCTTTGCAGTAAAAGAGAGAAGACAGCCCAGGGAGATCTTTAGCTGAAAGAAGGACACCGAGATGACAGCTACTGTGTGGTTTTGAAATCAAGTTGATGTAATTTTAACAACTTTTTTTATTGGAACCGTATATTGCTATAGAGTTGGAGGCAGATAATTAGCAGTTAAGAGAAAGGGGGCTTAGAGTTTTAAGTAGTTCTTGTTTAATGTTCACTATTAGAGTTAAAGAATAAATTGATATTTGTTCTTTAAACAGGTGAATTTTGGAGTTCTCAGTCACTCATACTTTAATGGATTACGAGGTGAGGTGAGCTTTTCTGGTTGTTTTGTTTAATTAGGCAGAAGGGTTCACTGCTGTCTCATACCACATTCTCAGACTGAATAATGAGAAAATGCTGGGTTACATGGGGCATTGGAGAAAAAGTAGCACCATCTTAGACAGAGTTTGTAAGATCGAATGAGGCTAAGACCAGGTAAGTGAGGTGCTTGGTTTTAAGCAGCAATAGTTGTATAAATATGCCCTTACACGTTCAATAGAGTGTTAGCTATGGAACCTATGTGGCCTGAGAGAATTGGTTTGAGGTTGTTTTGCCACAATATGCATGTGAAGGGCGATTGCCGGAGCCTGACTGTCTGCTTGGCTTGACTTCAGATACTTGGCCAGCACCATGGATCCTGGGATATCCTGGCAGTTGTGAATATTTCTGCCTAAGGCAAGTGAAAGAATGCAATAAGCAGAGCGCCATAGGGGAATGGTTCTTAGGCAATGAGACAAGTTTTGGAAGATGGTGAGAGAAAACACATGAAGTCTCACAAAGAGAAACCCTCCGTGAAACTCACCAAAGTTGACATTTAGCTGATTTCTGGTAAGTTTTAGCCCCATGTCTTAGTGACTGACAACAATGTTAAATTAAAAATTAAAAACAAATATAGTAGGCACATATTTATGATACATGACAATCAAACAGTTAATTAAGTGGAGTTAATTTCAAAATCACAAATTCTAAGCAGCTGACAGAAGTAAACCAGGCAAAAACATACAGAAGCAGTAGCTTGCTTACATTATACATGCAAATAAAGACCAGAACCACACGTTAGGAAAGCTATCCTTCCTCACACCTTGTTTCCTGGAAAGACTTTATTCCATTCTCTCACATTCTCTGCCTCTGACATGACCTTTTCACACCAAGTGAAAATGACCCCATCATAATTGTCATGGCTCGGCTGTGTCTGACCTAATTCCCACATTTCTGTCCTCACTACTTCCCTGCCTTCCAGGACAATTATAAGGTTCTGCTTATACAGTCATGGAGTCTTAGACCATACAGCACTGAAACAGACCCTTTAATCCAACCAGCCCATGCTGACCATAATCCCAAACTAAACTAGTCCCAACTGCCCGCTCTTGGCCCGTATCCCTCCAAATATTTCTTTTTCATGTGTTTATCTAAGTGGCTCTTCATGATGTAACTGTACCCACATCCGCCTCTTCCAGTCCATGCATGAACCACTCTCTGTGTAAAAAAAACTTCTTATGCCTTTATAAAATCTTTCTCCTCTCATAAAGATATACCCCCTAGTCTTGAAATCTCCCACCCTAGGGAAAAGACACCTGTCATTCACCTTGTGATTATGTAAACCTTGATAAGGTCACCTCTAAACCTCCTAAACTTCAGTGAAAAAAGTCCCAGCCTATCCAACCTTTCCTTTTAACTCAAACCCTGCATTCCTAACAACACCTCAGTCAATCTCTTCTAAACCTTCTCTAGTCTAATAATAATCTTCCTACAACAGGGAGACAAGAACTTTGCACAGTACCCCAATGTTTTGCATAATTTCAACATAATATTCTAACTCTTTGAGTCTAATATTTGACTAATGAAGGCAAGCACGCTAAATGCCTTCATAAGCACCTTATGTGATGCAAACTTCAAAGAATGATGTACCAGAACCTGTAGGACTCTCTGTTCTACAACACTACCCAAGGCTTGACTTTGAATTCCATAAGTCTTGTGTTTGCTTGCTTGTTTTACCAAAATGCAACATCTCGCATTTATCCAAATTAAACTCATTTTTCCACTCTGCAGTCCATTGACCCAATTGATGAAGATCTCTTTGAAATCTTAGATAACCTTCTTCACTGTCCACTATACCAATAATTTTGGTGTCATCTGCAAACTTATTAACCATCTAAATCATTTAAGTAAATGACAAACAAAAATGGACCCAGCACCAATCCCTGCGAACACTATGGCCACAGGTCTCTCGGCTGAAAGGATGAACCCTCCACCATCACTGTCTGTCTTCTCCCGTTCAGTGAATTTTATATTGGCAAGGTCATACTTGTCCTCACTTTCCACCCTATCAGTCTTCACACTCAAAGGATCATGCTCTGCCATTTCCACCACATCCAGCTGGTTGCTGCCACCAAGCTCATCTTCCCTTTGTCAGGACTCATGGCAATAACATGCTACAAATCAAGTCCCCTATTCCCGGACTCATCAAAGTAGTTAAACATGCTTAAAGAGATACGCAAAATCCCCAAACAACCAACTTTACAGATCTAGGTTCAAAGAAAACATGGGCCAGGCTTCTATATTCAATCAGAATCATTATTTATTACAGGTAAATAGATTCCAGCTACAGGTAGATAATTAAAAGAAATTAAGAAAAATATACATTTAAAAAGCAATCACTCTTGGGTTGTGGGCATCATTTGCTGGCCAGTATTTATTGCCTAGTGCCCTTGAGAAGGTGGTGGTGAGCTGTCTTCTTGACCAATTCCAGGTTAAAACTCTAAACTCTAAGCAACCCCTTCCTCCACCCAACTCCTTACATAACACTGACAGAAACATAACCAAGGAAGAACACATGGGCAGAGGGAAAACTGGGAGCAAAACATCATGTTCTTTATTCATAAGTACTGTTGGGTTGGTTCTTGCTGATGTGAACATTTCTCCTCAATCTTTGTTTTCTGCATGTTTCCTCTGTTTGCAAGAGACTCAGAGTGATGGATTCACTTGTGCAAAGTCTCTGACTTACCCAACTCATGGGCACAACTTGTCGCTTCTGCTGAGGGAATGAAAATTTGGTTTTCTTCAGGTTTAAAGTGGCTACAAGAATTGAAAGATAACTTTTTTTTAGCTACTGCAGACCTGCTGGTTTCTCTTCTGGTCTAACAAAGCTTATCTCTTTCTTGTACACAGCCTAAGCTGTTCAGTTACCTGACAACCAAGCACATAGTTTTTGGCAAGCAGAGGACTTTTGTTGGTAATAATTGTGAGCACATCAATCAGTTTTGCATAAACAGTGCCTCAACTTCAGTTTGTCTGCTGGACCTGCAGATACCCAAACAGTTCGCAGGAAGTATCAAATAATTTGCTTTTAAAACTTTTATTCATGCTTTTAAATCTTGGTTTTCAAATGTTCTTTCTTATTTTAGACTCCCACTAAAAAGAAAAAGCACAAAAAATTATGCTGTCTTTATATCCTCCCCTTCCTTATCCACTGCAACGTTCTCTCCACAAAACCTCGGTCCACTCTTCTGTCACTCCTACCTTTTCATCATCTTTTCATGGCAACTTCCTTTCAAATACAGAAAGTTTATCAATTGTCCTTTGGTCTCCTGCATCCTCATTATCCAAGGTCCCAAATGCGCCTTCCAGGTGAGGCAGCAGTTTACTTGTACTTCTTTCAATCCATTCTATAGTATTTGCCACTAGCAATACAGTGTCTTTTGGACTGGCAAGAGCAAATACAGTCAGCGTGACTGCTTTGTGGAACATCTCTTCTCTGTCCTCCTAGTTGCTTACAATTTTAATTCACCATCTTGCTCTCATGCTAGCTTTTTCACAGGAGGCCTGCTGCAAAGTTCTGGCAAAGCCTAAAGGAAGATGAAGGAGCAGCAATCCAGCTTCTGCCTAGGTACAGGTCTCAATATTGAGTTCAATAACTTCAGCATTTGACCCCCTAACCTTCCCCTCTCCCCGACTCACAGTATTTTCTTTACAGAGCTTCAGAAATTTCTTCACCCATAGAGTAGTGAGCCTGTGGAATTCTCTGTTACAAAAAGTAGTTAAGACTAAAATAATGAATTTTAGTTTTCCAGAAGGAGTTAGATATAGTTCTTAGAGACAAAGGTTTTAAAGGGCATGAAGTAAAAGCAGAAACAGGGTACTGAGTAGGATGATCAGCCATGATCATATTTCATGCTAGTGAAGTCTTGAAGGGCTGAATGGTCTACTTCTGTTCCCAGTTTCTATTAGTTTCTATTTAAGGAAAGAGAATAAAATCAACTATTTCGATGTTGCGATCATGATATGCAGATGAGTGGGTTGCACATACAATTATAAAGTATGTGTCTGTAAAATGTAACTCTAAATAAATATAATAATGTGTAAAAATGAACATCAGTTACATCCTTCAAGGTGACATTCAGGATGAGCAGCATGATTTATTTGCTGGTACAGGTTTTGAATTAATGATGACCTTGAAACGTTGAAAATACAGATAACTTTGCTTAAGTAATGTGGTTTACTGAGTAACGTCCATATTATTAACCTTAGTGCTGCTGAAAACGTGAAGTAAAAACTTTGAACATTTCTTTCTTATTTGGGCACAGCTCACTAAAACTGTTTTGTCACTTTACTAATGCTTATAAAATGCAGAAATAAGGTCTTTGCAAATACTTCAATTCAAAACAGGGCTATATGAGCAGGAGCCATGGACCTACTTGAGTTGCTCAACCTTCCTGGATTATGACTGATCATCAACTTCAACATCAATTCCTCATGGTATCCCCACATTCCAAGAATGTTATTAATATTGAGAATTTTACTGATCTCTACACATTGAATGACTGACCTTCCAGAGCACTCAGGGGTAAAGAATTCACTACCCTCTGAACAAAGAAATTCCTCTTCACTTCAGTCTTAAGTGGCTTTTATTCTGAGACTGTATCCCTGGCATGAAACCTCTGAGCCAGTGAAACCATACTTTCTGCATCTGTGCTGTCTAGCCTTGTAAAAAATTAGTAAGTTTAAATGAGATCACCTTTCATCCTGCTAAACTTTGGAGAATACAGCTCCTGTCTCCTCAATTTCTCTTCCATCCCAAAAATTAGTCAGGGGAGCCTTTGCTACACTCTTCCTCACTTGTACACTTGTAATTAATTTGCCTTTCTCTTTGTTGATTTCCAAGTTAGACATTGAAATAATATATCTAATATCCCTTATCATCCATGGTGACTTGTGTGGAGAATTTATGAAAGGACTTAAGTTTCTTTAAGTAAGTGCCATCAGAACACAACGGTAAGTACATTTATCAACTAATTGCATTCTATAAGGTCATTACTGCATAATGATGACTTATCTTGCAAAGGATTACTGCAGACTGTGAAATTAGTTTCCACTGTAAAGCATTTTGAGAAACTCGAAGATCTTATTTGCTTGGTGTTACAAGCACACAGAACATCAGTCTTGTCTGTCCTATGTGGTTATTGAAATTACAAGATGTTTGGCCTTCGATGAGTGTGCCTCATGGCGTAGATCACATAATTACAGAAAGCTAGGAAATACATTATTACAACATTGTACTTCCATCCAAACATCTGAGGAATTAATATTCTATTTAATTGGTGTGTAAACCTCAGGCATAGGGCAATCTTTTGATATTGCCAGCTTAGATAATTAACCTTTCCATTGTCACACTACAGGTAGTGAATTCCATTTAAAGATGACAAAAATTTATTTCAATAAATTTGATCTGTAAACTCATCATGGTCAAGAGTAGTCACAGACTTGTCAAACAGCCTCGTTAAGATTAAAACATGGATACTTCAAATTGCTCATTGCATTGTTCAGGCATGATCTAAGTGAAAGTAATCTATGGAATTCAAACTTAGTGCAAACTGAACAAGGAAATACCAATTGGTGATATCTGCTGGATCATTTTCAGCTTTAAGTAAACATCAAGCCTAGAATTTTGCAACTTTTTTGTATCACTTGATTCTAGGCTCAACTTGGCCACATTTGAAAAAGCCCAACACCAGCTTTCTTTCACAGATATAACGTGATGACTAAATTTTTGTCATTGTCCTTTTTGTTGTTTCCCTTTTTTGATCTTTCAATCTCAATTCCAATCAGTTTTTCAGGCATTATTTCCCCTGCATGATGTTATGCTGACTGACTGATTATTGTATGCATTTTTAATTGCTCTGCTATTATATCCTTTACAATTGACTCTAACATTTTCCCAATTATTGACATTAAGCTAATTGACCTACTGTTACCTTTTTTTTGTCTCCTTCTGTTTTAAATAAAGGCAATTTTCCAACTGTCGAGGACTTCTCCAGAATCTAAGGATTTCCATTATCTGTTTATCTACTTATTTTAATATTCTAGGATGCATTGCGTCATACCCAGGGGACTTGTCAATCTTTAGTTCCATTAGTTTCTCTTGCACATTTTCTATATTGATATAACTATTCATATTTATTTCCTCTCCCATAAAAATATTTCCAGGGAGTTGGGTAGAGGAGAAAGGACATAGATGCATGGCTTGCTCTGTTCGCATTTTCTGTGTTTTTCCTTTTGCGGTGCACTCAACAATTACTGGAAGATTGTGCACAAACTAGGCATTCATATTTGAATAACATCTGCACATCACAGGAATGTCATAATTTGCCTTCACCTTTCTCCATAACGTTAATTACAGATCATAAACTGAAAGAATTCAGTCTCTCAACTTTATTGCCACTTCTCCTATATGAAGGAACTGAAAGAGGCTGAGAGAGAGGATGTTTGAGCTGAGGAAATAGTAGAAGGTGCTGGTATTTTAATGTATAAGATCAGGAAACACTGCTGTCTGCTAAATCATGATTTTATTATTGTTTCAGTTATTTCATTTCTGAAGAAGGGTCACTCGACCTGAAACATTAACTCTGATTTCTCTTCGCAGATGTGGCCAAACCTGCTGAACTTTTCCAATAATCTGTATTTTTGTTTCTTTATTATTGTGCTTGAGATCATGATCCTGAAATATACCCTACCTCAACCAGCTGAAGGCTGAGCAGGTATGTAGGAGTTTATGATGAGGTTTCTTCCTCTGTCTTAATCATGAGGAGATTCCTAAGATAAAGAAAATTATCTACAGTTTTCAGGAACTTGTTGTTGATCTTAATTGTTGGGAATTGGCTGGAAGAGGAGTTCAGTAATTCTAGACTTGGAGCAACCAAACCAGCACTCCTTAAAGAATCTAAGAAGGTAAGAACATGTAAGAATGCAAAAAAATGAAATTAATTTTTCGTTTGCCCCAAAGAAATAGGAGAACTCCTCCTGGCTTCACAAAGAAAGCCTCCATCTCACTGTCCATCCAGAAGTGACTCTTTTCACCAGCCAAAGCCTGAGAACATGAGCACACAATCAGTTTGATGTCCTGTAGTGTGTAGTACAGCTGGAACAAAATGCCCATTTGTTGCTTGCAGCCTACCTGTGGTACTTACATTAAACCTGTGTCGGAAATTTACTTATGTCTGACATTGGAACAAATGAGAGGATAGAGCTAGTATTCTAGCCAGAATGTCCCTTTTTTAGACAGAAGTTGAAGTTTTCATCCAAAGATACAATTTGGAAACAGCAGGATTAGTGCTGGACAAGGAAAGATATTGCCTCCTGTTTCTTTGACCTCATTTACTGTTAGTCAGCTGCTCAGAAACCCTCTCTCTACTTATCAATTGCCACTTGCCTTCCCTTTGTGATAGCTGTCATTCTCCTATGTCCAACCCCTGATGTGCTATAACTTGCTGCTCAAAATTGGTTGGACAAATGCTAACAGCCTGCACAAGTGGCCTCAGAGCTAAAATAACCTGGGTCTTCAATTTTAGTCAATAAGTGTGCTTCACACACGCAGTACAATTGTCCCTCTGTTGGAAGTACACTTCAACCTTGTGACTGTTTTGCTGGTCAAGGAGGCAAAATATAACTGGCTATTTTTTGTTTATTCATGGAACGTGGCCATTGCTGGTTGGCCAACATTTATTACTCATCCCTGGTTACCCTGAAAAGCTGGTGGTGAACTACCTTCTTGAACCACTACAGTCCATGTGCTGTAGGTAGACTCACAATGCCATTAGGGAGAGAATGCCAGAACTTTGACCCAAAAGTCAATAAAAAAGTCAATATCATTATGCTATTGCAATCATTCATTACCTTGGGAACTTCTATCAGATCGCCCTTCAAACTTCTGAACTACAGTGAAAAATGCTCTCAATTCTTCAGTCTCTTTATAATGGTAGTCCCTGACTACTGGTATTATCCCAGTTAATCCATTACTTCTGTTGATCTGTTTCTCCCTGATTACATTGACTATACATTGTGCACAGTGGAGAATTAATTTTGAATTTATTAATTTTCTAGAGCAAATTACAATGAGATTATTTTCTTGCATTTTCCAAGTGTTGTTGTAATGTTTTAGAAAACAAAACAGCATATGAAATGTCTCAGCTGTTTGCAAGGTGATCTTGTTCTTGCCTCTGTGCACAAATGGAGCCTACCAAGATATTCCTAATGAGAAATTAGGTTTGCTTCTAGCGTATTACACAGATGGAAAGTCTATTTTCAGGATCCTAGTGAACTGCTTTTGATTTATCCGCCAATGTCAAGCCTTTAACCTGAATATAGAAACAAGGCAAGGGTTCACCTTGAGAGTTGGACCTCAAAGTGCTGGGATGTACGTCTGGGATCAGAAAGGCATAACTCCTCATGTTGGATTGAGGTCCTCTGAGCTGCATGTTGGGACTGTTCATTTGCTGATTATAATGATAAATAATGGCTGAGTCCTGCATTTGGTGTGTACAGAAACAAGTGATTAATTGGTTTACAGGCCTCATTAAATTAAACCGACCATATGCCATTAATTAGCCGTGGCTTCATGATTTCCGCACCTACACTCCCTGAGTGAGAAATCCAGATTGCAGCTCCTCAGATACTGAAGCAGTCCGTGCTCATATACAGCAAGATTTGGACAATATCCAAGCTTTGGCTAAAAAGTGGCAAGTAACATTTCTGCCACACAAGTGATGCACAATTCTATCTCGAGTGACAGAGAAGCTAAACACTGTCTCCTGACATTCAATTGTATTAACACCACTGGATTCACTGACTGACATCCTAGGGCTTATCGTTGATCAGAAAATGAACTGGGCTCACTATATAAACATAATGGCTCTACAGGACGACACAGGCTAGGAATCTTACAGTGAGTCCTGACTCCACAAAGTCCACCATATACAAGGCACAAGTCAGGAGAGTGATGGAACATTCTCCAATTGACTAGATGAATACAGCTTCAGCAACAATGCAGAGTTGCCGAGTCGAGGCTGATAGCCAAGTTCAGTACCCATGAGGATGGCCTCAACTGGGATCTTGTGTTCATGTCACACTGCAGGTGACCCCAACACACTACACATTCTCTCGCACACACTCATATACATGGACACGCACACCCATTCTCTCACACATAAACACACTCACGCACTCACATGCTCACACAGACCCTCTCTCATACACACACACTCTCACTCACACTTTCTCACAGGCAGACACTCCCTCACACTCACGCACACCCTCTCTGAAACAGACACGCACTCACGCACACACTCACACGCATGCTCTTAAGCACATATACTCCCTCACATTCACACACATTCCCTCTTAAGCACACACACACACACACACACACGTGTCAATGGGGTGAAATTGCATTAGCAGATTTGAATTTGCAGGTACATTCTAGTTTGTTCATAAACCATACAATCTGTAAATAGTCAATCCATGTGCCATTTTATAACTTCCTACTTTGGAAATAAAGCCAGTCTGGCTCCAAGATGAAAAACAAACAGATTTGAATCATGGCCTCACACCTGAAATACATTGTCTGACCGAAGGCATCACCCTTATTCTTATAAAACCTGGTTACCTTGGGGCAAGGATTTACATATTAATCAATTTAAACTTGCACCTCCATTCTAACTGACTAAAGATTTGATTGTCATCTAGGTTCATTCAATACATTCGTGTATGTTGTCTGACCCTTTGATTTTTATTCTATAAATTCTGTGCCCGATGTGTTCTCTCTCATGAGAAAGGAGGAAGGAGTGGGGCTCCGAAAACTTGTGGTTTCAAATAAACCTGTTGGACTATAATCCGGTGTTGTGTGAATTTTGACTTTGTACACCCCAGTCCAACACCGGCACCTCCACTTTTTAACTGAGTATGGCATCAAGGTGCTTGAAATAGTATGCATATAGTCATTGGAAATGGGGCAACATTCTCTGCTGGTTGGAGTCAAACCTAAGAACAGGGAAGATGGTCATTACAGTCCAAATACTTCATCAATGACCTTCCCTCCATCATAATGTCAGAAGTGGGATATTTGCTGATAATTGTATAATGTTCAGCACACTTCACGATTTCTCAGATACTGAGACAATATATACCAACATGCACCATGCCCTGGACAATATTCAGCACATATTTCAGATGATGGCTGTAAATGTAAGATAAAGGGCCTAAGATGCTACATGTACACTGTGTGATTGCCCTATCTCTCATCTCTCTCTTTATGGGCTGCTTTTGCTGTTGAGGTAGTTTCTTGGCTGTCTAATGACAGACATACAGAAACAGGCAGTCATTGTGAAGGTAGGAAGGGATGGGGTGGGAAAAGGAGTAGTTTACTGACATGGCTGGAGAACTGGCTGGCAGACAGGAAACAAAGAGTAGGAATAAACTTTTTTTCCTGAGTCAGGCAATGGCTAGTGGGTATTGCAGGGATCAGCCTTCAGACCCCAGCTATTCCCAATATATATTAAAAATTTAGAGCTAAGTGTAACCTCGCCAAGTTTATAGACAACATAAAGCTCAATGGCAAGGAGAATGTAGAAATGCTCCATTATGATTTGGGCAAGTTCAGTGAGTTGGCAAATGCGTAGAGAAAAGAGGAGGTGCAACAAAACCTGGATGTCCTTGTATACTAGTGGCTGAAAGCAAGCATGCAGGTGCAGTAGGCAGTGAAGAAGGCAAATGGTATGTTGGCATTCAAAGTAAGAAAGGTTTAGTACAGGAATGGGGATGACTTACTGTGATTATACAGGGACGTGGCGAGATTACATCTGGAGTATTGTCCACATTATTGGTCTCCTTACTGGAGGAAGCAATGGAGAGAGTGCAACAAATATTTACCTGACAGATTCTTGGGATAACAAGACTGACATCTGGAAGGATACTGAAGTAATTAGGACTATATTCACTGATGTTTAGAAGAATGAGGGGGGATCTTGTATAAGCTTATAAAATTCTAACAGGAGTAGACAAGGTCAATGCAGGAAGAATGATCTCAATGGTGGGTAAGTTGAGAACCACACATCATAGTTTAAGCATAAAAGGTAGGCCATTTAGGACTAAGATGAGAAGACCTTTGTTCACTCAGAGTGCTGAGCTTGTAGAATACTCTGCCACAGAAAGCAATGAGGCCAAAACATTGAATGTTTTCAAATAGGAGTTATAGTCAAAAGAGGTAAAAGGATCAAGGAGTATGGGAGAGAGCAGATGTATGATACAGAGATGAGTGACCAGCCATGACAAGACTGGAAGGGCTGAATGGCCTGTTGATATTTTCTGTGTTTTGATATTTATTTGCTTATTGTGCTAAGTAGTGGGAGGTTGGTGAAGTGTGCATTGATAAGGGGCAGAAGGCAGGATCATGCTGTTATTCTGAGTGCTGTCAATGATGACAGGTTCAATGATTTTTTTTAACAGCTGGTCGGTAATAAACTGCACCATTTTATTTGGGCTCAAGGCATGAAGACATACCCAGCCACCGTCATACCTATAGTGTGCCACCTTATCCTACAGAAAAGTCAGTGACTGTGTTGCACTGTATGTGTGACTGAGGTGCCAGCCACCATTGAAGATGATGTGCCAGTAATGTCATAGGACCAAGAAACCAGAATCCCAGGGTAAGACCCTACGACATGGCTTCAAATCTCATTATGGCAGATGGTGAAATTTGAATTCAATGTAAATTTGAATTTTTTTAAAAAGGTGATTATGTTAGCAATATCATGCCATAAAATGCATTTGGTTCATGAACGTCCTTTAGTGTAGGAAATCAGCCATCCTTTCTTGGTCTTGTCTACAAATAGCTTCAGACCCACAACAAAGTTGTTGACTCTTAATTGACATCTGGGCACTTAGGGGTGGGCAATGAATGCTGGCCTAGCCAGAAATGTGCACACGCATGACCAGAACAAAAAATTAAAGAGAAACATTATAGCTCTTTGGAAACAATAAGAAGCAATTGCTAAGTTTATAGCATTGGTTTGTATGAATGAAGGGCAGATAGAATAACTGGATGCTTCATTATAAACTTGAGTGCAAGGGAGAGCTTCTGGGTGAGTGATTAGATTAGATTAGATTATTTAGATTAGATTACTTACAGTGTGGAAACAGGCCCTTCGGCCCAACAAGTCCACACCGACCCGCCGAAGCGTAACCCACCCAGACCCATTCTCCTACATTTACCCCTTCACCTAACACTACGGGCAATTTAGCATGGTCAATTCACCTAACCTACACATTTTTGGATTGTGGGAGGAAACCGGAGCACCCGGAGGAAACCCACACAGACACAGGGAGAATGTGCAAACTCCACACAGAGAGTCGCCTGAGGCAGGAATGGTACACTCATCAGTGCGAGAGTTTGTCTGCAGTGGATAGGAGATGCCACATGAAGAACTGTTTATTGACCTGAATCATGTACATGAAGTCATTAGTCATCTTGTAAATCTGCGACAAGTTCTTTAGGTACAATTGCCTGGAGATGATTCCCTGGTGATCTGTTCCCATTCCCTTTGAAGTGTGGACTTTTAGGGCTCCTTATTTCTCTTCTCTGCACCCCCTCAGCATTTTTAAGAAGAATAATGTCTCTCTCTTTCTGTCCCCTTCCAACAGTAAGATCGCTGGCATCAGATCCATGAATCTGGAACCTTCTCTCTCTCTGCACTGGTATTCCATTTTCCTTTGTTAAAATTGCAGAAATAGTAATTAGTGGAGTTTCTCTTTAAGAGGAACATACTTTTTAAAAGGGCAGTACCCTAGAACATTAAATAAGATGAACGGATACCGCTGCTGGCCTCTTGCAAGTGCTAAGATACCCAGCAGTACAGGACAATTCCCAAGTACAATCATGGGAACATGGTGACTGAAATAATTCCACGGTGGCCAGTATCCCATCACCAACTCACCCTTTATTTACACATGGAGAGTCCTTGACATTGATCCAGCTCCCTCAGAGCCAGCTCTCTGAGTGAACAGATTGTCTGACACTCCTAATCTTATCTGTCAAACAGGGTTACCTGACAGGACCAGATTATCAGCCCCAGTCAGGGAACTCATATTCTATGAGGCCTTCCTGGCTGACCTCATTACAATCACTACAGTGGCAGCACCAAACTTCTGTGTTGTTGACCTCTACTTGAACCTTCATGGGCAAGCCATGAATCCTGACCCCACGCTGAAAAATCAGCACACAGCAATGTGCTGCCATCTCTATTGAATCACAGAATGACCTTTTACAAATCTTTTGATAATTTTAATCTCATTTTATTTCCTTTGCTCAAGCAGGCTTCACATTTCCGAGAAAATGCCAGTCAGTGGCTCCGAAGAGTACATGGTCCAGATTATTTGTTGCATCAGGATTGAAGAAGTTAATGATCCCAGTGTCAAAAGCCTAGTTCATGGTCAGTGGTTTATTCAACTTACTTTGTTTATGAAGGGCGAAAAGGACCAAAGAAATGCAGCTCCAACCATGGTAAAACATCACAACCGGAAATGTTAATTTTGCTCTTCTCTCCATGGATGCTGTCAGACTTGTTAAGTATTCCCAGAGTTTACTGTTTTAATATCAGATTTCCAGCACCTTCAGCATTTTGTTCTGTCTTAGTTACAAAGCTGTGAGTTGAACATCAGTTGTGGCAATGTTTCTGAATTCTGTCTTTAGAGATCAGGTGGTTGAGCACTTGGTTTAATAACAGCTGTTTGAAGAGGGTTAGCATGGCTATATGTCTGGTAAGCATGGTTGAATCAGTTTGGAAAGTTAATAATATTATTCCAAGAGAAGAGGAAAATTGACTCCAACACAATTGTTCACAGGAACAGGTGTGTATATGAATTGGAAATATAGTTTGCTACCTGCACATAATGTGACAAGCTTTTACCTGGAAGCTATACTATGGGGAAAATTTAACATTCATTTAAAATGTGGAATCTGTAATTCATTTTAGTCTTGCTTAACCATTACTTTTTATGAGCTTGTGTCAATTGTCGTGGTAACAATTGTAATTTTCTTGCATAATTTAAAATATTGATCCATGTGACTTGGTGACCCTTGATCTGGAAGCAGTACAAACAGGAAACAATTTAAGACAGAGGACATGTAGCGAAATGTCAAACAAAGGAGCAATTCAGACAAAGGAGAAATGTAGCAGATGAAGAACAGAGAAAGTTCATTTCTAGCAGCTGTGATATTGTTAAACAGGACAGAAAGGCAACAATGGGAGTAGAGCAAGGGCAATTATTTGGACATTTTTAGTGTTGATGTTTCATTTTTGTCAGTGCCAAACCAAACTGCTGAACAGGGTTTACTGAAGGGGTTATATAAATGAGTATCTGGACAATATATACTATTAAGAGTGCTACAAACTGTGAAGGATTTGCAGGCATAATGATTTGGGTGATAACTGCCTCTGTGGACTTCAGATGGAATTTAGCTGTCAATGAATAGACTTATGCCTCAAGACAATTGAGAAGGGAAATGTGAGTTCATACTTTAAAGCAGAGGGGATGGAAGTTAGGGCAGGTGCATGTTCCTCTTGCAGGATTTGGGAGGTAAGGGTCACCACTGGTGTCTCTGCTGCGTTCGCCTGTGAGAGGTGCACCCAACTTCAGCTCCTCACAGACCGCATCAGGGAACTGGAGCTAGAGATGGATGAACTTTGGATCATTCAGGAGGCTGAGTGGGTGATAAAGGGGAGCTATAGGGAGGTAGTCACATCTAAGTTACAGGATAAATGTAGTTTGGTGAACGTCAGGCGTGGGAAATGCGCAGACAGTGCCGGGATCCTCTGTGGCTGTTCCCCTCAATAATAAGTATACTGTCTTGGATACTGTTGGGGGGGAATGACCTACTAGGAGAAAGCCACAGCAGCCAGGTCTCTGGCACTGAGCCTGTTGTCTGTTCCTCTCACGATTGAATTTCCTATCACGATTGCTCTTCTATTCACCCCCATTTCCCTTCTGAGCCACAGAGCCAGCGAATAGTGTGTTGCCTCCCAGGTGACAGGGTCAGGGATGTCTCAGATCGAGTCTACAGGATTCTTAAGGGGGAGGGAGAGCAGCCAGAAGTCATGGTGCACATTGGTACCAATGACATAGGCAAGGAAAGAGAGGAAGCCCTGAAAAAGAATATAGGACGTTAGTTTGGAAACTAGAAGGCAGGAAGGACAGACAGGTAATCTCAGGATTGTTACCGGTTCCATAAGCTCGTGAGGCTAGGAATAGAGAGCAAGTGCAGATGAACATGTGGCTGCAGGGCTGGTTTAGGAGAGTGGGCTTCAGATCATTGAGAAGATGGGACCTGCACAAGAAGGATGGATTACACCTGAACTTGAGGGGAGGTTTGGTAGAGCTCTTCAGGAGGGTTTAAACTAGATTGGTAGAGGGATGGGAACATGAGCTAGGGATCATATGATCGAGTAGGTAATGAACTGTCAGATACAGCGTGCAGGGTATCTGTGAGGAGGGATAGGCACTTGGTGAGGCAAAGGTGCAGTCAGTGTGATGGGTTGAACTGTGTCTATTTTACTATAAGAAGCATCAAGAATAACGGTGCCAAACTCAGAGCATGGATCAGTTCTTAGAGCTAATGTGTTGTGGCCATTAGGGTGACATGGATATCGCAGGGGCAGGAATGGCTGTTGGATGTTCCAGGGTTTAGATGTTTCAAAAGGAATTGGGGCGGAGGGGGTGGAGGTAAAAGAGGTGGGGAAGTGTGCAGAAAGGGAAGTCATCAAGCAGGGTTTATCTACAGAGTCAGTGTAAGTGGAAGTCAGAAACAGGAAAGGAGCAGTCACTTTATTGAGAGTTTTCTACAGGCCCCCCAACAGCAACAGAGACACGGAAGAGCAGATTGGGAGACAGCTTTTGGAAAGGTGCAGAGGTAACAGGGTTGTTGTCATGGGTGACTTTAACTTCCTTAATATGGATTGGAACCTATTTAGTTCAAATAGTTTGTTTGGAGCAGTTTTTGTCAGATGTGTCCAGGAAGGGTTCCTGATGCAATATGTAGATAGGCCGACTAGAGAAGACGCCATGTTGGATTTGGTGCTTGGCAAGTGATCACAACTTCCTGACCTTTACTATCCTCATGGAGAGAGATAGGAGCAGACGGTTTGGGAAAGTACTTAATTGGGGAAGGGGGAATTACAATGTTATTAGACAGGAAGTGGGGTGCCTAAATTGGGAACAGATGTTCTCAGGAAAATGCATGACAGAAATGTGGAGGTTGTTTAGGAAGCACTTGCTCATAGTGTTTGCTCACAGGTTTGTTCCACTGAGGCAAGGAAGGGATAGTAGGCTGAAGGAACCTTGGGTGACAAGGGATTTGGAACATTTAGTCAAGAGGAAGCTTACATAATGTTGAAGAAGCAAGGATCAGACAGGGCTTTAGAGGGTTACAAGGCAGCCAGGAAGGAACTGAAGAATGGACTTAGGAGAGCCAGAGGGGGCATGAAAAAGCTTCAGCAAGTAGGATTAAGGAAAACCCTAAAGCGTTCTACACTTACGTGAGGAACAAGAGGATGGCCAGAGTGAGGATATGGCTGATCAGTAATAGTGGAGGGAACTTGTGCCTAGAGTCGGAGGAAGTAGGGAAGATCCTTAATGAATATTTTGCTTCAGTATTCACTACTGAGAGGGACCTTGATGTTTCTAAGGACAGCGTGAAACAGAGTGATATGCTAGAACAGGTTGATGTTAGGAAAGAAAATGTGCTGAAATGTTTGAAAAACATAAGGATAGATAAATCCCCTGACCAGATGGGATATACCCGAGGTTACTACAGGAAGCAAGGGAAGAATACGCTGTGCCTTTGATGATGATCTTTGTGTCCTCACTGTCCACTGGAGTAGTGCCAGATGATTGGAGGGTGGCAAATGTTATTCTTTTGGTAAAGAAAGGGAATAATGATAATCCTGGGAATTACAGACCAGACAGTCTTATGTCAGCGTGGGCAAAGTATTAAAGAGGATTCTGAGAGACAGGATATATAATTAGTTGTAAAACCATAGTTTGATTAGAGATAGTCAGCATGCCTATGTGAGGGTTAGGTCATGCCTCACAAACCTTATTGAATTCTTTGAGGATGTGACAAAACATGTTGATGAAGGTAGAGCAGTGGATGTGGTGTACATGGGTTTTAGCAAGGCATTTGATAAGGTTCCCATGGTCGGAAAGTAAGCAGGGATGGGATACAGGGAAATCTAGCTGTTTGGGTTCAGAATTGGCTGGCATATAGAAGACAAAGGCTGGTAGTAGATGGAAAGTATCAGCCTAGAATTCGGTGACCACTGGTGTTCCACAGAGATCAGTTCTGGGACTTCTCTCTATGTGATTTTTATAAATGACTTGGATGAGGAAGTGGAAGGGTGGGTTAGTAAGTTTTCCAATGACACAAAGGTTGTGAAGTTGTGGATTGTGTGGAGGGTTGTTATAGGTTGCAACAGGGCATTGACTGGATGCAGAACTGGGCTGGTAAATAGCAGATGGATTTCAACCTGGAAAAGTGTGAAGTGATTCACTTTGGAAGGTTGAATTTGAATGCAGAACACAGGGCTAAAGGCAGGTTTCTTGGCAGTGTTGATGTATAGAGGGATCTTGGGGTCCATGTCCATAGATCCCTCAAAGTTGCCACCCAAATTGATAGGGTTATTAAGAAGGTATATGGCACGTTCGCTTTCATTAGCAGGAGGATTGAGTTTAAGAGCTGCAAGGTTATGCTGCAGCTCTATAGAGCCCTGGTTAGAACACACTTGGAATATTGTGTTCAGTTCTGGTCATCTCATAATCGGAAAGATGTGTAAGCTCTAGAGAGGGTACAGTGAAGATTTACCAGGATGCTGCCAGGAGTGGAAGGCATGTCTTATGAAGAAATGTTGAAGGAGCTAGGGCTTTTCTTATTGGAGCAAAGATGGTTGAGAGATGACTTGATAGAGGAATATAAGATGTTGAGAGGTATAGATAGAATGGATAACCAGAGACATTTCCCACAGTAGAAATGGCTATCACAAGGGGGCATAATTTTAAGGTGTTTGGAAGAAGATTTAGGGGAGATGTCAGAGATAGGTTCTTCACACAGGGAGCGGTGGGTGTGTAGAATGATAGTTGAGTCAGATACATTAGGGACATTTAAGCTGCTGTTGGTTAGGCACATGGAAGATAGTACAATGAAGGGTATGTAGGTTAGCCTGATCTTAGAGTAGGAGAAAAGTCCTGCATGACATCAAGGGCTGAATGGCCTGTACTGTGCTGTACCGTTCTATGTTCTATCGGTACCAGAGACTGAGTTAAAGAATTTTGGACCTCCATTTGCTGTCAGATGTCTGTCATGTGAATTGGAGGTACTTGTCATTGTCTAAGATATCTGTTTGCATAGGTAGAGTGAAATTTATGTTCTATTTGAAGTATTTTTTACTTCTTTGTAGATGTTTATTTGCATTGATTTTCATTCATGTTAAACACTCCAAAAATAGAACTTTGTTAATAATTCTATTGGTGAAAGAACGAAGGACATTAATAAAAAGTATTTTGTATTTTTAGGATACCTGTAGAATTTTTCTGGCGTATGGAGTTATTTTTGCTTTGTTAAATATAAACAATTCTATGTAGTCAGAGACCCATACAAGGTAAGAGATAAAGGTCACAATGATTGTGCTTCGAGTATTGAGGTCAGTGTATTCCTGAACTGATGTTAACTACTCTTCTGGTGTCCATGTACCCTCTTATTGATACAAATGTTTATAAAAGGGCAGGAAATTACTCTCAGCATGAAGTAAACTAAAAAGCTGACCTCAAGCTGGGTGATGGACAGGGATGGATGTGACATCTTGGATGCCTGCGCTGTATACCTTGGTTAAAAAGGATCAAGCAAATGATTGACATACCAGTCTCTAGAAATAGAGTTTATTAATGACTGCTCAGAGACAAGCAGCATTTCTTGCCAGGGGGCCACCTTCTTCAGGTGGAAAATGGAAAAAAAAGATGAAAGAAGGAGAAAGATATTTTTAAACCTCTCTGCAATACAGCAATAGAGCACAATTTTGCTGTCGCAAGTTACTGAGATCAACACACTCTTTGCTAACAGTCTAGATATACTCTGGGGTCAGTGAACTATTTTTAACTATCATAGGATGTATACTTTTCCCATTGAGCTAATGCATCATATTTAAACTTTTGCTCCTTAGCAAACTACTTTGAAATTATGTATAAACACTGAACAGCCTATTTTAACTATTTGTGGCTACTAAAACTTTACGTTTAGGAGTTTTTGGTGAATTTGGCAATTTTGACTTTCTCTCAATGCAATTATAACCACAGTCTTTACTCTATCCAGTAGATTATTGATCCAGCAATTAATTTGTTAGCTATCTAAGCAGTTTACTCCTAAAGTAGTCACACTAATTAGGAACAGTGTCAGAAAATGCTCTCAATGATAACTGAACATTCATCAATATAGCGAATATGTTTATTTGCCATGATACACTTTATAATCTCATTTTTAAAATTAAATAACGTTTGACTTGATTTTGTAGCCAAAATGAAAATTAGTATGATGGCATTTGTTGTTGATAATGTGTACATCATCTAATATCTTGTGGTATGTGAGAAATATCTCAAATTGTGGATCACCTCAAACTGCTGGATAACTTGCACTACTCTGCCATAGGCTTTATATGGGTAATAAATATGATCGACACTGGTCCTAAAACGCTCCCGCACCAATAGTTCAGTCATTGTTCTGCCTTACTTCCCAAGGAAAGGTCATGTTTTGGGGTGGCATGATGTCTCAGTGGTTAGCATTTGCCTCATAGTGCTAGGGACCCAGGTTCAATTCCCACCTCAGGCGACTGTCGGTGTGGAGTTTGCACATTCTCCCTGTGTCTGCATGGGTTTCCTCCGGGTGCTCTGGTTTCCTCTCGCAATCTAAAAGATGTGCAGGGTAGGTGAATTGGTCATGCTAAATTGCCCATAGTGTTAGGTACATTAGTCAGGGGTAAATATAGGGGAATAGGTCTGGGTGGGTTGCTCTTCGGAGGGTTGGTGTGGACTTGTTGGGCTGAAGGGCCTGTTTTCATACTGTAATAGGTTTATTTACTTATCGATAAAACAACTTTTTAGAACAGGTTTAACAAATACTTCACCATCCAAACCCTTAAAACTCTGGCAGTCCCAGTCTATGTTTTGAAAGTTAAAATCCCCTGCTATTACAGCTGTACTATTCTTACATATATCTGAGATGTCTCAACATATTTGTTCCTCAGTTTCCCACTGATTGTTGTGGGGGCTATAGTTTAATCCCAGCATGGTGGTCATCCTCTCCTTATGAGTTCCACCATATAGCTCCACTAGATGATCCCTCAAGAATATCTTCTCTAAATGCAGCAGTAATATTTTCCCTATTCAAAAACACCACTCACCTTCCAATATTTTTAGGTGCTGGTTTGACATTTGCTGCTGAAGTGGAGGGAACCTGCTCTGTAGTTGACCCTTTGATATAGAAGTCTTAAGTAGTTGTTCCCTGGTGTCTTTCAAACAAGCATGCTGAAAGACCCCTCTGCAGATGTACACTCATCTTCCTTGGCTTCTACTGCTAAAGGCTTTGTGATAAAAGGATACTAGGAGGGACGTACATGTTGGAAAGTCCTGAGAAGAGGTTTCTGGTGATCCTGTGTTGCTCTTAACCCTGTGGGTGCCTGCTAGCATTACCTTTGAGAGAAAGGGTCACCTAATGTAAAGCTGTTTTGCCATTGATGCGGAGCACTGGTGGCCAAAGAATGGTGTGCATATCCTGCAGATATCTGGGTGGACCTGGGTGACCAACACGGCCACCACTGTTACCATGGAGACAGTCAAATGACAGCAACACCACAGTACTGAGAACCTTCAAGGACCCCCCCTACCTATCATTCCAACCTCTCTGACACACATACCTAATGTTCTTGTGCATGTTTCTGCTGGCTGACTAAGTAATTTGTGGACAAGAAAGGGAACACATCTTCTGCCTGGGGCTGAGAAAGTGTCAGGTCTCCAGCAGACCTCTGAGTGCCAGGGACCTCAGCTATTTCTTCCTGAAGTGGAGCAGTAGAGACCTGACAGTGATACACTCACCAAACTATATCCCCAAATCTAATCCAGCCAGAGTACCCACTGACTCTGATTTGATGAAAGGTGCTTGCTGGAGCATCCTCTGAGGATTCACAAACTCAGAGACGACCCTTAATTCCTTAGATCCATAAGCCTTACATCAAGAATCTATCTATCTCAGTCTTAAATAGCGACAACAGCTTTCTGTGGCAAGAAGTTCCAAAAACTCACAACCTTCTGAGAGAAGAAGTGCCCTCCCATCTCAGATATCACTGACCCACGCTGTTGTTTCTGTTCAGGCTGGACACAGCTGACATTAAATGCCAGAGGTTAAAACTAATTACATGCTTCCCATATTGATGAACCTGGTTCTCATCCACTCTAATCGTCTTATTGAGGTATAACCATTGCCTGCTCCCTATTTCCATTCGGTCTCAGACATTCCCGCCAAATCTTGGTAAATGGTAAGATCAGGTGGGCTGGTCTCTTGTTGCAATCTTCTGGGAACAGCGCTGACCTTTTCTCCATCAGCCTATCCAGCAGCATCTTGACATCTTTCTCCAGGAATTGAGGAGCTAGCTAATTTTTCTTCTTTGTTGTCTGATCAGAGTTTGGAAACAAGCTGCACAATGCGACAGGTTGGTCCTGGTGTGCAGCCTTGGGAAAGTTGTCCAGCTGGGCTTTTAATATGTTGTCCGAGGTTTGGGAGCAGAAAGGCCCCAGCTATGATGAACACTTCCATTGTGTTTTCCATGTGATTCACCAAGTGACAACCCACCATCTTACTGGCATAAATAATGCGAATGCATAAGGTAACTCTGGTCCATGGCAGAAATAGGAGCATCAGCATTAGGAGGAGCAGTAGACAATTCAACCCTTTCAGCCTTCTTAGCCATTGAACATGATCGTGGCTGATCTTACCCTGGTCTCAACTCCACATTCCTGTCTGTCCCCCATCGCCCTCTTTCCCGCGTTTTATCAGATGAATCTATCTCTTTCTTGTGGCTATGAAAATTTTTTTGGGACTGTGAAATGAAACTCTCTTACCACAATTCTTTAACGTCAAGTGGAAAAGTCTGGCCATGGTCATTACAAGCTCTTGGAATGGGTAACTTATATCAATATCCAGGGAAAGAGTGGGGCTTATAAGATACTAAAGGAACAATTTATGCTTGGAGTCAGAGGATGTGGGTGAAGTTTTAAAATAATATTTCTCATATGTATTCACAAAGGAGAAACATATTGTCACTGAAGATTTCAGCTGGGATAGTGGGCTTCCAGAGCATGTTAATATTAATAAGGTGGAGGTATTAGATTTTTGAACTGGCATAAAATTGAATAAATCCCCAGGACCTGATAAGATGTATCCAAGAATGGTATGGGAGGCAAGGGAGGAGATTGCTGGGACTTGGCTTGTCACAGGTGAAGTGCAAGATGACTGGAGGATAATAATGTAGTTCCTTTGGAAGGAAGGGCAACAGGGATAGGCCAACTACCTACAGACCAGTTAGTCTGACATTAAATGGTGGGAAGATTATTGGAAAAAGTTCAGAAGGACAGGATTAATCAACATTCAGAAAAGCAGAGATTGATCGGGGATAGTCAGCATGGATTTGTTTGAGGGACATCCTGTCTGACTAATTCAATTGAAATTTTTGAAATGGTGACTAAGTACATTGATGAGAGTAGTGCAAATGATGTGATTTACATGGACTTCAGTAAGACCTTTGACATGGTCCTATGTGGAAGTCTCATCCAAAAGGTAAGAGCCCATGGGATCCAAACCAAGTTGGCAAACTAGATTCAAAATTGGCTTGCAAACAGGAGACAAAGAGTGGTGGTTGAGGGTTGTTTCTGTGATTAGAAACCTATGCCCACTTGCGTATCACAGGGATTGATGCTGGGAGCCTTACTGTTTGCTATGTACATTAATGACTTGGTTGTGAATATAGATGGTAAAATTAGTATGTTTGCAGATGACATGAAAACTGGTATTGTTGTTGATAGTGATGAGGATGGTCTCAGGTACAATTTGATATTAATCAACTGGTAAATTGGTCAGAGTAATGGCAGATGCAATTTAATCCTGATAAGTGTGATGCATTTTGGGAGGTCTAATAAGGGAAGGATTTGCACAATGAATGGGAGATCCCTATGGAGTACTGAGGAACAATGAGGCCTTGATGTACAAGTCCATGGATCCCTGAAGGTGTCAGCACAGATAGCTGTGATGGTGAAGAAGGCATATGGGATTCATTGGCTAGTACATAGATTATAGGAGCAGAGAAGGCTCACCACACAATCAGATGAATGTGATTGCACTGAAGAGCTGCAGAGGAGATTCACTAAGATGGTGTCTGGGGTGGAAAGTTTCAGTTATGAGGAGATACTGGATAAGCTGGGTTTGTTTTCACTGGAGAAGAGAAGGCTGAATATCTGATTGAGGTATCCAAAATTATTAGAGGTATAGATAGAGTAGATTATAAGAATCTCTTCCCAATGCAGACATTTATAAGACAAGAGGACATACGTTTAAGATGAGAGTAAGTGGGTTAGAGGAAATCTGAGAAAACCCTTTTTTCACACAGAGAATGGTCGAAATATGGAACTTGCTGACTGAGAGGATGATGGAAGCAGTACTCTCGCAATGTTTAAGAAGCTTCTCGACAAGCACTTAAAATGCCAGAGCATGTAAGCCATGGACCAAGTGAGGCAAATGGGATTAATCTCATTTGGCGTTTTTTGGTTGGCATAAACATAGTGGACCGAAGGTCCTGTTTCTATGCTATATGACTCTACAGGTCAAATTCAATTAGTTTTCTTTACATTGACAAGTGGAATATTGTCAAATCTTTCTCCGAACACGTTTTATTTTAAGCTTCCATGAAAAATAATGATAATGGCATGGATTACAAATTTTCCCAGAGATGTTCATGGACAACATGTTGTGTGTTAGCTAAGATCTAATCATATTGTTTTGAAACATTTACTGAGCAAAATTGCAAAATGTTCAATTCATGTGCAGTAGTGAGGATTTCTGATAATTGGTCATCAAAATGATAGGTTTTACTGGGATTTACAGGATAAAGGACAAAGCACCAAAGTCAAACTATATGAAGAAGCTTGTATTTCTTCCATCACAGAAAGGTGACAGAAGACAAGTTTCTTGCTCATGGAGTACTGATGTCATTTGTTTAACACAGGAATATGTTGACAAGACTCACAATGACCACTGTTCTGGTCTTCTGTATTTTTTTCCAGATTAATCGACAATTAATATATTCTTTACTTAAACGAACTGAATCAATGCCAAACAATTCGACACCACAAATAATATGTTCTGGACTGACTCTCACATATCTCCTGGCTGGGATTTGCTTAAAAAAATTGTTTCCTTCAGTACCCATGCTGATTTTTTACAATAGTGAGTACTTCCATTTTTGGACTGCTTCATACAATTTTGTCTTTGGTTTTTACTTAGGATAAAATTATTTACTGGAAAATTCACAAATGTTTTTGTTTAGATGTATTGTTTACATTTCAAGGAGTCGATATTAGTTTAATTGCAGTACTGAAGGATATTAGTGATATTGATTAATTACATGAATAACAATTAGGGAGAATGTAATATCCTAAGGATCTTCAATAAATAATAGTAGTATTTCTCTCCAGGAAACCATAGACTAAAAAAAAACCATTTTTTTTGTTGTTTGGCAAGGACATTATACAAATAGAGATTTCAGCCTTCAGGCCCCTAAACTAAATGTTCTCATTTTCATTCAAATATGGAACCGTTACCCAATGTATTCATTATGCAAATCCATCTTACTTTTTTTTACATGTGTGAATCATTTCAATCAGGCATAGTCCAAACTCATTTTTTTCAAATGCTACCCACATAGTAAATGTAAGGAACACATATATTTGTCTTATAACAGAACTTTTTTCATAAATTTAAAATAATACAGGCCATGACAGAACTAAGAACCCTGTTGTGTATTAACCAGCTAAATATATCATGAGGACATATTATAAGGACTATCAATGAAGAGTGAACTGATTGATTTTCATCTCTGGAAGGCTGTGAATGAGTGGCATCCTGCTATCCTGACACTAGGGTGCCTAATTTAGATCAGACAACTCTAGACCATAAATTCGCACATTCAGCAAATCGAGCTGAAAGTTGCACAAGCATTTTTTAAAGGGCTATTCCCCAAAACTGCAGATAAGATACTTTTTGAAAGCTCCAGTGACTGCAAGATTTCTGGAAGTAGTCCAGAGTGATTTTGAATGTGTTGAGGTGAGGTACTGGAAATAGCAAATAGTATAGTTGAATCCTCACAGGGAGCAGAGACAGGAGAGGAGAACACCAATAGGCCTAAGGCCACAGTAGCAGTCCCTTTAGGTCTATAGCATAACATGATAATTGAGTTGAGACTGGAGAGAAGGTAATCTTTGAGTCACCGCTTCTGCCAACTTGGTGCTGGACCTTTTTTGACAGTAATGGGATGCTGTCAGGCAAGCCACCTAATGAATTCAGCATCTTGAAGGGCTGGTCCACCAACACATTAGCATATTTGTTGATACTACTTGGTCAAGGTCCTGACTTGAGTCCTATGCAGCAGCCTTCCCCTTCAATGAGCTGGTGAATGAACACTCCTTTACCTCTGATCTGGCTACAGCCTGTTCATGCCCTGATGGTACATTTGTATATAATTCTATTCTTAATTCCAATGTACATGCAGTGTTAATGTCTGAGCTAGTGATTGTGAGCATCAATCAAGGGAACAGGACCTTGATTGTTGTCTATTGCTCATCCTTTTCCTTTTGGTTTCTGAGGTCAAGGTCTGTAAGCAACAAATCAGACAGGAAGGCTTGGTTTGGTGGAAGGGATGCTGGGAGGTAAGAGAGATCCATGACTAAATTGCAGCCATTTCTCACTATACTAGTTAGTACGATGAAGGTTATGGGAAGCTGAGAACAATCATCAGGAAGGTACTTGCTCTCAACATCAATATTGTCAGTATTGTCAGGGCAGGTTAGAAGCTTAGAATTCTGCAGCAAGTAACTCACTGCCTGACTCCCCAAAATCTGTCCACCATCCAGAAGCCACATGCCAGGAATACAATGGACTATCCACCACTTGTCTGACTGGGTGCAGCTCCAACAATTCTCAAAAAGCTTCAGCATTGTTCAGGACAAAGCAGCTTACTTGACAGATACCCCATCACTACCTTAGGCATTAACTCCTTCCATGAGTGATGCACGGTGACAGCATTGTAAATTAGATTGAGTTGTTGTCACATGTATTACAAATACAGTGAGTGGTGTTGTTTAGTATCGCCACTGTCCAGCGCCATCTTGAAACACAGAAAATAAAGCAAGTCCCAGAATATAAAGCCAAAAAATAAAGCAAAGCAGTTCATCTTCATATTTCCTTCTTGTTACCACTCACAACAATCATTGTCCCCACCTCCCCCACTATGCACTCCACCAACCCCCACCCACCCCATGTACCATCAACAAGATTCTTTTCAGTACTCATTAAGCCTCCTTCATCAGCACCTACCAAACCCATGAGTTCGACCGTCTGGAAAACCCGGGCAGCAAACACAAAAAATGATACCACCTGCAAGTTCTCCTTCAAGTGACAATCCAATCTGAATTGAAATGACATTGCTGTTTCTTCACATTTGTTGGGTCAAAATCCTGGAGCTCCCTGAATTTATGAACCAGGTGCAGAAATTGATCATACATTCGCTTAAGCCTACTCTGCTAGTCAATAAGATCATTTTTGTATTTCAAAATCTACTTCTTACCTAGCCCCAACAATCTTTGAATCTTGTCCAGCAGGGTCACTGATCTGCCTCTGCTTACAAATATTAAATGATCTTACTTCTATCGCCCTCTGTAGCAAAAATTTCCAAGAACACAATTCTCTGAGTGAAAGAAATCTCTGTATCTTTGTCCTAAAAGGATTACCTCTAATTTTAAACAGTGCTCCTTATTTCTGGACTCATCCCTAAGAGGAAACATCCCTTTGTCAAGTCCATTCAGGATCATATATACTTCACCTTCAACCTTCACTCTTCCAAATCTCCTCTGAACAGCACCTACATCAAATGGAATGCAACAGTTAAAGAAAGTGTCTCACCATCACCATCTTATTTAGGATGATTCATCCCTTAAATAGGGATGAAAGAATAATATTGTAACTGTTTTCTCTTTCATATAATTAGTTACTGGTTTTAAATGTTATGCATGGTCTGATTAATTAAGGAAGTTAGAAGTCAATGGCGTGAGCATATGTATGACTCTGCTGCTGAGAAGACCTGTTTGGAAATTTCACACCTCTATGTCACAAGATGGTCTTATATTTATTCACAGGATGTAGGTGTTGCTAGTCAGGCCAGCACTTCTTGCTAATTGCCCTTACAGTGGTGGTGATGGTGGTGAGGTGTCTTCTTAGCCACAGAAGTCCTTTTCTTTCTTTATCTTTGCATGGAACTTGGACATCATAGACAAAGGATGTGGAGATGCTGGTGTTGGACTATGGTGGACAAAGTTAAAAATCACACAATGCCAGGTTATCATCCAACAGGTTTATTTAGAAGTAGAAGCTTTTGGAGCAGTGCTCTTTTGTCAGGTAGCTAGTTACCCGATGAAGAAGCAGCGCTCTGATAGCTTGTGCTTCCAAATAAACCTATTGGACTATAACCTGGTGCTGTGTGATTTTTACCATTGACTAAGACAGTTGTCCTTGTTGATCCCTGACTTCCTTCAATCAATTGGCTTGGGAGGCTATTTCAGAGGGATGACAGATTTTCTCCTGTTAGGGAGTGTGGTGAATCCAATTTTATAAATAACAATCTGTAATAGTTTCATGGTCATCACCTCGGAAAGGAAAACTTTTAATTCCAGATTTATTAATTGACTTCAAACTTCAACAACTGCTTTGGTGGGATTAGAATCATATCCACAGAGTCTAGATTAGAATGGTGCTGGAAAAGCCATGCAGCTGCTGCAGCTACCATCCCCACAGTGATGGATGACGTCACTTGCGCCCCAATCATGGCCGCTTCCACAGCCACTTCCGCCCCTCACAATTCCTCATGCACCACACATGACATCACTTCCACCCCTCACATCATCGCTGATGTCACACGTTCAGTGACTTACACCCCCCCCCCCACCCCCACTACTGTGGTGGCCACCACTTCCGCCCCCACCAATGCCACTCACCTGCATTCTGCTGACACACCCCCCACAGATCCCATCTCAACCTGTCTACCTCACTCCCCCACTCCAACTTCTCACCCTCACAATGTGCAGCCCTCCACTCCCTCTTCTCCAATCCCAAACTCACCATCAAACCAGCAGATAAAGAGGGTGCACTGGTAGTTTGGAGCACTAACCTCTAAACCGCTGAATCCAGATGCCAACTCGAAGACACCTCCTCCTACCGCCCCCTCGACCAAGACCCTACCCCCCATCACCAAACTATCATCTCCCAGACCATACAGAACCACATCACCTCAGGAGATCTCCCAGCTCATAGTCCGGGAACCCTGCACCACCCGATTCTACCTCCTTCCCAAGATCCACAAGCCTGACCACCCTGGCCCTCCACCTCCTCCAAGACTTCCGTTCCCTGGCCTCCAACACCTCATCTTCACCATGTATATCTAATCCCTCTACACCTCCATCTGCCATGACCAGGGCCTCCAAGCCCACCGTTTCTTCCTCTCCGAACATCCCCAACAGTACCCTTCCACTAACACTCTCATTCGTTTGGCTGAACTGGTCCTCATGCTTAACAATTTCTCCTTTGAATCCTCCAACTTCCTCAGACCAAAGGGGTAGCCATGGGAGCTTGCATGGGCCCCAGCTATGCCTGTCTCTTTGTTGGCTACGGAGAACAGTCCATCTCCCGTAGTTACACTGGCACCATTCCCCACCTCTTCCTCCATTACATTGATGACTGCATTGGCACCACCTTGTGCTCCCGCGAGGACGTTGAGCAATTCTTCAACTGTACCAACACATTCCACCCCGACTTTAAATTCACCTGGACCATCTCTGACACCTCCCTTCCCTTCCTGGACCTCTCCATCTCCAGTAATGATGACCGACTTGACACACTAACATTTTTTACAAACCCACCGTCTCCCACAGCTACCTGGACTACACCTCTTCCCACCCTGCCTCCTGCAAAAATGCCATCCCGTATTCCCAATTTCTCCGCCTCCGCCGTGTCTGCTCCCAGGAGGACCAGTTCCACCACAGAACACACCAGTTGGCCTCCTTCTTTAGAGACCGCAATTTCCCTTCCCATGTGGTTAAAGATGCCCTCACATGCATCTCGTCCACATCCCGCACCTCCTCCCTCAGACCCCACCCCTCCAACCGTAACAAGGACAGAACTCCCCTGGTGCTCACCTTCCACCCTATCAAACTTCGCATAAACCACATCATCCGCCGACATTTCCGTCACCTCCAAACGGACCCCACCATAGGGATATATTTCCCTCCCCACCCCTTTCCACCTTCCGCAAAGACCATTCCCTCCATGACTACCTGGTCAGGTCCACGGTCCTCAACAACCCACACTCACTTCCTGGAACCATCCCCTGCTATCGCAGGAATTGTAAAATCTGGGTCCACACCTCATCCCTCACCTCCATCTAAGGCCCCAAAGGAGCCTTCCACATTCATCAAAGTTTCACCTGCACATCCACCAATATCATTTATTGTATCCGTTGCTTCCGATGCGGTCTCCTTTACATTGGGGAGACTGGACGCCTCCTAGCAGAGTGCTTTGGGGAACATCTCCGGGACACCCGCACCAATCAACCCCACCGCCCTGTGGCCCAACATTTCAACTCCCCCTCCCACTCTGCTGAGGACATGCAGATTCTGGGCCCCCTCCACCACCGCTCCCTCACCACCCGACGCCTGGGGGAAGAACACCTCATCTTCCGCCTCGGAACACTTCAACCCCATGGCATCAATGTGGATTTCACCATTTTCCTCATTTCCCTTTCCCCCACCTCACCCCAGCTCCAACCTTCCAGCTCAGCAGTGCCCTCATGACCTGTCCTACCTGCCTATCTTCCTTTCCACCTATTCACTCCACCATCCTCTTTGACCTATCACCTCCATCCTCAACCCCAGTCACCCATTGTACTCTTTGATACCTTCCCCCACCCTCCTCTCTGACCTATCACCTCCATCCCCACTCCCATTCACCTATTGTACTCTATGCTATTTTCTCCACATCCCCACCCCCTCTCATTTATCTCTCCACTCTGCAGGCACCCTGCCTGTATTCCTGATGAAGGGCTTTTGCCCGAAATGTCGATTTTCCTGCTCCCCGGATGCTGCCTGACCTGCTGTGCTTTTCCAGCACCACTCTAACCTAGACTCTGGTTTCCAGCATCTGCAGTCCTCGTTTTTACCTCATATCCACAGAGGATGAGCCTATGCTTCTTGGTTGCTAGCCTAAAACCATTTCCACTAACTTACTGTCTCCTTGATGTGCGGATAATTCCATAATGTTACTGTGGAAGGACCCAGTGACATTGAAGGAATCAGGATTTACTTCCTAATCAGGATGGGGCAGCATTATGGCTCAGTGGTTAACACTACTACCCCACGCTAGCAGAGACGCAGGTTTGATTCCGGCCTCGGGCCGCTGTCCTGAGTTTGGACAATTTCCCCTTATCTGTGTGGGTTTCCTGCGGGTGGTCCAGTTTCCTCCCACAGTCCAAAGAGAAGCAGGTTAGGTGGATTGGCCATGGGAATGTGGGATTACAGGTATGTGATAGAGGGGGTGTGCCGGGGTGGGAAGCTATATGGAGGGTCATGTGGACTGAATGGACTAAATGGCCTAATTCTACACTGTAGTGTTTCCATTATTCTCTGTGTGGCCTAGAAGGAAACTTCCCACTGGTGGGTATTCCTGTGTATCTGCTGTCTTGTCCTTCTGACTTTTGGAGGTCATAGGCTTAGTGAAAACTTTCATTATAAACTTTGAAAAATCATTGAACTGGGCCTAGAATATTGACTAATTTCTGGCCTGCCTTTCTATGCTTACTACTCAGAATCAAATAACTATATCAGTGCAGAAGAAGACCATTCATCCCATCTTATCTGCACCAGCTCTTTGAATGTGTTTCCCCACTATGAACACTGAAACATGTGTGTCATCAATTGTCATGGCTCACTGCGCTAGTATGATGGAAATCAAACTGTGAAGGCTTGACAAAAATTAACCATTTTAAAAAATGGACACAATCCCCCAATTTATCTGGTTTTCAGATTCTACTTGAAAGAAAGCACAGACGATTTTCAGTACTGAATAAGAATAACTATTAATTACAAGCATTTAGATTTCAGCTACAGGTAAACAGTTATAAAGCACTATGCATAGTCAGACAGGTGGACAAACATGAAACAAAATGTGTGGAGGTGAATAATGGGAAAAGAGTTCAGTGTTCTTTGCACTCAAGCTCTTTTGAATTGGATCTTGGCTGATCTAAAGGTTTCTTCCAGGCATCTCTTTGCATATGTTTCCACTGGTTTGCAAGATGCACAGAGTGGCTGCTTCCTTCACTAGTAAAGTGTCTCTGATTTATCAATTAAAAGTCACAGCTTACAGCAATTTTCGAAGTAAGATTAATTGGATTACTTCAGGTTTAAAATGAGTTTTGACTGCAAAGGGTCTGAGCTGGGGGTAATCAAAACTCTTCTCTGTAGGTTTTTCTCAGCTCCAAGCTGTTTAGTTACCTATCAGCCAACCACGCAGTTGTGGCGAGCAAAAGGCACTTGTCATCAGTAAATGGTCTCTAGTCCATAGACCAAGCGATTTCTTGTTGTCACCTGACTGCATTTGTACACAGAATTCCTTGCCTCGGCAACACTTCAATTCTGTGCTTATTCAAACAGCTATACAAAGACAATGTTTGCCATAAATATCAGGTTACTTGCTTTTCAAAAAATGCAGCAATCTTTTTAAAACACTGGTTTTAAAACATTTTTTAATCATTGCAGCCCTCAACTTTAAAGGACCCAACATAAAAAAACCCGTAGTGATTGTCACTTATTCCTTTGTTTTCCGCGTTTAAACTGCAGAAAACTTTAATATTACAGTATTTTTAGTTTAGATTCCCTACAATGTGGAAACAGGCCCTTTGGCCCAACAAGTCCACACAAACCCTCTGAGGAGTAAACCACCCAGACCCATTTCCCTCTGACTAATGCACCTAACACAATGGGTAATTTAGCATGGCCAATTCACCTGACCTACATATCTTTGGACTGTGGGAGGAAACTGGAGCACCCAGAGAAAACCCACGCAGAGATGGGGAGAATGTGCAAACTCCACACAGATAGTCGCCTGAGGCTAGAATTGAACCCAAGTCCCTGGCGCTAACCACTGAGCCACCGTGCCACCCAATTCTTTATTTTTTTTTACTTATTTTATGAAGTAATGGTTAAACTTTTAATTCCTGTTTCTCTTACTACTTTGTACATACATTTCTTTTATACTTAAGTACCTTGGTACCAAAGATGGTGCCATGTGTGGTGACATGATACACTTTTTAATGTATTCCTGTACTTCTGCACTTGAGTACATGTGACAATAAAAACTAATTGTAATCTAAATTTAATTAGGTCAGCCAAGTGGACCTCTTAGAGATTGGGCCTGATAATCTGGTCCAATCAGGGAGCCCTGGCTGGCAGATAGAAACAGGAGTGTGAGAATTATGGAGTTCCACGGCATGGAAACAGACCCTTCGGTCCAACCAGTTCATGCAGACCATTATCCCAAACTAAACTAGTCCCACCTGCCTGCACTTGGCTCGTATCACTCCAAACATTTATTATTCATGTATTTATCTAAAAATCTTTTAAACATTGTAACTGTACCCCCATCCATCACCTCCTCTGGAAGTGCATTCCATACATGAACCACTCTCTGTGTAAAACAATTGCCCCTCAAGACCTCTATAAATCTTTCTCCTCTCATCATAAAAATATGCCCCTTAGTTTTGAAATGCTCCACCATAGGAAATGATACCTGCCATTCACCTTATTTATACCTTTCATGACTTTATAAGTCTGGATAAGATCACCTCTCAACCTTGTACACTCCAGTGAAAAAACGTCCCAGCGTGTCCAGCCTGTCCTTATAACTCAAACCCTCCATTCCCAGCAACGTCCTGGTAAATCTCTTCTAAACTCTTTCCAGCTTAATAATATCCTTCCTATAACAGGGAGATCAGATCTGTTCACTTTGAGACCTGGTTCTGAGGAAAGTGGACCAGTGTCGAGTACTGTGCAACTGTAAGTAAAGGGGGGACTTGGTGACGGGATACCGGCATCTGTGGAGTAATTTCGATACCATCTTTGCAAAATTAACATGGAATTGCAGCACAAAGTTTCCACACTGAATATCAGTATGTCTGGTAAACATAAATAAATCCATACATAGGAAAGTTGTTTAAGCTGGATTTATCACTGAGCACTTTGCATGTTTTTTGGGTTAAAGAGATTTCAAACAAAATTTGCGTGTGACACTTTGTCATTGTGCTTGATTAGATGAATGAGTTACTTTAAGGAGTTGTGCTTTGTGAGTTATTTCCTTTTTCAAGTTGGATTTTGATCATTTGAGCTCCGAAGAGTGGAAACAGCTCCTCCAATCAGCGACACCTGCATTCTTGTTTCCATCAATTAATGTCATCTTTCCTGTGCCTGAGAAATTTGCCAGAACTGATTAGAGTAGATATTAAATGATAATTGGACATTTAGTGCTCATCAAACAAAAAGTGACAGATGGGATCCTAATTAAATTATAGCACTGGTATTATTCACTATGGATTATGTGTCTTCAGTGGTGACCTTCATGGGGCTCTTTTCTTTCTTGGCAACTTTTTGAGCTTTCTTTATCCAAAATTCACTAGCATTACATAAATTTCAAAATTTTATGATGAGGCCATTTTTAACTCACATTTGACTGGTGCTAGTCTGTCCATATCTCCTTCAGGTTGCTGCAAGTCTCAAATTGCTTTCTACTTGACCTCGCTGTAAGGTCAATGATTTAATTGACTGATGCCTGTGACAAGCATCACCTTTTATTTTATAATCTTACTAGTCCAAGTTTAAACCTCCCCTCCCAAAGCTTTGAATTATTTTCTAAAATGGACTACCAAGGCTTCAAAATAGGGAAGACTGCAGATGCGGGAACAAAACAGAAACCATATTGTTAGATTTGCCACTATGACTGCATTAAAATTGTTCTTAATACATCTTGAAAAGTAGTATTGTGACACATTCCCAAAGTCATCAAGAGGTAGGATAAAAAATCAATGTAATTTTCTGTTCTTGATTGCCACCTATGATCCTGAGTGAAGAGTATGATGCGGACAGGATTAAGTTTGAGAAACCCATGATCTAATAGTCAACAATATTACAAGTGAAACATTTCCAATGTAACGTTCCCAGTTGGATGGCTGCCAAGGAAGAGATAGGGAGTGGGAATAATGGGATGTGATTCCAACTGGCAAGATGTGGCTAGTAATGTATTGCCTATGTGTTGGGACTTCAATTATTCACAGACTTTGTGAGTGACGTACATGCATAGAGAGTGACATATGCAAGATTACTGATGCACTAAGATAGGTAAGTGAAAGGACTGTAGATGGAAGCAGGAAATTACATGAATAGATTAAGTTGACAGTGAAAACTGCCACAAACATATTTCAATACAGGCAAATAGGAGATCATCCACTTTGGACTAAAATGGCGAGAAAAGTGCCATCGAAATTGCATGAAGCCAGAAACTATGGATAGTGTTGCAGGCAGCAGTACCATGTAATCATGAGTTAAGTAAGTTTACAAACTTAAGGCCACCTGTACTTTTTGCAGTCTTCAGGTGTCTGTGAATCCTGTCTATGTATCTGTTTTAGATTAGAATCCTCTTTTGTTTCTTAAAGAGGTTTTACTTAATTTTGGTTGCATTCAAGCTCCCGGTCTTTGGGCACTTAGTGCAGAGAAGGGCAACAGATCAGAGAAATTCTTGTAGATTTGCTGCTGGGCTTTGTCAAGGTGCCATTAACAGTACGAGGCAGCAGGCTGTTCAGGGAGTTAATGCACCCAGCAATCTGCCTCTCGTTTGTGGTTGTGCCTCAACCTGAATGTGTCTGGCTGGAGAGCACGTAATATCCAGCGGTATGCTACAGGCATGTGGGCACCATAGGGGTGGGAGCGCATTGACAGTCTGTGAAAGAATATTTTCATTTACAATTGACAAACTTCCATTCATATTTTGATTTTTGTTTTGTTTATATGAAGTTTCTTTGATTTGTTCACTCGAAATATCATGGAAACTGAAGGACCAATGAGTCTTAATGGTCCATGACACTGATTTTTAAAATGTCATTGGAAGGGACAGAACATAATTAAAAATGTATATAGATTGCTGGTCATTATCTCTGGTGGATTAGAAGACAGGAAGGTTAAGGTTATGCTGAAGCTATATAAGATCCTTGTTAGACAGCAATTGGAATACAGTGAGAGTTCAGCGTGTCACAGTTTAGGAAGGATGGATACTGGCCCTAGAGGAGGTCAAGCAAAATGACAGCAAGACTCCAAGGGTTAAATTACAAAGAGCAACAACACAAAACAGATAAAAACAAAGTACTGTGGATGCTATTGATAGGGAATAAAATCAAACATTTAAAAATGAATTAATATAAACCCCTGTAGACAGTTGCAGTTGCTGAGACTTGTGTTGCAGTGGTAGTTTGAAGATATGTTCTCTGTCCTTGACCACTTGAATGAGCTCATTCAATGGTTTATGCCAGTTTATACAGAGCTTTTGGGCTTTGGCATCTTACATTGACTGCCATGACTATCTGGTCCCACTGCCCTCAGCGAGTCTGTCCAGAGGCCCTCTCCTTCACGAAGGCATCCAGTATACCATCAGAGAATGGGCAAGCAACGCCCCTGCCACGTTACACTGTTCAGTGGCACTCGAAACATTAACTCTGCATTCTTCCCACAGGTGGTGTCAGACCTGCTGAGTTTCCCCAGCAAGGTCTGTTTTTGTTTCAGATCTCCAACAACCAGAGTTTGTTGTTTTATGACATCATTCTGTGTTCTTCCTGTTCACACACACTTCCACAATGAGTTCCAGCACTTGCAGCAACGAGACTCCATCTCCCTTTTAAAACAGGATGGCTGCCTTTAACTAGCACTGGCTAGTCTTCCGTACACCCGCCTGGGAAATGGAGCCAATTGCCCTCATGGTTAATGTTCACCTCAAGCCCCAATCATCCTACAAGCAGCATGAAGTTGCACTGCTGCCTGCATCCGGTGCATTTTGATGATATATGAATCACCACCCTCCCAGGATTATGTACTGGTGTCCTGTAAGCTTAGGCAGAAAAATTATCCAGGAACAACAATTCAAAGTCAACTGGCCAAAAGCTGGAGATATCTTAAAACCGGCCACTTATATAAGTTGCCATTTGTAAATTTTAGTTCTCAATAGATGATTAAAAGAAGTGAGCAGCATGTTTTGTGAGCTGCTGCATTGTTGGACTAAATATTGGCTTCACAAGTCAGTCTTTTCCATTGGTTCAAGTGGCCCAGGAACATACCCGACCTTTGATCCCAAAGCCCAGCCAGATATGTGGCACAGATGCAGTCCTAACGCTATTGTTTTTGGAAGGTTCTAATGTTCTCATGTGAACTCAAACTGATGTTTGAGCTGAACACTTTGGGAATAGAATTTAAATGTTTGAACAATTATGTTTGTTGTTTATTTACTTGGGCCTTCAGTTGCAAAAATGTAAAGGAAATTTATACTTTGATTAGAAAGAGTTTAAATATCTTATAAATATGCAAACTGTGTGAGATTAAACAATATGAATCTGTCAAAAAAGATACTCTATAACACAATCTAACTCTGATCTCCAGTATCTGCAGTCCTCACTTTCTTCTATGTTAGTTTTTAACAAGGGAATTCTTTTTAAAAGTTAACTCATCCTCTGTGCTTAAGCAGTTGGCACAAGTAATGTTTGTAATTCAACTTTGCAACTTTCAAACACTTCGATGAACCAAGTTCCTACTATCAATTTCAAACTCACAAACTGGGAATAGAAATCATAGCAATCTCACACTTGTCATTTATAAAGGGTTGAATTTTCTTCATGTGTAATGGCAAGCATGGGGATGGGAGGCTTGGGAAAACAGTGAGAAGCTACATTAGGACAGAGACAGATAACTTAGTTACTCCAATTGTGAGCCATCTTGCAGCATTTTTTGCCCCTTGCCTGTTTCATGGTAGTGGCATCTTGTGGTATAATGGGGCTTACTGAGCCTGAATGACAGGACTACAGCAGGAAAGAATGCACTTAGAAGCGTCGTGACCCAATGTCTCCATCAGAGTAATATCTCTCCAAGGGGCCTCATGCCTTGAGCTCTCTGATATTGCCTTTTGAATTTTTGCCTCAGAAGATACCTCCATGTTACGGTGCCCTCATAGTCCATGGTCCACCTCGACACCATCCAACTTTCCCAATGTGGCAGTTGAGGTTACATAGCTGCCAGTTCACTGACTGGGCCTGCAGCATCAGAGCTGCTCTGGCTGTATTGAATTATTCAACTCCACCTTCGCCATTCCATGAGGAGGCCACCACTGGAGCAAATGCCCCAATGGTATTGCTCCAGAATAGTATAGACTCAGAGTCCCCAGGTTACTGTGTCTATAGAAACTGTGGAAGAATCAGCCCCATTAAAAGGCACTTTACAAAATAAAATGGCTTGGAGTAAAGGGCTATTGTGTTGCAGTGGAGTCTCCCTACCTTTGAGCCAGCTGGTCCAGGTTCAGGTCCTACCTGCTCCAGATGTGTGTCATAACAGGTAAATAAGAAAATATATAAAAAGTTGTTCATTTTATCTCTTACAGCTATTTTCTGGCTGAACCATATTCACTTTCTATATTATGTAGTTTGAAGGATGAAATTGGACAAACATCTGTTCTATTTTTCCCAGCTAAATTACTAGCTGGCTTACATCTCTCTTTATAAGTAGTAAGCCTTTGAAGAGATATTAATTAATTTCTGCTTTGGCCCATAATGTTTTGAAGAAATATTTAAAAATATTGGCCACCTCCAAGAGAGCACCTTCAGCCAAAGCAGTGATGGAGTATCTGCTGGCCTTTGTCTTGGGTTCCATATTGCAACACAGAGAGAACAGCTCATGTCCAATCTTGCTGCCATGCAAGGCCGTAGATCTCAATCCTCAAAGGAGCATGAAAGCTCTCCCTGCAGCCCAGCAATCACTCCTGCACCAGATCTCTGGGATTGCTGAGGTGCCTCTGCTCAGGAATGCAGTGGCATCAGGGAGCATGGCACCCTGATGAGATGATTCAGAATGAAGTCAGACTCACCAAGGTCTTGAATGTCCTCCATGGCCATCAGCAGTCTCCTCTAGCTCAGTCAGAAGCCTGCCCGCATCTGCCTCAGCCCTTACTTATGGCAGCACTTGCAAAATAGGCACTAGGATGTTGCCCAAGTGCTTTATTTATGTAGCACATCAACATCTTCTCACAGGTAAGGAATAAACAGTAAATTCTAACCTTACCCATATCCAACCATTTAACATAAAAATCATTTTAAGTTCTTCACTCTCATCTAATTCTTGCTCTCCATTATTTCCTGTATGGTTTTCATGTCCTCTGTTATAAACACAGGCACAAAGTCTACAATTCGTTGCCAGCTCAGGACGAAGGGTCAGGAGAAACCCCAGTTTTAAAAAGTGGTAACCCATGGTTCGTATTAATCAATGACATCCACAAACAGTCTGTCACTGAAATAGACCTTTCATATTGGGCAGAATTGGGAAGAATTCATAATTCTTGTTCATTCACAGGATATGAAATTCATTGGCTAGGTCAGCATTTGTGACCATCATGAATTGTCTTGTCAAGGCATTGATGAGATGCCTTTGTGAACTGCTGCTGTCCATGTGGTTTTGGAACAACTGTGGTCCTGTTAAGGATGGAGTTCCAGGCTTTTGATTCAGTGGCAATAAAGGAACAACAATACATTTCCAAGTCAGGACAGAGTGTGTGGCTTGGAGGAAACCTGCAGGTGGTGTTTCTGTGCATTGGTTGCCATTGTTCTTCTCGGTGGGAGAGGTCACAGATTTAGAAAGTGTTACTGAGGAGTCTTGGTGAGTTGTTGTAGACATCCTTGTAGATAACCAACACTGCTGCACTGTGTGTCAGTGGCTAAGGTAGCAAATATTGAAAGTGTTAGCTGGGGTGCCAATCAAGCAAGCTACTTTTCTTGGATGGTGTCTAAACTCTTAAGAGTGTTTGGAGGTGCATTATTCTAGGGAAATGGAGAATATTTTATCATACTCTTGACTTGTGCCTTTTAATGATCCACTGGCTTTGAAGGGTTAGGAGGTGAATTTGTTGCCGTAGAATTCCAAGCCTTTGACTTAAATGTGTAACCAGTGTTCACTTGCTGGCCCAGTTCAACCTCTGATCAATGGTAACACCCACATTTTGAGACTTCTAGACACCCTTGGCATTATTAACATTCCTTGACAGATTGACACTAGTTGACATGTGTTGATAAACATTCACAAATTAGACAATTTCAAGGAATTTGTGCAGCATTTATACATAATCTTTCCCAGTTAGCTATCTTGAAAGGCTCATAAACAACTCTCTCCCTAAACCATCAATCTCCACCCCGCTAGATTCTGCCCAATATATTTGCTTAGCTTTTGCCACTTTTGTGTTCCTTATTCTAATTTATTTTTCTTCAACTTCCAAGGGAACCATGTTCATTTTTCATTTTTTTTTCCATAACTTCCTTACAATCTTTTTTTGTTAGATGTTTTGCCAGGTTACTCTGATGATCTATTATTGTTTCCTTTATAATTTTCAAATCATTTTTTGCTGGTAAATGAATCATTCCCATTCCACAGCTTTATAACTCTTCTTGGCAACATCATAAGCTTTCTGTTTGAATCTTATATTAGATTTGACTTTCCTTTGTTAACCATGAATAAATCACTCTTGTTGTGGAGCTAGCTTTCTGAAAGGAACAAACAATGATAAGATCACAGATTCATGGAATGGTTGCAGCACAGAAGCAGGCCATTTGACCCATTGTGTCTGTGCTGGCTCTCTGCAAGATAAATTCTCCAGTCCCACTCCTCTTCCTTCAGCTAGTAACTCTGTACATATTTTGTCTTCAGATACATATCCACTTTCCTTTTGAAAATTATTAACTCTGCCTTGATCACAGTCTTAGACTTTTCATTGTAGATCCTAATGATTCATTGTACGAAAAGTGTTTATTGGAAGTTTATTACAAATCACTATCATAGGCTGTTCTCTGGCTCTTGACACTTCCACCAATGAGAACAGCTTCTCGCTATTTGCTCTGGCTGTATCCTTCTTGATTTTGAATACCTTCATCAAATCTTCTCTCTTTCTTTTGAAATATTTCTTTCAATCTTCACCATTGCCCATCCACTATTATGCCATTTAAGCTAATTTTCCGATCACTCTTAGCCAACTGGTTCATCCTTCTCATGAAGTTCACTTGCTTAAGTTTGATACTACAGTTTCAGGCTCACATATATATCAGTGAAATTCCACTTGAAAGCCTATGATGTTATGGTCACTCTTTCCCAGAAGATACCTTGCTATAAGATTTCTAATTAATTCTGCTTCATTGCAGAAGTTAAGATCTAAAACAATTTCTTTCATGGCTGGTTCTAAAATGTACTGTTTGAGGAAATTAATTAAAATAATATTCCACGAATACATCCTCAAATCTATTTTTGTCAATTTCATTTGTCCTGTCTCTGGAAAAATTAAATTCCCCACAAATATCGCATTAACATTGATAGAATTTTCTGTTTTACTTAATTAATATTTTGTCCAGCAGTATAGCTGCCATTAGAGAGTCTATAAACATTTCTGTCCCCTTTTTATTGTTGATCTCCACATATAATGGTTTTATTTCACACTCTTCCAAGAAATCCTTCCTCACTGATGTCATTACATCATCATTTACAATCATTTGACTGACTCCCAAAACCCAACTCCCAAACCCTTTTCCGTTTCTCTGTCTTTTTAAGAATTTCAAGCATCCTTCAATATTTAGTTTTTTAGTTTCTAACCTTGATCACTGTATCACCACATTTCAGTGGTGGCTATTAGATCACAACCATTTGTCTCCATTTGTGCTTTTAATTTATCTACGGCTGTTACTGATGCTTTATATATTTAGATAAATCACCTTTATGATTTTAAATTATTAGCATTTTTCCACATTTGACTTTATCCACTGAGATACTGTTGATGTTAACTCGTTGTTTCTTCCTGCCAAATGGTGTTCATCTTTAATTAAATTGTTACATTGTTCTATGACTTTGGATTTTCTCAATTGGTTTATGCATTTTCCCTCACTTGAATCCTCCTCAAAACCTTTTTAAATTCCAGCCTTTTCTTATTGTTCGGATTATTCAATTTGCCAGGACAGTGGAACTAGATTAGTTTAAGTCGAGCTTTTCCCAACAGAAGCAATACTGGATTCTGACCCTCACACCCTGAATTATTTTCCAGCTGAGATGTCCTGAAACCTCACACTGGGGAGGCTGCACATCCTTTGCAGTTAGAAACAGTAGTATACTTCACTGTGCACTGCAGACTTTTCCCTCATTCACACAGGCAGCAAGGTCTTGTGTTTGCTGGATAAGGGCAAGCATTGAGACTCCTTGTTTAGTGCCCTGGGTCACTTTAACTTCCCGATATAGATACGCTCCCCTGTCCATGACCATTAATCAGACCTGCACCACTTTAAACCTAAAATGTTTTGATTATATGTGTTCGTTGGGGTGGCACAGTGGTTCAGTGGTTAGCACTGCTGCCTCACATTGCCAGGGACCCGGGTTCAATTCCCACTGTCTGTGTGGAGTTTGCACGTTCTCTCCGTGTCTTCGGGTTTCCTCCGGGTGCTCTGGTTTCCTTCCACAATCCAAAGGTGTGCAGGATAGGTGAATTGGCCAAGCTAAATTGCCCATAGTGTCAGGTGCATTAGTCAGGGGTAAATGTAGGGGAGTGGGTCTGGGTGGGTTACGCTTCGGACAGTCGGTGTGGACTTGTTGGCTGAAGGGCCTGTTTCCATTCTGTAGGGAATCTAATCTAATCTAGTCTAGGATTCTAGTGCACACCACAAACTCCCAGATGCAGTACACTGCATGCACTTCCATCTTATTTAACCTTGTGTAAAATATAGCCTTCTACTTTTGAACAGTTACTGTATTGGTCAAACATGAAAAGAGTCAAGTTAAGGCTGGATTTCAATCACAGAGGCAATGTTTGTTGGAATGCTGCTTTGATAGATAATACCGTGGACTTTTCTGCTATATATTTCTGCCAGGGTCTTCTGAACCCAAGTTGCACAGAAATGCAAAATGTAGCATCCCTTGGGCAGTCCTGTCAGAGTAGACCAACGTTGGGGAAGATGGGATAAGTTCACTTATACAGCATTAACTGCTATATTATAAGTTTAAAGTGAAGTATTTCTATGTTAGTAAATGAATATGAGTTAATAGTTGTGTGGTTGAATGAATGGGTAGGAGGGTAAAGTCTATTACTGGTCTATCAGTCTACTCTCCATTAATAGCAAAGTGATGAAAGGACCCATCAGCAATGCTATCAAAGGAATAACCTACTCAGAGACATTCAGTTTCTGTTCTGTCAGGGCCATTTAGCTCCTAACCTCATTACAGCTGTACTTCAAACATGGAAAAAATAGTTGAACACAGAGGTGAGTTGAGAGTGATTGCCCATGACATAAAGATTATATTTAATCAAGTGTGGCATCAAGTAGCCCTAGAAATACTGGAGTCAACAGGAAAGAGGGGAACACATTCCAGTGGGTGAGCTCATACCAAATGGAAAATAATTGTATTCATTGGAAGTCAATCATCTCTGCCAAGTATTTTTCTGCAGAAGTGTCCTAGACCCAACCACTTTCAGCTGCTTCATAGCTATATTCATTGGAGTTTGCATAATGTTCACAACTCCACAGATAATGAGGTAGTCATTGTCCAATTGTAGCAAGACCTAGACAACTTCCAGGCTTGGATTGAGAAGTGGTAAACAATTTGCATGCCACGCAACTACTAGGCAATAGCTATCTTCATCAAAAGAGAATTTAACCATTGCCTATTGACATTACTATAACCAAATCCACCACTTTCAACTTCATGGTTTCACTATTGACCAGAAACTAAACTGATTTGGGAATGAAAGTATTGTGATTAAAAGGGACAGTTCCGAGGTTAGAAATTCTGTCATGTGCAACAGACGTCCTGTCACTCCAGTGCCTCACCATTGTCTACAAGGCTGAATGGTTAGTACTGGTGCCTCACAGTGCCAGGGTCCTGGGTTCCATTCCAGCCTTAGACAACTATCTGTGGTGAGTTTGCACATTTCCCTGTTACTGCGTGGGTTTTATTTGGGTGATCTGGTTTCCTCCCACAGTTCAAAGGTGTGCAGGATAGGTGAATTGGTCATGCTAAATTGTTGTTGGTGTCCAGAGATGTGTCGACTAGGTGGATGAGCCATAGGAACTGTAGGGTTATATGGATAGGCCAAGGGGGAGGGTCTGGGTGGGCAGTGCTGACTTGATGGGCTGAATAACCTGTTTCCACACTGTAGGGATTGTAAATGAGGAGTATAATAGAATCCTCTGTACTTGCATGGGTGGATACAACTTCAACAATACTCATTATACTTGACACCATCCCAAGATAAAACATTTCACTTATTGACACCCCTTCAACATTTACTCCCCTCACGAGTGACACAAAGTGGCAGATGCGTGTATTATTTAAATGATGCACTGCAGCAATTGCCAATAATCTTTTGACTGCACCTTCCAAACCTGTCACTGCTATCAACTGAAATGACAAAGGTGACTATGAAACACCACCTGCTACATGGCACACACCATTCTGACTTGGGAATATATCATCATTCCATCACAGTTAATAGGTCGAAATGCTGGAACTCTCTTCCCAACAACACTGGATATACCTACACATGGGACAAGAACTGTTCAAGAAGGAAACTCACTACCACCTTCCACAGGGCAATTCAGGATTGGAAGTAACTGCTGGCCTAGCCAATGACACCCACATCACCATCTGCACTGAATTCCCACTCTCAGCAAAATCCCTCACTTTTAGAATCTGTTTATCATCACTCTGTGTGATGACTCTCACATTATCATTCTTATGTAATCTCAATAAATAACCAGTTCTATATTGATATGGTATTTATAGATCGATGTATATCAGATAAACAATGGTATACCATCCATAATGTACTTTTTTAACAACTTCCATATCATTGCACTTATATTGAAAGTTTTGACTGGAGATCTTATGGGTAGCAAAGATAATCTGTTTCCCCAATGGAAAATTGGATTTTACACTCTTTTGATGAAATTATTCATTGTAAAATTTGCCAAACTAATCAGATGAACAAAAGCAAATGCATGTGAAGTTGTTGGATGGTGGACTGAGTTAGGGTTGTGTATAAGGGAACCACAAGCTAAAGCGGAATGTGAGGGACTACTTGTATAAGGCAATAATAGCAAGTTTGTGTTAGTAGCATGGCTGGAGGATAAGCTGAGGCCTGGAAATAGGGCAAACGTGGGATGAGAAAGGCGTTTGATTTTCAAATTGATGTCAAGAGCTCAAAGACAAGATGATTTCCAGGTTCCAACCCTATACAATGTCTGTGTTACAAATATGATGCTACATTCTAATGCAAATCATTTAATTGAAATGAGAATGAGCTCAGCAACCAAATAGTGAGGCTGAGTACATCCAGAAGATGGGAACTGACTGCTGCTTTCAATCCTTAAAGGCAGACAAGCAGCCATGATTGGGCTTGTCACACTTTGTAAAGTAAAGGATGTAGGCTACTGGAGGTTCAATTGCTTCAAGTGTCAAACTGTTGCTAAATGGGCCAATGATAAAGTATTATACCTGACAATAAGTCTTTATGTCAAAAATATGTCTTCACCATTACCATAACCTGATGGCTACCTATTATCTAGGCGAAAGTGAGGATTGCAGATGCTGGAGATCAGAGTCGAAAGTGTGGTGCTGGAAAAGCACAGCAGGTCAGACAGCATCCAAGCAGCAGGGGAATCAATGTTTCAGGCATAAGCCCTTCATCAGGAATGTCTACCTATTGTCTGACAGCTGTGGACATAGGTAGACCAAACTATTTGGGTTTGCTGAACTATAATTTGGAAATCACCTCTGACACAACCCAGCTTGTTCAAACTCTTCAAAGAGTTGAACAGATGTTAATTGGAGTTGAGCTTTTTTCCTACCTCTGAACTACACTTTGAAAATTTGCAGTGTATGTCTGGAGGCAAGGAGACACTGATAGGTCATTCAGGAGAGCTATTTTCATGTTTCCTTCTCAACAATAAGAACATGACATCAAAAGTAATAGAAACATATATAAATCATTTGGTCCCTGAAGCTTCCTCCTCCATTCAGTATGAGCATGGCTACTTGGGTCATGGCTTTAACTTCACTTTACTGCCGCCCTACCTGCCATAACCCTTAATGTCAATCAAAAAATGGCCAAATTCAGTCTCAGATATATTTAATGCTCCAATCTCTGCTGCTTTGAGGAGGAGATTTCCAAATTTAATAATCTCCTAAGAAAAAAAGATGACTGATCACAGTCTTAAGTTGAAGACCCTCTTTTTGTTATGTGGGCTTCCCCACAAGGGGAAACGTTCTCTCAGCACCCACCCTGTTAAAACCTGCTGAGTCTTATATGCTTGAGAAAAGATCATTTCCCATTCTTCTAAACTGCAATGAGTATGGTGACAACCTGCTCAACCTTTCCTTGAATACAACTCGATCATCTTAGCAATTAATTCAATGAACCTTCACAGTGCTGCTTCCAGATCAAACAGAAGGTAAAGTTGCCATCGCACCACAGGACTGCTTTCTCATCAGAGAGTGATTACTGGTGGTGGTTTAACCCGAGGGTCACCACACCCCGGCAAGATGAGGGCTTGAAAAGGAGACTCCTTTCAATCACGTTATAATCGATCAACCGTTGATGAACTCACCCTTTGCAGACTCTTTGTATCCTCCTCACAACCTACTTTCTTTCTTATTTGTATCTCATTTAAAAGGTTAACTGCAAAGCAGTCAGTCTCTTCATCCATAAACATTAAAGTAGACATCAAATAGTTTAGGCGTAGGCACTGATTCCTATATGACTCAACAAATTACAGTTTACCAAGCTGAGAATGATCTCAGTGGTTAGCACTGAGCGCCAGGGACCTGGGTTCAAGTCTAGCCTCAGGAAACTGTCTGTGTGGAGTTTGCATGTTCTCCCCGTTTCTGCATGGGTTTCCTCTGGGTGCTCCAGTTTCCTCTCACAATCCAAAGATGTGCAGGTTAGGTGGATTGGCCATGCTAAGTTGCCTGTAGGGTTAGGTGCATTAGTTAGGGGAAATGTTGAGAAATAAGGGAATAGGTCTGGGTGGGTTACTCTTCAGAGGGTCGGTGTGGACTTGCTGGGTTGAAGGATCTGTTTCCACACTGTAGGGATTCTATGTTCTAAAACACTTTTCAAACATCATTTTCCTTTTGCAAAATCCTGTTAACTCTGATTGTGTAATGATTTTCTAAATGTCTTGCTACCATTACTTTAATCGTGGTTTCCAGCATTTTCTGAATGACCAATGTTAGGTTAACATATATTGTTTCCTGCTCTCTCCTTTTCTTGAATAGTGATGTTACATTTAGAGTTTTTGAATCCAATGGAACCTTTCAGGGTCCAGTTAAGTTTGAAAGATTACAACCAATACATTAATTATTTCCGCAGTCACATTATGTAAGTTACTAGATGCATATTCAGTGATTTAATTAGACTTTTATTCAATTTGTTTGCTTAATATTTTTTCTCCAGTGACTGTGCCAGTTTTAAAACTTTTCCTTCCTTTTATGTCTTAATTTTTTATCATACAAGGGACTTCTTGTATCTTGTACTGTGAAGACAAATACAAAACTTTTGTTCAACGTCTCTGCCATTTCCTTGTTCCCCAGTAATTTGGTAATCTTAACCTTGAAAGTGACACACACTTATTTTATCTATTCTTTTCCTTTTTATATACATGTAGAACCATCTACTCTCTGTTTTTATATGTCCTGTTTGTTTTCGCTTATTTTCACATTTTATCCTCTATTTCAAAACAATTCTTTGCTAGTTTCTAAAGTTTTCCCCATCCATTGGGGTAGCATGTGGCTCAGTGATTAGCACTGCTGCCTCACAGTGCTAGGGATCTGTGTTTGATTCCAGCCTCGGGTGACTGTGTGGAGTTTGCACGTTTTCCCCATGTCTGCGTGGGGGTGCTCCGGTTTCCTCCCATAGTCCAAAAATGTTCAGGTTAGGTGAATTGGCCATGCTAAATTGCCTGTAGTGTTCAGCGATGTGTAGGTTAGGTGCATTAGTCAAGGATAAATGTAGAATAATAGGGTAGGGGAATGGGTCTGGGTGGGTTACTCTTCAAAGGGTCCGTGTGGACTTGTTGGGCTGAAGTGTCTGTTTTGACACTATAGGGATTCTATGATCTATGATTTTAGAATTATCCCCACTACCAATATCAGGCTAACCGGTCTATAATTCCCTGCTATCTCTCTCCCTCCTTATTTAAATAGTGAGGTCATTAAGTATCCTCCAATCCATAGAAAACAGGAAGGTCATTAACTACCTTCCAATCCATTGAAACTATTGCAGATTCTAAAGAATCTGGAAAGTTTACTAACAATTCAGTCACTATTTCTATGGTCATCTCCTTAAGTACTTTGGCATGCAGTTTATCAGGACCTGGGGGTTTCTTTCCCTGCTAATTCACTTTATTTAAGTTTAAGATACCAGTCTTAAACTCAGATTTCTCACTTTCAAACTGAATGTGGTATTCTATCCTACCTGTAGGATCCTTTACAATGAGCTCTTTAATTAATTCTGACACATGACACATTACTATATGTAATATTGCCTACTCCCTAGTCGGTTCTATAACCTACTGTTTTTAGAAACATTTCTGATTTCCCTTTATGAATTCACCTGGCAGAGTCACTTTACCAAGTTGCTTCATCATATATACATGAAGACTAATATTTTCTTTCAATACTGCAAAACTTTTCCTAAAAGCCCACATTATTTCTTAATTAATATCCTGTCCTAGACTGCAGATAGTGTTAGAGAAGCTATAGACTACGTCTACCAATGACTTCCTTCCTTTTACTTCACCAAAACTGATTCCATGTTTTATTCTTCTGACAGAAGGTTATCTCTTTATGCAAATTTAGATAACATTAATCAACCGTTATTTGTCGTCATATAAAACAGTTTAACTAATAAACTATTGCAATTTTTATATTTCCCTCATACTAGATTTAGCTACTTGCAAATAAATTATCACCTCTACCTTCTCCGTTCTTGTACTCTTACCCACGCACTTTCAATTACAGTCACCCATTGACTTTTTTTTAGTTTGTCAACTTAGAGACAAGAAAGGGAAAAGGAAAAACCCTCAATCACCAACCACTTACTTTTGACATTGTCCGAAGATTTTACTTTGAATAAGTTCAATGGACTCTGAACCCATGCACATGTCTATTGATGTCACCCTGTCCTGAGTCTTACCGCTGTCAAATCTTTTATGTTCTCTGCTGCTCTTATTCAGTTATAACTGTCTGCACAGCTACTGCTCTTTTATCTCCCTCTTGATCACTGTGTTCTGGCTCTTGATGTTCTGGTGTTGTTTGCACCAGAATCCCCTGCTTCCTGAGGAAGTTAAGAGTCCTGACTGGGCTTTCAAAATTGTACAGAGGTGGAATAGGATTGAAGTTGCACTCTGCCGCTAAAGGGATGATGACACCAGCATTGGGATAGTTCTTTGTAACTGTCCAAGGTGAAGGGACAGGGAGTAGACGGCAAGGCTTTGGTTTTGGACGTTGAAGGTGGGTTCAAGCCATTGTGGCAGCGGCAGTGAGATTCTGACAGTGGCCCATGGTTGCATTTCAAGTGAAGGATGCATGATGTGGCAGAGCATCTGTAAGTTAGGAAAAGGAGATTGCAAAGTGTCAAAAGGGGGAAAAAAAAATGAAGAGTTACTGCTCAAAATACATGAAAATACAATAACTTGTTACGCTAAAAAAAATCACCTGTACTCCATTTTAGTTCATTCTACCAGTCGAGAAATCTATGCAATTGGAAGGAACTTTGATTTAACATGTCTTCTGATATTATGCCCAGAAAGATTGTGACCTGGTATTCCCCCAGCCCTGATTAGACTGTCAATTTTGTTGGCTTCTGGTTGTTCAAATGGAATTCTAAAAATTCTAATAGGGTAATCTCCTCCCAAACATCAAGATTTCTGAATTAGAGTCGTTGAGCCATAGAGATGTTTGGACACAGACCCTTCAGTCCAAATTCATCATACTGACAAGATATCCTAAATCAATCTAGTCCCATTTGCCAGTCAATATCCCTCCGAACCCTTCCTATTCATATACCCATTCAGATGCCTTTTAAATGCTGCAATTTAAGGAAGGACTTCCACCACTTCCTCTGGCAGCTCATTCCATTTACACAGCACCCATTGTGTTCTTGGACCAGACTTTCAATACGTGCTCATGACAGGACAGGATTCACATTGGGTGCTTGAAGTCAGAAGATTATGACTGTCAAGTTAAATATTGGCAGCTGCAGTATTATTTTCCACAAGTGAAAACAGTTTTTTGAGGATCCTTCGGCAGCTGGATTGCCTGCTACCTCTATGATTTGAAGAAGAAGTGCACATGCCTATGTAAGACTATTTATACGAATGCTGGCACAATATCAATATCACGAATATAATTAGTCTCTCAAATCTTTCTGGCTGCAGTACCAAGATGTGTGCTGAACCTCTCAATGAACCTCTCAGTGAATAAGGGATTCATTTCAAACAATGCTGTTTGGCATGGATGAGTGTCAGTCCAGTTATAGTACGGTTAAAAATGTAAAATTGAAGCTTTTTTATCAATTTGTATTTTTGCACATTGATAGGAGTCATTTGACCTAGAATATCTGCAATGCTAGTATCTTGCCTGGGTAATGCCCAGTAAAAATATTTAATGTCATTCAAACATCTAAATGCCAGAAAGAAAAACATTGGCTATTAAATATTAAACAAGTTATTTTCTGCCACCAGTCAGTGATGGTAGTTGTTTTCCAAGTACCTCAAGTGGAGTGGAGTGCAACATCCTGTCTTCATTCTTTGGTATTCAGTACGATAAAGAAAGCATGTTTTCCTGAGGCATTTTTTTGTTGAACATACTAATGAAAATTTGATGTGGAATAATTTTCACCTTTACCATTTGGGTGATAACCTGGTGGACTGTATTATCCATTCCCCAAGATAGGTGCAGCAATATATATCATACTTTCATTTTTTCCCAGAGGTTGGTTTCAGATAACCTCTGGATGCAGGAGAATTAAAAAGAAAAACCTTAAAATTGGGGCAAAAACATCTGGTCATGAGTACATTTCAACATGGAGAAAAAAAGAGCTACAGGCAGTTCTAAACTTTAATTACCTCGGAAAAAACAACAAACAATGTAAATATAACGACAGGAATAATTATGTGATTTGGAAAAGCCTGAGGGCATTTCAGATGTCATTGAAGTTGAAGATGAAGACAAGATAAATTTACAATTTTTGAAGATATTCCAGACCCAAACTAATTTTCTGTTTGGAATATTAACAGTGTGGTAAAAGCAATACAGCGCTACTAAAATAAACACTTTTGGGTCAATTGTTAGGATGCATATTGAACATAAAATTCAGGGATGTATAATTAATGAAGATGTCAGGCACAGACCATCTAATTACATCTATATTTACATCATAATTACATCTATATTTACCAAGCCAAAAAGATGGATATGACTGGGTCTTTTGATTAGAGTGAAGTAAATCAACTTCCAAAGAGTTTAGCAGATGGTGTTCGAAGAAATGGCTTAGGCAAACCTAGTTAAGGGTGATAAACAGATAATATCATACATAATCATAAAATCTTCCCAGTGTAAAAGGAGGCCGTTTGACCCATCGAGTCTGCACGTCCCCACCAAAGAGCATCCTATCCAGACTCACTCCACCAACTCTATCGCTGTAACCCCACATTTACCATGGCTAACCCAATTTCAGCATGGCCACTCCATCTAATCTGCATATCTTTGGACTGTGGGAGGAAACCAAAGCACTTGGTAGAAATCCATGCAAATTCCAACTGAGAGTTACCTGAGGCTGGAATTGAACCTGGTCCCTGGTGCTGTGAAGCAGCAGTGCTAATCAAGGTTATATATTAATGAATTATTACTTGAACTTGATCCTACAGAAACTAATAGATTAAACTGAGCAGAAACTAAAACAGAATTTGGTGGAAAAACCCAGCAGGTCTGGCAGCATCTGTGAAGAGAAATCAGAATTAATGTTGTGGGTCTGGTGACAGAATTAGTAGGAATGATAAATACTGCCAACGGGAAACAACATGAATGCACTTGCTGTACTTTCTCCTGATAATATTATGAAGGATATTGCATACAGAAGAATGCTGTTGAACATACTGTATGTGTTTATCTGGGTATAAGAATATACAGGATATTGCTTGAGATCGTCGAAGTTTCTATATTATACCTTGCTGAAGGAATCCTGAATTTTTTAGATTAGATTACTTACAGTGTGGAAACAGGCCCTTCGGCCCAACAAGTCCACACCGACCCGCCGAAGCGCAACCCACCCATACCCCTACATTTACCCCTTACCTAACACTAGGGGCAATTTAGCATGGCCAATTCACCTGACCTGCACATCTTTGGACTGTGGGAGGAAACCCACGCAGACACGGGGAGAATGTGCAAACTCCACACAGAGAGTCGCCTGAGGTGGGAATTGAAGCCGGGTCTCTGGCGCTGTGAGGCAGCAGTGCTAACCACTGTGCCACCTAACTGTGCCACCGTGCCGCCAAAGATTAGATTACTTTCAGTGTGGAAACAGGCCCTTCGGCCCAACAAGTCCACACCAACCCACATACCACCCAGATCCATACTCCTACATTTACCCCTTCACCTAACACTACAGGCAATTTAGCATGGCCAATTCACCTAACCTGCACATTTTTGGATTGTGGGAGGAAACCAGAGCACCCAGAGGAAACCCACGCAGACACGGGGAGAATGTGCAAACTCCACACAGAGAGTCGCCTGAGGCGGGAATTGAACCCGGGTCTCTGGCGGTGTGAGGCAACAGTGCTAACCACTGTGCCACCGTGCTGCCCCAATTCTACTTGTGGTCTTTTTATTACCAGGGTAAGGATGGCATAGAGGGAAGTGCACAGCCTGCTCAAATCTGCCCTTGCCAATCTCAAGGTGTCATCAATGGCAATTGGCAATTGCCAGCTGACTACTGGGATTACCAATGAATTAATATAATGTTGATGGGTTCCTTGTAAAATCAGACAGTGAGATGTCATGTTGGATATAGGTCAGGTTGTGAGCTGGAAATCAGCTCTGGGAGTCAAAGGGTCAGAGGCACTGGATGGTGAGAGACCTGAAGGGAGATCAGATTGTTTAAATACGCTTAATGTAATGATCCCAGGTGGTGTTCATATTGGACATGTCAGAGTGACATTTGGCTTGATTGTCATTAACTTGGTTATAGCTTTTAAACCATGAAGGTCAGTGACTGATCACATTTACTGAAATCCACAAGTGTACCTTTTATATGAAAAATAAAACTTCTGTTAAACAAGAAAATCAATCTGTATTAAACTAATCAATAAATGTTGGATAGATTTCATTACGAACACCAAAAAAGGCTTGAACTCACATTATTCCTTCTATCATAGAAGACACAATAGACACAACAAGACAGCACTGACAAAAGCTATATTTCTAAACAAACCATATCTGTACGTGGTCTGTACCCTCTATTCCCTGCCTGTTCAAGTTGCTGTATAAATGTCTCTTAAATATTTCCACAGTTTCTGCTTCTATCATCTCTTTATCAGTGTATTCCAGTCATAGAGTCACTTACCACTCTCCGCATTAGAAACCTACCTCTCAAGTCTTCTTTAAACCTATGCCCTAATTATTTAACATTTCCGCCCTTGTGAAAAGACAATGACTTTCCACCCTGTCCATGCCATTCATAATTTTATATACATCTATCAGGTGTATATACATCTTTATATACGTGTTTTATATACATCTATCATCTGCCTCTGATGTTCTAATGAAAACAACTCAAGTTTGTCCACCGTCTTGTTATAGTTCATACACTCCAATCCAGGCTACATTTTGGTAAACATCTTTTGCACCCTATCCAAAGCCACCATATCCTTTCTCGAATGCAGAGACCAGAACTGCACACAATTCTCCAACTCTTATACAGTTGCAACATAACTTCCCAATCGATGAAGACAAGCATGCTGTACCCCTTGTTTACCCAATTGTGTTCACACTTTCAAGGAGCATTGTACATCAATGCTCGTAAGGGTCCTGTCATTAACCGTATACTTATTTCTTCTATTTGACTTCCCAATGTGCATCACCTCACACTTATTTGGATTTAACTCATCTCCCCAACTTACCAACTGATCTATATCCTGCTGTATCCTTTGATAACCTATCTCACTATCCATAACCACATCAATGTTTGTGTTGTCTGCAAACTTACCAATCAAACAACCTATATTTTCATCCAAATCATTCATATATATTACAAACAACAGAGATCCCAACACTGATCCTTGTAGAGCAGCACTGGTCACATAGCTATCCTGGCATTATTCTTGCAAGCAACAAACACCAACAAAAAAAAACCTATCTCCACACTGAGGCTTTTTGATCATTCTGGCCCAACAGCAAGCCATTACCTTCCAATGAATTACTGCTCATTCAGTGCATTCTTTATTCTCCAGCTGGCATCTCTCCCCAAGCAACCAAAACAAACTGAAAACTACACTTCATATGATTTTAACTTCAGATTAACAACATGAGTTCTCTAAACTCAGTTTTAAGCAATCTTGCAGAATTTGTTACTGTAGACTGTAATGTTCCTGCCTCCACCAACTGATACACATGCAGGCATGCACACAAAGACCCTTCAACTGCCTCCCCTCTGGATATTTCTGCATTTGAGGGTGTGCCTGGAAACCCATCACCACAAAACAGCACATTATTTTCTTCCTGTTTTTAAAGCTCTAAATTATGACCCCAATCTCTTCACTTCCACAGTTGTAAAACCTCATTATAAAAGTACTCGGTCTCCAGATTCTTCAGCAGCATGCTTACAAAAACAACACTAAAAATTAAATCAATAACTTGTTCCTATTTTTAACACACAGAATATAAAACGTAAATTAAATTTAATTTTAAGAACTATATATAACTCTAGCTTGAGGAAGGACAGAATTGAGACTTCAAAGTTTTTTTTTGTTGCAGGAGCAGATCACCTGCACCAGTTTAATACAGGTGGTTGATGTATTAGCTCTGTCATTTGACACCCTTGCTGCTGAGGAGTTATCAGTTGCCCACGTGAAACACCAACAGAGACGTGACGCAGTTCTTGTGCAGCTGCTGCCAGGCACAACAGTGACCCCTAAAGGTTAAGTAGCCTCTGATTGGATGATGATTGTAAGCTCTCCTTAAAGTTATAAACGAGCAGTGTGATGTTCTATGCCTCAGAATGATGAGGGCTAACACCCAGACTAAACAAACCTGACTGGAGATGGCAGAGGAAGTCACCAGGCATCAGGTCATCTCAAGGACATGGTTGCATTACTGCAAGAGGCTAAATGATCTTTTGAGGTCTGCAGAGATGAATGTCAAACATCTCTGAAGTGAATGCACACTTAATGGAAAATGGTAGAATCTAACGAATGGCACTCTGCCAAGGACATGCAAATCTTGGGCCTTCCATTTTCTGACTTGAAAGTCAGAGCACTAACCCGATGGCTGCAACTTGCTAATGTCATCTGCAGGCATTCACCTTGGCCAGGGTTTCCCAGTATTTCCATGGGCAGTGACCACCTGCATGTTCTGTCCAAGAAGGTTGACACTGGCAAAGCACCCTCGGCGTGGTCCTGTCCCACTGAACTCATCTCTACCTACCTTGACACTGTCCTATCCCCCCTAGTCCAGGATCTCTCCACATACGTTCGAGACACCACCCACACCCTCCACCTCCTCCAAGACTTCCGTTTCCCCTGCCCCCAACGCCTCATCTTCACCATGGATATCCAATCCCACTACACCTCCATCCGCCATGACCAGGGCCTCCAAGCCCTCCGTTTTTTCCTCTCCAGACATCCCCAACAGTACCCTTCCACTGACACTCTCATTCGTTTGGCTGAACTGGTCCTCACCCTTAACAATTTCTCCTTTGAATCCTCCCACTTCCTCCAGACTAAAGGGGTAGCCATGGGCACACGTATGGGCCCAAGCTATGCCTGTCTCTTTGTTGGCTACATAGAGCAGTTGATCTTCCGTAATTACACCGGCATCACTCCCCACCTCTTCCTCCGCTACATTGATGACTGCATTGGCGCCACCTCGTGCTCCCACGAGGAGGTTGAGCAATTCATCAACTTCACCAACACATTCCACCCTGACCTTAAATTTACCTGGACCATCTCTGACACCTCCCTCCCCTTCCTGGACCTCTCCATCTCCATCAATGATGATTGACTTGACACTGACATTTTTTACAAACCCACCGACTCCCAAAGTGTTTTCTTTTGAAATTCTGAGCAATATCATATTAGTCTGAGATGTGCCATGATGATGCGGCAAGGCTGGTGTTTTGCCAGTTTCTGGATTAGTGGTGCTGGAAGAGCACAGCTGTTCAGGCAGCATACAAGGAGCTTCAAAATCAACATTTCGGGCAAAAGCCCTTCATCAGGAATAAAGGCAGTGAGCCTGAAGCGTGGAGAGATACCTGGATTACACCTCTTCCCACCCTACCTCTTGCAAAAATGCCATTCTGTATTCCCAATTCCTCCACCTCCGCCGTATCTGCTCCCAGGAGGACCAGTTCCACCACAGAACACACCAGATGGCCTCCTTCTTTAGAGACCGCAATTTCCCTTCCCACGTGGTTAAAGATGCCCTCCATCGCATCTCGTCCACATCTCAGCTCTCAGACTCCACCCCTCCAACTGTAACAAGGACAGAACGCCCCTGGTGCTCACCTTCCACCCTACCAACCTTCGCGTAAGCCACATCATCTGCCGACATTTCCGCCACCTCCAAACAGACCCCACCACCAGGGATATATTTCCCTCCCCACCCCTTTCCGCCTTCCGCAAAGACCGTTCCCTCCGTGACTACCTGGTCAGGTCCACGCCCCCCTACCACCCACCCTCCCATCCTGGCACTTTCCCCTGCCACCGCAGGAACTGTAAAACCTGCGCCCACTCCTCCTCCCTCACCTCTATCCAAGGCCCTAAAGGAGCCTTCCATATCCATCAAAGTTTTACTTGCACATCCATTAATATAATTTATTGTATCTGTTGCTCCCGATGCGGTCTCCTCTACATTGGAGAAACTGGGCGCCTCCTAACAGAGCGCTTTAGGGAACATCTCCGGGACACCCGCACCAATCAACCACACTGCCCCGTGGCCCAACATTTCAACTCCCCCTCCCACTCTGTCGAGGACATGGAGGTCCTGGGCCCCTTCACCGCTGCTCCCTCACCACCAGACACCTGGAGGAAGAACGCCTCATCGTCCGCCTCTTCAACCCCAGGGCATCTGTGTGGACTTCAACAGTTTCCTCATTTCCCCTTCCCCCACCTCACTCTAGTTCCAAACTTCCAGCTCAGCACTGTCCCCATGACTTGTCCGAACTTGTCCTACCTGCCTATCTCCTTTTCCACCGATCCACTCCACCCTCTCCTCCCTGACCTATCACCTTCATCCCCTCCCCCACTCACCTATTGTACTCTATGCTACTTTCTCCCCACCCCCACCCTCCTCTAGCTTATCTCTCCACGCTTCAGGCTCACTGCCTTTATTCCTGATGAAGGGCTTTTGCACGAAACGTCGATTTTGAAGCTCTTTGTATGCTGCCTGAACTGCTGTGCTCTTCCAACACCACTAATCCAGAAACTGGCAAAACACCAGCCTTGCCTCATCATCAAACTAATATGATATTGCTCAGAATTTCAAAAGGAAACACTTTGGAACCTCCTGACACCTTATATTGCAATGCTGCTGCCTGGGACAGGCGTCTATCTCACGCTTCAAAGCTAGGTGCCACTCAGGGATCTTAGTCCAACTGAATTGTTAGTTAGGGGCTGATCTGACCTCAGTCAGAAAAGGTAGTGAGGTGTCCTGAGCAAGTGAAGAGGAAAGACTGCAGGAAGAGTTAGCAGTTTGGGGAAATGGGGTGGATGACAGCTAATGAGAGAGGCTATATGGAGTGTGGTAAACCATAAGACTTCATGTCAGGTCAGTGAAATGGCAGAACTAGACTGAGTGTGAAGTAGTGGAAAGAAGATAATGGCCCTTACCTTTGTAGAGATTAGGACGTTAATTTTCTTGCGACATTGCTACATGTTCCCCAAAACTATTGATACCAAACTGACCTGACTGGTTACATCAAACCAGGTTGGCAATGTTTGAGATGGTGCGTAGCCAGGGCAATTCAGCGCTCAAGAAAAAAACAATCTGCGTATTAAAAATTAGAATCATATTACAATATATGCTACTTTCATACCTGATCACAGAAGCATGAGTTCTCTGTTGGATCCATGTAGTTTATTATCATTATTAAATACAAACAAGTAAGCTCACACCTTTCTGTATCCTACAGAACATAAAGTAATTCAACTATCTTCTGAAGGCCTTAATTGAAACTACCTCCACCACTGTCTTAGGAAATGCTTTGTTGATCCTATTCATTTGCAGTTGGGAAAGGGTTTTTCCTTATCTCACTGTTGCAGTCTCAATTTTGTGTCACTGTGAAGCAGTTTGTGATGTACATCAATAGAAAAAGACCATAGAATTTTGGAATCTTATAAGAACTTATGGGTGATATGAAGCACGTTCACTGATCCTGACATTATCTGAGGATCTCAGAAGAGAAAACTAATGAGATTATAGGTGCATTGTTATTAGTTTTCCAAATTCTGGAAACTTCCTATTAGACTGGTAAGTAACAAAAATAACCTCTCTATTCAAGAACAGAGGGAGGCAGAAAACAGGAAACTATAGCCAGGTAGCATGATGTTTGTCATGGGGATTGTGTGTGATGACAAGTGTCTGATTTACACAGATAAACATTGGTATCATTTTTAGAGTTTGGATTTTAAAATAGTGGCATATTTGGATGATTACATTGTTGGAAATATTTTTCTTAAAATAACTACATCAGACATTTCTTCCAGAACACTTATCAAATCGATTATGTATGTGAGATCAGACACGTGCTAGTGCGGTTTATGAAGGTGGAATAAATATTGGAGGCCATAGCTTGTTTTGGAGTCATGCTAATCAAGATATGATTTTAGCTTAGAAAAGCCAGAGATTGAAAGTTTTAGGGTCATTCAGAGAAGACATGACTGGGGTCAGAGCATTTACAGTTTCTCCCCTAGAAAGGAGTATAGGACAATTATGTCTGAGCGAAAGTTTACCTTGTGCAGCATTTAAATAAGGACCGTCTGGTTAGAAACCTGCAGGTTATTAGAAACTGTGAAAGTCCAAGCTGTCGATTCTGACAGTATACATGTAAGAAGACTTCACAGTTCACAGGACAGAAATGGGGAGAATTATTACATTGAATATAACAATTTAATATTGAGGGGATAATTTCTTCAGATATGAGTCTCTGTAATGGATTGTATCAGGAAATATGAGACTTTATGCTGTGTTGCATCATCTTTCAAACTGTTATATATTTATATAATTTGTTTATTACTTTTTCTGTGTACAATATGTATGTTCTATTGTTGAAGAATACTTGCAGCCTCATAGGAATTGTTTCATTGAGCAACTACCACATTAACTAGTTTATAAAAACTAAATCAAGTCAGGTTTCATTGGGATCTGCCGTGATCAGCTGGGATGATAATACGTATTTGAATTGATCAATAAGGAGGTTATAGCTGGGCTTGTAGAAAAACTCAAGGTAATTGGGAGGAGTCAGCATGATTTTGTGAATGACAAATCACATTTAATCAATTTATTAGAGTTTTTGACACACTGTGGATAAGAGGGAACCAGTTGACATACTGTACTTGGATTATCAGAAGGCACTTGATGACGTACAATATAAAAAAGCTACTGCACAACATCGAAGCACATGACGTGGGTAGGGGTGGAGTGAAAAGGTGGCGGGAAACAGTTTGGCATGGATAGAGATTAGCTGGCTGACAGAAAATCAAGTGTGCAGAAATGGGTCTTTTTTCTGATTGACAAGATACGAGTGGGATCTTACGGGGGATCTTTTCTGGGACCTCAACGTTTTAGAATTTATATTGGTGAATTTGACAAGTGGATCAAAGGCATGATGGCTAAATTTGGAAGTGACGGAAAGATAGGCAGGAAAGTATGTTATGAAGGGGGCGTAAAGAGGTTGCAGACTGATACAGAAAGCATGAATGAGGGGGCAAGAATCTGTCAGTATGGAGCATAATGTGGGAAAAAATGAAATTGTTCATTTTGGCTGGAAGAATTAAAAATCAGACTGAAAACTTACTGTGGAATGCCATGGTGCAGAGAGATCTCGGAATTCTAATGCATGTCATATCACGTAAGATGGCGGTGGGGTAGGACGCTCCAGCCAGAACTCGTCTGCTCCACCTATTCTCTTTCTTTTTATTCCCCTATCTCCAATGTGGAGTATGATGGCAGCCAGTGGTCGGGCCACATGGAGGCCTCCTGCTCTGGTCTGCTGCTGCCAACAGCCTTTGGAAAGACACTGTGGTGTTTGTCTTTTTAACTTTACTTTTTTTTCTGACCTATGGTCACACTGTATATAGCTGTAATGTTACTTCTTTTTTCATTCATTTCTCTATTCTGTATCTAAGGATTGTACCTATATACGATTATACCTAAGACAGTGCAGTAAGAGGAGACTTATAAACTGTTCACAGTACTCATTTGAGTAGGTGACAATAAAGCTAATTCATTTTAATAAGTCACAAAGGATGTGCAGATTGAGAAAGTTATTAAGAAAGATAATTGAATGGCAACATTTAGTACAAGAGGAATTGAATATAAAATTGAGGATGTCATGCTTCTGTCATACAGGACATTGGTAAGATCACATTTCAAATACTATGTGTGGTTTCCATTTACTTATTTAAGCAATGATGTAAATCTATTGGAGGCAGTTGAGAGGAAGTTGACTAGATTGAGACCTGGAATGAATGCAAGGAAATGTTTGACAGACTGGGATGTTTCCATTGGAGTTTAGAAGAGTGATTTGATTGAAGTGCACAAGAACCTAGAATCATAGAGTCACACAGCATGGAAACAGAGCCTTTGGTCCAACCTGTGCATGCCCATCCTGTTCCCAAACTAATCTGGTCCTCCTTGACTGGTTTGGCCCATATCCCTCCAACATTTTCCTATTCATATATTTTTCAAACATCTTTTTAAATGTTATACCTGTAACTGAATCTAGTACTTCCACTGGCAGTTCATTCCACATATGAACCACTCTCTGCATGAACAAGTTGCCCCTCATGTCCTTTTTAAATCTTGTCACACCTTAAAAATATACCTCCGAGTTTTGAATTGTATAGGTCCTGCCCTTGTTTATTTTACCAACTTGCAACTCTTGCATTTGTCTAAATTAAACTCCATCTGACCTTTTGGTCTTGCAAAATGGAGATGATGATTCCTCTGGTAATTGGGTTCAGTACCAGAGAGCACAGTTTCAAAATTAGTGATTGCCCTTTTAGGACAGAGATAAGAGGCTTTTCTCTACTTCCAGACAAAACAAGAAACTATCATTTTCAGCAATAGTTTAGTGGAAACCACACTCTGGGAATTTGTGTCGTTGCATAATGTAAATGTGTCTAATCAATATCAGTGAGATTAATAGCTCCACTTTAATGGCACCTATTAAAATTTGTCCAGTTTGGCTGGAGAGAATGTTAATAAATACATTTTAGCTTCCTTCATTTACTTTTGCTCAACTTAGTATCTTTCTTTCTTCTCTGTGGCATGGTAAAGGTTCAGAAATATTAGCTGTTTTCTTATTTCATTGGACCTCAATCATGTTTTAACCCCTACTCAATTTCAGGAAGCAGCACAAGAGAATGTGATCTTATCATCACCCAACATCCAGAATAGCATTCGGGGGTTTCAATTCAGAATAGAATGACTGATTTAATTCAACCAACCTACCACACCGATCTAAAATGCTCGCAAAAGCTCACCCAAAACTTGAAAAAGAGCTGACACAGTCCCAAAACAAGCTAACTTTCAAATGACCATAAATAAAAGACTATGATTTTTAAAACAAATAACTGTTCTGAAGGTGCATTGGTAGACAGGGAGACTAGATGAAGACACTATGGGTAAATGGAAGGGTCACAAGCAATGCTAAGATAGACAAGAAGGGTTGAACCTATTAATATAGAAGAAACTAACCAGGTGGAGATTCTTACCAACCACTGGCATTAGTTTATATTGAACAGATGATCTTCATTGCTTTGTCTTCAGTTGGGCAATAAGAGAGCTCTATCTACAGTCCACATTCCTTGTTTATGTTAATATCTGATATGCTGGGACAGTAAAATATAGGCTCCCTCCAGCTCTGAAAGAATGTAGTCCGATAACATCCCCAAACAGTCTGTGCTGATTCATCAGCACAGCAATTGTTTAAGGTGATAGATAGCTTCAGTAAACCTGCAGGCTATAAAATCAATCAAGAGTAATTCTGATGTGCTAACAATGTCTGAGGAGAGCTTCCCTTCAGTTTCTATAACTACCTTCTTAATAGTTCACTTTGTGCCAAAATTATCTGCCAGCCTGAGCTTAAACTGGTTTTGATTGACAATAGGAATTACTCAGGCATTGCTATGCAATTCTTAGATTCTACTTTTGTGAGGTGTATATAAATGGGCAACAGGCTTATATTTTGCCCTCGTTTGCTGATGTTCCTCCCGGTGCATGGTTAAAGCACTGTGGCAGTGAATCATTGTTAAGAGAAGCTGCAGCACAATTAGCTCTCTCCGTGACTTTTCTGTTTAAGATGCTTCAGAGTCATTCATCTTGTCAATAATGGTGAAAGCATCCAGTCTTTTTTCTTTCCCTTGGGGGAAGTCTAAGGTTCAGATTGATATATCATTATTGGCACCACACAGCTTTCCAACATCTCCTGAATATTGATATTTTTGCCATATTTCTTTTAGCTGCTATAAAGCCTCTTGCTCAAGGCAGATTTTAGATTTCATTTCAGTAATAATGAACTATCTTCCAAAATTCATCCTCCGTCAAGTTACTGAATCATGTCAGAAGTCATGAGTGTGTCATTATTTATCTAGTGGACGAGGCTGGATGGATGCCATGCAGTCACTTGATAAGGATACTCTTCTATTATAAGTTTATGGTTGTGCATATATTACATATGGGTGCAACATTGGTGTTGGCCATTCTACCTCTCAAGTCTATCCATAGTACGGCTGAGTTGGGTCTTAGCTCCATTTACCTTTCATTGACTCTTACCTCTGGATACTCTTAACTGAAATAAAAGTAACAATCTGAGGTGGTTGACCATCAGGATTGCAATGCAATTCTTAGATTTTACTTTTGTAACGTGCATATAAATGTGCAACAGGCTTATATTTTGCCCTCAAGTGCTGATGTTCCACCCAGTGGAGTGACGTTTTAAATTGATCTAGCATTTCCAACTTTTCTGAAGAGAACTTTCCAGATCTCCATTATATGCTGCATGAAAATTCTACCTTCAAAGAATATATCCCCTTGTTCTGCATTCCTCATTATCTCCGTATTGACTCCAGTGAAACACAGAAACACAAGTAGATCATTAACCCCTGAAGAGTGTTCTAATATACAAGAAAACCTTAAAATCAGCTACAAAATTAACTTTTTGCTTCTGGTTTTCTGAACCAATTAGAATGGGTGGGCAGGAAGTTTTATAAAATATGTCAAAGGGAGTAATTCTGGATAAATGAAAGGAAGCATTTCAAGATATTTGTAGATATTATTTCTGATAGACCTCCAAATGTCAGTCTGCACGTTGATTTCTGAGGCTTCAGCAACCACAGGAATGATAGAGAATTGGGAAAATGGCTCATTCTCCCCTCACTTACCCCCACAGTCCTGTCACTATTATCCTGATGTACCCCTGCCGGTTTGACTGAAATGAAATGAAGTGATGGATAAGAGGAAAAGGGTACTCTTTCTGACCAAACAACACGTGGATGGAAGTGACTGAGGAAATCAGCAGCATGAGTATGGTTCCTTGAACCTGCAGACAAAGACTTGAGGATCTTAAGAGGTATTTTTTGACAAAACATCTTTGGGTAAAAGAAGCACCTTGCACTTTCACTCATTGTGATCAGCACAGCATTGCTCAGGAGACCACATCTTTCAGCTCTATTGTAAACTTTTCTATCCCATTCTCAATATGCAATATTTATTTTTATCCATTTATTGAAATATCCCACACCCATCTTTTGCAGTCATTCTCCACCAATGCTTTCCTTACTTTCTCTCCACACGATCTATTTCTTATACTTTCAACTCCCCACTTTCTCCCTTGTAGGAAAAGAGAGTGCAGCTCTCAAGAGAGAGACAAAGACAGAGGAACCTGAGGTATGGGTTGTTTGGTTGGGGGTAAGGACTCTTTAATGACCAGGAGCAAGCATCCTCACTTAGTGAACATGGTCATCAAAAACACTAGTAGCAACCTATACTTACATAACACCTTTAAGATAATGAAACATCCTAAGATACTTCACAGAAATGTTGTAAAACTAAGTATAACACTGAACCATATAAGCTGATGTTAAGTCAGATGACCAAATGCTTGGTCAAAAGCTAAATTTTAAAGAGTATATAAAATGAGGAATGCAAAGGAGAATGGTGGAGACCATTAGTGGTTTCCAGAGCTTAAGGGTGACATGGTGGCTCAGTGGTTAGCACTGCTGCCTCATAGCACCAGGGACCTAGGTTTGATTTCAATCTTAGGCCACTGTCTGTGTGGAGTTTGCACATTCTCCTTGCGTCTGCGTGGGTTTCTTCCCACAATCCAAACATATGCAGGTTAGATGATTTGGCCATGCTAAATTGCCCGTACTGTTCAGGAACGTGTAGGCTAGGTGTATTAGTCAGGGGAAATGTACAAAAAGGGTAGGGGAAATAGGTCTGGGTGGGATACTCTTCAGAGGGTCAGTGTGGACTTGTTGGGCCAAGTGGCCTGTTTTCACACTGTAGGGACTCTATGATAATTGAATACATGATCAGCAATTATGGGAAGAGATTAAAATTGAGTAAGCACAGATGTTTTGTCATAGAGGAGCATATCTATGAGGTTCTTCAGGGGCCTTCTTGTGGAACAGTGGTAGTGTCCTTATCCCGGACCAAGATGCATGGGCTCAAGTCCCATTGCTCCAGAGGTGTGTAATAACATCTCTGAACAGGTTGATGAGGAAAACTAGTGTGAGATTTGTCAGGGGAGGTAATGGCAAAATTTGTAATATCAGTGGACTTATAATCCAGACCCCAGACTAATGATCTGAGTACATGCATTCAAATCTCCCCATGCTAGATAGTGATATTTGAATTCAACAAAAAAATTGAAATAAAAAAAATACACTCAGACCAACCATATATCACTGTCGATTGTTGTTTAAAAAATAACCCACAGAGGCTCTTGTTGTGCCATGTTAATGTCACTAACTCGAAGGCAAGAAGTCTGGCTTCAAGCCCCACATGTTCCTGGATTGTGCACGAACATCTCTAAACAGGTTGATTATAAAATATAAGGTGTGTTAGGCTCTGGTGGCTCAGTGGAGGAGGCTTGGTTGCAAGGCCCAATTGCTCCAGAAGTGCATCATGACATCTTTGAACGGGTTGATTTTGAAAACACCTTATCAAGGTTTGTGGAGTTGGAGAAGACAATGGAACTTGACAGTGAAGTTGAGAACCGTAAAGTCAAGATGTCATTTGACTAAAAGTAATGTCAATCAATGACACAAGGGTAATAGAGGAGTGGAATTTTCTTCAGGGGTAGCTGAGCTTTTAATTACATTAAGTTTATAAAGAGTAGAACTTGGAAGATCATTCAGAGTGCATTGGAATAGTTGAACCCGGAACAAATGGAGTCATGGGTCCAACAGCAATTGAGCTGAAGTGGAAAGGAGATCTTTTTCCATGAGCTGCAGATGTCTATATTAATCTGTCATGGAAATCTCATCGCTCTGAGGCACTGAAGCACAGACATCTGAAAACAATTATTCTTCTACCTGTAAGGACCTGCATTGAGCTGGATTTCTGTGCCCATTCTCTTTCCTGTGAAACAGCATGGATCTGAGGAGGAAGAGGATGGTGATGTTTCTGGTACAGTTCCTGTGTTCTGGATGCCATTTCTGTTTCTGCCCCTCTCCATTAGTATTAGTTGAGTATACTGCTCTGAAACGGCAGTGAAGACAGAAGGTGGGGAAGTGCAGATTGAGGGGAGTGATTGCTAGTCAGGTGAATGAGGTCCAATAAGTTGAAAATAACTTGTCAGGCAGTAAGAACATTCTCTCAGATGAAATGCTGTGAGCAACAGCCTTTAACTCAGACAGGGCTGTTTCACCATTTGTCAGTTTCACAGACGGTGCTCTCTTCATGTCAACCCTGGGGGCTCTTCACAGCTCAGAGAACCTGTGTGTTCAAGCCAGAATTCTGTGTTTAATGAGACAACTGCATCTGTGAGTTTTTGTTTTGACTATTACCCAACAGGTTTACAGGGTTCCTTGTGTTGTATAAAAGTGTAAGGCCCTAAAAGAGTTAATATTGAATACTGCCTAAAGCACCAGTCACTATAATGATTTCATATGGATTTGGGATGGTGGGGGACACTTTAGAATCTTGATTAAGGCCTGTCACATGGATATTCCTCATAGTCTCTGTGATAATGTCTGTCACATCAGTGTAACTTGTAAAAAACTGCTATTATATCTTAAACAATGTGTTGTTTATTGCATCATCAGTTTTTTCATCGTGACTTTTTCTCCAGCAGGAGGTCAGAAGTGGGGATGCTCTCTGATGATTGCACAATATTCAGCATCATTCACAACTCCACAGATACCGAAGCATGTCAAAATGGAACAAGAACTTGATAATATCTGTATTTAGGCTGACAAACCATTCACATAATCCTCTGTTATCCACACCTTTGGTATTATCATTGACCAGAACTGAATTGGACTAGATAAATAAGTACAAGGGTCACAAGAGCAGGCTAAGAATCCTGTAGCAAGTAATTCACCTCCTGATTCCTCATAACCTACACACCATCCACAAGGTACAAGGTAGGAGTTTGATGGCATATTCCCCACTTGCCTGGATGGGTGCAGCACCACCAACACTCAAGAAGCTTGACACCATCCAGGACAAAGCGGACCACTCAGCTGGCACCATATTCACAAATATTCACTTCCTCCATAAATGAGCAGCAGCCCACGTGAACTATCTACAAGATGCAGCACAGAAATTCATTAAAAATTATTAGACAGCACTTTCAAATGCATGGACATTTCCATTGAGAAGGACAAGGGCAGCAAGCACAGGGGAACACCACCATCTGCAAGTTTCCCTGCAAGCGTCTTACCATCCAGACTTGGACATATATTAGCATTGCATCACTGTTGCAGGGTCAAAATCTGGAATTCCTTCCCTAATAGCAGTGTAGGTAAAACTACACCAATGGACTGCAATAGCTTAAGAATCAACACATCACTACCCTCTCAAGGGCAACTAGGGATGGACTAGCTGTGTTTTCTTTTCTCTACCACACTAGACTAATACGTCTCTACCAGGAAAGAAAATGTGAGCAGCAAATCTAACTGAAAACTCAGACATCATGCTGTATCAATATCAATATACCATCATATCAATAAGGATTCATACTAAAACATCCTGGTCAGCTGCAAAGGTTGCCTGGGTTAAATCTAGAAAGGGGCAGCATCATGTTGGGTTCTCAAACTAATGCCATTTGTTGGATCTTGGAGTCCCCTCCACCTGCACCAAAGCTAACTCTGCTTGGCTGGTAAAATTCAGTCCACTGCACCAATTTCAATTTTAGTTTTCTTGAGATGTTTGTTGCCCTCTTCTTCTATTGAAAATGCTGATACAAAGATGATGTACCGTAGATCACTTATTTCCTTATTTTCAAAATGGAGTTGCACGGAGACTCATTGGTTAGCACTGCTGTCTCACAACACTAGGAACCCGGGTTTAATTCCAGCTTTGAGTGATTGTGTTTGCACATTTTCCCCATGTCTGCTGGGTTTCCTCCCACAGTCTAAAGATGTGCAGGTTAGGTGGGTTAGCTATGGGAAATGTAGGATTGCAGGGAAAGGGTAGGGGTGTGGGTCTGGATGGCAAGCTCTTTGCAGGTCCAGTGTGGACCAGATAGGCTGAATGGCCTGCTTCCACATTGTAGATTTTCCATAAAAAACAAAGGGCTTTTTTTATTCATGCATACTAACTTTCTTTATCAATCACTGTTTGTATAGCTTTTATATCAGCAAATGATATGCAAGTATCATTTATTTTTTTCTTTCTAATCAGAGGATCTCTGTACACTGCTAACTCCAGAGTGTTGTGACTTGCCATAATCATGTGACTCTGAGGTCGTCTTGGCTGAAATAAAGGCTTTTGGCAGAAGTCATTTTCCTCATCACATGAGACAGTGATGGTGGCATCTTGGACATTGCCTGTAAGATAAGATTTAGTGAGCATGATTACATCAAGCTGCTTCCCGACGAGTTTCTCGGACATTTCTCCCAATCTTGGCACATTCTCCAAATGTTAGTAAAATGATTTTGCAGGGTCAACGGGGCTGGGTTTATTGTTGTGGGTACATGTCTCGGTCACTTTATTTATCAGTTAGGCTCTAAAGATTTCTTAATTTTCAAATTTCTCTGTTTATCTCAAAATATGAGGTATTACTTGATCCAGGTGATTTGGCAATGAGCATTATTCTGCACTTGGTATTTGCACAGCTAACCACATATTAACTGAATGAAACCATTTCTAATTCTGGAAAAGGGATTTAATTTTATTAAATTACATACAACCAATTGTTTAAAGACTCTAGGGATGTTTATAGCAATATAGAACTCCTGACTGACTTGTCATTCCAGTTAATTTCTCTCTTTCTGAGATTGTAGGGAAATTAATGCATTGGCTCACTTTTTGTAATGAAGCGGCTGTTGCCTGACTAACAGATTTTAAAGATTGAACAAACCCACATATAATAAGCCCAGAGGAAACCTTTTAGCCAACTACTTCTTGCCAGACCTTAGCTAGAGCAATCCAAAACTGGATAATAAGTGAGCTGACAGCAGTTGGTGGTTAGAAGGTGCAGCATAGAGGGAGAAAAATGCAGTGATCTTGAAAGCTTCAGGCAGAGAATAACTTCAAGTTGCAGATCTCTCTTATACAGTTTTAGCAACAAGACCTAAGAAGGGGCAGACTTGGATTTATAGACCAACTTTTACAACCTAAGGATATCTTAAGGAGTTTTACAGCCTTATACTGCAAGGAGAACCTGTTAAACATCCAGAGCATTAACACAAACTGAATGATGCCATACACAAATTGTAAGAGTACTTGGTTATTGTCACTGTTTGTGAACATTTTAATTAGTACCTCTTGAGAGATCAATTTAGAGTCTTACCACAACCAACTTTGAAGTATCTTTGTCAAACTGCTTCTATCTGCTTTGAAGCAGCTGCAAAGGATATTACTTTGCAAAGATTTCATTTGGAAATAGAGTACAAGTGAGGGAGGCAGATGTACATTGCTGATATGTTCATGACAGATATATTCCCTTGGAAAGAAGTTGATGGTGTGAGTTCAGCGTGTGAATTCTTTCAGATTCAACAAAAGATAACACAACAAGCTCAGGAAGACATCTACCCACCAGAGGCATTGATCCCATCTTGCTCAGATCATGGAAACTACAACTTTCCAAGTGTTAAACTGTTCCAAGTGAATTCACTGTTGGAATGTCAGGAATAAGGCAGAATGTGAACACAGCAAGCTCCACCAATCATCAAAGGATAATCAGACAAATAGTCATTTAGAAACAAAAGCAGAGCATGTTGGAAAAGCTCAGCAGGTCTGACAGCATCTATGGAGAGAAATCAGAGTTAATGTTTCAGAACTGAGGAAGGGTCATTGTATCTGAAATGTTAACGTTGATTTCTCTCCACAGATGCTGCCAAACCTCCTGAGCTTTTCCAGAAATTTCTGTTATTTGTATCTGATTTCCAGCATCTGCAGTTCTTTTAGATTTTATTTAGATAATCATTTGGTTCAAGAATAGATTTTAGATAGGAGAGAGAACTCCTGTATGCTTTTTCAAGATATTGCTGTGGGGATTGATTACATTTACTAGACAGGACAGAATGGGTCTTTTTAACGTTTCATCCAAAATTCAACACCCCACAACAGGGTAGCACTTTATCAAAGCTGCACTGGAGCACTAGCCTAGATTTTGCATAAAATCTACAGTGGGTCTTGAACCTACAACCTTTCTGACTCAGAGGTGAGAGTGGTGCCAGTCAGCTGCTGTCTGGACAGAAAATAGTAGCCCCAAAATTTGAGCAAAGTGACTTGGATATAATTATCTATTTCCCTGACAGTGGGCTCATAACCTTCTTTAATTCATCCTCCACCTGCTCAATGTGAACAGAGATGCTGAAGTAAGCATGTTGTTCAGTATTGAATATATTCAAGTGCATGTACGTGTTGCAATATGCTTTGATAAATTAGCAAGATATATCAGGAAACAAATGAAGTACAACATGCAGTAGATATTACTTCTTATATATGACATTCAAACTGAATTACTCATGTATAATGAAGAAAAGGGCACAGAGAGCACTTGTGCAATACCTAAATCAGAATGAAGTAGTGGATTCTTTTGTAAGATGAAACATAGTTGACTAGCTCTGTAAAAGTAACAATGTGAAATTTAAAGTATATTTTTCCATATTTTAATATTAATTTACCCCTCTGTAAAGCAATTCAATAGTGTTGTTCAGGCTAGAGGACTAAGCTGGCAATCTGCCCACTGGTCGAGACAATTCTATTCTATCAACAGCTGTTTGGAGGCATCAGAGAATGGGAGAAAGTGAGAATTGCAGATACTGGAGATCAGAGTCAAAATGTATGGCGCTGGAAAAGCACAGCAGGTCAGGCAGCATCCGAGGAGCAGGAGAGTTGATGTTTCGGGAATAAGCCCCTCATCAGGAATCAGAGAATGGTCTGTTTTAAGTTGTCCTTTTTTTCCCTCAGTTGGAAAAGAGAGGAAGCTATTGGTTCAATCATTGCTTCACTTCTGATTTGGAGATGCCGGTGTTGGACTGGGGGGTACAAAGTTAAAAATCACACAACACCAGGTTATAGTCCAACAGGTTTAATTGGAAATGCACTAGCTTTCGGAGCGTCGCTCCTTCATCACGTGGTCGTGGAGAGCTCAATTAGGATTAGGCTCGGTTAGGATTGAGTCCTCCACTACCACCTGATGAAGGAGTGATGCTCCGAAAGCTAGTGTGCTTCCAATTAAACCTGTGGGACTATAACCTGGTGTTGTGTGATTTTTAACTTTGCTTCACTTCTGACAGTCTTGCTGTGCTAAGAAACTACATTTTCAAAATATCCAAAGTATCGTCATGTATCTGATCCTTCCATAGTCCATGGCTGTTATATTGGGCTAATGGTAATTTTCTAATGGTGAAATATGTAAGAATAAATCTATGAATATTGCTAGCCTGAACTTGAAAGAAATCAATGAGAAAAGCTTGTTAATACCAAACTTACCTATGTTTGTGCTTGTGGGTCAGAGGAACCTCTAGAGCTGGATAGAAGTCCTTGAACCAATGATGGCTGATGAGATACCAAAGGTGTGCTGTTTCTCAAAGCACAAGAGGAAGAATAAGATTGCAAGCAGTATTCAATTCTCAGTTCAACTATAGTTAAGCCAGCATTTTACAATTGATTTTTGTTGATTATTAAAGCATAGACGTATTTGTTTATATTCCTTCAATCACAACCGCATTCCTATGCACATGTGTGTGTATATGCGAAACTTCCCAAATTGCTGCATATCCAGGTTAATGAGCACAGTAACATAGGACGATAGAACTTCTGTAAGATCAGCCACAAACAGCAGAGATTTGGATGAACAGAAGTTTGCAGAGATCTGCAAAATGTGGGATTTCCTAGAACAGTCAAGTCTGGAGTGGACAATGGTAACCAATCAGAATATAGAACATTGAACTGAGAAACGGCAGATGACGTTTAATCCAGACAAGTGTGAGGTGTTGCATTTTAGGTGCTCTAATGCAACAGAAAAATATACAGTAAATGGCAGGACTGTTAGGAGCATTGATATATAGAAGGATCTTGGGGTGAAAGTACATAACTACCTGAAAGTGGCAACACAAGTGGATAGGGTGGTAAAGAAGGTTTTTGACATGCTTGCCTTCATGGGTTGGAGCATTGAGTCAAGAAGCTTTTCAGGCAATGTTGCAGTGCTTTTTAGTTAGGCCAGATTTGGAGGATTGGGAGCAGTTCTGGTCTCCATACTATAGGAAGGAACTGGAGGCTTTGAATAGGGTGCAAAAGAGATTTACCAGGACATTACCTGATTGGAATGTATTAGTTATAAGGAGAGGTTAGACAAACTTAAATTGTTTTGCTAGGGAGTCAGAGGCTGAGGACGACCTGATAGAAGTGTATAAAATGATGAGTTGCATAGTGAGGGTGGATAATCAGAGTCTTTTTCCCAGGGTGGAAGTGCCAGATACTTGGGGGCATAGGTTTAACGTAAGAAGGGAAAATTTAAAGGAGATATGCAAGACAGGTTTTTTTACACAGAGAGTGGTAGGTACCAGGAACATGCTGCCAGGGGAAGTGGTAGAAGCTTACAATGGCAATGTTTATTGGGCATTTAGACAGACATGTGAACTGGCAGAAAATAGAAGGATATAGACCATGTGCTGGCAGATGGAATTGGTTGAGAACGACATCATGGTCATCCTGTATTACACTGTTCCATACAGTGATAGATTTCTAATGTTAAATACATCAAGTCATGTAGGGATACGACTAGAAAATGGCATTGAGGTAAAAGATCTGCTTAACTGAAAATTGCAGTGGACTTGAGGGGACGAGTGGACTTCTGCTACAATTTACTACATTCTGATGCCTCACAACTCCTTCCTCCAAATTGCTATGGTTTTTTTTCCACAGGATTTGCCTGAGTGTACCTGAAGTTGAAACCTTCTTCACCAACTAAGTGCTCAGGGATGACCCAGCAGGAATCTATAGTTCACTGGACCAAGGTAAACGAAACACAGCCACAACGAGTGGTCAGCCTTGGAGCTGCCTGTTGTAGTTCAGATTGCAGGCTGGCCCTCATGTATTTCTATGCCACTTTCTTCAGTTTTGCCAATATTCGGCTAGAGAAATTGGAGGCTTACATAAGATAAACAGTCTGACAACACAGAGGCAACAAAAAGAAAACTATGTAAAGTTATGGTTAGGCAAAACTGGGTGTTATCTGTTTAATAATGGAAGGTGCTCCAACACCTGCACATCTGAATTGTGTATTTAGCCTCCAGCAGAGGTGTTGAATGGGAACATTGGCATGAGAGGAGGACTGTGAAATTTAAGGGTTACTCATTTTAGGGAGCATTCCTGAGACACTGGGAGAAGAGATGGGAGAAAGGATAACATTAGTGGGTTACAAAGGAGTTGAGGGGTCAATATTGAAGGGGAAAAGTGTAAAGTTCTGCAAGAAGGAAGGGGGAGCTGAAACATTGTGAATGGTGACAGAGTTGAGCTTTTGGGGGAAAACGGTGGTAAAATGTGCTTTTAAATTGACACAGAGAGAATTTGCTTTACATAGAGGAGACATAAACAAAGGACCTTCCCCTTATGACTGGCGTCTGGCTGCAAACAATTCATCAACACCAACCGCGTTGGGCAATAATGTGATTACCAGCTTGAGGGTTTGGACTCAGGTCCGAAAATGTATTAAGGATTATCAAGCTTTTGTGACAAAGTAGCACTGCTTTTGATAGCATGTGGTGTACTTTTCATGAGAAATGTTTACTCAGTCAAAATGCAGTACGTAAGCATGTGTCAAAACTGCAGTCTAATGAGACAAATAAGTCCTGAGAATACCTGTTGTTAAGGAAAATGCAATATTTTGTAATCATGAATGTTTGGCAGCACAGCAAATAGTCTATGCTGGTAATGAGATCAAAAATACTGCTTTCCTTGCATTTTCTATGATTATTGTGCCCATAATCCATCCAAACCTAAAATGAGGTGTAAGCAGGGCTAAAATATAACAAAGACTGAAATGAAGGTCGTAACAAAGCCTCCATTTTCTATATCAGGATCTTTCCTGCCTTTACATTCCTCCTGAGCCCTGCAGAACAGAGGAAAAGGGAATTAAACCATTTTGAAAAATATAATACAAGTAAGCCAGCCTTGTTGTGTCTTTTCTGTATAATGACCTCGATGCAGAAATTCTAAAAATACAGGACAGTTGATTTACACAATGTTTACATTCCCTGTCCCACTAAACCAAGGCTCGATTCTGTTATTGAAAACATGATGTGATTCTGTTACATTGAGTAAAATGGAACAATTACAACAATTCACATTAATCTAATTCATATATTTGTACAAGACGCTTCATTCAGCCTTAACAAATAGTAAAATAAGTAAATTACAAATGAAACTAATTGAGATTCTTGCTTTTTGGTCAAGACACCTTTTGTGTTTTTTTCCATTCCCCCCTCATGATATTATTGAAAGGATGTGCAGCAATCATTTTCCCAGACCATTAATGGTTTGTAGCTATTTTCTGAGAGATGTACTCCACCACTTTAGTGAATTTGCCATTTGGTTTCCTTTTCCTTCCTTACCTAATGTTCCTGTCAAGTTTGAGAATGAACTTTAAAGGAAAATCAAAAACAAAAGACCAACTTTCTCTGTATTTCATACTTTTATCTGATTGAATAATTCTCAGTGCCTGAAAGGGTGTTTCAGCAGAAACATTTCACAACATTTAAAGTCAGAGAGTCATAGAGCTGTACAGCATGGAAACAGGCCCTTAAGCAGTATTTAGATATTCAGTTGCATTTCCATAGCCTCTGGGGATATGGGTCAAAAGTAGGAAAATATGGTTTATGTAGTCTGATCTGATGGGCTGAATGTGCCATAAAGTGCTATGAATCTAAATCATAAAATCCAGCCTCAAACATTAGTTAAGTCATTCACTTAACTTTTGCCCAAAAAGGAGAAAGTTAAGGGGAGCTGGAGTGGCTCAGAGTATAGCTGGTCTGCTTCTGTGCACAAAGGTCAAGTCTCATTTGATCAGGAATGCAAGCAAACAAATGCTGGTCCCTGCTTTGGATAAGTTGCAAAGGTTAGAGGAATGGAAGGAAATCTAGCTGTAAACAAAACTGTCAAATCCAACACTGTGGTGATCCTATATGACACGGAAAGAGAAATGCAAGGTAAAACATGCTAATTATAAGTGGGAATTAAACATAACTAACCAGCAACCAGTCCACCTTACACCACACCATTAAATAACCTATTAATAAAAGGACAACAATCTCAGTGTTAATGTACAATAAAGATTGTCTCTAGACCAAAGCCTACAGCAATTCAGCAGTTTCAATGATCAAGAAAGTGTGAAAAAATAAATATAAATTATTAAAAACACTCAAAGCATGTAATTATGTCCCAAGGCTTCCAATTTGATTCTGCAGTGATGCATAAGATTTACATTTGTATAAGTAAGTTTCTCAAAATATTGTACAACAATATAACTAAAAAATCCTGAAATCAAAGAGCAGAAAGGGGAGATCACATAGAAAATATGACATCTTAAAAGAGAAGAGGCAGGTTAATATTTTTGGTTATAATATTGTAAAATATTTCCAAAATCTGACATACAAATGTGAATCCTGCAATGGGGCACCCAAAATGCTGTAAAACAAGGCAATGAAAAACTGAATTGAGAGAGAAAGCAAAGTCACAAAGGAAAAATAAGACAGAATATTAAAATTTGCCAGTTTAAAAATTTCCTTAAAGCATTCAAAAGTGAACCAACTGAGATTTCACTTTTACAATTGATAACTTGCAGTTTCAGAGAAGTTGATGGGTACGTTTTAAAAAATATTGTATTGTATTTTTGCTGTTAATTACTAGCTGAAACTTTTTGTGGTGGGTTTTAATTTTTATCCAATGGGCAAATACAGAAATGTCATGACATTCAGTACTTCAATGGTGAAACAAAAATGTGACTTTTGAAAAGTTAATGCTTAAGTGGCACACTTTCAACAATTTTTGGGCATTTGCATTTAATAATGCATCTGTCCTTTGCTTGATATTTCCATTTGTGCAAAAGTAATTAAGAAGGCGACTGTTATTACCATCACTGGTATTTTAACAGCAAATCTAACTCATTGATTTGGGAACCTGCAATGCCCATCATTGGGAGCTGAGATTGCATCTGAGAAAGTTATGTGTAGACTTACTTTTCTCAATAATGTGTTTCATCCAAGAAGAAAATTTTATTATTCTTTAATCTTGAAAATGAACATAAAACATAGCAAAGCAACATAGATGTAATTTACAAAGATCACTTTACTCATACATCTGATACAATTCCTGAGTACTGCAATGAGTTCACATGATGGATGGCCATCTACAAGATCTGACCAGAGCACAGCTTCATTGGTACAATGACCCAAATGTAATGATTTATGCACTGTAACTTAAGTACAGCCAAATAAAGTGGAAATCTAGGCTGAGACCTCAACATTTTTAAGACTCATTCATGGCACGTGGGCATCACTGGCTAGGCCAGAATTTCTTGCCCTTCTCTAAGTACCCTGAAGAAGGTGGTGGTGAGCTGCCTTCTTCAACAACAGCAGTCCTTGGGGTGCAGAAACATCTACAATGCCATAAGTGAGAGAACTATAGGACTTTGATCCAATGACACTGAAAGAACTGCAATATGTTTCACATTCAGGATGGTGTGTAGCTTGGAGAAGAATTTACAGATGGTGGTGTTCTCATATATCTTCTACTTCTGTTCTTCCAGGTTGGAGATATTGTAGGTTGGAAGGTGCTGTTAAAGAAGCCTTGCTGAGTTATTGCAATGCAATTTGTCGATGGTACATAGTGTCCATGGTGAAGGACGTGTATGTTGAAGGTGGTAGATGGGCTGCCAAACAAACCGGCTACATTGTCAAGCTGCTTGAGTTTTGTTGAGTTGCACCCATTCAGGCAAGTGGAGAATATTCCATTAAACTCCTGACCTGTTCCTTGTAGATGATGAACAGATACTGGGGAGATAGGAAGTGAATTGCTTAACACAGAATTCCTAACCTCTGACCTGTTGTTATAGCCATAGTATGTTTGTGGCTGGTGCATCTCAGTTCAGTCAATGATAACCTCCAGGATGTTGACAGTGGGGGATTCAGTGATGGTAAGCTATTGAATATCAAGGAGGATTCTCTCTTGTTGGAGATGGTCATTATCTGGCACTGGTATGGCATGATTCAAGGCATTTAAATTGCTGTTTTTCCACTGTCTTGCAATATCACCTTCACCTCAGCCTCATTTCCTAAGTTAGAGGCAGTCACAGTTTGTGTGCTATTTGCTGGAATAAAGGTGTTGAAACACCATCAGAAAAAAAAAGATTTTTGTGAGCCATATTTCCAAAGGCAAAGATACGAATAATAGCATTTTTGCAGAAATATTGTATTTTAAATTCCATCATATAGGTTAAAACCCAGCTCTGTTGCACTTGTATTATTTCAACACCTCTGCAAGGCCTAATGCAGTTCACAGTTGGACGGGAATGATGACTTCTGGGATTCCCTTACAGAAATGTGAATTCTCTGGTAGAACACCTGGCAAATTACAATAAATGTCTATTCATGCTGTTCAAATAAGACTTTGACTGATCTTGAGCCAAATCATGGGAGACATTTTGAGAGAATCCAGCAGAAAATCCTCCCTCCTATCGGCAATAAGAAGAAGTTGATGATTATGAAGCAAGAGAGTTTAGAAAGCCCCTGGGAAAGACAGCATCTTTGAAGCATTACCCTGTGCTAAGAATACATTGTCCTTGCAGAAATGTTTTATCCCTGCAAGGAGTAATGTGCACAAAAGCTGGGATTTAGCAGGATGGCAATATGGCATGAGTGCAACTTGCCATGGCCTGATCTTTAACCACACGCGCCATCTAACAAGCTTCTCCTAGTCTTGGTCAAGGTCAAGATGACATTGAATTTTCCTGTTATGTTAATATCAGGGGACTATTGTGGATATAACCAGATGAAGATAGCTAACGCTTGACAGTGATTTACTTTTTGCGAGTTGTATACTGCATTTTTCACTTGGAAATAAATACGACCATTAAAGCATAGTTCATTTGTTGTCGTGCACTTTGAAATGTTTGTTGTTATGAACGATTCTATCTAAATGCAATTCTTTGCCATTTAACTACATTTTAACATGACATTTCTGCTGTAAAGGATGTTTTGTCTTGATGTTGCGCCATAACTTTCTTTCCAGCCTCCTTTGAAATATTCATCTCATCAGACAACTATCAAACTGACTCATATTCTGTTGCCCTCCTTTGTTCATTCATCACAGTCATGTTCCTCATCTTCTGTAATCTCTCTGGTTTCACATTGCAGGTGAGGAGAGCACACAACTTCAAGGAGAGGTACAGAACCGGGGTTGACACTGGATCCATAGCTATAGACACCAAAGTGGAGGAGGAAGCTCTGGAGGTTGGCAGGGCGGCAGTAGGATATGTTGTACCCAATGCCAGATTGCCCCTTAGTGTGACAATACTATCACTATAATAACGTTATTTTATCCTTGGGCTTTTTTAAAGAGCAATCGTAAAAGCAGAGGTGCTGAGGGGTCTAGAAAGAGAGCCTAGTTTAGCAATGACATGGAAATGGCCAGTTCTCCCAATTAAGGTTTTTTTGATGGTTTGCTTTAGCTGTCGCAGTCACAAGATACTGGAGTCCAGGAAAGATTGCAAGCTGACTGAGTTTCTCTCTGAAATCTCTTGGGAAATTATTCCCTCCTGCCTGTAAGAATCCATGTTTCAATTTACCTTTTTGCCAAAGGGTGTGTTTATGGGATGTTACTGGATTGGAGCTGCTCCATAATTAAGTTGTTGTATCGGTCGTTTAGGTTTTCCTTACGTTATTTTAAATTCTGTTTTCCTTTGTTCGTGTTTCAACTGTAGCGTTTACATAAATTCTGTTTTGCTTAAAGCCGAGTGGTTTGACCAGCTGCATCACACCTGGAACATCCACTTCACATCTGCCTTTAAAATAAGAAAAGGTCTGGTAACTTTCTTGACATATTTTAAGGGGGTTTGGCCTGGTCCATAACATTAGCACTTAATATATTGAATTAATACTATGATATTAAAATCACAATTTAAAAGAGGCAGCCATGGAACCTTATTTCACCATGCTCTGTGGCAATTCATATCTTTCATTATCCAATGGTTCAGTAGCAGTGTTGACTACGGGTGGAAGGGGGCATTTGTTGGGCGAGGTTGAGGAATTCTCAGACGACGCCAGCAATTTGAGTATGTACTGTGACATGACTCCTGCACGTACACACGCAAACCCCTCCACTTCCCCCCCAACAACAACCAGTGCAGGTACACACACCTTGTTGGGTCCAGATTCTGAGTGGCATACAATGAGGAGCAAATGTCATGAGTGTTGGAACATCTGGACACAGGGACAATGGTGGAGACACCCCACTAGAGGTGCAGGACACTTCATGTGCTGCTCAGTTGGACACACATGCAAAGCCTTGTGGATCACCATTTAAATAGGAACTTGTTTAGAATACGCATGTACTTCTATCATAATTTCCAGAGACAAGTTGCAACAGTTTGGAAGCACTAGCTTTCGGAGCGCTGCTCCTTCATCAGTTAGCTGCAGCAACCTTTTTTAACTTTTAACTTTGCTTTTTAACTTTGACCAAGCCAGTCCATCACCAGCTCCTCCACATCCTGATTTATCAAGCCTCACTGTTTGTGAGACGTTCTCTGAAAGAGTGAAAAGTCATTGTCCCAGACCATTGGCACAAACAATGTCAACTTAATGTTCAAATAAAACCCCACTGTTGATGGTTAATGTCATACTGTCGTGCAGTCAAGACCCCTTTCCCCCTTGGTCAGCAAAATAGTGTAGGGCCCTGAGCCAATGTCAATGGGAGTTCACCTTGTAGTGTTTTATTTTCTCAACCCATCTTCCAGAGTTGCACTTGCTGCCTCCACTCTAGTTGCTGAGTCTGCCCCTGTAGATTTGCAGGTGGGGTAGTTTGGAACTTTGACCTTTCTCGACAGATTATTAATTTTTTGTTATCACTTGACCTTTGTCACAGCCTTTTCTAAGAATCAAAGTTCGCGACATCCTATGCTATTTCTTGACCATATATCTAACTCTCTAATCTGTTTGAACCAATGCCAACATTTATGTGGCTCAGGTTACGGATTTTAATTTCAACCCTAGCTCCTCAGTCTCCTTCAGCAGAATCTGATTCCTTTGTATTACCTGTGTCCTTTATGGACACAACTTGATTCTCCCGCTTACACACTTCAAATATTTTTCCAGTTGGAATGCTGGCACTAGCTGAACTCTAACAACAGGCAGACAACATAATTGGTGCAATTCTGGGTCACCATTGCAGAGAATAATATATGCTCCCTTGACTATACTGTTCACCATTACCACAATATTCCTATTCAGTCTTCCATTTAAATGGCCTCTGTACATCGTGGGTAAGAAAGAACCCCATATTTGTTGAATAAAGGTGAACTTTGAGACTCCTTCAACACAGTACCTAAGATTGTTTTACCTGTCTGTTTCACAGTCACACTCACATCTCCCTGATCTCAAAGCAAACAAGCACTAATTACTGACCATTGTGGTACAGTTCTAATAGCTCAAAGTAGCTATGTAATGCTCCCACTTTCCACAATATTTATACCTTCAGTTCAATAACTTTGAGGTGAAGCTGTTTGATGTACAGATATTTCTCTCTGATACGGTTATCCACAAACTGTCACCTGCAGCAGACATGGTACACTACCTGTTGTGCCATCCTTGTGTAACTCGGTTTTATTTAAATAATTGGTCATGTGTTTCATCAACTTATATTATTTTTTAGTCCTTTAACTAAGTGTTTGATCTAGTTGCACTTACGGTAGATTGAATTAGTATTCACCTGTAACAGAAACCACAGCAAATAAAGTAGGAAAAGGACACTTCTTTCCTCTCCCTCTACTGAATTCCCACAACCAAAATTGTTAGCTTTCACACTATTTTTACATTGAATTTGTTTGTTACCACACTCATCAATCAATGCTAATGACAACTAGTCTGAGAAAGATTACATTTTTGCTGTTACATTGTGGTTATGTTTTGGGTTTAATGTGAAAGCATACTTTGGGAGTAATGTCGAATGAGTTTCACATTTGTTGATTTGATTTGTTATTGTCACATGTCGTGAAAAGTATTGTTTCGCATGCTAACCAGCCAAACTATACCTTATGTAAGTACATCAGTTTAGTAGAACAGAATGCAGAATACAATGTTGCAGCTACAGAGAAGTTGCAGAGAAAGATCAACTCTAATATATGAAAGGTCCATTCATAAGCCTGATAATACTGGGGAAGAAGTTGTCCTTAAATCAATTGCTATATGTTTTCAAACTTTTCTGACTTCTGCCCGATGGAAAAGGGTGGAGGAGAGCAGAATCGGTGTGGAAAGGGTCTTTGATTATGTTGCCTGCTTTCCCAAGGTAGTCGAAAATTCCATGAGTAGTCTAATTTCAGGTAAATAACACATTTTCCATGACAGTAAATGTATATTACATTAAGGATAGCAGGCTGTGCAGTCAATGTTTAAAGAGACATGCAAATTTAGTTCAATTAATGTACTCAATTATGTGGGAGAAAGGAAAAATTCAAAGAGGATCTGCTTTCTCTTTGTAACAGATACCAGCTATTTGTAAGTTGCATTTACATCATTCATTCCTGTCAAATTAAATTTGGCAATAATTAATTCAAAAGCATAATCCCCGGGGACACTGTAAAAAGATAATACCACCAAATTTAATGAAATAGGAAGAATCAACATACAAAAATTGTCCCTTGTCCAGATACAACAAAAAGATTGGACACAGTGCTTATTTTTCTCTTTAAGAAATTATTTCACGTTGACAAATGCTTGACACATTTGGTGATTAAAATGTATGCAGCAAAACATCTCAAATTTCTAAATTCAATGTTTTGGCCTTCTTTTCAGACTAAAATTGAGCATTTTCTTGCACACAAAGGAAAAGGAGGTAATCACTATCAATCAGTGACTAAGCAACAGATTGAAGTCTTTGAAAAGGCTCATTCATACACAGATTTTCTTCAGCATGCAGCTCTTCTGATTAGAATCTGTAGATTTTAAATCGTGTCTAATTAGGCTGTCATAGGTTCATTACTGGCTCTACTGATTCAGCACTCTCTCACCTGCATGCATATTAAAACTCATTAGCTTCCTTGTCTGAAATACCACCTGCATTAATTGCAACTGATGTGCTGCCACACTTCACAAGGGGCCTTCTGACAGCCAACCTACCTTCTTGTTCAGGACAAAGCTTGCTTCATTTGCCTTCCTAGTAGTTCACATAACTGTACATGTGGAATCAAGGGTTGTTGTGGTACACTTATAGTATCCCTATGTCTGGGTCAAAAGGTCTGGGTTCAAGCCCTACCAACCCAGGAGGTATGACATAACATGTCAGAATGGTTTGCTTACAATAACTACATGTGGAATCAATAACAGAACCAGCTGGGAGGTTACTCACACTGTACACTGCTGTTCCTGGGTCACTTGTTCAAAAGCTACATAAAAGATGTATGAGCTGGTGAGGTACTTCCATGTGTGTAGTTTCAACATTGCTTGCTTTGTTAATCAGGCAGTAAAATTGTTTAAACAATGTCAAAAATGATGGCCAGAATGTATTATGAATAGCAAATGAACATTGTCTGATGTTCGTTAGTCTTGACCTTGTGCTTGTTCAGGTTTCTCTTCATGAGGTTTTTTGTATTAGTAGCTGCTGTAAATTAGAGATCCATCTAGTGTAGCACACTCTGAAATATCTGGGACATACATCAGCAAGGTAAATAACTGAGCATCTCAACCAAACAGATTGAATTTAATTTTCTGACAACTTGGTTCTGACACTGTGTTGGTTTTCATCAATCTTAAATCAGTTCCTGAAAATGATATAAAGAGAAGGAAGGAAAATGTGAATGAGAGATCAAAGAAAAATATTGAAAAGATATTTATTTTCAATAACTCTTCAAATATAGTTAAAGTCAGGAGAAATGTGACTAATTTTCATAAAATTATTTTAGAAGTTGTTGATGTTAATCAAGGATTATCACACAATGAAAAATTGTGTTTAAACTGAAGTGAACAAGGTTTCTGTAGACAGCATGATATCTACAGTGAAGTATAGGAACTACAAGATGTTCAATAGCGTCCAAAAACTGAGCCAGACAGCAAGATGCCATTTCATTTACATGAAGCTGATAGAGGAGTGATGCATATGGGACATCAATTCCCTGCATTTTGAGTTTCTCTTTATACCTGCCATAACCTGACTTTATTGTGTTCTCTCTCACTCTCTTTCTCACTCTCTCATTTATAGAAGATCTGTATTAATAATGTGAATAATGCATTAGACAAGTGTGAAGCAAAAAGAAAACGTCCTGGAGAAACTCAGCAGCTCTGACAGCATCTGTGGAGAGACAGAGAAACAGAGTTAACATTTTTAGTCAGAACTGATTTCTCAAACCACTGCTCTAACTGGGGTTGGAGTTGAACAGAGTAGTTAAGCTAATTTTGAGCCCACCTGTTTTTCAGGTTTATCATTCCCCAAGATAGAATATATTCATTCCAAAAAACCCGAAGAACTTTGGATGCTGGAAACCAGAAACAAAACCAGAAAATGCAAGGAAAACTTTCTCTTCATAGATGCTGCCAGTTTTTCCAGTAATGTCTATTTTTGTGTATATACTTTCCAAGTCTGTTTGCACTTCCCAGCCAATACAACTGAAATGGATTGCACATTCTGACATTATTGCCATTTTAATTGTGAATCATACTGACTAAATTTTACCAGATCCTTTAAGGCACTACATTCTAAAATTGGAAATAATTACTTGATTGAAAAATGTAAAACAAACTTAAAGGCTATATAGAAATTGAAACTGAATCAAGGAATAGCTGCTGATGTTAAGATTCAAAAATTGGCTTGCTTTTTATCTAATATAACAGTGTTCATATCATTAAAAATATATTGTTACATTTTGCAAGAAGGACTGTGCCTTTTTATCTGAGCTGCTTTATTCTTTTGAAATTCTGCTTTGGATCTACTTTAGCAATAGGTTCTGTCTTAGATTAATTACCCTGATCTAATTCATTTAGTACAGGACAGCTGTGGTACGTGGGTTGCCCACTGATGTATTGTGTTAAATGACTGCCATCTGTCATCATAGTGTATCAGCATGGATTCAGTGTCATCCACTTCATTGGCTCTGCAGAGATGTGAAGTACTGGTACAATGTTTACTACCATCGCTAATTTAATATCTACACATCTAATAACCTGACTACTGTCAGTCCCTGAACAATGATACATGAAACATAGTAAAAAGCCAGATAGAAGACATTAACCCGATGACAGTTCAGACAACGCTGTACAGCTAATTAGAAGACTACTCAGCAAAGCCATGATCTCAGGTCATCCATTATCATTCTTTTCTTTTAAGAACACGTGACATTTTATTACCATTTTTGTCTTTCCACTTTGTTCGTAAATGAACTGGGCCAAAGCTCTGTCATCGGTGCTTCGGTGCTGGTCAATAGTAGTGAATAAGTGATGCCCCTTGTATCGTTGGATCGGAGGTTTTTTCCCAATCATCCCCCTCCCCCTGGATAGATATCATTTCACCAGGAGTTCGACAAAACTGTACAACACATGCCTGAAAAAGAGAGAGCATTTTGGGGGCAGTTCAAACTCAGAATGCCAAGTTTAATAGGGCCCTCAAACAGACAATTAATCTACACCTCTTAACTGCTTTGCAGATAGCACAATAAACCGTTATTGCTAGCTGCACACAACAGCAGGGGACTACAAATTGAAGTAAATGGTTAGTGATTCTCAAAGTCAGTTTCCAGCTCTTTGGGCTGGTACATTTGTGCTGGGGTAGATTCTGGGGGAATTGTCTGAGATGAGCCTGTCCTATCAAAACTGAAGAACCCTGACCAGATGAGACAGCCAAGAATCATAGAATCTTGAGAATGATCAGAATACCAAAGAAGGTCATTTGGCTGATTGTATCCATGCTAGCTGTTTGCAAAAAATAAATCAGCCAGTTCTACTCACGAGTTGGACCGAAGGGCTGTTTCTATGACTCTATGAGTATGACTACTCCCCATTTTTGTACTTGGTCTTTATTTAAAAAGCCCAGGAACATTCAACAAGGTGTTTGGCATTGCAGGAGAAGCATGATGTGGAAGAATTGTTAGCAAGGAGAACTGTACTACATCCACAGGGAGGCAGGAGGTCCTCCTGACACATGCATTATTACTTGGCAGCCAGAGGAATGAGTAACAAGCTCAATGACATGTGGAATACTTGGATGGAATACAGGAAGAAGTCCAAGAAACTCATGTGAGATATCAAGGTAGGAGAGTTCATCTTTAAATGGCACATCCTACTGAATACATTCACACCCTCAATCCACTACACAAATCACAGTGCTCACCTGACAGTAATCTCCGTCTCACATAGTAACCCTACCATTCCACACCCTCACACATTCAATACTATGGTGCTCTCAATTTGCACACATTGGAGTCATTCAGTTATGAAATAAGTAGAAATCAGATATATTGCTGGACACTCAAAGACATGCTTTCTTTACTCATCCCAAAAGGTAGCACACAAAAGCAGGTAGTAGTGAGAAACTGGAGAAAGGCATGCCCGCGAATCTTAATCCCTCTGGAGGTGACAGTGTTGTTAAAATGAGAAGGATTCAGGGTGACCATTTGTCGCAGATTTGGAACCATGTGAGGCACTCAAGAAGTGACCCCGATTGTTTCCTGATGGGATAAGACTATACTTTATATAGTAGGTTCCAGTTTATGTGCAGAACACACCAGCAGCTGCGTCCTGGTGCCTTGCTCCCACAATATTGCTCTGAATGTCCCCCTATCTTTCTGAAGTCCCCACTCACTTCCACATCAGGACAAACACCCTGTTTATAAACTGTGTGCAAAGAAGGCCTTTTTAAACTCTAGGAGTTGGTCACACTGGAGGGGAGAGTCATTAGGTGATTGATGAGGCTATCTACATACTGAATCTTCCTCCTCATTTCACACTGCTCCCTCATTTTTCAACCACTGTTGAATTGCAACCTGCAGGGTTTATTAACATGAGCTGCTTAAATACCTGTCCTCTTGCACTACAACAACTTGTACCCTCTTTCAATTTAAATGTCTATAAAGTGAAAGCTCAGTCTGTGCCAGAAGAAATAGAAGACAATCAAGGACAAAAGACACTGTCACTTTATTTTACAGTCATAGCTTTTAGTTCACATACTGACACTGCACGTTCGGAGGCTGGGATAGAGGAGAGATCTGTGTGTGATGAGGTATAAAGTACAATTACATCAGAGCAAGGGTGAGTGGGAAAGAAACCCTAGTTTGCCAGATGATGAGCATCTATACTAGCTCTGTTTCAGTGGAGTCAAATGAGGATTCCACTCAGGTAAAAACAATGACTGCAGATGCTGGAAACCAGATTCTGGATTAGTGGTGCTGGAAGAGCACAGCAGTTCAGGCAGCATCCAAGTAGCTTCGAAATCGACGTTTCGGGCAAAAGCCCTTCGAGGATTCCACTCAGTGGAGCTATAGAGGAAGAATGATGAGTGTTCATGAATAAATGTTTGGTGCACTGGAATGCTATAATATCTTCACACTTATTAGCTTTGTCGAGTTAAGATTGAAGGATTGTGGAGATGCCTGATTTTTTTTTTCGTTTACATGGCCAATAGAAAGACATTTTTTTAAACAAGCCTTTTCATGGAAATCTCAAGATTCCAGATAGCTGCTGGCCTTTGTTGCTTAAACCTTAAAATGGAGGTGTTGCCGAGATGTCTAGGTCATCACAGGAATGAATGTTAGAAAGCCCCTCCTAACATCCAGAAGAATGGAGGATTACTTTACAAAATTGTCCTGGGAGTCGCACAGAGCTCGAGTCCCATCCCTTCCAGCATTGAACGGGTTGTTACACCTACCATTCCATCCGTGGACTACTTCATGATGCAGTTTTTGACAAATGATTGTCCAACTTCCACTGTAATATGTCAAAGTTCAGCATGCTGGAAGGGCAATGTGATGAGTGTTGCTATGCCAGCATGGACTGCCATTTTGTAAGCTTGAACTGCTGACCTTGTGAATTTGCATTTGTTAAAAGAAAGTCAAGAACCAAACAATTTAGCACTCTTTCTCTGATGGATGAGTGGGATTGGTGGGCCACTATCACTAAACATGAGCAGCCTGCCCAAAGAGCACAAACCTGTCGACCTGTCCCAGAATTAAGGAATTCCTGTCCACCCTGCATCTCTCTAATAGCCTGTGTTGTCAGCCACTGAGCCCACAAGGCTGAGAGGATGCAGTCTACGCTGGGTCACCTAGACCCAGAGATCCACGCGGTCATCCTCCAAGTCTCCTGAATCTACAGCTTTTCACTATTCAATCTGTCGCTATCTGGAATAATAGCATTGGAAAAGACAGGCACTAGGGGAATTCAAAAAGGTGGTTAGTTTGTTCTTGTTCATAGAATCATAGAATCCCCACAGTGTGGAAAGAGGCCATTTGATCCATCAAGTCCTCACTGAACCTCTGTAGACCATCCCACCAGACGCACCTCCTACCCTAGCCCTGTAACCCTGCATTTCCCTTAGCTAATCCACCTATCCTACACATCCCTGGATACTGTGAGACAATTTAGCAGGGCTACTCCACCTAACCTGAACATTTTTGAACTGTGGGAGGAAACCGGAGCACAAGGAATAAACCCATGCAGACACAAGGGGAATGTGTAAACTTCACCCAAACCGTTGCCTGAGGGTGGAAATGAACCTGGGTACCTGCAGCAGTACTAACCACTGAACCACCGTGCCACCCCCTGAATATTATGCTAAAATCCATTAGTTTGGAATGAAATTGCGTTGTCTTGTGCTTTTTGTTTTGTGGATCATCTTAAAGAGGATAATATAATGGCTGTGTTTGTATCCACCTCAGACACCTTTATCGATTCACTGCCACCACAGGACATGGGCATCACTGGCGAGGCTAGCATTTCTTGCTTGCCCCTCGTCGCTCTTTAGAAAGTGGTAGTGAGCTGTCTTCTTCAAATACTGTCATCAATGTTCTGTAGGCAGACCTGCAATGTAATTAGGGAGGGAATTCCAGGATTTTGATCCGATGGCAGTGAAAGAACGGTGATATATTCCAAATCAGGATGATGAGTGGCTTGAAGAGTAATCTGTCGGTGTCCCCATGTATCTGCTGTCTTTGTCTTTCTAGGCAGTAGTGATCATGGGTTTAGAAGGTGCTTCTAAGGAACCTTCAGTGCATCTTGTAGATAGTGCAGATTGCTACTGCTGATCATTGGTGGTGGAGGGACAGGATGTTTGGGGGTGTGGGTAAGCAGGCTGTTTTGGTGATGTCAAGCTTTTTGATTACTGTTGGCGCTGCAACAGGCAAGTGGGGAGTGTTTCTTCATACTCCTGACTTGTGGCCTTGTAGATGGTGGATAGTCTGTAGGCAGTCAGGTGGACAGCTACTCACAGTATTCCTAGCCTCTGACATACTCTTATAAACATAGCATTTATTTGACTAGTCCAGTTCAGCTTTTGATCAATGGTAACCCCCAGGATGTTGACAGTGAGGGATTCAATGAAAGGGAGATGATTACTACTTTCTTGTTAGAGAAGATCATTGCTTGGCGCTTGAGTGGCATAAATGTTACTCACCCCTTGCCAGTCCCAACTTGGATAGTTTCTCGGTAATACTGTATTTGGAGGTGGACTGCTTCAGTATCTGAACAGTCATAAATTCTGTATAACATTGTGCATCCGTGAATGCCCAGTTTCATATCAATGATGGAGAGAAGGTGCTTGATGAAGCAGTTGAAGATGGTTAGGCCTTGGACACTACCCTGAGGAACACCTGCAGAGATGTCCTGGAGCTAAAATGACTGACCAGCAACACGACCACCATCCTTCTGTGTGTCAAGTCTGACTCTAATCAGCAAAGAGTTTTCTCCCTCATTTCCATTGACTCCAGTTTTGCCAGGGCTTCCTGATGCCACATTCAGTCAAATACAGGTTAGATGTCAAGGTTTTGGATTAGTGGTGCTGGAAGAGCACAGCAGTTCAGGCAGCATCCAAGGAGCAGTAAAATCGACGTTTCAGGCAAAAGCCCTTCTGTCAATTCCACCTTTTCTCTGGAATTCAGCTCCTTTTTCCATGTTTGAACTAGGGCTGTAATGAGGTTAGGAACTGAGTGTCCCTTGCAGAACCCAAACTGAGTGTTAGTGAGTAGGTTGTTGCCAAGCAAATACTCCATGATAACATGTTGATGATACCATCCATCAACCTACTGGTGATTGAGAGTAGACTGATGGAGTGCTAATTTCTCCTGCTTTACATGTACATGTCATATCTGGGCAATTTTCTACATTGTCAGGTAGATACCAATATTATGGCTGAACTGGAACTGCAAGGTTTGGAGGAAAAGTCTTCAGTGTTATTGCTGGCATGTTGTCAGGGCTCATAGTCTTTGCAGTATCTAATATCTTGATGACACGCAAAGTAAATCAAGTTATTGATATTACTCTTGCTTATTGATACCAAGTGGGAAGGATGCCCACACAGTTTTCAGCAAAATGTGGTCCCAGTCTTGATAAACATAATAAGTTTATTTCATTTTATTTAATGGCTAGTTACTTTGTACCTGAATTACATGGAAGTTTATGTTTAGGCCTCAGGTTATTCTTAAGAGTAAGTTCAAACTACAGCTACTTGTACATAGCTTAGAGACAACAACATACCAACTCAAAAACTGGTTCACTCCGTCCAGGAACATTCCTATATGTTCTGATGGTGAACTTGTCTGTCAAGTTCACCTTTTCAGGTACTCGCTCTCTGATACAATATCACTCCTCCAAGCTTGCTTCTAGTTATAAATTTATTTGTGCAATTGCTTAAAATAAGTTTAACACTGCCTATCTCCACCCCCCCAACCAAGTCTCTGACTTTATACATTTGGGATCATTTTGAATCCTTTTTCTGTTCCTGCCTTACAAGGTCAAGCTTTGTCTGTTTTGCTGGTCACAGTATATTTGTTGCTTGAATATATAAATTGAGTTTACCAGCCATTTCTTTAACAACTAATGTTTGTCAACAGGGACTCTGGAGAGGGCATTTGCTAATATCTGTAAGTTCACTTGACGTACTTGGTCTTGTGTATAAATTGCAATAGCTAAAAATAAAATAGTTGGATCTGAGGTATCTGTAAATTTGGGCATTTCTTTCAAATTTGCATTTGCCAGCAAGATTTTTGGTTTATGATTGGTTTTGCTCAGAACTGAGAGTTTATAATCTGAAATTCTCTCTCAGGCCCATGTGACTGGGAGGTCTTCCTTTTCAATAATTGCACATCACATTTCAGAGTTAAATGTTACTTAGGATGTATAAGATACTGTTTGTCATTTTCAGCTGTTCCTGGAAGAGAACTGCTTTAATATCTGTGGCTGAACAATAATAGTTGGGAATGGATCGTAGTCAGCCAAGACCTAATTTGAAGTCAACATGTCTTTGATGTTCTAAAAGGCCTCATCTTGAAGTGCATCCCAACAGCATCCATGGTAAGGTTTTCTTGCCTTTTAGATACATTGTTAATATGGGCATATGCCCTGGTTCTGAGTTATGAGCTACATCAAGTGTACATAACCCTTGTTTTCCAACACTCATCTTTTGACTTGCCATAGGCACGGAAGACTGTGCAGAATAAAGGAATTGTGACTACTGGCAGAATATTGGTCATTCCAATGTCAAGCTGAGCTACCTATGGTCATGTGATACCTGCAATAACTTTCCATTCAGGCAAGTGGCAAGCAAGGCAATTTGTGTGCAATCAATAGCTGTTTGTAACAAACACAAACCAACATGCATAATCCATCTGTGGGTGTTTGGCAAGAAGCAATGAGACAAAAGCATTTGAGTTCACAGAGCTGCAGCAGCTTCTTTATTACAGCATTACACTGCAAACAATGAGATATTGTTTATTCTTTGAGCAATGGCCTGGAAGGAGTCAAAAATATATGAGGTCAGAACCAATGATGACTTTGCTTAGCTGTTCGTGAACTACTTTAAGATTGCATGAGGTGCATTTCAGTTTCGACTTCTTTAGTGATTCACAATGTTTCGAACATTGTCTATTGATAAATTTAAACCTGTGAGTCCCCCACAGATACGGACTTCTGCTTAGAATCCTTCACCTTGTCTTCTCTCTTCTATCGAGTCGTCTTGTTCTTCCTGGCCTTTCTTCATTTTTCATGTCTTACTCAATTTTAGGCAATCTACATTTAACAGTATCTTGCTTCAGTGCAAGATTTAAATGAACAATTAAAATACTTCAGCATCAGTCAGACCTTTCTGTACAGGCTAATGAACCTTCTAGCAAGAAGAGAAAGCTTAAGAATTTGTAAAATGACACCAGCAGTCAGAAGAAATTGTACATCCAACATGTTGATAATTAAGTAACACTTGCAGAGGCTTCTTTCTGCTGTTGTGTGAGGTTAGGATTGGTTGGAAACTGACATATGATATTTATGGCATGAAAACAGGTCATTCAGCTTAGCCAATCCATGCTGGTAGTAGGCTGTGCTCAAGCCAGAAAACACATGCCTGGATTTGGACATAAAACCTGGATGCTCAGATTCAAGTCTGATATGCTATTGACTGAGCTATTTGGCAGGATTATAGAATTTGGAAATAGCAGCAATGGTGTCACATCAGCTTTGTGCAATGATTAATGTCATAAGTTTCCCACTCTGCCTGCTGCCAGCTGTTGTTAGGTGCATGCACAGATTCCTCTATTCAGAACGCAATTGACACACATCCCTTAGGAATTGTGAGCTTGTCATGGACATTACTTTGCACATTAGGACACTTTGTAGCGTCTAATCAATGGGTTTGAAAGAACACAAATTACACCCCATACATTTTAAATTGGACTGATTGAGTTGCCATTTTAAAAAATATTTCCCATGATCAACTTTTTCTGAGGGAAAACTTACGAGTTGCAATGTCTATATTACGTTAAGTTTGTGAATGCACATGCAATGCAGAATTATTTTTTTGATCTGCCTGGTGCTTTCAGAAGGGCATGTAAAGAATCTGAATCAGGCCTGATGTGGAACTTCTGTTTCCCGATGGCAGGTTAAAGTTTTGCCATCAGGTCCTCAGAACTCCAAGAGGGATAGCTTTGATGACCTGGTTAGAACATATTTGCATATCATGGAATCCTTACAGTACAGATAGAAGCCATTCAGCCCATTGAGGCTGCCCTGAAACTCCAAAGATCATCCCACCCAGAACCACTCTATTCCCGTAACCCTATATTTACCATGACTAACCAACCTAGCCTGCAAATTGCTGGACACTATGAGCAATTTAGCTTGGCTAATCCACTAAACTGCACATCTTTGGACTGTGGGAGAAAACTGAAGCACCCGCAGGAAACCCAAGCAGACATGGGGAGAAGGTGCAAATCCACATAGACAGTTGCCCGAGGGTGAAATTGAGCCTGGGTGCCTGGCACCATGACTCAGCAGTGCTAACCACTGAACCACCATGCCGCCCTAAAACACTTGTTAACACTCCAGACCACTGGAATTATGTTCATGAGTACAACCTTCGGAAAGAAACAGGAATCAAGTGCATTCACTAATCTGACAGTCCATGTCCAAATGCAAAAAGACCAATACAATATCCAGGCTTGGGTTGAAATGTGGCAAGTCACCATTTGTGCTGCACAAATGCCAGGCAATGGCATCTCCAAAATGAGATAATCTAATCACTGCCACTTGTCATTCAATGTTATCACCATCATTGATTTCCCCACGATCAACATCTTCAGGGTTACATTGGCTGACTATAAACTGAACTGGTCTAGCCACACAAATACAATGCCCACAAAAACAAGTCAGAGGCAAAGAATCCTGCAGGAAATAACTCATTTCCTCACTCCCAAAAGCCTGTCCATCATCCACAAGGCACAAGTCATGAGTGTGATGGAACACTACCCACTTGACTGGATAGGTGCAGTTCCAACAACACTCAAGAAGCTTGATCTCGGACAATGTAGACCACTTGATTAACACCACATCCACAAAGATCCACTCTCCTAAATCCTAATACTGGTGGATAGTACAAACTATTACGGTAGAGATTCACCAAGGTTCCTTAGACAACAACATCCAAACCCATGATCACTCCCATCTAGATGGACATTGGGACTGCCACCACCTGCAAGTTCTCTTTCAAGCCACTCACCTTCCTGACTTGGAAACGTATCACTGTTCCTTCAGTGTGGTCTCGTCAAAATCCTAGAATTCCCTCCCTTACAGCATTGTAGATCTATCTAAAGCACTTGAACTGCAATGTTTCACAAATGCAGCTTACCATTACCTTTCAAAGGCAACTAATGATGGGCAATAAACACTGGTGATGCCCATATTAGATGAGTGAATAAAAGGCATTTTGCTGCAACATTTTTCATTTGTATTCTTACACTCTTAGTGCTTTAGGTTTCCTGCCGAATGTAATTTTCTGCAATCAGTCCCTAGATATACCTGTTGATGTTATGCAACACAGTTGACCATCTGTGTTTGAAGGGAAGTATATTTAAAACGTGTTATGCCCAGTTATTACCACATAGAATTATAATTCTGGTGATGAATGATTCTTCTAATCCTCTTTTGCCACATCTAGAAAATGTTCCTCAATTCTGTTTAACATTGCTGTTAAAATCCTTGACGGAAACATCAATGTATGGGGATGGGTCTTCTCCTTATCATTCACCCTCCTCTCTCTTGCCTCCCATGTCCCTGCCAACATTTTAAGATTGATGGGTGCCATGGAGTAATTATTCAGTTTATCCAATCACACGCATGACCTCCCCAATGGGTTACCCCAGTATTGGGATTGCTAAGAGGCAATTTACTCATTTGGGAGGAGGGACTGTTCTTACTACATTAGCTGGACTGCATCTCATAAAGGCAGGAGTCCATCACACTGAAAGTATATCCCACTAATATCTTGCCACTTCTCAATAAATGGTATTGTTTTAATCTCCTTGATGGTGAAGCTTCTGATGATCTTCATTTGCTTGCACCATTTGTTGGCAGTCAAGGGCCCCAAGCTCCATGGTTCCGTTATTTGGCAGTAGAGTAAGTGTAATTATAGATACAGGTCCTCTTCCCAGGGTGGCATCAGGGTTCCATGCACAGCACCATCCTGGAATGAGGTTGCCAACAGTATCAAACCAAGAACATGGGTTCACACAAGGAAGAGGTTGAATGATCTGCCAAGAACATTACAGCTGAGGTGCAGTTATTCTATTTTTATTTTAACTTGTTCAGACAAGATGCTGGGCAAAGTTCCCAAGTTATTACAGTTCCACATGGGATACTCCAAATTGTTACAGTCTTGGGTGAGAGAGCACAAACTGCCTCCCTTTCTTTAGCCACCCACTTCTATAACTGGTTCAAATAAGATTAAATATCAAAGGATCCCTTGTGCATACCCTTCTCTAAGATCCAAATGATTTTATGTTTTAAAAGGCCAATTTTATCAGGTTTTCTTGAATTAACAAAAAAGTGATCATCAGTTTCTAAACATAAGTAGAAATAATAAAGCAACACACTTTAAAAATGAAGTGCAAGTCCAGTGAAAAATGATAAAAGATAACCAGGTCAGTTTCTGGGTTGTTTGTGAAGAATACAGTGAATCTTAAAAGTTAAGCAAGTAGATTTGGAATTTTTGGCTTTGTAGGTTAGTTGAAATTCTTTTGTCCTGTCTCCTTTTAATAATGGTTAACTGGCAGCTAACAGAACAAGATAGTTCTTGTTTCTTCATGGCAGGCTTCTAGCAGTGATAGCAAGACAGTCCTTTACCTGTAATACGGGGGTGATCAGAAAATGGTTCTTTGACTACAGCCTTTGCAGCACACTTGAACTCATCATAATTCATATGAGTACATTCCTTCATTAGCATACGTTGGCCAGGGCTGAATGAGTGTTTAAGCCTGTCTTCTGTATTTTTCAAAGGGAAAGATACAAAACAGTTTACTCGCCCAGACTGCTGTCTTTCCTCTGATTAAGTTCACAGTCTGTGAATTTTCAGGGGATTATAGTTGGTTTGTAATGCAATTCTCCATCTCAAGTCTGTTCCTTTGAAACTTTCTTTACACCACATGGAGGATCTCTCTCCCTTTCTCCATTTAGCTATTGAATTTACACTAAGTCATCTTTTAGTTTAATATTTTAAATAAACAAGTAATTAAAAGTTCAATAAATCCAATCGTATTTTAGAATTCTGCATTGTCATCACCTCAACTTCTCAAAGTAAAATAATTTTGTTAAACATGATATTCCTTTATTAAAACCATACTATTCCAGCTTGATCAGTCTAGAATTTACAGACTTCAGAGTGTCAAGACTTCCTTATTCATAAATTTGAACGATATTGTAATGATTGATATTATGCACTAATTGGCCAATTGATCAGCATTTCCTGTTTTATTGTTTTCTTTAATACTAATGATACATTTTCAAAGTCTCAAATTGCTGGGACCATTCCAGAATAAAAGGAACTTTGAGAATTCATTATCATGCTTTAATTATCTCTGCAGCTACCTCAGTCACAACCCCAAGATACTGATCTGGGATTTCTTGCCTCTAATTACTCAATCAGGTTTTTCTGATTTTGCTTTTGTTGTTCATATTAATTGCACTATTGTCTTCACACTCATTAGCCTCTTGGTTACCCTTTCTTAAATGATATTTAATATGTCTCCCAATGTGAAAACAAACACAAAATATTTATTCCGTGTTTCACCATTTTCAATTTCCCATAATTTCTCCTGTCTCTGCCTTTAATTGAACAATGTTTACTTTAGTTACTCTCCTCTTTTTATACACTTGCAGAAACTCCTCTACGTTGTTTTTATATCTTTGGTCAGCTTACTCTCTTTTTTTTCTTTTTAATCAACGTTTTGGTCACCTTCTGGGCATTGCCAATTCTTTTGGTGTCACAAGCACTAAATTAACCACACAGAGAACACACGAGGTGGAGAACTGTGAGTCCTTAACATATAATGAAAGTTTTATGAAAATATTGCAATAACCCCTCCAAATTGGTCTTCAATTTATTGCCCTGAGCTATACTTATTACAAAGAATTCTGACCTTATTTGGCTCATGTAAGACAAGAATAGCTATGAATTACTAATGAAGTGTACTTTACAAGATTCTAGGAATGGCAACAATACTAATTCTTAAAAGCATTATTGAACGATGTAGAGTATGAGTCCAAAATCTCCCTTTATCCCCAAACAGACTTAAGCCTGACAGACAAGACACAAGGTTCATAGTGGATATTAGATATTAGGTTATGGACAGAAAGAGAGAAAGGTGATAAGCTACGTTGCTGTATTCAGAGTATTCAGGTGTCAGCAGTTCTGACATCCGCATGTGCTAAACCCCTCTGAGCAGCTTAATGATGGTTTAGTGAGGAAAGACCTGAAACTTTTGAAAGAGTTACTGAGTTGGATTAGTTCTTTCTTTTGGGCAGTTTCATTGTGGTACCTGGACAAATGGATACTTATGATATGGCACCTTGCTGAAAATGGTCTTCCAGTTTGACCATTCCTGCTCCAAACACAGTTATCTTTGCTTCTGATATGAAGGTGCCAGTGTAGGACTGGAGTGCACAAAGTTAAAAATCACACAAGGCCAGGTTATAGTCTGATACGTTTATTGGCAAGTACAAGCTTTTGGAGCGCTTCTCTTTCATCTAGTAGCTTTAAAAGAGGATCATAAGGCACAGAATATATAGCAAAAGATTACAGTGCCATGCAACTGAAATGATATATTGAATAAATGATACATTGTTCAATATATCGTTTTAGTTGCATGACATTTAATCTTTCGCTCTAAAGTCTGTGTCTTATGATTCTCTTCCACAACCACCTGATGAAGAAGCAACGCTCCAAAAGCTAGTGCTTCCAAATAAAGCTGTCCGGCTATAACTTGATGTTGTGTGGTTTTTAACTTTGCTCCTGACAGTGTCGCCTTGGTTCCTACCCAGCAGGAATTCACAGTGTGTCTCCTCTCCAGGAGCAATCCATTCTCAGATCTCACTGTGCAGGCTCTAGGCATTGACACAAGGCTGCAAGGATTTGGCTTTATAATTCTCACCCCTCGTTTCCCCCTCCAGATTGTAGCTATTTTACTGGTTGTTTTTGTAGTTGTTGAGCGGTTAGAGGGTTGACCTCCCTCTTAGCTTTGGTTGGTTTTCTGCAGCATAGGGGGTTGACCAATCACTGCCCAATCCCGATCCATGCTGACTACTGCTTTCTCCAAGTTTTATTCCCCAGCGAGAGTGGGGTAGGGGTGGGGTGGGGGTGGGGTGATGTTTGGTGGTGGGGCGCAGACTGAATCATGAACCTCACATAGAATACCAGTCTTTCCTGATAAAAATCTTTTACTAAAAATGAATGTGAAACGTTATTTATAGAAGGAAATGTTAGAACAGATAACAATAGTTTCTATTATCAATCACACCATGATAAGCCTCTTCTTCCAATATAATGCTGTCTCTAACTGTTCTAGTAAGGCACAGATGGATCTTTCATGTCATTATTTTTACTTCTGTTGGAAATTGAATAATTTCTTCATTTTCCATGCTTGTTTATTTACCACCATATATTTTAGTCTCTAAACCCATTTAATCTTAACCAATCTTATTATGGTGCTTATATAATTAGCTTTGCTTAAGATTCTTGTTTTGAACGTGATTACTTCCCTTTCATATTTAAAAGTAACTAATTTATATTACAACAATTTTCTCCCAGAGATCGTAAAGCAGTGAAATAGGCAAATTATAGGAGAAATTTAGCTTGGTCAAAATAATGAAGGCAACACAAACAATATTAAAAAAGATATGTGTGCAAGCAGAATTGGTGGTGTATGCATACAAATCTTTAGTGAAAGTTGAGGGGGGTGTCAGAAGAATTTACTTGTAAATAGACTTTATAAATAAAGTCATAGAGAATAGAATGAGGAAATTATGCTTAGTCATTATAAAATACAGGTTATACCTCAGCTGGAAAATTGCAACCAATTCTGAGTATCGCAATTTAGGAAGGATACTAAGGCCATGGAGATTAATAGAATGACACACAAGATGTAGACGTTCAGCTCTGTGCAGGGATTGCACTTCTTGGAGGAGGGATGGCTAAGAGGAGAGTTGACCTAGCTGGTGAAAGTCATCAAGGGTTTTGATGGAATGAATGGTTTTCAATTGTAAGAGTATTACTAGACAAAGGATACAGATTATACTGAAAGAAACAAATTGACATAAGGGTATATTTTTGAGCAGGGTGTAGTTATAATCTACAACAAAGTGACTATATTGGTAGCAGGAGAAGAATCAAGATGTTGTTTTCTCGTGGGATGTGAACCAGCACTTATTAAATATTATTCATTGCCTTGAGAAAGTAGTGGTGAGCCGCCTTCTTCAATCAATATCGACGTTTCATAATAATAGTACTTTCAGGATCTATATCTGTAAGTAAATGTTACGTATTCAGTCAAACATTCATTAGTAAGTTAAACTTGAGGTAAACCCCAACTACTTTGAATTGAATATTTATCACGTGGTCAGTTTCTTACCAGAGACAGCTCTAATGTTGCTCACTTCACCATCCCCAAGTAATATTATTTTTAAAATGGCTTAAAATTTATGCGATTCTTGTATTACTCAAATGAAATTCAGCAACTGTACAGAAGAAAAACACACATTCCTTTCAGTCAGGGATTCAACACAAGGAGAGCAGTGAAATCTAACTTGAATAAAAATACTAAGAGGGAGATTCAGCACTAGGAAAAACAATTTGAATAACATTAAAAGCTGGAAAACAGAAAGGGGTCCCAGGGATGAAATTTTAAATGTAGAATCTGATGTATTTATCTAAAATAATATTTTGGTGCAAAATTAAATGAAATGATTGGAAGAGGCAGAACCTAAAACAAAATAGTGAAATGAATTATTTATACAATATGGCATAAATGATTTGCTGTGACATTGAACAGCTAGTTGTTGAGTTGGGACCAATGCAATGTTCTATCCCTTGGTCAGAGTAGTCTTCTACATTTAGATATCCAGCAGCAGAATTGCAACAGTGCATCATTTCCTGTGAAAGCGAAGTGGCTGGCCATGTGCAGTCATATGGCAGGCAGCCAATTAAATATGTAAAGGGAAGAGTGTTGACTCGTTGTGCAAGACAGATGGACAAGTTGTCATAGGCCCTGCCATTACTTCAAGGGATTGAAGATCCAGATGCCATATTTAAATGTTACTAGGACAGACTCATTCCTTGCTCTTTTTCAGTCTCAGTCTTGTTGTTTGTGAGAGTTTGTCATCATTGGGTCGACTACCAGTTGCATAGTCACATTTTTAATGCAATCAATAGATCTTTCAGGGACCAAATTCTGGCTAGAGTCTGGATACAATAAGAGTACTGCTCCATATTCCTTTCCCAACATTCTGTGACCTTTATCCTCATCTCTGACCGCCCCCACCACCCCCCCCCCTCCAAACCCACACCTTCTCCTTTCACCATTGACTAACCATTGTTCATCCTTGAGCTTCTCTCTGTCACTACAGGTCAGCCTCTGGTATGACAGATGACTTCCCTATTACTCAGGAACTTACCATTCACCTTCCTTGCATAACCTTAGTTCTCTCCCCACAATCATGGTTGCCATGTTGATGTTGATCTTGGCTCTGTTGTCCAGCTTCCTCTCTCTGACTCCCACAGGCTTTTACATGATCTCCTTCCTTCAGTCAGCTATGCCCTTTATCCCATCACAACCACCACTCCATCCCAATGAATCAACACCTCCTCTACCCTGGTTCATCCATGCCCCCATACAATGAAAGGAGTTCATTTTCAGTCCAAATCAACAACGCATCGTCAGAGCTGAGATGTCACCTATTTTTATCCACGGATAAAACCTTAAATTATATCAGAGCTTGAAAGAAATCCTGGGATTTACATATTAATCAATTGAAAACTGCATCCTTATTCTAAGTGATTAAAAACTTAACAGCCATCTAGGTTTGTCTAATGCATTGCATCAGTTGAATGACACTTTGATCTTTTACTGTAAATTCTGTGTCCTATGATCCTGGCCCACTAGCTACCTGAAGCAGCATTTCAAAAGCATGTACTTTCAAATAAACCTGTGAGACGATAAGCTGGTGTTGTGTGATTTTTAAACATATCAACAAGGACATTGATGCTGCTACACATACCATATTTTAAACATTTGTGCATCTGAGGACAAATGTTTCTCATTCGCTGCGTACGTAATACCAAATGTATATTTAAGCTGTTCAAGTTATTTGAAGGAGCACATATGACATGATAATCTATTAAAAAATGAATCATCTATTTGTGACTGAGAAACATGATCCACATTCAATTGGCCACCAACTTAAACACAACTTCCATCCTGCTGACAGAAATGGGTTGGATTTTGTGATGAGTAGCAATCTTAGATTACCACACTGTCCCCTTTTTTATTTTTTATTACAAAAGCGGGGAGCTTTACATTTCTGAGAGGAGATCCTAATCAGGGCTTCGATTCTGGCAGTTCTTTGCTTGAATTGTCAGAGGCAGGCATACCCCTTTTCACAACAGTCATATGTGATAATCTGTCACTGAAAGTTCCAGAATCTTTCAGCTTCTTTGATAGCTGATGCTAGGGTGTATGGTGCCAAGTGGCAAAGAAGTCAGGAGCAAAAAGGAAACGAAGTCAGAAAGTAATAGTGTTTAGAGTAGTTGGTGTGGGTGGGAGAAAGAAGGTCAGGATGAGAGTGGTGGTTGGGTCCAGCAGCAGGGTCAAGGGGACGGGTATGGAGTGGGTGAAGAGAGTTCAGATCCCAAGGCCGTCGGGTTAGAAACAGTGATGTAAGCTGACTGGAGGAGGTGCAGTTGGAGTGTATGAGGTAAGCATTGATCCATTCGAAAAGTGACTCAGTGCATTGATTACCTATTTGTTAGTTTAACTTTTCCTGAATAACTCCTTACTTAATTTAATTGGAACCGCCTGAATTCCCTGATATAAGTAGAGACTTCCGAAAGGTTTCAGGGCTAGAGGATTTGCCCAGTGGCATCTTCAATTTCGCTGACAATTCATTCAGAGTCTGCTATGATGGGGATTCACTAGATTCTCTGTGCACAACTCCCATTTATTCTGGAATAATAAATATCTGGTCATTGGAAAATCCAAAAGTTTGACTTCAACTCAATAACTACCTTTGCCCATTCCCTTTTACACTTCTGGGAGATTCAGAAGATTTTGCCTCTTGTTATGTCATGTACTGGCTTTTTGCATTTCAATGAGGAATAAATTCCAAACACCAACAAAAGCTGTCTCAGATACTATAATTATTCTGCTAATTTATTTTCTGGCTTTAAAAACCTAATACATAATTGAGCATCTGTGTTTACCAGTAAAATAAATTAGCTCAATGTGTTCAGTTATGTTACACATAGCTTGTTTTCACCTCAGAAAGTAAATTCCATCTTCTTGTAGCTTTCTGGTTGGGATAGTCGATTATTATTAATTACAAACACATCAAGAGAGGGGAAGTTCAGGCTGGTAGGTCAATCAGTATTCATGGAGAAAACAACTAAGTTAACTAGGCTGCCATCAACCCTTCTAATGGATTGAAAAGTGGATAACAATGACCAAGCATTCTGTTAGAATAAGAAAGAAGAAAAGTGTGGAGGACAAAATTCAAAAGTTGGGAGCATCACTGGAACAACCTGCAACTGGTTGTGAAGTAAAACAGGAGATGATCAATGATTAGGTCTTTTCAGCAGACAAGAAGAGCACCATGAGAAAGTTAAACATATTTGAGAAAAAGCACATCAAATGCAAGTTACACCCAAGGGAGAAGTCATTTGGAGAAGATCAACAACCACATGATCAGGTCAGCAGCAACAGAGTGAAGGAGATTGAACCTGGGGGTGAATTGCACAATAAATACCTGAGGAGCAGGGTCAGTTAGAGTGAACCTGGGAGTGAACAGCTGGATAAATATCTAAGGAGTGGTCAGTGAGAGCGAACCGGGGGGGTGAACAGTAGGATAAATCCCTGAGGATGGGGTCAGTCAGAGTCACCCTGGGGTGACAGTAGGATAAACACCTGAGGAGTGAGTCAGTCAGAGTGAACTGGGGGTGAACAGTAGGATAAATACCTGAGGGGCAGGGTCAGTCAGAGTGAACCTGGGAGTGAACAGTAGGATAAATACCTGAGGGGCAGGGTCAGTCAGAGTGAACCTAGAGGTGAACAGCAGAATAAATACCTGAGGGGCAGGGTCAGTCAGAGTGAACCCAGAGGTGGACAGCAGAATAAATACCTGAGGGGTAGGGTCAGTCAGAGTGAACCTAGAGGTGAACAACAGGATAAATACCTGAGGGGCAGGGTCAGTCAGAGTGAACCTAGAGGTGAACAACAGGATAAATACCTGAGGGGTAGGGTCAGTCAGAGTGAACCCAGAGGTGGACAGCAGAATAAATACCTGAGGAGCGGGGTCAGTCAGAGTGAACCTGGAGGTGAACAGCAGAATAAATACCTGAGGGGCAGGGTCAGTCAGAGTGAACCCAGAGGTGGACAGCAGAATAAATACCTGAGGGGTAGGGTCAGTCAGAGTGAACCTAGAGGTGAACAACAGGATAAATACCTGAGGAGTGGGGTCAGTCAGAGTAAACCTGGGGGTGAACAGCAGCAACAGGATAAATACCTGAGGAGTGGGGTCAGTCAGAGTAAACCTGGGGGTGAACAGCAGCAACAGGATAAATACCTGAGGAGCGGGGTCAGTCATAGTGAATCTGGGGGTGAACAGTAGGATGAATACCTGAGGAGGGAGGTCAGTCAGAGTGAACCTGGGGGTGAATTGCACGATAAATACCTGAGGAGTGGGGTCAGTCAGAGTGAATCTGGGGGTGAACAGCAGCAACAGGATAAATACCTGAGGAGTGGGGTCAGTCAGAGTAAACCTGGGGGTGAACAGCAGCAACAGGATAAATACCTGAGGAGCGGGGTCAGTCAGAGTGAACCTAGAGTTGAACAGCAGAATAAATATCTGAGGAGCAGGGTCAGTCAGAGTGAACCTGAGGGTGAATTGCACAATAAATACCTGAGGGGTGGGGTCAGTCAGAGTGAATGTGGTTCTGAATGTAAGGTGGAACTACGTCTCTATGACTCTATGACTCTATGTGATATCATAACTCAAAGAGAACTATGCTTGGCTCTTCAGGAATCAGGTTTGCAGACACTACTCACTCAGACTTCCCAACAGCCAGTGGGTGATTCAAGAGCAGAAATGTAGACAATTTCTGGAAAACTGAGAAAACCACAGGTTGTTGTCATGGGTGATTTTAAATTTCCCTATGTTGACTGGGATTCACTTAGTGCCAGGAGCTTTGATGGTAGAGAATTTGTTGATGCATACAGGATGGTTTTTGAAGCATTATGTAAACAGTCCAACTAAGGAAAGGACCATTCTAGACCTGATATTAGGGAATGAGCCCAGCCTGGTGATCCAAGTTTCAGTGGGGGAGCATTTTGGGACCAGTGATCATAATTCAGTAAATATGAAAATACTTATGGATGAGGATAACAGTAGTCCTTGGGTAAACGTATTAAACTGCGAGAAGGCTAACTACCACAAAATTAGGCAGGAATTGTGGAATGTAGACTTTGGATGGCTGAATTTTTTCAAGGCCAGTTGATTTAGAATTCATGGTCAGCATGTTCCTGTGAAAAATTAAGAACAAGGATGACAAGATTTGGAAACTTTGGATCACAAGTGTAGATAGATCAGTCAAAAAGAAAAAGAAGGCATATGTAACCTGAAGATAGATAGCCCCCTTGTAGTAAGAAAGATAGTGGAACTCAAGCAAGGAATTAGGAAGACTATAATAGACCATGAAATGCCTCTGGTAAGCAAGGTTAAGGAAAACCCCAAGACATTTTATCTGTGTAAGGAGCAAGAGGATAGCTAAGGAAAGGATAGATCCTCTCAAGGACAATGGAGGCAATTTGAACAGCAGGATAAATACCTGAGGAGCGGGATCAGTCAGAGAGAACCTGGGGTGAACAGCAGGATAAATACCTGAGGAGGAAACCAGAAGAAGTGGTCAGCATCAACATACAGAGGGATCTTGGCATAGTCACAGTTCCCTCAAAGTGGTGACACAAGCAGAGAAGGTCATCAAGAAGGCATGTGACATGCTCGCCTTCATCAATCAGCGCACACAGCATATAAAAGTTGGCAAGTCACGTTGCAGCTGTGTAGGACTTTATTTAGGTCACATTTGGAATATTGTGTATAGTTGTGGTCACCACACTACAAGAAGGATGTTGAAGTTTTGGAGAGATTACAACAATGGATTACCAGGATGGTGCCTGGTTTGGAGGCTGAGTTATGAGGAGACATTGGACCAACCTGGTCTGTTTTCATTTGAACTTCGAAGGATGAGGGGTGATCTGACAGACGCTGACAAAATTATGAGAGTCATCAATTGAATGGATAGTCAGAGTCTTTTTCCCAGCATAGGAGAGTCCTTAAATCTATGTTAAAGAGTGTAAACCTTTAAAGGAGATATGAGAGGCAAGGTTTATTTTACACAAAGGGTGGTAAGTGCCTAGAATATGCTAATGGTGGAGGTGGATACAATAGCTATGGTTAAAAGGCATCTTGATAGTTACATGAATAAACATGGAACAGAGGATATGGACTGCATAGAGGCAAAAGTTTTTTAGTTTTGAAAGGCATCATGTGTTGGCACAGTCTTGGTCAGCTGAGAGGCCTGTTTTTGGGCTGTGCTGAGTTCTTTATTCTTTATGATCAATTTACACTGACAAACACCAAATTCATCCTACTGTTATTTATGTAATCCTGATGTGTACAAAATAGGCTTCATGTGTGCTTACAGACAACATTATAAAGATTCACTGTATGTGAAAGTTTTGAGATATATCTGAGGGCTGTGATAAGATGCTTTAGCTATAATATTCATTGTTTCATCTGTTGTAGTGGAAGGCTCATTAATTTAATATCGTCACCAAGAGATTGAGGATAGAGGGTAGAATTCCTTTATGCAAGTTTTTTTGGACCATGCAATACTCTGCCATTTGAAGCAAGCACCATTAAGCTCTTTGAAATATTTAAATATTTAAAGATAGTGAAGAAGAATTGAAATTGTGGAGGAAAGCAATTCTTTTTCCAATTGCTCCAGCAAAATGTCACACAGACATTATAGTCAAATTGTCTCCTGCTGATCTGAAAATGTCTATGGTTCTTTGACTTCTTGCAAAGCATAATTCTCCTTGAGCACATTTGCCTCCAATAGACATAGTGGAGTGCTGCATTAAACCCTTGGCTGAACAAAAATCACAACCCTCCAGTTTTCATTTATTAGTTATTTCTGTAAAAGGAGACACACAGGTTTTGATCTTGTACTTATCAAGTCAGATCATTGTTATGATGATGACAAGATGAACAGTCTTGATAACCTGTTTTTCTTTTCAGCAATATTCAACTTTTGCACCCAGCAATTACTTGGTCGCTTCAGATACAAATAATTCAAAATATAAAGGGGTTGGAGGTGGGGAGGTGGTTGGGTGCAGATTTGCTATTATAGCATTGATTCTAGCAGCAACACACAAACTTATTTGGTTTCCCCAGGGACAGGCATTTCTGGGGATTGCTAGCTGCATGGCTTGCTTGAGATTCTCCATGGATGAAATTGCCACAACAATAAAGTGTGACGCTGGAAAAAACACAGTAGGTCAGGCAGCATGTGAGGAGCAAGAGAGTCAACGTTTCGGGCTTGAGTGGAGTGGTGTTGAAGGGTTAAGCCCGAAAGGTCAACTCTCTTGTTCCTCTGATGCTGCCTGACTTGCTGTGTTTTCTCCAGCACCACACTTTATCGACTCTGACTTCTCCAGCATCTGCAGATCTCAGTATCTCCTGAAATTGCAGAATGCCCTTGAAGCCTCATCCTCAATGAATTGGCATGTATCTACATAACGTCCTAAAAAATAGCACAGCAAAAAATCATTTCTCTTCAATTCTTGAAACAAAAGAGGTATTGTCTTAAAACCAATTGCAAAGCAGCATGATGTTTGACATAAGTTGATGCTAATTTTGGGTAACTTGTAGCAAGAAACAAATTTCAATTATCTACTTCATTGTGATACTCCACAGTATTACAGGCAGTGTCCTCTTCACTGGGTGATTGGACTCGCCCTTCAAGAAGAAGGTGTAATCACCAACTTTTTTTATCTGAGCTGACCTTCTCTTGCCCATCATGTCTAACTCAGTGCAGTGATGGTAGTGTCATTGTGTTAGCTTCCTGGGCCGAAACTAAAGCTCCCACCTTACAACCCCATTCTGTCTCAGCACTGCAAGGCAATGCTTCACAGGTTACGGTGCTTGAGCAAGGCCCAGGGGCAATGAGGAGCATCTCGGAGAATGAGAGTTACGTGGGTAGTGTGGACAAGGCAGTGATCACCCCACAGTGTAAAAGGGTGTAGGAAGACAGGGAATGGTGATCATCACACACACACATTAGATGAGGCAGTTAGTGCCATCCCAATAGCCAAGTGGTAATCTCTGCTGAGACCCACAGCACCATGGGCCACTCAGCTGCACAGAGCTAGCTAGGAAAAGACGGTTGGACTGTAGTAATAGAAGACTCAATCGTTAGGGGAACAGAGACACATTCCTGCAGCCGCACTAGTGACAACAGAATGGGGTAGTGCCTCCCTGGTACAAGAGTCCCACAGGTTTCTGAGCAGCTGCAGGGGGGAAGGGAGCCAGCCAGTGGTTCTGGTATAAAATAAATTAGAGAAGAAAAGGGATGAGGTCCTGAAGGCTGACTTTAGGGAGTTAGGAGCCAGATTGAAAGCCAAGTACTCAAAGGCAGCTCTGGATTACTATCTGTGTCACATGCTAGTGAGGCTAGGAATTGGCAGATTAGGCAGTTTAATCCATGGTGTAAGAGAGAGGGCTTTAGATTTGTGAATAACTAGGACTGTTTGTGGGAAAGGTGGGACCTGTTCAAGAGGAACGGTTTTCACCCAAATGGTGACGGAACCAATATTCTTACGGGTGGTTTTGCTAGCATAATTGGATGTACTTTTTTGTCAATTTAGACACATGCACCAAGCAACCCAACTGCCCTGTGGCTGACCACATCAACTCCCCCTCCCATTCCACAAGAACATCTAAGTCCTTGGCCTCCTCCACTGTCAAGTCCATGTCTGGAAGAAGAACACCTCATCTTCTGTCTTGGGACCCTCCAACTACATGGCATCAATGTCAATTTCACCAGTTTCCTCATCTTTTCTCCGCCCCCCACCTTATCCTAGATCCAACCCTCCAACTTGGCACAGGCCTCTTGAACTGTCCCAACTGTCCATCTTCCTTCCCACCTATCTGCTCCACCCTCTGTCTGACCTATCACCATCACCCCCTACCTGCATCTACCTATCCCTTTCCAAGCTACCTTCCCTCAGAAACTACCCCCTCCCATTGATCTCTCAGCCCCCTTCCTCTCCACACATTCACCCCCCCCCCCCCCCCCCAACATTCCTGATGAAGGGCTTATGTCTGAAACATTGAATCCCCTGTTCCTCAGATGCTACCTGACCTACTGTGTTTTTCCAGCCCCACACATTTCGACTCTGGTCCTTAAACTAGTTTGATGGGGGGGATGAGAACCTAAGTGAACAAAAGTGGAGGCTCTGAGTTAGCTAGAGTGGGTGAGGGATTAAAGAAAAAGATCATCAATTTTGTAAAAGAAAGCAAGAAACAATTGAGCAGTGCAGCAACGAAGTAAGTGGAAACCAGGTACTGACAGAAAAAAATGAAATTGTTTGGAAACAAAAGTTCTTCTGGTGGAGGTGTTAGGATTTAAAAAGTATAAAAACTAACACAACAGCACTTTGCCTGAATGCTCACAGTAAATGAGTTGACAGCATGAATGGTTATGATTTAGTGGCCATTACAAAGAAATGGTTGCAGAGTGATCATGACTGGAATATCCAGGAGTATCAGACTATTTGGAAGGACAGACAGGAAGGAAAGGCAGACGGTGTAACTCTGATATTTAAGGGTGACCTCAGGGTGGTAGCGAGAAATGATATAGGTTCTATGGTGAAAAAGGTTGAATCAATGTGATTTTCCACAATAATATTTGATGTGGCATCTTAGCAAATGCCTTCTGGAGATCCAAACACAGTACGTTCAACAATCCCTCATTATTCATAGCACACATATTGCTTCCTCAAAAAAGGTCAATAAATTGGTTTCACAAAATTATGTTCACTCGACTCGATTACCTTGGAACTTTTTGATGTACCCTGCTATAACTGACTGAAGGAGAGCTTCTCAAAGATAAACGTTTGGCTTATTAGCATATTCCCCTCTGCTTTCTCTGTCCCTTTTTGAATAAAGAAATTGTATTCTTTTTTTTTTCACTTTAATGGGAGCAATCTGAAAGGTGATAAATTTCATAAACTTAAAACCAGTGAATCAACTATCTCACGAGCTGCTTTTGTTAAGACCCTCAGATGAAGTTTATCAGGATCCATGAACTTGTCAGTCTGCAGTATCAGTCCCTGATGATTGTATTTGAGTTCCTTCTTTCCTTCCATTTTCTTATTTATAGCTATTTCTGGATGTTGCTGGTAACCTCTATAGTGAAGATTGATGCAAAATACCTGTTCACTTCATCTGCCATCTCCTTATTTTCCATCTGGGTTGAGTAATTGATTCCTCTCAAACAAATCCCTCAGCGGTTGTGAATTCCCATTTTAATTATTTTCTCATTTGAAAATTCTTTGTACAACATACCTGACTTGCTCTCTTTCTCTCATGGGCAGTTCTGTTACCTTTCTCTCTGCTGCATCAGTGGACCATGATTTTACATTGCAGCCAGCTCAACTTCCTTCTTAATCTGCTCAGTTTTTGTTTGAGGTTTAATCACAAGAACCTTAAATTGGGAAGGAAATGGGGAGGTCTCAAATTTGTCTGATCAGCTTCACTGACCAAGAGGAGAGTCATGTGACCTAATAGAAACTAGAAGTAAACAAGAACAAAATCCCATGCTAAATGTCCATCAAGGAGGCTCTACACTTTACTTTGTAACAAAACTATGTAAGTATGATTGATAGAAGGAGCATGATGTTTGGAATAGAGGAAGTAAAATTCAACTTACACCCAAAACCGACACAAAGTTAATTTTGAGCTGTTGCTCATTGATATAGATGGGGTGACAGGATGGTTTGTAAGAAAGTATACACTTGCAAAGAGCTGCAACATTTGCCCAACATCATTTCATTTAAAAACCAGTCACAAAAACAAAATCTGATGGCTTGTGGGTGTTGTAAGCTTGTCCATTTGTACCTGAACATTGTAAATGGTGCCCCACAATTGATTCCATATTCTAATTTACTCACTTGAGGAGCATTATGTCTCAAAATGGTTCACACCAAATAAGTGGAGCTGCAGGACAAAAATTCAGGTCAATAATCACGAGCAAAAGTATGATTGGCTTCTTTTTTGCAAGAAAATCACAGGTTCCTAACGCAATTTGCTGTTTCCCCACTTACAGCCTCTGAAATCTATATCAAATGGACCTTAGGTTTTATTTTTAATTAACCCATTCAGAGATGTGATGACACACCTCTGATGCAGGTGGGACTTGAACCCAGGTCTGGGAGAGCCACCAAACTTCACCCATTCTAGCTGCTCTACCTCACAGCTTTAAACTGTCGCCTGACAGCTGAAAATCACTGCTCACCAAATCAAGATGTCAGATCTTCCAACCTGTTCTATAGATTTCTAATGTGACAGCAAGTCATGTTGAAATGGTTAATATCAACCTACAGAACAAAGGCGATTTGATCTGTATTCAGGAAGCTGCTTCATTGTTGATGCTGGGCATATATGAGGTCTGTCCTTTCAGAGATTTATTTTTGGTATTGAAGAGTCACCGCTTTTGTCTGTTTTTAAAAATTGGATTCTGGCTGCATTGTGTTATTCAGATATTTATCTGCCAGAGACAAGAGGCTGCTTCTCAGGGAGGGAAGTTTTTAACTGTCTAACGGTATTTTACAAATCCTCACACAGCACCATATGCATTCGTAGTTATCTTGCAATATGAAAATAATGTATTCTTTAATATTACAGCAACTTGTCCTCATAGATATTAGCATCTTCTTCACTCTCTTATTTGCTCCTTAGGATTTATGATTGAGTTAGAATTAAGTTTATTGTCACATGTACTCATGGGACTACAGATAGTTTTTCTATAAGGCGATGGTTGCATCCTCGTGCAGCCCCGTGCAGAAAAATCACGCATTAGAATCAGCACTTAAAGTATTGGTGATGCAATCACGTTACAGCCAACACACGCTTTAAAATTTTGTGCTTTAGAAACAGTGTCCCCAATTTTTCAATCGCGTTATAATGACTTCATGTTAATGAAATGCACGTTATAGCAGAACGACCTGTACAGTGAAAAGTTTACGAGTCGCCACTTACAGTGCCATCTTAATACAGAATCTTAGGGACAAAGCAGAAAACTAAAGAAGCAAGGTTAAAAAGTTAAATATTACAGTCCCCCTTAGTAAAATGTAGAAAAACAAAGGAACAAAGTTAACAGTTTGACACCACTGTCCGTAAGTGCCTGGCCTTGCAGGGCTCACACTCCTCATAAGGGGTCAACCTCCCCCACCCCAGGCTCGACCTCACCCCTCCCCCCCCCTCCCCCACCCCAGGCTCGACCTCACCCCTCCCCCCCCCCCCCCCCCCAAGGCTGCCTGCTCGTGCTCTCACTGCTGTCCCAGGCTGCCTGTTCCCGCTGCCTTGCAGCATGTTCCTGTATTGTATTGAGTACTTCTGTCAGTAATTGCAGCTCAGTCTGTTGCCTTTGTATTTCTGAATATATAATTATAAAACATAAGAAGCTGTATAAAGTTGAAGAAAAGATTTAGTCATCAGAAAATCCAGCTTGAACTACTTGGAAATTGATTGTTGCCTGAAAATCACAAGTGCACATGCACAGTGGACAAAATGATCTTTAGAATTGGTTACATTATGTAGGATGTATGGCACAGTAAAAAGGCTATTAGGCTAATATTTATGTTCCACCTGAACCTTATTTCCTGTTTCCTCATTTAAATCAATCTTCATACCCCTCTATGTTCCAAATGAGTGGTTATCTTTGTGACCTTGACATTTTCTTTTTCTCACCACACATGCTATCAGATCTGCTGAGTTTTTCTGAGCATTTTCTGTTTTTATTTAAGATCTCCAGCATCTGAGTTCTGAAGCAAGCTAACTGGATTTCAAATGTTAACTCTGTTTTCTCTCCACAGATGCTGCCAGACCTGTTGTGTTTCTGCAGTGATTTCTGTTTTTCATTGCAATATTTTGCTTTTCTCACAATCCCCAGTTCTGTTTCCTTCCATATGCTTGTTTATTTCTTCATAAAATGTATTATAGCTATAATATTCTCTTCAATCAATCACTACAAGAGTGAGTTTCATATACTCACCACTTTTTGAATAGGAAAGATCCTTCTGAATTTTTTATTGGATTTGGATCTTCTGTCTTGCGAAAAAATGTGACAGATTGGACTTGAGTGGCTGAAGTCACTTCATTAAAGGCGCATTTATTTTTGAACAATTGCATAAGTAGATTGGCCATTTTACTACCAAATAATATCTGGCTCCACAAAGGAAGATGCTGCCAATGTCAGAGTAAAGAAAGATGACAGTAGAGAAATTGAAGAGGATATAAAGGACGCATGTAAAACGTTAGCCGTCTACTCGGTAGAAACATAAATGTGTAAACAGTAGCAACTCTGCCAACATCTTTTAGTCCTTCTTGGATATGGAGTTGTGACAGAGGATTGGATGTTCAGTAAGGGGAAAGGGATAGCTTGTCAGGCATTCCCCCTAGCAAGGTAATGGCGAAAACAGGGAGAGTGCATAGTCCAGAAAAAAATATAAGCTGATAAATGGTAGCTGTGAAAATGAACTTTCAAAAGATATTTGATGAAGTGCCACATAATGAATTGATTTGAAAATACTCCTCCCATGGAGCTTATTATCAATAATGGCCTTACGTGTAAAATCCATTTTTTCTTTTTGAAATTAACTCATTATGAAGTATGTGAGATATTATATCTCTTCTTTACAGCAAGCCAAATGTATGTTCTCATTAAAGTGAGCTACAAATGCAACAAACTTCTGAATGAGCTCTTCAAAACGGTGGCCACCTACATTGTTAATGTTTCTTCTACATATATATTACAAAAACACTGACTGCTTAAGGCCATGCTTTTTAATAAGAAGGACCCTCTGAGCTGATTCCTGTTCACCTCCCAAATGCATTGCCAGTTATTGCACAACACAGCGGGTGTACCCACTCTTATGGACTGTTGCACTTCAAGATGGTGACTCACACCATTTCCTCAATACAATAAGGAGTAAACTGGATAATGACGCTTCCAACCCATCGATGAAAATAATAAAAAAAGTGATGAGTGCCTTTAGATCATTTCCATACATTGTAATAAGTATTTTCTTTGTATAATGTATTCTAAAGTGAAAGTGTAACCTCCTCAATTTAATTTGCTACTTTGTTTTTCCCATCTATAACTCACACATCCACAGTCTGGTTGGTTTATTAACTATCATCCAAGTGCTTTCCTAAATGAGCTAGTATTCTGCATTTCTTCCTGCTGCTCTCTTGATATCCCTCTATCAATGGCAGCTGCTTGGTTTCTTTCACGTCCCTTTTCCAGAGGTGTTTGTGAAGGTCTAATGATCTGGATCTGATACAGTTCATTTTGCTGTGTCTCAGGAGACAGTCACACCCCTTAGAAAAACTCATTCAAATTCAGCCAGTGGTCAGGGACAAGACACTGTGACTGTGAGTGAGGCAGGTAGAGGGATCCAGGAGGTGGAGCTGCAGGAGCCTTAGTCCCTGTCCTTGTCTAACAAGTTCAAGAGTTTTGCTCCTTGTGCAGATAGGAATGGGGACTGCAGGGAGGCTGAGCTGACTGATGTCAGCACCATGATACAGGGAGCCATTCAAGTGGGGGAATAGAAGAGAAATGTTGTAATTGGGGATAGTATAGTTACAGATATAGCCACTGTCCTCTGAGACAGGATCGAGAGTCCTGAAGGTTGTGTTGCCTGCCTGGTGCTCGGGTTTGGGAGATATCATCTGGGCTGCAGAGTAACTTGGAGTGGGAGGGTCAAGATCCACTGGTTGTGGTTCACATAGGTGTCAATGACATACTAAAACTAGGGTAGAAGTTCTGCTAAGGGAGTATGAACAGCCAGAAGCTAAATTAAAAAGCAGAACCAAAAAGGTAATAATATTTGGATTACAACCTGAGCCATGTGCTAATTGGCACAGGGTCAATGAGATTAGACAGATAAATGCGTGGCTCCAAGGCTGGTGTGGGAGAAAAGGGTTCGAATTCATGGGACATTGGCACCAATACTAGGGAGGAGGGGACCTGTTCCAAAAGGATGATCTTCATCTGAACCGTGTTGGGACCAAATTGCATAACTAGGGTTATAGACAGGGCTCTAAACTAAATTGGGGGGGGGGGTTCAGTTATAGGGGAAATTAGAAAATTTGAATTAAAGGATGAGTTAACAGTGCAGAACTCAGGAGAGGTTATTAAAATCTCCAGCACAGACATATGTAGGATATAGTGTATGGAATGGGTTAACAATCCAACTTCAAGCACACTGGACAAATGAATGACAATGAGAAGAGGGATGGTTAATACAAGCCTGAAGGTGTTATATATGAACGCACACAGTCCAAGAAATAATGTAAATGAGCTTGTGGCGCAGATTGAAATTGGCAGATATGATGTGGTGGGCACTACAGAGACATGGCTACAAGGGGATCAGGACTGGGAGCTGAGTATTCAAGGATATACATCCTATTAAAAAGCTAGATAGATGGGCAGAGGGGTTTGGGGTTTCCATATTAGTAAAAAATGAAATTAAATCAATACTAAGAAATGAAGTAGGGTCAGGTAGTGTAGAATCTGTGTGGGTAGAATTGTGGAACCACAATGGTAAAAAAAAATAGTAGGAATTATGTACAGGCCTCCAAACAATAGTCAGGAACTGGGGCATAAGATACACTAGGAGATGGAAAAGATGTGTAGGAAAGGCAAAGTTACAGTGATCATGAGGGATTTCAAAATGCAGATAGACTGTGAAAATCAGGTTGGTAGTGGATTGCAATAAAAGGAATTTGTGGAATGTTTACGAGATGGCTTTTTGGAGCAGCTTGTGGTGGAGCCCACTCGGGAACAGGCAATACTGGATTTAGGGTTGTGCAATGTGGCAGACTTGATAAGGGAGCTTAAGGTGAAGGAACCCTTATGAGGCAGTGATCATAATATGATTGAATTTACTCTGTAACTTGAGAGGGAGAAGATAGAATCAGAGGTAAGGGTATCACAGCAGAATAAAGGCGACTACAGAGGCATGAGGGAGGAGCTGGGTAAAATTGACTGGGAGAGGAGCCTAGCAGGAAACAGATTGGAACAGCAATGGCAGGGGTTTCTGGGAGTAATTCAGGAGGCACAGCAGAGATTCATCCCGAGGAAAAAGAAGCATGGTGCAGGGAGGATGAAGCAACCATGGCTGACTAGGGAAGTCAGGGATAGCATAAAAGCAAAAGGAAAAACATATAATGCAGCAAAGGGCAGTGGGAAACGAGAGGTTTGGGAAACTTACAAGGACCAAAAGGGGGCAACAAAAAAATAAATAAGGAGGGAAAAACATGAGGGAAGCTAGCCAGTAATATAAAGGAAGACTGTAAGAGTTTCTTTAGATGTATAGCGGGCAAAAGATAGGTTAAAGTGGACATTGGGTCATTGGAACATGATGCTGGAGAGATAGTAGTGGGGAAGGCTGAGGCACTGAATAATTAATTTGCATCAAGCTCCATGATGGAAGACACGAGTGATATCCCAAAAATTCAAGAGAGTGACGGGGCCAAGCTGAGTATGGCAGCCATCACCAAGGAGAAGGTGCTAGAAAACGTGAATGACCTGAATGTGGATAAATCACTGGGACCAGATGGACTACACCCCAGAGTTATAAGGGAGGTAGCTGAACAGATAGCGGAGACGTTAGTGGTAATCTTTCAGGAATTGCTGGAATCAGGGAGGGCCCCAGAGGACTTGAAAATCGCTAACGTGACACCTCTGTTTAAAATGTGAGTAAGGTAAAAGAAAATTACAGACTGATTAGCCTAACCTTCATCATGGGTAAGATCCTGGAATCCATTGTGAAGGATGAGATTTCTTAATATTTGGAAGTAAATAGTAAAATAGGACAGAGCTAGCATTGTTTCATCAAGGGAGGTTTTGCCTGACAAATCTGCTAGAATTCTTTGAGGGAGTACTGAGTAGATTAGACCAGGTTATCTACCCGGACTTCAAAAAGGCCTTTGACAAGGTGCAGCACGGGAGGCTACAGAGCAAGATAAGGGCCCATGGTTTTAGAGGCAATGTGCTAGCATGGATAGAAGATTGGCTGTCTGCCAGAAAGCAGACATTGGGGATAAAAGGGTCCTTCTTAGGATGGCAGCTGGTGACAAGTGGTGTTCTGCAAGACTCAGTGTTGGGACCACAACTTTTCACTTTATACATTAACAATCGTGATGAAAGAACTGAGGGCATTCTGGCTAAGTTTTCAGATAGGTCAAGGAATAGGTAGGGGGGAGGCTACAGAAGGATTTGGACAAGTTAGGGAAGTGGGCAAAGAAGTAGCAGATAGAGTACAATGTGGGAAAATGTGAGGTAAAGCAATTTGTTAGGAAGAATAGAGGCATAGACTATTTTCTAAATGGGGAGAAAATTCAGAAGTCTGAAGTGCAAAGAGACTTCGGAGTTCTAGTCCAAGATTCTTCAAGGTAAACTTACACCTTGAGTCAGTTGTTAGGAAGGCAAATGCAATGATGATATTTATTTTGAGAGAACTTGAATATGAGAGCAGGGATGTATTTCTGAGACCCTATGAAGCTCTGGTCAGAACTCATTTGGATTACTGTGTGCAGTTTTGAGCCCTATAACTCAGGAAGGATGTATTGGCCCGGAGCATGTTCAGAGGAAGTTCACGAGAAAGGCCACAGGAATGCAAAACTTAACATATGAAGGATGTCGTAGGAATCTGGGTCCATACTTGATGGAGTTTAGAATGATAAGGGAGGTTTTATTTGAAATATAGAGAATACTGAATGGTTTGGACAGAGCAGATGTTGGGAAGATGTTTCCATTGGTAGGAGAGACTAAGACCCAAAGGCACAGCCTTAGAGTAAAAGGTAGAATGGAGATAAGGAGAAACTTCTTCAGCCAGAGGGTGGTGTATCTATGGGATTCACTGCCACAGAAGGCTGTGGAGACCAGGTTATTGAGTATATTTAAGATGGAGATAGATAGGTTCTTGATTATAAAGGGGATTAAGGGTTACAGGGAGAAAGCAGGAGAATGGGGTTGAGAAACTTATCAACCATGATTGAACTGTGGACGCTGTTTCTAAAGTGCGAAGTTTTAAAGTGCGTATTGGTGCTATTATGTAAAATTCATATAACACAGGATTGCATGGGAATGGAACTATTGTGTTATAGCTGAAGTGACTATTGATAGCTGGATGTTGGATGATGTTCTCTCAGAGACTTAGTCAAACAAAACTGTGCATTCTGTAATTACCTTAATGGCTACTTCTGTGATAAGGCATAATGCTAATTCTTGATGAACAGCAGCCTCCATGGTCTACTGTTTGATACTGTCTCAGGGAGAAAGTGTGTCTGCAGATGCTGGAGATCAGAGTCGAGAGTGAATTGCTGGCAAAGCACAGCAGGTCAGGCAGCATCCAAGGAACAGGAAAATCGACGTTTCGGCCTTAAGCCCTTCATGAGGCTTGTGGACCAGGGCTGAGAGACAAATGGGAGGGGGTGGGGTTGGGGGGAAGGTAGCTAAGAAAGTGATAGGTTTGAGGGGGGGAATGATGGATGGGTCTGGAGGGTGGTGCTGAGTTGGAGGCTTGGGACTGGAATAAGGTGGGGGGAGGGAAAATGAGGAAGCTGCTGAAATCCACATTTATGCCATGTGGTTGTAGGGTCCCAAGGCGTATTATGAGGCATTTCTTTTCCAAGCGTCGGGTGGTAGCAGTTTGGTGGTGGAGGAGGCCCAGGACCTGCATGTCCTTGATGGAGTGGGAGGGGGAGTTGAAGTATTCAGCCATTGGGGGGGCGTGGGGTTGGTGGATAGAGGTGTCCCAGAGATGTTCTCTGAAACAATCCACAAGAAGGTGTCTTGTCGCCCCGATGTAGAGGAGACAACACTGTGTGCAACGGATGCAGTAGATGATATCGGTAGAAATACAGGTAAATTTCTGACAGATGTGGTAGGATCCCTTGGGGCCTTGGACAGAGATGAGGGGAATGGTGTGGGCACAGATTTTGCGCTTCCTGTGATGGCAGGTAAACGTGCCAGGAGTGGGGTGTTGGCTGGTGGGAGTGGTGAGGACCTGATGAGGGAGTTGCGGAGGGAATGCTCTCTCCGGAATGCTGATTGGGGCGGGGAGGGAAAGATATCTTGGGTGATGGGGTCCGTTTGGAATTGGTGGAAGTGGTAGAGGATGATGCGATATATGCGGAGGTTGGTGAGGTGGAAGGTGAGGATCAGGGGGTTCTGTCCTTGTTGTGTTGGGAGGGGTGGAGTTCAAGGGCGATGGTGCATGAAGTGGAGCAGATGCGCTGGAGGGCATCGTCAACTCCCGTAGGAAAGGAAGTTGCGATTATGGAAGGAGGCCATCGGGGACTTTCTAAGGTGGAATTGGTACCAATTGGTCAGAAATTTAACTGTACCTCTACCAATGTCATCTACTGTATCCGTTGCATGCGGAGTTGTCTCCTCTACATTGGGGAGACAGGATGCCTTTTTGTGGATCGTTTTAGAGAACATCTCTGGGACAGCCTCACCTACCAATAATACCTCCAACTCAGCACCACCCTCCAGACCTATCCATCACTCCCCCCTCTGACCTATCACTTCTCCCTCACCTTCATCCACCGATCACTTTCCCAGCTACCTTGCTCTCAATCCCAGTCCCTCCCATTTATCTCTCAGCCCTGGCCCACAAGCCACATTCCTGATGAAGGGCTTACGTCGGAAACATCAATTGACCTGCTCCTCAGATGCTGCCTGACCTGCTGTGCTTTCCCAGCAATACACTCTTGACTCTGATACTGTCTTAGGCTCTTTTTAATGAAGTGAGACTGAACACTTCAAATCATGGATACTTAACTTCGACAGCCATAGTACCTAATCTGCAACTGCTGACCAATGATCAGCCTCCATTTCTTCTTCTCTGCCTCACTGTGGGTTTCCTTTGTGCTGTTAATCTCTTTGAATCCCATATTGCTACTTTCTGCACTGGAACCTGGTGCATGTTTCATTTAACCATCTGCAACATGGAGGTAAATTTGTGAGGGTTGACTGTCAATGATGTCCAAAAAGATAGGTCTGAGTGGTTTCCAGAACGTTCTCTTTATTGTCCGCATCAGGAACCAATGTAATTAGTACAGGCCTTGACAATGTGAAAGAAGTTCAAATTGATCTTCTGGTTTACTTGTAAACATTTGGTTTATTGTAAATATTTTGCAACAGGTTTTGGAAGATACATAATCATGGCAAGTCATTAAATATTTTGCACTGAAAAAAAGTAGGATCCCTGTTCAATATCTACAGGGAGGCAATAAAAACACACTTAAAAAATGTTAGCCCAGCTCTTGGTGTTCGCTATATTAACATATCAAAAAGTTCCTTATCAGTGCAAAACTTTAACATTACTCTATAGAGAGACAGATCTAGCACAGACAATGGTAGACCTACACTTTTGAAATCCAAAACTGAAAGCCATTTACAAGTCTGCACAATAGAAAGCAAGCAATGACCTGGTCCTGTACAGTGCTTTGGTTACATGCGTAGTACTTTCAAATTACAGAATATTTCTATCTTTCCAAAATGAGGTTCTGCCTAACATACAACTGGGCAACACATGTATGCATTTGAGTAAAATGCCTTGGTGAATTTCTGATGTGGAGGTGCTGGTGTTTGACTGGGGTGGACAAAGTTTAAAATCACACAACAACAGGTTATAGTCCAACAGGTTTATTTGGAAGCACTAGCTTTCAAGGTACTGCCTCATCACCATCCGATGAAGAGGTAGCACCTCAAAAGCTTTTGTGTGATTTTAAACCTGGTGAATTTCTGCAGTGCATCTTGTAAATAGTACACTCCGCTGCTACTGAGCATCAGTGTGGGGGGAGTGGATGTTTGTGGATGTGGTGCCAATCAAGGGGGTCCTTTGTCAAACTTCTTCAGTGTTCGAGCTACACTCATCCAGGAAAGTAAGAAGTATTCCCATCACACTCCTCACTTCCGTCTTGTAAATGATGGACAGGCTTTTTTTGTTGGGACTTGGGGTGTTATCATGAGCTTAGTTGCTTGCAAAAAGATTCCTAGCTTGTGATCTACTCTTACAGTCAAATGATAAAATGGCTTGATTCCTGATGAAGGGCTTTTGCCTGAAATGTCGATTATCCTGCTCGTTAGATGCTGCCTGACCTGCTGTGCTTTTCCAGCACCACTATTCTTGACTCTGATCTCCAGCATCTGCAGTCCTTGCTATCGCCCTGATGTCACAGCGAGTCTAATTTAGTTTCTTGTCAATGGTATACCCTCGGATGTTGACAGTGGTTGATTATCTCTTGTTAGACATGATCATTGCTTGGCATTTGTGTGGCAAGATATTATTTGCCATTTGTCAGTCTAAACCTGTATATTGTCCAGATTTTGTTGCAGTTGGGCATGGACTGCATCAATGTCTGAGGAGTTGCGAATTGTGCTCAACATTTTACAATCATTAGCAAACATCCACAATCCAGGACTTTATAATGCAGGGAATGTCATTAATGAAGCATTTGAATAACAACACTTCCAATAAATAGAAATAATGCAAAAGAGTCAATAGTTGTGTATTCTCTTTGTTTTCTGGTCTCTTTTCCTAAGTGCTCATATGGGATATATGCTGGTGGCAGCAACATAAGACAGTAAGACATAGAAGCAGAAATTAGGCCATTCAACCCATTGAGTCTATTCCACCATTCAATCATAGCTGATAAATTTCTTCTCCCTATTCTCCTGCCTTCTCCCCATAACCCTTAATCCCCTTGACAATCAAGAATCTACCTGTCTGTCTTAAATACACTTGATGACCTGGCCTCTACAGCATTCTGTGGCAATTAATTCCATAGATTCACCACTGTCTGGATGAAGGAGGTTCTCTTTACCTCCATTCTAAAAGGTTTTCCCTTTACTCTAAGGCTATGCTCTTGGGTCTTAGTCTTTTCTAACAATGGAAACATCTTCCCAACATCCACTCTGTCCAGGACATTCAGTGTGCTGTAAGTTTTAATCAGATCTCCCCTCATCCTTCTAAACACCATTAAATATAGACCCAGAGTGCTCAAACATTCCTCATATGATGGGAATCACTGGGGAAGATTTTTGATGGTCTTGATGGTCACATCAATTGTGTACCTGAAGGATCTGACTTTGAAATACATCAGCTCAGTTTTAAAGACTTCAGCCTGCGATAACTGACTAACAGGCATCAACATGGGCTCTGACATTGATGGGAGCATGAATCCTCCATTCAGAGAGTAGAAAACAGTAATGTCTAGCAACGAGTCTCGTTCCCAGGGACTGCATCTGTTATCTGTTGGAGCACATATTGCTGCACTGCTCTGAAAGTCTGAGTACCCCTTCAAATACTATTCTCAGCAGCAATAATGAAACATTGCTGAGTAGCAAGTTAGGATCCCATGGCAAGACGTAAAACTGTATTGACTTTACTGCATTTACTGCAGCACGCAAGCATTAGGTAGCTTCTGCCTGTGCTAGGATGGAAGCTAAGAAAGTGGTCATCTGATGCTGCATTACGATTGTGTTTGCAAATGTTCTCTTGGAGTCAGATATCACTACAGTACGGGAAAGGATGGGGTCTAAGTTCTGTGCAAAATCCTGTTCAAGTTGGAGCCAGGCTCTCCATTCTCCTTGACAGTTATAGAAGGCTTTGTGGTGTGCATGCTAAGGGACCAAACCACTTCTAAGTGCATGACTATTTGTTTTTTTTGGAACACTGCCCTAATGAAATGTTTATCTGAATCTACAGCAAAACTTGTTTGAGACCTTGTGTTTTTGGAGAGCTGGCATACATGTGATCATTTCCCTTCAGCACCCCACCCCAAACCAAGTCTGACTGAATCCCTTTAATGCCTGATAAGCCACCAGGTTCAGAGCACACCTCTACAGTACTCTCTGCAAGCGATCATGTATTTTTATTTCTGGGATGATACTGCAATGGAAGTTGAATGACAATAACTAGAATACAAGGAGAGTTTTGCAAGTTGCAAATTTCTGAGCTCTGCAATATTTTTGAAGCAGTGAGGGGGCAAATTTGAGACTGTGCATCATTAAGAGTCTTTTGAATTAATGAAATTCTGCCTGATGATAGTTTTCTGATCGATTGAGCTGTGGGGTGTTAAAAGCCGAGAGAGAGGCAGAGACAGAATCAAACAGCCTGCAAGTCACATGCATCCATCTATCTCTGTCCTTCTATGTAAGATGGAAAAATTAAAAGAAATCATTCTAATAAGAAAAAACAACTAGGTCTACCTGATCAGCTATCAAATCATAGTTTCTTAAATATCACCCAACAGATAACAGCATGTCATCAATGCTAAAAAAAAGACAAAAAGACTTTATGAGACAATTGCATCCAACCTTAAAACCTGGACTTGTGATTAACAGAATTTTGTTTACCTCGACATTCTTTCTCAAGTCCAAATGTATGAAATCCACGATACACCCTTTATCTACCCTGCTTTTTTACCTCCTCAAAGAATTCCAGTAAATTTGACAGGCGTGATTGCCCCTTTATGGAGCCATACTGGCTCTTTGATCATATTGCATTTTTAAATGCACTGTGTTGTATCTTTTATAATAGATTGTAACTGTTTTGCCAATAACAGATGTTAAACTAACTAGCCTATGTTTATCTTTTTCTGCCTCTTTCCTTTTCAAATTAAAGGTGGTACACTGACTTTTTTTCAATTCTAAGGATTCTTGGAAGATTCTGACCAGTGCAATCACTATATCTGTTGCTACTTCCTTTAATATTCTTGGATGCATTCTGTCAGGTCCTTGGGACTAATTCACCTTTAACCTTTTGGTTCCCCAGAACTTTTTACTCTCGTGGTAATTGTTGTATTTATTTCCTCTCCCCCTTTTGCTGCATGTTTTTTTAGTAATTTTGGAAAGCTGTTAGTGTCCTCTACTGTGAAGTCTGATGCAAAGTATTTATTCAATACCTCTGCCATTTCCAGATTTCCCATTATTATTTCCTGGTCTCATTCTCTAAAGGGTCAATGTTCCCTCTGGCTTCTCTCTTTGTTTTTATAGTTTTAAAGAAGCTCTTGCTTTCTTGATATTACTTGCAAGTTTACCTTCAAAGTTTATTTTCATTCTTTTTTCTGATCACCTTTTATTGGCTTTTTAAAATTTTACCAATCCTCTGGCCTACAATCTTATCACATTGTATATTTTTTCTTTCTATTTGATGCCATCCTTAACTTTCCAGGTTAACTATTGTTCACTTATCTGCTTCTTAGAATCGTTCTTCCTCAATGGAACACATCTTTCCTGTATGTTGTGACTATTATCTTAAATATCTGCCATTGTTCCTTAAATGTCTTTACTGCAAAATGTCTTCCCCTGTCCACTCCAGTGAATTCTGCCCTGATTCCTTTCAATGCAAGTTTCTCCCTCTAAAACTAAACACTAAATTATATCATGTTATAGTCACTGTTATTGATGGGCTTTTTATTTACTCTGACTCCATTTGTTAAATCTGCCCAATTACACATCACAAGATCCAAAATAACCTAATCCCTGGTTGGCTCCACCACATATTGTTCTGGGAAACTGTCTCAGATGCATACATTTTTCCTCATGGTTTTTTCTGCCAAACTGACTCTCCCAATATACATGAAGATTAAAGTCACTCAGAATTAATGTACTGCCTTCATTGTCTCCTGACATATTCTCTGTTCCCCCCCCCCACATAACTAATGTCGAGCAGAAGTAGGCCATTCACTCCCTCTAGCTTTCTCGATCATTCAATATGATCATGGCTGACCATCCAATACAGTAGCCTGTTCCCATACCCTTTGACTCTTTGATTTCTTCAACCCTAAGAACTGTAATAAACTCCAAAAGCTTATTATTCTCTGGGTAAACAAATTTGTCTCCATCTTGGTCTTCAAAAACCTATCCTGTATCCTCAGACTATGGCCTTTGGGACTCCTCTATTGTCAGGGTTAAGTGTGTTACAATAAATTGAGTTATTTTATATTATTGATGTGAATTGCTTTTGTCCTAAATAGCAGTCAGTCCCATAAACTGGCCAACTTGGTGGACTAATTTGACTTTTTATATATTTTGGCATAGAATAGTGGAGCATGATTCCATTGAGAAGGATAAGGACAGCAGATACATGGGAACACTATCATGTTCACGTTCCCCTCCAAGTTACTCACCATCCTGACTTAGAAATATATTGCTGTTCCTTTACTGTCAGAGAGTCAAAATCTTGGAATTCCCTCCCTAAGAGCATTATGGGTCTACCTACAGCATATGGACTGCAACAGTTCAAGAAGGCATTCTATCGCCACCTTATCCAGGGCAACTGGGATGGACAATTAATCCTGGCCAGCCAGTGACACCTACATCCCACGAATGAATACAGAATAAAATTAATGGTGCTCTTTCTCCAGTTAAGACATTGCACATCTGATATAGACATAGTGCCAATATCTGAGTTGATGGTTGGCAGTGTGAAATTAAATATTGGTGCTCTTTGCTCAGATCTATTCTTTTATTCATGCTTGTCATCACCAAACATTTCTATACAGCCAGATGGCAGTTCTTCAATATCTGGAAGCAGAAATGCAGAAAGCAAAGGTTAGAGTAAATGAAGTGGTGTTTGGGGGAATATAAGAGGTGCTTGGTCACACCACATCCAGTTTGTACAATCTGTGATTTCGTACAATGACAGTGATGATTTGAGAACATACTTAAGGTAGGAACAGAATGGCATCCTGCACAGGGAGGCAATGGTTGGTTTAGAAATCCACAGGCCAATGTAGAAGAAGAATTCCTAGTGTGGAAACAGGCCCTTCAGCCCAATAAGTCCACACTGACCCTCTGAAGTCTTTTCCACCCAAACCATTACACTATCACTCTAGATTTTACCCCTGACTAATGCACCTAGCCTACACATCCCTGAATACTATGGGCATTTTAGAATGGCCAATTTACCTAACATGCACTTCTTTGAATTGTGGGAGGAAACGGAGCACCAGGAGGAAACCCACGCAGACAAGGAGAGAACGTGCAAACCCCATACCTGAGGCTGGAATAGAACCGGGTCCCTTGTGCTCTGAAGCAGCAGTGTTAACCACTGAGCCATCATGTCGCCCCATGTAATATACTGGGGACCCAGATTAAAATCTCACCCCCATGGCAAAGGGTGAAACCTGAGTTCAATTTTTAAAAAACCTATGACTAAAACTCTAATGATCACCATAAAACCCTTGTCAATTGTCATAAAAAACTGTTGGGTTCATTGATGCCATTTAGGGAAAGAATCTGCTGTTCTTACCTGGTCTGGTCAACATGTGATTCCAGACCCACAGCAACCCGGGTGACTTTTAACTGTGCTTTGGGCAATTGGAAATGGGCAACAAATGCTGGCATAATAAGTAAGGAATAAGTAAATAAATAAATTCCATGAATGAATAAAAAAATTATGACATTTGTTTGATAAATTGTTAATGTAGCTGTCAACTTCACCTTGACAACAAAATGAATGAAGCGAGTTCAATTATTAAGACTGATGTAATTTTGGAACAAATAAAAAGTTGCAAGTGACAGAGATCCTGGCAATAACACTGTTTGGATAAGTAATGCATGAAACTTTATTTGGTGTTTTGCCAATCACTTCTTGGATTAATGCAGAGTGTTGCAATGTAGCTCATCACTGTTCTTAGCAATAAATGTGAAGTCCTTCATTAAAAGTTGTCAACTCTTATGGTGTTGGCAGTCAAAATGTTGCCATTCATAACCCAATTCGCCAATATTGTCCAAAATGAAAGCCAATATAGAATAAACCATCTCTAACCAATCCTCTGGGTGCTCCAGTTTCCTCTCACAGTCCAAAGATATACAGATTAGCTGAATTGGTTAGGCTAATTTGTCCATGGTGTCCAGGGATGTGCAGGCTATATGAGAAATATAGGGTTACAGTGATAAGATAGTGGGGTAGTCTCGGTTGGATGCACTTTGGAGGGCAGTGTGGACCTGATGGACCAAAGACAGAGGAACCACATTTATCCGAAGGACACAGCCGGGGAATATTTTGTTTGGTTAATCGAATGCCAGGTAACTGAGTGACAGATAACCAGGTTAGCCAACCGTCAGGACCTTGGGATCTTTTTTCAAAATTCAGTTATTTGAATACCAGATAATCAAGGTTCTTCTGTAATTTGATTCCACACTGTAGGGGCTCTATGATTCAATCCCTTGGTCAACAAAGCTTTGATCCGTATTGAATCAACTACACCAGAAATGTTTCTCTATAGTTTAGTATGGGGACAGTAATAATTTGTGAAATTTCAGATCCATACTTAGAGAGACTGAGTTTGTGGGTGGTGACAGACTTTCCAAAAGTTCAAGCAATAACCTAACTGTCTTTTTCAGAGTAGATACTCTCTAGTGTGGAAACCGGCCATTTGGTCCAACAAATCCACACCGCTCTTCAAACGAGTAACCCACCCAAACTAACATGCTGGGCAATTTCGCATGGCCAATTCACATAACATACATATCTTTGGATTGTGGGAGGAAACTGGAGCACACATAGGAAACCCATGCAGAATGTGCAAACTCCACACGGACAGTTGCCTGAGGCTGGAATGGAACCTGGGTTCCTGGTGCTGTGAGGCAGCAGTGCTAGCCACTGTGCCGCCTATTAGATAGATTAGAACTAATTCATTCACAATATGCAGCTTACATTAAAGAATAGAGTTGGCAATCAAAAGGGAGTTCCAAATGAAGAAAAGGTTTCTCCCTGTCTGCCAGCTTTTCTCACCCAAAATTATTTCCATTTATTTTGATGCCACCTGCCACCATTTTTACTGTGGTACCTGTTCCTCCCAAAGAACGATAACAAAAAAATTGTTTGTTGCTTTGGATGAGCATTTCTTCAGCTCTTGACTGATGGTCAGCACCTACAATTATAGCCCTAGTGCCCAGCACATAGCCAGAGTCATAAATAATGTGTTTGAAACAGCTGAAAAAAAATTCCTCCAGAAATATATGGAGCAGTGTTGCTTGGAGTCACATTATCAGTTCATGGTGCACTAACACTGGCGCTGAGAAAAGAAAATCAATAACTCTGCTAAGAAAGATTGACTTTGATTTATTTCACCCTGTTCAATATTCTAAACTCACAAAGGTGCATATCTGAAGAATTAACAATTACCATATTGGGTAGCTGAATTTAATATGATGTGAACAAAGTTGTCTGAAATAATAGATGTGCCAGACAAATCTGAAATTGAAAGGTTGAAATGAATATTAGTTATATTTACATTTAAACAATAATATGAAGTACAGCATTTGACAAATATAGATATATAAAACCCCACTCAAGACATCTTTAAGTTGATTATCCTTCAAAAGTGTAGGTTTAATAAACAAAGTTTTTCCCAGAGTTGAAATGTCCAATACTAGGGGAGCATCCACTTAAGGTGTAAGGGGGTAATTTCAAAGCATTTTTACACAAAGTGGTGGGAGTATGGAATGTGCTGTCAGGGGTGGTGGTGGAGGCAGTTACATTAGAGACATTTATGTGGCTTTTAGATAAGAATATGCAAAGAATGGTGGGATATGAACTAAAGGCAGGCAAAAAGGATTAGTTTAATTTGGTGTCATGTTCAGTACAACTTAATGGGCCAAAGGACCCATTCATGTGCTGTACAGTTCTAAGTTCTAAAGTTCTTGTTTCCAGCCTACCCTGCTCAAATCATACCACTTTTCTTAAAATTTTAGTCTCATCAGTTTTTAATATAACATATATTATTATTTTACCTACGCTTCCCTCACTTAGCAAGTGAAAGGGAGCATTTCAAATGATTGATTACAAGGAAAAACTTTATTGATTTTGCCCAGTTCATAGAATGCACAGGGGAATGATGGGCACTACATATAACACATGAAGTAAGTTAAAGAGGTCGACTGAAAGCATGACCGAATTGTTAAGATTGCAGGAATTGTGCAAAGTCAAGAAAAATACAGTGACAAGAAAATTCCGCAGTACAACTGGATTGTGGCTGCGGGAAATGAAATACGATATGCAAACCTAAATTGAAAGACATAGTTAGGGGTGAATCTCATGCTTTGCTGTGGCTAAGTGGCTGCTTCATTGAGTTCTTTGGCATGAGGCCTAGCAACATACCTGTATCTTCGTATCTTACCAGACTCACCTCATCAGCTACATGTCCTGCCCCATGGGGTATCTCTGTTAATTCTTGCCCCATCTTAATATGCATTGATGGCACCTTGCACCTGGGGAAGTCAGGTATGTTCCTGAATCCTACTGCCTGGGCTATCCCACCCTCCATGTCCACAAAATGAACCACTGTGACCTGGCACAGATTCCATTGGTCACTGCCCTGATGCTTTGTGAGTGCATAGCAGCGAGGCCTCACACAGGTCACTTGGCACTCTGTGGAAGGAGCCAGTCACACAGAAATTTGAAGTGACTGTTACCTTAACAGTCACCAGCAAAAGATGGCCTCACCTCTCAGACCCCATTCTGTTCCAGTGTTCCAGGACATGCTGAGTCTGTATCAACATGTTGTCAAGCCCCTGAACTGGGTGTGGGACTGGGAACCCTTGACCAATAGGAGCCTCATCTTGCCTGGACAGAGAATTAGTTCCTACTCACTCTCTGACTTGGTTATTTGGTCAAATACATGTGCAATTTGTCTACAGTACAAGAAGCTGACACATCCTGTAGTTGTTAGATTGCTATCTCAGTGTGCCGTACACCAAGATGTCCTCTACTCCAGATAGATTCCAACTGGCACACTGACAAGCAACCTGCCTGTGTGCCTGTTCAAAAGAGCAATTCACTAACACCAGGATGATAGGCTTTAAGCTCTGAATGAAGCTCCAATTTACGAGTGTGCAGTTAGGCCCTAAGTGGGTAGTGTGCTGTCAGAGCAAGGAGGCAGCCCTGAGATGCAGCCTGGTCCAATCCATGAACTGTCTGTCTGTCTCTGCACACAAAGTGCTGAAACCTTTCAGTGCTAGTGCCTGGTGTGCCATGATTTGGTATTTCCTGAACGCCATTAGGAAGTGAATCTGTGAAATACCCTGAGGATTCTGTGGAATTGGTAAATAACATATGCCAACATTTCTGGACAAGGGCTGCATGTGGCTGGTGCCCATGTAGATGCTGCTGTGTAGTTACTAACAAGAAGGGTCTTCACAACCAGTGGTGATTAAAGTCACCAGGTGCCCACTCTGAGCATTGGGTCAAAAATGTTAGACATCGAGATTGCATATGGCAGGCGGTATGTTAGGAAACCTCATATTAATGAGGTGAAATGTGCAGGTAATAACCTTATTAACAAGAATAACCTCCCTTATTAGGCATTTCACTGCTGCCTAGTACAAATCTCACCTTGATGCCTAGAATTTAGGTAAAAGATGCAATGTTACTCCCAGCATCAAGATGGGCTTTGATGGACTTCACATGAGATTCAACCACATTTCCCACTATCGCCCACATCATTCAGGGCTCCATAGCATTCAACCCAATGAGTTCTGTAAAACATCAAGAACAACGTGTGCTCATCGTGAAATGTTTCTTTTGTTTATTTCTTCACTGATGTCACCAGATCCTGAGAATTTCCAAAATTTCCCTGGTTATCTCAAACTTCTCATAGTTACCCTTGACAGGTTCAATATTCTACAATCTTCTATACACTTAATTATATTTTAGAGATGTTGATGTCAAAATACAATGAAATCATGATTTCCTGATAGACCAGAAGCATTTCAAATATGTGTGCCTTATATAAATGTACACAGTAGAAGAAAACAGTTCATTTGGACATCAATGTCACAAAACTGCCAATAAAATTAAAGAAACAGACCAGCTGATATCTTAATGAAAAAACACATTATGAGCGAGTGAGACAGCTACAAACTTCATTATATATATGATGGCACTTGTATTGAATTCTTTGGTTGCCAAAAGCTGATGGTATCTAGAAAATCTAAACAATTGAATGATGTTACTGTTTATTCACAAGTGTACATTTAGAACATGTGAGGAATGCTTTGAGCAGATAGCCATTTATTTTAGTGGTGCACATTTTGCAATGGCTCTTTTTCTTTTGATCAACCACATGTTTGATAAGCCTGGGAGCATTTCACCATGTATAAAGTACTCAAAACCAACCGCCTTGGAAATCTCAAAGATTTCTGCAGATGAGTATGGAACACACATTCTCATTTTCATTTACTTACCTCAGTCATAAGAGCATAGGTTGGAAACAGCTTTAACTCAGTATTTAAATGTGTATTTCAATGTTTAATTCTGAGAACTTCTACTTTTGTCAGTTTAGCAACTCCCTCTTGCTTCATGTTTCTGAGTGCACTGCTATGCTCTAACACCCGACTGTTCCTATTCCCAATTTCTCTGTTCCTCTGCTAGCCATTATCTGTTTCGTCACTTTGCTCTTGGCCTTTACCACTGACAGCCTGGTTCCCTCTATGCTTACCAGGCCCTCTCTAGTTTCTCTTTATAATCATCCGTAAAATTATTTTATTTAGCTTCACCATCTGCAAATGCCCAGCTGTCTCCTCATACTCCAATCCTCATTCCAAGAACCTGATCATCTCGACTTTGTTCTGCCTTCCTGCAGGAAGTTTCCTGGACATTTTCTATCATTGGAACAGGGATGCAGAAATGTAAATCACTATAACTATTGATATGAATTAGAATCTCTACAGTGTAGAAACAGGCCCTTCAGCTCACACCAGCCCTCCGAAGATTATCACACCCAGAACCATTCCCCTACATTTTACCCCTGGCTCATGCACCTAACATATACATCCCTGAATACTATGGGCAATTTAGCACAACAAGTTCACCAAACTTGCACATCTTTGGATTGTGGGAGGAAACTACAGCATCCAAAGGAAATCCACACAGACACAGAGAGAATATGCAAACTCCACACAGACAGTCACCTGAGGCTGGGATTGAACCCAGATCCCTGGTGCTGTGAGGCAGCAGTGCTAACCACTGAGCCACCATGCCACCCCAGTTTGGGCCAGGCCAGATTCCCTCAAAATACTTTATTAAGGTAGCCCACACCCTAATTTCCTTTTATTTTAAAGGCAGATGTGAAGTGGACATTCCAAGTGTGTTACAGCTGGTCAAACCACTTGGCTTTAAGCAAAGCAATATTTATTTAAACACTGCAGTTGAAACACGAACAAAAGAAAACAAATTTAGAATAATTTAACAATTAAAGAACTTAACTGATTCGACACAGCAACTTAACAAAGGAGCTGCTCCAATGCCCAAAACATCCCATAAACACACCCCATGGCAAAAGTTAAATTCAAACACAGATTCTTACAGGCAGGAGTGATTTCAGAGAGACAAGTCAGCCAAGGATCAGCTGGCTGATTTAGTTGTAGCAGTTGTTACAACTAAAACAAATGAGAAAAAAACCTGAACTGGGAGAACTGGCCATTCCCTTGCCATTGTTAAAGTAGACATTTTGGCATCGCTGCTTTCACAACTTCTGTTGAGAAAAAAGCAAGGATAAAATAACCTTTTTAACATGACAGCATCATCCCACTGTTCCACATCTCGTGAACAAGTGAAAGTATTTGAAAAGAGGCCATAAGTTCAGTTCTATGCTGACCGCCCAAGAGATAAGATTTATCCAAAGTCCTGTTTGGTAATCTGATCAGCCAAATTACATGCACATTATAAAGCCTACCGGATTTTCATTTCATTAATTTCAATAGCTTGAAAATCAGGCAAGGTACTCAATGTGATCCAGTCCGTTCTGTTACCGCCTGGATGGTGAGGGCAGAGAGCTACATTTCTGACTTAGTTTGCATTGCTTTTATATTTTTATGCTATCCATTCAAACTGAAAATCTATTTTTAAACAGATGATGATGATCTAATTGAGATTCCCTTTTGCTGCAAACAGAGATGTTACTGCATCATGGGGAATCGACAGCACACAGGACCACCCATAGATTATTGAAACAGATTTCATGAATACAGCAAAACAACTTTCATAATATTGATGTAACGAAATGTAAAATCCAAGTTAGATTATGTTTGCAAGATAATTTTAGGGCAAGGTTGAAATGGTTTAATCAATGTGAGAGTTTAGATTGGCTGTTCCAATAGTGGAGAAACAGTAGGATGTGATGTCTAGCTGTCCCTTCTTCTACAGTTGCAGCCCATTGTCCCTGGTGCCAGGTCTAGGCAAACTCACAGCAGTATCATTACACCTCCTGAAGAGTCAACAAGGGGCATTACAGACACAGTAGCTGCCTGATGTTCAAGACTGAGATGGATCCTTTTAAAAGTAAATATTATACACTAATTTGGAAGGAGAACAGATCCTTTGTTTCCATTAAATGAAACAGGGTAATCATTTCTAAGGAGAAAGTGAGGACTGCAGATGCTGGAGATCAGAGCTGAAAAATGTATTGCTGGAAAAGCGCAGCAGGTCAGGCAGCATCCAAGGAGCAGGAGAATCGACGTTTCGGGCATAAGCCTTTCTTCAGGAATCAATAATTATTTCTAACTCAAAATGACCCAGACCCGTGTGCCGATATGGGCTGTGAAGTCAGCTGCCTTCCGAGGTGTGCATGAACACTCAGCTGGCATTACCATGGTCCATGTTCAATGATGTCAGCAGCAGTGCCCTTCCCAAAGCCAACATCACTGCCCACTCACTGCTGATGTTACTCCACTGTCTACAGTCTGCAGATGAGGACAATGGGCTGGCATCTGCCAGGGAGGCTGGAATTGAAGGGGCTAGAAGGCTCAAAGCAAGGTGGACCAAGGGGGATGGGAGGAAGAAAGAGGAGGATCCTCTCCTCAGCCACCTCTTCCTTTGAAGCATTGCCAAGAGAGGGGCCATTCTCAGAGGCAGGTCGCCATGCCCAGCAGCTGCTACGTTTTCAGAATCTGGATGAGGAGGAACAGGCTCAGCCACGGCCTTAGCTCTCGGAACTCAGATGGGCCCCTTCCCAGGCAGCCTGCTGGCTGGAGAGAGCTGGTCAGTGAGGCAGCAGCAGGATTTGTAAAGCAAGGAGTGATAGGTGAGGGTACACTGCCATGGAGGGTTAGCTTCTCTTCATCAGCTTCTAGCCTCACTCTGGTTCCCCAAATCCTGGACCATCCTTCTACTTAAAATTTCAGTCAGGCTTCCAGAGCCTGGTCTGCCACTTCACGATTACATTGAAGGCTTCTTTATGTGTGCTTGCTCTTTGTGTCCCCTGGATGTGGCATTTACAGCATTAAAGAAATTGGGGACAATTTCAACCTTGATTGACCAACACCATCTAGTACCAGGTAGTTTGAGGAATGTTGGCAGGTTGCCAAGGAGAGACATAAAACAAATGTATGAATGGACACAATCACTCTCACCTCCCTGATTTCGTAAAACCCACCATCATGCTTCCAATTTTTTTTATGGCAGGCAGGAATGGAATGTTCCACTCTGGGCTCCATGGGAAACTGAAACAAGGTCGAGCTTTGGTCAAGAAAGCAGGATTGAGCCATCCTGCCCAATAGGGAGAAATATATGGCCCTTAAACTTTATCAACCATTCTGAAAACTCAGACCCCAGTTATTAATTTGGAAATTGGCCTATTTTTGCTTAATGCTTGAAATGATTTTATTTCTAGTTAATCAGTCAACTCTAGTGATTATTTATTGTACTGAGAGCAACAATGACTCAAGATTAAAAATCCAAACTAACGTATGTTCTTCATAGAATCGCTACAGTGTGGGAGCAGTCCAACAAGTTCACACTGACTCTCTGAGCAGCATTCTGCCCAGACTCACTCCCCTACCCCATGACCCTGCATTTGCCATGGCTAATCTATACATCACTGGATACTATGGAAAATTTAGCATGGTTGGTCCACACATCTTTGGACTGTGGCAGGAATCCACTCAGACAGGGGGAGAACATGCAAACTCTACACAGACAGTCACCTGGTATCCTGATGCTGTGAAGCATCAGTGCCAACCACTGAGCCACCATGCCAGTTGTGCTGCGGTTACTATTACATGGCCTTTTTTGTGATATATATCAGTATTTTCACTTACTCATTACTTTTACAGCATAATTATTGAAAGATTACTTGAATTTGATCCTGAATAAAATACTTCAAAGAAACACTCTTAAGTATGTGTTATACAGCTGAACATACTCATTTTTTGCTTCCTTCATGTTAAAAATAAGAACAAATAAATATAGTTCATGAATTTTATTAAATTATTCATGATGCATTGTAATTCTATGAAGAATAAAAATGTTCAGTTTACTTCATTCCTTACATTTAGTACCTGAAATATCATAAAAGTAAATAAAAGTGATTCCTAATATTTGATCTATCAAACTACAAGAATACAAAACTTTGACAGTAACAATTATAACAAACAAACTTTATTTATATGCTTTGTCCACCCATTTGCATTTCATTTGTATTCTAATGTAATTTCCTTCCATATGAGAGCAAGTCTTTGTAAGAGTTTGAACTTAATTGCAGCATTGTGCCACATTTACCCATTAACTTTATTTTGTATGACAGTTTTGACGATTCACTACAGTCTTTGCATTGTTTCCACTCCAACAATGACAGGGTAGTGTTACGCTTAGTATTTAAGTTGTACAAAGGCATGATGAATTGCTATTAGAAAGTGATTAATCATCATTTCCAACGTCCTCCTGTAGCACTAGAGACCTTCGTCCAAGCCCACCATTCCAGGAAGCCCCTTGTTTCCATAGCAACAGCTCAACCATTTGTCAAATGAACCATGTTCATAAAGAGATTACTCCTGCTAGATGTTAACTTAATTTGCTTCATGGAACACATTTTATGGAGAGTAAAGAAGCTTAGTCTATTTGTCTTCAACAAACAATGCTATTTATTGTCTTTCCAGGGTTAAGGTTTAGAACCAGAATCTTGTTTTCTTAGAGTTACTTTAAACCTCATTACAAATTTCAGTTCTACTGCACCTTCTGAGGAAGATGATTCCTTATTTTGTCTCCTTTCTTTATCCACTAGTGTTCAACATTATTTATAATTCAGGAAAATGATTTTTTTTCATTAAAAGTGGAAATGCCATCCTTGTATTAATGTTAGCCAGACTGTCTATCCAAATATAAATAAATACAATTGTTCCTTCACTCATAGAATTATAGAGATGTACAGCTTAGAAACAGACATTTCGGTCCAACTCGTCCTTGTTGAATAGATATCCTAAACTAATTGAGTCCCATTTGCCAGCATTTGGCCCATATCCCTCTACATCCTGCCTATTCAATACCCATCCAGATGCCTTTTAAATATTACAATTGTAACAGCCTCCACCACTTTCTCTGGCAGCTCATTCCATATGTGCATGAAAAGGTTGTCGCTTAAGTCTCTTTTATACCTTTCCCCTCTCCCCTCTCTAGTTTTGGACTCCCCTAACCTGGGAAGAACATCTTGACTATTCACCCTATTCATGCCCCTCATGATTTTATAAACTTTGATCAGGGTCACCCCTCAGCCTGTGATGCTCCAGGGAAAATAGTCCCAGACCATTAGCTTCTCACTGTAACTCAAACCCTCCAACATCCTTCTAAGTTTTTCCTGCATCCTTTCAACTTCCACAACAGTTTTCCTATCTGTTGTCTGCCAGTGCAGAAAACAAACACTGCCACCCAAAATATTACACTCTCAACATCTGGAAAACAAGAGTAGAGTCATAGAGTCACAGGAATGTACAGCACGGAAGCAGATCCTTCAGTCCAACCTGTCCATGCTGACCAGATATCCCAACCCAATCTCGTCCCACCTGCCAGCACCCAGCCCATATTCCTCCACACCCTTCCTATTCGTATACCCATCCAGATGTCTTTTAAATATTGCATTTATTCTAGCCTCCACCACTTCCTTTGGCAGCCCATTCAACACACACACCACCCTCTGCATGAAAAACTTGTCCCTTGGGTTTTTTTTATATCTTTCCCCTCTCATCCTAAACGTATGCTCTCTACTTGTAGACTCCCCCACCCCAGGGAAAATACCTTGTCTAGTTACACTATCCATGTCCCTCATGATTTTATAAACCTCTGTAAGGTCACTCCTCAGCCTCCGACGCTCCAGAGAAAACAGCCCTCGCCTATTCAACCTCTCCCTATAGCTCAAATCCTCCAACCTTGGCAACATCCCTGTAAATATTTTCTGAATCCTTTCAAGTTTCACACCATCTTTCCGATAGGAAGGAGACCAGAATTGCATGCAATATTCCAAAAGTGGCCTAACCAATGTCCTGTATAGCTGCAACATGACCTCCCAACTCCTGTACTCAATACTCCGACCAGTAAGGGAAAGCATACTAAATGCCTCCTTCACTGTCCTATCTACCTGCAACTCTACTTTCAAGGGGCTATAAATGTGCACTCCAAGGTCTCTTTGTTCAGCAACACTCCCTAGGACCTTACCATTAGAAGTGTATAAGTCTAGCTAAGATTTGCTTTCCCAAAATGCAGCACCTTGCATTTATCTAAATTAAACTCGATCTGCCACTCCTCAGCCCATTGGCCCATCTGATCAAGATCCCATTGTAATCTGAGGTAATCTTCTTCTCTGTCCACTACACCTTCAATTTTGATGTCATCTGCTAACTTACTAACTATATCTCTTATGCTCGCATCTAAATCATTTATATAAATAACAAAAAGTAGTGGACTCAATACCGATCCTTGTGGCAGTCCACTGGTCACAGGCCTCCAGTCTGAAAAACGACCCTCCACCATCACCCTCTGTCTTCTACCCTTGAGCCAGTTCTGTATCCAAATGGGTAGTTGTCCCTGTATTCCATGAGATCTAGCCTTGCTAACCAGTCTCCCATGGGGAACCTTGTTGAACACGCTACTGAAGTTCATTAGATCACGTCCACTGCTCTGCCCTCATCAATCCTCTTTGTTACTTCTTCAAAAAACTCAATCAAGTTTGTGAGACATGATTTCCCATGCACAAAGCCATGTTGACTATCCCTAACCAGTCCTTGCCTTTCCAAAATAATGTAAGTCCTGTCCCTCAGGATTCCCTCCAACAACTTGCCCACCACCGACGTCAGGCTCACTGGTCTATAGTTCCCTGGCTTGTCCTTACCACCTTTCTTAAATAGTAGCACCACATTAGCCAACCTCCAGTCTGCTGGCACCTCACCTGTGTCTATCGATAATACAACTATCTCAGCAAGAGACTTAGCAATCATTCCCCTAGCTTCCCACGGGATTGTAAACTCTCGACTGGTTTGAGGCTGGATGAAAACTGTTATTGTTGCTGCTGTGTACGTAGTTGTGGGTGCTGCCCCTTTAAGAGAGATTATCAGGTGACCTGGAGGGTGCAGAGCTTAGGTCCAGTTTCAAACCAGTTATGGAGGTGTGAATATTGACAGTGAAGATTTCCTCTTCAAATTTACCATTTGTCAACCTGGTATACAATTTCTGGTTCCAAAGGAAGTATAAACATAACAGATGCTAAGCAGTGCACGATTATTAATTGCAAAGCAATCAGGGTGAGCAGACTCTGAATGCACTAAGAGCCTCTTCAAGTAAAATCAAACAGGCTGCTATAAACAGTGCATCAACAACTGCTGTTTGCAACTTCCCCAGAATATCCAGATGTCCTATGACAAGGAGAATATCAAGTCCAAGGTATGAAGGTACAAAAAGTCAACAGGTCTCCTTCAGCAAAGAAATGGCTCATTTGAAAATAAAGAGAAGGGAGATCATCACAAAGTACAATAAGCAACTGGAAAATGGTTTGAATGTGACCTTGAGTTGTTCTCTGAGAACATTGCCATCAAGGTAGTTCTGGTCATGTCAGAGCTGTCTATCAAACTCAGTTAATAAGTTATTCAATAAATTATCGAATAGCATTTCACAGGCAGATGTTAATGCTACAATATCTGAATTTGTATATAGAAAACTGTCATTCCTACAGTATCTGCACAAGTTTTTTGTTGTTTTGAGAGAGAAGGCACAGTACCCAAGGCTATGTGCAATGCTTAGATTTGGCAACAGCTGCAGTTGTAACAACTTAGTGGAGGTATCTCTCTACCAAGCGTCATCAGTAAAATACTTGCCCATGCTGCCCTTATCAGTCTGCAAGATTTAGCGAATTATGTCTCTCCCAAATCCCACTTTAGTTTTGGAATCATAAGATGTAAAATGGACATGATCCTCTCAGCCTAGCAGCTGTGGGAGAAACACACAAAGGAAACAGTTACATATTGTCTTCATGATTATCCCCAAGACATTCAACCATGTGAGTAGAAGCAGTCTGTTTAAGCTGCTGGAGAATATTGGCTGTCCCATAGACATTGGATGTCAAATGACATCCCAGAGAAAACAGGCCAGTGAATCATAAACCTTCTTAATTAACTGCTTTCCTTTCATGCAAAATGCAGCAGAGTCTCACATCTTGAGAGAATGCTCAACATGGAGTTGACCATCACAGTACAAATTATCAACATAAAACAGATAAAGGTGGCACACAGTCTATGCCCAAGCTCCTGATAGCAATATTCAGCGATGAGCTTCTGGCAATGCCTATAGGATTTTGCATCCTTTTTTTCTGGTCTTGACTCATTTTCTCTCCAGCAACACATTGAGCTGATTTTATTACCACCACTGCTTTTTGGCAGGGAGGCACTTAGAATATGAGAGATGGCAAGCCCACAACCTTCCTGTGCAACCCAGCCTACCTCATAATAGAGGTGGGAGGTGAGCATCAAAATGGGCCGGACATGAGATATTTAAATTAACAAGGAATGGTCAATTGAGTTTGTTACCAAGCCGATTTACCCCGACAATGTGCATTTCAGATCATTATACAGTTAGTGTGAGGAGGGTCTTCTGGTATATTGGTAATGTCCCTACCTCTGAACCAAGAGACCTAGATTCGAGTCTCTCCTGCTCCAGAGGTGTGTTCTAAAAACTCTGAACAAGTTGATTAGAAAATGCCTATTGTTGATTTAGGTAGGTAGGAGGAAGGGGACAATCAGTTTCTTTTCCAGCAGTTGGCTTAAAAGGCAGGAGTGAAGTGAAGAAACATCATTTCGGGGTACCCTGTATGTATCAGGGGCAATTCACACCTCTTCACATGTGCCCAATGTATCACTCCCCTCCTTCTCCAATGCCTGTTCACCAAAGCTCAGCTTCCTGCCCACCTCTTCCTTTACAGGCTCTCAGATCCCTCCTTGCTCTAAAAGACTGTGACTTTTCTGTTCTGGCAACAATATTCTCAGCTTGCTGCTCTTCCTTACAGTCCTGGAAGCACAACTATTTACTCTGGCAGTTGCCTGGCAGCTCTTTACTGGCCAGCAGCTCTTGAGGTGGGACTTGCTCCCAGTGAAATGTTGGGGTGGGTCACTCTGTCAGCTAGTGTAGTCCATTCCCTTGCTGGAATTGCAAACACTCCATCCTCACGTAAATATAGTGCTACATGACTTTGATGCTCTTTTCTTTAGCATTATCATTGGAAAACATGAGCATTCTACATTGCTTCTGTTGGGAAGCTTTGTCTTAATTAGTTCTCATTAGAGATTGGTTCCACCTATTCTACTGATGTCACACTGATCTGTGGGTTTAGACAAGGACATCTACATGAGCTTTTGGAGGGAGTACATCTATCTATAGCAGGTCACTGAAGTTCTTCACATTAGCCTGACCACATATAATTATACCTCATGCTGTCATGCAATAAATGTTCTTGTTATATCCACTACCATTAATCACTAGGCAAGCCAAGGTAATGCAAATACAAAAGGATTAGTTATTGTGAAAGATGTCAAACAATCTTTACAGTGTAGCACATCCCGGTAGAGGTGGCAAATGCCACATTGTGGCAGCAGAAGTCATCTGTGAAAATACCATAGTTACTGCTGAAAATGCATTCACCAGTGGTCTAACATTGCAAAGGGAACCAGGCTACAGGAGGGTGGATGGGATTGGCATTGTCATTGCAGTGACTGGCTGGGCTTGGTGGGAGGAGGATTAGGAAAAAGGGCAAGGGGTTGAGGATGTCAGTGAGCTTTACATTGCCACGTCCTTAAGGGTCTAAAATATCTTAAGTCCTCTGGGAGCCTTAAAGCGAGGGGCACTGACTAGAACAACTTTTCCTTTAAGATTACATGGTGGCTTGGTGTTTAGCACTGCTGCCTCACAGCTCAAAGGACCCAGGTTGTATGTGGATTTTGGACAACCTCTGGGTGCTCCAGTTTCCTCCCACAATCCAAAGATATGCAAGTTAGGTGGATTGGCCATATTAAATTGCCCTGCAGTGTCCAGGATGTGCAGTTCTAGGTGAGTTAGCCATGGGAAATGCAAGGTTCAAGGGATAGGAAGGACAGGTGGGTCTGAATGGGATGCTCTTCAAAGGATGGGCTGAATAGCCCATTTCCACACCATAGGGATTCTATGTTTCCCACAAAGTGACTGCTCGACCTGCCACTAGTTCAAGAACAATGGTGATAGGATAAGGCCCTGAAGTGGACATTGACCATCCATTAAAGCTCTGAATTAGTGCCCCGGTAGAAAGGTCATTCATAAGCTGGACTTAATCAGAAAAAGTTGAGAAGGGGCTAGGATCACTGTTCTGCAAATTACTTCCTTTTTTGAATTATCTATCCAAATTCAGCACTGGGTGAAATTAAAGTTCTTTTATAATCATTATAGCCTTTCCTCTCTACCTTGCCTTAATGCATGCATGTATGTGATTAAATAAGATAATGTCCACTCTATATTGTATTATTCACGTTCTGGGAAACTATTCAGGTTCAGAGTGGCATGGTGGCTCAGTGGCTAGCATGCTGCCTCACAGCACCAGGGACCTAGGTTCAATTCCAGCCTTGGGCCACTGTCTGTGTGGAGTTTGCACGTTCTCACTGTGTCTTTGTGGGCTTCCTCCCACAGTCCAAAGATATGTAGATTAGGTGAATTGGCCATGCTAAATTGTCCATTGTGTTCAGGGATGTATGAGTTAGGTGCATTAGTCAGGGATAATGTAGGATTAGTGGTGCTGGAAGAGCACAGCAGTTCAGGCAGCATCCAACGAGCAGCGAAATCGACGTTTCGGGCAAAAGCCCTTCATCAGGAATAAAGGCAGTGAGCCTGAAGCATGGAGAGATAAGCTAGAGGAGGGTGGGGGTGGGGAGACAGTAGCATAGAGAGAGCAATTGGGGAGTGGGTCAGGTGGGTTATTCTTTGGATGATGGTGTGGACTTGTTGGGCTGAATGGCCTGTTTCCATACTGTAGGGATTTTATTCTAAATAATGGGATTTGGGCTGTTTATTAGACATAGATATTTAACATTACAAAACATAATTGGAAATTAGATTCTGAAAATAAAACAAGCAATTACTATGAGTTTAACCCTGATTTCATTGTGTCTGGTTGTGTCCCCTTCTGTTGAAAAGACTTCAAGTCTTTCTGTTGCTGATGAAATTCAAAAGCATTTACAAAATATTTCTTAAATGAAAATATTCTGTAAGTGAAAGTTGTAAAGGGAAATTCACAAGTAAATGACATGTGAGTGCTGACTTAAAAGTTTCACAAATTTTAAAGTAACAACTTGTAACCCCTTAAATCTCAACATACTGCATTAAAATAATATTCCTTAAAGATTATCTTAAAACAATTGGATTGGTCAACTTGTAAATTTGATGAAAGAATTTCTAAAATGCTCGGACCAAATTTTTTTCAAAACGACACTGAGACATAGTAGCAACACTTTAGTGCACCTGAATTTAACTGCTAAAAGGGCTCCGAAGGACCTGTTTCCATACTGTAGAGAATCTAATCTAAAGCATGAGCTACTGCTTTGCTTATGATTCTTACCTAACTGGTTACCTTGTCATATGTGCAAGCAAAGGGAATGATACTGAGTTGAATCTTACATCTTTAGTATAACTGTGAGTTGTATCATGTTTTTTGAAGGGATGAACTGAAAAGCCAAGTGAGTTGTCTTGCTGCGTATTACCAAACTCGCCTCATTAATTGCCTACTCTACTTCTATGGTGTCCCTTTCCTCAATTCTATTCCCATCTTACCATGTACCAATCCCAGAACAACTTGGCACTCATTGGATATCTACCACAAGACCAGAATTGTTGACATCCTTGCGATATTTTAAAGACCACGATCCACATGGACAAGCACTGACATTCCGAACATGCCCTGCTTGATAATGGACACAGTAGAATGATGCTCAAGAAGGGTACGATTGTTTGGGTGGTGTCGCAGAGGAGGGGTGTCTTCTTCCCAGATGACGGAGTAAATGACACCAGGCTGTGAGAGGCTGATCTAAGGTTGCCACCTGGGTCAGTGTGATCTGCAAGGTTGGGAGGAACAGTCAATAATGTTGCAAGCCCAGATGGGTGGAGGGATGCTAGACCTCAGACCCTTCTTCCCTGTGAGGAGAGAATCCTGTCACTCTTCCTACAAAGGTTCTGAGACATCCATGCCCTGCCAATTCAGTAAGTACCATTCTTCATTCAGTCATTGGAAGTTCAAACTGAACAACGTCTGAAGACCCGCAATGTGCTTGAGCCATCAGACACAAACACCCCAGGTTCGTTTTACCAAACCTTCAAGATCAACGGGCTCCATGGCCAAGCAGGCTCTCTTCAATGTAGCTGGGAGCCTGGGACAATGCAAAGGCTTATTAGAAGGGAATGAAAAACAATACAGATTACAGTGCATTGTATAGAAAGTATGCATTTATGGAATCTTTATGTAGCCGTGACTGCACATGTGTCAACAAAATGCCTAACTTCATCTTCCTACAGGATGTACCATGGATCGATGTCTATGTTGGGAGGCTGCTGTAGTGTCTGGATGTAAGAGGAACAAGGTATATAAAGGGCAATTGGTTCTGCTGATATTATTGACCCTTATGCTAAAACATCCCTAATCTTTCCGTGACCACTATATCAAAACATGAAAGGCGTGGTCAGTGATGACCGGGGCAGGGAGGTACACAGCAGAAAGGGAATCAATGAATCAGGAGCACCAGGGATTTGGAACTCTGAAGGACTGTGTCCTGTACAGTGTATATGTCTGTGTATAATGTTGTTCCCATATAAATACTATACATCAGTGTGTCCTGCAGTTGCCTCACTCACAGGTCGAGACGCTTAACCCCACGCATTCTAGGCATGATCACCGCCATTTTTCTTCTCACTGCAAATTTTCAGACTCCGGCATGATGGAAAGTGACAGTAAGTGCTGTTCAGAAAGTAGCTTCCAGCCTCCAGTTTTACATGTCCTGAATATCCAGATCCCCTTGATGGCCCTCCCCATTAAACCCAAAGGCTTCACATCCTCCCAGGTTCCAACCAACCCATCGATATAGCCATCACCTTCCTGCCATTCCCCCAGCCCCTGGTGTTTGTGGTGATAGTGGCATTTGTGCTTATACACTGTTTCCCGTCCCCCTCAACCCATGTTGTGAAGCCAGGGTTCTCCTAACTGTAGATGAAACCCTTTCTTATGCACTTACTTAGAGTAATAGAAATGTATAGCATGGAAACTGACCCTTCGGTCCAGCTCATCTATTTCGACCAGATATACTAAATTAATCTGGTACCATTTGCCAGCATTTGGCCCATATCCCTCCAGACCCTTCCTTTTCATATACCCATTCTTTTAAATGTTGCAATTGTACACCAGCCTTCACCACTTCCTCTGGCAGCTCATTCCATACACGCACCACCATCTGTGTGAAAAGGTTTCCCCTTAGTTCCCTTTTAAATCTTTCTCCTTTCACCCTAAACTTATGCCCTCTAGTTATGGACTCCCCCACCCCAGGGAAAAGATTTTGTTTATTTACCCTATCTGTGACTCTCATGATTTTATAAACCTCTAAAACATCATCCCTCAGCCTCCAATGCTCTAGGCTATCCACAATTCACCATATCCCCTTCTTACAAATATAGCTTCCCTTTCACCACCCCCCAAGCCTCCAATCCTAATGAATAGGTTCTGAAATCTCTTTTCAGTGCCAGTGGCTCCCCCTTGTTGTCCTCTCACTCCCCTTAATTTCTGTAAAGGGATGGATTAACCGTGTTCTCCCATGGAGTAACCAAACCAGACAGCCCTGTACGTGAAGTGCCCTGACCCCTGACTGATCACTATACATATCTGCAGTTACGTTACTATTACCCCTGGACTAGCCACAATGGAGCCACAGGACGCACTGTGACCCACACCCTGGTTTCTCAAGGTAAGGATCTCCTGACTGAGAAAACAACAATCTAGGCCGACCGTAGCGAATCCCCGCATCTGATATTTGAGGCTGCTCTAGGCTGTGTCAGGACCTTCTGACTGATGGGTGCCTTCATAGGCTTCAGTAAGGACTATTTGCTTCAGACGTGACTGCCCACAGTGTGTTTGGCACAGTGTGTAAACTGCTGGAACACAGTGGAAGTGTGAGATTGATGTGGCAGAATGCCATACAGTATGGAGTCTGCCCTGTAGACTGAGGACTGCTGATAATCAGGCAAACTGCCTGGTTGTGTGATGATGCTAACTGGCACAGCATGGCAAGGAAAGGATGGAATGAGCATGCAGGTAAGTGCATTAGAGCCAGTGGTCAGCCCAGAGATGCAGTCTGATACAACCTGTGATCTGACAGTTTATTCCTGCACACAGTGTCCTTGCAGCAGCCTCTCAAAGCTAGTTGCAAGAGCACCATGCATTGCAAATCTGCGTTTCTGAAGTGGCCTGCAAGTATGTCAGAGATATGTATCTTTAAATTGTCAACTTGTAACATTGTTTAATATGGAGATTGTTATGGCACCTTTGAAAATCTCCTCATTGTTATTCATTGATCTTAAATTAAGTAGTTAGCTATAGGGGGCATTTTTATATTGGAACGGAAAGGTTCAGGAATATTTCTCACCATAAGGTCATTTTAAAAAATTATCGTTGTTAATGACAGAAATTAATATTTATTAAGAAAAAATACCACAGATGCATTTTTGAATCCACAGGTTGCCTGAGGAAATTTCCTTTTGACATCCATAAAGAATGCCTATTGAGCTTTGAACCAAATCTGAAATGAATTACAAAAGCAATCCAAATTTGCCCAGTTTAGATAATTTAAAAATAAATCGAAACTTAGACCTAATCAAATGATTTGAACTGCTTTTCCTTCATTAAAATGGTCACACTTGTGATGTATAATGGCAGCTTGTCAGTTTGTGTGCTGTACATATAAAAAATACGACATAATACTAAGTTCATAATCCAAACTCCTGAACAGTTAAACCAGGTGCTGTGAGGTCAGCTGTTCTTGGCAGTTTTATGTCATTTGCTTCAGTCTTGGAACGTAATACTAAGATACATTTTAAAAGCAGTAACATTAAGATTCTTCTTATTCACGAAGCTACCCTGGTAACCTTCAAGGCAATTGGACACCTTCAGCTCGTGCAATTTGAGGGCCTCCTGATGCCCTCTAAGCCTGCTTTCCTCTCAAATTGGTCTACAACTGTACATTTTCATGATTTTTTGCAAGATGCCAACACATTTTTTAAGGAAGTATCTCAGCATTACTTTTATTACACTGAAGTTGGCATCAGCCCCCTTTTCCTCTGAGCTTCTCTCAGCTTGCTGTCTCTCGGATGCTCCTTGCCCAATGTACCCACCCTCTTTTCACATTGTTTCCTTTCATCCTTGGCACTTCACGACAGTGGTCTGGTTCAGGAAGCTTTCAAGCTCGATATTTAATTGATACCACCCACTAGATGCTACACCTAAAAGATCTACATTTGAAATATCGACAAAATGAAAAATAAATGCATAAGCAATTTACACAGATAACCTTTAAAGATTCATTATTACAATGCTGGTAATTCCTGTGTCAAGCATCAATTTTGAATTTTGTACAGAATATCAATCTAGAAATGTGAGATTAATAGGTTATCAAGTGATTCAGTGCTGTGTGGGGTTTAGCTTCAGAAAAGATGTATTCTTGTGGAATATTCTTGTGGAATATTCTTATAAGACCCGAGGACACCTGACTGTTAATTGTGCTGCCCCTACTTTCTGCTACTCCTGAAAATATCTGAATCTTTGGCACTTGTTATGAGTTTTTGTCTTAAAATAAGGGGAAGAAAGTTTAGAAAGTATGTAAAGAAATCATTTTCACCCAGTTAGTGGTCACACTGTGGGCGATCAAATTAGAAACCTTCATAACACTTAAGAAGTATGTGGTTGTGTATTTGTGATGTCAAGGTACGCAAGGCTACGGGCCAAGTGCTGGAAAATGAGATTAGAATTTTTTTTTGACTGGAGAAGACTTAATGGACTTCTGTGTTGTAGACCTTGAGGACTCTATGACTTGGTCAGTCACAACAAATATTTTTTATTTCAGTTTTACCATACAGCTATATCACACATCAATCAAATATCTAGTTAGCTGGATCAGAATGAAGGAGTCTAATACAAGGACTGTTTTAAATGAAAGAGAAAGTAATTTTATTACCTACCAGTACCGAGAAAACAATAATAAAAATCTGACATGCAACACCCACTGGAAAGGAAGATAAAAGTTAAACAGCTTAAATGTGTTTAGTGTCCTTGAAGTGCTAGAATTTTAACTTGAGATACAATTCTATAACTGTTGACTGGCATCCTAAGCAGGGGTGAAGTTTGTAGGTACCTTAGAGATGGTGGTGAAGGCTAGTTTTCACAATTTTCTTTTCTTTCTGAGAGGCTGAGAAGAACAAGGACTGAGTGAGAAACTTCCATCTCTTCTTACAAGTTATTTTTTATTGCTTATCTGTATTGCTCAAAAACAATTACTGAAGTATCATTCATTTATATACTCAAAAGTGTGGTCCTGTTATTTCTCTAAGCTGAACAATTGCAGGTCTAATATGTGCATTTATCATAAAGTGTGAATTAAAACAGAAGATATAAAGTTTGTGACCCTGATTCAGTTTCAATATCGTTAAATAAAATTATCGTTTGTGTACAGATGATATAATTTAGTCCACTTCTTCTTTAGGCTTTCCTCAGTCTGAGGCTGTTCTCGGCCAGTACTTCAGTAACATGCTACTCTGTACTTTCAGGTGTGGCCATTGTAATGCTATTATTGTCGAAGGCAGAATGTTTTCAATATGGTAAGTAGTTAACTTGATGATGTCACAATGACCCATCATGGTCCTAGTGTACATCCAAAATCAGCCTGATTTCAATATTTTGGCAGACAAGTTCAGAAGAAGTCATATTGAATTCAAAATGTTAACTTTGTTTCTGTTGCTTTCAAGTCACTCTTGACATCATTGTTGGGCACTGAAATTGTCTTTGGGATGTAAAAAGGCCTTTTCATTTAAAGCTTGCATTACATCATAGTTATACTGGGTGGGGGAGGGGGGTGGGTAGGATTTGAAAATGATCTAGGCATCAACTTCCCAAACCTAGTGTGAAAATTTCATCCACCTGGTTAACCCCATCGCAATTCGAAAACCAACAAAAGTACCTGACAATAAAGTCACAGTACACCCAGCATTCAGTTATATTTAGCCTGGAGGAAATCTCTGCACCCATTTACCACTCTCTTAAACTGTTTCTCTTTCTAGTCCCTGGGTCAGGGAAGTGGATCGCTTCTTCTTGTCTGTTAGTGGACAACATTGCCTGACATTCACATTCACATTCAACATGAGAACCCATGGGAGGCATCACTTAAACATGGATTCACCTTGGTCTAACCTGCAGCAACCTGCAGGTGACCAAGCATGTGGATGAGGGTAGAGCAGTGGATGTAGTGTACATGTATTTTAGTAAGGCATTTGATAAGGTTCCCCATGGTAGGCTTATGCGGAAAGTCAGGAGGCATGGGATAGAGGGAAATTTGGCCAATTGGATAGAAAACTGGCTAACCGGTCGAAGTCAGAGAGTGGTGGTAGATGGTAAATATTCAGCATGGAGTCCAGTTACAAGTGGAGTTCCGCAGGGATCAGTTCTGGGTCCTCTGCTGTTTGTAATTTTTATTAATGACTTAGAGGAGGGAGTCGAAGGGTGGGTCAGTAAATTTGCAGATGATACAAAGATAGATGGAGTTGTGGACAGTGAGGAGGGCTGTTGTCGGCTGCAGAGGGACTTAGATATGATGCAGAGCTGGGCTAAGGAGTGGCAGATGGAGTTCAACCCTGCCAAGTGTGAGGTTGTCCATTTTGGAAGAACAAATAAGAATGCGGAATACAGGGTTAATGGTAGGGTTCTTGGTCAGGTGGAGGAACAGAGGGATCTTGGGGTCTATGTACATAGATCTTTGAAGGTTGCCACTCAGGTGGATAGAGTTTGTAAGAAGGCCTATGGAGTATTATCGTTCATTAGCAGAGGGATTGAATTCAAGAGTCGTGAGGTGATGTTGCAGCTGTACAGGACTTTGGTTAGGCCACATTTGGAGTACTGTGTGCAGTTCTGGTCGCCTCACTTTAGGAAAGATGTGGAAGCTTTGGAGAGGGTGCAGAGAAGATTTACCAGGATGTTGCCTGGAATGGAGAGTAGGTCGTACGAGGATAGGTTGAGAGTTCTCGGCCTTTTCTCGTTGGAACGGCGAAGGATGAGGGGTGACTTGATAGAGGTTTATAAGATGATCAGAGGAATAGATAGAGTAGACAGTCAGAAACTTTTTCCCCGGGTACAACAGAGTGTTACAAGGGGACATAAATTTAAGGTGAAGGGTGGAAGGTATAGGGGAGATGTCAGGGGTGGGTTCTTTACCCAGAGAGTGGTGGGGGCATGGAATGCGCTGCCCGAGGGAGTGGTAGAGTCAGATTCATTGGCGACCTTTAAGTGGCATTTGGATAGGTACATGGATGGGTGCTTAATCTAGGATAGAAGTGTGGCACAACATCGTGGGCCGAAGGGCCTGTTCTGTGCTGTATTGTTCTATGTTCTATGTTCTATGTTCTATCCTCCTTCTCACCATAATGTATGAAACAATGTTTGTGCTCTGTTTGTGGGGAGGATCCATTGATTCTTCACTGGTTGCTCATGTTTAGACTTTTTTTTAACAATAGGAAAAATAAAATGAAATGTCTTCAGGGAGGAGAAGGATGGAACTCTGAGTGAAAAACATGGTGATCCTGCACTTACTTTTACAGAGAGGTGTGCCTACCATGTATGCCTGAGGTTAGGATTGGAGACTAACTGCCTGCCCCTGAACGCAATTCACCAGGTCCTGTGCCTAAATCCTGTACCAGCTGGGAAACTGGCCACTGCTTTATCACATTCAGCCAACTGCTTCCATTCCCAGTGCTGCCCACTTCTGACACTAGGATAGTGCCACTGACATTAAATTGTGTTCATGAAGTGAAATATTCTAATTGTTTGCTCCATGTTTGTGGCACAGAAAGGGAAGCTTATGCTTGAGTTTCATTTTAACCCAAGCTGTAGATAAAAATACCCCAAGATTTTATCTTTCTTCATCAGCATAACAGGATAGTTAATCAATAATAACATGAACCTGAGTAACTGTTCATTAAATGTACATATAAACCACCTGCAGCATTAATGAATGAACAATGTGCTCCTTTCATTAGAACCAAGCTCTTTGCTATCTGATTGGAAACACATTGTTAGATTTCTTAGGCAGACTCACTTTTTACTGTTTATTTCATGTCCATCAGGAGTCTTTAGAATAACATTACTGTGTTATTAACTTTTAATTAATTATGGATAAGGTTGTAGAGTTTTAATCAACATTCTAACCTTGTTTTCGTTCAGCTTCTAATCACATGACACTTTAATTTTAATGAGGAAACATGATTTTAGCTTTCCTGTGTTTTCTCTCAAGTTTAAGTTGGCAAAGTAAATACAGGAGCAGAGAAATAAAAGTGTAGAGACTTTTGGAGAATGTGGTGCCTAGTTTTAGAATGTTCTAAATGTTTTTGAAATGCACAGAAATGTGTGACAAATATTAGAAATATATTGCAAGTGCTTAATATTGAATATAATCCATCATTTAATCAGTCAGAAATGAGAAACAAATATTGTGCAGCATTGAGGGAAAAATTGTCTCAGACTCAATGGTACTAGACCAGTTCTGCAAGAACCCAGCACTTTATTGGAAAATCATAATCACCTTTCCCTTGATATTCTTATTAGGTAAGGGCTTCAAGGAATATGAAGTCAAGGCAGAAAGATGATCGTGAGGTATGTTTAAATGACACAACAGGGTCAAGAGGCCAGTTGGTTCCTCTTGCCTGGTCCACCGTTCAGTATGATCCACATTCCCAGCTAACATTTCACCCCTTAGTTTATCAACAATTTGTCCAACTCTGCCTTCACAATATTCAAAGATCCTGCTGTGACTGAGATTTGTGAATGGGGAGTTCCAAAGACTCATGATCAATTCGTCTGACTTCTGCTTATCTGGGCAATCCATTTGTTTTAAATAGTGACAGTTAGCTGTAGCTGTTTATTGAAAAGGAGACCTTATTTCCACATGCAACCTGTCATGATCCCTCAGACTCATATGCTTTAATCAAAAGTATTGCTTGGAGTGCAGGGTCATTGTTCCTAGAAAGTGGAGTCACAGGTAGATAGGATAATGAAGAAGGTGCTTGGTATGCTTGCCTTTATTGGTCACAGCATTGAATATAACAGTTGGGAGGTCATGTTGAGACAATAGGACATTGGTTAGGTCAGTTTTGGAATGCGTGCACTTCTGGTCTCCCTGCTATAGGAAGGATGTTGTGAAACGTGAAAAGGTTCAGAAATGATTTATGAGGTTGTCGCCAGGGTTGGAGGGTTTGAGCTATAGGGAGAGGCTGAATAGACTGGAGCTATTTTCCCTGGAGCATCGGAGGCTGAAGGGTGACCTTTTCGAGGTTATAAAATCATGAGGGGCATGGATAGGGTAAATAAACAAGGTCTTTTCCCTGGAGTAGGGGAGTCCAAACTGAGAGGGCATAGTTTTAAGGTGAGAAGAAAAGATTTAAAAGGGACCTAAGGGGCAACTTTTTCATCAAGATGATGGTGCATGTATGGAATGAGTTGCCAGAGGAAGTGGTGAAGACTGGTACAATTACAACATTTAAAAGGCACTTGGATGGGTATATGAATAGAAAGGGTTTAGAGGGATATGGGCCAAATGCTGGCAAACGGGACTAGATTAGTTTATGATATATGGTCGGCATGGACGAGTTGGATCGAAGGGTCTGTTTCCATGTTGTACATCCTTATGATTCTAAGACTCTAAGTCACCCTTACTCTTCTAAACAGCTGCAGATATAAACCTAACTGGTCCAGTCATTCCTCATTCAATAATATGCCCATTCCAGGTATTAGACTAGTGTTTCTTTGAAATGCTTCAGTCCATTTACATCTTTCCTAAATAGGAAAACCAATATTGTACAGAGTTGTATTTATACACAGACCTCTAAAAAGCAGTTTACCTTTAAGACAGCAAGATGACATCATGACAAATGATGCAGTCATATAAAAGGTACCTCTTTTTTTTAATTCCCTACAGCGTGGAAACAGGCCCTTCAGCCCAACAAGTCCACACCGACCCTCCGAAGAGTAACCCACCCAGACCCACTTCCCTCTGACTAATACACCTAACACTATGGGCAATTTAGCATGGCCAACTCACCTGACCTGCACATCTTTGGACTGTGGGAGGAAACCGGAGCACCCGGAGGAAACCCATGCAGACACAGGGAGAATGTGCAAACTCCATACAGACAGTCACCCAAGGCTGGAATCGAGCCTGGGACCCTGGTGCTATGTGGCAACAGTACTAACCACTGAGCCACCGTGCCACCCTAAGCACTGCTCTGTGCTTTCAGTTGACACCAGCCAGCTCGTCATTCTATTTATCAGCCCATCAACTATATACGTAATATGAGAATAATTTAAGTAAACATATCATCCAGACAGTATGTATAAAATTGAGATGTTGTATTAGAGTACGTAGTTAAGTGCACAGTCAATAAAATTCCAGATATCTGACCATATGAACCAACTCTTTGCTAGGGGTCAGTAAGCTCAGATTGCTGGATGGCTGCCTTACAACAGCAGAGTGAAGCTAACAGTGTGGATTCTATTCTTACACTGGCTGAGGATACCATGAATATCCCACCTTCTCAAACGTGCCTGAGGCATGGTGACCCTCAAGTGACTGACCACCAATCATCTATCTCTAATGAGATAATGGGACAGTGGTGACTTTACTTTTGCATGTTATGTGGGCTAATATATAGAAAATCATATTAGACATCTTGGCGGTAGCAGTGACAGAAAATGGATATAAGCAAGCCTGCACAGAAAGTCATGACAACAACTAAGTTACAACTAAAGGCATGTTCAGAACTAAAGAAGATTTCAAACGTGACAATTGTGAAAAGTCCTTTGCATAACAATGACCATCATAAATTCTTTCAGAACTGAAGTTCACTTTGACAACCAAGTCAGAAGCCTTCAATTGTATTGAAGCAAGAAGCAGTTACATGTTCACTTGCTCTCTTTTTTAAAGAAAGGTGCACAACTGATCCAAATTTTTTTTAAAAAGTAAGCTTTGAAAGTGGCTTAGGGATAACTTCAATTTAAGGGAATACCCCTTCAATGAAATATAGCATAGTACTCAAAACAAACGCTGAATTACTAATGTTTTTAACATTAATAATGGTCTAAGCTGTACGCAGAGGTTGGTCCATTCTACCATTTAGTTTCTCTGAAATGGTACAATAGAAAAAATGTGGCATATGTGACATCACAAAAGGTTTTTTTTGATGTGAACGCCATTGATAAGCACAAGTCAACTACTTTTTAAGCAGTTAGATCAAGTAAAAGGGACAAGTCCAACAGAAGCAAAACTAAGGGAAGCTTTATGCTGTCAAATGGATTATTTTCCTTCTGGAAATTTGAAAGAGTACAAATGATTACACCAAGAATCAAAAACAAACATCGTAAAATTGACTATCAGTCCATTGCATTTCTGCCAGAACCCTAATTATTTGGGAAGAAAAAGAATCTTCACATTATAGACCAACAGATCATGGACAAAGAGAGACCAGCTGTTCACTTCGTTGCTTTGGATATGAAGAATTGAGAAGAATTATATTCTCCAGCATCTTGATGACTACAAAGATCCAGACGTTCCACATTTCTCTAAGATCAACATCAACTTGAGGAGTCACAGACTTGAGTTTGTGCCATCCCAAATGTTAAAATACCTGGAGGCAGATATTGATGGAATATGATGTCACTAAAGCTATTTAGTTGAAAAGTTGATGGAACTGACATTGCCTGTACAACTACGAAACCTTCCCAAAAAGTACTCGAGGACAAACCTGAAGACTAAACTAATGACACTCTATTTAAAGAAAGCTTCACATCCAAGCAGTTGTGAAAGCACAGCAGCATTTTCAGGTGCAACGACTATTGCTGTCTTCAACAAGAAGAGTAAAATATCCACATCTTGTATGAGATGCAGATTGTCTCAACCACCAATATGTTGTTCAGCGTTTTAGTGACACGTGATAGCTGTGTTCTACAGAGAACATTGGGCAAAAAGGTGCAAAAAAACAATTCAAGAACTCAGAGCAACTTAAAGTGCTACAGAATGTTCCACTCCGACATGCAAAGAAAAGTCAATGAAAGAACAATGTCAAAAATGTTCCTACGTATTCCCTCCATGGCATACAAGCATATCGACAGTTTCTTCAGTACTTATTATCAATTTGACACACTATATGGATCTATCAGAAAAACTGAAGCGATTTACTCCAAAAGGAGTGCACAACACGCCCTATATGCCAAGATTGACACTGGTGCTAGTACAAATGTCATCCTTTTATGCATATTACAGCAGATAGATTCTGAAAATTGACATGATGTGGCACAGCCCACACATGATAAATTAACTGATTACACTCTGACATTCCATGCATTGGGATTACCTAGCTTTAATACAGTCAATGCAGTTACACAGGGTGGACATCAGAAATCTTTCACATCATTGTTACAGTGGGACTTCCTACCATTCATCTACCTGCCCGCACAGATCAATATTTCATCATGATTCAGGCCATAAGCAACACATCAATCCCATGCCAGGAAGTTCAGACTGCAACATTGAATGTGTTCAATATTGTAATGCCTTTTCCCTTGACTATCCTCAGCTATGTTAAATCTATAAACAACTCAAGGCAATATTGTGTGCAGTTCTGTTCACCATACTGTAGGAAGGATGTGGAGGTTTTGGAAAGGGTGCAAAAGAGGTTTACCAGGATGTTGACTGGATTGGAGAGTATTAGCTATAAGAAGTGGGACAAACTTGGATTGCTTTTACTCGAGCATCAAAGGCTGAGGCCAAGGCTATTAGAAGTATATAAAAGAAAGAGACACGTGGAGAGTGTGGAGAACTTGAGTTTATTTTTCTCCGAGGTGGACATGTTGGGTACTAGGGGCCATAGGTTTAAGGTGAGAGAGAAAAGTTGAAACAAGATTGGAGAGGAAAGTTTTCTACTGCAGACAATGATAGGTGCTTGGAATGCACTGCCACAGGAGGTGGTAGAAGCAGATATGATAGCATTGCTTCAGAGGCATTTAAACAAACACATGAACAGACAGGGAATACAGAGGAACCTTGATTATCTGAACGAGATGGGCGGACACTATTTCGTTCGGATAATTGATTATTCGGTTAATTGATTTCCTCTGGGGCTTGGAGTTTTCTGTGACGTCTGCTTCCCATTCAGGAGATGACACAGCAGCACATTGTGCGTGAGCTCTGCCCGCCCCCACCCCCATCCGCACCCCCACTCTCAACCCGCAACCCCCGCCTGTCCCCACCCTGCAACCCCGCCCGCTTCCAACCCTGTCCGCCCCCAGCCCGCATCACCTGCCCACCCCCAACACCATCTGCCCCCACCCTGCCCACCCCCCCTGCCCGCCCCCACTCCGCACCACCCATCCACCCTGTCTGCCCCACCACGCAACTGCCACCCACCCCCAACACCGTCTGCCCCCACCCCATTCCCACCCTGCCCCCACTTGCCCTCCAAACCCATCCGCCCCCACCCTGCCCCAACCCTGTCCACCGCCACCCCACCCCACACCTCCTGCCCGCCTTACCCCCCATCCACGCCCACTCTGCCCCCACCCCACCCATCCCCCCGCCCACCACCAACCCCGTCCAACAATGCAGTTTTTACATTGTATCATAGTCAAAACCAATGGTGAAACAGATGACACATTAAAGATTGACATGTGCAACCATCTATCATAAAAAATGATGACCTTTGATGCTGAATGAGTAATACCAAACAACAGCCATATATCCACGATGCACATATATACACATCCAGCCACAGTTAAAGACTGGATATCACAGATTGAAGCTACACGGCCAAATGGTGATCATTATACAATGACTAGATTCCGTCATGCTGTACATCTGCCAAAACATAATCTGAATGCATGAATATATTATACTGATTGTCACCCATGTACATATCTATCAAAATAGATTTCTAATTTTCGAAGGGAAAACGGGGAATATTGTATTATTGCACAAATCTCAGAAAGGTACTATACCATTAAAACAACTAAATGGCATCACTTATAAGGCTCTATGACACCTCTTCCTATCGTCCCTTGACCATGACCCCACCCCCCTATCACCAAACCATCATCTCCCAGACCATACAGAACCTCATCACCTCAGGAGATCTCCCACCCACAGCTTCCAACCTCGTAGTCTGGGAACCCTGCACCACCCGGTTCTATCTCCTTCCCAAGATCCACAAACCTGACCACCCCAGCCGACCCATTGTTTCAGCCTGCTCCTGCCCCACCGAACTCATCTCCACCTATCTCGACACTGTCCTATCCCCACTAGTCCAGGAACTCCCCACGTATGTTCGCGTCACTACCCATGCCCTCCACCTCCACCAAGACTTCAGTCTCCCTGGCCCCCAATGGACATCCAGTCCCTCTACACCTCCATCTGCCATGACCAGGGCCTCCAAGCCCTCCATTTCTTCCTCTTCCAAGGTCCCCAACAGTATCCTTCCACTGACACTCTCATTCGTTTGGCTGAACTGGTCCTCACCCTTAACAATTTCTCCTTTGAATCCTCCCAATTCCTCCAGACCAAAAGGGTAGCCAAGGGCACCCGTATGGGTGCCAGCTATGCCTGTCTCTTTATTGGCTACGTAGAACAGTCCGTCTTCCGTAGTTACACCAGCACCACTCCCCACGTCTTCCTCCACTATATTGATGACTACATCGGCACCACCTCATGCTCCTGGGAGGAAGTTGAGCAGTTCAGCAACTTCACCAACACATTCCACCTCGACCTTAAATTCACCTGGACCATCTCTGACACCTCCCTCCCCTTCCTGGACCTCTCCATTTCCATTAATGCCGACCAACTTGACACTTCCACAGCTACCTGGATTACACCTCTTCCCACCCTACCTCCCACAAAAATGCCATCCTGTATTCCCAATTCCTCTGCCTCCACCGTATCTGCTCCCAGGAGGATCAGTTCCACCATAAAACACACCAGATGGCCTTCTTCTTTAGAGACCACAATTTTCCTTCCCACACGATTAAAGATGCCCTCCAATGCATCTCGTCCCCATCCCGCACCTCCGCCCTCAAATCCCACCCCTCCATCCATAACAAGGAAAGAATCCCCTGGTGCTCACCTTCTACCATACCAATGTTCACATAAAGCGCATTATCCACTGACATTTCTGTCACCTCCAAACAGACCCCACCACCAGGGATATATTTCTCTCCCACCCCTTTCCACTTTCCGCAAAAATCGTCCCTCCTGTAACTACCTGGTCAGGTGCACGCCCTCCCAACAACCCATCCTCCCGTCCTGGCACCTTCCCCTGCCACTGCTGGAATTGCAAAACCTGCGCCCACACCTCCTCCCTCACCTCCATCCAAGGCTCCAAAAAAGCCTTCCACATCCATCAAAGTTTAACCTGCACATCCACCAATATCATTTATTGTATCTGTTGCTCCCGATGCGGTCTCCTCTACATTGGGGAGACTGGACGCCTTCTCGCAGAGCACTTTAAGGAACATCTCTGTGATACCCGCACTAATCAACCACACCGCCCTGTGGCCCAACATTTCAACTCCCCCTCCCACTCAGCTGAGGACATGGAGGTCCTGGGTCTCCTCCACCGCCAGTCCCTCACCACTCGATGCCTGGAGGAAGAACGCCTCATCTTCCGCCTCGGGACACTTCAACCCCGGGGCATCAATGTGGACTTCACTAGTTTTCTCATTTCCTTTCCCTTCCCATCTATCCGCTCCACCCTCCTCTCTGACCTATCATCTCCATCCCCACCCCCATTCACCTATTGTACTCTTTGTTACCTTCTCCCCAGCCCCACTCCAACCCCCTACTTGTCTCTCCAACCTGGAGGCTCCCAGCCTCTATTCCTGATAAAGTACTTTTGCCCAAAACGTCAATTTTTCTGCTCCTCAGATGCTGTCTGACCTGCTGTGCTTTTCCAGCACCACTCTAATCTAAAATGTCTACATCTTACTCTCCATATTTTCAGATAGCAGTCAGCCTGTCGGTCAGTCTGATGATTTATCAGCCAGTCAGCTGCACATATAATATAACCATAATCTAAGAAAGCAGAGCACGCAGAATGTATATGCAAGTCTGAGATGTTGTGACAGTATAGTCAACGATAGACTTCTAGATATCTGATTTGAAACCAACCTGATTCTTTGTGGACTAACATTTTGAAAAAAACATAGTATTTCAAATGTGATCTCACCAATGCCCTATATAAATGAAGTATAATCGCTTTCATTTTTTAACTTCAATTCTGCTCTCAATAAACCCCATTCATTCACATAGCTTTCTTAGCGATTAAATCTCTCAGTGACTCAGTTCTGCAATCTCTCACTGCCTAGATAATATGTTTCTTTTTGATCTTCCAGCTAAAATGGACAATTTTACATTTCCGCATAGATCTTTGCCCACTTCTGAATATCCCTTTGTAATCTCCTCATTCTTATTCGCAACTGATTATCCTACTTATCTTTGTGTCATCATATTGTTATGATCCCATGCTCTGATTAGGCATCTTCTGTGAGATAACTCTCCTCTGAAATGTTCACTGAAGCATCTATGTTAGTTAGAAAGTAAGAAAGCCTTACATTTTGTTTTTCTTTGATTCATTCATGAGAGATAAGCATCAGTTGCTGGGCCAGCATTTATTGCCCATCCCTAGTTGCCCCTGAGAATGTAGTGATGAATTGCTTCTCTGAACTGCTGCAGTCAGGGTGATCCAAGTATACCCACAGTGCTACTGGAGATGGAGTTGCACTTCCCAAGGCATCAGACTGGCTCCCACAGAACTACGTCTCTCTACGTCATAACTTCACTATTTTCCTATTTATGCAATTTACACTATCCCTTTGCAAATTACTATCCCCAAGCCTCTATTATTCTATTTGCTATTTATATTATCCCACATCACCCGCACGTCTCTGTCTTCAGCCCTGACTCTCAGATGTAATTGCTTTGCTGGCTTTACCATTCTTCCTGATCTCCATCTCAGCTCTCTCAGATGAGTTAGAAGGTGTCTGGTCTCCATATCTATGATTAAGCCCAGTATAGTTCTGTGGTATTGTTCTCAAACATGGTCTACCACTTTCTCCCTTCTTGTTCCCAAAAGGTTGCTGAGGTGATGCAGTTTGTTGCCATTTTCTCCAACCATGTTGAAATCTCAAGCCAGCAAATTTTGCGCTGTCACATAACTCTTTATAACACACAAGCGACACTGGTGTAGCCTCTGAAGAATGTGCATCTGAGGGCTCTTGAAATGATAAATTTCTCATCATGGATCAGCAAATCATTCATGTTATAGAAATGCTTCTGCTGTTTGAAGTATTATCTGAGAATGGAATTACTTGGTGTGATTTTGACCATCCTTTGATACAGTGCTCATAAATTTGAGAACATTCTTTCATCTGTTTCTCATTTTTTGAATTTCATTTAATCTTTCCGTTGAAGTTAAGTATTTTGTAGTCAATGAAGAATAGGACTCCACTTCTTTGGTAAGTGTCTTCTCCTCTTATAAAAGCTTTGCATCAGGAATGCATGACAATGGGTTTGGCGTTATTTATTGCTTTCCATGGCCATACTTGGTTGAAAGAAAGGAATCTTAATCATCTTAAAAAAAATCTCTGCATACTCCCCATGGCAGCTTTGTTAGTTCTTTCGCATTTGACAATGTAATCAATAACTGGTAGTCTGTTGCAATGGGAAACTTTAGGCCTGGGATATGGTGAGGAAACCTCTCAGAAGCCTATGTTGCTATTCTTTTGAAATACAACATGTCTTAGTTCCATGTTAAAAGCCTGGATAAAAGTCTAGTTTCTCCATTTCTCTGGATTTGGGAAACAGTGCATCTCCTAGTTCAGTTCATGGTGTTTCTGCTGCTATTAGTTTGAGGTCACAGTGAGCTAATGTATCTGGTGAATTGTATTATTCTCTGTAAGTAAGATTTTAGAGTGCCTTGCTCATGCTTGGTCTTCTCTAACCAGTTGTCATAGCCGTTTGTTATTATGTGCCAAATTAGAAAGGTACTTTCTGACTTAATTTACCAACCATATGAGTCTTTAAAATTCAGTGATGTTGTAAGTTGGTGGGAAAGTTTTGATTGCTTGAGTATATGTGAGAAACAGATTGGTTTCCGGCAATGTGAAGAATGTGTCCCAAAACCTTTACAATTGATTGTGAAAACTTACATTTGTCATCAAGTATACGTGCTGTTTGTCACAAGCATTGCAACTCTGTTGCCATTCTGTCATCATGTTCTGATGTGGTGGAATAATGAATTAGGATGTCATCCATGTGCAAATAACCCCTTGTAATGCTTTAACATATCTGCTATCATTCTTTGAAGCATTTCTGGTGCCCGATGTAAGGCCAAAAGTTAATAGCAACAGTAACTTCTAAATAAATACTGTGCTGAATGTTGTCAGTAGTTGGATTCTTCATGCAGAGTTTATTGTCTGAAATCACTGTTTTCATTTAATTTGTTAAGAAATGTGTTTTTTGCCAGGTTTTCCATGCACAAACTTCATATATCACAGGGTGAACCTCCATTTCCACTGCTTTGTTTAATGGTGAGAGCTCAATGCAGATTCACAGAGACTCAGACTGAAACAGCAACACTACCTTGTTGGCTTTGTCACTGGTGATGTTACACCTTGATGGTGCATCGATGTAACTGTTCACTGCACTTTCTTTAAAGGTGGAGAAATGAATATCTTTGGGGTGAATTAACAGAGAACTGATTTTGAGTTGGCGTGAGAAGCCTTTTTTTACAGCTTTCCAAGGATATTAAGTAATTTTGGGAATTCTCACCAGAATGCTTCTGGCATTCCAGAAATGGCTGTCCAAATCATTTGCTTTATTAGTCAGTCTCTAATCTGTCAAAGCTTGTTAACAAAACAGTAAACACTTGGTTTTAAATCATATATGGAGCTTTTAATGATCTATCTTCCCTTGAACTGAAGTGTTTGCAGTCAATTGTCTCTTGACTTTAAGTTGAACATTTTTCAGTCAATGGAGTCAAATGGCGGATAGCTGGAGGAAGTGACTGTCACTCCCACTCCAGTGTGTAACTTGGAGTTTGTTTCATGCCCATAACTTCAGCACTCCAAAAATATCCGTTAGCTCCTTTAATTTCTCCCAGGAATAGCGGTTCATTGTGTTTTAGCATCTTCAATTTCTTGAATGGTTTAGAATTCCAAATTGTTTTGAAAGATTTTCCTCTTTTCATTTTTGAGTTTAACACTTTTTACAGTGACAAGCAGTTTTAAAATATCCTATAATATTTCAGGAATGGCTCTCTGGACTTCTAGGGTTGAGAGTGTGTTGCTGGAAAAGCACAGCAGGTCAGGCAGCATCTGAGGAGAAGGAGAATCAATGTTTCAGGCATAAGCCCTTCATCAGGAATGAATCTCTAGATTTTTAGTGGTACAATCTTCATGCCAATGCAACATTAGCCCATCAAGTTATAAGAGAGTAGTAACTGCACTCTTTTCACATTTTCCTAATCACTGATTCTGTGAACCTTCACGTTAGTGTCCTACAGACTGCACTGCACAGTCGCTTTTCTTCATTAGGCCCTGCTGTCATTTTAAATTAAAACACAGTTTTATTTTCTCACCTCTGCCTGTTCTGCTAACTCCACCAGCTTTGATAGCATCAAATTCAAAAGAATCTGATAAAGTTCCTACCAAGATTTTGACAACATTATGATCCTGAATTCTTTTTTTTAAGGCTCCACTCTCATAATTCTAGGCTAGACTATTAAAAATACTTCTATACTTGCACCTGGCCAATAAGTGTGTCTTTGAATTTTGCCCTCTTTATTGTTTATTTCTTCTATGAAATAAGTGCCAAAAGCTTTTATGATGCTTTTATATATCACAGTCTCTTTGTTAATGCTTTATTTCACTAATACATCAAGTGCATGACTGCTGGTAGCATATAGAAGGGTACTGACCAGGTCATTACTAGTTTTCTCTGCTAATCCCAAAGTAGTTCTGTCCCTGATAAACCTCCAAAATCAGTTCTGCCACTCCTAAAGTTGAGTTGGACCTTCCACATGTTTAAAGCACTATGATAAGGCCTATCTTAGCCATTACCTGTCCTGTCCTTGGCTTATAGATTTCATGTGGAAAGTGAGGACTGCAGATGCTGGGGATCAGAGTTAAAAAGTATGGCACTGAAAAAGCACAGCAGGTCAGGCAGCATCCGAGGAGCAGGAGAGCCAATGTTTTGGGCAGGAATGTTGGGGTTTGGGGTGGGAAAGGAGGCTGAGAGATAAATAGGGGGTGGGGGGGGGAAGGTAGCTGGGAAGGCAATAGGTAGATGCAGGTGAGGAATGATAGTGATAAATTGGAGGGGAGGGTGGAGTGGATAGGTGGGAAGGAAGATGGACAGTTAGGACAGTTCAAGAGGATGGTGCAGAGTTGGAGGGTTGGATCTGGGATGAGGTGGGGAGAGGGGAGATAAGGAAACTAGTGAAGATTTTATATTTATTGTTCCTCCAGTCTCTAGCTTTCTTCCCCACTCTAGGCTTTTCCCAATGAATTCCTTCTTGCTGGGATTTTCTCTCTGTTTTTTTCTGGTTTTTTAAGTGGTGTTGGGTTGGTCATTAGCTACCAGCTAATGACATCATTAAGGCTGCATTCAGGAAAAAATGCATCCTGGATCAAAGCTAATAGATACTGCTGGAAAGTGATTTATTTCTTCCAACCATTCACACGGTAAAACTGAGCACAAAGCTTAACATAGAATTATTTCTCTCTTGAATCTGTCATCATGTGATCTCTTACATCACTGATGATGTAGATTATTTACATATTTATCATTAACCCTTTATTGAGCAGGAAACACGAATACAATTTGCCTTCAGCAAAACTTCCACAAACAGCAAACAACAACTCTAAATATTCACCTGTTGATTGAAAGATAAACATTGGCTTGGCCACACAGAAAAATTGACTGTTCTGCTTTGAAATAGTGCTATGGATCTTAGTTAGTTCAAGGTTAGGGCAAGAAGAAGTCTGCCAACAACATCAGAGGAAAGATGACAGCAAGGTATGCCAAAGGTGGATTATAGAGGGAAGAATTTTCTATAAATAGCCACTGATAAAATGGAATTGCAAGGGAATAGGCTTCGCTGTGTCTCTTTAACTGAACTCTGGCATTAGCATCCCACTTCCAGATTTCCCAATCATTCGCAGAGGATGGGATGCTGTGCCAAATCTGTCACCAAAATGATCTCTATTAAAGAGATCCAGGCATGCGTCAGGAAGTCTCAGCTGTGCGTTAATTCTTAACGTTGCAGCGAACACAGGAATGGGGAAGAGACAATGGAAGGCAGTTCCTTGTGTTGGTCACTTTTGAGTAAAGGACCAGCTGGGTGCTCTTTCTTAAGGACAGGGGAAAAAGACCAGCATCCTGGACCAAGCAAGTGCAGATGGAAGAAATCAGCATTCATAACGTGTCCCTCCAACTTAGACAGAGTGTGCCAAAAACATCCAAAATCTCAGCAGGATGAGAAAGGTGAAAGTAACCTTTTAGCCTGAATTTCCCAATGCTTTCTCCTCCTCAGAACAAGATATTGTATGGTTCCACTCATACCTCTCCATTCAGATAACTTACTAGCTGTCTCTGGTTAGCAGTTCCCAGCTCAGGAAATGAATCTGCTCTTCGTTAAAGCCAAAAAAAGTCGGTTAAAACAGCACTTCATAATCTACTTTATACAATTACATAATACCAAGAACTGTGGATGCTGGAAATTTGAAATGAAAAGAAATTGCTGGAGAAACTCAGCGGTTCCAGCAGTACCTGGGTTCTGATAAAGGGTCACTGAACCCAAAATGTTAACTGTGCTTTCTCTCCACAGATGCTGCCAGACTTGCTCGGTTTTTCCATCAAGTTTTGTTTTTAAGTGTTGAAAAGATGTGACTGACAGCTATGTGGGAGTTCTCCATTCAGTTGCAAATCTCTCCTGTTGAAACTCAACAAGATGATGTGGTGATCCCAGTTCAATGTCACCTTTTGGGTATAAGCCCGACAAACCCCTATTCCCACTTTGTCATGTTGCATAAACAGGGAAGTATTCTTTGTCTCTGACAAGCAGCCTTTGGTTCTCTGTGAAAGGACAACCAGGAAACAGTGAAAGAGAAAACAGTGTAATTTGTATGCACAACAATTCTTCACCTTGTTGGTTCATCAATGAACTGTGTACTGAGAGATGCTAGAAATATTGACTACTCCACCAGACAAGCTAAGAGCATGTGAAAACTCAATGCTATTGAAGCCTTTATGACCACTGGCAGCATCTCAGCATGAGCTCCAAATTGAGTAGAAGAAGTTGGAACAGTTGTATCACAATCTTCCTATTGAATCTGAGTATTGCTTCTGAGTTAGATGGAAGAAGCACAAATTCTCTTGAGAAACCTTTCATCATTGTAGCTTTTTGTGGAAAACATTCCTCTTCACTTTTCCTCTCTCTAGCCTTTGCCCCATTCTCTGGTCATGTTGAGACGCAGAGGCATTGCAACCAGAAATTCTGCATCTTGTGAGGTCATCACCGTGTTGCAGGTCACCAGAATGCTTCCAAACCTAACAAGAGAACTTCCACAAACTTTGTCTTTGCAGAAGAAAATCAATAGCAATTTGCCTTCGAGATGGTTGGTGGCCATGTAGAAAATGTCAGTGGTGGCTCTCCCATGTTGCTCAGTGCATGTTCAGCAGTGAATTATTTCTATGGGTGTTCAGGGCACATGCACTGAGCAAGTTAATGAAACATGTATCAATTTAGCTAAACCAGCAGTTTAACGCTAATGAAGGGAACAATTCTGATGTTTGTGGCTTATGCATGGCATGCACATGGTAGTGCTCTTTCCATCATGGGACCTCACAGAAGCCACACCACAAGTAAACGGGAGTGCAGCTTGTGCAAATTTTTAATTTGCACAGTGTAGGCACCAGGAGTGCTATACAGTCCAATTTAGTTTCAAAAAATTGTCAGGAGTGAAAAGGCAGGCGAAAAGATAGAGAGACTACCATCCCTAATCTTGACTCATGATATGTTTGCATCTGTCATTGCCATCAGAAAAATATCGGTACAATGATTACTGGAAAATTACTGGAAGCACTGAGCAAATCTGGCAGCATTGGTGGAGAGAGTAGTGGAAATGAGGATTCAGGATGATAACCTTTCATCAGTTTTGACATCTTTCCAGTCCCTAAGGTTATATTTAGCTTGTTATAGGTACTTCAAAAGTAACTAGTTAATGTTGAATAGGTCAGGATATCTATTGTAGAACAGACCTATGGGAATTTTAAGACTGTTGTCATCTGTGGCACTATTCAGTCATTAATAGAAGATTAAAATTTATTTTGTTGCAGATAGTTTTACAGTTAAATAAAACCAATGCTACCTTTCACATTCAATATTGTAGATGGTACTGCATATTAAAATAATAGAAATGGTAAAAAATAATTCACTTGTTGAAATGTATCTCTGTGGTTTGCCTTTAAAGCAGCAGAACACATAATTCAGTCTGAATTTTGGAGGCAGAGTGTTAAATTGAAGTAAATAGTTTTGTATCAGTATCCACACCCCAGGTAATCTGATAAATTATTCAGACAAAACATAATTACCGGGCAGAGACCCCACTTTGTCAGCAGCTGCCAGCAAGTCATCTGCCATTTTGTTGAGATTAGGAATCTTTCCCTCATGTAGATGAATCTCATCATCTTCTTGAAGACAACGAGTTCCACACCATTAGTTTCCTCCTGACTCTATGGCAGAAAATACAAGAAAAGTAATTAGGAGGGATGCGGGAAACCAATGTGTGGAATTAAAAAATTCAGCATTCTCATTTAATGACCAAAAAACAAATTACATCATTACAAGAGAACAGACTCCCAACCTGCTTGCTTTCTTCCATTTAGTTATCAAATATGGCATTTAAGGCAAAACAAAAGACATTTCTAACAATAATTTGACATAAACATTTGACAGGTTGAGAAGGAAAATGAGTTTAAAACAAAATGCATTTCAATTATTTTACTATGTATATTGAATGAATTAGAGGATGAGCTGTGAATACCTGGTGAGACTTGAAATGTTGCAAGATTATACAAAAGCTGCAATATGTTAATCTAAAAAATCTTATCAATCACCAAGCTTCAAGGGCCACTGGGGCTTGACATAACAGTTTTACATTGAGAGCAAATTAATAAAATAAGTAATATGATACAAAAAAACTTACTTAAAAGACAAATTCAAAAAACTGAAAATACTAAAAGGTAAACATTTTCATCATAAAGCTTGTTTATGTTCCTTATACATTATCAATTCATGCATGATGTCCATAGTAGTGGGTTAAAAAATTAGTGCATATATGCTTTAAGGGACCTTAGCCACAGTGTTAACTGCTCAGATGACTAGATCCGAGGTGCACCAGATTTTAGGTTTTGTACCTCATCACGATGTGGTAGGAGCCTGTACAGGCTAGTCCTCCGACTTGCATTACTTGTAAGATCCTCAAGCGGGAACAGGGCAGACTGAAAGTTTGTGATGGAAGATTGGTGAGGGTTTGGGTTGCACTCATTGAGAGTATTGTGGAAGCTGGTGAGTGCTGTTGGAGACTGGATAGAAAGATTAGAGACCTCATGATTATGGTTGTGAATGCTAGGAAGGTTACAACTCCCCAGAATACGGCTTAAGACTGATTTTGTCTGGAGTGTTTTGTGTTGGGGCTAGTAGGCTTAAGCCAGCAGAATCATTAGGAAGAAGCTGGGGGAGGGATTTGAGAATGCAGGTGGTGACTAAGAGTGGTAGTGATTATGGGAAGTACTTACCTACTTTTAACATAAACAATGTTGCGCAATGGCTTTCCTGCAAGTATTGATAATGCTCCCTAAGGCCAAACCAAAATTGGAAAAGGGATTAGAAGCATGCATTAGGTCCTTTATTTGCATGAACTATTAGAATAAGACTTGCTTCAGAAAAGAGTAAAAATAATCCTCTTGCTTGTTTTCTGCCACAATAGCATTTAGCACAAATTCATCTCCTAAGTCTACAACTATGCATGAGAGTATACTTTGGCTCTCAAACGGAGTCTGTTCAGCTCAAACTCTCCTTTCTTTCTGCTCACAAACCTGCATAGGGTCCTTGCTTTCATAATTGCAGAGTAGAAAATAGTGACTTGTTTTCACATACATGCATAACCCAAACTTCAGGATGTTCAAGAATTCATTAAAATTCAAGGATTTCGCTTTAGTGGAAAGGAAACAGCTTCCTGAATTGTCAAATCCTCCATCAATCAGGGAGCTGTAAAGAATTGAAGCTTCTACATTTTCATGATTTAGAGCAGGGAGAATGAAGGAATAGAAAAGAAATGGAAGCCTCAATGGTTTCTAAATAATTAAACTTCTTGTTTTCCATTTTGACGTTCTCTCTTTTTATGTGCATTGGGATGTTATTCATACTTGTCTCACTTTAAATGGGTATAGAATCTTGCTTTGGGGAGTTTGCACTTTGTGTAAAGCAGATCACATGATGATTCAATCACATGGATCCAATTCATTCGTTATTCAAGTCCATGCACTTCCATCTCCTGTTAGGTAGACATCCTTGGTGTAAAGAATAAGGCATGTTTAAATTTATTTAAATTATACCATATAAAGGTTACAAAACAGTTGCCTACTACTGTGCATTCATTTGAAATGCTTTGTCTGATTTTTAATGAATGGAGTCAACTCATTAAGTTGAACAGATTACCTTTTACTAAAATAGGGAAGTGTAGGATATAGTTAAGCATCATAATGATAATATATGATCATCATCAGTGTTACCTGCGGATGTCCTGACACACCTAGAGCTAAGACCGAGGCATCAAGATACTAGAATGCTCTATCCCATCGGATTCTGTGTATCATGTACATAGTTAAAGGAAGTGTTCTGTTCACCAGTATGAAATCTGTCTCACTTCTCTTTCTCAACCCAAATATGACCTCGCAACAGAGAAGGAGTTATATATGTTGAACATTTATATACTAACTCACATAATTTACAAACCATTTTCAACTTTGAACCTCAAGCTAAGATTCTGGATTGTTTTGTATGAATATTTTAAAGTATTTGCATGCATTGCATGATGCAATTTTTCATGTGTACTTTCCCAACAGGAGACATTTCTTGTCAGTGCCACCAAATCTCAAGATTACCCCTTTAGTTTTATGGCTAAATTCAGTTAGGGGATAGGATTCAGGCAAGGAATTCTGATGTCTTAAATCATGATGGCAAATCTTTTGTGGTTTCTGACTGTTAAATTTGGCTGTCTGTGCTAAGTTTATTCTAAAATATACCTCCACTCATTTATTGTCTTTAAGAGCATTATTTCTGACTATTGTTGTAATTTGGGATTAGAGTGGTGCTGGAAAAGCACAGCAGTTCAGGCAGCATCCGAGGAGCTCCCGCATGGAACCCAGCGATGCCTGTCTCTCTATTGGCTATGTAGAACAATCCATCTTCTGTAATTACACCGGCACCACTCCCCACCTCTTCCTCCGCTACATTGATGACTGTATTGGCGCCACCTCGTGCTCCCGCGAGTAGGTTGACCAATTCATCAACTTTACCAACACATTCCATCCTGACCTTAAATTTACCTGGGCCATCTCTGGCACCTCCCTCCCTTTCCTGGACCTCGCCATCACCATTAATGACGACCGACTTGTCACCAACATTTTTTACAAACCCATCGATTCCCACAGCTACCTGGATTACACCTCTTCCCACCCTACCTCCTGCAAAAATGCCATCCCATATTCCCAGTTCCTCCACTTCTGCTGTATCTGCTTCCAGGAGGACCAGTTCCACCACAGAACACACTAGATGTCCTCCTTCTTTAGAGACCGCAATTTCCCTTCCCACGTGGTTAAAGATGACCTCCAACACATCTCGTCCACATCCTGCACCTCCGCCCTCAGGCCCCACGCTCCAACAAGGACAGATCTCCCCTGGTGCTCACCTTCTACCCTACCAACCTTCGCATAAACCAAATCATCCACCGACATTTCCGCCACCTCCAAATGAACCCCACGACCAGGGATATATTTCCCTCCCCACCCCTTTCCGCCTTCCACAAAGACCGTTCCCTCCGTGACTACCTGGTCAGGTCCACGCCCCCCTACCACCCACCCTCCCGTCCTGGCACCTTCCCCTACTACCACAGGAATTGCAAAACCTGCGTCCACACCTCCTCCCTCACCTCCATCCAAGGCCCAAAAGGAGCCTTCCACATCCATCAAAGCTTTACCTGCACATCCACCAATATCATTTACTCTATCCATTGCTCCCGATGCGGTCTCCTCTACATTGGGGAGACTGTACGCCTCCTAGCAGAGCATTTAAGGGAACATCTCCGGGACACCCGCACCAATCAACCCCACCACCCTGTGGCCCAACATTTCAACTCCCCCTCCCACTCTGCCGAGGACATGGAGGTCCTGGGCCTCCTTCACAGCCGCTCCCTTACCACCCGACGTCTGGAGGAAGAATGCCTCATCTTCCGTCTCGGAACATTCAACCCCAGGGCATCAATGTGGACTTCACCAGTTTCCTCATTTCCCCTTCCCCCACCTCACCCTAGTTCCAAACTTCCAGTTCAGCATTGTCCCCATGACCTGTCCTACCTACCTATCTTCCTTTCCACCTATCCACTCCACCCTCCTCTCTGACCTATCACCTTCATCCCACCCTCATTCATCCATTGTAATCTTTGCTACTTTCCCCCACCCTCCTCCCTGATCTATCAGCTTCATCCCTACCCCCACGGACCTATTGTACTCTATGCTACATTCTCCCCACCCCCACCCTCCTCTCATTTATCTCTCCACCCTTCAGGCACTCTGCCTGCATTCCTGATGAAGGGCTTTTGCCCGAAATGTCGATTTTCCTGCTCCTCGGATGCTGCCTGAACTGCTGTGCTTTTCCAGCACCACTCTGATCCAGAATCTGGTTTCCAGCATCTGCAGTCATTACAACAACCTATTGTTGTAATTTGTTTGAATTTGTGATTTTATGCTGTCATTTGAACATGTCAACAATTCTGAATGATGGATTAAAGGGTACTACTGATTTTATTATGTATGAACTAAAGACATATTCCATTATTCCATCTACAGTACTTATCAGTATCATTTAAACATTAATTCATTACTGCGTGAAGGTAATACATTGAAATGTTATTTCTTTTAAGTTGTATAAAACTTCATAAACCAATAAATGCTGGTGAAGTCCACTCCATAGTTAATATTTCTTTTAACTATGCTAATTTGGAAAATCAACTAGGCAAAAGTGAGGACTCCAGGTGCTGGAGATCAGAGTCTGGATTAGAGTGGTGCTGGAAAAGCACAGCAGGTCAAGCAGCATCCGAGGAGCAGGAAAATCGACCTTTTGGGCAAAAGCCCTTCATTAGGAATGAGGCAGGAAAAGATAAATGGGAAGGTGTTGGGGCTTGGGAGAAGGTAGCCAAGAGTTCAATAGGGTGGATGGAGGTGGGGTTGAAGGTGGTAGTTGGAGAGGAGGGTGGAGCAGATAGTTGCGAATGAAGATTAGCAGGTAGAAAGGTCATGAGGATGGTACTGAGCTGGCAGGTTGGACCTGAGATAAGGTGGGGGAGGGGAAATGAGGAAACTGGTGAAGTCCACATTGATGCCCTGGGGTTGAAGTGTTCCAAGGCGGAAGATGAGACATTCTTCCTCCAGGCATTGGGTGATGAGGGAGTGGTGCTAGAGGAGACCCAGGACCTGCATGTCCTTAGCAGAGTGGGAGGGGGAGTTGAAATGTTGGGTCACGGGGCGGTGGGGTTGATTGGTGTGGGTGTCCCGGAGGTGTTCCCTAAAGCACTCTGTGAGAAGGTGTCCAGTCTCCCCAGTGTAAAGGAGACTGCATCGGGACCAATGGATACAATAAATGACATTGGTGGATGTGCAGGTGAGTGCATCTTGTTTTTGACCTGAACATGTATGTGAAAATTAGGTTCTTTACTGGTGTCTAAGTCAAGGCTCAGCAAGGTGTAGATTAAAACATCAAGAATCTGATTCATAAATATGGAATACAAAGTGTATTCCACAAATGAATAGGATGTCATAATTCAGAAGTGATAAAATCATCAGTGAGTTATGAGCACAGTCAATAGAAATTTACCATACAGAAACCCTCAGAAAGTAGTTATATCCACAAAACTGGCAGTCCCTCTGACAACCAGGAATGAACAATCTTGACAAATTTCTGATTGTCGGTAGTTGAAAATATAATTATTTTTGCTAAAGAGTTGTCTATCATTCCTTGTTACCGTGACCTTTAGAGTGTTTGCCCAATCCAATTAAAGACTGTGGTGTTCTCAAGTTGCCATTATTGGTATTCATTGCTTTCCATATAAAGCATCCATTGCCATAAAGATATAATGATATTGAAACATAATGAAAAATATATACTCAAAAAGTTTAATGAAAATTTAATGGTAATATAAAATAAAATATATCAACCTTGTGATTTTATTACAAAACAATATGATGCTATCCTTAATATTGATGAAAGTATGTGGAAAAAGTTATTTAAATGTAATATCTTGCAGATGTTTGTCCAGACTAAACTCCACATTTTCTGCAGATTTCCACTGATACTGTTAAACTGAATCCTTCCCACAAAGTGGAATGAGTCTGCTCTTCATTTTTGTGTACACAGAGATCTTCATTATCTACAATCCAATTATGCTCTTTCCAATTATCTGACAGAATTTTCAGAGGGACAAAGTTTTTGATGAGATGTCATCTTGTTTGCACAGCCGGCCAACAGCACTCTCTTTCTGTTTGCATAAATCAATAGCACTTCCCTGGGAAGATTGAACTTAACTCATTTATATTGTACTTGCCTCTTGTGCAGCTGACCGATACAGACTAGAAAGACCTCAAGTTTGATCTCCAATTTGCGTTGAGTTAATTAATCTTAGCAGGATATAAATGAAGTGCTGCAATTGGCTTCAGTGTCTATGGGTTAAACAAGTAAAAATCAGATAAGACTCACACTCCTAATTGTTATCTAGTAAATCCTGTTGGTAATGTGTGAAGACTGTACTAATTCCCATGGGAAATAGTCTGTCATGCTCACTAATTCAGTTCATATGTGAAGAATGGCTACTTTAGAGAGGTAATGGCGGATAGCAAGATGAGGCCACATTCAAATAAAGATCCATAAAAAAGAAACAAAAAGATCTCTGGCCTAAATGCAGAGTGTAATCACCCCAGTCCAGTGGAGGGAGTTTGACTCCCCATTTTGTTTGTTATACCAGTCGCCCAACTTGATAAAGAATGTATTTTGTGAAAACAATGCAACCTCCAGGCTGTCTGAATTTGTAAAGTCAGAGACTTTGAGGGAGATTGTGTAGTGGTAGATGTAATTATATCCAAAATAGTATAATATTAATAATGGAATTAAATCTTGTAAGAGAGATGGATAAGGGTTCCTGAAGAAGGGCTGATGCCCGAAACGTCGATTCTCCTGCTCCTTGGATGCTGCCTGACCTGCTGCGCTTTTCCAGCAACACATTTTCAGATGGATAAGGGTGCAATAGAAGTACCTCTTAAAACTAGGCAAGTACATTTTTTCTTTTTCTACCATACCAGACTAAACTTAATAGATCCCTTTACCCACAGAGAATGATGTCACACAACTGCTGTCTGGTAAGATGCAGGCTCAGTTTAATTGTGCAAATAACAGAGATAAGCAGAATCCATTCAATTCCTAAGATATAAAACCACAAACAATTCATGGTAAAAACTAATACAGCAATTAAGTCAGGTAAAAACCCTCATAGGTGCTATGGAGTAAAGAAACCTCACAGGTATAGACAGTGTTCAACTTCTAAAATTGAATCATCTGTCTGTCTTACAATAGATCACTTCCAGAAAATGTGCAAAGATGATCATATTTTCAATAAAATATGAAATTGAATAGATACATTCTCAAAAAGGTGAATGAGATGAAATAGTCAATGTCAGACATAAAACCCAGATGTTCCTAGGGGAAATAAATAATCCAGACCTTAGATTTTGACAACTGATACTTATATCCACAGTCATCTCAGATATTTCAAGTTAAACACTTGGTTGTATGTCACTATTTTTACCATTATAATGAAAATGGACAATCAATGTACAAATGTTATGTTTTAATCTTATTACCTGTGATATTTAAGAATTAAAAATATTTTAAGAAAGACACTGCTGACCTAAAATGGATGACATGGTTACCTGACAAGATCAGGCAATCTTTATGAAATATTTAAAAAAAAGATTACCTCTCAGGAGAGACTGAAACACAGTGAGGTGTCAAGAAATTCACACTTAGTGCTTTATTCAAACTTACCTGATAACTGCACATATTGTGAGATGAAAGATTGCTGACAAATATCCAGTTTGAAATGAAATAATGACACAAGAATCTGAATCTGCAAAGGAACAGTATATCAACAGCTGCCTTTGAACAAAAAAAAGATAAAAATCACACAACATCAGATTATAGTCCAACAGGTTTATTTGGAAGTACTAGCTTTCAGAGCGCTGCTTCTTCATTGAGTAACTAGTGGAGCAGGATCATAGGACACAGAATTTATGGCAAAAGATCACAGTGTCATGCAATTAAAATAATATATTGAACAAACTAGATTGCTGTTAAGTCTTTAATCTTTTAGAATGGGTTGCAGATTTTGGTTCATTAATTTGTAAATCCCAGAACTTCTTTTCAGTCAAATTCTTGAGATAACTTAAGGTTTTATTAAAAGAAAGGTGACATCTCAGCTCAGACAGTGTATTAAAGGTGTGAGGTTAGAGACTGTCTGCATTCCAATCTTGAGTCAGACTGATTTGGAAATAGAACCAGTCTGACTTAAAATTGGGATATAGACAGACTCTAACCTCACACCTTTAAATACATTGTCTGAGCTGAGATGTCACCTTTTTTTTTAATAAAACCTTAAATTATCTCAAGAATGTGACTGAAAAGAAGTTCTGGGATTTACAAGTTAATGAACCAAAATCTGCAACCCATTCTAAAAGATTAAAGACTTAACAGCAATCTAGGTTTGTACAATATATTATTTTAATTGCATTACACTATGTCTTTTGCTATAAATTCTGTGTCTTATGTTTCTGCCCCACTAGTTACCTGATGAAGAAACAGTGATCTGAAAGCTAGTGCTTCCAAATAAACCTGTTGGATTATAACCTATTGTTATGTGATTTTTAGCTTTGTCCACTCCAGTCCAACACCGGTTTCTTCACATTATAGCAAAAAAAGAGCGGAAGCACCTGGACTGATTATAGTAAAGATACAGGAAACTTTTCTCCCTCAGTCTCAGTTCCTGTCTCAATTTCCGTAACCAGGGCAACAACTAAACAGATGGGTTCAAGCCTTTTTACTCACACAACCCAGGGGATTCTTAAAATCTCAACTGAATTTGCTGATATCTCCCTGACTGTATTAGACATCCTATATCCCCATTTTTTGAAGGTCATTTCCTACATTTGTGTACATTTGATGTCACATTTTATTATAATTTTCACAGTAGTAAGTAATTGATTCCATTTCCTTTCATTCAAGAAAACCTTGGAATTGATTATCCTTCATTTTTGATCTGGTTAACTAAGTTTAATTGTGTGTGATAACTAAATGTTAATGAAGAAAAATTTCAAAACATATTGTGACTGACAGAGAGGGATTAAAAAGAGGCGAACCACGATTCCTACTTACTTGGTGATTGTAGAGAGCCATAGTTAAGAACACAGTGCCTACAGCTCACAGCAGTGCAGCGACATCGTCCAGGACCAAACAACATCCTGGTTATTCTCCTGTTTATCCTCTCCAGTGCAACCACATCCTTCCTATAATGTGGCAACCAGAACTGCACACAGTACTCCAGTTGTGGCCTAACTAATGTGATATATAACTCAGGCACAACTTCTTTGTTCTTGTATTCAATGTTGGAATGCCTTATGAGATAATACATGGTCCTTTCCATCTTCCTCCAATCTGAATAACTACCTTTTACCTCAACTCTCAGCTTTCTTTTTTTGAGCCATGTGGTATGTCATCAGTTTTTTTCCCCTGGATCCACCAACCCTATTTGAGTCTGACATATAGTACTTATCAAAGGGCTTAAGATTAAATGTGTGCCACAAATAGCTCTCTAATCTCATGCCACCCAAAAAGCTCCATGCACTACGTGGTCAAGAATCCTTACTTTTAAGTAGAAAGGCAGGTTGTGACATCAATCTTTAAATGGCGTAAGGAGTTAAACTGTGTAATGATAAGTAACAGCTGGAAGATTTCATAAGGCTCTCTAGACTCAAGGCAGAACTTAAACAAAAAGAAATAATCCAATGAAATTAGGTATGTTAATTCAAGAAATTTGTTTCATAATATCACCCAGATAGGAATTCGTAACTGTGCCGGATTGAGACAAATGTCTTGCACTGCAATCAGCATTGAAGAGTACTCAGACTGTAAGAGCGAACCATGCTTTGGAGTAAGCCAATGAACAGCATACTCCACTTGAACCAATTGATGAATCTGATGTAACTCAGACTGTAGCACATTTTAGTGAACAAATAGCAATAGCTGCTTCATGTCTGATGTTAGCTACTGAGGTGACTTGAAGGAGACAAGCTCATGCAGAATATTTAACTCCATTATCTTCCCAGTAAGAATCCTCAGTAACTGCAACAGAGATACTGCCAAGATCGAAGAAATCTGATAGCAGAACTGAGCAAGTGAATGTGTTGGTTTCACCAATAATTCAACTGCTGAGGATGAACAAAGAGTCCAAGCAAATCAATATGATGAAGTGAAATGTTTGTGCACTTCAGCACATATCTACAAAAGGATTGAGAAGAAAAGCCTGCTGACACAGGTTGAACTTGTGATGCATACAACCCCTTAAAAGCCACCACTGAGAAGGAGCACCCAAAATCTAATTGTTCAAGATACTGTGAAGATGAAATTGCCAATTTCAGAGGGAAGGTACCTTCTGTGAAGGAAATTCAAGAAATGAGAGGCCCTCTGCTTTCAACAGATGTACAGACCTCAGGTGTCAGAAAGAGATTCAAAGGCAATCAACTTCCACTCAGCCAACTACCAATCTCCCAAATCTGAAAGAAATGCATTTTGGGAGAATCATGAAGTCTTCATATCTCCTGAATTTGTAATTTCAAAGAGTTTGGTGGAGAAGGGCAACTGGCAAATGTACTTATAGAGTCATAGAGATGTACAGCACTATATCAACGTAAAATGTTAATAATGAGTAAAGGTTTGGGGGAGATGTGTATCGATCTAAAAGGGTTAAAACTGAGGAGTTCCATAAATACCACCCATTGTGAGGATATTATATAGACTTCAGAGGAGAACTGACTGATAACTAACATCTGGTTCTCGTCTCAGCCTCTGTAATAAAGTCTGTCACTATCATGCAATAAACTATACCTTCTTAACTGCAAGAAACTCTTTCAGTTAGGCCAGAAAGTGTTTTTGCTATAACACGGTAGATCAGACAGGCCCTGTAGTTTATGCCATTTAGAGAAGATGGAGTCAGCAAATTTCTTCATAAGCAGTTGCTCATACAACACATACCACAGTGCCAATACCTCTAGTGGCTCTGTCCTACTGTGAGGTCAGGAGATGTTCAGAGGTGGTTATTAAGAAGTCTGGAATGTTGGCTTAAAGTCTTATTCTATGACTATGGCTCTATCAGGCTCTTGATTAACAGGTTTGTGGGATACTGAAGAAAACCTACTGGGGATACTCCCTGTCCCAATGTTGGTGTAAATCTTCAAATCCGATGAAATGTCTACCTTCACCATGTTTTTAACCAAGTTCAGTGTCAGGTAGTCTGCCTGTTATATTTTTATGAGATATTTTCATGGACATTTGATATGATGAAGTGATTTGCTGTATTAATTTAGAAGTCAGTTAAGAATTAACCACATTGCTTTGGGTCTGGAGTCACAGATTAGCTATACTTCGCAAGGAATAAAGATTTTGTTGACTGAATGTGATCCATGAAACAGTTAAGTTTTTTGATATACTTGGCAATTTTAAAGTTACTGATTTATTAAAGAAATGGAATTTAAATTCTCCAACAATCATAATGGGATGTGAACGCACATCTTTGGATCACTGGTCCAGGCATCTGAATATCATGTCCAGCAGCATTATAATTAAAACTAAATAACTTGCTTCCTTTGTTTTTACTAAAGACAATAATAAGTAATTCATTTCAGCATAGGATAAAACTAAAATGGCGAGGAGATAAAAGCAGAAAATCATTAACAAACTGAGAAATCAAATGAGGATAAATCTAATCCCAATCCAGGGAAATTCAAGAAAAAATATAGACAGTATAATCTATTAAAATATATATGAAGGTTCTGTAGAAAAGAGACAGTAATCCCAGAAGACTAAAGGACAGCCAAGGTTGTTCCTATATTCTAAAAACGAGATAAAACAAAACCTTGGAACTATTGAGCAGTGAAAGGTGAAATATTAGATACAATGATGATAACAACATCTAGACACAGATAATATAATACAAGGTAATGTGCAAGAAACCTGACAAAAGAGAAAAATTAGACAAAAATGATGAAGTAAATGTCCCACTTTTGGATTTTCAAAAGCCCTTTGATAAGTACCATATGTCAGACTCAAATAGGGTTGGTGGATCCAGGGAAAAGAACGCTGACGAGATACCACACGGCTCAAAAAATTGAAAGCTGAGAGTTGGGGTAAAGGGTAGTTATTCAGATTGGAGGAAGATGGAAAGGACCCTGTATTATCTCATAAGACATTCCAACATTGAATACAAGAACAAAGAAGTTGTGCTTGAGTTATATATCACATTAGTTAGGCCACAGCTGGAGTACTCTGTGCAGTTCTGGTTGCCACATTATAGGAAGGATGTGGTTGCACTGGAGAGGATAAACAGGAGAATAACCAGGATGTTGCCTGTTCTGGAGGGAATCGAGAGTGAGGTGCTGGAAAAGCACAGCAGGTCAGGCAGCATCCAAGGAGCAGGAGAATTGACATTTCAACCATAAGCTTATGAAGGGCTTATGCCCGAAACATTGATTCTTTTACTCCTCGGATGCTGCCTGACCTGCTGTGCTTTCCCAGCACCACACTTTTGACTCTGATCTCCAGCATTTGCTGTTCTCACTTTTTCCTGGTCTGGAGAAAGGCTAGTTAGGCTGGGATTATTTTCCTTCAAGCACAGAAAGCTAAAGGGATTGACTTGTGGGGCAAAACTGTGAGGGGCATAGCTGAGATAGATAATGAGCAATGTATTGTTTTAGTAAAGGAGTTGATAACTGGAGGCACAATTTAAAGATTAGGAACAGCAGGTTTAGAGGAGAACTTAGGGATTTTTTTTATTCAGCGGATGATGGAGGGTATCTCAAATTTCCTGTTTAAAAAGGTGCTTTTAACAGACTACTTGAAAACTATTGAGTGTAAATCTATATAAGAGTATATTGATGCTGATGACCTGCACAACCATGATGGACTGAACAGCCTTTGTCTGTGCTGTAAAAACACAACCACAGTATGGAAGGATTGATCATGGAGAGGCAGCTTGGATTTGTAAGGGGGAGGTCATGTTTTGTTGAATTTTTGTGAAAATGTGACTAAATATCTTGATGAGGATAGTGCGGTTAATATGGTTTACATGGACTTCAGAAAGGCCTTTGACAAGGTCCCACATGGAAGTCTGATCCAAATGATAACAGCCTATGCGTTCCAAGGTAAGTTGGCAATCTGGATCCAAACTTGGCTTGCAAAAAGAAGGCAAATGGTGCTGGATGTTTTTCTGACTGGAATTCTGTGACCAGTACTGGGACCCTTGCTGTTTGTTATGTTAATGACTTGGTTGTGAATGGAGAATGACATGAAAATTGGTGGTGTTGTTGATAGTGAGGAGAATGATCTCAGGCTACAGTCTGATATCAATCAAATGGTAAATTGTGGAGAGCAATGGCAAATGCAATTTAACCTTGATAAATGTGAAGTGATGCAATTTGTGAGGTCTTATAAGGGGAATATTTACACAGTGAATGATAGGTTCCTAAGGACTATAAATGAACAAAGGGACCTTCGTGTATAAGTCCATAGATCCCTGAAGGTCAGCACCAGGAGATAGGTAGTAGAGTCGACATACAGGATGCTTACCTTCAATAGCTAGGGCTTTAAATATAGAAGCAGGGAAGCTTTGTTGTAACGTTGTAAAGTATTGGTTAGGCCTCAGGTGGAATACTGTGTGCTGTTCCGGTCACTGCACAATTGGAGGAAAGCGATTGCACTGAAAAGGTGCAGAGGAGATTCACCAGGATGTTGCCTGGGATGAAAACTCTCGATTCAGGAGAGACTGGATAGGCCGGGTTTGTTTCGTCTGGAGCAGAGGAGGCTGAGGAGGGAATCTGAGTGAGGTTTGCAAAATTATGAGAGGGATAGATAGGGTAGATTGTGAGAATCCTTTCTTTTTGGCAGACATATCTAAGACCAGAGGGCATGAGTTTAAGGTGAGGAGTAAATGCTTTTTCTCTCCAGGAGTGTGGTAGAAATTTGGAACGTGCTGCCAGGGAGAGTGGTGGGAGCAGATAATCTCATAACATTTAACAAACCATCTGGACATGCACTTAAAATGCCATGATATAGTGGGATATAGACCAAGTGCAGAAAAATAGGATTAGTGTAGTTTGATGTTTGTGAGACATAATGGGCGGAATGTCTGTTTCGATGCTCTAGAAGCACAGAGCATGACTTATGTGCTAGGATTACAATTATTTATAATTTGAACAGAAGAATATGTGAATAAATATCAAAATTTTCAGGCTGTAACAATTTGCAGTTGTGAACTCTTTTGCCCAAACTGAAAAAGAATGCATCATCATTGAAGAAATCATTAGAAAATTTACATACTGGTCAGTTAAATAGCAAATGAACCTTACAATGTGTTTGGTCAAGATAAGGGTTCTGAAGGAGTTAATGCTCATTTTACATTGGCTCTATCCATTCTCCATGTCACGCACTGTTTGTGAGTGAAGCCAAGGAATTCTGCTGGACCAAGCAGATGTATCTGTACCGGCTCCTGAAGGTCCTGATCATTCTGCTTGAACAAGTGGAGTTGTATTAATTGCTATCTTGTAATAAAGGTCCTTGTTATCTAAGAACAGTGCCTCTTATGCAGATGTATGGTGGTGTCTCCTGTACCACTAGTCACTAGATAAGCTAAAGAGAAAACAAAGATAAAGGAGGACAGTTGGCAACAAACTGCCTCAAACAGCCCTTACCCCTGTACCACGTATTGCTCAAGGTGGTGAATGTCAGAAGTTGGCAACAGTGGTCGCCTGGGAAATATCACACATGGAGGAGGTGCTATTGGTAGGAAAGCAAAAACTTGACCAACACTTTAAAATTCAGGATTTGATTGGGGTGCAACTGAAAAGATATTTAGGGATATAGGTGGACAAATCATTGAAAAAGGGCAAGACAGGTCAGCTAAACAATTAAACATGTGAACAAAACATAGAATTGCACGAATGGTACAGGATAAAAAATATGTAGTGAAGTTATGCTTGAACTTCGAGAGAATCCTGATCATTCCGTGCACAGTTTCTCATCTCCATAGTACAAAAAGCAGATGAAGCACTAAAGAAAATTCAAGAAAGATTCACCAGATAGTATCAGAATGAGAGATTAAAGAAGCTGGGAAAGATTGAGAAGGTTGGAAAACTTTTCTTCAGAAAACAAACACATAGGAAGCCTGATAATTTTTGTTTTAAATTATGAAAAGTGTGGGATTAGGTAGATGAGGAAACAATGTTTCCACTTGTAGGAGAACCCCAAACTACAGACTGTAAAAACAAGTCACAAATATGTTTAATCAGACCAAAAGATATAGGAGCAGCAATGCTCATTGAGTCAGCCTATCAAGTCTGCTCCACCAAACAATGAGATCACAGCTGAAATTTTAATCTTCAACTCCAGATTCCTGCCTTTTCTTCTAACCGTGAATTCCATTCTTGTTTAAAAATCTGTCCATTTCAGCCTTGGTTATACTTAATGACCCAACTTCTACAGACTGCAGTAAAAAATTCCACAGTTGCACTTTCTCTCTGAGAAAGGACATATGTTCCTGATCTTTTCATAACTGGCTGGCACTTTACTCTGAAATTCTAAATTTTCCCATGACAGTTAAACAACCACTGTGCATATACCCTGTCTCATTCTCCTGTCCCTCAATGATTCCAGACCCAAACTATTCAACCTCACCTTATTAAGACAATCCTTCCACACTAAGAGTTAACCTAGTGGACTTTTTCTGGACTGCCACCAATGCTGGTATAGCTTTCCTTAAATGAGGAAACCAAAACTACTCATAGCATTTTAGGTGTGGTCTAACTAATAGTCTTGTGTAGTTTTGTCAGGACTTTCGTATTATTATATGTCCCTTTATCTAATTCTCTGTCATCTATTAGTTAGCCAATCCTCGATTCATGCTAATGTATGACACCCAACATAATGGGCTGTTATATTAGATAGCAGCCTAATGTGTAGTACTTTGTTTAATAGCTTCTGAAAATCTAAATATGCTACAACCACAGCTTTCCCTTTATTTATTGTGCTTGTTGTGTCTTCAAAGAATTTCAATAAATTTGGAAAGAATGATGCACCCTTCTTGAACTAATACAGATTCTGCTTGTTTGCATTATGTATTTCAAAATGTTCTGCTATTACATCCTTCATAAGATTCCCTAATACTTTCCCAACAACAGATGTTAAGTGAACTGGCCTATAGTTGTCTGCTTTCTGACTCTTTAATTTTTGGAATAAAAGTTATAAATTTGCAGTTTTCTGCAGGGACTTTTCTAGAATTAACTATTCTTGGAAGCTTACTAGTAGTGCATCTACCACCACTGTGTCTGCTTTTGTTAATATCCTACGATGCATCCCAGCAAATCCAAGGGACATCATGGTCTTTAGCCCCATTAGTTCCTTGGTACCTTTTCTCTAGTAATAGTTGTTGGATTTATTTACATTCCTCCATTTGCCTTCTGAATATTTATTAACTTTGGATTTCACTTTATGTCTTTGGTTATGAAGACAGGCAATTCCTCATTCCCATTATTTCCCAAACTTCATTCTCTAAAGAGGCAATGTTCAGTGGTTTATCTCTTTCTTTTAATGTATTTAAAGAAGCTTTCATTGTCTGTCTTCTCATCACTTACAAGTTTACTCACAAGGTTTATTTTCTCCCTTTTTTTTTGGTTTTCTTTTATTGTTTTTAATCCTCTCCCAAACCTCTGGCCTACCACTATTTGTTGATATATTGCATTTTTTTTTCTTTAAATTTGATGCTATTTTTAATTTGCCATGGTTGACTTATTCCCTACTTAGAATCCTTCTTCTTCTCTAGGATGTGTCTCTTTTCTGAGTCGCAAGCTATTTTCTTCTTCATCTGCCATTATTTCTCAGCTATCTTTTCTGCGAAACTCCTTTTTCAGAATAGTCCAGCTAGTTCTGCTCTTATTCCTTGGAATTAACCTCATTTAAGCTTACCACAGTTGTTTCCAATCCAAGGTTTTTTTTCTCTCAGACTGAATGTTAAATTTTACCATCTTATGGTAAAAAAGTTTTCAGGGTGCCTTTTATTCTGAGATCAGTCGTTAATTGTACATTACACAGTACCAAATCTAAAATAGCCTGTTTCCTTGCTTGATCTCCAAGAAACTGTCCCAAATGCACTCTATGAATTCTTCCTCATGGCTACCTCTGTCAATTTGACTTTCCAAATCCATATAAAGATTAAAGCCATATACTGTCCGTTTTACATGCTCTCAGTACCTCATAATTTATTTTCAGTCCTACCATATAGCTGCTGTTAGAGGCCCTATAGACTACTACCACCAATATCTTCTTCCCCTCGTTCTTTCTTACCTTCAATTATATTGATTCTACATCTCCCGATCTGAGATCATATGTGGCTATCATACTTACTCTGTCCTGCCACCTTACCATGCTTTCATTCCTGCCTCTCCTTTTGATAAGTCACAAACTCTGAATATTTAGATCTCATCTTGAATATTTAGTTCCTAGCTTTGATCTCCCACTAACACTGCCTTCCTAATGGCTATAAGATCATATTTATTAAGCTCTGCTTGTACCGATATTTCATTTATATTGGTCGGATGTTAAGTATATTCCAGTAAAGAGTTATTTAATTTTTCCTTTTGCTATTTCCCCTCCTTTAACCCTGTGTGCTTTCATATGTTTGTGTGGATATATATATCTATCTATCTAATATACATACCATAAAGTGGAATCTGGACAAGTTTCTTTTTTCAGAAGATAGCTAAAGTATGATACTCCTTACTACAGAAAGTAGTTGAGACCATAAAAGATTTGAAAAGAAAACTGAAGCAGTACAGGAAAAATAATATGCTGAAGGTGGAGGTGAAATAGAGGAAATCTATGGAGCATATTAAAATCACCAGAGACTACTTGTGGCGGATGGATTGTCACTTTTCTCTCTGTGATTGTCTGAAACTACAGCCCAACATGTACCATTGGCTTGAAGAGGGAAGAAAATCAGAGTTGAGACAGAGGTACATATTCCATGTTGCTAATGTGACGATGCTACAACGATTATCAAAACCATTCTCAATAAGCTTAATGATAAAGATCAAAAGAATTTTAAAATAAAACTAATATTTTTTCCCATTATTTCTGCTTTTGCTCCCCCAGCTGAATCTTTATGTTGTGACTATCTTTAGCTCAAGTGTGACCAAGTTGTTTTTCAGTGGTACACCGATATTGATCAGCAGAAAGCTAACGGAAGGCCTTTAATCTTTCTTTACAGGAAATGGAGATGTAATTGGAATATGTTCAATGTTGTCGGATATTGCTGCAGCTGAGTTTAGGACCTTAGCATATTTCAGCTGAACTCATGTTCCCACAGACCACATCTTAATCAAAAAAAAATCAAAGACAGCATTAAACTCAAAGAAAAGACATTTAGCTCTGTAAAGATAGATGGCATGTCAGCAGATTGGACAGAATATAAAAACAGCAAAGAATTAGTAAAAGATTAACACAAAGAGAAAAGTTACAGTATGAGAGAAATGTAGCCAAAAATATAAAAACAGAGAGGAAAAGTTTCTTCAGATATTTAAAATAGAAAAGAGTTAACAAAGTAAATGCTGGTCCTATAGAAAATAAGACTGGGAGTGGGGGGAATTAGAAATAGATGATAAAGTGATGGTAAACAATTTCAACAGATGTTTTGCATTGATCTTCATTCGAGAGGATACAAGCCATACCCTAGAAATACCTGTAAATCAAGAACTGAAAGGAAGTGAGGAAGGCCAGAAATTTACAATTATCAGAAAGTAGTACCGAGCAAATTGTTGGAATTATGAGTTGACAAGTCCCTAATCCTAATGGATTCATCCTACAGTCTTACAAGTAGCAACTAATGTGATAATAGATGAGTTGGTTTTAAATTTCCTAAAATCATTAGGTCTGGGGAAGGTTCCTTTAGATTGGAAAATAACTAATGTAAATTTATTCCAAAAAGGAAGCAGAAAGCAGGAACCTACAGATGAGATGACTTCACATCTGCCATGGTGAAAATGTCAGAAGCCGTTATTAAATATGTTATAACTAGACATTTGGATAAGTTCAAGGGAATCAGGCAAAGTCAACATGGTTTTGTCAATGGGAAATCATGCTTAGCTAATGTATTGCCGTTCTTTGAAGAATTAACTTGTGTTGTCGATAAAGAAGAAACAGTGGTTGTATTGTACTTAGATTTCAAGAAGGCATTTAATAATGTCCTCCAACAAAGGTTATTGTGAAAAATAAAAGTTCTTGGTGTAGGGAGTAATATATCAGCATGGATAGAAACTGGCTGGCTAACAGGAAGCAGAGAGTAGGGATAAGTGGATTTGTTAACAGGCTGGAAGAAGACAGCAAGCCTTCTTCAGGACACAGGGTTATAATCCAAACATTGACTTTTTCACCTCCTGATGCTGCCTGGTTTGCTGTGTCCCTCTCCCTCCTGATGCTGCCTGCCTTGCTGTGTTCCCACAGCCTCCTAATGTTGCCTGCCTTGCTGTGTCCCTCTCCCTCCTGATGCTGCCTGCCTTGCTGAGTCCCTCTCCCTCCTGATACTGCCTGCCTTGCTGTGTCCCTCTCTCTCCTGATGCTGCCTGCCTTGCTGTGTCCCTCTCCCTCCCGATGCTGCCTGACTTGCTGTGTCCCTCTCCCTCCTGATGCGGCCTGCCTTGCTGTGTCCCTCTCCCTCCTGATTCGGCCTGCCTTGCTGTGTCCCTCTCCCTCCTGATTCGGCCTGCCTTGCTGTGTCCCTCTCCCTCCTGATGCTGCCAGCCTTGCTGTGTTCCCACAGCCTCCTGATGCTGCCTGCCTTGCTGTGTCCCTCTCCCTCCTGATGCGGCCTGCCTTGCTGTGTCCCTCTCCCTCCTGATGCTGCCAGCCTTGCTGTGTTCCCACAGCCTCCTGATGCTGCCTGCCTTGCTGTGTCCCTCTCCCTCCTGATGCTGCCTGCCTTGCTGTGTCCCTCTCCCTCCTGATGCGGCCTGCCTTGCTGTGTCCCTCTCCGTCCTGATGCTGCCTGCCTTGCTGTGTCCCTCTCCCTCCTGATGCTGCCTGACTTGCTGTGTCCCTCTCCCTCCTGATGCTGCCTGCCTTGCTGTGTTCCCACAGCCTCCTGATGCTGCCTGCCTTGCTGTGTCCCTCTCCCTCCTGATGCTGCCTGCCTTGCTGTGTTCCCACAGCCTCCTGATGCTGCCTGCCTTGCTGTGTCCCTCTCCCTCCTGATGCTGCCTGCCTTGCTGTATTCCCACAGCCTCCTGATGCTGCCTGCCTTGCTGTGTCCCTCTCCCTCCTGATGCTGCCTGCCTTGCTGTGTCCCTCTCCCCCCCGATGCTGCCTGTCTTGCTGTATTCCCACAGCCTCCTGATGCTGCCTGCCTTACTGTGTCCCTCTCCCTCCTGATGCTGCCTGGCTTGCTGTGTTCCCACAGCCTCCTGATGCTGCCTGCCTTGCTGTGTCCCTCTCCCCCCTAATGCTGCCTGCCTTGCTGTGTCCCTCTCCCCCCTGATACTGCCTGCCTTGCAGTGTCCCTCTCCCTCCTGATGCTGCCTGCCTTGCTGTGTCCCTCTCCCTCCTGATGCTGCCTGCCTTGCTGTGTTCCCACAGCCTCCTGATGCTGCCTGCCTTGCTGTGTCCCTCTCCCTCCTGATGCTGCCTGCCTTGCTGTGTCCCTCTCCCTCCTGATGCTGCCTGCCTTGCTGTGTCCCTCTCCCTCCTGATGCTGCCTGCCTTGCTGTGTCCCTCTCCCTCCTGATGCTGCCTGTCTTGCTGTGTTCCCACAGCCTCCTGATGCTGCCTGCCTTGCTGTGTCCCTCTCCCTCCTGATGCTGCCTGCCTTGCTGTGTCCCTCTCCCTCCTGATGCTGCCTGCCTTACTGTGTCCCTCTCCCTCCTGATGCTGCCTGCCTTGCTGTGTCCCTCTCCCTCCTGATGCTGCCTGCCTTGCTGTGTTCTTCCAGCCTCCTACCTGTCTGCTTTGTTTACAGGTAGGCAGAACGTCACAAGTGGTGAACCACAGGGGTCAGTGTTGGACCCTCAACTCTTTACAATATTTATAAACAATTTTGATGAAAGCACTAAAGTTACAGCAGCTATATTTGTTGATGACATAAACATAATTAGGAAATTGAGTTGTGAAGAGAATATAAGGAGCCTACAAAGAGGTATAGATAGGTTAAGTGAGGGGACAAAGGTTTGGCAAGTGGAATAAATGTGAGAAATTGTGAAATTATCCATTTTGGCAGAAATAATAAAAAACAAAGCATATTATCTTAATGGTGAGAAGTTGCAGAGCTCTGAGATGCAGAGAGATCTGGGTGTCTTCATGCATAAATCACAGAAGATTAGTGTGCAGGTACAGCAAGAAATCAGGAAAGCTAAAAGAATGTTATGCTTTATTGTGAGGGGGATTGAATGAAAGAGTAAGGAGGTTATGCATCAGTTATACAGGGCATTGATGAGACCACACCTGAAGTACTGTGTGCAGTACCCTTAACTCTCCATATGTAAGGGTGTTCATCCATTGGAAGCAGTTCATAGAAGATTCGTTAAGCTAATATCTGAAAAAAATGGATTGCTTTATGAGGAAAGACTAGACAGGAAGGACTTGTATCCTCTGGAGTTTGGAAGTATCAGAGGTGACTGATTTGAGCCTGTAAGATATTGAGGGGACTTAACCAGGTGAATGTTAAAAGAATGTTTCACTTGTGGGACAAGCTGGAACTTGGGTTCATTGTTTAAAAATAAGGGATCACTAATTAAAGACAGAGATGAGGAAACATTGTTTCTTCTCAGAGGATTGTGAGTTTTTGACCATATGACCGTAAGAAATAGGAATGGGAGTACTCCAATGTATCCCTGAGCCTGCTCTGCCATTTAATGGGATCATGGCTGATCTGACATTCCTCTTGGCCACATTCCTGCTTTTTTGTCACATCCTTTAATTCCTCTACAGATGAAGAAACTACCTCACATCTCTTAAGTATACACAAGGACTCTGCCCCCTGAACTCTCTGTGTCCAAAGACTCATAACACCTAAGACAAGAAATTCTTTTCATCACAGTCCTAAATTGGCATCCTTTAATTGTGAGACTATGCTCTCTAGTACTAGTCTGTCCAATAAGGAGAAACTTTCTTCACCCTTCAAGCACTTATCCTGTCAAGCCCCTTAAGAATCCTATCTGTTTCATGAGATCACCTCTCATTCTTCTAAATTCTAAATAGTAGAGTTACAATTTGTTGAACTTTTGTTCATAAGACAATCCCTCTATACCAGGGATCATTCTCATGAACCTTCTCTGAACTGCCTCCAATGAAAATAATATATTTTTTGAAATAAAGGGAGCAAAACTCTCACTGTACTCCAGATGTGATCTTACCAGCATCTTGTACAATTGCAGTAAGACTTCCTTATTCTTATACTCCAATCCCCTTGAAATAAAGGCCATATTCCATTAGCCTTCCTGATTCCCTTCAGCATCTGTGTGCTATCAGTGTTTCATACACAAGTACCCCCCAAGTCCCTTTGTGTTGCAGCTTTCTGCAGTTTTTCTCCATTTAAATAACATTTTGTTTTTTTTGTTCTCCCTTCCAAAATGAACAACTTCACCTTTTCCCACAATTTACTCCATTTGCTCACTTATTGCCCACTGACTTAACATATCAATATTCTTTGTAAACTGCTTGTATTCCTCATGCAAACTGCCTTTCCATCCTTATTTGTGTCATCTGCAAATCTGGCAACAGTACATTTGTTTCCTTCCTTTAAGTCATTCATAGTTTGGAACTTCATCCCTTTAAAGACAATGGATATAGAACCTTTAAAAATGATTGGTGTTGTGTGATTTTTAACTTTGTCGACCCAGTCCGACACTGGCACCTCCACATATTAAATATCATTAAGGTAAAGATAGATAGATTATTGCTAAGGGGCTGAAAGATTATGAGGGACATGCAGGAATGTTGAGTTGAAGTTAAAGTCAGATCCACCATGATCTTATTGAATGGGGGAGCAGGCTTGAGGGCCAAGTGGCTACATGTTGCTCCATGTTCATATGTGATGGTAGAATCAAAACAACCTACATACAAGCAAGGCATAATATAGCTTAAGTATATATATTTTAAGGTATTTCGTAGATTTTAATAGATTTAGCATTTTTTTTTGCTATCTCCTCATCAATAAATAATGGCGGTGGCATAATGGTGTTAATGTCACTAGACTACAAATCCAGAAACCCAGGCTAATATTCAGGAGGCATGTGTTGAACCATTGTGGCAGATGGCAATGTTTAAATACAAGAAAAAAGATCCAAAATTAAAAGCTAGTCTAATGGTGATCATGCATCCACTATCAATTATAGTTAAAATCCCATCTGTTTCATTAATGCCCTTCAGGGAAGGACATCTGACCTATATGTAATTCCAGATCCACAGAAAGTGGTTATCTCTTAACTGCCCTTTGCACAATCAGAGTTAGGTAATAAATGCCAGTGATGCCCATATCTCATGAACATATTTTTAAAAAGCAAACAACATTGTGCTTTTAGCAAACAAAGTTCACAGTACTTCATTGAACTGTAATAATAGCCGAGCAAAAGTAGGAGATATTAGGAGGCTAGAATAAGTTTTGAGAAGGGGATCAAAGAAGGACAAGGAGGTATAAAAGATACAGAGTATTAAACTAGCAATTCTGATGAACATGGGAATAATCGGAGAGTGTTGAGTCACTCCATCGATGTGAAAAGGGATGCAGGTCTCCATCTTGTTAGCTCATTGATAAGAGGAATAGATAGTTACTCAGAGGCCTGTTGGATCACTCCACCTAATCTACCTTTGATCATTGCAGTGCATTTTCAAGCAGCTGAGATCCAATTAAGTGATTTTCAAAACACGATTGCATTTGCGCTTCTCCCCACTGGTGTGTGAAAAACCAGCCTATGGAGTCAGAAATGCAACTCAGGGTCATATAGAAAGACAAGGCTGTTCAGAGTCAAATTTAGCCAGACACATTGGCCAGTGACGGGAATGGATATGATGGTAATTGTGCGACTTGCATATATGAAATGTAGACTCCACGGTGTGGATGCATTGCTATGCAGGAGTTAATGTTTTAAATGTGTGTTTTTTTTTAGGAGGATTGGAATATTTTTGTTTAGTTAATGTATTGCTTTATCTGCATGGTCATTAGTGCATTCAATTACATTCGAAGTTTTTAAATTCAAATATTATTTCTTATAACTCTCCTTCAGACTACATTTCACTTCTGACCTTCAGTGTAAGCAATGGGGGTTCCACTGGTGCATGTAGATTTGAAGGAGACAAGATCGCAGGTACAGCAATTCCTCAAACATTATATATTTGCATTCTTATCCCAGCACCAATGTTTACTGGCTGAGACAGTTCTATCTTGGCATGTGAGGAAGCTGTTGAAGTATTTACTTTACGTAGGAGATGGACACATGACTGTGCTGTTTCATGAAACAAGGCCTGTAGACATTGGCACCATGGCAAGAAGCTTACAAACACTGAACATTAAGTTACCTGATTCTCAAACAAGGACATAAGTTGCATCAGCTGCTGGTTGTCCATAGTTGCAGCAAGGAAGTGATGGAAGACTGGAGTTCAAAAGGAAACAAGTTCATTGCCATCCCAGTGGAAACAAAGCTTCACGGCACAGATCTCCAGAGTGCACAGCCCTGCAGCTGGCATTCATTTGGGCATTTAGTGATTAGGTTTCAACTATCACTCTGCCACCCCCATTTGCTTCTCCTCATCTGTTCAGTTGCTTGTCCTTGTGCTGCCACTTCTAGCTCACTAATTACATCCTGTGGGATATATGCAGCCATGTGCTGTTTGCAGGCCTTATTGATAGGGACAGAGAATGCTTTGTGGTGTTGCTTCACTCTGTGCCCCTGGCAGCGCTGTTAAGCTGTTCCTCCAGGCTGGAAATGACAGAATAGGAACAAATGTAAACGTCTGGCTCCCAGATGTTTAAAACAGAACTCATTCCAAAGTTTCAAGCTTCTCTTGTTATATAGTTTTCTTGTGTTTAATATCGTACACCACTCGGTGAGACTTGCTCCCTATAATTACAGTGTACCTTCTTCTGCCTTTGAAGTAATGCTTTAACAGCGTTAGCCTATGGGATCATGATGTTTGTTGGTGTATCCCTGCATGATGAAGATTGAGACCTGGAGACAATTCTCATTACAACGCACACTCAGTTAGTGCAGATCAATGACTGCATGTATTGTTAATATGTAAATGAAAGAGGATATTAAAATATATTTAGATATTATAGAGTCATTTAAGAGACAAAAGAGCCCTCACCTTGCCAACCAGAAGGCCAAACTTGGTGGCAGCAACATGATTGAATTGTTACAAAAAAGAACCTAAATGCAGCCAGGACAAAAGGACAAGATAGTACAGTGGAAAACCACAGCAAACCTTTTGCTATTCACTGGACAGCGAAACAGAAAAAGTCTTTCACCTATCGGTGAGTAATCACTGTCACCTGGGAACAGGGTAAAAATCCCAAATCAACAACAGACCTTCAGGAGGACATGGATCTGGAGGATAGAAGCACAACCACCCTTTCTGGAGTTGCTTGCACAAGTACAAGGTCGATAGCAGCTGCACTTGGTAGGGAAACCAGACAAAAATGATTTGCCAGATATTAAACAGCCTCATTGTTACATTAAAAAAGACCAGTTTGAGCAGATTAGTAAATGAGCATACATATTAGGAGCAGAAGTAGACTATATGGCCCCTCTAGGTAAAAACAATGACTGCAGATGCTGAAAATCAAATACTGGATTAGTGGTGCTGGAAGAGCACAGCAGTTCAGGCAGCATCCAACGAGTAGCGAAATCAACGTTTCGGGCAAAAGCCCTTCATCAGGAATAAAGGCAGTGAGCCTGAAGCATGGAGAGATAAGCTAGAGGAGGATGGGGGTGGGGAGAGAGTAGCATAGAGTACAATGGGTGAGTGGGGGAGGAGATGAAGGTGATAGGTCAAGGAGGAGAGGGTGGAGTGACCCTCCTCTAGCTTATCTCTCCATGCTTCAGGCTCACTGCCTTTATTCCTGATGAAGGGCTTTTGCCCGAAACGTTGATTTCGCTACTCGTTGGATGCTGCCTGAACTGCTGTGCTCTTCCAGCACCACTAATCCAGTATATGGCCCCTCTAGCCTTATACTCATATATCAACCATGACCTGAATGGCCTACTCCTGCTCCTAATTTGAATGGTCACATACGGATCCACTTGTGCTGTTTTATTTTAACATGCTTGTCTCAGCCTGTCAACCTTCTGCACTCTTGCTTACCAAGAAACTACCACCTAAAAACTGAAAGAACCACAGACAGTTGCTGGAAAAGTTTAGCAGGTCTGGCAGTATCCATGAAGAGAAATCAGAGTTCACATTTCGGGTCCAGTGACCATTCAAAACTATCCAGTCTGCCTTAAAAATATGAGAAAGTGAGGACTACAGATGCTGGAGATCAGAGCTGAAAAATGTGTTGCTGGGAAAGCGCAGCAGGTCAGGCAGCATCCAAGGAGCAGGAGAATCGACGTTTCGGGCATAATACCCGAAATGTCAATTCTCCTGCTCCTTGGATGCTGCCTGACCTGCTGCGCTTTTCCAGCAACACTTTCTTGCCTTAAAAATATTCAAAGACTCTGCAATTGGTATTATTGCAGATGATATTTTGTCCAGATAAAGGATGAATGAAACTTCATTTTTTAACATGACAGAGTCCTGAAAGCCTTGCCCCCCTCCAACAGATGTTTTATCAAATGCACTAAATTTAACAATTGAGGCAGAGACTAAGGCAGTCCATAGATTCATTCATCAATGATCTATATTATTGGGCAGTGATAGCCTTATGGTATTATCACTGGATCATTAATTTAGGAGCTCAGGTAATGTTCCAGAGATTTGGGTTTGAATCCCACCATGGCAGATGGTGGAACTTGAAATCAGTAACAAGGAAATTATGAATTTACTCATGACCATGAATCCATTGCCAATTGTTGGTGAAAAACTCATCTGCAGGGAAGGAAATCTGCCAACCTTTCCTGCTCTGGCCTACATGTGACTGCTGACCCACAACAATGTGGTTGACTCTCAACTGCCTCTGAAATGACTGGACAAACCATTCAGTTCAAGGGCAGCTAGGGACAGGCAATAAATGCTGGCCAGCAAGTGATGCCTAGGTCCCACAAGTGAGTTAATATAAATGTTGATTCATAAGTAATTATGTATATGGTGATTTAAGAGATGAACTATTACCTGACTACACTGTCATTGGTGTAGTGGATGAGGCACTGTCCAATGTTTTTACTTTCCAAGGAGGCATAACATTAGGAAGTCAGTACAGTTCATGCAACAATCCAAGTTTGGAAGCTAAACTGGGAACTAGCGTAAGGTGAGGCTAATGTTCTGTGGAGGAAAAAAAACAAAGAAGTTGGTGCAGCGAATATGTCACCCAAAATATTAAGGGTATGCCTATCATCATTTTCAATTGCGTTAGAATCAAGTTGCATAAGTGAGATGATTGCTCAGGTATGGAAGTGCCAAAGCAGTGATAAATAGGGTCATTTTTAGTAATGTTGCTGTCCTAAACATGCAAAAAAATGAAAGTAAACTGCAACTGAAGTTAAAATCCAATCAGATTCAATAAATAGGAGAGTCAAAATGACAGAAATGAGAAATCCTTGGAGAAGGCAACGACCCTAACAATAAAAGCTGGTCAATAAACATCAATGTGGAGGCACAGACCACTGAGTTTAAACTAGATACAAGTGCAGAAGTTAGAATATTCTCTGGTAATGGTTAAAGCAGATCCGGTTAAAAGCTTCCTCAAGCTACAAGGCACAGCAGGCACAAGTTTGAATGTCAAAGATTAGATGGTGGCAGATTAAATGAAATTCAAAGGTCAGATTAAACAGAAAGGTAGAGAAGTTACTGAAACACTTGATATCACAGAATCAGAAAGCTTCATTTCTCAGCAGGACAGCTTGCCCGAAATTAAAGCTGATCATTAAAGTAAATGAAGCTGCTAAGATAGACAGCAATACAGTATCCAGAGAAAAACAAAACTTCCTAAATTATTTTCAGGCCTGAGTAAACTGAAAGAAATGAGAAACACATAACATTGCAGCTAAATGCAACACTAATTTGTCATTATACTCCAAGAAAGTAATCACACCCATTATCGGATTAATTGAAGACAGAATTGAAAGAATGTGGCAATAATGGGTAATTTCACTGATCACAGTATCTATTACATGGTACTCAGGTATGGTCACTATTCCTAAACCAAATGGGAATATCAGAATCTGTGAAGACTTGATAGAATTCGCAAGGCAATTCAAAAGGAAATTCATCCATTTTCATTAGTTTTCAATGGCTTAGCAAAATAGGTGAAAAACAGTGTTTACTAATCTCGATGGATGTAAACCATGGATTCTGAAAAGTACCCTGATACAACTAATCAAGACTTTCAGTTTTTTTATAACATCAGTTGGTTAACACTGCTCAAATCAGCTACAATTTGGAATACTGACAAGAAAGGGCATTATGGCACATGGATGTAACACTCATACATGATTCAAACAGGAGGGTTAGGGATGTGCTGAAAACATTGAGGGAGCAGGCCCAACCCTCAATAACACATGCAAATTTGCAAGTCTTATGGTCATGTTCTCAGGTATTAGAATGTATCCACAGGCTTCATTTCTTCAGATAACATAGGTGTCAGAGAATTTCATGAATTCAAGAATTTAACAGTGTTGCAAAGATTTCTAAGAATGATCAATCGTCAGGGAAATTGTCTTGATAGTGGTAAATTACAGACAATCAATTTTCAACTTTAATTGTCTGGTTTTAATACCTGCAGCTATCATGGAATGACAGGGTAAATAATGACACTGTGTTAAAGGCACTGGTCTTCCATTCAAGAGCATCTGGTTGATATTGTGGAAACATGGGTTGTTGATTGAATTCAAATTTCACCAGCATGGCAGATGGTGAAGTTTGAATTCAATAAGCAACTGGAATGCTAGCCAATGGTGACTATGTAACCATTGTCAATTGTGATAAAATCCATCTGGCTCAATAATATCCTTTATGGAAGGAAATCTGCATTTCCTAGTCTGGCCTACGTATAACTCCAGACCCACAGCAATGTGGTTGACTCTGAACTACCCTCTGGACAATTAAGACAGGTGATAAACGTTGGCCTAGACATTTCATGATCAAGCAAAAACAAAAATCAAAAAAGGCTTTAAAATGGCCGCAGTGATGACCTAATTTCAGGTTACATAGAACATAGAACATAGAAGAATACAGCGCAGTACAGGCCCTTCGGCCCTCGATGTTGCACCAATCAAAGCCCACCTAACCTACACTAACCCACTATCCTCCACATACCTATCCAATGCCCGCTTAAATACCCATAAAGAGGGAGAGTCCACCACTGCTACTGGCAGGGCATTCCATGAACTTACGACTCGCTGAGTGAAGAACCTACCCCTAACATCAGTCCTATATCTACCCCCCCTTAATTTAAAGCTATGCCCCCTTGTAATAGCTGACTCCATACGTGGAAAAAAGTTCTCACTGTCAACCCTATCTAACCCCCTAATCATCTTGTACACCTCTATCAAGTCACCCCTAAAACTTCTTTTCTCCAATGAAAACAACCCCAAGTGCCTCAGCCTTTCCTCATAGGATCTTCCTACCATACCAGGCAACATCCTGGTAAACTTCCTCTGCACCCGTTCCAGTGCCTCCACATCCTTCCTATAGTATGGCGACCAAAACTGCACACAATATTCCAGATGCGGCCGCACCAGAGTCTTATACAACTGCAGCATGAAAGGTTGAGCCAAGCTTCATGAAACCATCAATAAACAAGAACAAGACTAAACTGAAATTACATGTTATCAAAAAGATTAAAACCAGATCTCGTGCTCCTGTTTGATTGATTGAAAGTTTACATGTTGCAGATTAAAAACATTTCCAGTGATTAACCAACTTGAAACAAAGGAAACAATTAAAAGAACCGTGGATGCTGGAAATCAGAAATAAAAACAGAAATTGTCAGAAAATTGGTTCTGAAGTACCAAAGAAAGGTCACTTAACCTGAACTCTTAACTCTGCTTTCTCTCCACAGATGCTGCCAGACCTGCTGAGATTTTCCAGCAATTTCTGTTTTTGTTTTTGAAATAGAGGGACTCATCTAATGGAATATATGAACCAGCTGTATTTCAGGGAGCTAGTTTTTCAAGCAGGTTAGTCAGATGGATTTTTAATTGGAGCTGGAGAAGTCTCTGACTTTCACTCTCTGCTTTCTCTGAGCCTCTCGAAGATAAAAAACATTGATGACATAAACTGGAAAGAAATATCTGAACACTGAAAACTCAGATCTACAGTATTCATGGCTGCCTTTGATCAAGGAGATCCTCTAACCCACATGGTCTCACATTAAAGTCCAATCCTTGAAGAATATTCGATAGACTTTTGACCAAATGGCCTTTTATTTTTCTTTTTATACTGGACTTTATTCCCTTTTAAACGTTGCAGCTGCACTTTTATGTCATGTTTTTATTACTTTTGGTGTTATTAAGTAATAAAATTGCTATTCCTTTCACTCAAGAAAACCTTGCAATTGGTTTCTTCATATATTTCTGATGAATTAGTTTGTTGCATTTTTTATTGAAGTGAGATATGCTGTGTACCAAATCGATCATTACATTTTTATTGCAGTAAATCAGGGGGGTTGGAAAGTAGGGCGCTGTTACAACCTTCCTCAGCCAGTGTAACAAAATTCATTCCTAACCTGTCAGCAATCAATGAGCCTTTAAGAGAGCTATTGAAACAAGGCCAGCGGTAATGCTGATGCAATGGTCAGAGAAATTTATTTGAAAAACAAATATCTTAACTTCTTGAGAGGTCCTAGGACAATACCACTCACAGTTTCCACCATTAACAGCAGTGGATGCATTGCCCACAGGTACGGGTACAACGTTGCTGCAAGTCCAGGAAGAATAGGGTAAATAGACAAGGTCTATTCCCTGTGGTGGGGAAGTCCAGAACCAGGGAGCATAGGTTTAGGATAGGAGGAGAAAGATTTAAGAGGGACGTAAGGGACAACTTTTTCACGCAGAGAGTGGTGTGTATAGAATGAGCTGCCAGCGGAAATGCTGGAGGCTGGTACAATTACAACATTTGAAAAGCATGGATATATGAATAGGAAGGATTTAGAGGGATTTGGGCCAAGGGCAGTCAAATGGGACTAGATTACTTTCGGATATCTGGTTGGAATGGACGAGTTGGACCATGCTGTACATCTCTATGACTCTGTGGCTCTATTATAAAAGAAGACCAGTGTACTATATTTAGATTTCTACCAGAAACCAAGAAAAAGTTCACTACAATTAGTAAAAAAGTCTTAAACAAAATGGATATGCAAGAATTTGTTATATTATATCATGGGCTTGGGATTTAGGATTGAAACAGATCACACTACTTTCTTCTCTCAATACAAAATAAATTTGTATTGGTATTTAAATGGTATCACCTCATACTCAGCGCTGTAGTAATTGTTTGTTATGATATGACTCAATCACCGAATACTTTCAAACCCATGACCTCCAGCACCTTGAAGGTCAAGGGCAGCAGATACATTAGAACAGCACTGTTTGCAAATTTCTCTCTAAATAACACACTGACTTTGAATGATATCTGTTTCTTTAGTGTCACTTGGTCAAAATCCTGGAATTCCCTTCCTAAGAGCATTGTGAGTGCATCCTCGCAAATGACATGGTTGAAGAGGCAACTTCCCACCACCATTTATTCCAGGGCAGCTAGGGGTGGATAATAAATGCTGGTCTGGTTAATGCTGACTACATTCCTTTGAGCAGAAAAAGTCCAAGGGAAGTATCAGAAAAAGGACCTGATACCTTTTATAGAGTACTGGTTAAAGAGGCAGGGACCGAAAATTTGGAATTAGTAAGCTTGGTTGTTAGGAATTACTTGATCAGTTAAAAAGATCATGTCAAACTGCAGCATTTATGTGATCAACAGTCAGGAATGGAAAGAACTTTCCTTGCCATCAATATTTTCATTAAGACCTTGAAAGACTGGAATCGATTTGTATGAATTTAAATAAAAAGTATTTTTTTATTATTGACTATTACTCAAGATGAATTGGAATACATAGTTATACAGTTTTATAGCAGACATGGTAATAAAAACATTGAAATGAATCATTACAATGCACAGTATTCCTGGTATGGTAGTACTGGGTAATGACCACAGTTCACAAGTGAGCAATTTACAGAGTTAGCCAGGATTGCAGATTCATTCACCTGAGTTCATCTCATTTTTTTTATGCAAATGCTGAAGCAGAATGAGGAGCCAGAACCATAAAAGGATTCTTGAAGAAGAATAGTGATATGGATTTGGTGTATTGATTTATAGATCATCTTCCTTGCAATGTGGACTATTGTCAGCAGAATTATTAAAGGGGAAAAGATTGCAAAAGCAGTTTATATTCACCATTTAAGAAACTAATCCATCAGATTATTATTGAAGACTATGTGAAGAAGCTGAAATAAAACAGGAACTTCAATCATGATAATCATCAAAGTAGAAAACTGTAATTTCTCCAGCCAGGAGGTGCATAGCTCCAAGACCATCATCAAGAAGGAATGGTTAGTCAGGAAGCAGAACAGTTAAGATTACATTTGGTGGAAACCAAAAGACCAAAGCATAATTCAAAGAATCTTAATGTTTTTAAAGAGAAAACCAGTGAAAACAGAGCTGCACTATTCAATTCTGAAGGAGACAGGGGGACCACTGAAAACTCTGCACTGACCCAAGTAATTTACAGTCAACCAGAACAAAGGGAGAGTGAACCAGACTTCAACTTCATAAGTAAATCAGAATGGAATTGTAGAATGTTGTTAAACCATCATGAGGTTCCTGTGACATTTGAGATTTTGGGGGATAGTTGGATTGTATAGTAAATAATGGGAACAAAGATTTAAGAGAACATGTGGAGTAATAATTAAACAGAATGAATCCATGAAATGATAATGTAATGATGAAGATTACATGAACAGAGCTGGAGGGAAATTTCATTGAAGGACATTGAGCAATTGTAGATCCATTTAATCTTCAGCTGAAGATTATGGAGGACACCACTACCCAAAATAGGTTATACAATCTCTGCCTTCTATTGAGTTGATTATGCTTTAGTATCTGTTGAGTTACCTGAGCTTTTATTGCAACTCTGGTATATTCCCATCAGCCCAGTTGTAGTGAGGTACCAGAATATGACATGTGAGTAGACCCTTGCTTCTTTGGAGGGGGAATCTTCAGAATCTATGCCTTCACCTTCCCCTGCACCTTCCACCAGCCCAGCCACACTCAGCTCAATTGGGCCTCAAACCAGTGTACAATGGGGTGTGTGAGATGAGCAGCACATCACAATGATTAGGGGTTGGAGACTGAGCTGGAATTCACCTATGGAAGTCCCCATTAGAGAGAGGAGCACTGCCACAGCTATGATCTGTTGGGCACAATGCTGGGCCTTGAGTGTCACAGACAAAGAGGGTTTTTCTGGAGCATCCAGAAAGTAGATGAGTTCCCAAATGTCAGAGATCCTGTAGGCATTACAGAGCGATGGGCAGACAATGGAGTATTCAGTGCAGTGTGTGCGTTTCCAAGTGACCCATGAACTTCATGATTAAGGTAGTGGCCATCCTCTTGGGGAGCTCTGTACAGCACCACTTGTGAGGTTGCAGGAGAGGCACACTGACAAGAACAGGAAGAAGGACACACTCTGACCACTTGTGGTACTACCAGCACTGCAATGTCAACTGTGTCCCAGCTGATGATCTTGTTCAGAGTTAAAAGGCAACAGGACAGTTTTGAGGAAATCAAAGATGCTGATGAGGATGACATCTCTTAGGAGGCAACAGAATCATCCCCGGTTGCCTCAGCCCCTCCAAAGCAGCAAACAAAGGTCCTGTGATAGGTTGTGCCTACAATGATGCAAGCCTATTGGCACATGGAGATGCCACAAAGAGATAGCATAGTGAGGGGTTTAATATGTTCTCTGAAGTAAAGGATCTGAACTCCTACAGCCACTTTGTCCATTGCCAGGGTTTAGGATTTCTGCTGTGGAAAAGAGAGGACTTTCAGAAGGAAGGGAAGATCCAGTGGTCATGGTATCATTGTCACATACAAATTGGCAGAGGGCAAATAAAATTAGAGAACTGAATGCATGACTCAATGAGTGCTGTTGGAGAAGGATGTTTCTGTTTTTTTTGCACTGACATCACTACTGGAGAATATGGGACCTGTACTGTTGGGACAGTCTGCACCTGAACCAAGCTGGGATTTGAGTTCTACTGATCCACAGCACGTCACTTCAGCAGCGTAGATGAGTATTCTGCATCAAGATCCTGCAGAACTGCTGACAGCAATCTCTGAGAGAATTGTGTTGGTTATTGAAGTATCCATTTAAATCAGAGACTTTGGAAGGTTCTACCATAGTTAAGGAAATAGTTATTCAAACAAAGTTACATGATTACAAGCCAAGTCTAGTCCTGAGTAGGTATTCAACTGACTCCAACTTAGCTGACAGTCCCCCATCTCTACCTCCCTCAGACGCCGTATAAAACCCAAACCCTGACCTGAGATCCTGCCTCCTCTGGAACCCGGTAACTAACCTAACAAATCCTCCCTCCACCAGAACCAGAAACAGCCCACCACTGGGTGACAGCTACCTGTCCACTCAGTACCTGATAATCCCACTCCATCCCTGGACCTGACAACACCTCCGCTCACTGGGATCCGACAACTATCCTTCAGCCTCCTGGGATCTAGTACCTGACCCCCTCATGTTGTGGGGAAAATGTTAGTGGTAGAGACCCCAAGGGGATTCTTCTGATATTTATTCATTCCTGGCTGGGCCAGCATTTATTGCCCATCTCTAATTGCACTTGAGAAGGTGGCGTTGAGCTGTCTTCTTGAACTGCTGCGGGCCTTGGGGTAAAGGGACATCCAAAACCCTGTTAGGAAGGAGTTTCATGATTTTCATTCAATGTCACTGGAAATGGCAATATATTTCCAAGTCAAGAGGGTGCATGACTTAGAGGGGAACCTTCAGATGGTGAAAGTTGCACCTGCTGCCTTTGTGTTTCCAGATGATAGAGATTTCAGAATGGATAGGTGTTGTCCAAGGAGGCTTGTTGACTTTTGGCTTTGCATTTTGAAGAGGGCACACAATGCTGCCACTCTGTGTCAATTGTAAAGAGAATGAATGATGAAAGCTTTGATGAAGTGTCAATCAAGTGGACTCCTTACTCCTGGAAGATGTCAAGCTTCTTGAGTTGTTGGAGCTGTGCTCAATCAGACAAGTAAAGTATTCCTCGCTTTCCTGACCTATCTCTTACAGATGGTACAAAGGCTTTGAAGAGTTGGGGGTTGAGTTACCTACCACAGAATTACAAACCTCTGACCTGCTTTTGGGACCAAAGTACTTATATGACTGGTCCAGTTTGGTTTTTAGTTAATGGCAAACTAAAGAATGTTGATAGTAGGATATTTAGTAATAGTAGTACAATTGAATATCAAGGGATGAGTTTTAGATTCTCTCTTGTTGGAGAGATGTAAATTGGCTAACACTGGTGAGGTACAAATATGACTTACCACTGATCGGTCCAATCTGGCTATTCTGCAGGTCTTGCTGCATTTGGAGGTAGGCTACATCAGTATCTGAGGAGTTGGATTTATGCTAAACATTGTGCAAACATCAGCAAACCTCCCCATTTCTGACTTTATGATGGAAGGAAGGTCATTAATCAAGAATCTGAAGATGGCTGGGCTGAGGACATTCCCCTGAGGAACTCTGTCATGGTATCCTATGGGTGAGATGCATAACCTCCAATAACTACAACCATCTTCCTTTCTATGAGGTCTGGCTCCAACAGTGAAGAGTTTCCCCATTCTGATTCCCAATGATCCTGGTTTTGCTATGGCTCCTTGATTTTGAACTGAGTCAAATTTTGCCTTGAGGTCAAGGGCATATATATATACTTGCTGAATGCGTTCTGTCTATGTTGGAAGGTATGTTACAGAATTATCTGTATTAGGACTCAAAGACACTCAAGTCTCAGCATCTTCCTTCATTCCACTGGAGTGCCTCTTCCATTCTCCTCTTCTTCATCTCCTCAGTCCAAGAGTATTATTTTCAATACTCACTTTTGTCCTCCTGAGTGATTGAAGATCCAACCCACTAGCTTTCCTGATGAGGTTCAAAGAACTTACATTTTACCATGTTCAGTGCATCTCTGCCATCAAAAATCCCAGAGAGTCATCAATTCAGCAATCTTCTATTAGACTGTTCATTTCTGCTGTTGTCCCTGCTCAATGTGAGAATCAATAACTAAGCTGGCCCTACTGAATACTTCATCAGTGATTTGCAATGAGAGAGGAGATCAGAAGAAATGTGTTTCCTTACATAGTTGCACACGTGTGGAATAGACTTCCTTCAGAAGCTGCTAATACTGCACTAATTAAATCCCTTAGAATAGCACTGCATAAATATTTGATTAAGATCAAGATTGAAGGTTTTATTGATAAAGGTGGACAGAGATAATCAAAGGCTCAGTGGGTTATTGGTTCCTGCACTGATGGGTCCATGGAAGTGACATTTAAGGAACACAACTGGTCAAGGTTGAACAGTATAAGTTTCAATCAATATCCTCAATTACATTCAAGAATTCAGACAATTTTCTGAGCTTCTACATTATTTGCCTTTCTTGGGCAATTAACTAGTTTGAGAGACTTCATGACAATATGCATCATGTGCTGTCCTTTCAAAGTATTAAACCAAATAAATGGTGTCTGTGAAACTTTATTATTTTGAATGTTATTTCAGTTATGAATTATTAAATAACAATCAACTGCTCCAGGATTCAACAGAAGATAAATAACAAAATTATTTCCAAATTTACAAATTAGTAAAAGTATAAAAAAACTGAATATTCAAAAACACTGTTTAAAAAGGGGTTGATAACAATTAAATATAACTACATAATTAAATGTTTTGTAACAGAAATCAGACATCACTTTTCACACGGGCTAAAGTAGGTAATGGAACATCTGGGGCAAAATGAACAAGTGGAATACTGACAGGAACAATCCCTGATTGCAAAGAACAGCAACTGTAGCCTCCACACAACAGTCTGCAGTCACTGCGCCTAACTGAGAGTAGTACCACATACCTGTCATTGTAAATGAACATTTCAGTTGATTCATCAACATGAAAGATATTTTATTTAATTCACAGAAATTTAATAAAGCTTTTTCTATTGAGGCAAACATTACAATTTAGCGTTACAAATCGATAAAAGGCAGTCAAGAGCTTTAACCCTTTCATAGAATCATGCAGTATAGAAGAGGGCCTTTGGCCAATTGACTCTTCACCCTTTGTACTTCCGCAAATTCTCAAGTGGGTTAATGGGCTAAGTACAATATATACAGTCAGACAGCACAGAGGATGTCCTTTGGCTATCAAGTCTGCACTGAGCTATTTATAGTTATTCTACTTTCCTGCATCTGGCCCATTGTCTTGAATGTTATGGCATTTCAACTTGTCATCCACATACCTTTTAAAGGTTGTGAGGTTTTCTGCCTCTCTTGCCCTCTCAGGGAGTCCATTCCAGATTCCCATCACTCTGGGTGAAAGAAAGACCTTTTCTCAAATCCCAGCTAAACCTCCTGATCTTGATCTTAAAATCATGCCCTCTCAACATGGACCCTTCAACTAAGGGGAACAGTTGCTTCCCGTCCATCTGTATATGCCACTCATAACACAATACACTTCAGCCTTCTCTGCTATGAAGAAAGCCTTATCCAACATCCCTTCATAGCTGAAATCTCCATCCCAGGCAACATTCTGGTGAATATCCTCTGCACCCCTCCAGTGCAATCACATCCTTCCCATAGTATAGCAATCAGACCTGCGCACAGTACTCCAGCTGTGACCTAACCAAAGTTTTGTACAGCTCCAACATTTCCTCCCTGCTCTTAAAATCTTGATCATAACGAATAAGAGCAAATGCCTCTTACCTACCCTATTAATCTTCATGCCGCCTTCAGGGATTTGTGGACAACCACCTCACGATCTCTGTTCCTCTGAGCTTCCTGGTGTCCTACCATTCTTTGTGTAATCCTATATCTTGTTACTTCTTCCAAAGTGTATCACCTTATATTTTTTAGAATTAAATTCCACCTGCCACTATCCATTTGACCAACCTATCTATTTTTTCCTGTAAGCTCACCAATGTGTTATTTGCAAACTTGCTTATCACTCATCCCCACATTACCATCTACTGTTTGTCATTTAGAAGAATCATGAACAATAAGGGACACAACAGTGATCCCTGTGGTGCATCATTGTACACACCACTCCATTCACACAAACAGCTTTACATCACCATTCTCCATCTCACTAAACCAATTTTGCATCCATTTTGCTAATTCACCCAGGATCCAATGTGCTTTTATTCTATTTATCAGTATCTTATGTGGGTCCTTGTCAAAGGCATTGTTGAAATCTGTATAAACTACATCAACTACCATCAACTACATGTGTGCTCACTTCCTTGAAAAATTCAATCAAGTTTGTTAGGCACGTCACAAAAACAGTTCTGAGGAACCGCTCATGATACATATAAATGATATAGATGAGAATGTGGGGGTGAATGATTAGTAAGTTTGCAGATAACACATTGGTCAGGTGGCTTATAGTGATCACTCAAGTTGGAGCTTACAGGAAGATATAGATGGGTTGGCTAAACAGTTCTGAATATCAAAACACGAACTCTAATTTCTCTCCACAGGCGCTGATAAATCTACCGAACTTTACCAGCAATTTCTGTTTTTGTTTCTGATTTACAGCATTCACAGTTCTTTTGATTTTTAGCTTGTTAGGCATGACCTCCCTCTGTCAAGCTATGCTGGCTATCCCTATTGAAACCTCACTGCTCTAATGAGTTTTGAGAATATGTGTAGCTCAGGTTTTGGATGTAAGTTTGCTAGGTGAACTGGAAGGTTCATTTTCAGACATTTCATCGCCATACTAGGTAACATAATCAGCGAGCCTCCAGTGAAGCACTGGTGTTATGACCTGCTTTCTATTTATGTGTTTAGGCTTCCTTGGGTTGGTGATGTAATTTCCTGCAGTGATGTAATTTCCTGTTCTTTTTCTCAGAGGGTGGTAAATGGCATCCAAGTCAATGTGTTGTTGATAGAGTTCCAGTTGGAATTCTCATGTGTGTCTCTTCTTTATCTAGCAATTCTCATGTGTGTCTCTGTTTGGCTTGTCCTCGGATAGATATGTGTCCCAGTTGAATTGGTGTCCTTCCTCATCTTATGTGAGTGATAGTGGGTCATGTCTTTTTGTCTCAGAAATGACTACCAGACTATTCAGACCTCTTGGCATCATGGTAACCCACCAACACGCTAAAACAGCAGTTACACAGACTAGCAAAATGAACGTCATTTACAAAATACCTTGCAAGAACTGTGACAAACACGACATTGGACAAACAGGCAGAAAATTAGCCACCAGGATACACGAACAACAACTAGCCACAAAAAGACATGACCCACTATCATTAGTATCCTTACATGCAGATGAGGAAGGATACCATTTTGACTGGGACAATACATCCATCCTAGGAGAAGCCAAACAGTGAAATGCATGAAATTCCTAGAAGCTTGGCATTCCAACCAGAGCTCTATCAACAAACACAGTGACTTAGACACCATTTACCATCCTCTGAGAAAAAGAAAAGGAAGCAAAATCACAGGAAATGACAGCACCAACCCAAGGAAACCTAAGCTAGCAAACTTACATCCATCACCTCTATCAATAGAGATTAATTCTCTTTCTCAGAATGTTCCTCAAATGTTTCCCTATCAAAGATGTGAGACTCACTGATTTGTAATTCCCTGCTTTATCCCTACCATCCTTCTTGAAAAGTGGAAGCACATTAGCTGTCCTCCAATTCTCTCACCCCTCAGCTGTGACCAAAGAAGAATTTAAAAATTGGTAAGACCTTTTGCCTCCCATAGTAGCTTGGATATAACTCGTCTAGACCTGGGGATTTGTCTACTTTTAATAGTTCTTGGTTGTAAATATCTCAACATGACCTAATTAAACCAAATAGAAGTAATTTATCTTTTACTCTCACTAATCTGCCTCCTATACATGTGTATCTATATATATATCCTTAACACCAATCAATCCTTTTGAAGATATAATCCCATCTTTGCACTAAGGACGGTCCCGTTATAGCACCATCACTTTGCCAAATACAATGTCCCATAAATATGCATGGATGCTTCATTAAGTTTGACTACAGTCTGTATAGTCTGGCCCCTTGATTTGTATTAACTTCAATTTTAATCCGGCCCTTAGTGCTATATTTGGTCAAATGCTACCTTGATGTCAAAGGTTCTCATCTCAACTCTGGAAATCTCGCATTCTGCCCATATTTGGCCAATATCTGTAATATGCCAGATCAGTTCAACTTGTAATTTCTCAAAGATTGAAGTGACACACAGGCAGCAAGACCTCAAAACCATCCAGACTTGGGCTGATATATGGCATGTAACATTCATGATACAGGGAATTATCTCCAGGAAAAATGCATCCAACGACATCCGTTTGACATGTAATGGATTTATCATTGTCTAATTTCCAACCATTAACATTTGGGACTATTTCAACAGCCCTGAAGCTGACAACACCCACAATGTAGAAAAACAAGAACAACAGATGCATGGGAACACATCACCTCAATTTACTCTTCAAGGCAAATACCATGCTGACTTTGATATGTATCACTATTTCTTTGTTGTCACAGTATCAATATGATGACACTCTTTACGTAATAGCGCCATATTCAAGAAGGCAATTGACTACCGTCTTCTAAAGGGAAATTAAAGATGAACAATAACTGCTGGCCTTGTGAGCAATGACCACATCCTATGAATGAATAACTATTGAGAAAATAAATAAGTGGTTGCAAGGCACCCGAAAGAAATGAAAACTTAAACGATAGGTCAATTCCTGTTGTGATGTGGATGAATTATCACCAGTGATTTTACAGAATACAGCATTAAGTTAAACAACACATTTAGACAGCAGTAATATTTCACAAAGGTTGACAATTGTAAAGATATTTTCATCTGTTCCGGTCCTCTGGGACAGGTAATTATTCTGTTCATATACAATTAAAGTCTGCTTACAAGCCAGAAGTGAAACCTTCATCTGTATGTCTTAAGATATTGCTCTGTTAAAATAATTATTATTTACTCACCTCTGAGCCCTAGTCCATCAGTATCTCCCTGAGGCATCCTTTCTCATTTTCCTCCCACGACCTCTGTGCTGAATAACTCCTCGCTTCTCGGTGATTTCGATCTTGAAGCCAGTTCTGCATGGTTCTGTTTCCTCAGAAGACACTCCTTTTTGCACTCAGCTCCATATAAACTCTCCATTTCATAACCTGTCACTCTAAAGGCAATGCTATAATCTGTAGCCTCTCTTTCCCTACATTTCAATATGCGATGTACTTGTCTCTCTTGGATAGGCACATGGATGATAATAAAATGAAGGGTATGCAGGTTAGTTTGATCTTAAAGTAGGATACTATGTTCCATGTTCTAAAGTGCTGTGGCCATGAATTGTGCAAGAGAAATGCAATTTTGCTGTGGCCACGATGAAGAACAAAGTCATTTCCAGCTGACTCATGGTCACCCATGACACCCAGATTTGTCGATGGCTGCCCAATCCCATTTTTTCTACATTTTCTCTTGAAACATAATTGCCTCCCTAGGTTTTCTGGAACTACATTTATAAACTCACAGCAGCCTAGTTCATGGCCCTCCACTTGCTATGATGCCTTTGTAGCTTTTTATTTGCTCAAGGCCCTCACTGCTGCCTGTGATGCCCTTACTTCCAGGAAAGCCATTACTGTTTCCCAGCCCCATTGCAACTCCATGGTATGTTTCCCACATTTGGCATCTCAAATCCAATTAGCACTGGTTACTGTGTATAGGCTTGCATCTAGATCCTTAGCTGCTTGCAAGTTTTTGAAGGGGCAAAGGTGAGATGTCACTTGATTAGTTTGGTTTTCTCTTATTTCTATTAATGGAAGTGTATTACAAGAAATTTCATGATATTGGGTACAATCATCAGTGTGCTTTGAAATGATAAAAATCAGCAATGAAAGGAAACTGAACCTATCTATTAAAAAAAAACACAGGTATTATAACTGAGACTTGTCCTTATTCCTGGATGTGCATAAACAAATTCATTTAAAACAGTTTTCCTGCTCCAACGACATGCCGAGAGAACTAATGTCTATTATTTACTTAAATTTACTTCAGTCTTTATCTGCAAGAAAGATTCAAGCAGTCTATTATCATAACAAACATATTATTAATGTGCATAAATTTTTAGTTGATTATTTCATTCAGAATCATTCACCTTAGGGTTAGAACTAAATGGAGCCCTGAACTGGACTTGATGCTTCATAAATATAGTGCTTGTGCAGGCTAATCAACATTTCATGAAATTTCATATTAAGCATAATCACATGAGCCCAGCTGAGGCCAAATGATCCCATATATTCAAACAGCAGTAAATTGCATTGGGCTTGGACTGAATTTCAATTAAATCTCCTTTAAAACACGTCTCTGCTTAAATAAATGACAAGAGGCCACTTGTGCTCATGAGACAGGTTCATAACATTTTCCACAAAAGTATTCCACAGCAGCGATCTTTCATGTTAAGAAATTCAACTATACACAATACATTTGTAACTCGGTGAGATTTCACATGAGGTGCACTTTCCTATAGTCTGTCACCCTGATTTGCAATATCTGTAAGGTTCTTATGAAAAATTAGTTTAAGATTATTTAAATGATCAGGAATTCTGTGGTTTCCATAGGTGAAACAAAGTTGAAATGGCAAGTGTGCTAGAAGGTGGATTCCTCCTTCATTGTCCTATAATTAGTCAACTGACTTTCCTTGACCGAAACAGCACTGATGCCACTGCCTTTTAGTAATACAAAAAGTAATGAGGTTCCCTTACGCTTCTTTAAAGGCATTAGTCTTACTACCAATTATGATAAGCTATAGGTAACCTCAGTGGTGCCCAAGGGTGGGTTTTGGTAAACATTTCGATCATACGATCATTAACCAATAAGATATAGAAGCAGAATTAGGTCATTGGCTCCATTGAGTCAGTTCCACCATTCAATCATGGCTAATATGTTTCTCAACCCAACTCTTCTGCCTTCTCTCCATAAATCTTCGACCCCTTACTAGTCGAGAACTGTCAATCTCTGTCTTAAATACATTCAATGACTTGACCTCCACAGCCTTCTGGTGGCAACGAGTTCCACAGATTCAACACCCTCCAACAGAAGAAATTTCACCTCATCTCAGTTCTAAAGGGTCATGCCTTACTTTGAGGCTATGCCCTTGTGTCCTAATCTCTCCTACCAGTGGAAGTATCTTCCCCATGTCCACTCTATCCAGGCCTCTCAGTAATCTGTAAGCTTCAATGAGATACACCCCATCCTTCTAAAGTCTATTGAGTACAACTCAAAGCCCTCAATCGCTTCTCATATGACACGTCCTTCATTCTGAGATCATTATTATAAACTTCCTCTCAACCCCTTCCAATGCCAGCATATCCTTCCCTAAACTGAGTCGCAATATTCCAAGTGTGGTCTGATCAGATATTTATACAGCCTTAGCAGTACACCTCTGCTCTTATATTCTAGCCCTCTTGAAATGAATGCTAACATTGTGTTTGCCTTCCTAACTGTCAACTGAACCTGCATGTCAACCTTCAGAGAATCCTGAACTTGGACTCCTACATCCCTTTGTGCTTCAGAGTTCTGAAGCCACTCCTGACTTAGAAGGCGGTCTAAGCCTCTATTCCTCCTACTAAAGTTCATAACTTACACTGTGCTACATTGTATTTCATCTGCCACTTCTTCGTCCACTCTCCTAGCTTATCCAAATCCTTCTGCAATCCAACCACTTCTTCAACACTAGCTGTTCATTCCCCTATCTTTGTGTCATCTGAAAACTTAGCAACAACGACCTCAGTTCCTTTGTCCAGATTGTGAATAGTTGTAGCCCCATGTGGAACTCCACTACTCATCAGCTGCCATCCTGAAAAAGACCCCTTTATCCCACTCTCTGCCAGTCAGCCAATCCTCTAACCAAGCTGGCACCTTGTTCCAAATGCCATCGGCTGATATCTTTTTCACAAGTTTTTTTTCATTCATGGGATAAGCATGTCACTGCCTAGGCCAGCACTTATTTTCCATTATTTCCAGTTTTTATTTAAAGAGTCACCTGTAGGCATGACCAGGTAATTTCTTTCCCTGAAGGACACGAGTGAGCCAGATGTTTTTTTCCTGACAATTGACAATGGTCATGATTAGATTCTTAATTTCAGATATCTATTGAATTCAATTTTCGCCATCAGCCATGGCAGTATTTGAATCCCAGTCTGCAGAACAAGACCTAGGTCTCTGGATTAACAGTCCAGCGATTAGACAATTAGGCCATTGCCTCCCCGGTGTGGTGCCTGCACGGATTTGGAGAGTTTGAGGGCGGCACGGTGGCACAGTGGTTAGCACTGCTGCCTCACAGCGCCAGAGACCTGGGTTCAATTCCCGCCTCAGGCGACTGACTGTGTGGAGTTTGTACGTTCTCCCCGTGTCTGCGTGGGTTTCCTCCGGGTGCTCCGGTTTCCTCCCACAGTCCAAAGATGTGCAGGTCAGGTGAATTGGCCATCCTAAATTGTCCGTAGTGTAGGTAAGGGGGAGACGTAGGGGTATGGGTGGGTTGCGCTTTGGCGGGGCGGTGTGGACTTGTTGGGCCGAAGGGCCTGTTTCCACACTAAGTAATCTAATCTAATCTAAGACATGAGAAAATAGCTCTATCTTGACTTCAGAAATAACAAAAGAATTTCAAACTTTTAGTTCAGTTTTGAATATGCTGTGGCAGTCCCTTTATAAGCTTGAATAGCTTCTTTGAAAAGTCATCAAAATTCCAATGGCCTGCACTATGTTTCTGACGCTATATTTACAGCATCCTGAGTTCCGATGTTCCACATTGTGGTCATGAACCACAAATCGAGAAATTATCTTTTCTCTGAGCAGCCAAGCAAACTTTTGGCTTGGATTGTGGAAGATATTTGAATTCCTGACTATTTCAAGATGAAGAAATAGTGGTAACACATCGAATATTAGACTTTCAAATAAATCAGCATGTGCTTAACATTGCATATGATCTACACTTATAGGGACAAAGAAGAAAAATCTTAATGCATTGCATTCTACATTAGTAAATAACGGAAGGGGCTTCATGGTAATCCAACCACTGTTAACTTTTATTAGCGTTTTCTGCCAATGTGTAATGACCTTTGGGAAAAAAGCAAACTAGATAACTCTCTGAAACAAATTAATTTTTAAAAAATATAACAGGAATGCAAATTAACCAAGATGTTTCTATTGTTTGATGGTACCTGAATGATGTAGCTGAGCAGAATTTGAACACCACAGTGATTTTTATTACCAATATTAGTGTCAGGGATCGTTTTGATTCTGGCTCCAAATCCTTTACATGCAAATGCCAGGACTCTGTTCTTCTCATAATGTCATGTGTGAAATGTAGCTTTCTGATGCATTCTTGTTTTAGTCAAAGTTTACAATATTAATACCAGCTGACCTCTATAACACATGATCAGACTACCACAGAGTGAAAGCCAAAGACAATTAAAGTTCATTACCTGGAATGCGTATCTTCCATTTAAATCTCTGTGGAGATGAAACCTATTGAGGACATACATTACTAGAACAAAGAAATACCTCTGAATCTCATTATGCAAAGAGAAGGCTTGGAATCCTCTCTATATATTAAAAGATCACTGGAGTGTTCTGACCATGGATTATTAAAGCTCTTCATTAACAATGGATCATCCTCATTCGAGGCCAACAGCTAATATTCATATTTCAGAACTTATCTCCTTTGAGAAGTCATGGCTATAAACTGGAGATTGATTTACAGTAAACAACAAACATCAACTCCTTGCAGAATATAATGTCATCCTTCTCAATCTGCAATTCTCAAGTCAGAACTCTACCCCTTTTACAAATTGGAATAAAGGTAGAGAATTTGAAATTAAATTAACTTGAAATGCCATTGCACTTATTCTGAAGAAAGTGACTGTTGGAAGCTTAAAGTGACTTTCTCAAGGTGAACAACAAGCTTGACCATAATCCTCATCAGAACCTCAAAATCAACACTGAAATATATAATGCTTTCACTTCAGAGGTGTAAGTATTTTCCAATTCCATCTTGCCTCAGCCTATACCTCATTCTGTTTGCTTGCATCGTATCATGGTGCAAGATTCAGGACAGAGTTTTAACCTTTTGACTAATGTTTACATCTTTTTTTTACTGAGTGAGTTTATAATAAAATCCTTCATTTTGAGTAGTTCAAGACATCTGCCTGGTTTGTTTTGTTATAGTTTTATACATTGTCAGATGCACGTTAAATTTAAAATTTAAAAACATATCTTTCCAAAAATTCAAAATCATACCGACCTTAGGAATGAAAAGAGAGGTATTTATTAAATCCTTGGGCTTGGTCATAACAGACGCATTGTCCTGCTTAATGCCAAAAGTTGCACTGGAACAAAGAGCAATAAATCTTTAGTCACTTCAGGTTTCATTCCTGAGATTTTCAAACTGGATTTAAGAATGTCAGCAGGCCAGTTGCTGGAGTGAGTCAGGTTAAGGTGGAAGAGATCAGTTATAGTTCCTGGTCCTTATTTCCTTCAACTAACAGCTGATGAAAGGCATGTTGGTGTGGACATGTTGGCCACTTTTTAAAATTTGCATGGAAACAATGAGTTGCAAGGACTAATCAGTATTTTGAGTATTAAGATTAATGGATGGACTCTCAAGGGGAATACACCCACAAATTCCTATTTGTCTCAGTTCAGGGTAAGTTCCCATTAGGTGTACACACTGATAAATCAGTCAAAAGGTCCAAAATAGGATCACTCCTACCCCCCCACAAGACTCAAACAATCACTGTTTAGACTCATAAATTGAAGAAGGCTCATTTGGTGAGGTATCTGATGGCTGCTGGAGCCTAAAGAGTGCAGAGAAACAAATTCTACAATTGTAGAAAACAAGTACGCAAAAGCAACAAATGTGGCTGAAAGAAGTGTTTTAAAATTTTAATAAATAATGTAACAAAACCTCAAGGATAAAGCTTATTGCAATAAAATATTTACATTATTGTTGTTAATAAAGGTGAATTGATTTGGAAATTTGGTTTGTTTGGCCATATTCACCGGTGTCTTTTGTAATTAAAACTTTAAATGGAAGTCCCTCTTATGTTAGGAATAATATTGAGGTCATACTAAAATGTTTTGATATGTACTTTTACTGTGATGAAAACAGTATTTTAAAAAAATGACAGAACATGTAGGGAACAATAATGTGTACAGTGAAAAACATTTATTAAATTGACCTCCTAATACTATCATTACAAAATGATCTTCAGACTCTAATACCACGATTATCAATTATCCCTCAGTGACACATTTGTTACAACGTCTCAGTATAGTTTGAAAGCTGACACTGCTGGTTGAATGAAATAAGCAGCAAGTATAAGAGTGATCGTTAAGTAAAAGCAGTGACTTGTGTACAATACCCTTAAGCTTCACTTAGGCATTTAGACCTGTCTTTACTTTTATTACAATACTGATCCAAAGGATTCTCAAATGAATTCTGCTGCTGAATCAGAACTTGGTGGTTTGATAGTTGCTGAGACAAACAGTCTGAAAACCTTTAACAAGAGCTGAGGACATTGCTGTTCAACACCTAATTGGGCAGAATTGCAATCTCATTTCATATTCGCTTTTCCTCTCACACTCGGCTTTCATTTTTAGAGCACACTGGCTTTCCAACCAGAGCCTTGCACTTTGGGAGAATTCGCCTTCCATTATTAAAATGAGTACAAGATTCTGTGCAAATTAGCAAACAGCTGCTTTTGTGGAGTGGTAACTTGCAGAATAAATCATTTTCTTCCTTTAGGTTTGGATGCCTCCTATTGATTTTTTCAGTGGCAGGTTTTGAATGTGAACATTAATACATTTTGGGATCAGCACTGGCTAGTTCAACGAGTATTGAACAACCATGTGTGACATGTAAATTTGCTCAAATTAGATTTTAAAGTATGCTAATAACGAGCGTGCTGCAATAAAGAGCTTAACCAGCTGTTCAACCTCATAGCACAAGGCCATTAAAAATGGTTTGCTGCAGGAACAATAGAAGTACAACTGAGGTAGGGCAATACACTGGAACGTATGCATTACCATTGCCAAGCTGCGATCAATTTTGATTTCTGAAATATTTCTGAAATAGCAAATACTATTAAAGCCAATAAGGGTTAGGCAGGTCACCAAAGCCCCCTTCCACATTTTATATTTGTATTCTTGAGTGATGAGGAAAGAGAGTAAAATGGAAAGGTTCAAATATAAACTATCAAAAACTGATCAATATATTGCATGAGATGATAGCATATTCTATGGTTTTTTTTCACCTTCTGTAGAGCCCTGCCTAGTGTGGCTGAGATTTCATAAATTACCTCACATTACAAAACAGATGCCATCATGAGTAAAACAATCTTGTTCTTGGAGATCATCTGAAATATAATGCTGGAAATTAATCTTATAATGCTTCAGATTTTGCTTGGTATGCATGTGTACACTGCACCCTGAGCATTCCTATTCTAATAGTCCTAGCTTGTTGTGGAAGGATCAAATAATCTGAAATATTGCTGTTAAAATATGGGTTATAGGAATCACTTACAGAAGTGTTAAACTTTCAGCCCAATAGTTACTTCTAGCCTAAGTTATTTTTATGAGAGACTGATACAATTTTAAACTTCAGTTACTTGAATGCTGTGTGATGTAAACAGAATACATGCTCAGAGACATTTAAATTGATGATAACTGATGTGCTATGTCCTTTTCTGTACATTAACCCATGCTGAGCTGAGAGATATCTTGAAGGTTACTGACAGCACTAACTATTTACACAGCTACATACAATAATATGGGATCTGCGCTGACTGATATTACTGTAGATTAAATTCCATAGGTGATCAAGTACACTGACATTAACACTCAGAGGGTGTGATTGAAGGTGAGGAGGATATTTTGACACGAGAAGGTCGCAAAACATGAACTCAAATTACTGTCTAAAATGTACATGCCTGTCTTCCCTGAAATCTATGCTATAATACAACATCCCATCTTTTCCCTTCAAAGAATGGAAATCCTTTTATTAGTTAACATGTGCAAGAATGCATACAGATGTATTGGGCTGAACTTTCCACTGAGTGACATGGGCAATCATGGTTCAATTAGGAAAATATGCTTGGTAAAAGGTTATTCACAATGTTGAGAAAACATCTGATTTTGCAACCAGTTCTTGAATGGTGAGTTGAGAGTCGCACAAGTGAGTGACGAGAGGCCCACTTGCATGTATTTATGTGCCGTTAGTACCTGATTTATATGCAGTTTCCTGTTCTCCAATGCACCAGGAGGAAACTAGGCAGTGGCAATTTCCAATGTGAAAGTCAGAACGGGTACCAGGTTTCTCAGTATTCCGTAAGTTTCAGCTGCATGCAAACGTCTTTGAAATCTACTGTCAGGACACTTCAGCAGTTGTCAGGTCCTCCAACACCACACTTACTCTGAAATTTCAACTGAGGTGGGTCAACACACCTATGGCAAGAATCCCCTCAAATCTGTCTGACTTTTCAGACACAAATACCTGACCAAACCTCAGGGCCAACTGGATCCACTATTGAGCAGTTTACCTACAGCACTACTTTACCTACAGAACCAAGAGTTTACAAGCCACAGGGCATTTTGATGTCACAGGTAATAAAACACTGTATACAACTGAGAATTTTCAAAAAATAAACGCTCCTGAGATCACCTTATGTCTGGTTGTTTGTCACTGTTGTAGTTCTGAATGTCATTGTTCCAGCAAGATACATAACTTCATGGTGACACATAATATTCCATTGATGAATGTCTCTGGTGAGAGCCTGCTGAATCATCTGAAAGTTAGGAAATTAGGCCACAAAGGTTAGTAGGAGCTGCTGGCACTTTTGGCTGTCCTTCTAGAACATCCAAGATGTGCAGGTCAGGTGAATTGGCCAGGCTAAATTGCCCATAGTGATAGGTGCATTAGTCAAGGGTAAATATAGGGAGTAGGGGAAATGGGTCTGGGTGGGTTACTCTTCGGAGGATCGACGTGGGTTCATTGGCCCAAAGGGCCTATTTCCAAACGGTAGGGAATCTATGCTGATCTAATCTCTTTTTAAATCGATATTCTGTCCAAAAATATGGGGGAAATAAGTTGGCCAGGTTAAATAGCTTAATAAGTGGCTTCTTATTGGTAGAGATATTGCGATGGAGAATACACCAATTAGCAGTGATGAACAGTTAACTGTTAGGCTGTGTTTCACTTTTAAACTAGGCAGGTTGACCATGATTTGTCAAGGCCCTTTCCTGGCAACTACAGACGTAGTACACATCCATGTTCCTACTGTCTACAAGAAATATTATCCATATATGTAACTACCAGATCATGCAAGTGCATCACACTGCAAATGTGACTGACAGTCCGAATGACAGAAATAGGCACTGAATTCTATTTATGGTCACTATTTAGTGGTGCAACTCGATGCTAAAGGCTATTAAGTTGACAGCTGTATGACCATTGTGAAAAAGCCTTTTCCCTAACAGTCATCCATCAATGTCTTTGAGTACATGAGTAAAGTTACAACTGTAATGTGCTACTAGCTATACTGAAGCTTGTTAAATCCAACAGAAGAAGTATTTAATAAATACTCTATGTTTCTTTCTCTTAAACAAAAGGCTGCACAAAAGGAACTGAAAGGACACCTCCAACCTAAGAAAATGATCCTGGAGCAAAGAACAGAAAATAAACATAATCAAGTCTCAGTGATAAAAACACATTACTTGTTTAAGATGTTAGTGAAGTCAGCAAATAAAAGGAAAGGTACACAGTATCCTCAGCATTTCTTGTATCGGAAAAAGCAACACGTACATACAAAAGCCTACAGCAATAAAAATGGCAACAGCATTTAATAATGGAGAAACAGAGAAGCTAAGAGTAGATTCAACACAGGAAAAAGTACTAAGGATTTCCACAATGGCATTTTTGAATGCGTAACACAGTACAAGAAAGATAAAATGCAAACATCTTGTCGTTGAGTGGCAATCCATTAATATCTTATCAGAGTTAAATTATTTAAAGAAAGAATGTATTAACAGACAAAGAATGAAAGACAGTGAAATGTATTCACTATTTAGGCACTGAAGGATTAGGAAGAATAAAATCCTCCAGACTTCATGATGACCACAAATATGTTAACAAAATTTTTTTTTTCAAATTTAGAGGACTTGGCGAGTTGGATGCAAAAGAGTTGCTTTATCTTGTGGGAGAGTCTAGGAGCAGAGGGCATGATCTCAGAATGAGGGGGAACACATTTAAGGCAGAGATGAGGAATTTCTTCTCTCGGAAGGTAGTAGATCTTTAGAAATCATTACTACAGAGAGCTATTGAAGCTGGAATATTGAGTAGACAGACGTTTAATCAGTATAAGAATTGAGGGTTATGGGGCAGAAGCTGGAGAGTGGCATTGAGGATTATCAGATCAGCCATGATTTCTTTGAATGGTGGAGCAGACTCGATGGACTGAAAGGCCTACTTCTGCTTCTGTGTATTTGGATCTTATGGTCATACTATAGAAAATAAAATTAAGGTCAGTGTCAATCTTAGGTTTTAAAGGTTTGAGTTCATGTCACTGAGCCTTCGGCCAGGTGAAACAGATGTCAACAAAGGGGTATGAAACATGATTTCAATGAAGCTGTCTTAGTTGAAAGGAGTATGGAACTAGTCATTTTCCCTATGCATCAAATCCTTCAGGCAAGCACCTCTGGATAAACCCAAAGCACAGGTCATTGACTCTTTGTGAGAAGGAGAGCACAGGTTCGAAGCAACTACAGCAAGTTCATGGCATCAGCAAGTTCTTGAGTTTGGAACTACTCTTGCACCATTCCACAGGTTCAATAGAACATCTGAATATTGTACAGGGTGTGGTTTGCCTTTCCCATTAAGACAGGGCACAGTAATTTATAACAGTTGCGAGCTTTGTTCTACAATACGAAATGGGCTGAACAGTGAAAGAAATCCAAATATGCAGAGAAACGCAAAGTGCAACCCAATGTTCCACAGTAGCATATGAAGGAAAGCCAACCAAGGAACAATGCCAAAGAACATGCCAACAACTCGCAAGTATGTCAATGAATTCCAACAGCCAATGGCTCTGACACAGCTTACAGACTTCAGTCAAACAGTACTATATATTGACAAATTGACATACTGCGAATCATCATCAAAAAAGCTGAAACCATTATTTCAATCATGTGGTATATTCCAAAAGGAATGGAAAACCGTGCCCTAGACACTAAAATTGAAACTGATACCAGTGTAAATATGATCCCTTCATGCACTTAATGTGAACATACTCAGAAAACTGGAAAAATGAAATACAATCCACGCAAGAGATACTAATTGCTTACAATGGGTCTGACCTTCCATGCACTGGAATGATCTTAAATGTCAATATAGATTCTTGGAATGAACATCTGGACCTTCCGTTGTTGGTTTATCAGCATGCACAGACTATCCCAATCCATAAGGTGACAAATCTATTGCTTGCAGCACTAAAGATTCTAGATCACATCATTATGTCTAACTAACTGTTATCTAGACTAGAATGATGCAATTTGCAACTTTCAAGGTGATACAGTATCACATTTGAAAGATGATACCCAACCCAGCAGCACATTTTTTAGAAGTGCAGCATTAATATTCAACCAAAACTTAAAATTGAATCCAATGATAAGAAAAAAAAGGCACTACTTACACTTAGTACAAGGCAACTGAACAATGCATTAAACAGATGAAATAAAGCTTAATCCCAAATTGACAGCACCTTGCATTTTACAAAGCTCAATGGATATTTGTCTGTACATTTTACTTCAGAGTTGCAGGAACGTCAACTTGCAGCACACCTTTAGGAAGATATTGTTTCATCGAATTATCATTTAGACTACCTGTCAGATAGGATGCATTCAAATAACATATCGGTCATAACATCAGGAATCTTCTAGGTTGTCTCTGTATTGTGGATAAACTTACACTTTCTGGAATAAACAAACAGGAAAATGACGTAATGCTTCATCAGCAGCATGACAACAGAAGGCTGAATCTTACGTTATTTTGGCTAACTATGAATTGTGTCAATTTTTTGTGGTGGAATTCTTATAGCTAAACCCAATGAGATTTCTTACCAAGTGCACACCATTACCTATCTACTCTGCCATAGGGCATCCATCTCACTCCATTCTATATCCATCCTACCACACACCATTTCCAGACCAACTTGTTTCTTTGTGGATATCTGCCGAAAGGCCAGCATGCCTTGTGTCCATTGTGTATCCGGGCAAGTAATGCCAGACAGACCTGGCCTTCTTCATTCCTGACATTTTCCCTGGACGTAGCAAGTAGGTCCTGTTGGATGAGATGGTACAGATATGGGAATTCCTCTTTCCCCAGAACTAACAAAAGAGGCCATGACACCAGACCATGCCAGCCTAGTTAAGGTGGCCATTCGGGTGAGTGGAGCAGTCTGGAGGAATGCCTAGCACCATAGGAAAGAAAGGTCAATGTCCTTCTCCACTCCATCAATGTAAGAGCAACCACCTTCTCTCTGATAGCCTACACTCAGTCTATTTTTACTATTGCACCCACCTCCCACCAAGGTTCGTGCTGTACCACTCTCACTAATGGCAGCAACTTCTTCCCAGCTTGCTCTTGGTCAGCCCAACCCCTGACACAACTAGCTGCCTGTCCTTTTCATGGTCTTCTCTCTCACTTGACAGTCTTTTACAGCTGCATTGAAAGTAACAACTGTGTCACACACTTTCATTGCCCTTAATACCTGACTTCCTCTCTGTCTCATTCCAGGTAGAAAGCAGAAGTCCATACAGCAGGAAGAATGTCTGCTGAACCACATTTGATTCCTCACCCGTATGAGAAGACGGTACTGACGCTGACCATTCTCAGTGCTTACTAACCATGTAGAGACTCCTGGACTGGTATCTGAGGCCCCTTTTGACTGATTGTGTTAGGACCCAGAGTGAAAGCTATCCCCTTTGACTTGACTAAGGTCTGCTTATCAACTGTGACAAGCTTCCTGGCTTTGTGTCTGCCCTAAACAGTATGACAACACAGCATTGATATGTGCCAGGTGTTTGTGGCCTAGGCAGAAAAGTAGAAAATGACAAGCCAGGCCAATGCAAGACCCCAGAATTCTGTGAGTACCCAGGTGGGCTTAGAGTGACTGAGCACTTTGACAGTGAGAGAACAGTCCAGGGGCCCAGACCATTAGCTGTGTGTGTGTCCCTGAGTGCTCAATATCCTTGTCATAGCAATGATTGTTCAGGGAGAAAGTGAGGACTGCAGATGCTGGAGATCAGAGCTGAAAATATGTTGCTGGAAAAGCGCAGCAGGTCAGGCAGCATCCAAGGAGCAGGAGAATAGATGTTTCAGGCATGAACCCTTCTTCAGGCTCATGCCCGAAACGTCGATTCTCCTGCTCCTTGGATGCTGCCTGACCTGCTGCGCTTTTCCAGCAACACATTTTCAGCAATGATTGTACAGGCCAATTTGCAACGCTAAAGTGCAGAAACATCCTGTCAGTGGGTCAGAAATATGATAAGTGGGCTCTTAGAGTCTGGCACATGTTGGATGCCAATGTCTGTTGACATGGAGTGTCTGTGGTTGGTGCTCATGAAGTGTGCCCTGAGATACTGGTCTCTGGTGGTCCTTTGGAGCAAGTGACAGGCTGAAGTCACCAGCTACTGGATTCAAAGTCAAGATTTCTGAGTGCTTGGTTTGTCTGACATGTTTGGCAATATTGGAAGTAGATTACTAATGTAGTTTATTATACAATTAATAAGGCATTTAATATGCAATCATCTTCTTTATTTGGGACCTCACCACTGCCAAGCGAGACACTTGCTTCACTGCTCAGCAGAAGCTGGAAAGGTGGAGTGAGATGCTCCCAACATTGAAATAAATCTTGCCAGTCTTCTTGGTCAATTTTGCTACAAATCTCACCATAGCCAATGTTATTCAGACTGCAGTCAGATTCTGCCTGTTGTCTTATTTTGAGAAGTAAAAATTGTCAATTCAACCAATTAATTACTTCAGTTCAATATTCTCATCAACTGGTACAAGACCTAATTGGCCAAATTAGTAGACATGCAGAACAATCCTGCCCCATAAGATAAAGGTGATTTACAAAGTGTCTCAATTACTTTAATTTTTTAGGTTTTGAACTTTGTAATCAACATATCTCATCTTCATGATCTTCTCCACATAAACACACCATACATATGACAGAAAGATCATCAGCATGTTTTCAATCTCTCAAAAATGTTCTATCGTCCAGCAAGTGTGTCCAACGATGTTATGATCTCTCTAGGTTTACCAACTTGATGCATTCAGGAAAGGCCTTGAAGCATGGATGGAAACTTCCCAGCCATCAAACAACATGGGCTAATGATGTAAACATTGGAAATGTTGTGCGAGAAGTCCAGTGAAGAGCCTCTTGAAGTTGAGAGCAAAAAGTCCCATTTTCCAAGCAAGTGTTGTACATGAAGATGAGATTCTCACTAATGAACAGCTAGAGGCTGATTAGCACACATTAACGTCCTCATTATTGCATAATGTCACCTCACTGGTTTGCAGTTTCCCACACTGCCACATGCCAGTTAGATTCTAAATGCCAAGAACCCACAACATGGAAGTCAGAGCAAGCCCCTGGTGACTCCAGCTTACTCTAGACAAGCATCTTGGAAACCTGGTACCAGCACCTCAGGACACCCTCCATGGCCAGCGAGCACATGCACTGCTGATCCTTGTGCTTTGGAATCCCACACTCCCCACCTCACCACATCATTACGGTATATCTCTCCATGATCCCACACTGTAGGAATTGCATGAAGAAACCATAAAATAATGGGATATAGGAGCTGAAACAGGCCATTCTGTCCATCGAGTCTGCTCTGACATTCAATGAGATTATGCTGAACTCAACTCCACTTCCCAGCTTTTACCAATCACAGTGATTTCCTTACTGATTAAAAATCTGTCTATCCCAGACAGTGGATATAGTTAATGACCCAGTCTCAACAGCCCTCTGCTGTCAAGAATGCCACAGATTCACGATTCTCTGACAGTCATAGAGTCATACAGGACAGAAACAGACTCTTCAGTCCTTCATGCCAACCAGTCTTCCCAAAAAAAAAACTAGTCCCACTTGTCTGCATTTGACCCTTATCCCTTTAAACCTTTCCTATTCTTATGCCTTTCCTAATGCTTCAAATGTTGTAACTATATCTGCAGCGACCACTTCCTTTGGCAGTTAATTCCACATACAAAACACACTCTGTGTGAAAACGTTGACCCCAAGGTCCTTTTACATCTTTCTCCTCTGACTTGAAGATTATGACCTCTAGTTTTGAACTCCCTTACTTTTGGGAAAAGACTTTTGCTATTCATGATATCTAGGGCCCTCATGATTTTATAACCCTCTGTAAGGTCACCTCTTAACCTTCAACATCCTCGTCTCAGTTTTAAATGGACAACCCCTTATTCTGAGATTATGCCAGCTGGTCCTAGGTTTGCCCAAGAGGAGCAATAACCTCTCCATATCTAGCTAGCCAAGTCCCTTAAAGATCTTTTATGTTTCAATAGGTTTGCTTCTCATTTTTTTTTTAACTTCCATTAAGTACAGGCACACCCTACTCAGCCCTCCTCATAAGAAAGTTACTTTATGCCTGGGATCAACTGATCAAAACCCTGCTGGACTGCCTCAATAGCTGGATATCTTTCCTTCGATAAGAGGACTGAGAAATGGCTATTTTCTGAGGGAGCTAAGTTAGTAGAAAATTTTGAACTCACCAGAACTTGAAAGAAGCTTTTGACCCAGCCAGTTGCCTGCTTTGAACATGTAGTTGGGTTAGTGAACAGACGTGTTCCCTACGTTTGGTGAACAAGTTTGCACCAGTGAATGTAATTGAGGCAGGCTGGGTATTAATGAGCATTCATAGATTCATGGAATATAGGAACAAGAGTAGGCCATTCAACCATCGGGCATTTAATAAGATCAAGGCTGATCATCTACCTCAACAACATCCTCCTGCTCTCATCTCATAGCCATTCGATAATGAATGGCGGATTTCTGCAATACTCCCCCGAGGACTGTGGAAATCCGGCACCCCTGAAAGTTATGAGAACTTAACGGTAAACATTTAGCCTGCTGTGAGGAAACAGAAATTGAACTTGATTACCTTTCATGAGAATTTTGGTTTTGAAATTCTTGTCCTTGTTTACAAATTTCTTGATGGCCTTCCATTCTCGCTATTCCTGCAATCTCCTGAGGCCCCACAGCCCTTTAAGTTATCTGCCTTCCTTTATGTTTCACTTCTTTGAAGATCCTCAATTGTAACTGCTGCACAATTGATAGACATGTCTTTCACTGCCTGGATCCTAAGACCTAGAATTCTCTAAGTCTCTCCCTTTTCTTGACATTTTCTCTTTTTTAGATACTCCTTAAACCAACCTCCATGAACAAGCTTTTGGTCATCTTCTGAAATATCACCAAATGTCGCTTGTTACCGCATTATATTTCGTGATACTCTTGTTAAAAATCTCATTCAATGTCTACATAAATGCATTATAGTTTCTATGAGCATGTTGAGTATTTATAGCTCTTTTTTTATTTTTATTTTAGAAGTCCCACATCTGCAGTCAATTGCTTTTCTTCCAATTTAGAATATAATATCCATTTTTTTACAAATACTACATAATACAAATCTTGAATACACAAGTATAAATTTGTACCTAATAGAGCTTGCATTCAAAGTTACCAGTAAATATCCTGACAAGGCATCTGGCACTGGCAGATACTAGGTAACTTGCCAGCTACAAACTTTCATATAATTACTGAAGTGGTTTCAGCAAAGAAAAGAACGTTTATTGAAAATGAGGAAGATTCATCCTAGTTGGAAGATTATCCAATGAACAAGACAAAATAAAGTTTCCAAGGCAAACATACTCATCATACAAATAAAACAAAGAACTATAGATACTGGAAGAAAAACAGAAAGAGAACCAGAAATTGTGGGAGAAACCCAGCAGGTCTGGCATCATCCATGGAGAGAAAGCAAAGTTAACCTTTCAAGTTCAGTGACCTTTACTGGACTTAAAACATTAATTGTGTTTTCCCTCCACAGCTACTGCCAAATCTGCTGAGTTTCTCCAGCAATTTGTTTTGTTTCCTACTCAAACACACTTTCTCTTAGTGGTACTGTACTGTAAATCTGTTTTTGTAAAATAAAATTCAGAAACCACTGGCATTCTATTCATCTCTCAAGCATAATATTTTTCTTTTCTTTGCCAGATTTCAAACGCTTTCAATACTCTATTGAATCTGATGAATAGCCATCCAGGGATGCAAGCTAATGACAATCTTCATGTTGTAAATAGCTACAAGTTGTTGGCTGTTGTGTTGGTAAACTGCAGAGTTCACAGCATATGTTAACCTTACCTCAAAGGATACAAGCGGCTACTGTAAAGGAACAATCATGCCCCATATATGGATAAACATCAGGTTTCTGCTAGAAGATGTAAACTGTTACCCTAAAAACTTACTTGATTATTTTTCATGAAACTCATACTAAACAATGAGACAATACTCAAAGCCCAAATTAAACACTGATGTCTTTATTTAGTTTGGTAGGAATGCCAGTTAAAAATACAACACTAGCAATTCATTTAACAGAAAGCCAATATTTACTGGGAGTTGATGATATGACTATCCACCTAATGGTCAACCTGTTGTCAAACATATTTTTGCCAATAGAACAAGTTACTTAGCTGCAACAGCAGGTCACATTTGCGATGATTTTAGTGTCCTTTCCAATGTGGCAGGAGGGTTATTGATGACTTCATACTTTCCTTTCAAAATCAACCTTCTGCTTCAACTGCCCAGTACAGCATTTGATTCTTCATTCAAACAATAACCCAATGTATCCAAATGTACATTTTTTAAAACTTCCATCAATGGTTTTTCATTAGTTTTGGAAATGTCTTTAAGTCATTATCAACACAGCCAATAACAGATTCCGAGACAATTAAACAGGTAGAATCGCACAAGCTTATAAGATTTTACTTAAGATCATAAAATAGTACAACACAGGAACAGCCCCTTTCTTTCAACCATGTCTGTGCCGACCATGATGCCATTCTAAACTAATCCCATCTGTCTGCACATGTTCCATAACCATCTATTCCCTGCCTGTTCATGTAGTTGTCTAAATGCCTCTTAAATGTTGCTATCACATCTGCTTCTGTCACCTCCCCGACAGCGCGTTCCAGGCACCTACCACATTCTGTGTTAAAAAAACTTGCCTTGCATATCTCCTTTAAACTTTCTCCCTCTCATTTTAAACCTATGCCCCTAATATTTCCATTCTGGGAAAAAGTCTCGGACTATCCACCCCATCCCATGTCTCATAATTTCATATCGTTCTCTCAGGTTGCTCTTCAGCCTCTGACACTTGAGTGAAAACAATTCAAGCTTGTCCAACACAAGTTCTGAGGAAGAGTTACTCAACCTGAATGGTTAACTCTGATTTGTCTGCACAGGTGCTGCCAGACCCTCTGAGCTTTTCCAGCAATTCCTGTTTTTGTTTCTGATTCTTAGTATCCCTATTTCTTTCAATTTTTGTCAAGTTTATCCAATTTCTCCTTCTAGCTAATAAACTCCAACCAAGGCAACATCCTGATAAACCTCTTTTGCACACTCTCCACAGTCTCCACATCCTACCAATAGCGCAGCAATAAGAACTGCACACAATACTCCAAACGTGGCCTAACTAAAGTTTTATAGCAATGCAATATGACTTGTCAATGTTATACTTGCTTGGTGAGCTAAAAATCAGTTTATGTGATACTGAGAGGTACAGAAAAAGACACATAACTGAATCTCCTTGCAATTCAGAAGAAGGCGGTTCTGATAGCATCAATCAACATGAGTTTGTGTGAGTTTCTATAGATTTCAAAATAATCTGTGTCTAATTTAAGCCAGTTGATTTAGTAGTTTTAATGATTGCTCAGATATGGATTTTCTTTTCCCTTAACCCTGGCTGCAGAGGAATGAGGACAATTGGCCACCTAAGAGCCTCATTTAGCTCAATGATAGGCTGGCCATCTAATACTTTCCATGCCCCCAACCCCCTCCATAAAATGTAAGATAATTTAGGGACATAGACCTTTATAAGCTCCCTACCATCAAACCCGCTGGCAACCAAGTCTAAAATATGCCTTTGTTGTTCCAATTAAGAATCGTTATACAAAAGTTTGAAATCAACAAGCGCAAATCATAGCTTTGAGGTAGGGCTGTTTATTGGTTTCAATACAATGTTCTCAAACTGGTCTCTTGTTAAACATTCAATGGCTTTGAAAGTGTTATTTTTTACTGCTGTGAGTTACCTCTCAGAAATAGTTGTAAATCAGGAAATGAAAGGGAGCCAAGACCACAAGAAATTACGGACGTGATACTGAGTGAATTGTTGAAGCTACGGACTGACAAATCCCTGGGTGCCACTGGACTTCATCCTCAGGTACTAAATGACATGGCTCAAGAGATAGTTTTTGCATTGTGTCAGTTTTAATTTTCAAAAAGTCATTAGATTCAGGGAAATTGGTGAATGCAATTCCTGTTTTCAAAAAGGGAGGTAGACAGAAAGCAGGAAACTACAGGACCATTTGCAAATTCTCAGACACTGATGCAGTCCACGTTCAAATGCAGCAAAACCTGGAACCAGGTTTGGGCCGACAAATGGCAAGCAACTTTTATGCTACATAAGTTCCACCAAATACCCATCTCCAACAAGTGAGAATCTAATCAACTCCTCTCAACATTTAATAGCATTACCATTGCTGAATCTACCACTACCAACATGCTGGAGGTTACCATGGGTGGTGTGTGGGTTAACAACATGAGTCTAAGGGATCATATGCAATGATAAAGTAAATTCACATGACTCGAGAGAGTCTGGACAGAGATTTAATGGAGGAGATGCATTGAGCTTATGTAGGTCAATGGCTGTGTTAATCATCTTTAAATAAAAGATTATAGGTGAAATATATACAAACAGACAAGCAGACTCCAACACACCAAACAGAAGATGAATCATCAATAACCATTAACTGAACTGTGGTTATACAAATCTAGTGTCTACAAGAGTAGATTTGAGGCTGGGAATTCTGTAACTCACCTCCTGTCTTTTGAAAGCCTGTCCATCATCCAGATGGCACAAGTCAGGAGCATAATGGTATATTCTCCATTTGCCAGGATGAGTGTAGCTCCATCAACATTCAAAAAATTTCAATACTATGCAAGACAAAGCAGCCTGCTTGATTGATGGCCCGTCCACAACTTTAAAATTCACTCCCTCCAGCACCAATACACTGTGCTAATATTATGTAAGGGGTGCTCCTGCAACTCACCGTGTATCCTTCAATAGCTACCTCTTGCCCTCTAAAACTAGAAGGACAAGGGCAGCAGATTTATGGAAACATTACCAATTCACAGACACACACCATCCTGACTTTGAAATACCTGGTTGCTGTTTTATTACTGCTATGTCAAAATCCTGTAATTCATTTCCCAACAGCATTGGCTACACCTGCACCATATGGATTATAACAGTTCACCACAACCTTTGCGATTAGAGATGGGCAGTAAATGCTGACCCAGTTAATAATGCCCACTTCTTGTGAATGAATAAACAAGAAAAAAATCTGGATAGTTTAGACTTCAGTTACAGACCAGCAGAAATGAAAAGGAGCGTCCAACTGAAAGGAAGCTTGGGCACTTTCTCAAAAAAAATTGGGAAAGTGATCCTACAGACAGTGGCACTGTTTAACAGCTACATAGGCAGAACCTTCCTCTCTGAGGCTAAATGCCATGGTGGGCACACAGGGTGAGAGTCCTTTCCACTTGGGGGCATGGAGGGTTTTTTCACACAATTCTGCTCTTCTCAGCTCATTATATATGCGTGCATGGAGAAGAGCCGATTTCGTCAGGTGGATAGGCAGGAACTGGGTCAGTTTGCACTTCCCTTTCTGGAAGCCATATATAAAAGACATCCAAACAGCTCTTCATTCTTTGCGATAAAAGAGCCAGTAGGTAGCCTGAAATTCAGTGACTGCTCCCCTGAGCCACTCTTGCAGGGTGTATGCAAGCACAGGGACATCTTGCGCCCCTGAGATAGCAACAAGAGGCCTCTCCTACCTTCTTGTATGACAAAGACAGCGTGGGTGGAGGTGGCTTCAGAAAACAATCAATCAATCTGGAAGTGTGACTGGATGCAATGCAACAAGAGGATAAATGATCTGTTGTGGTTTGTCACAGTAAGTGCCTCTATCGATTAAACCCTTCATGACTGTGTCCTACCAACAGAAGTTTGCCATTGTGCAGTATTGGCACACACATCCACGGATGACAGACATCTCCAGCACATGTCTTATATCTAACCAATGTCATTCACTCCATTGCACTAAGAGCAACCCAGTGACATTGGATCTCACGACCGGCCATGGCCCACACTTCAAACAAAGGTGATCTATAGCACTAAAGGAAAAACGCTTTTGTTGAAACTCTCTTCATCAAAAGGCAGTGGAAACAGAGTCCTTGGCTATTTTTAAGGCAGAGGTAGTTAAATTCTTGATAAACAAGGAGTTGTCAGGGATATGTGGAAGTGTAGAGTAATCAGATCAACCATGATCTTATTGAATGGCAGAGCAGGCTCAAGGATTTGAGTGGCCCACTTCTGCTCTTAGTTTGTGCAAAAATAAATAACAAGGCTGAGCATAGACAAATAATCAGAAATTGTCCTTTAAATACCTCAGGTACCACTCCAAGAAATTGAAACAATTGGGAGGAATAAAGAAGGTGGGAGTTAAACATGAGAACTGCCCCAAACAAGTGTACTTCATAAAATCATATTGTGAAAGGAGCTATTCATCTCAAAAGTTTAACATGACAGTCTTGCTGACAAATGGCTGCAAGATGATCAGGACGGGAGTCAAAAAAAGTTTAAAGGCATGCAAGAATGAGGGAGGCACAGCTTTAGTGATTCAGAATACTTCAGTTTAGTACAATGTTTGAAAGACAGAAGTGTGAATCAGCCATGAGATTCTACCTTTAATGATGTGGGTATCCAGAGCGGGGCATGAATGGATGTTCTGTCTATGTGACTAACTCTCTCCGCATAAAATTCTGACTAAAGCGCTTTTACAAGGTTGCTGCTGGCAGCAAGAAACCTCAGTATTCCCTTTCTTAATAAATTTTATTTATTGCTATTATGCAATAAACCTTTCTGTTATCTAAAAACAGTGTCACTTCTGTAGATACGGTACATTGATGTATCCTCTATCACTTTATCACTGGAAAGGTCTAAAATGAAGCAAAGACAAAGGAAGATTAGTGCCAGTGAACTACCTTGAACAATCCTTAACCAGTACCCTCTGATTGGAGACTGGCAAATCCCATAAGGTAGTAGTAGTGGTCATTTGGGGAAATTCTGCAGTATGCAGTACAGCAGAATAACATTTCCTTCAGGATTGATATGCATCAGGAACTATTGTTATAATGGATGTAAGCTCGCTCGCTGAGCTAGAAGGTTTGTTTTCAGATGTTTTGTGGTGATGAAATGCCATACCATCAACCTGAGCTACAAACCTTCTCAAAAATCGTTATTGTTACAATATTGCAGGAAGTCACATCAGCACATGCTGGAACACTTTACTGATGTGGTCCTTAACCAGAAGCCTTGAAGCCAGTTCACTAACCCTGCATTATTTTTAAAATGGTGTCAGGAATGACAGAAAATAAATTTTATATTGGAGGTTTTGGAGGAAGATACAATTTTACATGGTGTCCATAATAGTTTCTGACATACTTTGAAAGTTGTGGTACATCAGGGCTGTTATGTTGAAAAGCTGGCGTCTTGTTGGCATTTCCCTTTCTAAAACCGAATGATGTCTTTGCTGATTAACTGAATATTGACATTAATCATCCTGGAGCCTGTGCATCCCCAACCTCGTCAGATGGTGCCCTGTGGATAATGGTGTGAATTGATTTTCCATTTTTGTGTTTTGACAGTTGTATAATTTTGCTGAAACCTAATCTTTGTGTTTGCCATATTACCCCTGACATTTCCCATGATATATTATTATGTCCCATTAACCACTTTACTGCTGAGGCCATTAAGATTTCATTACGTTTATTACTTTCATTTTAAAGCTTTCATTAGTTGCTTGTGTATTTTTTCTCACTATGTTCTATCCCTGTAGGCCATTCATCATGCCCCATGCTGCACTCTGCTCTGATGATGAGGAGATCTGGTTAACAGACAGCTGTCATCACTGGGGCTTCATGATCAGACAGGCAGCAGGCAAATTATACACGAGTGGAATTAGATTAAAGCAAGCTTTTTTTTTGCCAGTCTTCCCTTCAATACTCTTTAAATAATTTCTGTTAACATAAAAAAAATTTCTAAAACCAATACCACCATTCTTTGCATTTGGTAAGATAAAAAACTACGAGTATGCTGTAAGGTTATCTCTGAATGTTGTTCTGAAATGCTGTATTATTGTGTCCTATTGTGCCACCTCGGTTCCAGCCACCTCAAGATAACCGTCAGCAGGATTGCCAGGCAGTTAAGGCCCTGCTGGAGGTGATGGATTGCAGGGAGGTTGAATGGACAGGAAGTCAGCGTTAGACTACTGCTTAGAAGGGGTCCCAGTTGTAGGAGTGTGGGGAGCTGAGAGGCAGAGTGTGAGAAGGTGATCAAGAGAGTTAAAGTTGAGGGCTCGCAATTTACGCTTGAGGTGTTGATGATTCAAAGATAGTTGAAATAGTTCCCCAAGGAGGGAGGTGATACTTGAACAAGGACATAATGTATGCCATAATATTTGAATAATATAAAGCTATTGGAGCATCAGTAACAAGTGGTTATCGATCAGCTTTTGGAATAGCCAAACATAGAGATGGTGAAATGCAATGCTGTAAAAGCACATAACATGAGGATATCAGTCAAGAGCGTAGTGCTGGAAGAGCACAGCAGGTCTGGCAGCATCCGAGGAGCAGGAAAATCGATGTTTTGGCAAAAGCCCTTCACGAAATGCTGATTCTCCTGATCCTCGGATGCTGCCTGACCTGCTATGCTCTTCCAGCACCAGACTCGCGACAGTAGTACTCAGTTTTGCCAACATGAGGATGTCAGTTCAGTGACAATCATTCCAATTGGTACCAAGCACATTAAGGAAAAATGTAGTTATTTTGAGAATACAGAAAAGATCAAACTACTAAGAGCTTACATGATTTGAAAAATTGATATGGCTAACACTTTGACTGCAAATGTGGCAGTAGCCCCATCCCCTCACGAACTTGCCAAGATCACCTCCACCATGGCTGCTACCAGCCTGTGGGCTGTATCAGGCCTAAGTAACAGCCATCACGTCAGCCACGGGATACAGTGCCGAGGCCAATTGCCATATTCTCAACCATGTTGGATTCAGGGGGATAGTGCAGGATTTCTCATTCGGCAGTACACTTCTCTATACAGATATTGGTAGCTCCCATCTTGGACAGTGGGACTGCTGATATGCCATTGGTCTCTTATTGGACCCTAGCCTTGGGAATCTGACACAACCTATGCCCACTAACTGGTCAACTCTGCAAGAAATAATATTGGGTTACTGCTCCTGACAAAGTGTAGAGTGACATGGTTGAGAATATGGCAATCGGCCTCGGCTTTTTAACTCAATTTCAGCATTGTCACCCAAAACCACAAACATTATCTAAGGTTTCAGTAGTTACTGTATCAAACTAAAAGAATCATGAATGCATGTTTAATCAAAAGGCAATAATCAAGTCTAGATCTTTCAATACAGTGTCAATGTCTGAGTATTAATTGACACTGCCAAGAAATCAAGTAAAAAAGTATCCAGTGTCAGTCTGTTGGCACAAATATTACGTGTGTAGTTTGATTTTACTGAATAACTGTTATTGCTAATTGTTGTAGCATGAGGGAGTAATAGTTATTATATTACTTGTTAAAATACAATAATGCCAGATGATATCAAATACATGTAGCTACAGCCTGATAGAAAGATGTCCTGATGACTTCCTGCAACAGTACAGATTGTAAATAACTAATAAATGTTTATTGGTTTATAACATCAAGAGCTTCAGTTCTCCGCTATCAAAGGCATGCAAACATTAATTGTGGAATTGATGCAATTATAAATAGAAATTATGTTCTGAATTTGTTTGTGAGGAGTTGATGGCCTAGTGGTATTATCACTGGACTGTTAATCCAATGGCCCGGGCAATGTTCTGGGACCTTGGTTTGAATCCCACCACGGCAGATGGTGGAATTTGAGTACAATATATAACTGGAATTAAGAGTGTGAGAATGACCATGAATCCATTATCAATTGTTAGATAAACCCATCTGGTTCACTAATGCCAGTTAGGTAAGGAAATTGCCGTCCTTACTTGTTCTGCTCTGCATTAGGGGCAGCACGGTGGCTCAGTGATTAGCATTACTGTCTCACAGCATCAGAGACCCAGGTTTAATTTCAGCCTTGGGTGACTGTCTGTGTGGAGCTTGTACATTCTCCCTGTGTCTGTGTGGATTTCCTCTGGGTGCTCTGGTTTCCTCTCAGTCCAAAAGATGTGCAGGTTAGGTGAATTGGCTGTGCTAAATTACCCATAGTGTTCAGGGATGTGTAAGTTAGGTGCATTAGACAGGGGTAAATATAGGATTTGAGGGGGATGAGTTACTCTTCAGAGGGGTGGTGTGGACTTGTTGGACTGAAGAGCCGGTTTCCACACTGTAGGGATTCTATGGAACATGTAACTCCAAACCCACAGCAATATGGTTGACTCTCAATTCCCACCGAAGAAACTAGGGACAGACAATAACTGATGGCATAGCTAACAACACCCTCATTTTGTGAATGAATTAAAAAAATAAATTCAGTTTTATAATGTTTACCCTTATGCTTAAAGCAAACAAGGGGGTACCACCTGATTTTTGAATTTTTTTTATTCCAACACCTTACAAGTTCCTATTATCAAGATTACAATTTTTCTGGCCTAAATATTAAATAATTTTGTCGTGGTCATATGTATACACATTGAATTCATAGACACTATGGGAAAACTGCTGAATCTACTAGAAATGTCAGAATTCTGCACACAGAAAAAGACACAATCAGTTATAGCATGGAGACAGACCATTCAGCCCATAGGAGCTATCTAATTTCCAATCTTGTTTTCATGCTTGCCATTCTTAATCCTCCTGTTTAAATGTGGCACAAAGTTCAATATCATATAGGGACATTTAGGGACCAAATTTATTCTCAGCTTCTAGTTTGTGCCACAAAACCACACCAACACTTTTCTAGTCTAATAGTAGTAATAGAAGATTAACTGCAAAGTGGACAATGCAAAATTACTGTAACTAATAAAATAGCTCAGGTAGATCAGCTAAATGTGAATATGCACCAAGGGAGTCATGGTTGTAATGTGATTAAGGCCCAACTAGAAAGGAAAATGTGATTAGAACGACTTCAGATAGAATGATAGTTGATTTTAGATGCTAGCTGAGGTGAAAATAATATTTTTTGAAGAATAGATTATAAAAATTTATAGGATAAATGCATTCTGTTAAAATAGGAAACTGCCAGCAATTTTTAGATGCCATGGGTAAATAGAAGTTAGGAATCAATCTAATTAAAGAGGTCTCACGACTACAATAATAATAACAAAAAGCCGAGAGCATAACATGGGAAAAAGAACAGAGACAGAACCAACAGAATATCATAGAAAACAATCAGGAGAAAGAGAGAAGTATTTCATGAGTAAACTGGATAGGAGGAGTATTAAGTGAGAACAAAATTATGAATTTGTAGATAATAATACAAATGATCTTTTAAAAGAATGTGGGTATCACTGGCAATTTGGTCAGAATTTTACAGTATCATTTAAAATGAGTTTAGGAGAAGGAAGGGAAGCAATAAAATGTGGTGCAATTAGTTAGACATCTGATTTTCTGACATTCCATCTGGATTTTACTGATGATGGCAACCATGGAGTACAGACATTGGCTTGCTGAGACAACAAATTAATTTCTTAAAAGATTGCATTTCCTTTGCATTTCCAATTTTATCAATACAGTCTGGGTCCATGAGGGTTTAGAGGTGGTGAGGACATGGTAGGTAAGTGCCATGCTCTTAGGAAGCCAACAGTAAAGTCAACATGCAGTGGAATAAAGGATGAGGTAGAAAGATACCTGTGAACGGTTTGTGGAAGAGGGCAGAAGGTTCCAGGATAGAAAGGAAAAGACTCACAGAGGAAAAGTGACATTACTCCAAGGAAAGGATTCAGGTTTGAGAGATGATGTAGCCATCATGACAGAAGACTTAGGAATCTCTGTCACGCCCTCACACACAGCCACACACTCATTCTGATAAAAGGCCATTTTCTGTGATCCTTGTGGTTTGTCAAAAACAAAGAACAAAGAACATTAAAGCGCAGGAACAGGCCCTTTGGCCCTCCAAGTCTGTGTGGATCCAGATTCTCTGTCTAAATCTGCTGCCTATTTTCTAAGGATCTGTATCCCTTTCCTCCCTGCCCATTCATATATCTGTCTTGATACATCTTAAATGATGCTACTGTTCCTACCCCTACCACCTCTCCTGGCAACACATTCCATGCACCCACCATCCTGTGCATAAAGAACTTTCTACGCATATCTCCCCTAAACTTTTCCCCTCTCACTTTGAACTTGTGACCCCTAGTAGAACATAGAACATAGAAAAGTACAGCACAGAACAGGCCTTTTGGCCCACGATGTTTGCCGAGATTTAATCCTAATGTAAAATATAGAACTTTACCTATGCACCCCTTAATTCAGTGCTGTCCATGTGCATGTCCAGCAGTCACTTAAATATCCCCATTGATTCTGCTTCCACCATCACCACTGGTAACGCATTCCATGCATTCACAACTCTCTGCGTAAAGAACCTACCTCTGACATCTCCTTTATACCTTCCTCCTAATATCTTCCAACTAGGTCTTCTCATACCAGTCAATCCTGCCCTGGGGAAACGTCTCTGGCTATTGACTCTATCTATTCCTCTCATTATTTTGTACACTTCGATCAGGTCTCCTCTCTTCTTCCTTCTTTCCAGAGACAAAAGTCCAAGCTTATTCAACCTTTCTTCATAAGGCAAGTCCTCCAGTCCAGGCAGCATTCTGGTAAACCTTCTTTGCACCATCTCCAAAGCCTCCACATCTTTCCTATAGTAGGGCGACCAGAACTGGATACAATATTCCAAGTGTGGTCTCACCAGGGACTTGTAGAGCTGCAGCAAAACTTCGCGGCTCTTAAACTCAATCCCCCTGTTAATGAAAACCAAAACACCATGTGCTTTTTTAAGAACCCTATCCACTTGGGTGGCAACTTTGAGGAATCTATGTACTTGCACACCCAGATTACTCTGTTCCTCCACGCAGCCAAGAATCCTGTCTTTAACCCTATATTCAGCATTCGAGTTTGACCTTCCAAAATGCATCACTTCACATTTATCCAGGTTGAACTCCATCTGCCATTTCTCAGACCAGCTCTGCATTCTGTCCATGTCACACTGCAGCCTATAGTAGCCCTCTATACTAATCGACAACACCTCCAACCTTTGTGTCATCTGCAAATTTACTAACCCAACCCTCAACCTCCTCATCCAAGTCATTTATAAAAGCTGCAAAGAGCAGAGGCCCAAGAACAGAGCCCTGCAGGACCCCACTCAACACTGACCTCCAGGCAGAATACCTTCCATCTACAACCACTCTCTGCTTTATGCCAGGAAAAGCACAGCAGTTCAGGCAGCATCTGAGGAGCAGGGAAATCGATGGCTTTTGCCTGAAACGTTGATTTCCTTGCTCCTCAGATGCTGCCTGAACTGCTGCACTTTTCCAGCACCACTCTAATCCAGAATCTGGTTTCCAGCATCTGCAGTCATTGTTTTTACCCTCTGCTTTATGTCAGTCAGCCAATTCTGAATCCAGATACCCAAATCTCCCTGTAGCCCATACTTCCTGACTTTATGAATTAGCCGACCATGGGGTACCCTATCAAATGCCTTGCTGAAGTCCATATACTCCACATCCACTGCTCGACCGTCGTCGACCTGTCTTGACATCTCCTCAAAGAACTCAATAAGATTTGTGAGGCATGACCTGCCCTTCACAAAGCCATGCTGACTGCCTTTAATCACACTATGCTTTGCCAAATAATCATAAATCCTATCCCTCAGAATTCTTTCCAAAACTTTTCTGACCACAGACATAAGACTGACTGGTCTGTAATTGTCAGGGATTTCCCTATTACCCTTCTTGAAAAGAGGAACAACATTCGCCTCCTTCCAACCCTCCGGTAGAACTCCTGTGGAGAGTGTGGAGGCAAATATCCTCACCAGCGGCTTAGCAACCTCCTTTCGAGCTTCCTGGAGCAGCCTCGGATAAATCTGGTCTGGCCCTGGGGACTTATCAATCTTAATGTTTTCCAATTGAGTCCTGCACTCTGGGAAAAAAAAGAGTTTCTTGATATCCAACCTGTCTACACCTCTCATAATTATGTAGGCCTCAATTAACCTCCCCCCAAAACCGCCTCTCCTCCCCACTCCTCAACCACCTTTTTCCAATGAAAATAATCCTAATCTACTCAACCTCTCCTCATAGCTAGCACCCTGCATACCAGGAAACATCCTGGTGAACCTCCTCTGCATCCTCTCCGAAGCATCCACACCCTTCTGCTGATGCGGTGACCAGAACTGTACACAGTATTCCAAATGTGGCCGAACTAAAGTCTTTTACAACTGTAACATGACCTGCCAACTCTTATACTCAATACACCGTCCAATGAAGGAAAGCATGCCGTATGCCTCCTTGACCACTGTACTGACCTGCGTTGCCACCTACAGGGAACAGTGGATCTGAACATCCAGATCTCTCTGGACATCAATTTTCCCCAGGGCTTTTCCATTTACTGTGTAGTTTGCAGAAAAATGATCCTAATTAAACCTTATTTGTAATCTGGCAAGCTGTCACTGCCTTCATTTTGCACCCTATCAGCCAGCCTTCAAACTGGCAATGCTCAGGAGAGAACAGACATACCTCAATCACTTCCAACCCACTGGGGGAGGACAACTGTAGATAAGATCTCAAAGAGAAACAAGAAGTCAATTGAGAAGCAGCAACGGTGAATAAAAACACTAGTTGACTTGTACAGCAGGAAAGAGACATAATATTGAAATGTTGTAATTGTCCATGAAGTCCTAGTACTGAATGCAGTGAGGGGGAAGCTATTCCTGTGTTTGCAGCTGAAGTGGATGCTGGTTGCTGGTCTCACTGTCCAATGGCATATGATGGCCTGGACTGGAAGACAAAATGGGGACTCCCTGTACAGATGTAAGAGCTTCCTCTGACTCTATTGCTGCAGGGGCTGGGCTCAGTGGTAAAGAGTTACCGGTCACAGCAGGAGTACTGTGACAGGAGCTGACAGAAACAGAAGGCAGTCGCTTTTCCTCCCTCATGATGCTTGTGAAAAGCTGCTGATCTGAGAACCACAGTAACCTGGCAGAGATTCCATGTACCCCGTTGCACTATCATCTTGCCACAGCTGCACAGAGCTCCTGGGCACATTGGTGGCTTGCATCTCTGTATGCATGCCCAGCATCCACTGAGGCTGTCCATGAGGGACACCAATCTCTTGATGCAGGAAGTCAAGAGTGGTTCCATCATTGATATAGAAGAACTCATGGCCTGGTTGGACTCCTCCATTATCTGTGAATAAGCGTACACAATCTTCAAGAAATTCCAATAGATAATCCCTCACCGTTTGCTGCAGTCAGAACAGTTATCATGTAATGGTCAACTCCAAAGTCACATCAACAGTCATGGCTCAGTATCTGCCTCAGTCTATAAACGACCATGGCTCTCACAACCTCTCATAATTGCTCAGATTTGTACATGATATGCATACCAGCAGAGAAATGTCCCATCTCCACAACCTCAGCCCATTGGAGGAGGAGACGTTGGAAATGCAGAGTACCAATGTGGCAGTTGTATACCAGCTTGTGACCGGATCTACTCACGATTGCAAAGTTGAGAGTATCTGCACTCAAGGTTGCTGCAGAGAAATAATGTGACCAGGCATTCTTTGGGAATCCTTCCCCATCATCCTCCGAGGTGACCTACTGATTCCCAGTCTCTCATGCTCTATGTCTATTTGCATTATTCTGGCCAGCCTGAGAAAACTGATTAATGGCTTCCCATTTGCTCAAGCCAGCAGTGTCTGAAATGGAGCCCTGTGTCTGCAATGTTGACCACATAAACACAGTTCCAATATGTCAGCACGATGCACCCTTGTGCACCTGTATCCTTTTATTTTTCCCTATTGGGAGGAGCTTCTGATCTTGCCGTTAGTGATACAACTGCCACATCGGTACTCTGCATTTCCAACGTCTCCTCCTCCATTGGGCTGAGGTTGTGGAGATGGGACATTTCTCTTTTTGTCCTGGCCTCTGTTTGTTGGTATGTGCCATCTGTCCCTACACTCAGAAGATGAAAGACTGTTAGTTTCCCACAAAGATAGGCACAAAGCTTATCCTGGGAGAGCCCAGTAAATCCTAATGATATTACATAACTGGCATCAACATGCAGCCACTCTTGAAGGACCTCATGTGTATGTGGGAAGGGGGTTGTCTGCAAAGTCAGATAGATATTTCTCATCAATATGCAGCCAAACTTCTGGCTGAGCACATTGTGGCCTCAAATGCACACTCTTTATAAATACATACAAATCCAAAAGGGGAAACAGTATAGGTTACTCACTTTGGCAGACCAAATGACATCGTGGTAGAACTGGATCCAGGTTCAGAAAGTAACTCCAGGGCTGCTGGAGTCCTCTGTACTCCCTGTGCAGGCTCCTTGATGACAGCTACAAGACATCTGAAACATATCATGGGTTCTCACGTCCCTGAGGAAGAAGAGCTACTGCCCTTCCCCTCTCGCCTGGAGGTGAACCTGCGATTATTGCTGAACTGTGGGACCACCCAGCATATTTATTCTGACATTGCTGTTATAGCCTTCCAGAGAGTTGTTCCAAGCTGCCAGTGAGCATGGGCAGCAGGGCAAAGTTCTTTGTGCAGAAAGAAACAAATTCAGGTTTTGAAACGTGGCACCAGAAGCTGGCACCACCTACATCACTGCTGCAGGTCAGTGAATGCACAGGCTCCAGACTTTGTACTCTGTAATTGGACAACCCCCCCCCTAATTGGACAGCCCCCCAGGTGATTGCTTGTGTCCCATATCATGAAAAAGATTGACAGTGAATAGTCAATTCCTTATGTTTATTAAAGTGTGCATGAATTTCGATAATTATTTATTCCTCTGTGGCACAAAAATGAAAGAGGAAAGCTGTTTTAACCCTGGCTTACAAAAGGAATTAAGGACAATTCTAGATCCAAAGAGGAGGCATATAAAATTGCCAAAAAAGCTGGCAAAAGGCATTTTAGAATTCAGCAAAAAGAAGGCCAAAATTTTGATCAAGTCTGAGAAAGTACGATATGAGAGTAAAATTGCATTAGAAAAAAGACCACTCAAGCTTCTATAATTATATCAAGAGCGAAAACTTGGCAAGGACAAATGTGGACTCCTAATAGTCAGAAGCTCGTGAACTTATAGCATGGAACAAAGAAATAGTGGAAGAATTAAACATACTTTGATTCTGCCTTCACAAAAGAGGGCAAAAAAAAAGACCTTCCAGCGATATTAACGAACCAAGGGTCTAGGGGGAGGGCAGAAATTAAGGAACTCAGTATGAGTAAGAAAATAGTGATGGGGTAATTATTGGTGTTGAAGACTGACAAAACATTACGGCCTGATAACCCACATTTCAGAGCATTAGTGGATGTGACCCTGGAAATAGTGACTGCATTGGTGACCATTGTCTAAAATTCTTCACACTCTGGAGCCGTTTCTGCAAATTGAAGGGTAATAAATATACGGATGCTATATAAAAAGAGAGGGAGAGAAAAAATAGGGAATTATCAGCAGTGGTAGAATCTATTATATAAGATATGGTAACAGAACATTTGGAATGGATTATACAAAGCCAGCATGGGAAGAAGGCATTGAGATGGAGGATCAACCATGATCATAATGAATGGTAGAACAGGCTGGAAGGGCTGTGTTACAATATGGGGTAAACTCTCCTGCTTAACTTAAACCAGCAACACTGAAAAGATTTGTCCCATGCGGTAATCTGTTAAAATTCGAGAGGACAAGGACTATTTAAAGTCAAAATTAACAACTTTATTTCTTAAAGAATAACAGAGAATAATTAACTCACAACTATTTACAACCCCTTCCTCTAACCTATCTTTTAGTTTCCTTTCTACAATACACATCTGATAAAACCCCCAATTAAGATTTACTGAAAAATTTAAATTTCAAAACCAGCCAGCTGTCGAATCTTCTCTTTATATCTTCCTCTGTAGATTTGCTCTCTAGGTTAGTGTTGATGTTTTACTCTGTGCAAACTCCTTCTCTGGACAAGTACGTCTCCGAGAATTCTGACTAGCAGCTTACATCTGTTGGTCCTTGGGCAGTTGTCCCCCCAACTGTTCAATTTTTCCTGGTCTTATACCCTCAAAGCATCGGATTGTGTCATTGCCTTTAAAATTGTCAATATACTAAATTCAATCTTGATTGGAGTTTGTTTTTCTCTTGGGTATAGTTTAAACCGATTGGCCTAATTCAAAGTTGTTTTTGTCGCCAGGAAATTAGTTACTCTAGCTGCTGGACCAAAAGGTTACACTATATCTTATTCAGAACATTTGCTGCTGTCAGGTAGTTCTGCTAGCTTTTACCTTTCTTAAAGGTACAGTACACCCACATCTTCATAACGGTCGAATGGCCAACTTCCGCTACTAGTTTCTTTGTTTCTATGTTTCATGAGAGCAGATTTGAAGGTAGACCAGAAAATCCTTACCTCTGGCATATTATCAACAAAGTAAAGAAGACTTTCTATCTGAAAAGCACAAATGTGCTGAAAAACCAGGTCAGGCAGTGAATCAATGGATGCTCTTTTAATTTTCCATAGGTTTGATTTGTTACATAACAAATTAAATTATTTCACTTAGAAATGGCACACATTCATTATATTTCACGCTAATAACAGTCTGTTTCCAACCAGCACAATTGCAAAAGTTGACTGCATTTTAAAATGTATGTAAAAATCTTGGTTCTATTGGATTCAGTTGTTCAATGCTGTTTAGGCAACACCAGCTATGAGGTTATATCTCTACTTGCATGTTTACATTGCCATAAAAGCCTCAAATTGAAGGATATGACTTGAGTTAGTTTAAACCCATTTGACAGTCAAGAAGCATTACATTTACTTACAAAACAATTTCTACAAAAGCTTTTGAAAATGTCTTTCTTCTGTAAATTGCTAGATACCAAAGTTGTAATTACAGTGTGCATGTAGATGCTGTCTCAACTCCTAACTAGGTACATAAAGAAACATTCTGCATTGATTGTGACTATAATCGCAAATTTACACTAAAACGCTCTTACTTTAACATCCAGTTTCCTAGTCACAATAAGGCAATATGTAATAAGTGACAGTGATGAACCTACAGTGCATTGCAAACCTTTAAATGAATTACAAATTTCCTACAAAGGCTCCTTAAGCCATAAAAGCAGTGGTTTCATGGTGTGCTTCTACAAAAGCACTTGCAGTTGCTTCCTTTTCTGGTTTTACAGTTGTATTTCCTTTTAGCGATGAAAATAGAATGATTGAGCCTTTTAACTTTTTGGATTAAGAAGCAGGATAAGAGACTTAAGGTAATCATATCTCTATTTCCACCTTATTCCCTGTCATGGTTATAAATTTTAGAGCTAGCCTCACTACTGACAGAATTTTAGGTTGGCTCACTTACTTGTAGGAACTGTTTGGAAAACATAAATTTGGAACATTTCTGCCACTGCATGCTCACCATTTTGCAGGTTTCTTGTCTTCTCTGGTACAGCTGTTTTATTGGATCACAAGATTTTTAGCGTTGTTTTTACAGGAGCAAACTTAACCATCAATCCAGTATTGCTGTGCCCTTCGCTGTGTATGGCTGTGGTAAAGTGATGGCAGTAACTACCATCTCCAAAGTTACTAGCTGTCAATTTAATCCATGCAAACAGGGCCAATGGTAACCTGGGAGATCATAAAAATGTAACACTTTGGGAGGACGTTTTATAAGTAAAAATTAGACATAAACAGCTTCCACCTGAATTTCCTCACAAAATCAATTAGCTATGCTTTGCTAAGTCCACCAGAAAGAGTGAGGCTGTGATTAATTGAATGGCTGAATGTTGTAAACAACAGCTTGCATGTCTAATAAATTCTTATGCTTCATATTTTGGATTATTTTATGGGCAAGGTGAAGGTGTAGTGGGAAGGTGACTGGACCTGTAATCCAGAGACACAGGCTAATGGTCTGGTGGCATGAGTGTGAATCCCACTGCGGCAGATGGTGCAATTTGCATTCAATTAATAAAAATTTGGAATTAATCAGTCGAACGGCAACCATTAAACCATTGTCATTGCTACCAATGCCCTTAAAGGAAGAAGAACTGCTGTTCTTACATGGCTTGGCTGACATGTGACTCCAGATCAACATCAATGTTTTACCTTATAAATGTAATTTGAAATGTAAGCTATTCAGTTGTATCCAACTGCTACTAAAATCTAAAAAAAGGAATGAAACTGATCAAACATTGAGTATTCTAATGAAGGGCTTATGCCCGAAACGTTGATTCTCGTGCTCCTCGGTTGCTGCCTGACCGGCTGTGCTTTTCCAGCACCGTACTCTCGACAATGAGGATCAATCTAAGCACGGGAAGTGAGAAAGGCAAACCCAGCTCTGTTGACCTTGCAAAGTCCTCTGTACTAACATCTGGGGGCTGATGCCAAAATTGGAAGAGCTGTAGCACAGACTACTAAAAGCAGCAGTTTGATGCAGTCATATTCAGGGAATCATATCTGATAGATACTGTCCCAATTTCTGCAATCACCAAACCAGGGTAGGCCTGGTTCCACTGGCAGTGCAGATCCACCAAAGATGGTGATCACATGGTTATTCAGTTGGAAGGGAGTTACCCTGGGAATGGTCCCAACTTCGAACTGAGGATACCCTCCATACTAAAAAATGGTGGATTTCATCTTATCTCGCATCTCAAAACTGGGCATTTGTGAATGAGTTATCAGTGACTGCTGAATTATATTCAAATCACAATCTGTAACCACATGACCTGGCAAATCACACAATCCACCACAATTATCAAGCTGGGTAACCAATATAACTTCAATGAAGAATGCAGGATGGAATGCCAGGAGCAGCACCAAGAATAGATAAAAATTAGATTTGAACCTGGTGTAGCACAACACAAGACTACTTGGCAAACAGTGGAAGCAGTATGCCATAGAGAGAGCTAAGCGATCCACAATCAAATCTAAGCTCTGCAGTCCATCCATATCTGGTAATAAGTGGTGATGGATGCTTAAACAATGTAGTGGAGGAGGAGGAGACACCACAAATATCCCCACTTTCAATACTGAAATAGTCCAGTTCATCAGTGGAAAAAGCAAGACTGAAGCATTTGCAACAATTTTCAGCCAGAAATGCCATGTGGTTAGTCGATCTTGGCCTCCTTCAGTGGTCTCAAGCATCACAAAATGCCAATCTTCAACAAATTCAACTCACATCGTATGATATCAAGAAATGGCAGAAAACAGTGGACATTGTGAAGGCTATGAACCTTGACAACATTCCTACAATAATACTGAATACATGTGTTGCAGAACTAGCCAAGGAGCCATAGCAGAGCTATAACACTGGCCTGCGCTCAAAGCAGTATGTAACTTTTGTTCCAGATAGGTGACAGGCAATGACCATATCCAACAAACAAAAATGTAATCATTACTCATTGACAGTCATTCATCAACAATGTTGAATCCCCCACAACATTCTAGGGGTTGCCATTTACAAGAATCTGAATTGGATTGACCACATAAATACCACGCCCACAAAAGTAGGTCAGAGGCTATGAATCCTGTGGCTAATACCTCACCTTCTGTTTCCTCAAAGTCTGTTGCTATCTACAAGGCCCAGATGTTAGAATATGCTCCACTGTTCTGGATCAAATTAGCTGCAACACTGCTCCAGAGACTCAACAGCACTACAGACAAATTCGCTTGTTCAATCAGCTTAACATTCACTCCCTTTCAGATTGATGCTTGATAGCAGCAGTGTGTACCAGCTGCATGATGCACTGCAACCACTTACAACGTGGCACTTCAAAACTTGCAACCTCGCCTCCTTAAAAGGACAAGGGCTGCTGATGAATGGCAACACCACCAATTGCAGGCTGTCCGCTATCACCTGATGAAGGAGCGTCACTCCAAAAGCTAGTGTGCTTCCAATTAAACCTGTTGGATTATAACTTGGTGATGTTTAATTTTTAACTTTGTACACCTCTATCCAACACCGGCATCTCCAAATCATGACTCCAAACTATAATCTGTCTTGACTTGAAACTATATCACTGCCTCTCATGATCACAATCCTGGAACTCCATTCCTAACAGCACTACGGGTGCCCCTTCACACCAAGGACTACAACAGGAGTCTACAAGAGGACTATGGTTCAACAGAGCAACTCACCACTGCCTTCTTCAGGGAAATTGGGAATGGGCAGTAAATACTGGTTGAGGCAATGATGCCAACATGCCCTGAAAGAAAAATTGCTACACTCAGCCCTTTATCCTTAAATGATTCAAAATGTATTTTAAATGCATGAGTATTTTATTATATTTCTTAATGCTGTAGCTCATATGTTATTATTTTGTCAATGTACTGCAGGTAGGTTGCTTTCAGTGGAAAGCAATATGCAATATACTTCTATGTATAGCCACACTGCAGAAAAAGAGCATTCAAAAAGGAACCAGTTCTACAGGGGGTAGCATAACAGCAGAAGACCATCTGCTGGGACAGGAAACAAGTAAACCTAAACAGCTGAAGGGAGCCGCAGGAGATATTAGGAAAGCAATGACTACATTCCTATTCTCCTCCTTCTAATGACAGGTTATTTGCTATTGAACTGAGTGCATTTTGAAAAGTGAGAAAGGTATGCAGCAATTGTGAATTACTAGTGTACTAATTCCAGACTTAAATGTTATGAAGTCAATATGCAGTATATTCTTTTTGATTGGTTTAACTAATCTACTTAATTCTTTTATTATTGTCATTGTTAAATTAGGACTTTATATCGTGGATTCAATTCTGCCATCCTGTAGAGTATTTTCATTGTGAACATGTGAGGGAAGATTGTTCAGCATGCAAGCTGTTTTCTCTAAAATGTAAAGCTCATCAGAAGTCTGAACCTTAAATTGTAATCTTCAATATTTTAAAATCAGTTGTATCTCATTTGAAATTAATAAGCTAACATGGCTGTTGAAACAAAAGTGGAAAATTTGGGTTAAAGTATAATGATTGCATTCAATTTTCTGTGATTTGTTCATTGTTATCATCACTAATTGCTCCCGAAGCAGTTTCGGACATGGACTGTGATAATTAAAGGAATGTGACTTAAGTGAACATTTTAAAGATATGCAACAAAAATTGGAGACTATATAGGAAGCCAAACATCATATAAAATTCATGACAATCTAAAGGCATTTAAACCTCTCAGTTGAAGAAAATAAATGTTTGCATGGAACTCCCAAATGGATTCTGTTCAGAGCACCTCCATTGCCCTGGACAAACACATGAAATATAACCTGGTGTCTAATCTGCATACATTGATCATGTAAAAACAGTATACAAATAGCTGACAGAATTTGTAAAAATGCAATGCTCGAAGACATTGAATAATTAAAAAAGACTTGAAACACGGGTGTTGTTTCTATATATCAACCACATCGCAAATCAAAAAAGCAACTTACTCATGCTTTAGCTGCAGTATATCTTGTATAATATTAAATTATCCTTACAATTTGTAAGAAAACTATGAAGCTTACATTCTGTTGCAAGTGATTTGTTGTTTTGAACCCTTGAGCCTTTGTTCTGAATCAAGTACTTATGTGATTTTTATATCCTTGTAATTCATTTTACTTTGCTTGACTCTGTTTTTAGGAAGGAAAAAGACCACAGGAATTAAAAGCAGGAGTAGCCCATTGAACCTATTTTGCCATTCAATGTTTGATCTGATTGTGAAATTTAATTTCACTTTCCTACCTGACCCTTCTTAAATCTTAATTCCTTTGTTGATTAAAAAAATCAGTCTCTGCCTTGAATATATTCAATGACCCACCCTCCACTGTTTGCTAGAGGGATAGAATACTAAAAAGTACATATCTTTTAAGAGAAAATTATTCCTATTTCTTAGTCTTAAATGGGAGCTAAATTATTTTTAAACTGAGCACTTTAACATTGAATCTCACACAAGAGGAAATATTCTCTCAGCATCTACCTTGTAGAATCCTCAGTGTCGAGAATGTGGTGCTGGAAAAACACAGCAGGTCACGCAGCATCCGAGGAGTAGGAGAATCGACGTTTCGGGCACACGCCCCTCATCAGGAATGAGGCTTATGGGCCGGGGGGGCTGAGAGATAAATGGGAGGGGGGTGCTGTTGCTGACAAGGTGGCTGAGAATGCGATAGGTAGATGAAGGAAGGGGAGAAGGTGATAGGTTGGAGAGGAGGGTGGAGCGGAAAGATGGGAAAGAGGACGCTGCCGCGTTGGAGGCTTGGGACTGGGATAATGTGGGGGAAGGGGAAATGAGGAAACGTGAAATCCACATTATTCCTGTGTGGTTGCAGAGTCCCAAAATGGAAGATGAGGCATTCTTCTTCCAGACGTTGGGTGGTAAGGGTTTAGCGATGGAGGAGGCCCAGGACCTGCATGTCCTTGGTGAAGTGGGAGGGGGAGTTGAAGTATTCAACCACAAGGCGGTGGGGTTGGTTGGTGCAGGTGTCCCAGAAATGACCCGCAAGTTGGCGTCCTGTCTCCCCGATGTAGAGGAGACCACATTGAGTGCAACGGATATAGTAGATGACGTTGGTGGAGGTATGGGTAAATTTCTGTTGGATGTGGAAGGATCCTTTGTGGCCTTGATGGAGGAGAGGGGGTGGTGTGGGCACAGGTTTTACACTTCTTGTGGTGGCAGGGCAAGTTTCCGAGAGTGGGGTGTGGGCTGTTGGGGGACATGGATCTGATGAGGGAGTGTCAGAGGGAATCGTCTCTCCGGAATGCTGATCGGGGTGGGGAGAGAAATATGTCGCTAGTGATGGGGTCTGTAGGTGGCGGAAATGGCAGAGGATGATGCAGTATATATGGAGGTTGGTGGGGTGGAAGGTGAGGATCGGAGGGTTCTGTCCTTGTTGTATTGGGAGGGGTGGAGTTCAAAGGCAGAGGTGTGGGAAGTGGAGGAGATATGCTGGAGGGCATCATCGACCACGTGAGAAGGGAAATTGCGATCTTTGAAGAAGGAGGCCATCTGGGATTTTCTTAGATGGAATTGGTAATCCTGGAAACAGATGCGGCAGAGGTGGAGGAATTGGGAATGATAAGGAATGGCGTATTTACAGGAGATAGGGTGGGACTAGGTATAGGGGAGGTAGCTGTGGGAGTCAATGGGTTAGTAGAAGATGTCCGTGGTTAGTTAGTCGCCAGAGATGGAGATGGTGAAGTCCAGAAAGGTGAGGGTGTTGTTCGAGATGGTTCAGATGAATTTAAGGTCGGGGTGAAAGGTATTCGTGAAGTTGCTGACCTGTTCAAGATACTCATGGGAGCACGAGCTAGTCATCGCTGTAATGGGGGAAAAGTTGGAGGGTGGTGCCGATTTTGGTGCGGAAGATGGACTGTTCCACGTACCCGACAAAGAGGCAGGCACAGCTAGTGTCCATGTGGGTGCCAATGGATACCCCTTCCATTTGGAAGGAAAAGTTGTTAAGAGTGAGGACCAGTTCAGTCAGGCGGATGAGGGTGTCAGTGGAAGGGTGCTGCTTGGGACAGCATGAGAGGAAGAAATGGAGGGCTTGGATGCCTGTGTCATGATGGATAGATGTGTTCAGGGACTGGATGTCTATGGTGAAGATAAGGTGTAGGGGGCCAGGGAAATGAAAGTCTTGGATGCTGTGTTTTTCCAGCACCACACTCTTGACTCTGATCTCCAGCATCTGCAGTCCTCACCTTCTCCTTGTAGAATCCTCAGAATGTTATCAAGAAGATCACCTCTCATTCATCTAAATTCTGAAGAGTTCAGCCTAATTCATTACAGGGATTAAACAGGTAAGCCTTTTCTAAATGGTTTCCAGAATGTGTTTATTCCTCCTTAAGTAAGGACACCAGAATTGTATGTGGTACACCAGGTCGGGTGGTTGTAGCAAGACTTCCTCACTCCTATGCTCCACCACCATTACAATTAAAGGTCAATCTTCTGTTTTCCTTCCTAATTGTTTGCCATAGCTGCATTCTGACTTTTTGAAGCCCATATATGTGGGCTTTCAGATTAGATTAGATTACTTACAGTGTGGAAACAGGCCCTTCAGCCCAACAAGTCCACACCGCCCCGCCGAAGCGCAACCCACCCATACCCCTACATCTACATCTACCCCTTACCTAACACTACGGGCAATTTAGCATGGCCAATTCACCTAACGTGCACATCGTTTGGACTGTGGGAGGAAACCGGAGCACCCGGAGGAAACCCACGCAGACACGGGGAGAACGTGCAAACTCCACACAGTCAGTTGTCTGAGGCGGGAATTGAACCCGGGTCTCTGGCGCTGTGAGGCAGCAGTGCTAACCACTGTGCCACCGGGCTGCCGACAAATCATTTTGTACTGCAGCATTCAGCAGTCCTTCTCCATTTAAACAATATTTTGTTTTATTCCTCTTGTCCATGTGGACAGCCTCATATTTTCCCATATTATAATCCATTTGCCACATTTTTGCCCACTCACTTTATTTATATCCCTTTGTAATGCCTAGCAACTTAGCATTTCCTATTTATTTGTGTATCATCAGCAAATTTGGTTATAACACATATAATCCCTCCAGCCAAGTCATTAATATAGATTACAAATAATTAAGCTGGTAGCACTGTGGGACTCTGCTAATTATAGTTTACCAAGTTGAAAATGAACTAATTATTTAAACCTTATTTTCTGTTAATATATTGGCCCCAGCTCTTACCTTGAATAGAAACCTATTTATGTGACCCCTCACTGAATGATTTTGGAAACCCAAGTATATTATGTCAACTATTGGTCACCCTCACTCTCCCCAGAGATGACTCATCTTGGGTAAAAATATCTGCCATTTCAGCAGCATCTCACGCAAGCTGCATTTCCAGATTGTCCACAAATAAAGGACAGTCCTCTTCCAAAGGAGTGGCAGCAGGAAGCCCCCCATTAGTGCAAGTAAGTATCTTTTGTGCAATTTCAAATCCATTGCAGGGAAAGAACACAGTCTCCTGTATTCTGCAGAGCTGATTGGCAGAGACAAGGCCCCTGCGCAACCCCAGTTGGAAGACATGTTTCTGCACTCAGTCATGAAAGACATGATCATCCTGCAGACAGGTAAGGATAGACCAGATAGCACTGGACAGACAGTAATGAATCCATTGGATAAATGTTGGCCCAGTCCCTGCAGAGTTAGTATCTCCTCCACTGGAGAGATTATGGCCCAATCCCTGGACAGGCTGTTCCCTACTCATGTCCACTAACTGACGGGATATATCCTAGGATTATGTGGGAAGCAAGAGAGGAAATTGCAGATCCGTTGGCATTGATCTTTTCGTCTTCACTGTCAATGGGGGTGGTACCAGGGAAATTGGAGAGTGGCGAATGTTGTGCCCCTGTTCAAAAAAGGGAATAGGGATAACCCCGGGAATTACAGGCCAGTTAGTCTTACTTTGGTGATAGGCAAAGTAATGGAAAGGGTACTGAGGGATAGGATTTATGAGTATCTGGAAAGACACTGCTTGATTAGGGACAGCCAGCACGGATTTGTAAGGGGTAGGTATTGCCTTACAAGTCTTATTGAATTCTTTGAGGAGGTGACCAAGCATGTGGATGAGGGTAGAGCAGTGGATGTAGTGTACATGGATTTTAGTAAGGCATTTGATAAGGTTCCCCATGGTAGGCTTATGTGGAAAGTCAGGAGGTATGGGATAGAGGGAAATTTGGCCAGTTGGATAGAAAACTGGCTAACCGGTCGAAGTCAGAGAGTGGTGGTAGATGGTAAATATTCAGCCTGGAGCCCAGTTACAAGTGGAATTCCACAGGGATCAGTTCTGGGTCCTCTGCTGTTTGTAATTTTCATTAATGACTTGGAAGAGGGAGTCGAAGGGTGGGTCAGTAAATTTGCAAATGATACGAAGGTTGGTGGAGTTGTGGATAGTGAGGAGGGCTGTTGTCTGCTGCAAAGCGACTTAGATATGATGCAGAGCTGGGCTGAGGAGTGGCAGATGGAGTTCAACCCTGTCAAGTGTGAGATTGTCCATTTTGGAAGGACAAACAAGAATGCGGAATACAGGGTTAATGGTGGGGTTCTTAGTAAGGTGGAGGAGCAGAGGGATCTTGGGGTCTATGTTCATAGCTCTTTGAAAGTTGCCACTCAGGTGGATAGAGCTTGTAAGAAGGCCTATGGTGTATTAGCATTCATTAGCAGAGGGATTGAATTCAAGAGTCGTGAAGTGATGTTGCAGCTGTACAGGACCTTGGTTAGGCCACATTTGGAGTACTGTGTGCAGTTCTGGTCGCCTCACTTTAGGAAAGATGTGGAAGCTTTGGAGGGGGTGCAGAGATTTACCAGGATGTTGCCTGGAATGGAGAATAGGTTGTACGAGGATAGTTGAGAGTGCTAGGCCTTTTCTCATTGGAACGGCGAAGGATGAGGGGTGACTTGATAGAGGTTTATCAGATGATCAGAGGAATAGATAGATTAACAGTCAGAAACTTTTTCTCTGGGTACAACAGAATGTTACAAGGGGACATAAATTTAAGGTGAAGGGTGGAAGGTATAGGGGAGATGTCAGGGGTAGGTTCTTTACCCTGAGAGTGGTGGGGGCATGGAATGCGCTGCCTGTGGGAGTGGCAGAGTCAGAATCATTGGCGACCTTTAAGTGGCAATTGGATAGGTACATGGATGGGTGCTTAAGCTAGGACAAATGCTCGGCACAACATCGTGGGCCGAAGGGCCTGTTCTGTGCTGTATTGTTCTATGTTCTATGTTAACCCTTCCTCTGCTTTGCTATGTGTGAACAAACATGGCATTCAACCATAGTCAGTTGCACTGTATGATGTCCTTCAGTGACAAACACCTGCTTCGTGTATGATCTGCACCCTTGGCTTTAACTATAGACAGCACTGTCCAGTTAGCTCATTTGTGTTAAGACTGTGCATGGGTACAGCCTGCCTTCTTCCCCCAGAACCCTTCCCAGTCTTTGGAGAGTCAACACTGCAGCACAGTTGAAAGATGTTTTAAAACATATTGCTTTAAGGATGAAGCAGCAGGCGCATAGTTCCTTGCAAGTGGAATCACAGGGAGACAGGGTGGTGAAGATGATGCTTGGTATGCCTTCATTGGTCAGGATAGGATTTGGGATGTCATGTTGTGACTGTACAGGACATTGGTGAGGCCACTTTTAGAATACTGCATTCAATTCCAGTCAACCTTCTCTACGAAACATGTTATTAAACTTGAGGGGGTGCAGAAAACATTTACAGGGATGTTGCAGAGACTATACAGTTTGAGTTATATAGAGAGGCTGAGTAGGCCTGAGAAGGCTTTTTTGTCTGGAGTGTTGGACACTGAGGGGTGACCTTATAGAGGTTTATAGAATATAGAATAATTGAATATAGAATAGAATAATTGGATAGGGTGAACAGCCAAGGTATTTTTAAAGGGTGGAGGAGTCCAGAATTAGAGGGCATTGGTTTCAAGTGAGAGGGAAAAGATTTCGAAAGGACCTGAGGGGTAACTTTTTCATGCAGAGGGTGGTTTGTGTATGGCATGAGCTGCCAAAGGAAGTGGTGGAAGCTGATTCAAATACAGCATTTAAAGACATCCGGTTGGGTGACTAGGAAACGTTTAGAGGGATATGGGACAAATGCTGTTAAATGGGATGAGGTCAGATTGGAATGTCAGCATGGACAAGTTAGACTGAAAGATCTGTTTACGTGCTGTATGACTCAATGACTCTAAGTACTTCCCCAAAGTCTAGGAAGACATGAAGGTCACAAGTCTGTTATCTGAAGTGTCAAGTTTCTTGACTAGGCAGAAGTTAATTGGGAAGACTCACTTAATTCCCAATGAACTGGGTTTTTAACCGAGATGCTAATAGCTGCAGATGACCTGCTGTCAGGCAGGCTGATCTGTCTTTTGAAGAGGGAGAACTTTATTGCTAAAGTTCATTTCGAAAGTGAGAAACTGATTTTCTGCCTCCTGCCCAATTAAATTCACTCACCTGTTATTCCCCTCTTTCTCCTGCAGGAGCTGAAAATCCCAGCCTCAGTTTTTTTAAGGCGAGTGGAACTGTATAGATTCAGGCAGTAGTGTTGCAGTGATGGAAAATTCCTGTATTTAATATATTTGCATTTCACAAATCCTCATTGTCCCAAATCTTCTGATATCCAGGTACACCTTGACAAAGTGTATAATGTGAAATTTAAAAATCCCTGACATGCTGAATTTAGGGCAATTGCCCAGGAAACTTGGACTTCTAATGGACAATTACCTAGAACATGGAGCCCTTTGGAAAATCTCCATCTTTAAGTTAGAGTCATAGACTTCACTTATTAGGTGGTTACAGAGGAAATGTTAGAGACTTCCAACACTGCTGTAACTAGACTGCTGAAACCCCTCTGCTCAGTTAGGTGCACTGAGGAATGGGAGCAGGTCGAATACAGAAACACTCAGCAACATGTTTAAAGTATCTTAAATTAATTCAGTGTGGGAGACCCAGTCAGGAGATTCAAAAGGATGGGCCTAAAAGTTGGGTTCAATCACACATGTTCTATATTAAGTCCTGGAAGCTAAAGTGAAGAAATTGTTTTATATCAGGAATGTCACAGTTGTGATGCTGATGGTGTGAGGGGGCGATACATTAATGCAGTAGAAGGGTAAGTCCACCCAAAGGTAGGGATAATGTAATGTTTCAGAGATTGAGTTAGGGGGATCTAAGGACATGTGATTGGGAAGGGTCTATGATCTCTTGAGAGGCCTTGGCTATTGCACTGAGGGAATGGCATCAAACCCTACAATGGCAACTGATGGAATTTAAATTCGCAGGAGCTAGGAGTGAGAGTCAGCCACTCAGTCCTTCGAATCTGCTCCACCATTCAATATGATCCCGGATGATCCTTTATCTCAATGCCATGTTCTCACTTTCTCAACAGACTCCTTGATGCCTTTAAAATCTAAAATAAAGTCTCTAATTTTTGTGTATGTTCAGTGATTTGGCCTCCAGGCTTTCTGTGGTAGAGGATTTCATAGGTTTTTTAACTTTTGAGTGAAGAAATCTTTCTTCATCTCAGTTCTAAATCCATCTCAATCCAAAGGTGTGTAGTTTAGTTGGATTGGCCATGTGTAGGTTAGGTGTGTTAGCCATGGGAAATGCAGGGTTTCAGGGATATGGTAGGGAGAAGGGTCTTGGTGAGATGTTGTTCCGAGGGCCAGTGTAGATATGTTGGGCCAAATGTCCTGTTTTCACACTGTAGGGATTCTAAGATTCTAAATGATCTAGCCTATATCCCGAGTCTGTTTCTCTTGGTTCTAGGCTCCTTAACCAGGGAAAACATACTCCTTGCATCTCGTCTGTCCAGCCCTATTCAAAATTTATAGTTTCAATCAGATCTCCTTGCATCTTGCCAAACTCTAGTGAATGCAGGCATGGTAATGCCTGTCTGTCCTCGGATCACTCTCCTGCCATCTCTGGTAACAGCCTCGTGAGCCACAGCTGCATGTCCTCTCTGCAAGTATGGTAGGGAGAACAAAGCTGCAGGTGTAGTCTCAGTGAGGCCCTCTACAACTGCAGTAAGACACCCTTACTTTGTAAATCAAATCCTCTTGCAATACTAATTGCTTTCTGCAATTGCCTGTCTACTTTCATTGGTGTATATACAAGGACGTCCAGATCTCATTTTACATCTACACTTCACAATGTATCACCAATTTAATGATACTCTATATTTCTGTTTTTCATACTGAAGTGTATAACATCACAATTAGCCACATGGCATGTTGTCTACTTGCTTAGTCAGCTTATTCAGATCACCTTGCATCCTTCTCACAACTGATAATCTTGCTCAGTTTTGTGCTGTCAGCAAATCTGGCAATATTGCATTAGGTTCCCTCATCCAAGGTCTTTACATATGAATAGCCAGGGCCCAAGCACTGATCATTGCAATACCTCACTAATAACTGTCTGCCACTTGGCAAAATACCCTAATTTTGCTTCTTGTCTGTCATCTAATTCTTAATCCATGCCAACATATGACCTGCTCTTTCGTTTGCTTGAACTTTATTCACTAAACTTTTACAAGGCACATCATCAAAAGCCATTCGAAAATCAAAGTACATTGCATCCACTGGTACATCCTTATCTATTCCTCTAGTTACACCCTCAAAAAACTCCAAGCAACTTGGTCAGCATGACTTGCCCTTCAAAACATAATGCTCCCGTTGTCCAATCCCATTAATATATCTCATCAAAGTTCCTTAGAGAGCACCTTCTAAACCCACAACCATTCAATCTAGAAAGACAAGGGTAACAGATGCCTAGGGGTACTGCCACCTGCCAGTTCCTCTAATCTCTTATGATATCTGGACAGTACCACTGTCTGATGAATAAGCACCCACTCCTGGTAGGGAGGACAGTTAGGAGTTCACTATTTCCTTAGCAGAACTCAATTTTTTTTCACATCTGTAAAAACTCTTTCAGCTTCAGCTTCGATCCGAGCTGATTGTGTTAATTTGCTAAACTCTGGATCCACTTTCTGACCCTCAATTCAAGAAAACTTAGAAAACACTTCTTTTGAATTATTCTCTTCCTTTTTGAAAGTTTTAACAACTCTAGAATCTATCTGTGGAATCACATTAGCCCTCTAGTGATAGATTCTGTTAACCAGTGTGCTATTCACTACACTCAATACCTGGGAATTGTTCTTGTAAACTGTTCTGTCTCTTTAACCTCACTCAGACCGTCTGTGATAATAAGCAAATCAATGACTTATACTCCAGCCAAATCATTCCCAAGCAGGAAGTCAACTATGTCCATGGGTAATTTCTGAATATCTCTCACTGCCACCGTGCAGATTCTCAGCTGCACTTTGTTTAGGTTACGCTGTACTGTGGATGTGTGTTTCGAAGGTTTTATTTCTGTAAGTCAATATTAAATTATTATGAGAAAGGTCCAACGCTTTTCATATTTATTTAGGCTCTAACAAAACTTACAATATTGCATAATAACATATTGTTTGAGCAAATCTTCAACTAAAAGCCAGCCGAAAGGAATTATATACAATTCTAACAAGCTTTTATTTTCTTCCATTTATAGATTTTTAAAATTATTGTTTAAACAATAGACACTGATTACATTATTAGAAGCACTGTCTTGAAGGGATTACTCTGCCTGATAATAAGAGCTTAAATGAATACATACACAGCCGAAACGACAAGTGGCTGAAGGACTCTGGGTAAACTACCTTATCTACTGATGTTAATTCAGCTTCATGACTCTGTCAGGTTTGCTAATCCCTCCAAGCCAATTATGCTGATATAATCAGTACTGACTGTTTAAACCAAAATATTCCCAAAATGATGCATACGGAGGGAAAACAAAAGGATGTTCATGCTAATCATATTTCTTTTTAAAAAAAATTGTGAAAGAAAGATTTTTTTTCTTAATCAGGGATAATATTGAACAATCTAATTAAACAGGAGTTCGGAAATCAAGACATAACTATAGTTCAACAATTTAACTCAATAAGCAATTATATTCTGAAACAGCAAGCAACCTAAAGGAACAAATTAATGAATTAGTTTATTATCAATTGAAACTAACTTGGTGTAGCCATATTCCAGTATAAAGCTAGGTAAACTGATAGTCAACTGTGGTGTGTGCTACAGCACATTAATACAAGAGGACTAACAGTGCCACATAAGTCTGTGGTACATTCTGCCTTCTCTTGTATGCAATATTTGATAGATATAACTCACTAATTGTGCACAAGTAATCACAATTATAAACTAAAGAACAATTCTGAACTTTCTTGCCAAACATAATTGTATATTTAGTCTTATGCCCATGCTCTGCAATTTTCATTAGCCTCAGCCTCAGGCAAAACAACCTTATTAAAAGAAAAACATAATTGCTGATCTCATCACTTAACAATGATGACAGAGAATAAGTAAATCGCAATGTATTTCTTGTTCTATTTTGCTTTGATTAATGTTAACTAAACGATCTTTGAAAGACGTTTATACTTTTATGAAATAAATGACATGGTTTCTGATCATGGTAAGTGTCTTTTTGATCATTATTTTCTAGCTTGTTTACCAGAGAACGGAGATGGAATGGATTTCAGTTGATCCAGTCAGCAATTTTTGCTTTATGAAAAGCAAACAGACTATTTAAAAGATACTTATAATTTCTGCAAAAATGGGAAAATCATCCCTTTTACAAAATCCCCTCAGAGAAACAATTAAAACTTGAATTCTGTGTAATTTGATTGAATCCATTTCACTTTTGGTATCCTCAGTTATGTACATCTTATGCAACTGACTAGACTGGAATTTACTGCGTAATGTTACAAGAAGCATTGTTGGGAATCATATTTAAGTTATCTACAAACATTAATGTGAAAACAAGCTCAAGTCTATAACTTCTCTTCTGCATAATGCCCTTGTCTTTTACTGTCTAAATCTGTGAAGTTGTGTGAAGTGTTACTGTAGGAAGGGAAACACCATCAGTATTGGTATCAATATTTCATTTCACAAATACCTTTAAAATGTTTAACCCTGCCCTTTAGAAATCTTGGCTGAAATGCATATTTACTGAAATTGTGAGATTTGAGTTCTATACACTGCTATATTTCTGATATAGAGAATGTACTTTAGAATGGCCTCAAAAGCTCTGCAATGCGATCTACATTTGCCTTATGCTTGTGGACATGGCTTACTAGGCCAGCATTTATTATCCATCTCTAATTGATATCGATGACGTGGTGGTGGTGAGCTGCCTCCTTTAACCATTTCACTTCTTCAGTGCAAGTACACCATCAGTGATGCTACGAAGGGAATTCCAGGATTTTGGTCCCACAACAGTGAGGGTAGCGTTAGAATTCCTCGTCAGAATAGACTGTGCCTTGGATAGGGACTGGCAGGTGGTGGTGTTCTCATATACCACCTACCCTTATCCTTCTAAGCCATAGCTGTCAGGAGCTTTAGAAGGTTATGTTTAAGGAGCTTAGGTAATTTGCAATGAATTTTATATATAATATAAACGATTGCTGCTGTTATGTGGGCTGTGGGAGCAGGGGGACGGGAGGCATGATTGTTTGTGTAGTGCATGGAGTGCTGATCAAGAGGGCTGCTTTTTCTGGATGACACCAAAATTCTTCAGTGTTGTTGAAACCACATTCATTCAGGCACATGGAGAGGATATTCCATCACACACTGTGGCCTGAAGATGGTAGACAAACTTTGGTGAAGCAGGAGGTAATTGCTTGCTGCAGGATTCCAGGCTTCTGACCGACATTTGACTCCATAGTGTTTATAATGGCAGGTCCAGTTCAGATTTTGGACAATGGTAACCCTGAGGATGTCACTGGTGGGGAAATTCAGTGTTGAGAATAATATTGAATGCTATTGCTTAGCAATTCTGACATGTAAATGCCTACTGGCATGTTTGAATGCATGATACAGGCTTCTTTCTCTCTCTCTCTCTCTCTCTCTTACAATGAAAAAAGTCTGATCTTTACATTGGCTTAAAGATACCCCTTATGTGCAAATTCACCTTCTGTTGGAGCAGCACGTTGACATTAAAGCATAACTCCTAATGAACCATCGCATTCTGGGGACAGTTTCCCGTCTCACTGCACTTGAGTATTAAGGTGCAGCCAGGAACAGAAGAGAAAAGTGGGACAGGGAGGAGCAAACACGCACATAAGAATCTACCTTGTTTTCCACTAATTTAATGCACCCAGGAAGAATTGGATCAGTTCCAGTCAGATATGCAATCCTTCACACTGTCTCTGATTTCATATGCTGGATTCAGATGATAATTTACAATCACATGGATTGTTTGAAAATTCAGCATAAACTTACTATGGCCAAACTGAGAGAACTTCATTGTTAGAAAAGAAAGCATGTTATTAAAGTTGGATAATGAGAATCAATTTGTACATACAGATCAAGTTGAATATGAATCAAAAGTCCCTCTTCATAATATTACACTCTAAGTCTGCCTAACACTGAAGACAGCTTCTGAAGAAGAGTCATACCAGCCTCAAAACGTTAACTCTGTTTGCTCTCCACAGCTGTCACACTTTTTAAATTTCTCCAGCATTTTCTGTCTCTATCTTGGATTTCCAGTATCCTCAGTATTTTATCTTTCATACACAAGCCGGGTTTTCTGCATTAATTTACTTTGATTTTGACAAAACAAACATTGAAGTTTCTGGTAATACACAACAGCATTTACGAAAAGAAAATTAAGGTAAAAGTGTGTGTTTAGACTTCACTTCAGTTTGTTTTCATGGCTCAGTGTATTAGATAAATATGCACATTAGAGCTTCAATGCATAGGGCAACATTTTCTGACACCTTTATCTTTGAATGTGGCATTGATGTGACAGTTAGCTCATTGGAAAATCACAGATTTATTGCCCATGATTTTCCTTTTATTGGTATCTTGAATGAAAACTTGTGGAAATGAATCCATTATTTCTCACATGTCATCCAATGCATATAGCACAGGATCCTTTGGAATGTCATGCATAATGTAGGTTTACATTCCCACACAGTGCCATGGGAGTATCATATTACCGGAGATGTTGCGCTTTAAATGAGCTTGCTCCATCATTTTGATAAGTTCTTAGCTGATGTGGTTACATCACAATTCCACTTTCATGTCGGACCCTCATAACTCTTGACCCACTTCTCTATCAAAAATCTAACTGAGGGACCCTCAAATAAATTCAGTGACTCAGACTATTTTCCAAGGAAGACAATTCCACATATCTCATTTATCACATATTCCACAATTCTCCTGGATAACACATATAACTTGGGAAACAAAGAGCAGGAATAGATGGGTACTTTTTGGAATAGCATGCAGTGAATTGTGGTCTACCACAGGGGTCAGTACTAGGACCAGGGCCATTCACAGTACCTGTGAATGACTAGATCATCCACTCTGCACTTCTGGCTGAGGATAGATGCAAAATCATCAGCTTTTTCTTTTGCACTGATGAGCTATGCTCCTCATTGTAATAATTGTAATGAGGTCAGCTAGCTGGACCTCATAGAATATGAGTTCCTTGATTGGGGCTGCTAACCTGTTCCAATCAGAGAACCCTGGCTGACAGATAAGAGCAGAAGTGTCAGACAACCTGTTCATTCTGAGAGCTGCCTCTGAGGGAGCTGGATCAGTCTCAAGGACTTCCCACGTGTAAATCAGGGTTAAATTAGAGAAGGAACACCGGCCGCTGTAGAGTTATTTCATCCATCCTTGAGGATAGGGAATACTTGTGGAGACTCCATGTTGTTTAATTGTCCATTGCCATCACCATGAATGTGTGGAAAAATATGGAAAGCAAAGTTTTACATGGTTCTCCAAATGTGACTTCATCACAGCCCTCTACAGTGGCAGTAAAATCTCCCCCCTGTTATATTCACTTACGTTCACTTAATCTGTCTGTATCCCTCCGCAGGCTCTCTACCTGCCCTTGACAATTTAGATAATTTACTTTCCCCCCTTATCTTGATACCATTGTTACATTTTGCTGCTGTACTTATGGTTCCTTCATCCAAGTCACTGATATAGATAATAAATATTTGAAACCACAGCACTGAGTACTGTGGCACTCCACTAGTTGCATCTTGTTAATTCGAGAAAAGTAATTCCTGCTCTCGGGTCCTGTTCGCCAAACAATCTAATATCTTAACCTTTACACTGACCACTTTCCTTGTATCTTGTCACTTTGCAAATGTCTTTTGGAAAGTACACAAATCTACATGCTCCCATTTATCAAATGTTTATTTATTCATTCACAGGATGTGGGCCTCACTGGTTAGGTCAGCATTTCTTGCACATTACGAGTTGCCCTGGAGAAGGTAGTGCCTTCTTGAACCACTTTAGATCATTTGGTGTAGGTTAACTCACAATGCCATTTAGAAGGGAGTTCCAGGATTTTGACTGAGTGACACCGAAGGAATAGTGTTTTATTTCCAAGTCAGGATGCTGACTGATGCAGAGGGAATTTGCGGTGATCCTACTTATTTTCTGCTTTTGTCCCTCTAGATAGTAGTGGGCATGGAAGGTATTGTCTAAAAAGACTTGGTGAATTTCTCCAGTGCATTGTTTAGATGGTACATACTGCTATTACTGACTGTCATTGCTGAAGAAAATGAATATTTGTGGATGTCATGACATTTAAGTGAGCTGTGTTGTTCTGGATGGTGCTAAGCTTTTTGAGTGCCGATGGAGCTACACCTATCCAGGCAATTAGGGAGTATTCCATCACACTCCTGACTTGTCGAATAATGTGGTGCTGGAAAAGTATAGCCGGTCAGGCAGCATCCGAGGAGCAGGAGAGTCAACGTTTCAAGCTTAAGCATCTTGTAGATGATGGACAGCCATGAGGAGTCAGGAGGCTGGTTACTCACAACAGCATTCCTAGCCTCTGATCTGCCCTTGTAGCCACTGTGTTTATATGACTAGTACAATTCAGTTTCCAGTCAATGTTAACCCCAGGATGTTGATAGTAGGGAGCTGAACACTTTAACTCCCCCTCCCACTCCGCCAAGGACATGGGGGTCCTTGGCCTCCTCCATCACCAGACCCTGACCACACGACGCCTGGAGGAAGAACGCCTCATCTTCTGCCTAGGAACCCTCCAACCACATGGGATGAAGGTAGATTTCTCCAGCTTCCTCATTTCCCCTCCCCCCACCTTATCTCAGTCCCCCCCCCCCCAGATTCAGCACCGCCCTCTTGACCTGCAATCTTCTTCCCGACCTCTCCGTCCCCCCCCCCTCTACGGCCTATCACCCTCACCTCCTTCCACCTATCGTATTCCCAGCACCCCGCCCCCAAATCCCCTCCCCTCTACCATTTATCTCAGCCCGCCTGGCACACCAACCTCATTCCTGAAGAAGGGCTTATGCCCGAAACGTCAATTCTCCTTCTCGAATGCTGCCTGGCCTGCTGTGTTTTTCCAGCATCACATTTTTCAACTCCAGTCTCCAGCATCTGCAGTCCTCACTTTCTCCTAGTAGGGAGTTCAGTAAGGATGATGCTATTGAATAGCAAGGGCTATGTTTACATGCCCTCTTATTGGAGGTGGTCATTGCCTGGCACTTGTGTAGTGCAGATTGTTCTTGTTACTATTGTCCAGGACTTGCTGTGTTTGGGCGTGGATTGCTCAAACTGGGGAGTTTGAAATGGTGTTGAACATTGTGCAATCATCCCACTTTACGATGGAAGGGAGGTCATTGATTAAGAAGCTGAAGGTCTGTATTAACAGGTTATGCATTTATTCCTCAAAAGCCTCCTTGAAATTAATTACATTTCTTTCAGGGTATCTTGTTATTACCTCCATGGTAATGGATTCTGGCAATTTTGCTTGAACTAGAGTAAAAGTGCTACATTGGCTATTTTGATTCTGCTCGGATGCTTCCAGAACCTGAGGCATTTTAGAAGGTAATAACAGATGTCTCTAGCTTTCTCTGCAGCCACTTATTTTAAGACTCCAGAATGCAGGCAATCTGGGCCTGGGAAGTGCCAGCCCCATTCTTTATGATGATGATGATGAATGTTTCAAATCTTGATGTTCTGGTATGTTTGGGAAGTTTTCTGAGTCTTCTCCTGTGAAAACAGAGACAAAATACATGTACAACACATCTGACATTTCCTTGTTTCCCATTTGATCATCTTTTTCCTATTCAAATACTTACAGAATCTCTTACTTTTTTTTGTGTAACTAGTTAGCTTTCTCTCATACTGTACTTTCTCACTCTTACGTTCTCGATTCTTAAAATTTGTTCTATCTTTTGAACTGCCACTAATCTTTCCAAATTTGTAGAGTACTTTGTTTAATTTGATACAATCTTTGATTTCCTTATTTAGCCATCTATGTTAGATCCTTTGCAAAAAGTCTTTCCTTCTCATTGGGATAAATCTTTGCTGAAAATTATTAACCATCTCCTTAACACATTGCTGCAACACTTCGAATAGTAATGGAAAATGATAGACCAGATCTAAAAGTTGAAGTTCTAAATTGGAGAAAGGCCAATTTTGACGGTATTAGGCAAGAACTTTCAAAAGCTGATTGGGGCAGATGTTCACAGGTAAAGGGACGGCTGGAAAATGGGAAGCCTTCAGAAAAGGGATAACAAGAATCCAGAGAAAGTATATTCTTGTCAGGGTGAGAGGGAAGGCTGGCAGGTATAGGGAATTCTGGATGACTAAAGAAATTGAGGGTTTGGTTAAGAAAAAGAAAGAAGCATATGTCAGGTAAAGACAGGATAGATCGAGTGAATCGTTAGAAGACTTTAAAGAAAGTAGGAGTGTACTTAAGAGGAAAATCAGGAGGGCAAAACGGGAACACGAAATAGCTTTGGCAAATATAATTAAGGAGAATCCAAAGGGTTTTTACAAATATATTAAGGACAAAAGGGTAACTAGGGAGAGAATAGGGCCCCTTAAAGATCAGCAAGGCGGCCTTTGTGTGGAGCCACAGAAAATGGGGGAGATACTAAATGAATATTTTGCATCAGTATTTACTGTGGAAAAGGATATGGAAGATATAGAATGTAGGGAAATAGATGGTGACATCTTGCAAAATGTCCAGATTACAGAGGAGGAAGTGCTGGATGTCTTGAAACGGTTAAAGGTGGATAAATCCCCAGGACCTGATCAGGTGTATCCGAGAACTCTGTGGGAAGTTCGGGACGTGATTGCTGGGCCTCTTGCTGAGATATTTTTATCATTGATAGTCATAGGTGAGGTGCTGGAAGACTGGAGGTTGGCAAACATGGTGCCACTGTTTAAGAAGGGCGGTAAAGACAAGCCAGGGAACTGTAGACCGGTGAGCCTGACCTCAGTGGTGGGCAAGTTGTTGGAGGGAATCCTGAGGGACAGGGTGTACATGTATTTGGAAAGGCAAGGACTTATTCGGGAGAGTCAACATGGCTTTGTGCGTGGGAAATCATGTCTCACGAACTTGATTGAGTTTTTTGAAGAAGTAACAAAGATGATTGATGAGGGCAGAGCAGTAGATGTGATCTATATGGACTTCAGTAAGGTGTTCGACAAGGTTCCCCATGGGAGACTGATTACAAGGTTAGATCTCATGGAATACAGGGAGAACTCACCATTTGGATACAGAACTGGCTCAAAGGTAGAAGACAGAGGGTGGTGGTGGAGGGTTGTTTTTCAGACTGGAGGCCTGTGACCAATGGAGTGCCATAAGGATCGGTGTTGGGTCCTCGACTTTTTGTCATTTACATAAACGATTTGGATGCGAGCATAAGACGTACAGTTAGTAAGTTTGCAGATGACACCGAAATTGGAGATGTAGTGGACAGTGAAGAGGATTACCTCAGATTACAATAGGATCTGGATCAGATGGGCCAATGGGCTGAGAAGTGGCAGATGGAGTTTAATTTTGATAAATGCGAGGTGGTGCATTTTGGAAAAGCAAATCTTAGCAGGAATTAAACACTTATTGGTAAGGTCCTCGGGAGTGTTGCTAAACAAGGAGACTTGGAGTGCAGGTTCATAGCTCCTTGAAAGTGGAGTCACAGGTAGATAGGATAGTGAAAAAGGCGTTTGGTATGCTTTCCTTTCTTGGTCAGAGTATTGAGTACAAGAGTTGGGAGGTCATGTTGCAGCTGTGCAGGACATTGGTTAGGCCACTGTTGGAATATTGCGTGCAATTCTGGTCTCCTTTCTATTGGAAAGATGTTGTGAAACTTGAAAGGGTTCAGAAAAGATTTACAAGGATGTTGCCAGGGTTGGATGACCTGAGCTACAAGGAGAGGCTGAACAGGCTGGGCCTGTTTTCCCTGGAGCGTCAGAGGCTGAGGGGTGACCTTATAGAGGTTTACAAAATTATGAGGGGCATGGATAGGATAAATAGACAAAGTCTTTTCCTTGGAGTCGGGGAATCCAGAACTAGAGGGCATAGGTTTAGGGTGAGAGGGGAAAGATATAAAAGAGACCTAAGGGGCAACTTTTTTATGCAGGGGGTGGTACGTGTATGGAATGAGCTGCCAGAGGATGTGGTGGAGGCTGGTACAACTGCAACATTTAAGAGGCATTTGGATGGGTATATGAATAGGAAGGGTTTGGAGGGATATGGGCCGGGTGCTGGCAGGTGGGACTAGATTGGGTTGGGATATCTGGTCGGCATGGACAGGTTGGACCGAAGGGTCTGTTTCCATGCTGTACATCTCTATGACTCTATGACTTTGGAATGTTTTCAGAGACATGATTAGGAAGCTGTATAATAGTGATCTTTCCTGTAATATAGGTAAAAGCTGGAAAGAGCTATATGGTCTTAATACAGTTCCAGAATCAACAGCTGAGGCTGAGACAAGAATGATTTTTCATCATCGCTTTTAGGTAAAACACAAGCACTTCCTGCTATTTGCACAGTGAAATTCAATCTAAGTTATTTGAATAGGATAACATTTTGATTATAAATGGCGGGTGGAGATAGGTTGAATGTAATTAGTAGAGGTGTCATATTCGAAGTCAAGGAGAAATATCAGAGCGAACTGTAAAATAAAATTCTTAATGTAATATTAATTTTTATTAGAGAAACGAAATATTAAACAGCAGGCATAATAAACATGTGAACAAAATATAGTTAGAGGCTGTCAATATATCCCTTAATCAAATATGTTTATTTTATTATTTCAAGATTTGCAATGAAGTTTGAGTAATAAGTGCTCAAAAATGTATTAATCCATTCCAGTTATTGCCTCTTCAATAAAACTTATCAAATCTCTTCATTTATGCAGTCCAAGCAATGTAAGTGTCTAGTTTAATGGAAATGGACCAGCATTAGAGAGGGACAGGCACAATTGAAACATTGGGGTTTGTGATTTGATTCGAAAATACTGTGGCTGAAGTCATTAATTTGTTTACTATTGAAATCTCAACAGTGCTGAGAAGGAATTAACTTGCCAAGGAAGGGGCAGCAGGAGCAAGCACACACTGACCAGAATATGAGAAAGTACATATGCTATAGCTGATAGAAAGCTTGTGAATGTTTATTGATCCATTGAATAATGTTTAGAATATTCAGAAAGTCATTTGAATCAATTCATTTATATGGATTTATTTGTGTTTAGAAAACTAGTTCAGTTTGGATCCATGTCGCTTTTGGAATAGGTATAATTCAGTATTATGCATAGTTGTAATGCTGGAATTTGTGTGTTTCATGTATCCTTGCATTAATATAAAGTTAGAAGTTACACGACACCAGGTTATAGTCCAACGGGTTTATTTGAAACCACAGGCTTTTGGAGCACTGCTCCTTCTTTGGGCATGTGATGTCTGACCTTGTCCACCCCAGTCCAACACCAAGACCTTCACATCATAAATATAAAGTTGCCTTAGTCTCAGAGGGCCACAGGGCTGCTCTCTCACGAGAGAGAGATATCAGGTGTTGGGTTTAACCTGAAGTTCACCATGCCTCAGGCAGGGGGCAAAGTTGAGAAAGCGGGACATTCACAGTCACCTTAGCGAGATTAGGAATCGAACCTGCACTGTTGCAGTTCGCTGGACTGTGATGCAGAGTAATAGTGATAATAATAATAAAAGTATAAGATTTTTTTCTGTTTATTTCTAATTAGACCTCAACCTCAAAATCACCACTTCTTTGGTTGTTCAGGGTTTACCGTTCTTCTATTTAGTTCTGTGTGTGGAATAGGAATCCCTGATATCGCTTAGAGACAACATAATTTTCTACAATAAACTAATCCCTAGTTGAGATACCTGCACAGAATTTATAACATTAGTCCTCACAGGAAGCTGGAGTTCAAACTTAGAATCTAAGCATTGCTACAACAACATTTATATCAAAGTGTATCCTATTATTGCACTACAAGTTTAGTTTTCAATCCATTGCTTAATAATGAATCACTCCGCATTCTGTTTGTAATCCTTACTTGCTTGTGTTATGTAGTGCAATTTTTCTGAGTCTAATAAAACTCCTGTGAAGGGCATCTGCAAATGTTGTGATGCTTAAGGTGCCACATAAATGAAAGTTTTTGCTGTTGTTGGAATCCCTGTGTTATCAAATTCTATCACTCGTAATCCATTCTTAGCAATCTTTTGAAAATGACCTTAAATTTCCAGAGGAAATATAATCCAGACAGATTAGAAATGCAAACTACTTAGGAAAGGCAATATTGCAAAATACAATGGAAGCAAATGTTCAGATTGTATAAAATAAGAGCATTTCAAATAATGAGAGCTATTTGAAGAATAATGGTGACAATAAGGCCATGATTAGCCCATTCACTGATGGAAGAATTCCAGGGAATGAAGCTTTTAAGGAGGATACATAGAAAACCTGTAGTTTTGCGATGTACAATGGGATGAATAAGCTAATTAAAGATCTATTATAGATGCCTGCAGGATATCAGGACAGTATAAAAGCTATGCAGAGAGAAAGAGAGAAATGGAAACCCTGTTATTCATTTTTTGATGAGGTTTGATTGGCAGCCTGCAGCACATTCTTCCCAATAAATGCCAAACCAATCTCCGGAACATGATGGAGTCACAGAGTCATACAGCATAAAAGCATGCCCTTCGGCCCATGATGTCTATGCTGACCAACCAACACCACACTATGCTTGGTAGAATAGCTAATGAAAAGCAAATACTAATTCATTGTTTACATTGTTCAAGTGATAAAGAAGGAGCATGCATTTAATGCAATCACAAAAATGACCAGAGATTAGTTACAATGTCAAGCTCCATTCATAAATTACATTTGAAGCAGTGTCCATAAGCACTTTCAAAAATCAATACTACTTTTATCTGTAAAAGTTTTTTAAAAATATATAGAGTGACAAGAAGGTTGGTATCATAAGAATTCTCCACTTAATGTTCTTTGTGTGTCATTGAAAAGTATAATTTTAAGTGCAACAACTTTAAGACAATCATATCTTCTTATAATAATTAATGTCCAAACTAGAGTTAGTTTGGATGATTCTCATCAGAGAAAAAGGAGTTGAAATATTACTAAACTCAATAACTTCTAAAACAAAATAAAATTTTAAAAAACATGACTGCAAATAACACAGCTTTCACAAGTGATAGCTGCAGAGCTTGTTGCTTAGTCACCTGGATCCAGACTGGCTGCACACCATTGGCTGTTACTGCGGCTGGCGAAAGGGTGCTTCATCAGATATAACTGGTTTGTAACTGCCATCAATTTCAAGCCTCAGTTAATAGGTGATGGAGAGAGATGGATCTGAGGATCGGGAGGGTACCATCTGGATAGAAGACCAAGGAATCAGATTGAAAATCTATCATGAGGCTCATCCCCGCCTCATGGTTCCAACTGAAGAAATGAGACAGTTCAGAAAGAGGGAGATTATGGTCTTAGAACCCACAAGAGGGCTAGCCTTATGATGGACAAATTGGGAAATTATCTAGAGAGGCACACCAGCAATTGTGACAATGGGCTATCTCCAGGAATGAGTCTACAAATATTTAAGCAGCAGTGCCAAACCTTTTCACTACTCATGCCTGACCGGAAATGGATTCAAGGCCAAGGGCTACCCAAAAAAGACATGGTTACTCATACCTAAAAGGAATCCTCACATCCCACCACCCAAAACTACAATACATGCCACAGGTCCAACTAAACAAGCATCAAACAGGCCACTGGTATTATAAGGATTGACTCACATGCGCAAATCAATTCAGTACAGACCTTCAGCATTCACTGCGGAAGTCTGCTATCTACTACTTTTAAAAAAGCCTTTGGTGTTGTCGATGACACATTAGCATAGACAGAGGATTGGATAACTGACAGACAGAGAGCTAGGATAAAGATGGCATTTTCAGGAATACAACCTGTAAGTATTAAAGTGCCACAGGGATGAGTGCTGCGTCCACAATTATTTATAATGGATTTTTAATGACTTGGATGAGAAAGGTAAATGTACTATAGCTATTTTTGCAGATTATATGAAAGTAGATTGGAATGTAGGTGGTGATGATGACAAAGAGTCTGCAGAGGGGTATAAACAGGTTAAATGAATGGGAAAACACTTGATAGATGGACTATAAGATGGAAAAGCCTCCTAAGAGGTTATACACTTTGGAAGGAAGAATTGACATCTGAATATGATTTCAGTGTGGAAGGACTGCAGAAAGCTGCAGCATAGAAGGATTTGGGAATCCTTTTCCATGATCAGAAAAAGCTGGCATCAAGGTTCAACAGGTAATAGGGAAGGCGAATGAACTGTTGCCCTTTATTTCTAAGGGAATGGATTTTCAAAATAGGAAGATCTGGTTAAAACATTTATGGCATGAGTTAGACCACATCTAGAATACTGTAAACAGTCTTGTCCCCTTATTTAAGGAAAGAAATTTGGAAAAGGAGTGAAGGCAGTCCAGCGAAAGGTTCACGAGGTTGATCCCAAGTGAACAGGAATTTTGTTATGAGGAGAAATTGAGTAATTTGGATTTATACTTATTGGAGTTTAAAAGAATGAGAAGATACCTTATTTAAACATATACAATTATTAAGGGGCTTGACAGACTCGCTTCAGAGAGATTGTTTTCCCTTAGAAGAGAGTTTAAAGACTAGAGGGCTTAATCTCAGCTAATGGAGTAACCCATGTAAAACAGAAATAAGGAGGATTATTTTCTCTTGGAAGGTAGCGAACTTTGGAATTCTTTACTGCAGAGTACTATTGAGATTGTGGTATTAAGTATATTCAAGGCTGAAATAGACAGATTTCTAAACAGTAAAGGAATCAGAGGTTGTGGGGATAAGACAGAAATGTAAATTCAAGCATCATCTATACTCACACTGGAGAGTGGAGCACATTCAATAGGCTGAATGGTCTACCTATAGCTTTATGGATAAATTCACCTTTTCCAACATTACATTTCATCTGCCAAGTGTTTCCCTTCTCTTCTTCCTCAGTAGCCACCGCTGATCCCTGGTTTCTCCTGCTCTCTGTTCAAGGGGTTAAAGGACTCCTATTTCCACATCTCAGCTATGCTGGATGTGTCGAGTGCACGTATACTTTGGGCATGCTAGATGATACTTTAAGCCCTCTCAAGGGGATTGAGCTATGGATTAAATAAAGTTAATGACACTGAATCCAGTATTGGAACCAGATCCAGAGTGTGTGATCTTTTCTTACAATCACTGTCTACTTTAGTCGGGGCTGGGGAGGGGAAGTATCTCCTCTTGCTGTCCTAAGAAGAGGAACTCATTCTCTCTTTCAGATGAGAGAAGAACTGGCAGGAAGGCATCACTGAACATTGGGAAACTTGTGGTTTTTCTTACCATGGGCTGGAAGTCCTTTAACTGTGGCATCAGCACTCATGGTGACAACTTCTGATGTCAACTTCACCACTTCCTTCCAGCTTTGGAGTCAGGTCTGAGCAAATTGGCTTTCTGCTGGTGGTGCTGTCTGGGCCTTTATCAGTAGTTATGAATTCAACCCATTTTTTGAACAAAACTGAGATCTAATACATTAGCAGAAATTTGGCAATTTCTCCATCAAATATGGTCGTTGGAACATTGAACTCAAGGATAGTAATTTCTTTGTGATTTTTTAATTAAAATTAGCAAAAATAAAAGATCCTGTTGGAGAGTAAGGGAAACCTTACTTTATTGTTTAAGTATCTATTCCCATTTCTATAACCTAACTCAGTCTTCAGTGAATACAAAGCAATCGGTTCAGCACTAATGAGACACTCACGGATCAGACTTGCTACTATGTCAGAATAATCATAAAATAGGTTTTCTGGTGATAATGAATTACATGGAGATCATTTTGCCTTTGTGTGTTAATATAAGATGGATATGAGTGAATCATCAGCCTATTGTATGTCTCTAGTATTTATTCAATTTCAGAATTTGAATTCAGTTTTAAAAGCAATTTAGAAATGATAAACTGGTATCAACAAAAGTGACAATTTAATCATCAGATTTTTTTTTTAGATTCCCTATACTGTGGAAACAGGCCCTTTGCCCAACCAGTCCACACCGACCCTCCGAAGAGTAACCCACCCAGACCCATTTCCCTCTGACTAATTCACCTAACACTACGGGCAATTTAGCATGGCCAATTCATCAAACCTGCACATCTTTGGATTGTGGGAGGAAACCAGAGCACCTGGAGGAAACCCACACAGACACAGTGAGAATGTGCAAACTCCACACAGACAGTCACCCGAGGCTGGAATTGAACCTGGGACCCTGGTGCTGTGAGGCTGCAGTGCTAGCCGCTGTGCCGCTTGTTCGCAAAAAGAGTAGAAGTGTTCACAAATGTCTTTTAGAGAAGGAAACATGCTACTCTGACTGAGTCTGGCATAAATGTGATTCCATTCTCACAACAATGTGATAATGTAATTGACACTTAACTGTATACTTAAGCAGTCTCACCAGTCACTTGGTTATATTAGGGCAACCAGGGACATGCAATAATTGCTGGCCTTTCCATTGTCATAACTTTTCCAATAGACTATATATTTCACAAAGAAGGCTACTGTGGTTTAAAAAGTATAACAAGGATCTTACAGAATGGTTATATGCCTTCTCTGTTGATTCACTGCAGCTGAAACTAGACAGGCTAATTTGTTATTCTGGATTAGTGGTGCTGGAAGAGCACAGCAGTTCAGGCAGCATCCAAGCAGCTTCGAAATCGATGTTTTGGGCAAAAGCCCTTCATCAGGAATAAAGGCAGTGAGCCTGAAGCGTGGAGAGATAAGCTAGAGGAGGGTGGGGTTGGGGAGAAAGTAGCATAGAGTACAATGAGCGAGTGGGGGAGGGGATGAAGGTGATAGGTCGGGGGGGGGGAGGGTGGAGTGGATAGGTGGAAAAGGAGATAGGCAGGTAGGACAAGACCGGACAAGTCATGGGGACAGTGCTGAGCTGGAAGTTTGGAACTAGGGTGAGGTGGGGGAAGGGGAAATGAGGAAACTGTTGAAGTCCACATTGATGCCCTGGGGTTGAAGTGTTCCGAGGCGTTCTTCCTCCAGGCGTCTGGTGGTGAGGGAGCGGCAGTGAAGGAGGTCCAGGGCCTCCATGTCCTCGGCAGAGTGGGAGGGGGAGTGGAAATGTTGGGCCACGGGGCAGTGTGGTTGATTGGTGCTGGTGTCCCGGAGATGTTCTCTAAAGCGCTCTGCTAGGAGGCGCCCAATCTCCCCAATGTAGAGGAGACCGCATCGGGAGCAACGGATACAATAAATGATATTAGTGGATGTGCAGGTAAAACTTTGATGGATGTGGAAGGCTCCTTTAGGGCCTTGGAGAGAGGTGAGGGAGGAGGTGTGGATGCAGGTTTTACAGTTCCTGCGGTGGCAGGGGAAAGTGCCAGAATGGGAGGGTGGGTCGTAGGGGGGTGTGGACCTGACCAGGTAGTCACAGAGGGAACGGTCTTTGCGGAAGGCGGAAAGGGGAGGGGAGGGAAATATATCCCTGGTGGTGGGGTCTGTTTGGAGGTAGCGGAAATGTCAGCGGATGATTTGGTTTATGCGAAGGTTGGTAGGGTGGAAGGTGAGCACGAGGGGCGTTCTGTCCTTGTTACGGTTGTTGGGGTGGGGTCTGAGGGCGAAGGTGCAGGATGTGAACGAGATGCGTTGGAGGGCATCTTTAACCATGTGGGAAGGGAAATTGCGGTCTCTAAAGAAGGAGGCCATCTGAAGGTGTGTTCTGTGGTGGAACTGGTCCTCCTGGGAGCAGATACGGCAGAGGTGGAGGAATTGGGAATACGTGATGGCATTTTTGCAAGAGATAGGGTGGAAAGAGGTGTAATCCAGGCAGCTGTGGGAGTCGGTGGGTTTGTAAAAAATGGCAGTGTCAAAGTCGGTCATCATTAATGGAGATGGAGAGGTCCAGGAAGGGGAGGGAGGTGTCAGAGATGGTCCAGGTGAATTTAAGGTCAGGGCGGAATGTGTTGGTGAAGTTGATGAATTGCTCAACCTCCTCGCGGGAGCATGAGGTAGCACCAATGCAGTCATCAAAGTAGTGGAGGAAGAGGTGGGGAGTGGTACCAATGTAATTAAACCAAATCATCCGCCGACATTTCCGCTACCTCCAAACAGACCCCACCACCAGGGATATATTTCCCTCCCCACCCCTTTCCGCCTTCCGCAAAGACCATTCCCTCTGAGACTACGTGGTCAGGTCCATGCCCCCCTACAACCCACCCTCCCATCCTGGCACTTTCCCCTGCCACCGCAGGAACTGTAAAACCTGCGCCCACACCTCCTCCCTTACCTCTATCCAAGGCCCTAAAGGAGCCCTAAAGTTTTACTTGCACATCCACTAATATCATTTATTGTATCCGTTGCTCCCGATGCGGTCTCCTCTACATTGGGGAGACTGGGCGCCTCCTAGCAGAGCGCTATAGGGAACATCTCCGGGACACCCGCACCAATCCACCACACTGCCCCGTAGCCAACATTTCAACTCCCCCTCCCACTCTGCCGAGGACATGGAGGTCCTGGGCCTCCTTCACCGCCGCTCCCTCACCACCAGACACCTGGAGGAAGAATGCCTCATCTTCCGCCTCAGAACACTTCAACCCCAGGGCATCAATGTGGACTTCAACAGTTTCCTCATTTCCCCTTCCCCCACCTCACCCTAGTTCTAAACTTCCAGCTCAGCACTGTCCCCATGACTTGTCCGGACTTGTCCTACCTGCCCATCTCCTTTTTCACCTATCCACTCCTCCTTGACCTATCACCTTCATCCCCTCCCCCACTCACCCATTGTACTCTATGCTACTTTCTCCCCACCCCCACCCTCCTCTAGCTTATCTCTCCACGCTTCAGGCTCACTGCCTTTATTCCTGATGAAGGGCTTTTGCCTGAAACGTCAATTTTGAAGCTACTTGGATGCTGCCTGAACTGCTGTCCTCTTCCAGCACCACTAATTCAGAATCTGGTTTCCAGCATCTGCAGTCAATGTTTTTACCTCCAGGCTAATTTGTTATTTTGAGAGTCAATCCCAAAGTGTGAAAAAGTGTTCAGTGAATTCCAGGACTGTGCATTCAAACCTCAAAGAGATGTGAAGTTTCAAATTTACTGTCGCTTTGAATTGGAGACTGGAAAGACACGACAAGGAATTACAGAATAATTGACTTTGCTTTGTGGAATAATGATGCATCCAAGGTAATATTGCGGACATTTTATTTGATTGTGATTAAAAACTGGCCAATAAGTGCCATTTTGTAGAGAGATATTGGAGGTTTGTATGAAGAGAGCTCCAGCCACCTGAACTAGTGTAGACATCAGGTCAGGTTTGCATTTCCTCTCTGTCTCCAGGTGCAGCAAAACAATGCCATTAAGCCTCTCTGTTCTCCTGAAAATGATTTCAGACAGCTTTCAAGCATCATGTCAGCACTCTTGTACAGAAAAAGGGACCTTTACTTGTTTCTTGAAGCTGCTACATCTACAAAATCAAACTTTTTTAAAAATTACAGCAGTCATCTAACTTCCAAATTTCAATTCATCATTTTGGACAAAAAAAACCTTCAAAGAAATCATACCTGCAAGAATGCTAGAGATTGATCTCATTTTCACCTTCATGCACAGCTCTTATATTTATTTCCTTTAAATCATTGTGTCTGGATTTTAACTAATAACTGTACCAGTTTTGTTTATCTTGTTAACTTTCCGAAGCATAATACAATAAACTAATCTTTTATCTTGTTGAAAGCATAAAGCTGTGCTGCTGATTGTTTTTTTTTAATTGAAGCACTCAAACATTTGGGTGCAATAAATAAACTATGCAAATTCACAGTTTTACGGTTATACAGTCATATAGCACAGAAGAGGCCCTTCAGCCCATTGAGCCTATGTCAACCGGCCTACACTCGTCTTGATGAATTGGACTGAGGACACACTCACTGTGACCAAATCCTAACAATGTTCACATTCCAAGGATAAGTTGCAAGTAACATTGACTGGGCACCATTCCTGAAGAAGGGCTTATGCCCGAAATGTCGATTCTCCCGCTCCTCGGATGCTGCCTGGCCTGCTGTGTTTTTCCAGCATGACATTTTTCAACTCTGGTACTCCAGCATCTGCAGTCCTCACTTTCTCCTGGGCACCAGTGAACCAAGCTGCATCAAAATAATTGAGGACACAATGTCTAAGCTCGAGGCATTGACTGACTACAATGACAAATGTACAACAAAATGAGCAAACACCTGAAGCTCTTGTGCAAACTCTTCCAATGCCTCAGAGATTGAATGGCTGAACCATATAGATTAAATTCAATCTAGATTCACTCTTTGATCTGCGTTTCTTGAATTGGTCTCAGCTATGGCTGCAGCAAGGTGTGCTGCAATATGCCTTTGTGTTGCTGGATCAGGGAGGGAAAGAGTTTGTAAAAGCTCTTACTTAAAGCTGTAGCATTATATCTCATGGTCATTATGTCAGTATACCTTTAATAGACATTGTTATGATGGCATGACTGTATCAGACCATGTAACTGGAGGGAAGAAAGGTCTCATATTCTATCTTACCCCAGGATTACATGAAAGATGGCATGCTACTGGAAGCATAATGTTCAGTGCTGCTCTGTTGTAAATTAAAGTTTGTGTGTAGTAGTTAACTGTCATGAATATCTGTTGGATTCATCATTAATAAGCATTCCCAGTTTCTTATGTTACATGAAATAATGTATTGCAATATTATGCAAATTATCCTGCTGGAGGCAAATGTCCATTATAGGCTTGTAGCTCCTACCTGTTTGTTGAAAAGTGTGTTTTTGTGGACACCAGGGCAACTCCAGTCACCTGATCATGAGAGAGCTTGCTGCCAATCTCGGTTTCCAGGGATATCAGGATATAGCCATTTTTATGAAACATATGGTCAATGAAACAGTAAACCAACATAACTTGACACTTTAGTGATTGATGAGCAGAAAATTGAACAATAAGAATACTTTGTCAACAAGTACAACTAAGACTAGAGTTGACAAAAAAAATGCTGTTGATTTAAATCTAGATTTCTATCCTGTTATTTATGTATATGTGCAGCAGAATAACAGTTCCAATTTTATAAGTTTGCTGCTGATCCATTTAATATAACTTTAATCAGATTAAACATCTCAAATGCTGGCAAACTGGCGCACGGGTTCTGAGCTTCTGTGGGTCAACAGATGCCATCACTATAACAGTGATTATATTTCAAAAATAGTTCATTGGCTTTAGGACATCCTGGGATCATGAAAGGTGTGATATGTACAAACTTTTCATTCTTTTCATCATAAAAGCAACTAAAAGGGACACTTCTTTCAACTGAAAACTCATTGACACTTTTGAATGAAAGTCCATTTCACAATATTTTAAGATTTAGATATGTAGGGAGACATAAACCATTCAACAGGGAATTATCTGATTTCAGCAAGAAGTGAGTCTGTGACTGTGTGGATAAAACAGTGTGTCAGTAGAAATGCAGGGCCATATTCAGTTAAAACACACATGTCACTATCATCATTTTTAGATTTAGTTTACTTTCCAATCCTATAATTTATAAAGAGATTTCACAGATTTAAACTGCTCTGTGTTGATTGCCTCAATGGGGCTGACATCCTTCTCTGTATTCTGGAATGCAGAATATAATAATAGCTTTGCATTCATAATTTGCTTGATTTTGGAAGGATGACCGATATGGCCATTTGTGGAATCACAAATAAAAAAACTTTTGATTATTTTAACACACGTTTTGTCTCAATTAATTGTTCCGTTGAAATGTAAGGCTTATAAGGTACTGGTACTTTGTATCTTTTCAAAGACCTTAAAATTATATGAAGTGGGTGCTGATATTTCACTGTGTGTTGAATATTTCTTTGTTACATTGACAAACAACCAAATGGGTATTCACTCACCTGCATTGCTCTGTTGATTCATGGAGAACTGTTTCTACGCACTAAATATAAACCATTTAAATAAAAGTTCACCAGATAGTCACAATGCCTTGTATCCATTCCAGCGGGTGATAATCATAATGCTGCCAGCCTGTACGTACAAATAATCACATAAACGACCATGCAAATTCTACGGATTTCGAATTGAAAAGAAATTATTGTTCAACTTAAATACAGTAACTGATAAACACTAACATAAGCATGTGAATATGCAGCGTTGTTTCAGATCAGTAGTAGTTGACTTGTGCACTGTTTTTATCAGACAATGACACTTTAAACAGATTATTTGCTTAATCTTGGTTTTGCCTGCAACAGAATTATCCCAATATAAATTGAGGGAAATTTCTAGAGAATGTGCAGCAATGTAATAGATTGGGTTGGGATTTCTGGTCGGCATGGACAAGTTGGACTCAGGGGTCTGTTTCCGTGCTGTATGTCTCTATGACTCTATGACTCTATAACTGTGATAAAGTGAGTTGCACAAGAACAGAAGAAAACATGTTTTGAAGTCAGAAAAGACCATGCAAGTTTTCTTACAGACCACATGTGAGATATCTAATGACTACTAGTCTTGTGCGGTGAGTGGTATTCTTAAAAATAAAGGGTACTGCATCATTAATTGTACAGGCTACGAATTTAAAAACAGCATTTCGAGCAACCCAGAAATGATTGGTCTTATTGTGTTTCAAAACAAAAGATAAAAGACTAGCTGGTACCAGATCCTTTCTCTCATCTGTGTAGAACTCCTTTTAAAAGAGGTAATAATTACTAAGACTTGATTATCAGCCAACATTAGGAGCACAGGAAATGATCCTGATATAGAGACCTCTCATACCACGATACTGCTGCAGGGAAAAATCATAGCCCACATCGAAGGAGAAGTGCATTATTCTGCATGGAGGCTTAACGATCTTTTTCATTCTTCTTTCGTTAAATACACTGGTGGAGTCACATCACTCTTTGATATTTTCTGGGTTACCTACATGCAACTGTAATGCTGATTGTGAGGGTATTGTATCAGTAATTTAATGAACCTGCTTCAATCATGTAGTTTATGGAAAGCAAATGAGGTTAATTGTTGATAACACAAGTCCTGGAATGTAATTGCATTTAAAGGCACCCAGCATGGGCTATGCTATTAGGATCAAGCCAAGTTTAGCCATAGACTTATGGTATCCGTTATGTCTGTAACATAGAATTCTACTTTATCCTCCTTTCACACAGTTAAGCATTCAATGTTCCTCCCATATTTTTCATATGTTGTCCACCATTAACAGAAAATCTTTAGTTGATTAAATGACTACCACCTGATGAAGGAGCGGCGCTCCGAAAGCTAGTGTGCTTCCAATTAAACCTGTTGGACTATTACCTGGTGTTGTGTGATTTTTAACTTTGTACACCTCAGTCCAACACCGGCATCACCAAATCAATTTCTACAAAGTTAGTGTCAGTCCAACAATAACTGCTCCTTTGCACATCTTCGCCCTGTTCAACTCCTCTAGCACCTCTAGCACATTTTTGGTAGCTCCAAATTTTTTTCACTCACTTCTCAAATTATCATTAAGACCTGTTGTCTCAAGCACTGTTGCCAACACTCTATTGATCCCCGATCTCTCATATTTTTGTTGAATGCAGCTGGCATTTTGGTGGATTTTCTCACTTTAGTCCTTGCAAGAATCACGGGATTATTAACAGGTCAAAGGTCAGGTGAACTCTTCAACACGCTTGGCCAGATTTTTTTTTAACTGAGCTATGGCATTTGCAACTTGCCTATAGTTTTTCCAACCAACAGAGAGGATAAGCAGGATGATGACACATTGGATTTTCCAAAGCAAAGATTTTCAATGTAAGGGACCATGACAGTTATTCGAATGGGTTAACTGCACATGGAATTTTGAGATTGCAGCATTCACAGGGATGGAGAGAAAACATGAGAAGGCTGCTTCTGTGAGTTTCACACTCTTGCCTGCAGGTTGTGTTGTCCAATCTGCAGGACTGTGTTAAGGTAAGATCTCCCAAGGGTGAGAAGAAGAGGTGAACAAAGTCTCTAACCAGGATACAAATGGCAGAGGAAGTCAGTAGCAGAAATGTAATCACTCTAACCCAGAGACAGGGCATTGAGGAGATCAGGATTTCAAGACAGCAGAAAAAGTGAGCTTTCAGGTGCCAACTCCAGAATTCACCCAGCATTCTTCTCCACAGTACTCCTAGAGCAACACAACGCACAGTTCCACTCATTGAAAGTGGCATGTAGTTGAGGAGAAGGCAACTGATGTTGCAGGTGGTATTGGTGTTGCCCCTGCTGCTGCTGCTTTTCATGTTGCTGGTTTTCCTACTCTTCATCAGAGGGGGCAAAGTAAAACTTACCAAATCTCACAATTTATTGCATTCAAGTTTGTTAGTTTTATTTATGAATAATCCGAATTCTAACCCTAACTCACCTCCTGTGTCCACACTTCCTGCCCGCTCTCAACAAGGCACAAGTCAAGAGTGTGACGGAATGCTGTCTATTTGTTGTTTGCCTGGATGATTGCAATTCCAAAAGCACTGGTAAAGCCTGCCACCATCCAGGACAGAGCAGCTGCTTGATTGGTGCACAGCCATCAGCTTCAATATTCACTTGCTTTACCACAGAAAAACAATGACAATAGTGTGGACCACCTACAAGATACAGTAGAGTCATTCAGCAAGAATCCTTGGATGGCACTTTCCAATCCATAATCTCTACTACCAAGAACACCACGGGGAGAAGATGCATGGGAACATGAACCACCTGCAAGTTGCCCTCCAGGCTATGCACTATTCTGGCTTGGAACAACATCACCATTCTTTCATTGTTTCTTATTTCAGAATCCTGGATCTCTTTCTGAACAGTGCTGTGAGGGTTTCCACACTCCAAGAACTGCAAACGTTCAAGAGGCCAGCTTGCCATTACCTTCTGCAGGGCAATTGGGGACGGACAATAAATACTAGTGATACTCAGAATGGAAAAAAATTCATTCCACTCCACTCCACTTCTGTAAACCAGGAACTGATCTTTGTATCGTGTCTTTGAGGTGAAAAAGACTTTCTCAACTATTTCACAGGTATGACAAAGATAATAAAGCAGATTCAGGATAGGGATGAAAAAGCTCTGTCATCGAGGTTGATTTCAAGGACAATTGTACAGGAGAAGTGATGAGCTAGATATTTGTGGGAGGGTACCTTGGAATTTCAGGCTTTCACAGTTGAAGACATCTGTGGTAATAGAGGGAAAAGAAGTGGCCAGGGAAAGAGGAGTGTAAGATTCTCCAGGAGCTGCAGGGATGGAAGAAGGTACAGAAACAGGGATTGGTATGGTTCTGTTAATGTGTCAATAAGAATTCTTAAGTGGAGAATTCTTCCAGGGTTCTACCTAGACTATTATCTACCAAATGTGACCTTGCAATCCCGATGCTAAGCATAGACCTAAGCCTAACTCCTCTCAAGTTCCCTACGATATTCTCAGATCTCTCCATGCCATCTGCTTCTCTCTAAACTCTTTTGTATTGCTGCATTTAAAACTTTTCTGATAAATCTATCAATTTACTTGGCAAAGATGTCCTAAATTCTCTACAGCTCAGATTATTGTTCATTGAGTATGTAGTTTAATAATGCAGTACACTTAGTCACAAGACTCCTTTGACAGCAAGCCTGTGACCTCTACCAGATAGAAAGACAAAGGCAGCAGATGGCATGGGAACACCATCTCCTACACATTCCCCTTCAGGTCACACAGCATCCTGGTTTATAACTAATTTGTCATTCGTTCACTGACTCTGGGTCAACATCCTAAAATCCCTACCTAACAGCACTATGGGGTACCTGCACTATATGGACAGCAGAAGTTCAAGAAGACAATATACCATCCCAACTCCACAGCAATTATGAATTGCCAACAAATGCTGACTGAGCCAGCAATGCACAGACACCATGAATGAATTTTTTAAAACTCTATGTGAACTGCTTCTTATGTTTGATTCTGGCATTATATGCGCTGTGCAAACAAAACTTCAATTGTAGATAAGAGACCATTTTGAAGAGTCGATTGCATAAAGCCAAGGATTCATATTTACATTTTGCCAACAAGTAGAGTTATCTGGGCAGTCTAAATGGAATGCTGCTTGTGTAAACCAGGTCTTCTGTAGAACCATTCTGGGACTAGTACCTTTAAAGAAGCCTGTTTCGCTATTAATTGCTTGTTTGTATAGCTCATGGTTAAAGATGTGAATAGAGGTAGAGGTGATAATGAGTCCAACCTCCTAATGTATCTTTGTGAAAAACTATGTGCCATTTCATATGAAGAAATGACAATATAGTGAAGGGTAGAAGTGTACATTTTATTTTCTGCCAGCTATGTGACAGAGCCATTTGTATAAAATGTGTCTAATGGGAAGTAGCAGAACAACAAAAAGCTGAAGATTGAATTAATAATCCAAACAAAGATTAATATCTGTTCTTCAAAAGGACAAGGAACTATATTTTTCAAATATTTACATAGGATATATTTGCAAGAGTAACACATTATTTCATTAAATGCCATTAATATTTCAGCAAATCACAGATTTTTCTTTGATGTTATTTAAAATGTGCCAAACGTTAAAAGAAAGTGATCTATAAAGTCTCTACTCCTCCACCATTATCCACAATGCCTTTCAACGCTATCCACATATCTGACTTTCTATTGTATAGTTATGTATACCATTAATTCTCTTTAATATGTGTTAACTACCTTCAAAATATGCACAATGAAGGTTCAGAGGAAGTCAGTTTATTTAAAGTTATTTCCCCTTAACTGTCGCTGTAGCTAATGATCAACTCATTCTTGTTCCTGACACTATTTCTGTGTACAGCAATTCTTTCACAAGATGTGGACTTTCTTTGGTGAAAAAACTGCACAGAGGCCAGTATCCCATCATCACGTCACCCTTTATTTAAATGTGCATAGTACATTGGCTGTACCCAGCCAGTTTGGAGTTCAGTCCCTTAAACTGAGGAGATTCTGAATCCCCCAATTTTATCAGTCAGTAAGGGCTGCCTGATTGGCCAGGTTAACAATCCCCAATCAAGGATCTCATAGTCAATGAGATCCATCTGGTTCCAATCACTAAACTTGGCCAACTCAAATCTTATTCAATTATCCATCTTGCAGTTAATTCTAGTGTTCATGCTTCATTTACTAATGGGACTTATAAAACAGTTCATTTCTGACCTGATCTAATGAAATTGTCTGCAGTACCACTAATGCACGCAAAAGATATGTGCCACCTTTGAATCCATGCGGCTAATTTAGGCATCCCCTCCTCCAGAATGAAATCTGACCAGTAATATCCACTATCTGAGAGTTAAATTAGGTGCAGGTGCATTATCCACAATAGAAGATTGAGAATGATCCACTGAAAACACTTTTTGCTGGGAAATCTCACTATTAATGAACTCACGGACTGAAGTATACACTGTGGGCAGAATTCATAAATGCCAAGTTGAAAATGTCACTTTGTTTTTCACTCTCAGAGTATGACATAGAAAGCCACTCCTAAGATTACCTCAGCCTCCGTACTGTTGATGTCATTCTGAATGACAAGCTAGCCATCTAGCCTGTTGAACTCACCATCTCTTATATTTAATAATGTTATGTGGTAGTATTTTAGATTTCAACAAAAGGAAACTGTCAACTATGTGGACTTTCCTCTGCATTGCTTAACTGTTCAGAGCACTGATTTTTCTTTTAAAAATGTTGCCTATAGTGCATTTATTTTAAATCAATTAATCCTCATTAATGTGGCTACATGCGTTTGTTGACTTCGACTTTTTTATTAAAATTCCATTGCTGGATGTGTGTGTTGCTGGCTTGGCTAGCTTTTGTTGTCAATCTCCAATTGTCCTGGAGGGTGTGGGGGTGAGCTGATTTCTTGCACCACTCCTATCCAAATTCGATAAGAACATCCACCGTGCTATTCAGAAGGCAGTTCCAGGATTTTGACCAGTGACACTGAAGGAATAGTGACATAATTGCAGGTCAAAATAGTTGTAGTTTGGAGGGAACTTGCAGATGGTGATGTCCCCTTACATTTTGTGCTCTTGTCCATCTAGATGGTAGAGGCCATGGGTTTGGAGGTTGCTTTCAAAGGACCCTCGGTGAATTGTTGTGGTGAAATTTGAAGTTGTCAAACACTGCTGTTACTGGCTCAGTGATAGACGATGTGAATGGTAAAGATGGTGGACGGCCAATCTAGTGGCATTGAATGTGAAGGGATTACGATTTGATTTTCTCTTGTCAGAGATCGTTATTGGCTGGCATTTATGTCACATGAATGTTATTTGCCGATTAGCCCAAGCCTGGATATTGTCCAGGTCTTTTGTGTATCTGAGGAGTTGTGGATGGTGCTGAACATTGTGCCATTATCGACGAATATCCCCACCTGATTTTATGATGGAGGGAAGGTCATTGACAAAGTAGCTAAGGATGGTTGTGCCTAGACGCTACCCTGAGGAACTCTTGCCGAGATGTCCTGAAGCTGAGATGACTGACCTCCAACAATTACAACTATCTTCCTTCAAACCAGGTATGACTTCAAAATGTGAAGCTCTTCCAGAACAGAAAGCACATACACCATGCCCCCACCCACCACTGTGCCTATCTTCTCAAATCCCATTTGCTCCAGTTTTGTTGAGGTTCCAATGTTCATGGTGTACCATTCTCACTATCGTCAGCAAAAGTTTCTCTCATTCTCTCCCACTCAGTCAATTCTGTCTCTCACTCTGCAGGGCCTCTGTGCTACATACTCACTATAGGGGCACCCCAGCAACTCTGCACCACAGCTATGCTCGAATTTCCATCTCACTCCATCGCTCCCTTTGTCTTTTTGCAGGATAAAATGGCTCATAAGAGGGCTGCCTGACATCCAGCTCCATTTCACCATGACAAGATTTTATCTGATTGACTGACTGACTGACTGACTGGCCTGATATCAGATACAGTCCATGATGTGTTGCACCAGGAGGCCATGATTGAACCATATCGCCCTTGGCTTGACAGAGGACCACTTCCCTTAGACTTTGAAACACAGCCATTTGATTGAAACACATGCAGTACATTTGCCACATGAGCTGCTGGCACATGTTGCAGATATGGGATTGATGTAGTGCAGTGCCATACAACAGCAAATCCATTCCTATGACTAACAGTTACTGACAACCATGACAAGCTGCTTGATTTTGTAACTGGTCTAAAAGGTTGAAGTATTGTGAGCCTTTAAGCTCTGACTAAGGAGGAAAGATGTAAAGGCAAGGCATGGCAAGCCAGAGCAAGGCAGAGACGCTGTGACCATCCAAGTGGATGCAAAATGAGTGAGCACTAAGAGGGCAAGCAAGGAGCCCCAGTTTGCTCCTTGGTTCAATCCATGAGTTGGTGCTTTAGCCCTTTGTGCAAAATGTCTTGCCAGAAGCAGCACCGAGTCATACAGCATGGAAACAGACTTTCCGGTCCAACCAGACTGTACTGAAGATAATCCCAAACCAATCTGGTCCCACCTGCCTGCTCCTGGTCCATATCCCTCCAAACCTTTCTGATTCATGTACTTACCCAAATATCTTTTAATTGTTGCAGTTGTGCCCATATCTACCACTTCCTCAGGAAGTTCGTTTCACATGAGAACCATACTTGATGTAAAAACTTTGGCCCTTTGTCCTTTTTATATCTCTCTCCTCTCACCTCAAAAATATATTCCCCTAGTCTTGAAATTTCCTGCTCCGTCTATTCAGCCTTCCTTTATAACTCAAGCCTCCCAGACCCAGCGTGGACCAGAGATGTGTCATGAAGGTAGGTTGGGACTTGCACTTGTCTACCACTAACATCCGTGGATGTGGGTTACATGTGGTCACTGCCCATGAAGAGTTCCCTGAGATGTCAATAACTGATGTCCAAGATGTAAGGCCATTCAAGCAAGTGGTAAGTAGCAGTCACCTGACATCCATGTTGGGAATTGTCACCATCCCATTGTTATCCAGTGGGCAGGAGAACGGTAAATGAGGCTGAATTAATTAATAGTGAAATGTTAATGCATACTGACGCATGCAGATAGGCTCTTCACTGCTCACGAGCGTGATTCCCATCTCGCTGCTTAACACTTAGTTAGAAAATGGGACCTTTTGTTCTCGATGTTAGGAATCTCCTTACTGCCGACCTCACCCAGTTTTCCCAATTTTCTCACCAATGCTTGTATCATCCAGTGGCTGTCTCTCTCTGTCTTCTTCTGTTTTGTCTCCTTGCTTTCTACTCCCTGCATTAATTATTAACAACACATTAACAGATTTTTAATGAAACAGGAATGCACATGAAGCTACTCACTGACATTGTTTTTCTCAAGTTAATACACCTTTTTTTAAAATTTGTAGAAAACAAATTATAAGATGACTGTGCACCTGAAGAGTAATTTCTCTTTCTTCTGAATACATTATCTTTTATAAATTCTCTTTTTATAAATGTTATGATGGACTTCTTAACTATTAATATTTTAAAGATTATCTAGAGGCAGCACAGTGGCACAGTGGTTAGCACTGCTGCCTCACAGCGCCAGAGACCCGGGTTCAATTCATGCCTCATGTAACTGTCTGTGTGGAGTTTGCACATTCTCCCCGTGTAAGCGTGGGTTTTCTCCCACAGTCGAAAGATGTGCAGGTTAGGTGAATTGGCCATGCTAAATTGCCTGTAGCGTTAGGTGAAGGGGTAAATGTAGGGGAATGGGTCTGGGTGGGTTGTTCTTCGGAGGGTCAGTGTGGACTTGTTGGGCCGAAGGGCCTGTTTCCACACTGTAAGTAATCTAACTATTATGTGCTAAAAGCTGAAGAAGATGCACCACCAGTCAATGCTGCTGCAAGTAGGCTCATTGCACTTGTTTGATCTGTATAATCTAAATTCAACCCACAGAATCATAGCACAAGGTAAAAATATTGAGTCCACACCTGGGTTTTTAGAGGAATCTGACACTTCTATGTCAAAACATTCAAGAACGCATTAAAACACAAAAGGAATATCTGGGGATAAAAGTAACCATGTTATAACAAAACATTGATCTTTATAAATTTAAAGAAAAAGGTTTATCATTCAGTTGAACATCAGAACTGATCGTTATTGTGAAACAAATGGAAGAAGTTTTGTTATAAAGTGATGAACTATGATAGCCAGATTAAACAATTGTTGCGTAACATATTTCTGTAGTAAAACATGAGCTATTATGTGTCAGAAAGGCCGATATTCCCAATGTTAACATTGAAAATAGCTGTCACAGTACAAATGGCTTTCTGCCTTAGTATCTGCTTAAAATATAGGTTTGTTTTCCGTACAACATCAGTCTGAATTCTTCTTTCGTCTTTTTCTCTCATCCAGAAACTGGCACTTATTTGTAAAAGGAACATTGAATGACTCACTTCATTAGCTGTTACTGCAAGTTGCTTAAGTTATACCACAACTGTCTTGTCAACCACTGGATTGTTATTTGTTCCCACCAGCATCCATCACAAAACTCATTCTTTCCCCCATCAGTTGTAGCATCAATGGCCCATTATTTCATGATTATAAAACTTTGAAATGTTAAAGGACCTCCAAGCTGACCTAAGAAGTCGGCTAGGAGTGGTAGGGAGGAAATTTGATTTGAAGTGCTGAGTAAAATCTGGATACTCATTCACCGCCCACTATACATCAAATGTTAGCAGGTTTTGAGAAGATTTGTAGCTCAGGTTGCGATTCTGGATGTAGGTTTTCTCGCTGAGCTGGAAGGTTCGTTTTCAGTTGTTTCGTCACCATACTAGATAATATCATCACGGAGCCTCAAGGTGAAACACTGATGCTATGGTCCACTTTCTACTTATGTGTTTAGGTTTCCTTGTGTGGTGATGCCATTTTCTGTAGTGATGCCATTTCCTGTGGTGACATCATTTCCAGTTCTTTTTCTCAGGGGGTAGTAAATGGGATCCAAGTCAATGTGTTTGTTGATAGAGTTCCAGCTGGAGAAATAGACTTGGATCCCATTTACCACCCCCTGAGAAAAAGAATTAGAAATGACGTCACCACAGGAAATGACATCACCACGGAAAGTGACATCACCGACCCAAGGAAACCATTCACATAAATAGAAAGTAGGCCATACCACAAGTGCTTCATCCGGGGGCTCACTGATTATGTTACCTAGCATGGTGACAAAATGTCTGAAAACAAACCTCCCAGCTCTGCGAGCAAATCTACATCCAATACATCACAGGTATAACAGGCGCTGAACCTTTTTCACCCTTTTTCGTAAAATTACCCAAAGTGGAAATTGCCCTCACCGTCCATCTCTGAATGTGCAATTGAAGACTCAGCAAAATATCTTGAAAGGTACAGACAACAGAATCATATCACAAGCATTGGTGTGAAGATCTATAAAATCAGTCTGGAAATAGATTTTCTAAATTCAGGTACACAGTCCTTTGTCCGAAACACTTGGAAACAGCTGGTTTTTGGAATTCTGAATTTTTCAAATTTCAGAATAAGTGACAATTCAATGATGAATTTTTAAAAAAATCTTACCAAACAGCAGACTCAATGTGAGTAACAGGCCCTAAGACTGAACTGAGGCCTGCCAGTGCTGGGCCACATCCTCCCCACCCCCCATATCACATCTAAATGACATGCATTGAGTGGGTGTGGAGTTGGGTTAACTGTTTGCACATCAAACAACCTTGTTAATAAGATAAAAACTTCACAAAAAACCTTCAGATTTTGGAGCTTTTCGGATTTCTGGATTTCTGATAAAGGGTTGTCTATCTGTACAACCATAGAACAAATAATTCTCCCACCAATTGATTGTTTTCCATACTTCATATTTTCAAAGATCCTGCTTTTTCTTCTATACTCTGCTGTTCAGCTGATTCTGACCTTGATACCTCTCCCCTTATCTCCTTCTCTCTCTTCCTTTTCCCCTCCTAATTCCATTCAGGTTTCTCACTAGGCTGTACCTTCTTCTTCAACACTACTTCACACCCAAATCTTCTATTGTCCATCAATCTCTATGTTTCCTGTCACTCCTAATCTCTTCTTATTCCTTTGCACGTAACCGCTTGCTGTACTCTGACTTCCCACTTGCCTTCCTAGCAACTCTCTGTATTTCTCCCATTCCAGCAGCTGACCCCAATCTACCAACCCCCACACATCCATTTTTACCTGCACAATTTCCATCATAATGTACTGTGCTTCCCTTTGCAGACTCTTCTGCTGTCCAATGTCACTGATCTTCCTCATCTATTGTTCAATTACCTTCAGCTCGTGTACCCCATGTGATTTTTAAATACTGTCAGAACTTCCTTTGTAATTATTTTATGGAATGTATACTCCTGCAGAATGATTGATTGATAATTGCTGCAACCAGATATTTGAACTGTGTATGTAGTATCTGCACTGAAATGTAAAACTACTCTTGGAAGTGCTGAAAATGCATTTGACCATACAATGGGGAACAGCACCCCCTACTGTACAATGGGATTTTTCTAGTTTCCATATCATCACTTATTACTCTGCACTGGAGCAAATTAATGACAATGTCTGTATGTTGACATGATTCTAAATTTGTGTTTTTGATGCTTCCTGAAAACTACATTTGAATCAAATCTCCTTGCAATCGCAGCAGTGAAAGCTAGCTTCCTTTTCATTTATCCAACATGGAATTAAACCTAGTCTCACGGATAAAAAAGATTTGCTTAGAAACCTAGGGAAAAGATAAAGTCTTGCAGATGCTCTAAATCTGAAACAAAGACAGAATGAATTGCATCTCCTTGCCAAGTCAGGCAGCATCTGCCGAGAGAGGATGCTAGGTTTAAAGTTTCAGGTCTGTGATTCTTCGTTGGTGCCCATAATTAGAAATCTCTGCAACCAAACAAGCTGGTTTAACTTTAAAGGTGACCAAATGTTGCATAATTGTAGGTTCTTTAAATCATTTTATTGCTTCAGAATGAAGCATTTTATTTATTTTTCAGAAAGTAAACTCATCCTGTACAAATGTCCGATAGTGCGCAAAGTTAATGAAGAGTAATGGGATAAGAAATGTTGCAAAACAACTTGCGCTGAACAGCACAAATGTTAGTGCAGTTAAGAGATTGTAAGCATACTAATTTCACACAGTTAGATAAAAGACAATGATTTGAGCTTACATCTATACCACTTGAATGCATTCATCATGTTTTTTTAAAAAGTATTTGATTTAATTTAACTGTGCAAATAAAGCAGAAATAGAAAACATTGTATGAGGTTATGACTATGGTGTCTACATAAAACATCCTGCTACTATATAAATACATGTAAATTCGTGGCAAAATTTAGTTTTTTGGGTTTAATGTTTGAATTGTTACAAATTCCTGAATGTTTTGCAAACAAAACTTTTTGAATAACCAAGGCACAAAGTAGATGCAAAGTTGATTACTACAAGGATTATGTGTGGACATTTCTCCGTGCAATAATCATTCTGTCAATGTATTACACAACAATGATTTACTGTGCAAAACACTGCTGTCCAGTGGATTTGTTACTCAATCCAAGATACCAACAGAAAACATCAAGACAAAGTCATTTTTTTTTGCGTTAGCAAAAGATGGGCTATAGGTTGAGCTGCCCATTTTATTCTTTCATTAGCAGCCTTACCTTGAGTTGATTATGTCCCATGATCTGAATTCACTTCTGAAAATCCTCTTGATTGGAAGGGGAACACAGCAGGGAAGATGGTAAAGCAACAATAGTAGGGGTTTCTGGGGGCCGTTAGGGAAGCACAGTAGTAATTTTGCCCCAGTGAAGAAAAAGCACACTAATGGGAGGATGAGGCCACCATTGGCTGACAAAGGAAGTCAGGGACAGCATAGAAGCAGAAGTAAAAGTACACAGAATAATGAACATTGTTGAGAAGCCAGAGGATTAGGAAATCTTTAAAAATGAGCAGACAATAACTAAAAACAAAGCAATAAGGTTGGAGAAGATAAAACATGAGAGTAAGTTAGCTAGCAATATGAAAAAAAATGACAAGAGTATTTTTAGATATCTAAAAATAAGAGGTAGGCAAAAATGGACATTGGATTACTGGAAAATGAGGTTGGCGAAGTAATAATTGGGAACAAAGAAAAAACAGGGAAAATGAATAGGTATTTTGCAACAGTTTTCACAGTGGAAGACACCAGCGGCATACCAGAGCTTCATGAGAGACATCGAGCAGAGATGAGTGTGGTGGTCATCATTATGGAGAAAGTTCTGGGGAAGTTGAAAAGGCCAAAGGTTGGTAAATCACTCAACCAGACGGATTATACCCAGAGTTCTGAAGGAGATAGCTGAGGACAGTGTAGATGCAATGGTGATGATCTTTCAGAAAACACTGGAATCAAGGAAGATCTCAGAGGACTGTGAAATGGCTAATGTAACATCCTGTTTAAAAAGGGAGGAGGACAGAAGACAGGAAACTATAGGCCAGTTAGCCTGACATTGGTTACTGATCCGTAATTAAGGATGAGTGTTTGGAAGTGTATGTTAAAATCGGGCTGAGCCAACATGACTTCATCAAAGGGAGATCAGGCCAAACAAATCTGTTAGAATTCTTTGAGGAGGTAACAAGCAAAATAGACAAAGTAAAGCCAGTGGACATGATTTCCAGAAGGCCTTTGACAAGGTGCTGTACAGGAATCTGTTAATTAAGGTAAGGGTGTTAAGGCAAAGTACTGGCATGAATAGAGGATACTGGCAGAAGACAAAAATTAAGAAAAAAGAGACCTTTTTCAGGATGGCAGCTGGTGACTAGTGGAGTTCTACAGGGGTCAGTGTTGGGACCACAACTATTTTCGTTATGCATTAACAATTTGGATGAAGGAACTGAGGACATTGTTGTTAGGTTTACGGATGACACAAAGGTAGGTGGGGATACAGGTAGTGTTGAAGAAGCAGGGAGGCTGCAGAATGACTTGGACAGGCCAGGAGAAAGGGCAAAGAAATAGCAGATGGAACACAATGTGGCAAAGTGTGAGGTTATGCCATTTAGTCAGGAAGAATAGAGGTGTCGACATTCTTTTCAGAATGGGGAAAGGCTTTGGAAATCTGAAGCACAGAGGCACAAAAGGATTTGGGAGTTAAGTTTGGGATTCTCTTAAGGTTAATGTGTAGGTTCACTTGGCAGTTGGGAAGGCAAGTGCAATGTTAATGTTCATTTCAGGAAGGCTAAAATACAATAGCAGAGAAGTACTGCTGAGGTTGTTTAAGGCTCTGGTCAGACGGCATTTGGAATATTGTGAGCAGTTTTGGGCTATATATATAAGAAGGATGCACTGGCTTTACAAGAATGTAGAGCCTGTTACATGAAGAGCAGTTGTGGTCTCTGGGTTTATACTGGATGGAGTTTAGTTGAATGAGAGGGCAATCTGTTGAAAATTACAGAATACTAAGAGGGGAGGATAGAGTGTATGTGGAGAAGATGTTTCCAGCTGTAGGAGAGACTAAGATCAGAGGGCACAGCCTCAGAGTGAAGGGACAACACTAGAACTGAGGTAAGGAGGAATTTCTTCAGCCAGAGGGTGGTGAATCTGTGGCACTCATTGACACAGAAGGATGTGGAGGCCAAGTCATTGAGTGTATTTAAGACAGGGATAGACAGGTTCTTGTTTGGTAAAGGGATCAGCAGTTATGGGAGTATGCAGGAGAATTGGGTTGAAAAACATATCAGACATGATCAAATGGCAGATCAGACTCTGTCTAATTTTGCTCTGATGTTTTATGTTGATATGATCCATCTCTTTACTTTCCTTTCTTCCTCGATGACCACTGTTACAACTCCCATGTTCTGATCAACTTTATTTTTATTGTCTTTTAAATCCAGATGTCCTCTTACATATGACTGGATCTTCTTTTCCTTCGGCATCCGTAGAATTTTTTCATCTATTAACCACCACCAATAAATAACCTATATTTCCCAATTGACTAATTAATGAAAAACCAATTGAGGACAATGCAGACCATCAAAGAAGAAGGAGAGGTAAAGAGTGAGGGAAGGGGCCTGACCAACATTCTAAAGGTTATAGTTGAATCAGATGCACCTTTCTCCAAGAAGCAATGAACCATTCATGAGGACTATAAATTTACCTTTGCTAGCCAATGAGGTTTCCTTTTGGATATGGCTATAGCTTCCTGCTGGGAACACATGGTAGTTCCAGTTTGCCCATCATCTACTAACCAGAGGAAATCTACGGTCCAACCTTTTTATTGGATTATCCAGAATAGAATGCAATTTTGTAAACATTGTGACCAAGTTACCATTTTGTTTTTAAAAAAATGTTACTTTATCTGTTTTTATTTCACACTTAAATGGTAACTGCGTACTCATTGCTCACCATTAAGACAGGAGGCAAATAATCTAGTAAAGACTTCACGTTTACTGAACATTTTTGCTAATTTGAACCTGAACTGACCTCAGTTAAGTGAAATAAACTATCTGAAAATTATTCTGAAATGACTTCAGAGTTCAAAGGTTTTCCAATTTGTTTGAGATTGTATAGCAATATTTATATACATATATAATATATATATCTCTTCTGGGGAAAAAAAGCTAAAAACAAACCTGTATGATGTATGAACTTAAAGGATTGGTATTTTATAGCAAAATAAGCCAACCTATTTCTGTTCATTAGCATGGAATTGTTAAGCAAAACAATTTGAATTGGTGCAACGGTTGTCGAGCACTGGAACACTAATGCACATTGCTGTGCTTTAATGAAATATAGGCTCACTGATAATGAAATCTTTTTCTTAGTTATATGATCAAAGCATGTATGGAAATTATCTGCCATTTCTTTCTTGTAATCCTTTTGGCAGTTGATCATAATACCTGCACTGATATAAACCATGGAACAGGTAACCTTCCCTTTCTATTAAGTCATAGGGAAACATGGTTCAAGTGATCGATGAATGAAGAATGAACTGTGGGACCTAACTTTATGAGAATAAACCTGACCTTAAATAAATTTTGACAAGCTAAGATTTCAAAATACAAACGATACTTACAAAATACTGGGTCTCTTTGCTGTAGCATTTTTCATATGCCCCATCCTAACTTTAAACCATCTGGTCTCAAAGTTTTGGTTATGGAATTTTTACAAATGAGTGCAATTCCCAAGGAACTGTACCTTTTCATGGATATCTTTGGGAAAACTAGGGGCACATTATAAACGTTTATGGATAATCTTCGCTGTTTTCCTAAAATGGACACAAAGGGCTGGATGTTTGCGGAGTCATGGAGACTCCATGACATATTTAAAATGGTGTTGCCAATCCTAATCCTGTATTCCAATGCTTATTTCCAAATATCCTATTTTCCCCAGCAGGGAACGGAATAAGGGCAGGATGTTTATCACAAATAGAGTCATAGAGACATAGAGATGTGCAGCATGGAAACAGACCCTTCGGTCCAACCCGTCCATGCCGACCAGATATCCCAACCCAATCTAGTCCCACCTGCTAGCACCTGGCCCATAAACCTCCAAACGCTTCCTATTCATATACCCATCCAAATGCCTAACTGTGCAGGTTCTCTCTCCCTCTTGGAGGAGAAAGTGAGGACTGCAGATGCTGGAGATCAGAGCTGAAAATGTGTTGCTGGAAAAGCGCAACAGGTCAGGCAGCATCCAAGGAGCAGGAGAATCAACGTTTCGAGCATGAACCCTTCTTCAGGAATGAGGAAAGTGTGTCCAGCAGGCTAAGATAAAAGGTCTGGGACACCCGGACCAACCAACCCAACCACCCCGTGGCTCAACACTTCAACTCCCCCTCCCACTCCACCAAGGACATGCAGGTCCTTGGACTCCTTCATCGCCAGACCATAGCAACACAACGGCTGGAGGAAGAGCGCCTCATCTTCTGCCTAGGAACCCTCCAACCACAAGGGATGAACTCAGATTTCTCCAGTTTCCTCATTTCCCCTCCCCCCACCTTGTCTCAGTCCCAACCCTCGAACTCAGCACCACCTTCCAAACCTGCAATCTTCTTCCTGATCTCTTCGCCCCCACCCCCACCCCCACTCCGGCCTATCATCCTCACCTTAACCTCCTTCCACCTATCGCATTTCCAGCGCCCCTCCCCCCGGTCCCTCCTCCCTACCTTTTATCTTAGCCTGCTAGATACACTTTCCTCATTCCTGAAGAAGGGCTCATGCCCGAAACGTCAATTCTCCTGCTCCTTGGATGCTGCCTGACCTGCTGCGCTTTTCCAGCAACACATTTTCAGCTCTCTCCCTCCTGCACTGTCCTCACCATGTGCTCCCTTTGTCTGTTCTTCTCCCTTTTAAAACTGCTGTTGTTTTGACTTCTTTTTCCGAAGTTCCAAAACAATACAACAGCATATAAAACAGTAATTGCTGCTCCTGGAATTTGAGGAAATCACCTCTAGCACCTAAAATACCTCAAAAAAGGAGCAGCTGTTACAGCCAGAAATTTTTCCCATCCTTCATCTTGGATTACCCAGAAGATGATAAAGACCCAATCTGAGCAGGACCATTTTAACTCATTGCTCAGTTCAAAGAGGTGCTATTTTCACCAGGCCCATATCCTGCAGTTTGTGAGTTATGCATTTTTGGAATGGATATAAATACTTATGAATGGGAGATGGAGTCTGTGGAACTGCCAAGCTCTCACATTATTAAACATCACTGCCCTTCAAAAATAAAAAAAAACAGCCTACCTGTATCTGAATTGAAAAAAACACTTTGTTTGATATTGGCTTAAATTCTCTCATTATAGCATTAATACTGCTTGCTGGTAGCCATACCTATTTAGGAGTTGTTACAATTGCAATTTGAGGTAGAATTAGCTATTTTTGTCTGGTTATGAATACTAATATTTTTATAAGAGAATATATTCTTGAGGAAAATTATATTTATGGAATAGGCTTTCACTAGTGAGTATTTTTTACACATGTTGATGTCTCTTATAGATATTTATAACTATATTCCACCTATGCATGGCTTTTGATAATGTATGTTGGTTGAGTTACCAAAGGGGAATTACTGCGGGGCATATAAACTGAATTAGGGAGTTAAGGAGGTGCAAATCAGGTTTAGGGGGAGAGGCCCGGGTGTTTAATATTTCACCAAAATAGCCAGGACAATGAGTCAGAGAACTGAGGCAGGTCTATTAACTGTGCATCAACAGCTTCTGTGGCTTTCAACTCTGTTTGGATAGCCCAACTCTATCATACCATTTGGAGTAGGATTTCCTGAGAAAGTTATTGTTGAACAAGAGTATTTACCATGAAAATGGGAAGCTTACAAAGACCAAAGAGGTCAACAAAAAATGAAATAAGGAGTGAGAAGATTAAATATGAGAGCAAGTGAGCCAGTAATATAAAAGAAGACTGTAAGAGTTTTATTCGATATATAAAGAGCAAAAGAGAGGCAAAAGTGGACATTGGGCTGTTGGAAAATGATGCTGGAGAGATAGTAGTGAGAAATAAAGAAATGACTGAGGAACTGAATAATTACTTTGCGTCAGTCTCCACGAAGGAAGACGTAAGTAATATCTCAAAAAATCAATAGAATGAGGGGGCAGAGCCAAGAATGGTGACTATCACCAAGGGAGAAACTGCTAGGAAAACTGAATGGCCTGAAGGTGGACAGGTCACCTGGACCAGATGGACTACACGCCAGAGTTCTAAGGGAGATAGTGGAGGCATTAGTGGTGATCTTTTAGATATTTCTAGAATCACGAAGGGTCTTAGAGGACTGGAAAATCACTAATTTGACACCCCTGTTTAAGAAGGGAGTAAGGCAAAAGACGGTAAATTACAGACTGATTAGCCTAACCTCGATCGTGGGTAAGATCCTGGAATCCATCGTGAAAGATGTGATTTCTGAATACTTGAAAGTGTATTCTCTCAAGGTAAGCTTGCAGGTTGAGTCAGTAGTAAGGAAGGCAAATGCAATGATGGCATTTATTTTGAGAGGACTTGAATATAAAAGCAGGGATGTATTTCTGAGTCTCTATAAGGCTCTGGTCAGACCACATTTAAAGTATCGTGTGCAGTTTTGGGCCCCATATCTCGGGAAGGATGTGCTGGCCCTCGAGCATGTTCAGAGGAGGTTCACGAGAATGGTCCCAGGAATGAATAGCTTAACATATGAGGAACGTTTGAGGACTCTGGGTCTATTCTTGATAGAATTTAGAAGGATAAAGGGGGATCTAATTAAAATATACAAAATACTGAATGGCCTGGACACAGTGGATGTTTGTAAGATGTTTCCATTGGTAGGAGAGACTAGGACCCAAGGGCACAGTCTTAGAGTAAAGGGAAGACCTTTGGAACAGAGATAAGGAGAAACCGCTTCAGTCAGAGAGTAGTGAATCTATGGAATTCATTGCAATAAAGGGCTGTGGAGGCCAGGTTATGATGGGTTCTTGAGTATCAAGGGGATCAAGAGTTATGGGGAGGAAACAGGAGAATGGGATTGAAAAACTCATCCACCATTGAATGGTTGAACAGACTCGGATGAGCCCAATGGCCCAATTTTTGCTCCCATGTCTTCTGGTCTTATGGAAAATCTAGGCCAAGTTAGTGACAGTGTCATATCACCAGAGCAAAGGTAGCAGTATAAATCCAAACCATTTTTGATTCATAGACATTGATACACATGTTGGTATAATTTATAGAAAAATGAAATCCAAGTTATTTGTGACCTACATTTCTTAGGCCTCAACAAATTGTGTTCTTTAACTGGCTGTGAGAGAAAAGTCTAAATCAGCCTTTCACTTTGAAGTATCTTCAAAATTCCTCCTGTGGTTCAAACATTTCATAATTTTGTGAGATCCAGCACCACTGGAGGGTTAGTGTGCATTGGAAATCCTAAAGGTAGGATAGATGTGTGTGTGGAAAATCAAGAACAATGTACCTGCTGTCTTCCAACTTGCGTCAGCTACAAGTATGGTTCTGCTAGTCAAGTCGGTCTTGAAAAACCTACCCAACACAATTAAAGAAATTAGAGTCATGAGTTAAAAGACACAAATCAGTTTCTGTATGAATATTTTACTAATACTTACTGGTGCTTGGTGCTAAACAACTTGAGTGCTGAGAGAAAAGGCACATTTTGTTGAAACTTTTCATCTTGCACTTGTCAGGACAATCTGCAAGAATCTTCAACAAAATGTCTTTTTATTTCAGCGATATTAATATGTATTATATACAATGTCCTTGTTGTGCAAATTCAAGTTTTTTCTCTTTCAGCATTGAAATATGCTCGGCATCAGCTTGACATTCACCTGCTGATTACATAGCTGGGTTTGTATCCATGATCTACAATTGTGCAAAGCATTGAGTTGGAACATGCTGTGCTATTGCACTGTCATGAGTTATCATGTATTGGTAGAAGATTGGAAGAACATCCAGGGAAAATAAAATAACAATTTAGCATGCTGTTTATATTAACCCAAGAGATAATTTACTATACAGGTGGTACCAATTCAACACAACTACATTCTATAATAAATATGTATAATTATTTTCATCATAAAATGCAAATGGTATGAAAAATTAGACAATAAATTATGGGATATCTCTTATTGAAAATTGACCAAAATTGGGAAATTAACTTAAAAGGCAAGGGTTTTAAAAAAAGACTAAGCTAAGCCCAGTGGGCACTCATGGTATGTGAAATTAAAGAATGTCTAACTCATGTCAAACTAAAAACATGCTGGCACTTCCATATTACAAGAAAAACAGTTTCAGCTTGCCAAATTTTATGATTTGATACAATGACAAATCATTGTGTATTGAATATTTTTCATTTAAGGATGTAACGAGTTAACCATTAAATATTTGTTATCAATTTTTTTTGCACTCTAAAGAATATATGTGAAAGAACATCTTTATGATCATCCTTGGTCCTGCACAAAATGTTTCTCTACAAAACATTAGTTCGACCTCGATGATTTAAAATTCAATTACTCTGAATCTAACAGAATATTCTCTTTTCCTAAAATACAAAGCAACAATTTGATTGGGTTTTTCTTGCTTTAAAAGAGAATTTCATAGAAATTCACACGGCATTTGATCAGAAGCAGAATGGAAAATTGTAACTGTGTTTTAGTCTTTGCCACATTTACAACTTCATTAATATGCTCTATGATCTAGCCGCAAAAAAAAGATTTACCCTGGTTAACTGTGATAAGTTTTTTTATATCTTGCACCAAGGTCATCTGAAAGAAGGAGAAATAAAGTTTCCTAAGTGATGGATTACTTTTGACTTTATAATAGTGAGATAAGAAAGATATTTATGCCTTGTCTATCTTCTATAGTGCAGGGGGTCAAGTGTACAAGCAAGAGAGACAGGATGACTGGAGAAAGAAATGAAGTCAGTCGTAGTAATCAATTACATTAGACATATTCCTGGGGTAGCTCTGAACAATTACAGTGAGCAATGCACATTTGACTATAAAAGTCAGAAGTACTAGAGTAGTAGAATAGGATTGTAAGTCTAATCTTAAATGGTTTTATACATATATTAAATATATGTACACACACACATACATACAATCAGGATATTCTTCCATAAATACCTTGCAAGATTCATAGCTTCTTGTATTCTTTTAAAGTGAAACACTTTATCTAATGTTACAATTCTGATGCAAGAGGTATGCCAATATAGGAAAGTAAATTACACAGCACTGATCAGGTTCAGAACTCAGGTCACATGTAATACTCTAGAACCAGAAGTGACAATTTCTCTGGTCACGTGACACTCAGTTTGAAAGTTTTCAGTTGGCATGCCTGTGTCTCAATGTTTGACAGTACAGGTCTTTCCCATGATTAAGGCCAACATGTAAAATGTAAGGTTGGGCAGCAAGCTGAGCAGACTCACAAGAGCATTAAAAAAACAAGGAGGAGCAGGATGAGACTTGATGTCCCTTGAGCGTGCTTTGCCATTTAATAATGACCTTGGCTGATCTTTTGCCTCAATTTTACTGACATGCCTGTCTCGATATCTCTTGATTCCCGAACAGAACAACAATTTGTCAACCTCAGCCTTACATATGTTCAACAGCAGACTATCTACAACCCTATGGGGTTAAAAATTCCAGACACTCACATCCCTTTCAGTGTACACGTTTTGTGCTTATTCTAGTCTTGAAAGATCGATCCCTTATTCTGTGTCCCCTGTATTCTGGATCCCCAGCTTAGGGAATCAATCAGCAGAATTTTATCAATACCACTGAGGTCACAATGTTCACCAGAAATGTCTGAAAGCTACAAAATAGCTGATTAGTGAGATTCTGAATTAGTGGTGCTGGAAGAGCACAGCAGTTCAGGCAGCATCCGAGGAGCAGTAAAATCGATGTTTCGGGCAAAAGCCCTTCAGCAGGAATAAATCAGGATGGGCTTTTGCCCTAAATGTCGATTTTACTGCTCCTGGGATGCTGCCTGAACTGCTGTGCTCTTCCAGCACCACTAATCCAGAATCTGGTTTCCAGCATCTGCAGTCATTGTTTTTACCTGATTAGTGAGATTTTCTTCCCGATGTTGGGACCAACAGCTTATTAAACAGCTGCCTCCAACCATTCTTACCCCTGAAAGCTGCCAGCTCAGATGGCCTATAGATCAGCAGATCCATCAGGAATGGTGCCCATTACTGTGATAAACAGACCCAGAATGAATTGAAGATTTCCGCTGAAGTAATTTGTTAAAAACAAATGTTCAACTAATGGACTGGTGTCCTCAGGAAATCACAGGAGCTGTGGATTTTCCTTCTTGTCCATGACCTTGTCAATGGATCTAAAAACAATGTCCATGGGCTACTGCTGGTAGTCTCACCTATATTTGGCAGGTGGAGTCTTAGCAGTTGGTAGGAGGGGGAGGGGTCAATCTGTTGGTAAAATGTGTCAGCTTGGTAAAGTGGCCTTCAGTAGGGCAGTTCGATGTTCAAATTGGCTTCTTGCCACTTTGTTGCAGTAAGATTGTCCAAACCCTATCCCACCTTTGATAACTTTTCCCGATAGTGGGATTGTGTTCGGGAGCTAATGAATTAGTGCTTTTTGTGATGTTTCTGGCCCTTCCCCTTGTGCCTACCTTGGTGCAGTCTGGCAAAAATCTCCCCAACCTTTCAGTACCCATGTGCCAAGATCCTTCAACATTTCGAATGTTTGTATAAGAGATCATTTCCCATTCTTTGTTAGAGAATATCATCTCAATGTAGTCAACCCCTCATTATAGGACAGTGCTCCCATTCCAACAACCAACTGGGGACGTTCACTAAACTGTCTCCAATGCCAGAATATCCTTTCTTAAATATGAAGACCAAAGCAGGAAACAGTTTTTCAGGGTCTGGACTCACCAAATCTGTGTGAAACATGCCACATGTATTTGTTGCTTGCTAACTATCTATAATCAAAAAGCATAATCATAGAATGAATGATAGAAATCTTTAATAAAGAAAGAGAATGATGGAACAACTCAATATTTTATGCAACATAGAGAAACACAGTTAAGGTTTCGGTTCTATAATCTTCCTGTTGAACCTATGGTAACATTCTGTGTTTCTTGTACAAGTACACTCAAACCTCTGTACGTCAACAATTAGAAGCTTCATGCCTTTATAAAATAGTCTGCTTTTCTCTTACATTTATCCATATAGTTCACCATCTGTCAGCTTGTTATCCATTCACATAATTCACCTGAATCTTCTTCACAGCTCGAGGGCTAAACCTTACCAGAAATTAGCCAAGTGTGATTTTCATCAGGATTCATGGAGGATTTGTCTCTGTGAGGTCTAACAAGTTTCCTGTTGTGATTGTCCTAAACTCATCTAATTAGCTATGTACTGTGATCCTGTAGTGTTGTTCTCACCCAATGCTAGCCCAATTCTCCCGCACACTGCTAGATAAATGTGGATGCCTGGCACTGGTGTCATCTTGGAACCCTAACCATGCACCCAGTCAAGCAGTAGCAATTTGGAATTGATGTTCAATGTGGGCAGAGCTATAAAGCAATGCTTTTCACAGCACACGTGTGCCACAACTCACACTGACTTCATATACAGCTACAGATTCCCACACCTATGGTTGTTTTAGCCCTGGAATACATAGTGCCCATTTCCTTCGCCACTTCCCATTTTACAACCCTCAAAGCCACTGCTACTTTTTCTCCAATGCCCACTGCAGCCCAGTACCTTATCATTTTTCAATGTGCGATCATTTCATAAAGGGAAATCTTTTTATCACTTCAAAACTTTCATTTTTATTCAGCAATACCAAAATGAACAGAAATCAAATGAACTGAAGCTGCATCTATCAAATAGTTTGCAGTACCAATAAATTTCCAATTAATGGTATCACTGCACCCAGCTCATCTACTGGAACTGGAGGAGAATTAGGTCCAGCCTGCCTCCTAGCACCAAATATTGCTGTGCTTTATTGGCAGGAGGTGATATTCCTCCTGCTCAATGTCCTCATCAGATTGCTGGTCCTATTCTCCCAACTCATCAGCCTCTATGACATTCCCTTGTTGCCTGCTCCAGTTATGTGGAGCACAATATGCTTTAATTTGAGAGCATGCTGTGTCCAGATTATATTGTGTCACAAAGCTAGTCCTTTTTATTCTACAGGGTGTTCCTTGGCTCAAGGAGACTCTGTCCTTGATTACTTTCAGAGGGGTAATAAACTGGGCCAGGCTCCAATCAGTCTGGTTGATACAGAAATGAAAGGGATTTTGTTTATATGTAAACAGATGTGACTCCAGGCCAAAGTGGTCATGTATTAGAAGGGACCTGTATAATGAACGGGCAGTGGTCAGCTCTCTACCTGAGCAGTTTAGTTAAGTCCTGAACTGATTGGGAGTTCAACAGTGAGCTGTGTGGAAACTCTCTCTCTCTTTCTGCCAATTTGAACTTGTAAGCATGTGTTCCATTTATACAGGTATTTAAAAGGAGTTTGCTTTTTGGGACTATTATGTATATTTGGAACAGCATACTTAAATCTAGTTTAGATCGACTGAGTTCTGTAGGGGTTCTTTATTCTGTTCTTTATGTTTCATTGTGTAATTTTATGAATACATTTTTATCTGTTTTAAAATCTAGTAGTCAACCTAGCTAACTTATGTCGGGTAATTTTCATTGGTACACTTACCAAAACAAATTGCAAAGTTATGGTCTGGGCTGTCTGCTTAAGAATTTTGAGTGGTCTGGCCTAGTCCATAACAATTGTAAGGCTCCTCCAGACCAGTCCAAGCAGTGGTACCTCATCTTCAGCAGCCTATTGTCTGCTTGATGATGACCCCAATGCACAATGGGCTGCATTATATTTATGCCTTGTGTCAGTCATGGAATTGTGTGTGGAATCATCAGCCATGGTCACAGAGAGTAGCCCTTGTCGTGTAGTAACTATCTGTACAAGGACTTTCAGATTCAGCAGGAACGTGAGCATTCTTGAGGATATAAGGCATTGGGGCTACTTCCCAGGTTTCTGGTGCAGACTTCTAAGATGAGGTTCTGATGCTCACAGTTGACTTGTACATTGGTGGAATGGAAATCTTGTTGATTGATGAATTCAGTTGCATTATTATACGGTCTTCTCAATGTGATGTGTCCAGAGTCAATGGCACCCTGTACCTGGGGGGTGCTTTTGAATCCTCCTGCTTGGGCTGCACCACTGACCACGTCATGAGGAAAGAAGATGGAGCGATCTGGTCTGGCACAACTGATGACAGTTCACTAAGGTGACAAGCAGCCTGGCTTTGTGTCTGCTGTAAGCAGGAAGGCAAGCCAGAGACACTGCCAGCCATTAGATGGTGACTGAGTGGGCAAAGCACAAGAAGGCAAGGCAGGGATGTTGTGAACAAAGTGAGTGACCACTAAGAGATCGAGCAGCTCTAAGATACACCTACCCTGTAAGCTGAGTGTCCATCCGTGGACTGCAGAGTTACAGAGCCCCTTAACTGTGACCATCCCAAGTGAGCGACTGACTGAACTAATGCTCCTGGACTGATTTCGACAGCTGCCTTTGGCTTACTCTAGTGAGATTCCCAGCCTAAAGAATGTCTCTCTTGAGTTGAATGAAGACAACTCCTATTAGACTCTAAGATATGACTGTCTGCTGGAAGCACATGCAGAGATTTTGAGATCAACAATGCTGGCACATGGTAAAGGTGTAACATTGATTTAGCAGTAACATTTCCACCCCCTTCCTGCTGTCAACTGTGTCCCTGCCGAAAGGCAAGGCAAGACACAAGTATTGTGAGCAATCAAGCTCTGGCTGGCAAGGCAGGGATATTGAGAGCATTGAAATAGGTGTGAAATGAGTGAACAATAAGAGACCATGCAAAGATCCCTGAGGTGCACAGCCTAGTCCAAGCCTTATGCTGTATACCTGTCCTTGCAGCAGCATTGCAATAAGACAGGCTTCAGTATGCTTCAAAGTGGAGCTAAATGCCAGAGTTTGCCAGGGCAAGGCTGGTGAGGTAGGCTCAGACCTGGTCAATTGGTCTAGGCACCTTTCACTGCTCGTAAAATACCAGCAGCAGATCCTTTAAATCACTATCAATTCATCCCTTAAAGGCCTAAACTGGCTTTTACCAAGGCAAGCAACTTTACATTGCTCCCACCGACCAGCCTTCACCGAAGGGCATGGGCTATAGACCTATGATTTTCTAAATTAATAACCCAGTTGATAATAATGTTTCCAGCACTTTCCTGATGTCAGCCTATCTGGCTTATTGTTCCGTTTTCACTTTCCCTTTTTTCTTGAATAGTTTGAGGAAAGTCTCCAAACTGTATTCAAAGCTTAAACAAAAAACAGAATTTTGTGCCAAAGCTCAGCAGGATCTGTGGAAAGAAATCAGAGCGAATGTTTCAGCTTTAGTGACGTTTCTCTCTACAGATGCTGTGAGACCAGCTGAGTTTTTCCACCAATTTCTGATTTTAATTGACATACAGCAACTGCCGTTGTTTTGGTTTTCATTTTGTATTCAAAGTTTATTTTCCTTTATGAAATGATCGTATGTAAATTTATTGCTTTGGAATAATTATCAGTTGCAAATAATAATTTAATACAATCTTTATTGATTAAAGTGTTGACACAGGAACACAGAGTTCTACTCTGTTGATAAAGTAACAAAATATAGATACTTTTTCAAATTCAGGTGATTCTGGTTGGGTAAATAAGATGTTATTTCTAAATTCTCACTAGCAAGGTGAGGAATGTCACATAAGATACCATGATTAAAACCTGAGATATGTTCACAAAATATATGATCGCATTGTGCAGTAGTCTCATTAATTGACATTTCATTCATATCATCTCTAATGAGAAGCTGTAAAATGAATGAGGATGCTCACCTCAGCTGGCTTCCCCTCTCAGTTAAACCCTTTGAGAATCCTATTTGCTATTTGTCATCTACCCCAAACCGTACTGTTCCATTCCCTGATGAATAAATGTTGTTTTCCTTTTTGAAATAGTTCTGCTGATTCATAATTTCACTCAACAGTAAGTTCAATACTTTAAAAGTTATTTGCATCAAGGACATGTACTTAAGTCGTATTTTATCTGTCGTTAGCCGTTAATGCAATGATATCCTTGTGTCTGTTCCTCTGATCCTTTACAATCTACCTGTGTCTATCTAAGTTATTGATTATTAAAAGAGAAGGCAAAAGACTTAGTCTTTGGAAATAAAGTTGAACAGATGAGTGAAGTAACAGTGCGTTACCATTTTGGAGATAGTGATCATGATAGTTAGACTGAGCATTATTATGGAAAAGAACAAAGGTAGTACAGGAGTAAAAGCCCTAAACTCAAGGCAGACAAAGTTTGCAAAATGAAAACATTGTCTGATAATCTCATTTAACAAGGCAGCACAGCCTTGATGTGCCAAATGGCCTCCATCTGTATCATAACTCTTCTATAGTTCTGTGTTGCTGTAATAAAAATGGGCTGATTACAGTTACTTGAAGGACAGTCAATGGCAAGACAGTGGGAGACATTCAAAAGCAAAATTCTACGGATGCGGTGTGGACATGTCCCAGAAGCACACAAGCCATTAATTGTAATCATGCGGCCATTAAAGTACTAGTGTTGCAGGCAGGCGTGTTACTGAACTAGAAAGGATTTCATTTCCTGAATGTACAGAGACGACAGATTGCAGATCCTGCAGTTATACACCTGAGTATCCTGGGAGTAGCCATGATGCCTATATCATCAGGCATCCCTAATGTGCCAGAGCTAATCCCATCCTCAGTGTGATGAGGTGAGCTGGCTGGTTAATGAGACAAGTGCTAGCTTTAAGGAGGTAGCATTAATCAGGTACCCACATGCTGATGCAGAGGACAGGTACAATACTGGTTTTGTTTGTATCATGGTAACCATAGAGAGGCTCAAAGATCTGCTAATAATGAAATTATTAATGATGAACTGGCCCAGTATGTATTGCTCATATCTCCTTAATTGTTACTATTTGCTGTGGACTTCACAACCTGCCTTTAAAGTGGGTAGAAGAACTAGCAGATGAGGGCATTATTGGCCACCAGGCATCCTCAGGTGTTAACTTCAGTGATGGCTCCAAAGAGGAACCCCAGGGTCCAGCGGACCATATTGAATGACATTAGGAAATGCAACAGGCAGTGTCAGAGAGATGAGAAGCTCCTGGTTTCAGCTCATGGTTTGGAGGATTCTACCAACCAGCAATGAGAGGGTGCCATCTAGCATCTGTTGACCCCTATGAAGTAAACACTTCTTTTATCTAAAAGCCTTACATTAACACACTTTCTTTGACTGGCCTCTGAATACCGTCAGGATTCTAACCCTTATTACTAACAGGTGACCTCAAGCTTGTCAGTTTGCGGTCAACCAGGTGACCTTGCTGAACAGAAGGTCATGAGCAACCTGGAAGGCAGTCACATGGTTGGGTGCACAGGCTGAAGCAGCTGCTAGTATGGGGATTGTCTGCAGCGTAGGGCAGTGCTTGGAGCAGAAAGGCAGAAGGCAGTCCAGGGGCACATCTTAAACAGCAAGAGCTTGCAAGAAGGCAGCAGAGGAGCAACCATGATCTTGGCAGCTCCTGTGATTCTCAAGCACTCAGAGCCACTGATAACTGAGTACAGGTGTTTACACATCACAAGAGAATCAGTAAAGAGAAGGAAATACTTCTACCAACAGCAAAGACAGGGGCATGATCACCGATGGTCCCACAGTTTATTGATAGCTCCCTTTATGTTGATAGCAGCTACTTGCCTGACTGCATCCAAAGCTGCAAACCTTGAGCAGAGCAGGCCTAAGCCTGCTTCACCAGAGCAATCCACTTTTCCCTGTGGGATTCTCAAACAGGAATGAGGCTTCTGTATTAGTATACTCATGGACTTCAGTGAATTAAAATGTTCAAGCAATGGCTTTCAGAAAATATAACATTTCATTTTTTTTAGGATTGTTGAAAAGAGATACAGTAAAGCAAAGTTTTTTGTCTTGGATTCATCAAGACATTTTACAAAAATGCAAATTCAAGGGGGAAACTGGCACTTATACTGTATGAGAGCAGACTACTTATTGGTGCCACATATACTGGCACATAGGACCCTATTCTTTACCAGCAGAAAGAACATGTGTACACACTGAGCATGTAGCAAATCAACATAATATTTGACAACCAGTCACTGGTTATTTTTTCAGAGTGATGCCCCGAACAAACAAACAAAGACTACCTGCCTGGTTTGAAACTTCAACAAAGCCTGTTGTAACTTTCAATCAGCATCAATGGGCACAGCTTCCACGCTTGGGTTTTCCTGCACAAATACATTCTCCTCAGCTCATTCCGTAAGCATGTACGCATAAGACATTTTCAAGAGAAGCAAATTCTTAAGCCAACCAGGACCTTCTGGGTTCCAACTTTGGATCGCTGTGGTGACACGGTTGACAGTGGGCAGTGTTTTACCCCAAGCTTTTTATTGAATTACAATTTCATAATCTTCTATTGTTAGATTTGACTCTGTGCTCCCAGAGCATTAGCTCTGGAGCTCTGGGTTATTTATGCAAAAATATTACCATGACATTACCAACTCTCCCCAAACCCTGCACTTTCGTGATTTGTTGGCATCACCATGCCAAGAGCCTTCAAAGTGATTGCTTCTTGGGGTCCATCAGTGCACTGTAGCATTTTGCAGGCTGCCACACACAGGTACATCAAAGAGGTTACCAATATCCTCTTCCAACGTGCCAATGAGTTCATCAGGATTACTGTGGATGATGCCAGGCAGGTAGCCAAGGTAAGAATTTCACTACATCCTTGTTTTTTCAGAGGGGTATCAACTGCATTCACATTACCATCCAATCTCCCTGGAAACAGTATGTGAATCACAAGAGCTACTATTTTGTAAACATCCAAATTAAAGCAAAATACTGCAGATGCTGGAAATCTGATCCAAGTACAGAGAAAGCTGGAGAAACTGAGCAGGTCTGGCAGCATCTGTGGAGAGAGAAACAGAGTTAACATTTTGACTTCAGTCTGACTTTTCTTCAGAACTTTAGCTTTGGATTATTCCTCTGAGTTACACCTGAGATCTGATTGGGGACAGCAGTAAACATCCCACTGCACATCATGACTGGGATCTCAGAACCTGCTCCATTTTTTCAGGGCCTTGACCATTCAAAGTTGTCCCTGGGAAGCATAATCCCTGACAATTTCATTAAATAAAGTCAGACTGCAAAGAACACCAAAGTCCCCTACACCATCAAGGAGATGAATCAAACAATAGGACATGCCAGTCTAGGTAGGTCTCTGATTAATCAATTTTGGAAAAAAAATGGATCAAGATGCATAATCAAAAGAAGTGAAAAATGCTTTGTGCAATATTGAAATGTAACAAAGTGACTTTTGTAAAAACACTGTTCTAACTTTGTGATATAACCACATCATACCCACTGACCCATCAATTTATTAGTTTGTATCCATGGTTCCAGCCATGCCAATCTGCCTCATGCTTTGCTCACAAGCATGTTGAAGTTATATATTCAGACTTCTCACTTAGCTACCCAGTTGTACCAAAACATATCCTGATGCCCACAAGAGAGACACCTTGTGCCACCATGCCTCCTGTTCGGTGAATTGGAAGAGATCATTGACCCTGTTCTGGCACAGTACCACAACCTTGAATGGATCCATTTGTTAATAAACTCATCTGTGATCACTATCTAGGATACCATTGTCAGGCAGAAGTGTCTCCCGTTGCCATCCCTTGAGAACAACTCTTCCTGCTCTTCTTCCCTGAGGCCTAGGTGAGAATCTGTAAGGGAAGCCTGGCTGAACTTCTCACTGATGTTTCCATAGTGATGTGGAAGGGGCTTGGGTGGGATGCAGGTAACAGAAATGGGGATAGATTGGTGGGGTTGTGGTGGAGTCTTAGGACAATAAAGATTAATAAGTGGAAGGGCGATGAGGAGGTCTGAGAGGGATGAGGCACAGAGCTAAAGGCTAAGACTTCTGACAACTGGACATGGATGAGAAAGTTAGAGCCTCGATGAATAGTCATAGTCATCTCTATGATTATGACTATGAAGCACTGCCTCACTTGTCCAAGTGGCACTTTTCTAGCCCATCCTGATTTGCTGAGTTGTTGCCAGTTAGCGAGATCCTCCAATGAAAATCCATCTTGTTCATGTATTTGCACATGTTCCATATACCCTTTAAATTTTCATCTGAATCTTGTGGATGTCAGAACCCAACATGGAAGTGGAAGTGAAATCTTACAGTCTTGTCAATAAAGTTAATGGAATGTACCTAACTTTAAAAAACTTAGCAACTTGTCAGTTCTTTCAATAATGTTTCCTTATATTTAACAGTTAAGGATTACAGTAAAATCCTGGATGATCAACGCTGCATTTAAGCCAAATTATAGCCCTGCAATTATTTAAACTTTGAGATTAAATTGTTGATTTTTTAAAATACATGCAGAATATTCCTATCAAGCAGGCCTGATGGAGTAGCCAGTTATGGAGAGGCTAATTCACATTACATGAAGCTCAGGAAATATGAATTGCTTAACTTAATGAAGAAAAGCAAGTAATGCAGTATATATTCAAATATATTCAGATTAAAAACCTGTCTTACTTGGGACTAACTGACATGAAAGAATACCCTGTGTGCTGTTTATAATCTTTTTTGCACAATGCTCCACTGGACACTTAACAAAGTGAGGAACAGGCACCCACAGGATGTATAAGTATATGCAAATACAGATGCTTGTTCTGCTTGTGAATTCTTTGCTGAAAGTGCTATCTACTACTGCAGTTATAAGGCAACACACATTAATTTCAATGATGTGGCTCTGGGCTATGAGGAAAGAGTATCCTGTTAATGCTGTATGATAAAGGTGAATTCATCTCTGTCTGAATGTGTAACAGATAAAACCTTTAACAACTTGTGTTTAGGAAAGATTAATAATCACAAATCCAAAATGAAACTGGCACAAAATTCTGATAGTGCGCATCTCATATTCTTTTCTATGATAATAATTTTTGAATTCCATTCTGAAAGATTTTTTTTTAAATTGCTGTGTATGTAATTCATAATTTGCATGTCCTATAGCTTCCAAAACCAGAAACCAATTTAACTTTAAAGCGTTTGCTTCTTAGTCAATTATGTTTTGTATTTTAAAGATTCTTCCCTTGAAAGGTCAAAAGAAACATGAGTGATAAATTACTTTGTGAACTGAATTCCAGAAAATGCTGAGGCCTGGAGTCAAAGGATCTGCAGAGAGCAGACATGATAAAGTGATTCCTTGGATCTCAGCTTAGTGAAATTTCATGCCTTACTTAGTTCACAGAAATCTGCTGAATGACATCCAGGCATTTGTTGAAGTTGAAACAGCCTCCCAAGAGAATAAGCCCCTTGTACACCTGCAAGTGCCACACAAACCATGTACAGATGAAATTGACTTTACACAGGAATTTTATAGATTATTAGACTTACTGTATATTTATTCCAGTAGTACAGCTGCAATCAGTTATAGGTAGGCAGGAACTTTGATAACAAAATATCTGGCTTGCTAGGAAGAAATACAATTGATTAAAAATGCTTAGCAAAACATTTTTCTGTAATAAGTGGCAAAAATATAATGACAGCTTAAAACATTAATCTTTTGTTCCTATTAAATGATAAATGTGAATTACTTTACATTAATTACTTGCATACAAAGAAAATGTCTTTGCATATTTGCTTTCTATTTATTATTGAATGTACTTTTGCCATTACCTCATAAAGCTAATTACCCCAACGCAGATCCATATATTGCCTTTAAAGGTGAATGTAACCATGGTTTTGTTAAAGAAGCGTAATGTTCTTGCATCAACAGATGCTAAAGTAATTGGATCAAAAATGTTCTGAACTGAATGCTGCAGATTTAACAGAAATGTTATTGTTTAATCTGATGCCCTGGTGACGGTAAAGTAATAAGGTTTGTGGGACCTACATTGAGTGTATTATTACCTGTTAGAAAACTTGTAGTAGAAAATACTAAGGAGAATAAATTTGGAGGGAATGGAAATATAACTATCTGTCACATAACAGATACAACCCAGTGCACTGACTAATATAAAATGTATTAACTACTCTAACACTAATTAATGTTAATTTAAAAACCTTGAGGCACTGTAGTGTATGATACCAAAAAATGACATCTCCAAACCAGATCATTAAAGATTAATTGGACATAGCAATGGGCAATTGATGGAGAGTGGAAAAGTACACATGAACAAGCTGTTTTCAAGTGATACCAAGACTTGTTTTTTATAAGACACAGAGGAGTGCTCAGGAAAAGTACTCAGAAGGGGCAGTTCAGCAAGTAACATTCAATCCAGTATACTATTAATATCAAAGACTTTTCACAGTTTCTTGGACTTCATCATTGGACTGGGTTCACAAGAAGTGTCATGAAAATTGAGATTGAGCTTTGAGTGTAAACTGTTGTTCAGGGGACCCCAACAGGTGAAAGTTCATGGAACTCACTTGTATGAATATATCTAAGTTGCTTAAGCTAATAGTTAATTTCAATACATTTAAATTAATAAAAGCTAATAATTAGTTCCAATTTATATATTTGAGTAAGTTAAGCTAATTAACTTGCATTATAGTGAAGCACATGTCTTGTATTCATTTTGATCCGATCTGAAACAACCAATTAATACATGTCAGCATAGCATTATAGGCACAATTACCAGGTACATTTGAAGAAGAAACTGTAGAAGGGAGGAATCATGAGGAAAACTACCTCATTTTTCAATTTGTAATAAGCCCACAAATGTTTACATCATGTTCATGTTTCCAAATTTATAACGAATAATGAACAGAGGAAATAACCAGTACACCAGACAGTGAAAATTGAAAGCAAGTGAAATTTTGATGCATTGCCAATTTTAGTGAAAAAGGTGGATGAATAAAATGTAATGCAAAATACCTGTGATCAGAACAGTCCTGATCAATCCAAAAATACATGACAGAAGTTAAGGAAAATTAGTTAGACAAAAGCTGATTATTATTTGCTGTTTATGTAATTAAGTAATTTGTGTAATGATGCACAACTACAGAGTTAAATGACAAAAGGATTCTTTTATTCAGATTGAACCTGAAATTGGTGAAAATAATGAAGGAACAATTCTGCAGAGTCACCTTATGCTGAAGTCTTCATTCGCTTCTTTCATCACAAGTAAGCATCTGTGAGAGATCTTGGGAGACAAGTTGAGAAATAGAATTTATATATCAAAAAGTAATGGCCCAGATGTTCCTGTCTATGGCAGCACAGTGACTGATTAAAATTGTGGCTTTTCCTATTTCTACTGAGAGCTTAGACTCTTCTGATATTGGCTGAAGGATTCATCCGCCACTGAAGGCAACTATGAGCTAATGCCACCTTTGCACTCAACCCTCCTTGAAAACAAACAGCTTTACTACCATTGTTAAATTTCTTACATGTTTAAAATTTGACCTTTTAAATGCTTTCCATTTCTTTTATGTGTGTAGGTATACTTTAATTTAATGTTAGTAATGTGGCAAGATTTGTGTGAAATTGGTGTGGGTGGAGTAAAGGCATAAAGATTTCAGCAGAAAGGGGTGGATTGGTACAGGGGTTGGGATGACGTTAAGCTGGGGAAAGGAGAGGAAGAATTTGCAAGGGCTTTGAGTGGGAGCTTATGAGTGAGTAAACAACCGCCATTTGTTCAACAAATTTGCTGAAAATAAATTTGAAAGTCATCTGGATACAGCATTGGCAGTCTAACTCAGTCCTATGGCTGTGATTAACAGTGTGAGTATCCTGGAATAAATTCCCAGGCATCTAGCCCAAATTTACAATGACATTGTTAGTGTTGAAGATATCTACAGAATAGTGTGGGCAGCATATCATATCTCTGCCCATTAGACATTTCAAATTCCCAGCTACGTACCGTGCATTGAGATATCCTCTGGGTCGCAACATGGAGCAACAGTGAATATTTGAAGGATCAATTCAATTGAAAGTTCCAGGTCAATTTTCAAGTGAGTTTGAAACATTTTTGCTGTAATAGCTTTTGGCGAGCGATATTGAAAGTGGCTCAGATATTTCTGAAAGGCAACACCGCAATGGATGCACATAATCTACTTTGCTGACACACCTATCATCACAAATATTTCATTGAATAAAATATTAAGAGACATCTCAATGAAAATGGCGATGCAAATTCTATTATCTTCTAAGATTTCATTTTTTGGCAGATCTAATTGATTATTTTCTCCAAAAGGCAAGCAAAAAGTGAATATATTTTCTTAGAACCACTCTCATCTACTCCTTTTCAACCTTGCAACAATCTTTGACATGAATTTCTGTTTAATATATTGCAGACCATAAACTAATGCTTACTGTGCTCTACAGAGAATTGCATAGGTCTGTTTATTTTTATTTACCCATGGGATCTAGATGCTATTGACTAGGCCAGCATTTATTACCCATTCATATCTGCCAAGAAGTGAGTGGCTTGCTAAGCAATTATTGTGGGCCCCAAAGAGTCAACTACTTATGGGTCTAGAGTCACATGTTGGCTACCCAGGTAAGGAAGGTTGATTTCTTTTCCTAAAGGATATTAGGAACATTATGCTTCTTTTGCATCATGAAATTGCTCGGACACAAATCGCAGAAAAGCAACCATGTGTCGTAAGGCTTGGCTTCATCCTTCTGTCCTTTTAGGGCAGCGCTGTAGCTCAGTTGTTAGCACTGCTATCTCACAGTTCCAGAGACCCCGGTTCAATTCCCGCCTTGGGTGACTGTCTGTGTGCAGTTTGCATGTTGTCCCTGTGTCTGTGTAGGTTTCCTCTGGGTGCTCCAGTTTCCTCCCACAGTCCAAAGATGTGCAGTTAGGTGAATTGACCATGCTAAATTGCCCACAGTGTTCAGGGATGTGAAGATTAAGTGCATTAGTTGTAGGGAAATGGGTCTGGGTGGGTTACTCTTTGGAGGGTTGGTGTGGACTTGCTGAACCAAAGAGCCTGTTTCCACACTGTAGGGAGTCTAATTCTAACTTTTCCAATGGTCAAGTATTCAGGACTTGTTTTGTCAGATAACAGTGGAGCTATTGTGTTTGTTGTACAAGTTGGAGGAGCTGATTTAAAATAATGTAGGAGGGATTTGGCTGCTTTATCTTCCTATCTGCTCTGAGGTTAGGTTGCTATCAGCCTGATTAATAACACAAGCACCCCTGGAGTGCAGCTGATGGCTATTCCTGTTGCTTCAGGCTATGAGGTCTACACCAGCTGCTAGTCACCAGAGTGTGAATATTCTGGGCAGAGCTGAAGCAACATATCTGGGTTCAGTCATAGCTAGTTTTGGATAACTGATATAGTCGATCATTGGAAGTAGAATGAAAAGTTGCAATTGTTCGTAGTTGCTAAGTTATTCAGCGTGGTCTGCTGTTATGCTCGCTTGTGTTATGTATATTTTTCTTAAAATGGTTGCACACTTACCAAACTATTACATGACCAGTTGAAAGTGTAGCAGGGATGTTTAGCTGGATATCTAACTGGCAAGCAGTAGTGAATAGTATTCGTTGTTTACCTGTATCTGGAATGAACCTCAGTAAGCCTGGGTCGAAAACAGGGAATAATTTCTGATAAATGTCATGGTTTAATTCTTTTACATGATGTTCAATGAATGAATCAGACATGGGTGCTGGTATATTATTTCACAAAGTAGGACACTGCATTCAGGTATGTTCTCACTTTCTTCACTGATCTGCGACAAGCTTTATAATGGTTTCCCGTAAGTATTTTATGAGTGCTGAATCCAGCCATGACTACATTCTGGAGTTTTGACCTCAACATCATTACAGCATGACAGTGTGTGCATTGTTATAACACCGACAAAATTGACTGTCAATTTTCGACTGTTTTTAATACCTGGGAACTTTCATAGGTGAAATGATTTTGAAAAAGACTGGAAAATATTGGCTCAAGATGACCAAAGGATATAAGGGCAGTATGTGTATACTTGAGGGAAATCAGGAGGGCAAAAAGGGGACATGAGAAAGCTTCAGCAAATAAAGTTAAGGTTTCTACAGATACATTAAGGACAAAAGATAACTAGGGAGAGAATAGGAGCCCTTAAGGATCAGCAAGGCTGCCAGTGTGTGGAGCCACAGGAGTTGGGTGAGATACTAAACAAAATTTTGGATCAGTGTTGGATCAGTGGAGAAGGATATGAAAATGAGACATCTTGGGGAAATAAATAGCAATATCTTGAAAAGTGTCCGTATTACAGCGGGGGAGGTGCTGGACATCTTAAAATGCACAAAGCTGGAAAAGATCAGTGGACTGGATCATGTGTACCCCAGAACTTTGTGGGAAGCTAGGGAAGTGATTGCTGGGCCCCATTGCTGAGATATTTATATCACCCATAGTCACAGGTGAGGTGCCGGAAGACTGGAGGTAGACTAATGTGGTGCTGTAATTTAAGATAGATGGTAAGGAAAAGCCAGGAATCTATAGACCAGTGAGTCTGATATCAGTGGTGAGCAGGTTGTTGAAGGGGGTTCTGAGGGACAGGATTTGCATGTCTTTGGAAAGGCAAAGACTGACTAAAGATAGTCAACATGGCTTTGTGCATGGGAAATGATATCTCACTTACTTAATTGAGGTTTTTGAAGAAGTGACAATGATGATTGATGCAGGCAGAATGGTGGAAGTTGTTTATACGGACTTTGGTAAAGCATTCGACAAGGTTAAATATGCTAGACTGGTTAACAAAGTTAGATCACATGGGGAACTACAGGGCAAACTAGCCATTTGGATACAAAATTGGCTCAAAGTTAGGAGACAGAGGGTGGTGGTGGAGGGTTGCTTTTCAGACTGGAGGACTGGATCAGTGATGCGCCACAAGGATCAGTGCTGGGTCTACCAAATTTTGTTATTTATATAAAAAATTTGGATGTGAACATTGGAGGTATAGTTAGTAAGCTTACAGCTGACACCAAAATTAGTGCTGCAGGGGACAGTGATGAAGGTTACCTCAGAGTACAGCAGGACCTTGTTCAGATGGGCTGAAGGGCTGAGGAGTAGCAGATGGAGTTTAATTTAGATAAATGTGAGTTGCAACATTTTGAGAAAGCAAATCACTTAACGTAAAGGAACTGGGGACTGTAGCTAAACAAAAAGACCTTGAAGTGCAGGTTCACACTTATAGAATCATAGAGTCATAGAAATGTACAGCATGGAAACAGACCCTTCAGTCCAACCCATCCATGCCGACCAGATATCCCAACCCAATCTAGTGCCACTTGCCAGCACCTGCCCCATATCCCTCAAAACCCTTCCAATTCATAAACCCATCCAAATGCTTTTTAAATATTGCAATTGTACCAGCCTCCACCACTTACTCTGGCAGCTCATTCCATACACATACCACCCTCTGAGTGAAAAAGTTGACCCTTAGTTCCCTTTTATATCTTTCCCCTCTCACCTGAAACCTATGCCCTCTAGTTCCCACCCCAGGGAAAAGACTTTGTCTATTCATCCTATCATGATTTTATAAACCTCTATAAGGTCACGTTTTAGCCTCCGACGCTCCAGGGAAAACAGTCCTAGACTATTCAACCTCTTCCCTATAGCTCAAATCCTCCAACCCTGGCAAAATCCTTGTAAATCTTTTCTGAACCCTTTTACGTTTTACAACATCTTTCCGAAAGGAAGGAGACCGGAATTGCATGCAATATTCCAATAGTGGCCTAACCAATGTCCTGTACAGCCGCACTATGACCTCCCAACTCCTGTACTCAATACTCTGACCAATAAAAGAAAGCATATCAAATGCCTTCTTCACTATCCTATCTACCTGTGACTCCACTTTCAAGGAGCTATGAACCTGCACTCCAAGGTCTCTTTGTTCAGTAACTCTCCGTAGGACCTTACAATTAATTGTATAAGGAGAAAGTGAGGACTGCAGGTGCTGGAGTACCAAATTTGAAAAATGTGCTGGAAAAACACAGCAGGCCAGGCAGCATCCGAGGAGCAGGAGAATTGACATTTCGGGCATAAGCCCTTCTTCAGGAATGAGGCTGCTGTGCCAAGCGGGCTGAGATAAAAGGTGGGGGGGAGTTTGGGGGAGGAGCGCTGGGAATACGATAGCTGGAAGGAGGTGAGGGTGAAGGTGATAGGCCGGAGAGGGGGTGGGGGGCGGAGAGGTCGGGAAGAAGATTGCAGTCAAGAGGGCAGTGCTGAATCCAGGGGTTGGGACTGAGATAAGGTGGGGGGAGGGGAAATGAGGAAGCTGGAGAAATCTACATTCACCCCATGTGGTTGGAGGGTTCCTAGGCGGAAGATGAGGTGCTCTTCCTCCAGGCGTAGTGTGGCCAGGGTCTGGCGATGGAGGAGGCCAAGGACCTGCATGTCATTGGCGGAGTGGGAGGGGGAGCTAAAGTGTTCAGCCACGGGGCGATTGGGTTGGTTGGTGCGGGTGTCCCAGAGGTGTTCCCTGAAACATTCCGCAAGTAGGCGGCCTGTCTCCCCAATGTAGAGGAAACCACATTGGGTGCAGTGGATACAGTAAATGATGCGTGTGGAGGTGCAGGTGAATTTGTGACGGATATAGAAGGATCCATTGGGGCCTTGGAGGGAGCTGAGGGGGGAGGTGTGGGCGCAAGTTTTTCACTTCTTGTGGTTGCTGGGGAAGGTGCGGGGAGTGGAGGTTGGGTTGATGGGGGGTGTGGACCTGACGAGGGAGTCGCGGAGGGAGTGGTCTCTCCTGAATGCTGATAGGGGTGGAGAGGGAAATATATCCCTGGTAGTGGGGTCTATCTGGAGGTGGCGGAAATGACGGAGGTTTACTAACACCTTCCACCCCGACCTCAAATTTACATGGACCATCTCAGACTCCTCCCTCCCCTTCCTCGACCTCTCCATTTCTATCTCGGACGACCGACTTAACACAGACATTTACTACAAACCGACAGACTGCCACAGCTACCTAGATTACACCTCCTCCCACCCTGCCCCCTGTAAAAACACCATCCCATATTCCCAATTCCTTCGCCTCCGCCGCATCTGCTCCCAGGAGGACCAATTCCAATACCGAACAACTCAAATGCCCGCCTTCTTCAAAGATCGCAATTTCCCCTCTGACGTGGTCGACGATGCTCTCCACCATATCTCCTCCACTTCCCGCACCTCCGCTCTTGAACCCCACCCCTGCAATCGCCACCAGGACAGAATCCCACTGATACTCACCTTCCACCCCACCAACCTCCGGATACATCGTGTCATCCTCCGTCATTTCCGCCACCTCAATTTCTTTAATTATCCAGCATTCCCTACACCTACCAGCTTTTCCTTTCATCCTAACAGGAATATACTTTCTCTGGATTCTCATTATGTCATTTATAGAACATAGAACAGAGAAAAATACAGCGCAGTACAGGCCTTTCGGCCCTCGATGTTGCGCCGATCCAAGCCCACCTAACCTACACTCGCCCACTATCCACCATATGGGCTGAAAATGTGTTGCTGGAAAAGCGCAGCAGGTCAGGCAGCATCCAAGGAACAGGAGAATCGGCGTTTCGGGCATAAGCCCTTCTTCAGGAATGAGGAAAGTGTGTCCAGCAGGCTAAGATAAAAGGTAGGGAGGAGGGACTTGGGGGAGGGGCGTTGGGAATGCGATAGGTGGAGGGAGGTCAAGGTGAGGGTGATAGGCCGGAGTGGGGTGGGGGCGGAGAGGTCAGGAAGAAGATTGCAGGTTAGGAAGGCGGTGCTGAGTTCGAGGGATTTGACTGAGACAAGGTGGGGGGAGGGGAAATGAGGAAACTGGAGAAATCTGAGTTCATCCCTTGTGGTTGGAGGGTTCCTAGGCGGACGATGAGGCACTCTTCCTACAATCGTCATGTTGCTATGGTCTGGTGATGGAGGAGTCCAAAGACCTGCATATCCTGGATGGAGTGGGAGGGGGAGTTGAAGTATTGAGCTACGGGGTGGTTGGGTTGGTTCATCTGGGTGTACCAGAGGTGTTCTCTGAAACGTTCCGCAAGTAGGCGGCCTGTCTCCCCAATATAGAGGAGGCCACATCGGGTGCAGCGGATCCTCCATATGCCTATCCAATGCCCGTTTAAATGCCCATAAAGAGGGAGAGTCCACCACTGCTACTAGCAGGGCATTCCATGAACTCATGACTCGCTGAGTAAAGAATCTACCCCTAACATCTATCCTATACCTACCACCCCTTAATTTATAGCTATGCCCCCTCGTAATAGCTAACTCCATTTATCAGGCTTCCCATTTATCAGCCATTCCTTTACCTGGGAACATCTAAGCCCAATCAGCTTTTGAAAGTTCTTGCCTAATACAGTCAAAATTAGCCTTCCTCCAATTTGGCACTTCAACTTTTAGATCTGGTCTTTTTCCATCACTATTTTAAAACTAATAGAATTATAGCTGCTGGCCCCATTGTGCTCCCCCACTGACACCTCAGTCACCTGCTCTGCCTTATTACCCAAGTTTAGGTCAATTTTCTAGTAGGTACATCCACATACTGAAACAGAAAATTTTCTTGTATACGATTAACAAATTCCTCTCCATCTAAACCCTTAACATTATGGCAGTCCCAGTCTATGTTTGGAAAGTTAAAATCCTATACCATAACCACCCTATTATTCTTACAGATAACTGAGATCTACTTACAAATTTGTTTCTCAATTTCCCTCTGACTATTAGGGGGTCTATAATGCAATCCTAATAAGGTGATCATCCCTTTCTTATTTCTCAGTTTCACTAAATAACTTCTCTGGACATATCTCCTGTAATATCCTCTTTCAGTACAGCTGTAATGCTATCCCTTATCAAAAACACCATTCCCCCTCCTCTCTTGCCTCCATTCTGTCCTTCCTGTAGCATTTGTATCCTGGAAAATTAAACTGCCAGTCCTGCCCATCCCTGAGTTATGTTTATGTAATTGCTGTGATATCCCAGTCCCACGTTCCTAACCATACCCTGAGTTCATCTGCCTTCCCTGTTAGGCCTCTTGCATTGAAATAAATGCAGTTTAATTTATTAGTCCTACCTTGTTCTCTGCTTTGTCCCTGCCTGCCTGACTGTTTGACTCGCTTCTGTTCTCAACCTTACCAGGCTTAGATTGATCTCTTTCCTCACTATCTTCCTGGGTCCCACTCCCCCCACCCCCTCCCCCACCTTACTAGTTTAAATCCTCCCGAGCAGCTCAAGCAAATGTCCCTGCCAGTATATTAGTCCCCTTCCAATTTAGGTGTAATCCGTCCTTCTTCTCCAGGTCACTTTTACTCCAAAACAGCTTCCAATGATACAAAAATGTGAATCCTTCTCCTGTAAACCATCTCCTCAGCCATGCATTCCTCTGCTCTATTCTCTTATTCCTGTCCTCACTAGCTCATAGCACAGGGAGTAATCCAGATATTACTACTCTCAAGGACCTGTTTTTTAAATTCCTGCCTAATTCTCTGTAATCTTTCTTCAGAATTCCAAACCTTTCCCTTCCTATGTCATTGGTTCCAAAGTGGACAATGACCTTCTGCTGGCCCCTCTCCCCCTTGGAAAACATTCTGCACCCTCTCTGAGACATCCTTGACCAGGGAAGCAACATACCATTCTGATTTTTCTCTGCTGACCACAGAAACATCTGTCTGTGCCTCGGATTAGAGAATCCCCAAAGACAATCGATCGCTTGGAACGTGACGTACCTCTCATTACATTAGAGCCAGTCTTAATACCAGATACTTGGCTGTTTGTGCTACATTCTCCTGAGAATCCATCACCCCCTATATTTTCCAAAACAGTGTACTTGTTTGAAATGGGGAGAGCCACAGAAGATTTCTGCACTACCTGCCTATCTCTCTTACCTTTCCTGGAGTTAACCCATCTATGTGACTATATCTGAGACTTTCCCCCTTCCTAGAACTACCATCCATCACAACTCCTTGCTCTTGTAAATTCCTCATTGCCTCTAATTGCCTCTCCATTGATCCATTTGATCTGATAGGATTCAGAACCAACAGCATTTATTGCAGACATAATCCTCAGTAACCCGTAAACTCTCCCCAAACTCACGCATCCTATAAGAAGAGCATATCACTCTACTAAGGGCCATTTTTGCTTCTTTCAATCTACAGACTAGAAAATAGCACTGTCTTATTCTTCTACAAAACACTGCTCCAGGTTAAATTAAAACTTATGGTTTATAATTTAAGTTTAATCAAGAGACATAGCTCAATAAAACATATAATCAAGAAAGAACCCACTCTACTCAATACTGCAGATGTATTTTAAGGTCATGGAGAGGGTTAATAGCCAAGATCCACTTATCTGCTTCTGTGCTGTGACCGCTCCCAGACAAGTTCCTCCAAAATCAGTTGTGAAACTCAGTGTTTTATTTTTAATTTTCCCAGATGTACTCCGATATCCAGTGATACATGAATTCAATAGCAAAGGCAGTAACTGCTAACTCTGTCAGTTAGCAGTGTGGGTCTCTTTCTTTCTCTCTCTCACTCTCTCTCCTGCACTGACCTCACTATGTGCTTCCTTTGCCTTTTAAAAGTGCTGTTGTTTTGACTTTTTTTTGTCTCCAAAGTTCCAAAACAATGCAACAGTAATTACTGCTCCTGGAATTCAAGGAAATCACCTCCAACTCCTAAAATGCTTCAAAAAAGGAGCAGCTATTATAGCCAGAATCTTTTCCTGTCCTCTATTTTGGATTACCCAGAATCCTCTCTTCTTTGAAAGTGGAGTCACAAGTAGCCAGGGTAGTGAATAGGGCATTTGATACACTTGCCTTTATTGGACATTGCATTGAGTAAAGGAGTTGGGACATCATGTTGCACAATACAGGACATTGGTTAGGCCACTTTTGGAATATTGTGTTCAATTCTTGTCTCCCTCCAAAAGGAAGAATGTTTTGAAACTTGAAAGCATTTAGAAAAGATTTACAGGGATGTTGCCAAGGTTGGAAGAATTGAGCCATAAGGAGAAGCTGAATAGTTTGGGGCTATTTTCCTTGGAGCATCGGAGGCTGAGAATTGACCTTATAGACGTTTATAAAATCATGAGGGTCATGGAGAGAGTGAATAGCCAAGATATTTTCCACAGGGAAGGGAAGTCCAAAACGAGAAGGCATAGGTTTAAGATGAGCGGGGAAAGATTTAAAAACGACCTAAGGAGCAACTTTTCATGCAGACGATGGTGCCAGACGAAGTAATGGAGGCTGGTGCAATGACACTATTTAAAAGGCATCTGGTTGGGTATATGAATAGGAAGGGTTTACAGGGATATGGGCCAAATGCTGCAAAATGGGACTAGATTAATTTCGGATATCCAGTCAGCATGGACGAGTTGGACTGAAGGGTCTGATACCATGCTGTACTATTCTATGACTCTATGACTATGACACAGTGATATATTTCCCTCCCCACCCCATCCACTTTCCATAAAGATCATTCACTCCACGACTGCCTTATCAGGTCCACGCCCCCAATAACCCATCGTCCCCTCCCAGCACCTTCCCCTGCCACCGCAGGAATTACAAAACCTGTTCCCACACCTCCCCCATCACCTCCAAGGCCCCAAAGGAGCCTTCCACATCCATTAAAGTTTCACCTGCACTTTAACACGTCATTTACTGTACCCATTGCTCCCGATCCAGTCTCCTCTATATTAGGCAGTCAGGACGTTTACTCTCAGACGCATACCCTCAGTTGCATACTCTTCATCTGCACCAGTCAACCCCACCATCCCGTGGTCAAACACTTCAACTCCCCCTCCCACTCAGCCCAGGACATACAAGTCCTGGGCCTCCTCCATTGCCACTCCCTAACCACCCGCCGCCTCATCTTCCACCTCGGGACCCTCCAACCCTGTGGCATCAATGTGGACATCACCAGTTTTCTCATTTCCCCTCCTCCCACTTTACCCCAGTTCTAATCTTCCAGCTCAACACTGCCATCATGACCTGCCCCACCTGTCAATCTTCCTTCCCACCTATCCTCTTCACCCTCCTTTCCGACCTATCACCTTTACCCACACCTCCATCCACCTATTGAACTCTCAGCTACCTTCCCCACAGCCACACCCCCTCCCATTTTTCTCTCCACTCCTAAGGCTCCCACCCTCATTCTTGATGAAGGGCTTAGGCCCGAAACATCGACTCTCCTGGTTCACAGATGCTGCCTGACCTGCTGTGCTTTTCCTTCACCAGAACCCCTTTTGACCCTGTACATTGATCCATGCAAATTAAGCTATTAGTAAATAAGACTAAGTCTGAACTGAACTTGTCATGTCATCAAAATGACTGAAACTAGTCACTCAGACTTTACCTCCTGTTTAATTTACATCTTTCTGGAAGTTTCACATATTGCAATCAATGATGCCTACAGATTATCCAGTTTGAGAGTAATGTCAAAACCAGACATGGGAATGCCCAAGAATTTTGGCAATAGTTTTTGGGCCAGAATGAGGAGAATAAAGTAGATACACAGTAGAGTTACAGGGTTTGCATTTTCTCCCTCAAGTTTCTTTCAGATTCTCAAAAACAGAGCTGATGATTAAACAAACTCGAGAAACTTCCATTTACTTGAGGCTATCTACAGATTTTGCCAGTGTTAAAGATGCAAGCCATCAATTAAACAACTGTGGTCTCAGGTTAAAACTTTAGTCTCCTCAAGGACTCTAAGGACTTATAGGCGAAAGTGAGGACTGCAAATGCTGGAGATCAGAGTCAAGATTAGAGTGGTGCTGGAAAAGCACAGCAGGTCAGACAGCATCTGAGGTATCAGGAAAATTGACGTTTCGGGCAAAAGCCCTTCATCAGGAATGAGGGCTTTTGCCCGAAACATTGATTTTCCTGCTCTTCGGATGATGCCTGATCTGCTGTGCTTTTCCAGCACCACTCTTATCTTGACTCTGAGGACAGAGAGTCCATCCATTCTTGATCATTTTTTTAAAAAACTTGATACTTTTTCCATTTTAAACATTATACTTGTGCTTGTGAGTGCTTTTGGTGTCACATTTTATTATTTCTCACTGACTTAACAAGTAATATAATTGCTGCTTCTTTTACATGGGATTACCATACGACTAATCCAGTAATTTGAATTTGCATAAAATTTTAATTGGAGCATGATGCAGCTGAATTCAAGTAAGGATTGAAAGTCTTTGCTGTGGCCAACCAAGGCTGTTAAAAGAGGCGAGTTAATTCACCCCTCCTCGCCTGTTTGGAACAGCGCACATGAGGCATTCTCCTTCTGTGCCCATGACAAGCTTAATTGATGTATCAACTGCTGATGCTGCTGTTTGTGCCATATGCTTAACAGCACTCTGCATTGCAGGTAACTGCTGCTGCATAGTATCACTGGTGTGGGAGTTGGCACTGGATGTATAGGTGCTAAACTCAGCCAAAAAAGACAGGCTAATTTGCAATATTGTGCATATAGACAAGTGACTGCTCAGTATGGTTACTGCACTCATGCTTGCAGATTCCACTTCATTTTGGCCCAATTAAAATGTGTATCGATGCATGACTCAGCAGGTGCACAAACAATGCTGGAACTCCACCTTGCAATAGTTAGCTGCTGATCAACAATTATCTCTGTTATTCTTCCAAATCAAGTATTTCGATATTTTATGATCCTTGAACCCTGAAGGTTTGACACCACAAATTAGCCTTCACACCCAACCACTTAGAACTGCTGTCATTGTGAGTTCTTCCATCTTTCCTCACAATCTTTGATTCTCTGATCAATTATTTACCTCATTGGCTAATTGTATTGAAGGTGACAAATGTATGTGTGCCGTCATTCTCTCGTCAAAGGTGTCAGGAACTTCAAATTGAAAAACACAAGTTCTTTTGGAGATTAATTTTAAGCTAAACATTTTATTCACCTAAAGGAAATGGGATATGTATCTTAAGGTGTTTCTGACTGTGTTATCAACAGTGATTGATATCCATTCGAAAATTCACCATGCATTGCATCAAACGAATTGAACCATGTTTCAAATTCCTGAAGTTACTGGCATAAACTGCTCTTGAATTATGAATGATATAGAGTATGATTGAAGAAGGCAGATATGGAAATGGAGAGAAACAGAAGCAACAATGACTATTATTTTGATATTTAGCCATATTTGGATGCCATAAGCGATTACGTCCAACATTTGTTTGAATTACATGTTGCTTGCTCCAACTACTAAGCATCTGGGTTTGTTATTTGAAATGAATCCATTTTGATTAACTCTTCATTTTATTATTCCACTTTATCTATAATCAAAAACTAGTGCAGGAAAACAGAGTGGCTAGCAAAATCGTTTACACGAGCCATAAAAAAAATTATTGAAACCGATGTTTATAATTTATGCTGCTTAATTGTTTGCTAGTGTTATGGACCAAACTAAATCCCCTCAAAATATATTAAGAAGACAGTGTAGACCAAAATGTTTCTTACTTTAAAGGTAAGAGTAAGGCATTACATTCCAGATGCAATTCGATTGGTTAAACTACTCAACGTTAACAAAACTCATTTGAATTTTACACTCCAATTAAAACACAGAACTAAATAAAAATAAAAGAGAAGAATTGGCTTAACTGTAACTCTTTATAAATGCTTAATAAGATAAGAATATATAAATTAATTACTTTTAATTAAATGTTCCAATATAGTCACATCCCACAAACATCCCATCTTGGCAAAGGAAAATTTAGTAAAACAGATTGTCTCATAGGCACTTCTAGCAGCAGGAAGTGAACCCAATTTTTAACTGTAACAGAGAGAAATAGAGCTTTCACATCCTGTTTCAAGACATGAGCAACTGCAAAAAGCTAAATCCTGGTTCATGGGAACTTGAACTCACCCATTCAGGCTGCTTCTATTGTTTCAACTTAAAAATATCAAGGCCTGACATGCTGTTTACTTTGTTGGTTTTGAGAATACTGCTTTTACTTCTGTCTCAACCTTTCTTCATAAACAAAAGCTTAAAATACACATCTTAAAGCTCTAGTACCATTGCACTAATTCTCTACAGACAGATTAGATGTACAGGAGCTAAGCAATGAGGTTTGACAAAGCAATTGGTTGGAACAATGCTTTAATCCTATTGATTATCAATACTATTGCAAATAAGTCAAGATATCGGAATCTCACAGTTGGCCAGCAATCTACTTCATTGGTGTTCATCAAAGTTAAGACATTGCTTCTCAGTATTTCCATAAATCTCACCTTGCAAGGGCAGAACTAAAGTTTGTATGGTTTTCTCATACCAAGAGGAAAACTATAAAAATGGGGTAGGCATCTGATGCACTGGGAAAGCACAAATGTCAGACCATTAACTCAGTGGTAGTACACCAGCAGTAATTTCAGGGAAGTGGTTTGGAAAGGCAAATGGGGTCATGGAAAAAAGTGTAATTGTGATAAGTGGAACTCCACAATTAATTTTTTACAATGTTGTTTAGATAAAAATTGGTACAAACTTTACACACAAAAGGAGATCAAGGTGGTGCCATAAATTGAAATGCTGGTTTATCCCAAATTTACAGCAAGATGTCAAGTTGATGAAGTACTACTTTAAAGGGCATTCAACATTTCATTCTCCATCCTGTAGGAACCAGCATCAGGACCTTCAAAGTGCATTAGAACACTTACTCAGGTACTTTGTCAAGACATCATTAATACACAAGCAACACCCAAACAACAGTTGTTTTAGAAACTTTTCACCAAAAACTGTAGGTGCTGCATGGCTCCAATTTATTGGGGATATTCAAACAGTCAGTATGAAAATGGAACATAAAGAAGAGTCCTACTCAACTTGAACCATTAACTTAGTTTCTCTCACCACAGATGCTGCTAGACCTGTTGAGTTTCTTCAGCATTTTCTTTGTCGTCATTTATAATAAAGGAAGTCTTGATCATGTACTTCTAACTTGGTGATGCCTATTATTATGAGAAGGAATGGGCAGAGGAAATAAAACCCAGCATAGCAATCAACTGTTGCTGCAGAGGGAAAGGAAGATCAGAGGATGAGATGTTTTCTTTTGTCTTTCCTCCTCTGGATGTCCTTCAGCTGTGTCATGTGTGGAATGTCATCCTTTTGGTTCATGAGACATCTTGCATCATGTTCCTGTCTGTCAGACAAAAATTCCCAACTTTCCACTGAATGTGAATGTCACAAGAATTGTGTCTCATGAGGATTTTAAGTCTGAATCTATGGTAAGTGGTTTATCACATTCAGTCAAATTCAAATCATGGTAATACACAATTAGAAAAATAATTGTGTGTCAAATCCAAATTTTCAAACAGTGTTAGTAGCAAATAGTAGCTGTTTTCAGCTTTTACTCAAAATCCACGTCATTCCTACTTACATTTAATTATTTGCTGTTCTTTAGCTACTGCAGTTATTAAGGAATCTATTCATTCCTTGGCAATTTTTGTGAGACGAGTGTTCACCTCCTCAATTGTGTATGTCTTAATTTTGATTTAAGCAACTAGCCAGGGTCGCTTGATAATGAGTTTAGGTCAGAGTGGTGCTGGAAAAGCATAGCACGTCAGGCAGCATCTGAGGAGCAGGAAAATCGATGTTTCGGGCAAAAGCCCTTTATCAGGGACACTTGATAATGACCCAACCCAATTTCAAATTGGAAGATTTTGAGGCATCCTTCTGTTCTTAGGACATTTCAAATTGGGCTTTATTATCTCAATTTAAATCCATAAATGCAGCTTCAGTTTTTTTTGTTTCAAAACTCAGAGGTTTATTTTCCCTTTCCTTTCTCTGGCTTCACTTCTTCATGAAATCTGCAATCAGTTGTTGTTTCCCAAGTTCTGTAATGGATCTAAATGACCATCATTGACAATCAAGTATATTATGCTTCCCCTCTTCATATGTCATTCTGGTTATAGTGAGCAGCATCCTATGGCACACAGAAACCAGTGCCCTGCAGTCAGATCCCATCAAACTCAGATTTTGGCTATGTGCTCAGATCTGAATTGACCAGACCCCTTCCCTGTGTGGTCTTGGATACATGTCCCTATCCTTAATCCCGAAATTTCTCCAAAGGCAAAATCCCTGCCCTCATTGTTATTTATCTTTATATGCCTGTGACTTTTGCACCATTATATTCCTCTTACGTCCCCAAAGGTCTATTGTTCTTTGTGGCCATATCCCTTGTGTCCCCCTGCTTACAAATAAAATTTTGTAAAATTACAGTGTTTTTGGATTGTGTCTTTGATTTAGCACAAAGTAGAAAAGTAAAATAGATCATCTAACTTGCTCTGTCTGACAATAACCCTGGGTAACAGTTCTTTTTAAAATGTAGTTCAAACCCCAGATTGTCTTACTGCAGAAAAATCCAAAATGTTACCACTTGGAGATAATCACAAATTCACACAAACTGTTAGTCTCCAAATATCACACAATGGTGTTAAGAATGACAGGCTTTTTAAACAGATAGACCTTAACTAGTCTATCTAATTTCAGGATAAATGGAGTTGAGGGCCATAAGGATTACTAATTAACACTTCTACTTTGGGTTCAAGGTCCATATGTTTCATGTTGCCATGGAGATGGACATTAAGAGCAGCTGAATCCACAACAAGCCATTGTATTACAGACTAGTTACTTCAGCGTTGATGGTTGGGAAACTTCTAGCAACAATTATTTGGGAAAGAATTAGTAGTCACATGGAAAATAGTGTACTGATTAAGAAGAATAAGCATGGACTTCAAAAGATGAGATTGTGTTTAACTAAATGCGTGGTGTGTTGTGAAGAGGTATGTTGTAAAGTGAAATGTGAATAAATGTGCCCTGACTCACCTTGCCCAGTTTGCAGTAACCCTTTTTAACTCAGGCATGTTACACAGTGCATAGACAAAAGGAACAAGAGTTTGAGGATGGTCCAACACAACTTTATTGAAAATTGGAACAAGGAAAAGCAATATTAATCAGATTCTACCATTGTGCTCTAATCAAACTCTATCAATCTCTTCTTAGGGCTCCTCAGTAAACAGTCTCAAAGCTGTTTAACAATCTACTTCTGACATGCACTTTTCAATATTCATTATACCCTACCCACAAATCCCTACCGCTTTATTTGGACTGTTTGTCTGAAAAGGCTGGTAATACCTTTTCAATAAGGCTTGGACAGGCTGTTCCTCAGTTTTTGAGGGTTGGCTAATCAAGCAATGGAGTCATACAGTCATTACAATCCAACCAGTAATCCCAAACAAAACTTGTTCCGCCCATCTGCGCTTGGCCCATATCCCTCCAAACCTTTCCTACTCATGTACTTTTCCAAATGTCTTTTCAACATTGCAACTGCACCCGCATTCATCACTTCTTCTGGAAGTTCATTCCAAACACAAACCACACTCTGTAAAAAAGTTGGCCTTCATGTCCTTTTTAAATCTTTCTCTTCTCACCCTAAAAATATGCTCCCTAGTCTTGAAATCCCCCACCATAGGGAAAACATACCTGCCATTGACCTTATCCATACCCCTCCAGATTTTAAAAACCTCTATAACGTCACCCTTCAACTTCCTATGCTCCAGTGAAAAAAGTCCCAGCCTATCCAGCCTCTCCTTATAACTCAAACTTCCATTCCTGGTAAATCTTTTCCAAACCGTCTTTAGCTTGATAATATCCTTACTATAACAGGGTATTTATAACTGGACACAATACTCCAAAAGAGGCCTCACCAATGTCCTGTACAACCTCAACATGACACCCCAACTGCTGTACTCAAAGCAGGCTCTGCAGTTGTTGATTTGGGTTTCCCTCTTGTGTAGGGCTGGCTTTGCTCTTTGGGTTGTCTCACCAAGGTGGTCTCTCTCTGGGACATCATTGAAGAAGTTGCATTGAAGAGAGCTAGATCTTCAGTTTGCTTTTTTAACTCTCTTTCTTCTCTCCCCTCCTTCCCCCCACCCCACCACAGAATTCTTTTTGTTATTTATTCATTTGTGGGACATGAGTGTTCCTGGCTGACCAGCATTTATTGCCTGTCCCTACTTTTCCTTGAGAAGATGGTGGTGAGCTGCCTTCTTAAACCACTGCAGTCAATTCTGTCAACAACTAAGTGGCTTGCTAGGCTATTTCAGAGGGTAGTTGAGAGTGAACAACATTGCTGTGGGTCAGGAATCACATATAGGTGAGACCAAATGATGTTGGCAGATATCATGGGTGACACAGTGGCTAGCACTGCTGCCTCACAGCACCAAGGACCTGGGTTTGATTCCCACCTCGGGCAATTGTCCGTGTGGAGTTCGCACATTCTCCTTGGGTTTCCTCTTGATGCTCCGCTTTTGTCCCACAATCCAAAGATATGCAGGCCAGGGTTGGTGTGGACTTGTTGGAACAACAGGCCAGTTTCCATACTGTAGGGAATCAAATCTAATCCTTCCCTAAAGGGCATTACTGAGCCAGATGGGTTTTTTTGATAATCGACAATGGTTTCATGCTCATCATTAGATTCTTAATTCCAAATTTTGTTATGTTGAATTCAAATTCTGCATCTGCCATGGCAAGAAATGATCTTGTGGCCCCAGAGTTGAGTTCCTGGATTAATAACGTAGCAATTATAGAACTAGGCCATCGTGTTCCTATTCTGTGTATAATGTTAACATCGGGCCGGGGCAGGAAGATCTTGTGAGGTGATTACTTTCATATTTGGAGATCGCAGAATATGGTTTTGAACCTTTCAAAGTCATGCTGTCCTTGTCACAATATCCCTCTGGTCTACTACAGAACTGGATGCCGTCAGGTCTGCATAACATTGTTCTAACAAAGCAGCTTCACTGGAGTTAGAAACAATGGTTTGTTCTCACACAATGTGGCTGTTAATACCTGGCCAGGCATTTCCAAGCCCGTCTGGTTTCAAAGGAAAGTTGAATGTCCAAGGCTTGGCTGCAGGAATACTGCCTGTTCCAGCTCTGCCACCCCTCTGTTTTCATTCTGCTCCGTAATTTTATTTCATTTATTTTATTTATCTTTTTAATATCTTTTTCACTGTTCTGTACCTCTTATTTCTTGATTGTCTCTCTTTCTCTCGCTCCCCACTCTCTCATCACCTTTTTCTCTCCTCTTCCCCCATTTGCTACCCGTCTCCCCTGTTTTCCATTTTGTCTCTGCTTCAACCATCCCCCACATATTTTGTCACATAGCACTGGCTTCAGTTTTGGTCATTCACAGCTCCTAATCTCCCTATAATCTCTCTATGCACAGTCATTGTCACCTCTTTATTGCTACCTTTACTTCTGGACTGATGACTCACCTTCTCTCAGGCTAGTATAAATACCTCCCTAGTTGTCCCCTGTTTTTAGCTTTGACAATGGATCATTTAGACTCAAAACAGAAGCTCTTTTCTCTCCTTACAGATGCTGCCAGACATGCTGAGATTTTCCAGCATTTTCTCTTTTGGTTTCAGCAGTATGTAAATTGCAGAGTGTTCTTCAAAGACTGCAATTTCCCACCAGATGTGATCGACGACGCTCTCCACTGCATCTCCTCCACTTCCCGCTCCTCCACCCTTGAGCCCCGTACCTCCAATCGCCACCAGGACAGAACCCTACTGGTCCTCACCTACCACCCCACCAACCTCCATATACATCGTATCATCCGTCGTCATTTCCGCCACCTCCAAACGGACCCCACCACCAGGGATATATTTCCCTCCCCTCCCCTATCAACATTCCGAAAAGACCACTCCCTCCGCGACTCCCTTGTCAGATCCACACCCCCCACCAACCCAACCTCCACTCCCGGCACCTTCCCCTGCAGCCGCAAGAAATGCAAAACTTGCACCCACACTTCCCCCCTTACTTCCCTCCAAGGCCCGAAGGGATCCTTCCACATCCACCACAAATTCACCTGCACCTCCACACAAACCATTTACTGCATCCGCTGCACCTGATGTGGCCTCGTCTATATTGGGGAGACAGGCCGCCTACTTGCGGAACGTTTCAGAGAACACCTCTGGGACACCCGGACCAACCAACCCAACCACCCCATGGCTCACACTTCAACTCCCCCTCCCACTCCACCAAGGACATGCAGGTCTTTGGACTCCTCCATCGCCAGACCTTAGCAACGCAACGTCTGGAGGAAGAGCGTCTCATCTTCCACCTAGGAACCCTCCAACCACAAGGGATGAACTCAGATTTCTCCAGTTTCCTCATTTCCCCTCCCCCCACCTTGTCTCAGTCTCAACCCTTGAACTCAGCACCACCTTCCTAACCTGCAATCTTCTTCCTGACCTCTCCGCCCCCACCCTCACTCCGGCCTATCACCCTCACCTTAACGTCCTTCCACTTATTGCATTTCCAATGCCCCTCCCCAAGTCCCTCCTCCCTACCTTTTATCTTAGCCTGCTTGGCATACTTTCCTCATTCCTGAAGAAGGGCTCATGCCCGAAACGTCGATTCTCCTGCTCCTTGGATGCTGCCTGACCTGCTGTGCTTTTTCAGCAACACATCTTCAGCAAATTGCAGAGTCTGGCTAGGTTTAAACTCGGTTTCAACATTTCGAAGTTTTTATCCATACTCATTGTTAGGGCTGACATGACAGTGCAGCAAAAATGGCCAACAAAAGTCCCAACAAGCTTTGCAGGATGTTTAACAGGAATGAGAGAGTGTGGGAAAGGCTTGCGTTCTCAGTGCTTAAAACAATAGCTGTCTGTTTAAATAAGATTGGATTTGAAACAATCTTTGCTATCCTAAAGATAAGAATATTTCATACCAATTAATTATTTCTCTTAAATTTCTTCTAATCAATCAGTTATAATGCTACAAGTCAGTTTTAGTTAAGATTCTTCAAAATAATCATGGATATAATTTCCTATTAATTATAGCTTTAGTGCAACACATTTGTATAAAAAGCACTAAACAAACATTAGAAAGAAAGGCTTACAAACTAACTACGAGTAACAGAGTGGGGTCTCCATATCTGAGTGATAGGAAACAGAGTAATGGTCTATGGATATTTTTTGGGCTGGAGGAAGACTTGGAGTGGAGTTCTCCAGAGATCAGTATTAGGCTCCTTGTTTTTCCTGAGGTATATTGATGATACAAATCAGACGTTCAGGGCACAGTTTTAAAGTTTGCAGATGAAATTAAACTTTAAAGAACTGTAAAACTGTGATCAGGACAATGTGGAACTCTAAAAAGACATTAACAAGTTGGTCGAGTGGGTGGATAAGTGGCAGATGAAGTTCAATGCAGAAAAGTGTGAGGTGATGCATCTTGATTGGAAAAATTGGAAGAAAGGGGTGTACAATTCTAAAGGGAACAGAGGAGCAGAGGGACCTGGGTGTATATGTGCACAGATCTTTTAAGTGGAAAAACAGATGGAGACAACAATCAATAAAGCATAGAGTATTCTTGGCTTTAGTCACAGAATACATGAGCAAAGAGGTGGTGTTGAACTTACAAGACATTTGTTAGCTGGAAAATTTCATACAGTTGTGGGCACCATATTATAGTAAGGTGTAAATGCATTGGAGAGGGTGCAGCAAATGGATTTACAGAAATGGTTTGAGGAATGAGAATCTTCAGTTATTAGGATGGATTGAAAAAGTTACAATGGTTCTCTTGGGAGAGAAAAAGACAGAGAGGAGATTTGATTGAGGTTTGCAAAATTCTGAGCAGTTCTAGACATGGTAAATAGGGAGGATCTGTTTCCTGCATAGATTTAAACTGATGTGCAGATGAAGCAAGGGTGATGTCAGATTTATTTTTCACAGTCAATAGTTCAAGTATTGAATGTATTGTCAGAATAGTGGTGAAGGCGGGGTTAATTGAAACATTCAAGAGAACATTCGTTGATTATTTGGTTAGAAATGGTGTGTAATTCTACATGAAAAAGGCTGGAAATTAACACTAGATAATTGAACTGATGCAGACATGATGGGCTGAAGAGCCTCATTCTGCACTAAATCAATTCTGTAGTTCTGTAATTCTGGACTATTGGGTTGAAGGAAGATACTCTTGATCCTCAAGGACACATCAATTTGCCTGAAACTTTGAGACAGTGAACCAGATGGGTTTGAACAACAATCAACAGTGTTAATGTGGTTCCCATGATTTGGAGATGCTGGTATTGAACTAAAGTGTACAAAGTTAAAATCACAACACCAAGTTATAGTCCAACAGGTTTATTTGGAAGCACTAGCTTTCGTTTTGCTGCTCCTTCATCAGGTGGTTGTGGAGAATAAGATTCTAAGACACAGAATTTATAGCAAAAAGTTTACAGTGTAATGTAACTGAATTCAGAATTATGTACAAATATTACTGTCACAGGCACATTTGTATCTGGGCTAAAATTAAGCTATTCAGAATCAAAGAAGTAGCATGTTACCATAATGTGCTTCCACAGCATGGGTAAAGGTGACGTCTGAGACCTATAAACCTTTATGTCACAAGTAATATAAGCAATCCATGTCAAAAACATATTGACATATTAATTGGGACATGTAATACATTAGTTTCAAACTGGTCACCATTATTCTTTGAAATTGTAGGGAATACAAACCCAGCCTCTTCAGTCTCACTTTATCAGTCAATTTCACCACTATGGAGATTAATTTGGTGAACCTCTATTGCACTCCCTCGATGGGACATATATCCCTCCTTAGATAAGGGGACCAAAATTGATCCAAATACTCCAAGTGAGATCTCACCAAGGCTCTATACAACTACTGCAAAACATCTTTTCCCTGTACTCCAATCCCCTTGTGATGAAGACCAGCATACCACTTGCTTTCCTAATTGCTTGCTAGGGACCCATGAGCAAGGACACTCAAGCCTTCTTTAAACATCAGCATGGTCCAAACTCTCATAGTTTAAGCATTTTTCAGCCTTTCTATTGTTCTTACCAAAGTACTTCAATCTTATTCACATTATATTCTGCTTGCTATATTCTATCCCTATCAGTTGGCTTGTCCAATTACGCGTGAAGCCTCCTTACAGATTTATCATATTCCAACTCAATGTGGTGTCAATGGCAAGTTTGAAAATTTCATGCAGTGACTGTGAACATAGCACTGATGCTTGTAGTACAATATTAGGAACAGCCTGTTATTCTGAGAATGATCCATTTTCCCTACTGTTTGATTTCTGTCTGTTTACCAAATCTCAATTCAAATCTCTACTATATTTTCTTCAGTCTCATGCTCTCTTTGTTTTAGTTCCTAAACTCCTGCATGGGACAGAGGCCTGCTGAAAATTAAAAGCCTTCTTAAAATCCAAAAGCACTATATGTGCTGGTTCTCCTTTATCAGTGCTACACATATCATTCCCAAAAAACCTCCAACATGTTTCTCATTTATCACCTACTTTTCATAAATCTACATTGACCTTGTCCAATTTTGCAATTCTTCTCTAAATATTCAGTTGTCACATTCTTTATAATAGACCTTAATACTTTCCTTACTAGAGATATCAAGCTAACAGGTCTGTAGTTCTCCGTTCTCCCTTTTCCGACTTTCATAAATAGTGGGCTACATTTTCCACCATTTAGTCTGTGGGTAACTTTCCAGAATCTATACAATTTTGAAATATAACGATACACCAATGTCTCATCTCTCATCTCTCTAGTCACCTCCTTCAACACTATGGGATGAAACTCACCCGGTATAAGGGATTTCTCAACCATTAATCCAGTTCATTTTTCAAGTATCACTCTTTACTAATACTTTTTTAGGTTCTTCAGTTTCTCGAGTCCCTTGGTTACATAGATTCTCTGGGCAATGTTCGAAGCCATTTTTGTTGAAGTTTAGTTTCTCCATTATTTTCCTGTTCTCGACTATAAATTTTCCTTTTCACCTCTATAATGGGCCTACATTTATCCTACCTAAACTTTTCCTTTCAACATACATAAATAAGCTTCTATGATCCAGTTTATATGTTTCTGATTACTTTTCATTCATATTCTCTTTTCCCCTTCATCAGTTTCATTGTCCTCCTTTGTTAGTTTATAAATTTTTGCCTATACCCAAGTTTATCACTTTTATTTGGCATTCTTACAAGCCACTTTCTTTGATTTATTTCATTAGTCCTGTTTGATCTATATTTTCCTTTGGGTGTTTATGCATTGAAAGAATGTATATCTGTTTCAGAACACATAACATTTCTTAAAATACTAACCACTGCCAGTTTACCATCAAATATTATAGTGTATATTCCTAATACACTGTCACCCCTATACCTTTATAATTCCTTTTCTTCAGATTTAAACTCAAGTTTCAGAATGAACTACATTGTATTCAAACTTAATACAAAATTCTACCATGTTATGATCACTAGTTTCTAATGACTCACTTACAGCAATGTTTTTAATTAGTTTTCATTATTACTGTATTATCTGTACTGTATGCATCTCTAACTTTCTGACACTTATCTTGCCCAACCTTACAACTGTTGTTTGGTGACCTATTCACAATTCCCACTAGTGTTGCTGCCCCGAGCTGTCAACTCCACTGAAACAGATCCTTTGATCTCTTATTTCCTTTTACTAATATGCTCATCTCTTATTAAGAGTGCCACCCTACCTCCTTTTCTTTTTCACATAATCCTTCTAAATACCAAATATCATGAATACTAACATCCCAATTTTAATCACCCAATAGCCACGTCTCCATAACTGCAAATAAATTGTACTATTTATTCCAATTTGTGGATTTAAATCATCAACCATTTTGAAAATACCATGTGCATTTCTATAGAGTGCTACTCTGCTTCCTTAAAAATATTCTCTCTTCTGATCCTATTTGTTCCTGCCTATACTAAGTTTGTATTGTGTTTTTACTTTCTCCCTTTCTACTTCCTTTTACTAATTTTGCTTCCCTTGAATCTTATCTCCTTCTTTGGTTGTGATTCCTGCCCAAAATGTTGACTCTCCTGCTCCTTGGATCATTCCTGAATCATTCCCTTACCAATGTAATTTAAAGCATCCCCAGCAGCACTAGTGAATGTTCCTCTGAAGATGTTAGTTCTTGTGCAGCTAAAGTGCAGCTAATTATCTCCCTGCCTCAGCAGTCCTTCCCCCTACTTCAGTTTTCCAGCCATATGTTGATATCTCAACTTTGCTGTTTCTGTACTCAGTAGCATGTGGAACTGGGAGTAGTCTTCAGCGTACTGGTTGAGAATCTAGCTTTTCAATCTCTTTATAAATGAAAGAAGTATGAAACTGAGGGAATAGTTTTATTAATTTAGAAAGAAATACTGTCTGAACAGAGAGATATTTCATGAAGACACAGTTAAAGGGATGTGTCTCAGATATACAAAAAGAAATCTGGGGAGAAGTTGCCCATGCGGTGGGGCAAGGAGGGTGGTTCTGAGGACAATGATTAATGGCATTTATGCAAAATCTGATGGATATTAAAAAAAAGCTTTTCCTGCAAAAAATGAGTGATCCACCCATTTTCCTTCATTATTAATGATCCACTAATATGGAAATACATGGTTTTGAAATATACAATTCCAAAGAATGTGAGTTTGATTGTGGCAACAAAAACACAGTCAATAATTTTGCACCTGAAATAATGATCCTTTAACACTGCTCCTGCAGCTAATGAGCCAGTTAACTGCCCTAATAAATATCTGAAGTTTAATTTATCCAGTGAACAAAGAACTGATTCAACAACAATGAAGAACATCTGTTTTAGAACAAGGCTTTGTATATGCTTTTCAGTTCACCCATTTTTTTCCACTGATGGTTTCAAATATTTGCACTTGTTCTCCTGGCCAAACACATCTTTGTCCTTGTATAAATGGCCTCTCAGGTGTCAGATATATATTTGTTGGTCCATTTCTGAGTATGTCCCTTGATGAAATTGCTTCCTAATATCAAAATATAATTATAATCAAACTTAAGATATTTATCTTGACCAAGGCTGGAGTAAGCTTTATTGATTTCATTGTCAAATTTTGTTGAGAAATTAGAATTTCTAGTGACTAACATGAAGAATAATATTCGAAGATTTTAAGGTTTACGAGTTTTACTGAAATAAACAAACTAAAAACAATATTGACAAACCAGCTCTTCAGAGACAACTTATACTTAAAGTCACATTTTACTTCACCATTTAACATTTAAAATGATTAAAAATCTTCCTTTATATTTTCCTCTTACTCTTCAGTAAACATTTAATTCTTCAGGAACCAACCCAAAGATGTTCTTATCTACAAATGGCTTGCCTTCATTTCATTTTTGACTCAAATAAAGCTAGTCTAATGGGAACCACATTGTTAAAAGTCACACGACACCAGGTTATAGTCCCACAGGTTTAATTGGAAGCATTAGCTTTCGGAGCGTTGCTCCTTCATAAGGTGGTTGTAGAGAATAAGATTGTAAATCACAGAATTTATAGCAAAAGTTTACAATGTGATGTAACTGAAATTATATATTGAAAATGACCTAGATTGTTTGTTAAGTCTCTGGTCTTTAGAATGACCATGTTGGTTTCAGATCTTTCATATGTAAATCACAAAACTTCTTTTTAGAAATTACATTCGCAAGTGAACACTAACAAATTGTGTCATGTCAGCCCAGATAATGTATTGAAGGTGCGAACTTCTCTGTGAGGCTGTCTATTCCACAATGTTCAGACTGATTCTAATCTAAAAAACAGATTTCCAGAATCTTACTTGGATTCATGCAGTTTTTGAACAAAATAAAATGTAATTCTGCAAGTACAAATTCACCTCACAAACTTATGTGTATGTGTGCATGTCGGTGTGTGTGTGTTGTGGGGGGAGGGGGTGGGGGGGTTGTCTTATGAGTTTCTGTGAGACAGTGTGTGCATGTGAGTGTAAATGGGTATAAGTCTGTGAGAGAGAGTGTGTGTGTGTGTGTGTAAAATGTAATGAGATCACCTGTAATGTGACATGAACCCAAGGTCCCAGTTGAGGCCCTCCCTTTGGGTACCAAACTTAGCTATCAGCCTCTGCTCGGCCATGTTTCACTGTTGCCTATCCCGAAGTCCGCCTTGGAGGATGGTCAACCGAAGGTTTGAGGTCGAATGTCCGACTGGGAGGGAATTCTCCTATCTGTTGACTGTTTTGCAGTATCCATTCATCTGTTGCTCTAGCCCCTGCTTGGTCTCACCAATGTGCCATGCCTCAGGGCACCCTTGCCTGCAGCGTATGAGATAGACAATGTTGCCTGAATCGCATGAGTACCTGCCACATACATTGTGGGGAGGTGTCCCCACATGTAATGGTGGTATCTGTGTTGACATTCTGACACGTCTTGCAGCTTCTACCGTGACAAGGTTGTGTGGAGTTGTCCTGAAAGTCAAGCAGTTTGCTACGAGCAAAGATCTGTTTAAGGTTTGGCGGTTGTTTAAAGGCGAGCAGTGGAAGTGTGGGGAAGATTTTGGCGAGGTGCTCATCCTCATTGATAATGTGTTGCAGGTCGCGAAGAACATGGCGTAACTTTTCGGCTCCTGGGAGGTACTGGACAACATAGGGTACCCTGTCGGTTGCAGCACGTGTCTGTCTCCTGAGGAGGTCATTATGGTTCCTCACTGTGGCACATTGGAACTGGCAGTCCACGAGTTGAGCATCGAACCCCATTCTTTTGAGGGCATCCCTGAGTACTTCCAAGGGCCCGTCACATTCCTCCTCATCTGAGCAGATCCAGTGTACGCGTAGGGCTTGTCCATAGGGGATGGCTGTTTAATATGTTTTGGGTGGAAGTTGAAGAAGTGTAGTATTGTGAGGTTATCTGTGGGTATGCGGTAGAATATGGTGCTAAAGTGCCCGTCCTTGATGGAGATGCATGTGTCCATTAATGAGTCAGATAATAGCGTGTAGTCCATGGTGAGTTTGATGGTGGATGAATCTTGTTGATATCACTGTGTAGTTTTATTAGTCAGTCCTCGCTATGGGTCCAGAGGAAGAAAATGTTGTCAATGTACCTAGTGTATAAAGTTGGTTGGAGGTCCTGCATAGAGGGGACGTCTTGTTCAAACCTGTGCATGAAAATATTGGCATATTGTGGTGCAAATTTGGTTCCCAGGGCTTTTCCATGTATCTAATTTATAGTAGAGAACAGGAAAGTAATGGAGAAACTAAACTTCAACAAAAATGGCTTTGAACATCGCCCAGAGAAACTATGCAAGCAAGGGACCCAAGAAACTGAAGAAACTAAAAAACGTATTAGTAAAGAGTGACACTTGAAAAATGAACTGGATTAAAGGTTGAGAAATCCCTTATACCAGGTGAGTTTCATCCCAGAGTGTTGAAGGAGGTGGCTAGAGAGATGAGACATTGGCATATCATTATATTTCAAAATTGTATAGATTCTGGAAAGTTACCCACAGACTAAATGGTGGAAAATGTAGCCCACTATTTATGAAAGTAGGAAAAGGGAGAACGGAGAACTACAGACCTGTTAGCTTGATATCTCTAGTAAGGAAAATATTAAGGTCTATTATAAAGAATGTGACAACTGAATATTTAGAGAAGAATTGCAAAATTGGACAAGGTCAATGTAGATTTATGAAAAGTAGGTGATAAATGAGAAACATGTTGAGGTTTTTTGAGAATGATATGTGTAGCACTGATAAAGGAGAACCAGTACCTATAGTGCTTTTGGATTTTAAGAAGGCTTTTAATTTTCAGCAGGCCTCTGTCCCATGCAGGAGTTTAGGAACTAAAAAAAAGAGAGCATGAGACTGAAGAAAATATAGTAGAGATTTGAATTGAGATTTGGTAAACAGACAGAAATCAAACAGTAGGGAAAATGGATCATTCTCAGAATAACAGGCTGTTCCTAATATTGTACTACAAGCATCAGTGCTATGTCCACAGTCACTGCATGAAATTTCCAAACTTGCCATTGACACCACATTGAGTTGGAATATGATAAATCTGTAAGGAGGCTTCATGCGTACTTGGACAAGCCAACCAATAGGGATAGAATATGGCAAGCAGAATATAATGTGAATAACAGTGAAGTACTTTGGTAAGAACAATAGAAAGGCTAAAATTTTTAAAACTATGAGAGTTTGGACCATGTTGATGTTAAAAGAAGGCTTGAGTGTCCTTGCTCATGGGTCCCTAGCACGCAATTAGGAAAGCAAGTGGTATGCTGGTCTTCATCACAAGGGGATTGGAGTACAGGGAAAAGATGTTTTGCAGTAGTTGTATAGAGCCTTGGTGAGATCTCACCTGGAGTATTTGAATCAATTTTGGTCCCCTTATCTAAGGAGGGATATATGTCCCATCGAGGGAGTGCAATAGAGGTTCACCAAGTTAATCTCCATAGTGGTGAGATTGACTGATAAAGTGAGATTGAATTGTATTCCCTACAATTTCAAAGAATAGTTGTGACCAGTTTGAAACTAATGTATTATATCTCCCAATTAATATGTCAATATATTTTTGACATGTATTGCTTATATTACCTGTGACATAAAGGTTTATAGGTCTCAGATGTCACCTTTACCCATGCTGTGGAAGCACATGATGGTAACATGCTACTTCTTTGATTCTGAATAGTTTAATTTTAGCCCAGATACAAATGTGCTCATGACAGTAATATTGGTACATAATTCTGATTTGTAGTATCTGTTGGATCTTTCAACACCACATCACCAAATCCTAGTTTCCTGTGTTGTAAAGGCTTACAGAAGCATTGCTGTATCAGGCAAAGATACCCTGCTAGATCCAAAGCCCAAATCAGAAATTTATAAAATTCTTCATAGTGTCTGACAGACTGGATGTAAATGAAATGTTTTTTTTTCTGATGGTGAGTCTAAAATCAATGATTATAACCTTAGGATAAGGGGCAGGCCATTTAAAACTAAACTGAGAGGGAGTTTCTTCATTCAGGTGAATCTTTGGAATTACATATCCCCCAGGGCTGTGGAGGCTTAGTCATTGAGTCTGTTCAAAACAGAAATTGATAGATTTCTGGATATCAATGACATTAAGGGATATGGAAACAGAGCAGTAAAGTTGCATTGAGATAGATGCTCAGGCATGAAATAGAATGGCAGAGGAGATCTGATCGGTTGAATAGTCTACTCCAGTTCCAACGTTTCTATAATTACTTCAAATCCTTCTAGACTGAAAGTATTTGTGAAAGTATTACCAAAAAGCTTTTATGTACTTATAGCCTTTCCACTTCATTAGCTTTCTCATGTTTAAAGAGTCCAGATTGCACTTTAAAAAGTGAACTGATAAAAATCCTGATAGACACTTATGTCTGAGGTTGATTGCTTCCTTAAATAATAGGAAACAAAGAGTAGATCTCAAAGGAGATGGTCATTCAACTTGAACACCTCATGATCAGATAACTGAAGAGTGAGTTCTACAGTTTTAAATACTTTAAGTGGATCAGATAATTATTGTAAATTTTTACTTTATTACAACATTACTAATTTACAGCAACTCCCTTACACATCATGCCTGCACTGGCAGACTTGCACTAGCGTCTATTCCAGCAATTCTTTCATATTAACATCTATAGCATTTTTCCCTTTCTGGTATTGTAACCTCCTTCAGACCTATCATCCTCCAGGACGTCTGTGCAAATTTAACTGTGGATCCTTGAGCATTCCTACTATAATATTGGGGCTTGTGCCTTCAGATACCTGTGCTATAACTTTGTAATCCTCTCCATAAATATTTGTATCTCTGTTCTCTCCTTGAAGATACTTATTAAAATTTACCTTTCTGCTCAACATTTTAGACGTGCACGAGTGTTTCCTTATGTGGTTCATATCAAGTTTTCCTCACACTTTTGTGAGGAATTTAAGGAAATATTATTATGATAACAGTCTGACATAAAGTGCAAGTTTTGTTGTTAAGCTGTAATGCAATTGTTTTTACACTGCAATGAAATTTGGTGAAATGTTAACTTTTTAAAATTTGATTTAAGTATGCCTTCATTTCTAGTAGTACATTACAAACATTAAATTTATTCAAGTTGTTGATGTTTTAACACGCTTACTTTCACATTGCATGTTATAAATCATTCCACAATATTTGAGTATTGAGTTCAGGAGGACCACAGACAGACTGGTGAAATGTGTAGACATATATGGCAGATACAATTTCATGGGAAACGTGTGAAGTGACATACTTTAGAAGGAACAACGTATGGAGCCGATATAATCTGCATATGGTATTTTGAAGGAGCATGGGGATTTGTGCAGTGTATAATGGAGGTAGGTTGAGATGGTGGTTAATAATGCATTTGGAGCACAAAATATATAAGCAGTGGAATCATATTAAATATCTACAAATCCCTAGTTAGGCCTCAGCTGGTGCATTGCACACAATACTGGACATCGCATTTTAGGATGGATGGCAAGATTCTGGTTAGGATTCCCAGGATATTTACTAATGTTATTTGTCATGCAATTTTAAAAAGAGCTGCTTCTTTGGTGTAGAGCTATGATTCTTCCTTTGGTGATGGAGCACATGAGTATGAAAGACGTCCTGAGTTCACATACCGGCCAAACCCATATGTGGTGTTATTTATATGGTGGTAAAAGGAGAAGGAAGGCCGGTTACAGATCAAAAAAGGAATCTATACATGCAAGACGCATGGCTGAGGTGTTAAATGAATACTTCACATCTGACTTTATCCACAAGACTGATGCTGCTCGGGCCATGGTGACACAATAGGATACCCAGTCATTAGAATGATTGAAACTGATAAGGAGGAGGCATTGCATAAGCTTAATGTTAATAAGGCACCATGACTGGATGAGAAACATCTGAGGATGCTGAAAGGATTGAGAGTTAGATTAGAAAGTTACTGGTAATTATTTTTCAATATTCCCTAATTTGGGTCTGGTGCCAGAGGATTGGAGAATTACAAACATTATGCCATTGTTCAAAATACATTATAAGGATAAGTGCAGCGTTTACAGACTAGTCAGTTTGTAAGAGTAAGCCCAGCCTTTACAGACCAGTCAGTTTGTAAAGCTAAGCCCAGCCTTTACAGACCAGTCAGTTTGTAAGGATAACCCAGCATTTACAGACCAGTCAGTCTGTAAGGATAAGCCCAGCCATTGCAGACCAGTCAATTTGCCCAGTATTTACAGACCATTAAGTTTAACTTTAGTGATTGAGTGGTAGAGAAGCTTCTAGAAACATCAGTTAGGGATATAATTAATAGTCACATGGTTTGATTAGGAAAAGCTGGTGTAGATGTCTTAAGGAAATGTCATATGCAACAAACTTTTTGGAATTTCTTGAAAAGCTTACGGAGAGTCGATTAAGAGAATGCTATTGATGTGGTCTATATGGACATCCAAAAGGTATTCAATACAGTGCCTAAAAATAGATTTGTGAGTAAAGTTATAGGTTATGAAAAAAATGTGACAGTGGCAACATGGATATTAAAATTGACTGAGGAATAAGAAACAAAACATGATGGTTAATGGAATGTTTCCGGCTGGAAGAAGATTTATTGTGAAGTTCCCCAGGCTTTGATACAGGGACACTTGTTTTTCTTTCCTTAATATATATATATTATATATATATATATATATATAAATGATCAAGATCTTGGTGTGCAGGAGACAATTTCAAAGTTGTACCACAGCCTGACCTGATACCTCACCCTCTTTGTCAGGTGTGTGACTTTTTGCATATTCTGCCTCAAACCCATCCTCCAAAATATATGTAGAGTCAATGATTGAACAGAAATCAAGGATGATGCTTTTTTGTCATCAGTCTCTTCTCTCTCACTCTTTAACCATTTCCTGCTTAGGTAGCTGAAAGTAAAAGCATCTACAGTTAGCATTGTATTGTAGCTATCATGGAAAAGGAAGCTGTGCATGCTGTCTGTGGTTTGTAATTCAGATAAGATTTTGGGAAGAAGAGGAAATGACAAGTGCACAGGAGTATTACACGCAAGCATATCAACACCTTCAACGATTTCAGTCTGACCTCTGGTTAAAGTTCCACTGATGGGCTTTCCCATAATGATCAGCAGCACCTTTTCCATCAGATTTAGAAGAAGCTTGTGCATTTGTTTCATTATAATTAATTTCTGTTGTCCTCTGTTGTGCCTTGACTAAGGGGGAAGGACGTCATTGAGTGCCATGCAATATGTTTATGAGATATGATTGTCCTGGTAGAAAAGTCAATTGTATTTGCAAACTGTGAGATTTGACAGTGGCATTTCAAGTACTGCTATATGTATATGGATGAGATAGACTATGGATGTCAGGTATGAGAAAATGTGGTGACTGGGTTGTTATAGGGTTAATGCATTGAACAACCTGTAAAATGAATGGTTCACTTGTTAGGATATGGCATGCACTTAATGACTATGACCAATTTAAAAGGTCAGTAAATCTTTTGGCACTACAGCACCTGGTCCTCAAGGTTCGATTCATGATTTGCTAATCTCCATCTATTCCTCTGCCCAAGAGGGTGTCCTGCATTCTTATGGATACAATATGTCTCTCCACCTTTCAATCTTCTCCATTGATATCTTCATAGCAGCACTGGTATACTTGGCTGCCAGTGGCCATTCCAATTCTTTTCCCAGGTCAGAATCAGCTCCCGCAGTACTCCCAGCATCTCCAACTGTGATATTAGCACTGAAGTAAAAGAGACATTGCTGGTTGAAATGACTTTAATTATTTAACCTTGCCTGCTGATGGCAAACACTGGAAATAGAGACACACTTTGCATGATTTGTATTCCCTCAATTTAAATGGTTGAGAAATGCATAGTGTGCACGTCTGGTTTCCCAATTATACTCTTTAAGTGGATCAGGCTGGACTGTGAGCACAAAGTTGGAAAATTACTTATGTACCTTTACAGCTGAAGGAACAGAATGCATCATTAAAGATCTGGCATTAGTAACTAATCATTGTTGTTCTGCTTGCACTGTTACTTGGCAAAATAATGATAAATAAATTTAGTGACTAAATTTGGAACAAGAAATTAAGTCAAGATCCACGTATTGGTGTATTCATCTTCCAGAAGGGTCAGCAGTGAATACCAGATCCATTCATAAACCAAGATCTAAGTGAGTTCTGCAGATACAAATCTCCAAGTAGTATAAATGTTGATAAGAAGGGAGCACAAAGTCCATTTGCAGTGATAATCAGAAATGAGAGCAGGTTATTAAAGTCTTCCTAAATCACCTCAGTACATTAAGGTTAAAACTCAGAATCTAACACCTTACAGTCTATCTGCAATCCCCCAATAAAGACCAGAAACCAGGGGCAGGTTCAAGCTGGAGGCTGTGGTGAACAGGAGTCTTCACAAAACTGCCAGCATGACTCTTGAGCCTTCATATTCCTACACTATCTCCTGATGCCAACAAAAATTGCATCTTGACCAAAGGCTGGGAGCAGGAATTGTGGCAGGAGCTGGGCACTGCCTAAGACCTGGTTGAATTGTAAAACACTCAATTATTTTGGAGTTTAAATAGTCAAGGGACATAATGAGGGGGGGGGGGGGATTCCAAGGTTGAAGCTCAGAGCTTCAAACTCAGAAAGAAGGTGAAATCTTTATTAGGTCATCTCTCTCCACTTGCAATGCTTGAGTCAGCCCAGTGCTTTCACTGCGTTAGAAAATGGCTACTATCGTGTTAGACCATAGAACAATACAGCGCAGAACAGGCCCTTCGGCCCTCGATGTTGCGCCGACATGTGAACTATTCTCAGCTCGTACCCCTACACTATCCCAAAATCATCCATGTGCTTATCTAAGGATTGTTTAAGTCTTCCTAATGTGGCTGAGTTGACTATGTTAGCAGGTAATGTTTTCCGTGCCCTTACCACTCTCTGCATAAAGAACCTGCCTCTGACATCAGTCTTAAATCTATCATCCCTCAACTTGTAGTTATGCCCCCTTGTACACGCTGATATCACCATCCTAGGAAAAAGACTGCCACTGTCTACCCTATCTAATCCTCTGGTCATCCTGTACATCTCTATCAAATCCCCTCTTAGCCTTCTTCTTGCCAATGAGAACAGGTTCAAGCCTCAGCCTTTCCTCATAAGACCTTCCCTCCAGACCAGGCAACATCCTGGTAAATCTTCTCTGCACCTTTTCCAATGCTTCCACATCCTTCCTGAAATATGGTGACCAGAACTGTACACAATATTCCAAGTGTGGCCGCACTAGCGTTTTGTGTAGTTGCAGCATGATATTGCGACTCCGGAACTCAATCCCTCTACAAACGAAACCTAACACACCGTATGCCTTCTTAACAGCACTATCCACCTGGTGGCAACTTTAAGGGATCTATGTACATGGACTCTGAGATCCCTCTGCATATCCACACTACCAAGAATCTTTTTGTTGACCCAGTACTCTGCCTTCATGTTATTTTTCCCAAAGTGCATCACCTCACATTTAGCTGCATTGAACTCCATTTGCCACCTTTCAGCCCAATTCTGCAGTTTATCCAAATCCCCCTGCAACCTGTAACATTCTTCCAAACTGTCCACTACTCCACCGATTTTAGTGTCGTTTGCAAATTTACTAATCCATCCACCTATGCCTGTGTCTAAGTCATTTGTAAAAATGACAAACAGCAGTGGTCCCAAAACAGATCCTTGTGCCACACCACTAGTAACTGGAGTCCAGGCTGAATATTTTCCATCAACCACCACTCGCTGCCTTCTAATCCAAACTGCTAAATCACTCTCAATCCCATGCCTCTACATTTTCTCCAACAGCCTACCATGTGGAATCTTATCAAAAGCTTCACTGAAGTCCATGTATACCACGTCAACTGCCCTACCCTCATCTACATGTTTGGTCACCTTCTCAAAAAACTCAATGAGTTTTGTGAGACATGACCTGCCCTTGACAAAACCATGTTGACTATCTGAAATCAAATTGTTATTTGATAGATGATTATAAATATTATCTCTTATAATCCTTTCCAAAACCTTTCCTACAATAGAAGTAAGGCTCACTGGTCTATAATTACCTGGGTCATCTCTACTGCCCTTCTTGAACAATCCTCCAATCCTCTGGTACCAAACTGAGAGACAATGACGACTGAAATAGCAAAGCCAAAGGCTCTGCTTTCTCATCCCTAGCTTCCCAGAGAATCCTTGAATAAATCCCATAGGATTGTCTACTTTCACTCCTTCTGGAATGATAACACTTGTTCGTAACTAACCTCGATCCTTTCTAGTCTAATACCTCATTCCTCATTCTTCTCCTATACAATATTGTCCTTTTCCTGAGTGAAAAACGATGAGAAATGTTCGTTTAGCACCTCTCCGATCTCCACAGGGTCCACACTCAACTTTCCACTTCTGTCTTTGCTTGGCCCTATTCCTACCCTAATCATCCTTTTATTCCTCACATACCTATAGAAAGCTTTAGGGTTCTCCTTTATTCTATTTGCTAAAGACTGCTCATGTCCTCTCTTTGCTCTTCTTAACTCTCTCTTTAAATCCTTCCTAGCTGATCTATAATTCTCCATCGCCTCATCTGTACCATCTTGCCTCATCAATAAATAAGCCTTCTTCTTCTTCATAAGAAGAGATGCAATTTCTGTTGTAAACCATGATTCCCTTACCTCATCACTTCCTCCCTGCCTGACAGGGACATACCTAATAGGGACACGCAATATCTTTTCCTTAAAGCAGCTCTACATTTCCATTATCTGCATCCCCTGCATTTTGCTATCCTATTCTATGCATCCTAATTCTTGCCTCATCGCATGATACTTGCCCTTGCCCCATCAATAACTCTTGACCTGTGACATGTACCTATCCCTTTCCATCATTAAACTAAATGTAACTGAATTATGGTCACTCTCCCCAAAATGCTCACCTACAACTAAATCAAACACCTACCCTGGTTCATTACCAAGCACCAGATCAAATGTGGCCTCCCCTCTTGTCGGCCCTTTGACATACTGTGTCAGGACATCCTCCTGTACGCATTGGACAAAAACTGATAGAATTGGTTAAAGCCAAGCTGTGATTACTGACCTCAGTTACTGTCCTCTCCTGGAGATTCCATTTGAGTTATAGCATTTGCTGTCAATGTTGGGGAAGTTAAAGTCCCCCATAATGTTTCCCCTCCCCCCACCTTGTCTCAGTCAAATCCCTCGAACTCAGCACCGCCTTCCTAACCTGCAATCTTCTTCCTGACCTCTCCGCCCCCACCCCACTCCGGCCTATCACCCTCACCTTGACCTCCCTCCACCTATCGCATTCCCAACGCCCCTCCCCCAAGTCCCTCCTCCCTACCTTTTATCTTAGCCTGCTGGATACACTTTCCTCATTCCTGAGGAAGGGCTCATGCCCGAAACGTCGATTCTCCTGTTCCTTGGATGCTGCCTGACCTGCTGCGCTTTTCCAGCAACACATTTTCAACCTGTTCCTTTCACTTCTACCCAGAATAATTTTGCTAATCCTCTCTTCCACCTCCCTGGAGCTCTGCGGAGGCCTATAAAATACTTCAACCAATGTGACCCCTCCTCTCCTGTTTCTAACCTCAGCCCACACCACCTTGAAAAAAAGAGAAAATACCATTTTCTGCTTAAATTTCCTTTCCACTCAGTATCCACTGGATAGTCAAAGTCAAAATGTCTCATTCACAGATAGCTTCAGATTGAAAACCAGAATACACAAAGATAAATAGAACATAAGAAATCAGAAATAGAAAGAATAATAATGAAGCAAACTCCCTAAATCTACCCTATCAGAACCTTCAATGTGACCATTTCTTATTCTTCTAAACTCCACAGATTATAGATCCAATTACTCAATCTCTCATCACTAGTTAGCACTTTGCCCCAAGTAATTGTTTGAGTGAACCTTCACTGTACCATCTGCAAAGCAAGCATATCCTTTCTTAGTTGAAGTGACCAAAACTGCACATAGTACTCCAGGTTTAGTCTCACCAAAATATTGTAAATTGGTAACAATACTTCCTTAAGCTTATTTTCCAATCAATCTCTTTGCAATAAAGACCAGCAAGACATTTTTCTTCTTAATTATTTGGAATACCTGCATCCTAATTTCAGTTTTGTATGTGTGCACCCAAATCTCTGACCATAACCATTTAAAAGCTTTCCAATATTAAAAGAAGAAATTGTGTTTTCCTATTTTTTTCTACTAAAGTGAATTATCTAATTTTACAAAAAAAACACTCAGATGATGTGGGTGATTTATGCTGGTCCAGCATTTATTGCCCATCCCTAATAGCCCTTGAGAAGATGGTGGTGAGCTGCCTTCTTGAACCTTTGCAGTTTGTGTGCTGTTGGTTAACCTACAGTGTCATTAGGAATTGGAATTCCGGAAGTTTGACCCAGTAACACGAAAGGTATGGTGATATGTTTCCAAATTTGGATGGTGAGTTATTTGGAGGAGAACTTGCATGTGGTGGTATTCCTTCAGATTTCTTCCTTCATATTTTCTTCAGATAGACAAAAATACTTAAGCAAGTTCAGAGATATGAATGGAACTGAACATGTGGATGCACTCACAAAACATATATGAAAACAAAAAATGGGGCCACAGCGAGTAAGTTAGATGTGGCCACCTCTGAATTAGTTTATCCAGGCATGATTTTGTTCATGTGCCATGCATATGTAACAGAATATCCTAAGAAATATATTTTTTAAAAAAGAGAAAAAGTACATTCGGCAAATTTGGGAAGCACTCCCCCCCCCCCACCCCCCCCCCCCAGTCCTCATAGGCCTCAAATGGAATCTCCAGGAGAGAACAGTAACTGAGGTCAGTAATCACAGCTAGTCTTTAACCAATTCTATGATGTGAGATGCCCTCTGCTTTCATTAACTCACCCACTATATTCTAAACTCCTATGATCCCATACTTATCGCACATTCAGAAAATCTGCTACAGACAACAATGGCTCAGTGAAAAAAACAATCCTAAACAGGCCAGAATCAGTGATTCACAGTTAGTAGCCAATAGCCTTAAGGCAATTACAACATAAGCCACACTGAACATTGTTGAGAAAAGGATTCAAACAACTTCAGCTGCAAAAATGAACCTCAGAAGGACTGAGGACTAATTATTCTCATACACTGAATACTTATAGCGCACATTGTCTTCTCACAAATATTCTCATGTCAGCGTTACGTAAGTTTTTAAGAACACTATTGCTTAACAACTTCAAGTATCTATGTGCATAATGCTTATTATTCTTTTTGTAGAATAGTTTTCATCAGGTCTGTCTAGGTAGGAGGCATAATTCAGCAGGTCAAATCTCTCTTCAAAGAAGCAATAATGTGGTTAGCTGAAATACAGAACACAAAGCAGGTTAGGTTAGGTTAGATACACATCAGGAAAAATAATGCACTGCTGGTTCATGTAATGAGAATTGGGCACCATGTCCATTTACTGTATTTCAGCAGATGTAAAGCAGTGAGTATGGTGCACCATAAACATTCCCCATGTGTTGTCTGTGCTTAATCAAGTGCCCTTTCCTTTCTCTTACAGATGAACAGAGGAGCAGAACAGATCTCATAGTAAACATTCTCACTACAGCACAAAATGTCCTTTTGAGAGGAAGCAGATACTAGCCTGGAGACATATCCGTTGCTTTCTTTGAAAGAGAATGTGAGTTGCCTCTCAATGGTATATGAAAGGCAAAGGTAGAAGTTGATGGAAAGTTACCAATATCAAGCTCCCTGCGTGATTTAATCCTTAAAAGGCCAGATACAAAGCAGAGAATAATTCAGGACTTTGAGTAGGTACATGGACTACTTGGCTCCTTGCAGTGTGGTGAAAACTATATTCATTTGACTGATGTTGAGCAGCAGGGGCTTTCTACTGTGTTGGCTGCCATTAATAAGCATGCATCTACAAGTGACACCTGAAACATGGGGGTGGCAAATTAAATTGCTGCATCTCTCAGGAAAATTCTCACTGATGGTTTTGAGTTTGTCGAGGTCCGAAGTTTAAGGGACAGTATTAGGCAGCATTAACAGCTTTACAGAAGGATTCTAGAGACATCATTACAATGGGTGGCTAATGCTGAAGTAAATAACTCACCTCCAGGAATTTCAGATAAGACAAAGCTGGAACCAAGTCACTAACACCCTGATATCTGCACTGTCTCTGCGCAGGATCAGACTCTGAAAATAAGAAGGTCTCCATACTCAGAACACCATCAGCTATTTCTAATAAAGAAGCAGACCTTTCAGATTCTGCAACATGCCAGTGATATAGGGATCTCATGCTGACTCTCAATAGACTTTACAGGAATCTCCCTTTCTCGAAGGTGTGGCATAATCTAAAACTGTCAAATAAACAAGATCAGTATGTGTTGGACAGAGGCATTTTAGACATTTGTAGACTTGTATAATTTTCTGATTACAAATAATATAGACTGTTACACAGACAGTGGAGGGATATCTGATAAGTTTCACACATGAATTTCTGTATGCTGTTGTACTGAGTACTGAATTAAGCATATTGTATTACCTATATTCTGGGTAATTTATTGGTAAATCGCAGGATTCCTGATCCTTGTCAAGTTTCTTCATTCTGACAGGCGGAGTCTGTGAACAAAAAGGTAATTGCCATTTCTACGATTTTCAATTGAAGGTGTAGTGGACAGCGAAGAAGGTTACCTCAGATTACAATGAGAACTTGATCAGATGGGCTAATGGGCTGAGGAGTGGCAGATAGAGTTTAATTTAGATAATTGCAAGGTGCTGCATTTTGGGAAAGCAAATCTTAGCAGGATTTATACACTTAATGTTAAGTGTATAACAGGAAGTGTTGCTGAACAAAGAGACCTTGGAGTGCAGGTTCATAGCTCCTTGAATGTAGAGTCACAGGTAGATAGGATAGTGAAGAATGCATTTGGTATGCTTTCCTTTATTGGACAGAGTATTGAGTACATATTGCGGCTGTACAGGACATTGGTTAGGCCACTTTTGGAATTTTGCGTGCAATTTTGGACTCTGTCCTATCAGAAGGATGTTGTGAAACTTGAAAGGGTTCAGAAAAATTTTACAAGAATGTTGCCAGGTTTGAGGATTTAAGCTAAAGGGAGAGGCTGAACAGGCTGGAGTTGTTTTCCCTGGAGTATTGGACACTGAGGGGTGACCTCATAGAGGTTTATAAAATCATGAGGGCCATGAGTAGGATAAATAGACAAGGTCTTTTCCATGGGGTGGGGGAGTCCAGAACTAGAGGGCATAAGTTTAGAGTGAGATGGGAAAGGTATCAAAGAGACCTAAGGGGCAACTTTTTCACACAGAGGGTGGTAAGTGTGTGGAATGGGCTGCCAGAGGAAGTGGTGGAGGCTAGTCCAATTGCAACATTTGGATGGGTATATGAATAAGAAGTGTTTGGAGGGATATGGGCCAGGTGCTGGCAGGCGGGACTAGATTGGGTTGGGATATCTGGGCGGCATGAACAAGTTGGACCGAAGGGTCTGTTTCCATGCTGTACATCTCTATGACTCTATCGCTGGCTTTTTTATTCATTCCCTCTGGTTGAAATAGTTCCACCACTTTGCGTGGTGATCTGTCTCCTATGTCTTTGAACTTCCTTAGTTTGCATCACTGTTCTTATTACTCCAGCATGTCGAGCAGATTGTGATTCACAGCTGCACCAGATTGAAATAGCCCAGATCATGTGATGCAAACAGCAGGGATGTTGAGACTTACCACCATTGTTGAGAACCACAAAGACACAGCCAATTCCAAGGAGCTGACTTGTGATTGATCTGAGAACTCAGAAATACTTAACGGGAACCCACACTGATGGTTTTACAGGGACCTGTCAGCATGGAGCTAGTTTTATATGTTATGACATCCCTCTGGAGATGGTGAAACTTGAACCTGAGTCTGATTGGGACCACCACAAGAGCCATCCTGTCAGCACATAAATGTGGGTTCATTGCCCAGTATTTACTCAGTTATTTAGATATTTTCTATTAAAACTGTTCAGCGATGTTATGACACACCTCTGGAGCAGGTGGGACTCAAATCCAGATCTCCTAGCTCACAAGCAAGGGCATGACTACCATTGAGCTACAAGACCCTCCTTTACTCAGTTATTTATGCTGATTGATTTTGTGGTATTCCTTACAGTTCAAACCTGACCACTAGCACAGCTGTTTCAATCAGGAGGACAGGTAAAGCCCACAAGTGCAGAAAGCAAACAAAGCACCCTTACATCATTTCACCCTTTTCCTCCCATTTTCCTTTGACTCTACACGGCCCCTCTTTCTGTCTGTGCCACACCACACTGTTCTGGTTCTGCTCACAGCTCCCCATACCTTTCCCAGACCTGGCCAGAACCTTTGACTCCATTCAAACACACCCCTCTCCCTCATTCCCTCACTGGCACTCCTGGCTTTGCCTCTCACTCCCAAAATTCATTGGTTACTTCTCCAATAGCTGGGGTGGAGAGGGAGAGACACTGGGGAAATGGGTGAGGGGCAGAGCCGGACAAGTTGGAATGGAGTGAGTAGAGCTAGGGTAGGGGAATAATGGTTTCAATTAAAAGTTATTAGAAAGTGTGCAAATACACAACAGGTCTGGTTGGACTGACCTAAACAGTTTCTCACTGAATTTGCTGAAGTTTCTTCCCTCAGGTTTAACTCTGACTTTGTCATCAAACCTGCTGACAAGGTGGTGCTATCATTTATGGTGCAGTGACATCTAAATTGTAGATGTTGAGCACTAGTTCCCTTATCCCACTCAATACCTACTCTTTGAGTAAGAACCTACCACTGAACATTGAGTCATTGATCTGAATTCTAACGGAAATTGGTGAACTGTCAATTTCTTCCAACTACATGGAGGGCTCCTTTTCATGAATCTAAATGAATAATCTCATAATACCTTCCCAAACTCACCTCATTCTCTCTGCATCATGCCCCTATGGTGCCTCACTCATTGTATTCTCCCACTCAACGCAGGTGGAAGTAATGGTTACTGCAGAATTCCTGGCATTGGCGCCATCTTTGAAAGGGGCCAGCCATGCACCTGGTCAAGTGCTGGCTGCCTCTGCTGTCCTGCACAATTCCTGCCAATTGCCCTAGACATGACGAACAGAGTGAAACTGGCATTCCACCCATTGCCAATATGGATCTAGAGGTACTGGTGATAGAAGGTGTACGTGGTCATTGCCCATGAAACATACCCTGAGACCCTACTGACTGCTGCCATGCTGGAGGTCTGCAGGATCAAACAGTGATCTGGAGTCTCCAGTTACTTGCCCTGACTTCCAAGTCAGGAATTGTCACCGTCAGGTTTCTATCTGTCAAGTGGGAGAATGAGAAGCTACATGTTAACGACACACGGTTATATTATGCTGAGGGTGCTGGTAAGTGCAAACAGGCCTCTTATTGGTGAGAATCACGTCTCGTTGTTCAACACTTGTTTGGAAGATGGGACATTTTTGTTCTTGACGTTAGAAATCTCTTCCCTACTGATTTCAACTACCTCATCATTGCCATTGTGTTCAGTGGCTTGGAAGATTCCACTGCCACTGACTTGTCCTCTGCCAAAATCCTTCTTTCTCATCTCTCAGGGTTGAAATTTACCTTGGGCAGCTTAGGCAGAGGAGCCTGTTACTCAGGCATAGGCTAAACTTGTGCAACATGGGACTTCCACTCAGTCCCACCCTCCGGAGTAACTTGTCAGTCTGATAGCTGACAACTCCAGCCCAGACTAAGAGCTCAGCACTGGGCAATGCCAGGGCTGCAACCAGTCCAATGAAGATGGCTGCCTAGAACTCCAGAACCAGGGAGGTAAGGAGCATTGGAAGAGATGGGAAAGGTGAGGGGTATAAAAGAGGTGGAGTGGTATCCAGAGGAAGGAAAGGCAGGAGCTATCTTCAGGAGAGGTTCCTCTAATTACAGAGTGAACCATTGAAATGACACCTCTTCCTTCCCACCACTTGAAAAAACTTGCTTTAATAAAATGGACTGACCACTCCCACTTGACTGCCCATGGCAAACATACTGTGGTGCGGGCAGGGTAATCTTGGGATTAATTAACCCTTCTTTATATTTTTACACATGACTGCCAATTTAAGTGGTCACCCACCCCCGTTATTATGGGGACCAGACTGGGACTGGACAGGGAGATGGTGACTTGGGCACCCACTCTATCCAGTGCCTCCCAATCAAAAGTTCATCCAGTTAGAACATGACTATCCAGTCAGTGGTCCTTTGGTCTTGACCAGCCCACTGCCATCTCCTTCACAAAATCTACAGACAGGACTCTCCTGACAGACCCATTGTTCTAACTGGTCTAAACTTGTTTTCTTCTATCTTGACTATATTTTTTTTCTCTCCTCATTCAGTGTCTTTCCACTGACAATCACGTTTCAAAAATTGTCAGTTACAAAGAAAGGTCATATTGGATTCAAAACAGTTTCTCTCTCCACAGATGCTGCAATACCTGCTGAGTTTCTCTGGCATTTACTGTTTTTATTTCAGATTTCCAGCAGGAGGAATATTTTGCTTTTATTACCTGGATGAAGGACCTGCTCTAAACACATGAGTACCTTGTAGTTACCTTTAAACACTTACAAACACTTAAAGACAGAACTAGGCAGAGCATGGCATACTGCTGGACCTTAAATGGAATGCCTTCAGGCAGTGACTTCATTGTATCTGCACCTCACCACTAATCCTCACCAGTTCTTTCAATGCTTGTTCCCTACTGCAGCTGGAAAAGGAACCCTTGGCTGCTCCAGTGTGAAAATGTAGTCTCCACTTTACCTTTCACCTATTGCTTGCTTATCCCAAGCATTCAGAAGCTGTTAGCAATATTTGTACACTATTGACTCATTATAGAGTTCTAATCCCACAGACTAAAACACAAACATGTGTGTCTGTCAACACCTTCTGTTCTGTGTGAGAGTAGAATCCGTAAGATATATACACAGTTATGTCAAGTATGTGATCTCACCGTCCTTCACTGTTGTTTCAACGTATAGTGTCTCCTTTGGATACTCAGATTGATGTCGTCTCTAAAGATAGAATGCAATTTGTTTGGAACTTTGAAAAGCAATGCGAGAAGTTCAAAGCCTCTGTCACAAAGATCAAAGTATTGAGAAGACCCATCGTCAATCTTTGGAAATAGCTGAGATAAAGGCTTTATGTAACACATACAAAAAAAATCCGAATAGACAGGTTATCTTTCTGAGAGCTGAAACAGAAACTGAGAGATTTTGATTAGAATCACCAGGAGGTAATTTATATCAGAAGGGAATTTGATGCCTTAATCTCACACTGGGTGAAGAGACATGTTGCTTCACTCACCAGAGTCGTTATGCGCTCAGGGACAAAGCAGTTAAATTGCTCCTTGTCAGTTCTATTAACAACAGCAGCAGGAGGAAGATGCGGTCACCTCCATTCAGTTCTAGTCAGATTGCAAATGAACAAAAGCATTGAATAATCCATTCCCAATGTTACCAAAACTTCAAATGGACAATTTTAGCCTAACTCAGATGCCCATCAGGACACTAATGAAATAGGATATAGCGCTACTTTTATACCTCTGCTGATTTTACAACTCAACCTATTTTACTCTCAACTGAAGTCGAGAAAGAATAACATTGCCACTCCAGACAATCCCCTTTATTTCCTCCTAACTTGGATGTAAGGCTTAACATAATTCCCAAAGAAATTGGATAAGGCCTCTTGCCCCCAGGAAACAGAAACAATGAGAGTAGCCTTATCAAAATAAATCTCTTAACAACCAATCATTCCTGCACTGATGCTGAAGGATATGTTTAAAATAGTTTAATAGAACTTTTTCTTTGTAATTCATTATACCTACAGCTGAGGACTTGCAGGTGATCTACCGAGTATTCTGGTGGTGGAAATTGTGAAATTTACACAACATTTGAGTTTCTTTCAGATTTTTGCATTAACACAAATCTGTATTTGGAGGTACCGGTGTTGGACTGGGGTATACAAAGTTAAAAATCTCACAATACCAGGTTATAGTCCAACGGGTTTATTTGGACTCACTAGCTTTCGGAGTGCTGCTCCTTCATCAGGTGGCTGTGGAGTATACACAGAATTTATAGCAAAAATTTACAGTGTGATGTAACTGAAACTATATATATTAAAAAAGATTGTTTGTTAAGTCTCTCATCTTTTCGAATGAACATGTTCTTTCATATGTAAATCGCAGAATTTTTAAAAAATAGATCTGTACATTTATTGAGGGCCTGGCAGAATTCGAATTTAATGCTTTAGTAAATAACTTAAGTCTCACTGTAAATTCTTCAGGAGGACAATGGTCTTGCCTTAATAAGGCTAGGTGAAATCAATTCTAAATTCGGTAATTTCTGCCCAAGGAATGAAAGCACTAATGACTTAGGGCTGCAGCTGAGGAAGATTGATGTAGAGACTTTAAAGATAAATTATTGTGTTCAATTGTGAAATTAGATTGAAATTCATTACCCTGAGTATTTTGTTTTTGGATGATGCTTTTGCAGTGTCCTGTTCAGGCTTCAAGTTTCATTTAGAAATGTCCTCTAAAACTTTATATTTTCCATTGTGGCATTTCTTAAAATCATGTTGTAAGATTGCAGCGTGAGTATCCTGACTGGTGATTCAATGTTTGATTGGATATATCGGTAATGAAGAATGAGGAACTTTTATTGCTATAACTCTGAAACAGTAATCAGAGAAATGGGTATGTTGAGTTTAATTGGAATATAGCATATTAGGCAGACAGCAAAAATATATACTCTTGACAAGTAGTGAAGGCTAGTCCAAGTCAGTCTGCAGGCTAATATGTGCAAACAGCTTCTCATCTCTTTCTTACTTTTTTCTTCTCCGTGTTTTGCTTTTTCTTAAAGAATTCCTAAAAATCCCCAAACAGCATTGAAACACTTTTAAGAATCCTCCTCTTTGCTCTCTGCAGCTTTCTGGTGACAAAAATGCTTTTAATTTGATCAAATGTCGCTTCCTTTTTTCAAGTGCTTTGTCATGAAGGTCAAGAATACTCTGAATTGCTCAAGGTCAAGTCTTTAAATGGCAATACCTTCAGCCCAAATTATCCTTATTCTGTAACAGTAGATGTTCCTAAATTCTTTAAACTGTTAATTTATTGCTGATGTATTGGTATTTATTCAGACCTAAAAACCATGGTCACCTTATGCAAAAAAAACATTGTTGGTTCTGTTAAGTGCCCAAAAATTAATTTAAACAAACGTATTTGGCAATTTAGAGAGTTGAAAATAGTAATGGCTACAAATATGCATTTATATTTGACAGTGTTGAGAAAGGAGAATTGAAATTTCTTAGTTTAACATGACAGTTAGCTATGGTTGCAAAGATCAGTCTATGCAGCTTCACTGTCACTCTGAGATTTCAACTCAGTGAATGTGGCTGATGCCCAGTGGAATCAAATAATTTCATGTAATCTGCATCCTCCCACTAAAGGTTGAAAATTGTTTTTACTTTTTAATATCCGTAAACCAGATGGTGTGTTTGAGGTTCATCAGCCAACACTTATTCTGGGTGGAGAAAGGAGAATATCAGTCTTATCAATCCTTGCTACATTGTGCATTTTGATTTTTCAGGAGTTCAAAACAACAATCAGATCTGATGACACATAGTTGGGTCAAGTTGGCCAGTAAATGCCCAGCCTCCCAAAGTTTAATTCGGTGCTAATACCTGGATTGCCAAATCATTCAAGATCACAAAATAAATATTCATATTGTCGTGTAACTTTTGATCACATCTTGGGTCATTAGAACCCTCAACCTATTTTAGAGACTATTTTGCTATTCGGTCTTTATAATATATAGCTGTGAGAGGTCTGACTTTAGGAATGAAGCATACCCACCGTACTCATAGCACTAGGGTCCCAGGGTCGATTCCAGCTTCGGGTGACTGTCTGTTTGGAGTTTGCACATTCTCCCTGTGTCTGTGTGGGTTTGCTCCGGTTTCCTCCCACAGTCCAAGATGTTCAGGCCAGGTGAATTGGTCATGTTAAATTGCCCATAGTGTTAGGTGCATTAGTTAGAGAGAAATGGGTCTTGGTGGGTTACACTTTGGAGGGTTGGTGTGGACTGGTTAGGCTGAAGGGCTTGTTTCCACACTGCAGGGAATCTAATCTAATCTAAAAAGCTGATCCTTACATTAATAGTAAGATCAAAGCCTGGTATACGTGTGATAATTGTATATGGCACTACTTAGTATGAAAATATAATACATTGTGTCATTTTGAAAATGAAGCCTGAAGAGAGTTCTTGACTTTGCCTTCTCCTTGACCAATCTGTCTTCACCACACATCATAGTGCAGCACCAAACCGCACGATAAAAGAATGAGATCAACCAGAATCCTGGTCATTTGCCCAGACAAAGCCACGGTAAAAGACCTGATAAACATGCACTTTTTTGTCGAATTGGTAGAAGTAGGAGGGGGTATCATTCAGTTCATGTTTTCTATGCAAGCCAATATTTTAGCTTTGCAGTCACAAAGCATGAAGGACATTTGATATGATGGTCTATAGACTTAATGGAATTATGATATATATGGGCAGAGGAATAATGGGCACAAGTAAAAGTTTATATAAATGAGAATGCTTCATTCATCAGTTAAATTTTAATTATCCTGGGAGGTATCTCTGAGGAGTCCTCTGCATGACAATCCTTTTGTTAAGCAACTCTACAATACTCTTGTGTTCTGCTTCTATCTTATCTATTCCCTTCATAATTTTATGTTTCCATAAGATCCCCCCTCATTCTTCTATATTCCAGTAAGTGTAGACCCAGTCTACTCAATCTCTCCTCATAAAACAACCCTCTCAATTCCAGAATCAACCTAGTGAACCTCCTCTGCACATCCCTTCTTAAGTAAGGAGACCAAAACTGGACAGTACTCCAGGTGTGGCTTGACCAGCACCTAAGCAGCTGCAACATAGCCTCCCTATTTTTAAACTCCATCCCTCTAGCAATGAAGGACAGTGTTCCATTTGCCTCCTTAATTACCTGCTGCACCTACAAACCACCATTTTTGTGTTTCATCTACAAGGACACCCAGGTCCCTCGGTGTTCAATGGTATTATCATCACTGAGTCATCTACCATTGACATCCAGGGTTACAATTAACCAGAAATTTTTCTGATCTAGCCATACAATTATTAAGACTGCAGAGGGCCAGAGATTGAGAATTTTGTGGCTTCTGACTCCCCAATGCTGTCCACACCTACAAAGTACAAGTGTCGAGTGTGAAGGAGCACTATCCAGTTGCCTGAATGAATGCTGCTCGAACACTAATTTAGGACAAAGTAGCTTACTTAACTCCATCCACTGGCTTCAAGATTCACTTCCTCCACCACTTGCACTCAGTGGCTGCATTGCATAATATATGCAAGATAATTATATTTCTTAAAATCCCACCATAACCTACACTAAGTCGACATCAGTGGTTAAAAATATTGCCCACCATCATATACACAAGGGCAAATAATGACAGAGTTATCTTTTCAACACTGTTCACATTCCATTCATGAATCAATAGGACAAAATGAATACCCAACTCTCTTGACAAATTTCAATGGCTTGACAACTTGATATTAGAGATTTTCCATGCTTCTTTGAAAGTATGTGAGCTAGCATTTTCCTTACCATAGGCAAAACTATCTAGACACATGGTCTGCACTGCAGCTTTCCTGTTGCATTCTCAAGAAGACACTTCCTGTAGCCTGTTCGTTAAGGGTTTTGTGGGCTCTGTCACCGATAAAATTCTTTTGATTGTGTGATGATGCCATATTATGTGCACTGTTTCCTCAAAAGCTGTTTCCATTTTTCTTTCCACTGTCCTCCCTTCTCTTCATATTCTGCAAAATGCCTCTATTACTCTTATCAACAAATGCAGTGATGCTTTTTTCATTTAGCAGAATTTACACAGTCATTGTTCAGGGAACTGGCTCGAGAGGCCTGATTAGAAATCCAGTGTATATCGATTGCTTCAAAATTTCCTAAATCACTTGTTCTTTGGTTTCTAAGTTGAAAGATGTCATCTTTGTGCTTAAATTCCTTTCAGGCCTTGATCTTTCCCACCTCATATATGCACTGCAGCCCTACAGAAGCCTTAGTAGTCTCTCATTTCTTTGTCAGTGGCCTTTGTTTCACTTCTCAGAAGCACTTTAACGTACTTCCACATAAAATGTTGTTCACTCTTCCAGCTATGCTGGTCAACAGAAGCTCATGCAGTGAGCAGAAAGACTATTGTAAGCTTATGACATAAATCCACATAGATATAATACTCTATTCCATTAAAATAGTAAAAATCATATGTATTTAATCATACTGGACTTTTCTCTGATGATTAAAGGTTCTGTAAGACCACTGAATAGTGGAAAGGCCTTGTGCCTACTATGTTAATTTTTTTCAAAATTACATTTGGAAAATAATTCAAAATTAGAAATGCCAACCTTTAGAAAATGAGATTAGATTTTTACCAGGCAAGACCTCAGAAAAACAGAGGCTACATTCATGTGGCCCATAACCTCCTCATGGATTCAAATCTTCACTACTCATTAAATTAGCAGTGCAGATCAATGAATTGAATATTTTAAATATGTTTTCTAGAATATTGATGTTTAACATCAATCTTAGTTATCAATCAAATTAGCATGCACCACCATAAATAGTCATGCATTAACATGGTGTATGATGAATCCTCACCACTGGTTTCCATGTGGAATATGTTGTCAGGTTGATTTGCTGCCACTGTCCTCTTTAATGTAAGGATCTACAAGGTTTGCTAGGTCTAGTGTGGTAAGCAAACATCACTTGGTAGTCTAATAAGATGAGGCTCCTGTCTTAACCAGGGTTCTTTCATTATAGCAATTAGGTGAAAGTCACATCAATATGCAATTTCTGCTCCAAGCCACTCATCATCCTGACATGGAGATATAGCACGAGATCTTTAGTGTCACTGGGTTTAAATCCTGGAATTCCCTCCTTAACAACATTTTGGCTGTAACTACAATAAGTGGCCTGCAGTGGTTCAAGAAGGCAGCTCACCACCATTTTCTCAACGAAAGTGGGGATGGACAATAAATGTTGGTTCAGTTATCAAAGTTCACTCCCCATTAGTGAATGCAAGAAAACCCATGCTGGCTAGTTGTAAGTCACTTCTCTCTCCCTTTCTCCTCTGAACTCTATCCCTCTTTTTCTCTTTCTCCTTTCTCTTCCCTTTTTCTCTATCACCCCTCCCCAATTCTTTTTTTTTGTGACTAGCTATATTATCCAAACATTTTGCATTGAAGTATTGCATCTACATGATCAAATTGGAGGCCAGGAATCCTATAGCAAATAGCCCACCTGCCTCCTGAAAGCCAAGTGATTATCTACAATTCAGCAGTTTTGGAATACTCTCCACTGAACTAGATGGGTGCAGCTGCAACAACACTTAAGAAGCTTGAAATCAACCAGAATGATCCTACTTGATGGTATGACGTCTGCAACATCTAATCTCTCCACACTAATACTTAGTAGCAGCAATACGAACCCATCTGCAAGATGTACGACAGAAATTCACCAACGTTTCTTAGACATCATCTACCAAATCCATGGCCACTTCCATCTGGAAGGACAAGGGCAGCAGATACATAGGAACACAACCGCTTGCTTGTTCCTCAATCAAACTATCAGGCATTCACCACAAACAGTCATACATTGACATGGCGTATGGTGAATCTTCACTACTGCTTTTCAAATTGTATTGTCTGGCAGATTTATTGACATTATCCTCTTCTAATGTAAGGATCTATAAGGTTTGCTTCATTTAATGTAGTCAGCGAGCATCTCTTTGTAGTCTAATAAAAGGCTCCTATCTTAACTAACTTTACTTCATTATAGCAATTAGGTGATATGCAAGTTCTGCTCTAAGCCACTCACCATCCTGATTTGGAAATATATCACCACTCCTTCACTGTCACCAAGTCAAAATCCTGGAATTCCCTCCTTAACCAATGGATTGCAGCTGTTCAAGAAGGCAGCTTAACATCACCTCTCTAGGGCATCCAGAAATTAGAAATAAATGCTGGCCCAGCCAGTAAAGTATTCATCCCATGAATACATATAAAAACAGTCAAAACATGAATTCATGCTCAAGAGTGAGAATTCTTAATGATGAAGAATATATGCATTCTTTGTGATCTGACAACCTTGTGTGGCAGAGTTGCAGGTAACCAGTATTTATTATAGGTACAACACATACATCCTGGATCTTTCAATTGCACTGTGAAAGGCTATAAAACTTACATTGTGTGGTTTTATCCCATGTCCAAGAGTTTTGTTTAAAAGTAAGAAATTTGCTGACCAACTTGTTCAGAGATATTATTACACAACCCTGGAGAAGGTCAAAATTAAACCTGTCCCAGAGTTGGGATACTACCATTGTCCCTCAATGGTACAGTCACCATAGTTCCACTCTCTCATTAGAGAGGGATGACTGTTGGTGGTTTAATCTGAGGGTTACAAAGCCTCATGTGTGCGGAGAGTTTGAGAAGGAGAGTTTTTTTTTGGTAATCTCTGCTGGTGTGGGAATTAAACCCATAATGTTGCCAATGTTCTGCACTGCAAACCAGCCATTCAGCCAACTGAGCTAACTGACCTCCAAGACAGATATGCTAAGGAGTAGGTAGGACCAAGAACAGTCTTCAGGCTTTGGCTTCTTCGTAACACTATTTATAACCTAATGCTACATACTGCAATACATAGTTATCAAAAATATACCAGCTTCTAATCTTGTTGTTATATTATTGAAAGACTATTCCATGAACCCAATCACCTAATACTCGTTGGCTGACTGGTCAAGTTTCTCTGCATGAGATTTTTTTCTCTTCTATCCATTGTTAACTCCATCTATGCGGTGCTATTTATGTTCATTGAAAAGCAGGTCTGTAACATCATCACAATGTTGCTCCAGGGTCTTACAGACCACCTCCCTCCAAGATGATTTTCTTCCTGTCATAATCATTGATTAATGTAAGCTACCTAAATTATTTACATTTACAACATTTACTGTATGTTTTTTCCATACATCTCCCATCTGTTTCTTCATTTTTGATTTGATTCATTTACGCTGGTAAATGGTCAGGAAATGTTGGAAAAATACATGAGGTAAAATTGGTAAGTTATTTTATTTCTCCACCAGTGTCTGTTTGATCAGCAGTGTTTGCTGAAGTGTCTTTTTCTGTAATTTATATGTTTTTCGTGTAATTGACAATGTTATCTTCATTAATGTGGGGTTCAGAACCATATCTGTGACAAGATACTGCAACTTTAAATTACTTTGGGTTTCATGTTGATGTTGCCACATAGTTATATTTTTCAAATGAAAAATCTGTCTCCCCTGGTTAAATCCTCTATTATGCTCCCTTATAATATCATGCATTAAATTGAGCTTTGATGTGTAATTCTTCTTGAATAATCTTCTAGACTCTACATCCATTACTATTTACATGATCCAGAGTTAGATCCTCTTTTGATTGAACAGGTTCAGTGACTGATTTATCTAAGAGTTCAATGACGATTCAGTTACAAATGAGCTATTGTTCTAAGTTTCCATGCCATAACTGCATTGGTTAGGCTGTACATACTGGTTGTTAATGAAGCCTTCCACAGATTCTTTTCAGAGTTAATATCTGTTATCGAACCATGATAATGCCAGTATTTTATTTGGTCTTGAAGTGAAATATTAAGCGAGATCTGTTAGAAGATAATCAGAGATTTATTTCTTCATTCATTCACAAGATGTGAGCATCACTAGCAATTTATTGCTTTTCCCCACTTATCTATGTAACACATGATCTGATGTCTTCCATTTTAGTAGAGAAGTGAGCTAATCTGTTCAACATTTGATTTAGTGTGAAATTTTGAACTTGTTTGAAGTATTAGGAATTGTGCCTTTTGCATTTGTCAATTAGCTGATCTATCAAATGTATTTGGTACTTTTAGTATTCTTGTGGAAAGCTTTAAGAATGATTCCTAATTTATTAGCATCTCTGAATGAATCCCAGTCTTCATGGCTCTTTGATTCTAGATGAGTCCTGTCTTTACTATTGTTTAAATAATGGATCTCCCATTATGCTCTCTTTTCCCTTTACTTCGCCCTTGTCAACTTAGATTGCTAAATTGTCCCTTTATCAATTTAATTCTGGCATCATGACTGCCCCTTGTCTGTGACCTCATTTTAAATTGCTCCGAACCCTTGATTTCCCTTACTATAGTCCTGCCTTGTGGTGCCTATTCTCCATGACAGTGACACTCAGTCTGAGCTGTCAATGCTTTGTTTACTTGCAGCTTTTCCAGACTGTAAACTGCAGTATTTAAAACAAAATACTCCCCCTTGTCCACCTGAGTCCTTTACTTACACAGCCTCCAACACTTGTTCATTGTCTGCTTGCACTTTGACTTTGGACCCCTCCAGCATATGTTCAGCATCCAATGAAGTCTGTAACCAATAAGTGTGACTAGTATTCCTGCTCCATGGACTTCACAGCTCACCCAACTCTTTTTACCATTTAATATAAATTCTGCCTATTGAATATCCCTATGAGGTATCTTTTCTGTAGGGTTTTTTGAAAGTTCAGCTCTGCCAGTTGCTGACTGTTTGCATGTACACCCTCTCAAGCTGTGAGTATAAACATCTTGAGACCTCCACTGCTGCCCGCATGTAGGAGCCAGCTAAATGAAGTTTGTAAAGCTTGCCATCATGGGTTGTAGGATGAATCCTCACCATTGCTCTTTATCTTGTATGAAATACCTTGTAGATTTGCCAACATTGTTCCTGATAGGAGCTCATTCAGTCTGGTGTGGTAGAGAAACACAATTTGGTCGTCGAATGAGAAGCAGCTCTGGCCTGAAACAGAATTGTAGTTTGTTGCATGATAGCAGCTAGGAACAAGTTTGTGATGGTGATGGAATTTGTTACAGAAGACCTGATCTGTAGAATAAAACAAAGAACTGCAGATGCTGAAAATCTGAAGCAAAAACAGAAATCACTCGAGGCATTCAGCAGGTCATTTGTGAAGTGAAAGCAGGAGGTTCTGAAGAAAGCTGACTGGACCTGAAATGTTAACTCTGCTTTCTCTGCACAGATGCTGCCAGACCTGTTGAGTTCCTCCAGCAATTTCTGTATTTGAACCTGATCAGTAATTCTCACTCCTTCGAGATCCTAAGCTATTCTCCCAATAAGTTCATATTGCGTCAACATAGTGGATGCTGCTTGAGGCTGCTTTTTGGCCCTTATACAATAATTTGTATAAGGGCCAAAAAAAAAGCTTTCAACTTCCAATATCAGTGAACAATACATGAAATAAAATTACAGTAGAGTTTAACAACCAACACTGAAATCTGTCTGTGAATAAGCAACTTTGAGTGAACAGAAATCCATAGGTGATCTGGCACTTTTCATTTATATCCTTTAAGTCCCTGTAAATTTCAGCCAAACCATCTGGACTTGGTATTATGCAGAATAGGAGTTACAAAGGAAGCTCTGATTAATTCTAATTCAGGGTCTAAAGCTGCATAATTAACCATAGTCTTATTAAGTGAACACATTTCCATTTTGTTATAATAGTTTGTGTTATTCCTTCAGCAATATTAATCCATATCATGAAGGTAAAGAATAATTGTGATTTTTAAAATTGCTGTGTTATGTTTTATTTTATCATTATAAAAAAATAAAAAAAGTATATCAAAAATTAATTTAAACTCTTTCTATTCGAATCACTTGTTACTCAGCTGGTGAATGGGGGCTAAAGGAAATAATGTAATAACAGTTAATGAACACAGTTCATGCAAAGATGAGTGCCACTTAGAAAACATCAACTGCTTCCCATATATTAAAATTCCCCAGCTGAATCAATTTAATAATGTTGGGACTTACACAATTATTACCAGGACTTCATTATTCACTTCAGACTATATTTACTGCCACAAAAATGAAGCTCTCAATCTGGTGAAATTAACTGTGCCATTTCCTAACCTCAGTCAAGACCATCTGCTACATTGCTGATCATTCTCTACTTCAGCATTTAACAGTAACCCAGCTGCAACTTAGCAGATTTGTGTACTTTTCAACAGATGTTTTAATATCGGCAATGTAGCTGATGGACAAAAAAAAGGATTTCTCTTGTAAACCAAAGCTGTTTGCTGGATAATCTCATCCTTCTCCCCAACAGGAAAACATCGCCAAAGAATGTCCACAATGCCAGCAGATTTCAGATTAGTTTGTGGCATAAATAAACAATCTCCTCATTATTTATTCACACTTTGTATGCAAACATTCTCCCAGACAGCAGGATAGAATAAAAGCATAAGAATACAAGAAAGGGCAAATGGCTTTTTGTCTGCCTTGTCCGACAAAAGCTTATCATTCAATTGCATGAACTGTCAGTTCTTGGCAACAATTCACAGATTGAATAATCCTAACATTTTTGCCACTGTTATCCAGCTTGATGGATCATTCCAGATGTCTATCACTCTTTCAATTAAAACATTATGTTATGCTAACTGTTCTGAATTTGTCATTCTAGCCTTACTTTCTTGGAACTGCAATGTGGTTTATTTTGCAGTACTTTGGAACATTTTACAGCATTACAGATCTTCTTTCGATGCAAGTTATTTATCTAAATGATTTAAGAAAGAGTTTAATAAAATTGCACTCCTGGGTTGGCCCTAGTCTGATTTTCAACTTCCAGTGATTGTGGTTCCTGATCTGGAGTGTAATTTTTGAGAAGTTACCTACAATAAATGTGGTTTAAGCTCCTTTTTATCACTTTTTTTCCCTAAACAATCAAGTTTAACATCCTGTGATACTTACCCATTTGTCCACCCTATTTATACTTAAGATTGAGCTTGCTATTTTTTTTCTGTACTGTTCCCTCCGCAAACATTTCATTTCATTGTTGTGATGTGATGATCTAATCTAGCATTCTTAACTGAGACTTTATGGCTGCTGACTTTTACAAGGTCACTGTTGAGCTAGCTCAGTGTTTAATTGGCAAAAAACGCTGTTCAACTCCACTGAAATGGACAGTGATGGTAAGGAAGTTGTGATTACTGGTGCTGTACTACACATTTGCATAACTTAATCACAGGATTATTACCACTGTAGGTGCATATCAGTGAACACAGCCATCCAAAATAAATGGTAATCAAACATCAGTTCAGCAAATAGACTACGCACACTTCTTGAAATCATAAAATTGATGTTTTGTTTGAGTCAGTGGTAGTTGAATAAGAACTAATTTCATTTGATAGGCTTCCTGATTTATAAAGATACACACTTTGGCAATCTTCATTTTTTTTTGTAGAGGTCTGCTTGCAGGCAACAGATTAATGATGGCAGGAAGCCACTGTGATTCAATTAGAAACAAACTTCAGACAGCTCGAATCTAAATAATCAATACTAGCAGCTGAGGATGAAGATCCTAGATTAACTTCATTAATGATCCATTTAGGGAAAATGAATTTATGTTGGATGCCATCATTGCTGGAGATTAAAGCAGAGATGACCTTTGAAAAACAATGTGATCTTAAGTGACTTTTATCAACCACAGACTCAAAAGGCTTCTTGTGTCTAGAGATGCATGAGGCAGTAAAAGCATATCCTTATGTTTGTTTTTGTAGCTCATTTTTCAGGGAACTGGTCACAAGCTTGAAAACAGAAGCGTTAGTTTGAGGGATGCCTCTTCACATTAAGGATAGCAGAACAGGAGATTCTTTTATTGTTTCCAATGAACCATTGAAAGAATTTGCAGGTTGCTGATCAACTTAATTTACCATGTTAAGAACACACTTTCTGGAACTTAGACCCAGAGTTTCTGGATCAGAGGAAAGGCACTAAACCACAAGACCTCCCTTTAGCATCAGTAGCTATAAAAAGGATGTTATTAAATTAGAGAGGGTGCAGAAAAGATTTATTAGCATGTTACTGGAGTTGGTGTTAACTGTTTGAGTTAAAGGAGAGGCTGGATAGGCTGGGATTTTATTTTCACTGGAGCATAGGAGGTTGAGAGGTGATCTTATAGAAGTTTATAAAATCATGCGTGGCATAGTAAACATCTTTTTCCTGGGGTAGGGGAGTTAAAAACCAGAGGACATAATCTTAAGGTTCAAGGAGAAAGATCTAAAAGATCTAAAAGATCTAAAAAGATGGGCAACTTTTTCACACCCAGGTGGTTCGTATGAGGAATAAACTGCCAGAGGAAATGGCAGATGTAGGTACAGTTGCAACATTTAAAGGACATTTTGATAGGTACATCAATAGGAAAGGTTTAGAGAGATTGGCCAGACGCAGGCAGGTGGGACTAATTTAGTGTGGGAAACTTGGTTGGCGTGGATGAGTTGAACAGAAGGGTCTGTTTCCAGTATGATTATGACTCTATTAAGAAAACATGGTGCCCAAAATCTGTATTAAGTTATGTTTCAACATTAGCTCATATCATTCTCTGGGTGGCAGTTGTAACTAGCCTCACCCATACCAAGGTTATGCCTAATTCCGTTCCTACTGTCCAGCCCTATTCTTCCTTACATTAAAGGCCCTAGTTGTCACAGGCAGAATTTCCACCCCAATCCTTTTTCTGCAGACTGAATTCCAGCCTAATATTCATACCCAACATACCATGTGGCAGGAGAACAGTTAGATAGACATTTTGGTGCTAAGTTGACCTGAATAAATTAAAAAGATAACATTAGCTTCAGTCAAATGTAAAAAAAATCTTGTTTTTTTTGTTTCCAGTGGCAGCCTGAATGAATGAACTATCCAGGTAGGATCTGATTAGTTTTCAATGAAGTTTTTAATCACTGCAAATTTTAAACAGTAGTGGTACAAGATTTTTATGGAAAGGGAAATAGCCACATTTTCTGAAAAGGATTGGAGAAAAGTCTCTTCCAATAAGTCCACTGTAGCAGATGGCTAGGGCACATTTGTGTCATAAACAGCAGTTGTATCTTGCAGTCTTAAATGCTTCAACACAGGCTCTTTATTTTTAACTTATTTTTTAAAAAAGTTGAAGAGAAAAAGGAATAACTCCACAGATGGTATCATTGCATTGCTACTCACATCATTTTGCTGTCTGTCAGGAATAAATAAATGTATTTATATGGTCGTACCTTTTCTTCAAATCATGGAATTAAAATATATTTCAAAAAGCATGGACAATGGGGAGGCTGACCCCAGTTTATTCTCTTCCATTGCAATTCCAATATTTCAAAGGCTAATGGAACAAGGTAATTTCTGCCCATAAACCCTATATATATACTTTTATTTTCATCATGGTTAAGTTGATTTAGAACTGATACAAAACTGTAAACAAGAAGTGATATTCTGCTGTCTTAATCTCTGATGGTAGGTTGAAATGAGGTAAATGTATATCCAGTAAGTGACCATAAAAATAATCATTACCTAAGTTTAGTTTCTAGGTCTCAAATACTCACAAGTGAAAAGAACTGTCATGAAAGTTACATGAGAACTATATTTTAGTTGCAACGTAATTATCAAGTTTGATTAATCCCATAAAATTTGTAACAAGAGAATTACATAATACATATAAAATTTATCAATTCATTATTAAAGAAAAATCCTTTCTAAAACCTACTGGAAACTTATATGGCTTTGGATTAAAATTACACAAAGGATCTTGTGAATAATTAATAATTTTGAAAACTGTGTGAGATTGGTGAAAGCAATCTGGCAGTCTAGAACTCCCAAGTTTCATTTTTATTGACTTCAATTACCCTCAACATTTGTTCCAAAGTGTACAAGCTGATGCTTTAGTGTCTGTGTAAATTGCAATGTAAATAGGACTTTACATCCAACATAGAAAAGAATAATAGTCCTGAAATTCCGCACTGAGGACAGTCATTACAGGATCACCACCAAAATCCCTGACAAAGGCGGGCTGGTGGTAGTCTGGAGAATGAACCTCTATGTCACAGAGACCGAATGCCAACACTCCAACACCACGTCTAACCTCCTCCTTGCCCACAATCCTATCGCGACCCATCAGGCCAAAATCACTCACAATGTCCGTGCCCTTATTGCCTCTGGTGCTCTCCTCTTCTCTGCCTCCAATATCATAGTCCCCCAACCCCGCACTGCCCGGTTCTATCTGCTCCCCAGGATCCACAAGCCCAACTACCCTGACCCATCATCTCAGCATGCTCCTGCCCCACTGAACTTATCTTATCCTAGCTCGACTCTATCCACTACCCCTTGGTTCAGTCACTTCCCAGCTACATCTGGGAATCTGACAATGCCTTCCATCACTTCAGTAACTTGCAGTTTCGTGGCTCCCAGCACTTTATCTTCACTATGGACGTGCAGTCCTTATATACATCCGTACCCCACAAGGATGGCCTCCAAGCCCTCAGCTTCTTCCTCTCCAACAGACCTATCCAGTCTCCCTCCATCAATACCCTCCTCCACCTTGCTGAACTGTTGGTCACCCTTAAACACTTTTCCTTTAACTTCTCCCATTTCCTCCAAATCCAGGGGTGGCTATGGGCACCTGGATGGGCTCCAGTGATGCCTGCCACTTTACTAGCTACATCAAACAGTCCCTCTTAAGTACCTACACAGGCACTGTGCCCCAACTCTTCCACCATTACATCGATGATTGCAATGGTGCAGCGTCCTGCACCCAGGATGAACTGGAGCAATTCATCGACTTCACTCACAAATTCCACCCCACCTTCAAATTCACTTGATGCATCTTGGACACCTCCCTCCCCTTCCTTGACCTCTCCATTTCCAACTCTGACGACAGTCTCCAGACAGACATTTACTATAAACCCACAGACTCTCACAACTACCTGGACTACACCTCCCCTTACCCAGTATCCTGCAAGAACTCCATCCTATTTTTCCAATTCCTCCACCTCCATTGCACTTGCTTGGAAGAGGAGAAATTCCATTCCCAAGAATCCCAGATGTCCACCTATTTCAAACAATAGGTTTCCACCTCTCTCTGTCATCCAGTCAGCCCTCCACCGCACCACCTCCATTCCCTGTTCCTCTGATGCTCTAAACACTCTCCTCCAAATGCAAGAAAGACAGGGTCCCTTTTGTCGTCACCTACCACCCCACCAGTCTCCACCTCCAATGCATCATCCTTAGTCATTTTCACCAACTCCAACTAGACCCCACCACCAAGCACACCTTCCCCTCCCCATCCCTCTCTGCCTTCTGCAAGGACCGTTCCCTTCGCCAATCCTTGGTTTGTGCCACTCTCCCCACCAATGCCCCCAGTACCTCCTCCTGCAACTGGATAAGTTGCAAAACCTGCCAGCACATCACCCTCCTCACCTCCATCCGGGGCCCCAAACAATTCTTCCAGGTGAGACAGAGGTTCACCTGCCTCTCTTCCAACCCAGTTTACTGCATCAGGTGCTCCTGATGTGGTCGTCTCTACACTGGGGAGACCAAACGTAAACTTAGGGAATGGTCCACTAAGCTTCTCAGCCGTGCCCACAGGGACCAACCAGACCTTCCAGTCACCACTCATTTTAATTCCCCTTCCCAATCCCTTTCCGACATGGCCATCTTTGGCCTCCTCCATTGCCTCAACGATTCAAACCACAAATTTGAGGAACAATGCCTCATCTTCCACCTATGCAGCCTACTCAACATTGACTCAACATTGAATTTTCCAATTTCAAGTACCTCCCACCCTATTCCCTGACTCCCTTCCCGGATTCATTCCTCCCATTGACCAACTAGGCTGCACCCTCTAACTGTCTTCACCTATCCCCACTTCATGACCCTGACCCGCCACCCCTTTATCCGCAGCTCCCCCTACACCCACCCCAGCCTGAAGAAGTGTTACACCCGAAACATTGACTTCTCCACCTCCTGATGCTGCCTGGCTTGCTGTGTTCTTCTATCATCTTGCTTTGTACGCAAAATTGGGGCAGATGTAATTCATTTGGTTTCTCAACCTGCTTTGCCATTAAATAAGTTGATCTGTTTATCTTTCAAATTCAACATTCTGAACTGTTGTGATAATCCCTGATTCCCTTCCCTAACACAAGTTTATCCACACCTAAACAATATTTAATGATCTGACGTCCATTGACCTCCTAAGGCTGAGAATTCCAACCTTCTGAGAGAAGAGTTCTCCTCATCTCCATCCTAAAAGGGCAACCCCTAATTTTAGAATTGCTTCCACTAGTTCTTGTACCTTATGCTCTCAACCCCACGGCACACTCATTTACTCAACCACTAGACACCTATTAGTGTCCCCCATCTATCACCTTATCCCAACCAAATGTCACCCCACACGATACATACATTTGAATTATGCCTGCTCTCAGTGGCTGTCAAAGTGAATTTACGACCTTTATAGCACTGAACATAGATCTTATTACATAAGACATGGTTTCCACCAATCCAATGTGCTCCTGGTCTCCATAGAATACTGGATTCTTCCATAGTACTCTGGAAGAAAAGACTCCTGGTCAGGAAATTCAGGGACGGCTCACCTACAAAGTAGGTGAACAAGATTTTTCGTCTGATCATTATTGGAATTAGGGGGTTGAGTTATCCCATATTTTGGTTGCATGTAAATTTCGGGGAGTTTTGTGAGGAGCTTCCCTCCTCGTGATTTTTTCTCAAACAATCCTGCACTGCCCCCCTCACTATTTGTGAATCTCACCTCCACAAGACAGGCTCGTGCTGTCTTGTGCTCAGCCATGACATAGAGTCATAGAAACAGAGCCTTCAGTCCAACATGTCTGCATTGACCAGGCATCCTAACTTGATCTAGTCCCATTTGCCAGCATTTGCTGAGATCCATCTAACCCCTCCTATGCATGTACCCATCCAGGTGGCTTTTAAATGGTATAAATGTACCCAACTCCACCACTTCCTCTGGCAGCTCATTCCACATACGCACCATTCTCTGCATGAAAAAGTTAACTCTCAGGTCCTTTTGAAATCTTTCTCCTCTCACCTTAAACCAATGCTCTCTAGTTTTGGACTCTCCCACCAAGGAAGAGAGTCTATCCAAGCTACTCATGATTTTATAAACCTCAAAAGTCACCCCTCAGCCTCTGATGCTCCAGTGAAAATAGACCCAGCCTATTCAGCCTCTCCCTATAGCTCAAACCCTCCAATCCCAGCAACCTTTTACCAGTGCTAGGACTTGCAGGCATTCACATTGCTGGCAATATATTTAAACCCCAGCTGTGCACCATTTCAGATGCTAGGAACTGGTCTTCACTGTGTGTTGCTGCACAATTCCAAAGAAGATGTCTGAAAGAGGCAAGGTGGTGCCCCCTTTTCCCAGCAGTGACTGGAGGTCCTGGTGCATGAGTTGGTGGAGAAGAGGGCAGCTCAGTTTCTCCAGGACTGGTAGAGAAGACCAGACCACTAGAGCCCACCAGCCTACTCTCAAGTCGTCACTTCACGTTCCCAAGGTCTGCAGGAATGCACAGAAATGCTGCAAGAATGGGGAAATTCTGTGCTTTGAAAAACTAAAAGTCACCATCTTCTTTCGATTACTTCACACTCACTCTAATTCCATTACTGAACCCACCTTCCACCAATGATCACGGTCTACCACTCTCATTATTACATGCAGCATCTCCATAGAATGGCTTTCACCCATCGAATCCTCTCAGACAACTAACTCTTCATGCTCTCCGAGTTGCCCAGTCACTCATTCAAGGCAGCTCATGATTATTTCTGCACCAGATCTAACATCTGTCCCATTCACTAATCTCACGCAATCCCTTCTCTTGGCCCATTGCAGCAGAAGATCCAACACTCCATGGGCTGTATCCTTTGATGACAGTTCCAAACAGCCTGTGTGGGAATATCAGAAACGAAACAGCTCCTTAGTAATGTCAGCAGACAGCAGCAGCATTCCCAATGAGTTTCTTACCGGTTGTATAGCCCTCTGAGGCCCATGCACGACAGTAACATCTAGGATCAGCAGTCAGCAATTACAGCAGACACAAATAATATTTTACTTTAGGCCTTGATATAGTGGAATAAGGAGGCCATCTACAAGGTGTGTTATCAGATGCCCCTCGATGGAAAAAGTGAGGACTATGGATGCTGGAGATCAGAGTCAAAATGTATGGTGCTGGTCAGGCAGCATCCAAGGAGCAGGAGAGTCGACGTTGCGAACATAAGCTCTTGATCAGGAATGTCAACTCTCTTGCTCCTTGGATGCTGCCTGACTAGCTGTGCTTTTCCAACACAATACTGGATGCCTCTCTCTGCCCTTTGATAGACCTTCATTAGAAAGAGGTAGCATTACTCAAGAAAATCAGCACATATCACAGATTCCATACATAATTCTTCTGATTTTACATCCTCCCTTACAAATATATGATCCCATCCCTTATTTGAAGTGTGACTCCACCTCCTGTTCCTAACGATGCTCTGTCTGCAAAAATGATCCCACGCTTCTGGCTCCCTGAAACTTCAACACACCATCACATTCCATAGATAGAGTTCCGAGTAGTTATCTTTTCTCTAAGCTGGGGGATTTCAGGACTAGGGAGGCATATTTTTGAGGTGAGAGGAGAGAGATTTAAAAGACATGAGGGGAATTGTTTTACACAGATGGTGGTTTGCGTGTGAAATTAGTTTCCTGAGGAAATGGTGTGCATGGGTACAATTACAATATTTAAAAGACACTTGGATAAGTACATGAATAGGAAAGGTTTGGAGGAATATGAGCCAAGAGCAGATGGGTGGGACTGACTTAGTTGGGACTATGTTTAACATAGACTGGTTGGATCAAAGGATCTGTTTTGGTGCTGTATGACTCTGCCTCAAGCCTACAACAGAGTTCTAGTGTAGTTCAACACAAGCTGGAAAAACAACATCTCAGTTTCCAATTGGGGACCCTGCATCCTCCAGGACTCAATATTGTGTTCAATCATTTTAGGGCCTCAGTGCTTCCTCCTATTTCTTTCCCTTAATGCCTATATAGAATTGCTACAGTGTGGAAACAGGCCATTTGGCCCAACAAATCCACACTGACCTCTGAAGCATATACCACTCAGACCCATTCCCCACCCTTTTACTTTTCTATTTTCCGCTGACTAATGCACCTAACCTACACAACCCTGAACACTATATGCAATTTAGCATGGCCAATTCACCTAACCTGCACATCTGTGGACTGTGGGAGGAAACTGGAACACCCAAACGAAACCCACGCAGACACTGGGAGAATGTACAAACTCAACACAGATAGTCACCCGAGGCTGGAATCGAACTTGGGTCCCTGGTGCTGTGGGCAGCAATGTTGATCACTGAGCCACCATGTGGGCTGCCACCACACAGAACTCATTGTCAGCAACTAATGATCCCCATTAGCAACTATTCATTCTCCCAGGCTGAGTATTACACATTCCTTTTTCTGCTCAGCTACTATTTTCTATGTCTCTGGACACCACCTTGACCTATCGTTTACTCCAGTCCCCACCCACCCCACTGCCATATATACCAACCTTTTCTTCACTACAATCAGTTCTGAGGAAGGGTCACTGGACTTAAAATATTAACTTTGCTTTCTTTCCACAGATACTGCCAACCCTGCTGAGTTTCTCCAGCAATAGTTGTTTTTTGTGCCTTTTCTCTCTTGTCTGTCCTTCCTGAACGTTGAATATTCTTAAATATTCAGATCCCAGTCCTGGTGACCTTGCAGTGATATTTCTGTAATGGTAGTTCGATCATATTCATACATCTCTATTTGTGCCTTTAGATCATCTACCTCATTGTAAATGCTACATGCATTCAAGGAGACTGCCCCTAACTTTATCTTCTTGACATCATTTCGTTCTTAAAGCAAATTCAATGCTAGGCTTTGTTTCTCCTATTTCCTAATCTCCCTAGCATTTTGTTGTCTTCCTGTTGCTAATTTTGCTTCCAGTTTGGATCACCCTTCTGGTTCCCATCATCATGACAAGCTGGTTTACACTCATCACAACAGCACAGGCAAATCTCCTTCTGATGGTATCTGGCCCAGTCTTGTTATGACCAATTATGTACAGGTCTCACCTTCCCCAGAACCATTCCCAATCCTTCAGAAATATGATGGCCTCCCTCCTACACCAATTTTCCAGCTCAATCGATTGACTCTCCTGTTCTCCTGCTCACTAGCATGTGGCACTGAAAGTAATCCTGAAATTACTGCTCTTGAGATCCTGGTTTTTGAGTTGCTTCCTAATACACTGAAATCTATCTTCAGGAACTCATCCCTCATCTTTACTATGTAGACCCTGACTTCTAGCTTCTCTTCTCCCCCAGATAGATGTCATCATGACATCTTTGACTCTGGCATCAGGGAGGTAACACACCATTCAGGAGTCATATTTAATGTCACTGAAATGCTTATCTGATCCCCTGACTATGGAATACTTGATCATTTTTGCACTTCCATTCTTCTTTGTCCTCCTCTATCTAGCTGAGTCACCTGTGGTGCTATGGCCTTGCCTCAGGCTGTACCCCACTCCTCCTGAGAAATCATCACTCTCATCAGTTTCCAAAATGGAATATGATTCAGAGATGCCGGTGTTGGACTGGGGTGTACAAAGTTAAAAATCACACAACACCAGGTTATAGTCCAACAGGTTTAATTGGAAGCACACTAGCTTTCGGAGCGACGCTCCTTCATCAGATGATTGTCACAACCACCTGATGAAGGAGTGTCGTTCCGAAAGCTAGTGTGCGTCCAATTAAACCTGTTGGAATATAACCTGGTGTTGTGTGATTTTTAACAAAATGGAATATTAACTAACAAGCAAAATATACTCCGGACTCTTGAAATACCTACGCAGTTTTCTTAGGCTGCCATGTAGTTACCACTTCCCAAGACATATTAAGGGGAGAGGGGAAAGATATAAAAGGGATTAGGGGCGGCATGGTGGTAGAGTGGTTAGCACTGCTGCCTCACAGCATCAGAGATCCGGGTTCAATTCCCGCCTCAGGCGACTCTCTGTGTGGAGTTTGCACATTCTCCCCATGTCTGTGTGGGTTTCCTCCGGGTGCTCCAGTTTCCTCCCCAAAATCCCCAAAAAATGGTGAATTGGCCATGCTAGATTGCCTATAGTGTTAGGTGAAGGGGTAAATGTAGGGGAATGGGTCTGGGTGGGTTGTGCTTCGGTGGGTCGGTGTGGACTTGTTGGGCTGAAGGGCCTGTTTCCACACTGTAAGTAATGTAATCTAATTAAGGGGAGTTTTTGCATACAGAGGGTGATATGTTTATGAAATGAGCTGCCAAATGAAATGGTGGAGGCAGGTACAACATTTAAAAGGAGTCTGGGTGGGTACATGAATAGGAATAGTTTAGAGGGATATTGGCCGAATGCTGGCAAATAGCATTAGATTAATTTTGGATATCTGGTCTGCATGGACAAGTTGGACTAAAGGATCTATTTTCGCGCTATGCAATTCTTATGACTCAAGGTCAGTTATGCATACAATGCTCTGCATTGCAGAAGTTAAACAGTGATTTCAGCTGCTGCTTATACTTCAAACCCCAGAGTTCAAGCCTGTGCAGCTGATGACACTTTCTGCAAACATGCTTATCTACGACTCTACGTATGTTCATGACTTGACACATACTGCAGAGTGTGCACTCCATTGATCCTTCTCCCCTACCTTCCCAAATTCTAAAATCTGTTTGTTACTCTTAGCATACTTTTGAATTTACAAGAAAACTTAACAAGCCAAATTTCAGGAAAAAAAAGAAAGAAGGCAAGAGACATAAACACAAATTTCACATCTAACTATCAATTTAAAGATTAGAAATACTGACCAATCCTACTCATCAATCAAATGCAGAGAGTGCTGGAGAAACTCAACAGGTCTGGCAGCATCTGTAGAGAGATAAAGAGTAAATGTTTCAAGTCTGGTATGATTTTTCTCCAGAACTGAATTGGTTTGGAAAATAGGTTCTGTCTTCTACTGTTGACAGAGGAATGATTCAAACCTAATCCTTTTTTAAATTCACTTGCAGAACGTGATTGTCAGTGGCTGGGCCAGCCTTTATTGCTCATCCCTACTTGTCCTTGAGGAGGTGGTGCTGAGCTGCCATCTTGAACTGATGTAGACCATGTGCTGTATTTAGGCACACCATACCAATGGGGAGGGAATTCCAGGATTTTGACCCAGCAACAGTGAAGGCACAGCAATATATTTTCAAATCAGGATGATGAGTAGCCCTGACACGGAAAAGAGCAGAATCTCTTCAAGGAGGATATATCTGAAGGACAAGTGGCAGTGAATTGAACATTCAAATAAATGCTGGACATCTGAAAGAAACATGGAGGACGCTGGAGAAACTCAACATGTCTGGCAGCATCTCTGGAGACAAAAACAGAGTTAATGTTTCGAGGCTGCTTTTCAGAACTAAGGGAAATCCCAAAATCTGTTCTAAACATATGAATAGTCAGAGAGTGAATTTGTTTTGCTTTGATAGAATAGATCACATTCACACTTACCCCCTCCCCCCCACCACCACTCAACAGTGTTATTTGTTATATCTTTCGTTAGATATCACTGCAAAAATATTCTTCTGACATTTGTAAGTAACATATTAAAACAATGAATTTCCATAAGATCACTTGTAAAGAACAACATGCGATTCTCTTTCACATTTTAAAATCACTATAATTAGGCTTGCAGAGTAGTAAATCACTTTTTCAAAGGAAATTATTAGAATATCAATTGGTACATTGAGCTCAGACAATTTTCCAAATTCAGATTTCAGAGACAGAGATTTGTTCACTTAAATTTTGGTCTTTGATCAAAAGAAATACAAATAATTTGTTCTAACCAAAATAACTGCCGCAAGATTTTCACTTTTCTTCAAACAAAACACAAGCATTATTGTTGAGAGTGGGGTGCTGGAAAATAGCAGGTCGAGCAGCATCCAAGGAGCAGTAGAACCTCTGAGAGAGATCTCTCTGCTTACCCCCCAGCCCACATGCCTCATTCCCGAAGAAGGGCATATGCCTGAAATGCCGATCCTCCTGCTCCTTGGATGCTGCTTGACCTGCTGTGCTTTTCCTGCACACACTCTTGACTCTGATCTCCAGCATCTGCCCAGACCTCACTTTTTCCACAAACATTATTATGTCCAAAAGAATGTATTATAACAAGCACAATTATCTTCAGAATATGGTAAACAAAATGATAATATAACCATAAATGTCATGCAACATGGTTTACTTGTTACTTCCCCAAGTATTTACTTGTAAGACAACATCAATCTTAAAGTTTGTATACTAAATTGGGACAACCAAAAATTATGGCATAGACCAATGGAGAATTTTCCTCAGCTCTTGCTCTTCTTAGAGGTACAACTTCAATTTAGTCTCTATTGCTTGTGAGTGCCTTGCTTTCTTGTTTTCTTGTTCTGATTAATTTTCCAATACTTTCATCCTAATCTACTGGTCATTTCCTTTAATAATAAAGCACCATGAGACCTATGGTAGATTATCCCATTATCTTCAAATGAGGCAAACTCCAGTTTCTGTTCCTTAGAAGATTCAATTATTTTAAACAACCAGTCCATACACATTATTACACAAACCCTTTGATAAGCCTGGGTCTTGAAACCATGTCCTCTGGTCCAGAGTGAGGGATACTACCACTTTGCCACAATAGTACTCGAAAAAAGAATTTGGACTGAGATTGAGCCTTTTTCAACTTTTGCTCATTCACCTATTAAGTTTTACTCAGTTTATTGTGCAGGGCTGTCTCAGCTTATTTTTATTACCTTTTCTCAGTGAGCTTCAAACTGCAGCTAAAACACTGAGATAAATTGAAATCAGAGATCCTTCCTCTACATGACCCGTCTGGGCTTTCCTTAAACTGGCCTTGATGTTTATTAATGTGTAACTTCCAATGTCCACAAATAAATGAGTCCATTTGAAGTTTTTACTGCTCCATCTTTTCTGTTCTAATTCTTTAAAATAAATATGGTTAACCTCCTAAATAGCCATTTCTTAAGTATTCTGGCAATCACCAAATCCAGCATTTTAGTTATATTGCCTTTACAATAATCATCTTCTGAGACTTAAATGTTATCTTTAAAATATTTACATAAATGACAAACTAGATATCTACAACAATTTGAAAACTGCATTTCTTGTTGAAACATGGAATCATGTTCGACAATTTACATGGAAAATGGGTTGAAAATCAAGCCCAAGTTGACAGAACTGGGAAAATTTAGAGAGTTAACAAATTTTAAATGAATCGAAAAGCATAGAATAATGAGAATGAACAAAATGTGTAAGGTATAGCTATAGTGTAGAGGACATGAGAGATTGAATAACAATAGGACATATAAATTGTAATGGCAAGTTTAGTAGTAACGTGCACATTCTGTAGAAATTGGACCAATAATTGTGATCTGAAATTGTTGAACACAATATTGAATTCGGAAGACTTTGGAGTGATTGATCAAATGGTTAGGAATATTTCTCCTGATTCCATTGAGCTTCATCATAAGAGAGCAAAATGTCAAGGATGGAAGGGTCAGAGTCAGAATTGGACAAAGAATCAAACTGGTAAGTGACTGGAAATTCCAGGTCAAGTCTGCTGACTGAAGTGCTCAGGTCAACAATTACAGAATCTGTACTTTTTCCCCAAAAGCAGAGAAGCTTGTACTTTAAGCAGTGCTTATAGTATATTAGATTGAAATGAGTAAAATACTGTGGCAAATGCATTGCAGAAAGGAAAGAGAGAGGAGCTGCAAGGCTGCTTGCATTTGAAGATGAGATGTGAGTCTTTGCAGGATCGGGAAGGTTAACCATTAGGGAATTGCCGCTTTGAAAAAGCTGAAAGAGGAGACGAGTGGAAATAGGCTTATTGCTAGTCACATAGTGACCATCTTGAAATTGGCAGAGGATGATCTGTCAAACATGAAGTTCCAACCAGAACTCTATCAACAAACACATCAAGTTAGATGCCATCTACCACCCCCTGAGAGAAGGAACAGGAAGCAACTTCACCACAGGAGATAACATCACCACAGGAAATGACATCACCAACCCAGACATATAAATAAAAAGCTGGAATTTTCAGCATTGCTTCACCTGAGGCCCACTGAAGATGTTACCTAGTAAGGTAATGAAACGTCTGGAAATGAACCTTGCAGATCAGCGATCAAACCTACATCCAAAACCTCAACCTGAGCTACAAATTTTCTCAAAACTCACGAAGACCATGAAGTTTGGTGAGTTGGAAGGTGAGGTCAAAAGGGGGTCCTCCCATACCATTGGGTGGGAGGGGAAGGGTGAAGGCAGAAACACAGGAAACGGGACAGATACAGCTGAGGGTCCTGTCTATTATTTTGTAAAAAATCCTCAGTTGAAAGGAAACAGAAAATATATTGGAAGCATTACCAGAACATAAGCAACAATAAAACCGAAAGTGTGGAATACAGTCCTTACCTGAAGTGGAGTAATGGAACATTCGATCAGGTAACTATCAGAGGCAGTAGATTATGGCAGATGTTGGTCAGTTACCTTTTCCATATTGTGGTGTTATAATGTCACTAGGCTATTAACTCAGAGTCTGGAATAGTGGTGCTGGAAGAGCACAGCAGTTCAGGCAGCATCCAACGAGCAGCGGTCTTGCAACACTGGTTTGAATCCCACCATGACAGATGGTGAAATTTGATATCAATAAATAAAATCTGGATTGAAAAGTTAGTCTCATAGCAACCATGAAATTATTGTCAAAAAACCCATCTGATTCACTAATATCCTTTAAGGAAGAAAATCTGTCACCTTCCCCTGTCTGGCGTTCACTAGACTCCATACCCACAGGAAAACAAAAGGATGTGTTTGACTTTTAACTGACCTTTGAAATGACCTTGCAATCCACACTGTTCCAGGCGAAATTAGGGCCGAGCACTCACATTCGATGAATGAATTTTTAAAAATGGAGGCAGAGAAGTCAAGGAAAGGAAAAGAAGGAAAGATTTGAACATTGACCATGTAAAGGTGAGGCAAGGTATAAGTTATAACAGAAATGGAAAGGTTCTTTTTCAGTTTAGGGTGAAATGAGGAAATGAGAACTGTACAGTGTCATAGAAAATGTATTGAAAGAGAGTCAAACCAAATCCAAGGATGTTCCATGTAGCCGATGAATAGATAAACACAGTTGTGACTCATGCAGCTGCTCATAGAAATATCTGTTATTTGGAGGAAATGAGTGTAGTCAAGGGAATAGCTGGTTCATTGACAAACAGGCGAGGAAGGAAAGTGGTGGACTATTTTGGTTAGGTCTCTCTTCATGGAAGAAACAGAGGGGCTGTAGGCCAACTTTGTGTGGGATGAATATGTAAAGGGCCTAGACATCCTTCATGAAAGGGAAAGGGTCAAAACCAGGAAACTGGACAATCATTAATCCTATTTTTTTGGAAGCATCTTATCATATCTTTTCAAAGGAAAGAAAAACACAGCTGTCCTGTTCAGAGACATAATCACAGTCCCTCATCATAAAGACACTTTTTTACAACAAATTATTTTTATGGGGAAACACTAAGGGCCGATAAAACATGACTAATAGCTCAACATCAGCAAATTTTAGTAAAGGACCAAGGAGTGATGTTAATTTATCATTTTTACTGCATATTTTCATGGCGATCTCAGTGTAAACCTTCTCTAATTGCATTCTTATTGTCCCATGAGCATGTTTTGAAGGAATGTGAGGGGGACCCATAATAGAAATATACAGGGGGTCAAAAATTATATAAAGGCATTAAGGTTTAAACTATTAATTTAATTTTATTAGGCTAAATAACCAAATGATTGTTTATTCTTGTGAAGTTATAGCTTGTCAGATGTTAAATATCTTATAATGGGTCATTTTGCTTATTGCCAAACAGCAACTGTGCACAAGCTGAAAAGAACCAAGTGAGTTTGTGCAGAATAGAGTCGATTAGTGCTTTCAGTATAGAACAACTTTGGCAAGGATGAACAAAGGCAATAATTATCTATGCAACCTGTGCTCAACACGTGAAGCTACATTTTCCTTTTCGTATAATCTAATTATTTTGGAGTTTTTGGGCAAATAGAGAGAGATAAGGTGGGCAACTGCATTTTTGTATTGGAACAAAAAAGATTAAGAAGATCTGACAGAGACTTAAAGTTTTGTGAAGTTTTGACGCCGCATCTCTTAGAGGAATGGCACTTTTCATAACAGTGTAGAATTATTATGGTGTTAGTCGATATAAGAGAAGGTGACCTGGTAAAATAAAAAGTGGATGTCTGTTCTTACAGGAGAAACTCAAACATTTCCCAGTAAGGCAAAAACAAAGATAGTGCCCACAAAGAGTCCAGGAGGTCTTTTGGCATCTTGTGTACCCTTTTATGTATCTGAATGGATGGCATGAGTTGTTGTCTGCTACCAGCATGAGGTAAGCAAAAAAGGTTAGCTCAGCCAAGTGATGGGCTAGGGGATGGGGATATCTTAGATACCTGTCCAGTGAACATTGGCCAGAACTACCATGGTTAGGCACATGGATAGCCAGACCCCTGAAATAAGGAATATTGGGTGCTCAGAGGTGAGCAACTGTCTTCCTCAGATGGAGGATGACCAGGAGAAGACTTCTAAGATTTAGGATATTTACATATTAATATACTAAGAAACAGATTACTATACTTTAATAAAATTAGCAAATGGTTCAATATATTTTTAAAATTCCAGTTATTTAAAATCAGGCTACTTTATGGATGGTGTATGGACAGTTGTGTTTAAAAATACTTATCCAACACATTTCCAGATGTATTTTCTAAAATTGTACATGTTACCATTCTTAAATGTATCAAGGAATACTTTGAAATTAAAATCTTTTTAAAAAGTGACCTGAAATGTGATGGTTCATGAAAGCTTGAGTTTGTTGAAATGCAAATTAACCTGAGCAGTAACTCAAGGGAATGACACAATGATTAAAACTAACTTGGTTTTGGGTTCAGGCTGCACATGTATAATTGATTAGATGTAAACCAGAAATTCATCCTGGGGATTTATTTTATATGTATGTTTTAGCAGATGAAGAACTGTACAGAAATAACACGGACAGAACAGGTGAGATTTGAACTCATTCATTGTAGAGTTACGATCAGGCCTGATGAATGAAATCGCTTTCAACTAAAGCTTTACAACTTTGTAGCTGTAAGTTTCAACTGTGTCTCACAATCTTGATTGAGTTTTTTGAAGAAGTAACAAAGAGGATTGATGAGGGCAGAGCGATAGACGTGATCTATATGGACTTCAGTAAGGCGTTCAACAGGGTTCCATATGGGAGACTGGTGAGCAAGTTTAGTTCTCATGGAATACAGGGATACCTCTCCATTTGAATACAGAACTGGCTCAAAGGTAGAAGACAGATTGTTTTTCAGACTGGAGGCCTGAGACCAGTGGAGTGCCACAAGGATCGGTGCTGGGTCCACTGCTTTTCATCACTTATATAAATGATTTGGATGTGAGCATAAGAGGTGTAGTTAGTAAGTTTGCTGATAACACCAAAATTGGTGCTGTAGTGGACAGAGAAGGTTACCTCAAACTAGAACAGGATCTTGATCGGATGAGCCAATGGGTGGAGAGGTGGCAGATGGAGTTTAATTTAGATAAATGTGAGGTGCTGCATTTTGGGAAAGCGAATCTTAACAGGACTTATGCACTTAATGGTAAGGTTCCAGGGAGTGTTGCTGAACAAAGAGACCTTGGAGTGCAGGTTCATAGCTCCTTGAAAATGGAGTTGCAGGTACATAGGATAGTGAAGAGGGCGTTTGGTGTGCTTTCCTTTATTGGTCAGAGTATTAAGTACAGATGTTGGGAGGTCATGTTGCAGCTGTATAGGTCATTGGTTAGGCCACTGTTGGAATATTGTGTGCAGTTCTGTTCTTCTTCATATCGGAAAGATGTTGTGAAACTTGAAAGGGTTCAGAAAAGATTTACAAGGGTGTTGCCAGGCTTGGAGGATTTGAGCTATAGGAAGAGGCTAAACAGGCTGGGGCTGTTTTCCCTGGACCATCGGAGGCTAAGGGGTAACCTTATAGAGATTTATAAAATCATGAGGGGCATGGATAGGATAAATGGACAAAGTCTTTTCCCTGGGGTCGGGGAGTCCAGAACTAGAGGGCATAGAGGGTGGGTGGGGAAAGATATAAAAGAGACCTAAGGGGCAACTTTTTCATTCAGAGTATGGAATGAGTTGCCAGAGGAAGTTCTGGAGACTGGTACAATTGCAACATTTAAAAAGCATCTAAATGGGTATATGAATAGGAAGGGTTTGGAGGGATATGGACCAGGTGCTGGCAGGTGGGACTAGATTGGTTTGAGATATTTGGTCGGCAAAGATGAGTTGGACCGAAGGGTCTGTTTCCATGCTGTACATGTCGATGACTCGATGTGTAAGGGAATACAGCTTTTGGTTAATATTCTGGTCCTGCTCCCATAGCCTAGTGGTATCACAATACTATGATTCTAGAGATCCATAGAGAGTTCTGGAGATCTGGGTTTGTATCCTGCCATGCCAAATGCTTATATCTGAACCTAAGAATATAATGATGACCATTGTCAGGGGAAAAGTCCAGCTACTTCACTAATGTCCTTTAGGGAAGGATACTACTGTCCTTGCCTGGCCTACGGGTAACTCCAGACTCACTATAATGTGGTTGACTTTTAACCGCATTCTCGCTTCTATCTCTGAAGTCACCTGATGAAAGAGCAGCACTCCGACAGCTTGTGATTTTAAATATACCTGTTGGATTATAACCAGGTATCGTGTAACTTCTGGCTTTGTCAAAAAGATGTGTCTGACAAAAGTTTGCAGTATGCTCAGATAACCTTCCAATTGCAGGAAACAGATGCTCAGCATATTACTTCTTCCTGGATTAGTGGTGCTGGAAGAGCACAACAGTTCAGGCAGCATCCAAGGAGCAGCGAAATCGATGTTTCGGGCAAAAGCCCTTCATCAGGAATAAAGGCAGTGAGCCTGAAGCGTGGAGAGATAAGCGAGAGGAGGGTGGGGGTGGGGAGAAGGTAGCATAGAGTACAATGGGTGAGTGGGGGAGGGGATGAAGGTGATAGGTCAGGGAGGAGAGGGTGGAGTGGAGTGGATAGGTGGAAAAGGAGCACAACATGGTTGAAGAGCTTCAGGGTTTCCACCTATCCACTCCACTCCACCCTCTCCTCCCTGACCTATCACCTTCATCCCCTCCCCCACTCACCCATTGTACTCTATGCTACCTTCTCCCCACCCCCACCCTCCTCTCGCTTATCTCTCCACGCTTCAGGCTCACTGCCTTTATTCCTGATGAAGGGCTTTTGCCCGAAACATCGATTTCGCTGCTCCTTGGATGCTGCCTGAACTGTTGTGCTCTTCCAACACCACTAATCCAGAATCTAGTTTCCAGCATCTACAGTCATTGCTTTTACCATGTTACTTCTTCCTACTAACTTCAGTCAAAGAGAATACACCTTGTACTATAAAATCCATGATCATTAAATGTAAAATAATTTGCAGTGATTTTTGGATACTTATGTCAAATCAACTGCTGCTCCATAAGGCAATAGCTTATCCTTACTGGCAGCTCTCATGTTTAAGAGACAGTTCCATAGTTCTTCCCTCACATACTGTCCCCACCCAATCTTTAGGGAGGTCAAACAGTGAAGGGAATGCACTATAGATGGGAAAATGCTGAAAGGGGCTGATTAAGTGAGATATCTTACTGTGCACGTACATGGGTTTCTAAAAATAGCGGTACAAGTAGATAAGGTTGTAAAGAAGGCATATAGAATGCTCTCCTTCATTGGCAGAGTACAAATGTAAGGATATAATGATGACACTGTACATGGCAGTTTTATGCAGAGGCTGTTGGGTGCCTAGAATTCACTGACTGGGTTGGTGGTGGAGGTAGAGACCTTAAACCCTTTTAAAAACTATCTGGATCTGTACTTAAGTGCTATAAGCTGCAGGGATGTTGGCTGTGTACAGAAAGTTAGGATTAGAAAGAGTATCTGTGTGTCTTTGGATTGGCATGGACAAGATGGGCTGAGTGACTTCCATCTGTGCTGTATCAATTCTATGGTACTAAGATTCTAGCACATGCTTAATGCATTGTTGGAAATCGGGGGAAAATGGTACAACAGCATGACCAATGAGCATGCAGACAGTTATCCCAACTTGAACCAGGACAAAGCATAGATTTTGAGATTTTCACACAAACATATGAATTCAAGGAAAGTTGCAAAAATGGTGTGTAGAGATTAGGTCAGTGGCAGTATTATAAGCAATGGACAAGTCCTGTGAAGAAACAGAAGGTGTATCTAAACAGCATATCTTCAACCACGTGTCACACAGAATGGAGACTCTAATACTGATGTTATCATGCTCAATAACAACACCACATTAATGACAAAGAATACATAAACATCCACAATGGCACTGTCAAATGAATCCACACTGCCAAGCTGTGATAACCTTTCAGCAACCAGCTATCATGTTGTACATCCACCAAGGTGTTATCTAAAAGTGCTTCGATGTTGGATTGAATCAAACATCTTTTCTCTTATGAGGGGGCATAGCTTTAAACTAAGGGGTGGTAGGTATAGGACAGATGTTAGGGGTAGATTCTTTACTCAGCGAGTCGTGAGTTCATGGAATGCCCTGCCAGTAGCAGTGGTGGACTCTCTCTCTTTATGGACATTTAAATGGGCATTGGATAGGCATATGGAGGATAGTGGGCTTAGATCGGCGCAACATCGAGGGCCAAAGGGTCTGTACTGCGCTGTAGTTTTCTATGTTCCATGTTCTATGTCAATTGCTTTGAGGTTTTTTGCTATGGGACTCAGAGAGATTTGATTAGATTACTTACAGTGTGGAAACAGGCCCTTCGGCCCAACAAGTCCACACTGACCCGCCGAAGCACAACCCTCCCATACCCCTTCATTTACCCCTTACCTAACACTACGGGCAATTTAGCATGGCCAATTCACCTGACCTGCACATCTTTGGACTGTGGGAGGAAACCAGAGCACCTGGAGGAAACCCACGCAGACACGAGGAGAACGTGCAAACTCCACACAGTCAGTCGCCTGAGGCGGGAATTGAACCCGGGTCTCTGGCGCTGTGAGGCAGCAGTGCTAACTGCTGTGCCACCGTGCCGCCCACATTTCTCAATGTATCTCATCTCTTTAACTATCTATAATGCTCCATGGGTTCCTCTTGTCCAATTCTGATCCCATTTTAGCATGCGCTCTTCCTGGAACAACTTGCCACTCAGTAGATTTCCAAGACCAGAGCCCCTACTGCCCATGCTGTATTTAAAAAGACATTGTGTACATGGACAAGCACTGGCATTCTGAAGTTCTGCACATGGACAAGAGCTGAAGTTGCACTGCTTTGGGAAGATAGCACTGTGATTCCCTAAAAAGGACCTGGTGGAAAGATAGTTTAAAGAGGGACATGAAGCAGAGGAGGTGCTGATAGCGGATCCAGGCAGCCTGTCTCAAATTGCCAGCCAGGTCAGTGCATTCCCACAGGATGGAAGAATGGCCAGCAGGGCTATGAGATGGTCAATGACAGATAATCAACGCCAGGTCAGACAGGGTAAGTGCCACACTCCTCCTTCTGCAACTCCACACTCCCTCTATCTCTGCATCACATCCAAATCCAACATTATCAGATGAAATATCAGCAGGCTGCCTCTTGCACACCCCATCCAGCCCAGACACTAATGAGCAATATTTGTGTATTAATAACCTGCTGAGGAAAGTGAATGTACTATAGCCATATTTATGGATGACGCAAAAATAGTCAGGAAAGTTGTATGGATGATAAAGATTTCACAGAAGATATGTACACATTAATTGGATGGACCAGAAACTGGTAGATGGAAAAAAAATGTAGAAAATTTGGGGTTATGCCTTTGGTAGGAAGAAAAAAAGATGAATATTATTTAAACAGGAAGACTGTAGAATGTTGCAGCTGAGAGGGTTTTGAAAGTCCTCATGCAAGAAACACAACCATTTTCAGCAGATAATGTGGACTGTTCGTCTTTTATTTCAAAGGGAATTGAATGTCTAAGTAGGGCAGTCTTGTTAAAACTGCACAAGGCACTAGTCAGACCAGAATTGAAATACTGCAAATTGTTTTAGTCCCATTATCTAAGGAAAGACATGCTAGAATTGGAAGCAATCCATAGAAGGTTTACTAGTTTGTTCCTGAGTATGCAGGATTTTCTTATGAGAAGAGATTGGGTAGATTGGATGTGAACTCTCTGGTATTTAGAAGAATGAGAGGAAACTGAAATAGAGGATCAGTACAGAGGGCTAGCATCCCATTACCAAGTCACCCTTCATTTACACATGGAGTGTCGGTGATACTGATCCAGCTCCCTTAGGGCCAGCTCTCAGAGTGAACGGGATGTTTGACTCTCCTGTACTTATCTGTTAGCCAGGGCTCTCTGACTGAAACAGGTTAGCAGCCCCAATTAGGGAACTCATATTTTGAGGTCCAGCTTGCTGACCCCATTATAGTCACTGCAGTGACCATATGGAAACATGTAAGACCCTTACACTGACTGGGTGGATGTGGGGAGATGGCTTCCCCTTTGGGAGAGTCTAGGACCAGGGGCATAATCTCAGAATATAGCTCATCCATCAGGACATGGATGAAGAGGAATTCCTTCCCTCAGAAGATAATGAATCTGTGGAATTCTTTACAACAGAGGGATGCAGAGGATGGGATGTTAGGTATGCTCAAGGCTGAGACATATTTTTAATCAACAAGGGAATCAAGGGTTACGGGGATAAGGCAGGAGAGTGAGGATCACCAGATCAACTCATGAACAGCAAGCCAGTCTCAATGGGCTGCATAGCCTACTTCTGCTCCGATATCTTATGGTCTCTTATACAGGCTCCTCAGTGGAAGGTTCATTCTTAAAACATTTGGGAGCACAATGACATGTACAACTCACTGCAGCAGATCCGAAACTGGCTCAGGAAGAAAATGTACCAGATCATTGGCTCTTGGAGGACCACAGAAGGCCAGGCTCCTGCTCAGCCACAGGCTGGAGAGGACCCTGTGATGACAACCAATGACTTTGTCCACATAGAGGGAGGAACCAGAGTGGTAAACGGGCTATGGGACCCAATGAGCCCCCATGGCCCAGAGGTTAAAGGACAGCAGCTGTGCTATGGGGACCCAAGCATGTTATTGTCTAGGTGCCTTCATGGACAGGTTGGTTGACATGGTAGGTCAGGTCTTGAATCTTCAATTAATTGTAAAATCAGTCTGTCCTTTGTGGCCAAGCCAGCCTGCCTAACACCCTGAGTTTTAGACAGGGTTAATTGTCACCCTCCAATGCATAGTCATTGGGCACCTCTGCAGTATGCCCCTGTCATCCTGCCTTTCCAGCTCCCTGTCATCCTTAGAGTAAGATTGGTGTATCATTTGCTCTTCCACATTTAACTCCAAATCTCTTTTAATCGATAAGACATGAAACATACAGCAGGGTGGGGAGAAGATGGTAGTCTAGTGGTAATGTCATGAGACCTGTAATGCAGAACATCAGGCTCATGTTCACAGCCAGTAGATGAAGTTCAAATTCAAGAAATTATCTGGAATAATAAAGCTAATCTAACAGCAACCATGTAACCACTGTCAACTACTGTAAAAACAAAGCTGATTCACTAAGGTCCTTTAGGGAAGGAAATCTATCATCCTTACTTGGTCTGACCTGACAGGGTGGCACGGTATTTCAGTGGTTGGCACTGCTGCTTTATCACATCAGCAGCCCAGGTTAGATTCCCGCCTTGGGTGACTGTCTATATGAAGTTTGCATGTTCTCCCTGTTTCTGCTTGCGTTTCCTCCCACAGTCCAAAGATGTTTAGGCTAGCTGGATTGGCCATGCTAACTTGCCCAAAGTGTTCATGCATGTACAGACTAGGTGAGTTAGCCATCACAAAAACCATGTTATGGGGAGAGGGTGGGAATGTGGGATGTTCTTCAGAAGGCTGATGCAGGCTTGATGGGCTGAATGGCCTCTATTTGTATTGTAGGGGTTCTATGTATGAAGCACCATACCAATGTGGTTAACCCTTACCTGCCTCTGAATGGACAGCATCAACTTAGTGGATATTTTTAGCCCCTTATTAGCCACCTTTGGAGTCTGGACATTAGCATGAGAACCTTAATCCCTGCTGTTCTTACAGAGTGAAAGAATCATGAGGGAAGGTGAGGAACCAAGCACAACCCTGCAGTGCACCCTGGTCTGAGGATACACAGCAGCTGAATATCCAGTGAGTGGGATCCTTTTCTCTTGAGGAATTTGGTTGGCTCATCTGCTACTGCCTTCATGGCTATGTGGGTACAGTTGATGATGCCAATATCAAAAACCCAATGCCCTCTGCCCTGGCTGTTCTGTGTCAACATGGATTATTCTTTCAGCCTTTGCAGTTGGGAATGGTAACCTGCCTAATGTGATGGTCCGTGGATAGCATTATGCATTATATTTATGCATTAAAGTTTAGGGCAATGGTGAGCTCAGTGGCTGCAGATAAGAGGTTGTCATGAGGGTTGAAAGGCTTCATATCCCTCTAAAACACAAATCTCAAAGGCTGCCTCCCTGGATAGGCACCATTTCTTTTGGCTTTGGTAGTCTGTCATTTGCAAGTAGCTGACACATTCGTTGTGCGGCCAGTGTTGTGAGGAGCCTCTCCTTATGTGCTCTTCTGTTCTCCTCCTGACGATGAGGATGCCTCCTGACTAAGACTGCTCTCACTGCTCTGCCTGAGGTCAGAGCAGCTGTCACCATCTCCAGCCTTGAGCTGCCAGTTGTTTGTGCAGCAGATCTTTCTTTACCACTGCCCTGGTGAGACCAGCAGCTTAGAATCATAGATTCCCTACAGTGTGGAAAAAAGCCCTTCAACCCAACAAGTTCACACTGACCCTCTGAGGAGTAACACACCCAAACCTATTCCCCTACCCTATATTTACCCCTGACTAACGCACCTAACCTACACATCCTTGAACAACATAGACAATTTAGTGTGGCCAAGTCACCTAACCTGTACATCTTTGGATTCTAACCTGTCATTCACTCATGACTCTCAACTGTAACAGTTACAACTGACCAAGCAACTGAGCAAGATCATCCATCTTTTGAATGAGTTAATCAGTGGCTCCATTAGCCCTGATGGCTGGGTACATAATAAACAACATGTCACAAACATGGATACTCATACAGAGAGGTCATTTGATTATCCCAGATACAATAGTCCCACACTCTCCACTTGAGAATTGCTTCACATTCTAGATGCTGCAGGATCTCGTGTTGTCTTCCATAAATACAAACCTCAAATACTGTCTGCACCCAATCCCAACTCCACTGGTTGAATAATCAACACTATAACTCTACAAGCAATACTATCGAAAACAGTTTAATGGGCATACATGTGAAAAAGTTAAAAACAGGAAAGCTTTAATAACCTCATCTAAATTCAAGATCTTTGTAATTTACACAATACCCTGTGACATAGCTTTCTCAGAAGATTTTTTTTGAATGCTGACCACAATGTCAAACAAATTGGTAAATGTATAATGTGATTGGACAAAGTGTAAATTATAGCATTTTTTAAAAGCCAGAATAAAATGTACATTTTTAAATTGTACAGGGGAACTCCAAATATTTAGCATAGATTGTTTCATAAATTGGAATAATAGCTCAGCACTTTGGAATGCAATTGCTGAATAAAAAATGGGGCACTAAAATTTTGGAAAACAGATAAAATAATAAAGAACATAGTTGACGATAGAGCTTGGATTTCCACTGGAATGCAATATTTCCAGAAGTGCCCAAAGGAACACATTTATCTGTAAACATGACTTGGTTCTCCATACTTGAATACCCAAGTGATTGAACTTCATCATATTCAATGGTTGTGGTTGAGGTTCACTCATATCAATATGAGATCTCTGCTCTCTCAGATCCGGAAAAATCCCAAGTTAAATCATATTGCAGAGTTGTGGTCATCCGATTCCAAATGTTGCTCACGATTGAATAACATTTCCTACCTTTTCCTTTTCAATAGCCACAATATTCCACTTATATCTGCCAATTCTATTCAATTATTACACGGACATTGGTCATTATACTTTAGTTGCAATCACAGTGAGATCCTAACCTGATAGCAACTTTGTACATCACCGAGGATTCCATTTCGTGCACTACGACCTTGCATGGTCAACTCTAGTGCAGGTGAGTACAAGTCACAAAGAACCAACCACAGAGAGTGTTAATTCCCTGAGCAAATATTTCTACAGCTACACATTGCTACTGTATATATCATCCTGGAACCCTTACAACATGGTTACTTACTTCTTCAACTTCCTGATCAATGGCATGTCTAAGTTCTGTAATAGTCATAATCTAATGAAAATACCTCAAATTCTTCTTCCCGTACTTGTGCAATAGTTCGCTTGTATAAGATGATGTGCTGAAATGTTATTCAGTATTGTGTCTGCTGGTAGGGCAGCATGGTAACTCAGTAGTTAGCACTGCTGCCTCACAGCACTAAGGACCGGGTTTGATTCCAGCCTTGGGTGACTGTGGAATTTGCACATTCTCTGGCTGTGTGGCTTTCTGCCAGATGCTCTGGTTTCCTCTCACAACCCAAAGATGAGCAGATTAGGTTGATTAGCCATGTTAAACTGTCTTCAGTGTCCAGGGATGGGCAGACTTGGAGGATTAGCCATGGGAAATGTGGGGCTACAGGGTGGAATGCTGTTCAGAGGGTTGGTGCAGACTCGATGGGCTGAATGGCCTCTTTCTGAATTATAGGGATTCGATGATGATTCTGTGTGATATTTGAGGTTGAAGTTCATATCTAAAGACAATTATGTTCAGATGCCAACACCTTAGTTTGCTGGCTTTGCAGGAAAAGGTAAGCCAAATTGGTAAGCTACTCTGACTGCATGATGCTCTTCAGGTTTAAAGATTATTTTCTGGTTGATGACTGAATGTAATCCATAGCATTGTATTCTGCTTGATATTACCAAATCTCATTCTGGCTCATTACTACATTCTCTTACTCTCACGACATGAGATTATTTTCAAACAATCAGCAATCCCACAAAGAATTATTTCTTGCTTCTGGGTTTGGTTCTTTAGCATACTTGTATGCTAAAGATGACCACGGAGGTTTATTTTTGTTTTTTTCTGTGTCTGCTCACTCTCAACTCAGTAAAACGTATCTTCTGGGATTAGTTGTGGTTCACCAACTTGTATAATGGTGTATATGGGTCACAGATTTATCTCGTAAGTTACATTACAAAATTACTGCTGACATTTTCCTAATGGGTACCTTATATTACCATATAACTACAATGTAATTAAAATGCAGATAGTTGGAAAGAGATGCAATTTGCTGAGTGTGATTGGATGCTAGCATAGTTCAAAACAGGAAAAATGATGAATTTTAAAAAATGAACATAGTGTTCTTAATTTATTTTCAGAAGACGCTATACAATCTGTTCTTTGTTCTCATAACACCTACTGTGCAAAGACAAAATGATAGTTTCAAAACTAAAGAGAAGTATAAAACTCATGATGTTGACATAAGTTTGTGTTGAAGGAGAAGGCAACAAAGAGATGAAGAACTTATTTGACTGTTTTAATTTCAGGATGGAAAATCTATACATTCAGAACATTGACATTTCAAGGAAAAAGACAATTCTTCAAAAATAAATATCTTTTTGAAAGCTTCACCTCATTAAATTCATGATTGTACCTTTTAAACTCTTTCCTGTTTATCTCTCCCTATTCTCACGTGCAATAGTTTCTTCTCATTTCCATCCTCTCGTTGTTTTCTGGGACTATGCAGATTTTAGCTGACTGCTTGGTTATCAAGTTGGATGGGTTACTTTATGCCTGAGATCATATGTAGTATTTTTGCAGGTTAAGTGGGAAATAGATTATGCAATCAAGTCGCGAGTTTGTTGAAATAACTCCACAGAGGCCGGTATCCTATCAACAAGTCACTCTATTTATTCTTGGAGAATCCTTGACACTGGTCCAACTCTCTCAGAGTGAACAGGACGTCGGATACTCCTGTTTATATCTGTCTGCCAGGGCTCCTTGATTGAACCAGTCCACCTGGCTGACCTCATTGCAAACACTACAGCTCTGAAAAAGGTGCCAACAAAAAAGAACAGGCTTAACTAGGTTCCTTTTTTCAAGGATTTGAATCTCCAGAATGGGACCAGAAAACAGGTAGATCTAATTATCCTCTGCTCCACATTCTGTCCACACCAATTTCTGATGTCTCAATGAAAGAAACTTGGAGATCAGAATCATACTGCTACCTCTAGCCTGTTCACCTTTACACACATTTTCACAGGATGTTGATGGTGGGGGTTTCAATGATGAAAATGTAATTGAACATCAAGGGGCGATGGTTAGTTTCTCTCTTGCTGGAGATGGCCATTGCTTGGTGCATAGATTGTGTGAATGTTGCTTCCACGTATTGACACAAGACTGGCCATTGTCTGGATCTTGCTGCATGTGAACATGGACTGCTTCAGGACCTAAGGAGTTGCAAATGGTACTGTACATTATGTAGTCATCAGCAAACATCCACATTTCTAACCTTGTGATGGAGACAAGGTCAATGTGATGAACTAGCTAAAGATGGTTGGGCCAAGGGACATCTGAGAAACTCTTACTGTTACGGACTTAAAATCTGTGGTTTTGCATAACCTTCCTTCCTGATTTGAAGTCAGCATCAGTTTTATGATTTTATTTTCATGTCTGTCTAAACTAGTAGCTACCTATACTTATACCACAAATTTGTATCAACTGAAATTAAATCACGCAGTGAAAAATGATGAGGTAAACTGATCACATAATGCTAAGACTATACAGTATGACATTGCAAACATATATGATGAACTAGCTCTGCATACCTGCTTTCCAGGTGCTCTCAATAAATGTCTTTGTTTGCATTGTAATAGCACCCTTCTGTACTCTGTTTTTATTAACTGCATGGGGAAGGGGTTATGGCGCACATGAAAATGCAACAAGCAACTGCTCACCCCATGGTCCAGAAAGATAAATGTGTGAGGCCTTCCTCAGGCTGTACCTGAGAAAGCTCAAACTTTCTGGAAGCTGCTATTTCAGAATCATTTGATGGCAATCGGTCACCCAGCTCTATGAATTATTCAGTTTTTATGGGTGCAGTTATTGGTTTTTTGTAACTTTATTTTGTTTATATTCCTTGGTAGTAATTTAACTCTCTGTGGACAAGATTATACATATTCATTCACATGCTCTGGAAGTGCTTGTCTCTGTAGTCTGGATAATGTTTTTTTTTAAATCCATCATCTTAAACTTTTCTGTATCTCTCTTTCATTAAAACTGTAGGGAAGAATTACAGTTACTTTCTGCAATTCAACCCGTAAACCACCCTGAAAACAATATTAAAATGATAGATAAATGATGAATAGTTGTAAAAAGCTTGTGCTTATTGACAGACATTTAAGGTATTCCAAAGTTAATTGTAACTTGGTGCGTTTTCATGCTTACAATACTGGATTGAAACTGGGATTGGAAAGCAATGAAATAGAATGATGATCTGAATTAAACTGTCAGCTTTATATTGGACTCTGGGTAGAAGAAATGAACTAGTTAACTCTTGATATGTTTGAAAAAAACCTGACTAATGCATCATTCTACAATATCAAAAATACCTTATTGAAATGAAATATTTTAAAATTGCTTTGTACTTAGCTGCTGTAACACTTTATAAATAGGTGGGATTTTCCAATCTCTGGCTTGGCCAGAAGGGCAGGGGCTGAACTTAATCAGGCAATTGGCAAAAAAAATACAGGTCCTTGCCATTGAGAAAGCAATGACAGTCACTCCCTTCAGATGGCAGTCAAATTTATCACTAGTAGGCAGTGGGAGGTCTCCCATGTAGATGTATATCTCATTAATACTACAACTTGCTGATCTTAACTTTGCTTTTGAATTAAATCAGAAATCACACAACACCAGGTTATAGTCCAACAGGTTTATTTGATATCACGAGTTGTTAGTGCGTAGCCTCTTTGTCAGGTGAAGTGAGAGGGAAGCACACAGGCGCAGAATTTATAGGCAGAATGATCAAAAGATCATAGAAATGGTGTGAGTGAGAGACTTATACAAATAAGTCTCTGCAGGTGACCAAGAGTGTTAGACAGTGTGAGAGTAAAAGTGTTAACAGTTGATTAACAACCGAAGGGATGACCTCTAACCCGATTAAAGGAGGCAGAGAGATAATTACAAAGATTTAAAAATGAGGTCATGCTAGAGACAAACCAAATGACTGGAATAACATGGAACCAAAACAGAAGCTGCTGGAAAAGCCTAGCAGGTCCGGCAGCAACTGTGAACATGAACCAGAGGAAGGCTCATTAGTCCTGAAACGTTAACTCAGATTTTTCTTCACAGATGCTGCCAGAGCCGCTGAGCAAACCCCAGCAACCCCTTGCTGCTGATTTACAGCATCCACAATTCATTCAGTTTTTATTTGCCTGGAATAACATGATAGGTATAGGAGTGGCCTGCTGTGGTTCTAACCAAATTAACAAGGAAACCAAAACTAATTAAGATGGCGAGATCTTAACAATTTATCAAGGTGATGGTGTCAAAACAGGGCCGTAAGGCAGATTTTACAGATACAGGACAGTGTAGTGGGATCACATGTCGTGGCATGAACCCAAGATCACGGTTGAGGCCGGCTTCATGGGTATGAAACATGGCTTGGAGGACATGAACCCAAAGATTGGAAGCTGAATGCCCTTGGCCACTGAAGTGTTCCCCGACTGGGAGGGAACCTTCCTGTCTGGCAATTGTTGCACAGTGTCCATTCATCTATTGTTGTAGTATCTACATGGTCTCACCATTATTCCATGCCATGGGGGTATCCGTGTCTGCAGTGTATGAAATAAGTCAACATTGGTCAAGTCATGAGTACCTGCTGTGGACGTGGTGGATGGTGTTCCCGCATGTGATGGTAGTATCCATGTCGAAGATCTGACATAGCCTGAAGTGGTTGCCATGTAGGGTTGTATGGTGTTGTGGTCAATGTTGCCCTGAAGGCTGGATAGTTTGCTGCGAACGATGGTCTGTTTAAAGTTTGGCGGATGTCTGAGGGTGAGAAGTGGGGCATAGGGATGATCTTGATGAGATGCTCGTTGTCATTGATGCAATGTTGAAAGCTGTGAAGAACATGGCGTAGTTTCTCTGCTCCAGGGAAGTATTGGATGATGAAGTGTACTCTATTGGTCAAGCCCTCTGTCTGTCTTCTGAGAAGGACATTACGTTTTTCGCTGTGGCACATTGAAACTGATGATCAATGAGTTGAGCATCATATCCTATTCTTATGAGGGCATCCTTTAAAATCTTTAGGTGTCTGTTGCATTCCTCCTCACCTGAGCAGATGCTGTGCATGCACAGAGATTGTCTGTAGGGAATAGCTGTTTTAATATGTTTAGGGTGGAATCTCAAGAAGTGTAGCATCATGAGGTTATCCGTGGGTTTGCGGTAGAGTGAGATGCCCGTTCTTGATGGAGATGAGTGTGTCCAAGAATAAGACTGATTCTAAGGAGTAGTCTATGGTAAGTCTGATGGTGGGATGAAACTTGCTGATATCACTATGCAGTTGTTCCAGTGATTCCTCGCCATGAGTCCAAAAGAAAATGTTGTCAAGATATCTGGTGTATAGCATTGGTCGGAGGTCCTGCACAGCAAAAATGTCTTGCTCAAACATATGCATGAAAATGTTCACATATTGGACTACAAATTTGGTCCCTATAGCTGTTCCATGTGCCTGGATAAAGAACGGCTGTTAAAAGTGAAGATGCTGTGATTGGGGATGAATCGGATGAGATTGGCAGTTGTTGGTATTGAGTACTGAGGCTGTTGCCCTGATGCCATCATTGCTTCCCTCTCACTTCACCAGATGAAGGGATTATGCTCTGAAAGCTTGTGATTTCAAATAAACCTGTTGGACTATAACCTAGTGTGTGTGATTTCTGACTTTGTCCACCCCAGTTCAACATCGGCACCTCCACATCACGCCTTTTGAATTGACATCTCATCAATTAAGAATATTAACACTCGGAAAAAGTGTGAACTTGGTGACTTAAACTTGTTCCTCAACATTTGGGGGAAGTACTTGTTGCCTTGCTCTTGCACGGGTAGAGTTTTAAATGAAGCTCACAGTCACCTACACTGGCACCTTTCCAGGTACAGTCAATGAGTTTCATGGAGAGGGTGGTACATGTATCCTTTGTTGGGCTTTCTACTTACTATCTAAAATATTTCTCCTGCATGCAATTTAAGCATCTTGTTCCTTCCCTACCTTACACACTGAAACTATCTCAGTTAATATTTGAGTCGTTAAAATCCCCTATTATTCTTCTTACACTTCTCTGAGATTTGATTATGTATTTAATCCTCTATCTCTTCCTGACAATTTAGGGGCCTGCAGCATATACCATCGAGTATGTTTTGTGTTTATTTTACTTTTACCCAAACCTTGTCATTTAATGATCTTTCCAAAATATATCTCTCATCACTGGTTGAAAATTGATTTCATGATCAATATTGCTGCCACCCCTCCTCACTCCTCTTCAATCTTCCTCTCTGTTTTGTCAGAATAACCTATAACCAGGAAAGTTGAAGTTCCCATCGTGCCTATCTTTTAGCCAAGTCTCAGTCATAATCCTAAGTGTCTATCTGCACCCTCATCTAATCTGTATTATTCCTTAGGATCCTTGAATTATAACATAATGCTTTTAACCTTGCTAAACTCACTCCTTCATATGCAGTCTATATATCCTCAGCTTTCCAGACCCTCATGTTTTAATGTTTAATTCCATCTCAGCTTCCATTCCCTCTGAATTACTTGTTAGGATCTCAGCCTCCTGTCAGTCAAGCTGAGCTCTTCCCAAACAGCATTAGCAAATTTCTCCATGACAATGGAGGTCCTGTTTCTGTTCAGATGTAAATCATTCAATTTATACAGATCCGACTTCCCCCAGAAACATTCCCAATGCCTCAGGAATCTTAAACAGTCTGTCTTACACCATTTCTCCAGCCACTGAGTCATCTGCTCTGTCCTTCCATTCCAAGCATACTACTGCGTGGCTCTGGAAGTGATCAATGATCATTACCTTTGAAATACTTTTTTTCAGTTTCGTACTTAACTGTGTAAAGTAAGTTTGCCAGACCTCTTCCCTTTCTTTCAATGTTATTAGTCATTGGCAACATGGATGACAATCTCAGACTGTTCACCCTCCATTTTCAGAATGCCCTGGCTGGCTGCTTCTGAGACCTTGCTGTCCTCCTTGCTTCTTTTAACCTAACTACCACTGCTCTCAGGTCCCATATGGGTCTATAACTGGTCTTTCTGCTTCTGGACCTCTTTGCTGCTACTGCAGTTTTTGACACTCTTGCTGCCCCTTCCAAGTGCTACACAACCTGCTGCCAGTCTGTCTGACCCTTAGGCCCAACCTTGGCACCAACCATTCTGTCAAGCTTCTGGCCTGCAGTGGGTGCAGAGGTGCCCAGGTTGCTTTAAATATGGTGCCACCACCTTCAAACCCAGAGGATGCCTACAGGGCATAAACATCAGCTGCATCTGATTCACTGTTTAACCCACCATTAAAAAAGTCACTTGCATGAGAAATGAGCAATAATGTGGTTATTTACCCCAGAAACCTGCCATAGTTCTTGGATTGATGTCTTCAAAAACACCGGCTGCATACTTTAACTCTAAAATGCAAATTTCCTGCCAATATTATGACATATGACAAGAGCAATTCAAATCTGCAGCAGGTCAGCTCAAAAGAAAAAAGGCAGCTCTTCATTCAAAATATTCCAAATATTATGAACCACATTTCATTTCATTGTAATATTTTCCTGTATCTTCTATTCGCACAGAGAATCACGACAAAGATACTAGTGTCTAATATATTAAATTTCTGACATTCTTATTATGCAGCTTGCCACTTTCTTTGCAACAAAATCATTTGCAAACCAAATTAACATGGTCGGATCAATTAGCAATAATGCTTATAGTATACAGTCCATATCTATGTATTGTAAAGTTAAAAATCACACAACACAAAGTTGGCATGATGGTTCAGAGGTTAGTATAATTGCCTCAAAGTGCCAGGGACCCGGTTCGATTCCAGCCTTGAGCGACTGTCTGTGTGGAGTTTGCACATTCTCCCCACGTCTGCATGGGTTTCCTCCGGGTGCTCTTGTTTCCTCCAACAGTCCAAAAGATGTGCAGGTTAGGTGAATTGGCCATACTAAATTGTCCATAGTATTCAGGGATGTCTAGGTTAGGTACATGAGTCAGGGGTAAATGTAGGGGAATGGGTCTGGGTGGATTATTCTTCAGAGGGCCAGTGTGGACTTGTTGGGCTGAAGGGCCTGTTTCCACACTTTACGGATTCTTCTTCTACCCAGGTTATAGTCCAACAGGTTTATTTGGAAACACTAGCTTTTGGAGCACTGCTCCTTCAGCACAACCATTTGATTAAGGAGCAGCGTTCTGAAAGCTAGTGCTTCCAAGTAAACCTGTTGGACTGTAACCAGGTATTGTATGATTTTCAACTTTGTCTACCCCAGTCCAACACCGGCTCCTCCAAATTAGACATTTTGTAAGGTGGGGCAAAAATTCCCATCAGATGATTCCCATCGAAAGGGAGGTGATGGACTTGTGGTAGCTTTTCTAACGCAGTATGTAAAGTGTCCAACCAGAGGGGAGGCCATATTGGATTTGGTACTCGGTAATGAACCGGGACAAGTGGTGGGCTTGTTAGTGGGTGAACATTTTGGTGATGGTGACCACAATTCTGTGACTTTCACCTTGGTTATGGAGAGAGATAGGTGCGCACAACAAGGTAGATTTTACAATTGGGGGAAGGGAAATTACGATGCTGTAAGACAGGATTTGAGGAGCATACGTTGGGAGCATAGGCTGTCAGGGAAGGATGTGGTGGAAATGTGGAACTTTTTCAAGGAGCAGATACGACGTGTCCTTGATATGTATGTACCTATCAGGCAGGAAAGAAATGGTCGTGTGAGGGAGCCTTGGTTGACGAGGGAGGTTGAATGTCTAGTAAAGAGGAAGAAGGAGGCTTACATAAGGTTGAGGAAACAGGGTTCAGACAGAGCAGTGGAGGGATACAGGATAGCCAGAAGGGACCTGAAGAAAGGGATTAGGAGAGCTAAGAGAGGGCATGAAAAATCCTTGGCGGATAGGATCAAGGATAACCCCAAGGCATTTTATGCGTATGTGAGAAACCTGAGAATGACGAGAACGAGGGTAGGTCCGATCAAGGACAGTAGTGGGAGACTGTGTATTGAGTCGGAAGAGATAGGAGAGGTCTTGAACAAGTACTTCTCTTCAGTATTTACGAACGAGAGGGACCGTATTGTTGAAGAGGAGAGTGTGAAACGGACTGTTAAGCTAGAAGAGATACCTGTAAGGAAGGAAGATGTGTTGGACATTTTGAACAACATGAGGATAGACAAGTCCCCCGGGCCTGACGGGATATATCCTAGGATTATGTGGGAAGCAAGAGAGGAAATTGCAGTACCGTTGGCAATGATCTTCTCGTCTTCACTGGCAACGGGGATGGTACCAGGGGACTGGAGAGTAGTGAATGTTGTGCCCCTTTTCAAAAAAGGGAATAGGGATAACCCCGGGAATTACAGGCCAGTTAGTCTTACTTCTGTGGTAGGCAAAGTAATGGAAAGGGTACTGAGGGATAGGATTTACGAGTATCTGGAAAGACACTGCTTGATTAGGGACAGCCAACACGGATTTGTGAAGGGTAGGTCTTGCCTTACAAGTCTTATTGAATTCTTCGAGGAGGTGACCAAGCATGTGGATGAGGGTAGAGCAGTGGATGTAGTGTACATGGATTTTAGTAAGGCATTTGATAAGGTTCCCCATGGTAGGCTTATGCGGAAAGTCAGGAGGCATGGGATAGAGGGAAATTTGGCCAATTGGATAGAAAACTGGCTAACCGGTCGAAGGCAGAGAGTGGTGGTAGATGGTAAATATTCAGCCTGGAGCCCAGTTACAAGTAGAGTTCCGCAGGGTTCAGTTCTGGGTCCTCTGCTGTTTGTAATTTTTATTAATGACTTAGATGAGGGAGTCGAAGGGTGGGTCAGTAAATTTGCAGATGATACGAAGATAGGTGGAGTTGTGGACAGTGAGGAGGGCTGTTGTCGGCTGCAGAGGGACTTAGATATGATGCAGAGCTGGGCTGAGGAGTGGCAGATGGAGTTCAACCCTGTCAAGTGTGAGGTTGTCCATTTTGGAAGGACAAACAAGAATGCGGAATACAGGGTTAACGGTGGGGTTCTTAGTAAGGTGGAGGAGCAGAGGGATCTTGGGGTCTATGTTCATAGCTCTTTGAAAGTTGCCACTCAGGTGGATAGAGCTTGTAAGAAGGCCTATGGAGTATTATCGTTCATTAGGAGAGGGATTGAATTCAAGAGTCGTGAAGTGATGTTGCAGCTGTACAGGACTTTGGTTAGGCCACAGTTGGAGTACTGTGTGCAGTTCTGGTCGCCTCACTTTAGAAAAGATGTGGAAGCTTTGGAGAGGGTGCAGAGAAGATTTACCAGGATGTTGCCTGGAATGGAGAGTAGGTCGTATGAGGATAGGTTGAGAGTTCTCGGCATTTTCTCGTTGGAACGGCGAAGGATGAGGGGTGACTTGATAGAGGTTTATAAAATGATCAGAGGAATAGATAGAGTAGACAGTCAGAAACTTTTTCCCCGGGTACAACAGAGTGTTACAAGGGGACATAAATTTAAGGTGAAGGGTGGAAGGTATAGGGGAGATGTCAGGGGTGGGTTCTTTACCCAGAGAGTGGTGGGGGCATGGAATGCGCTGCCCGTGGGAGTGGTAGAGTCAGAATCATTGGCGACCTTTAAGCGGCATTTGGATAGGTACATGGATGGGTGCTTAATCTAGGTTAGAAGTTCCGCACAACATCGTGGGCTGAAGGGCCTGTTCTGTGCTGTATTGTTCTATGTTCTATGTTCTATGTTCTATGTTCTATGACTCGAACCCTCTGAATGTGGGATATGAGTTTGTGGAATTCGCATTTGAACTAAGAATCACTGAGCTCTCTGGCTGAGCCAGACTAGATAATGTTCAAGCCGAGGAGAAGCTGTCTGCAACACCAGTTTAGCATGTAAAGCTAAAGGAAGACCCCCCCCACAAATGCCTCAGCTAAAAGACACTGAGCGCAAGCCTGCAAAGCAAACACCAAGACATTCTGGAACCTACAAAAATAATACACCATTCAACTTTTAATCATTTGCTCGGATGCAGAGTTACTAAATATTGCACACCATTGTAGTACATGCAAACCTGTTTGCCTTGAATGGGATTGCCTTCACTCCATCAGCAACACCTTAACCTACACCCATCTAAGAAAAATAATGGATGTTCAAAACTATCAAAACCCACTCACTTTGATTGGAGAACCATTCACACCTCATCTTATGTGCAGGAAGCTCATTCAGCCCAGAGAGGAGGAACAACAGCTCAGTGATCAAATCCAGATTTGGCGGGAGATAAGGAAAACCGACTGTCAGTATAACTGGAGAACACTGATCTCTGGGGTTGATCAACGAGAGGTCCTGCCAACATCAAGAGTACCAGCCACAGCCAGTCACAGACTCAGGAAAAGAAGGAAAGTGAGCAATCTTCTCATCCACAAACTTCTACGTACTGATGAGAAGTGATTGGAAAGCCGAGAGACTGACTTGGGGGCAGCGCTAGTGACATCCACCAATGTCCACGCTAACAGAAGCCACTTTGGGAGTGAGCATAAAGACCATCAAGACCCTCTGTCCCAGCACAGTAAGATAGGGTAGGAAGGGTTGGCTTCGGGGCCAATGGTACAGGGCACTTCCCAGGGAAGGGAAACAGGATAAGACCCGAGAATTCATGTTTACTCTGTCTCTCTCTTTCCCCCATCACACAGTAATTAACAGCTGTCTGTAATTCTAAACTCACTGTGCCTAGTCGGGGCTGCAAGGGTTAACTGCAGTGTTAGCAGCTGTCAGACAAGCCTCATTTCACTTGATGTATGGCATTGTTTTTTTCTAAATATACATTTTTTTGTCAGAGATTATATATATTCGCAATTTTGCTTGTTTTAATAAAATCAGTTTCCTTTACCTCTGAAGTGTCTGCCTGCCGTGTTTTTCACCACACCAAATCTCACCACATAAGCCCAGTGTCAAAACCAGGGAGCTGTTGTACAATAAACTGACCAGCACTCCCTACAGTATACATAATCTGATACATTCCTTTGGTGGGAGATTTGACAAGTTCACGCTGTATTCGTCATTTTTCAAGTAATATGATGCCCTAGAAAGGAAAATACTGGGAACGAGAAGCATACATAATTCCAGCTGCACCCATTGACTTGAACAGATTTTAAAACAGAACGTCCTGAAGTTGCTGAAGGAAGAGAGATATAACAAGAGAAGGAAAGATTGTGGAAAATTTTATAGGAAGATGATGAAACGAATGTACAACAAAATAAAATATATTCTGGGCTATATTTTAATTTCATATCTAATCCACACAGTCCTGTCTCTGAGGTTTAATTTCCTCTTTATACACTGACTGGCATGCACTAATAAGAGTTAACTCATTTAGCAGAGATTTATTTGCACATGTGGGAATATAGGTTTGTTCAGTGCACTTTGTTGGCAATAAGATTTATTGCAAATAATATACTGTGCCACAGCTAGTCAGAATGTATTGGCAGTCCTGCTGATGAATTACACTATGAAAGTACTCAATGTGTAAGTTCAATGTGGACTTTCCACGTGTAATTGTTGATGGAATTGGTGACATACAGCCAATCATGTCCACCATTCACATGTATTATCCACTTTGCTCCCATCATTGCTCTTGTCCAATACTCTTCCTACTGAGGTGAACATGGGAGCAGAGGCAGGACAGTCTGCAGCACCTACACTAGTCACCATCTGGAAATTAGACTCCCTTGAAAAATAGAACTTTACAAGCATTTCTTCTGAAACACAAGGTGTCTTGTAATTATTGCTACAGCAGTTATTAGCTTTCCTCAAACATAAACAATTTGCAATAAAAAAGACAAAGAAATGTGACAATAAATATGTGCACTATTGAAGAAAATGAAAGTTTTTTTTCCCAAAATATTGTCAACCTTCAGGTGAAGGAGAGTTGGGGCTACAGCAGCATTCTTTAGTTGTCCCATGTCTATTAATTTGACTTGATTTGATTTGATTACTGTCACATGTATGGAGATATGATGAAAGACATTGTTTTGTGTGCTATCTAGGTAAATCATACCATAAATAAGTATGTATGGGTTACCAAACATAGTGGGCGGCATAGTGGCACAGTGGTTAGCACTGTTGCCTCACAGCGCCAGAGACCCGGGTTCAATTCCTGCCTCAGGCGACTGACTGTGTGGAGTTTGCACGTTCTCCCTGTGTCTGCGTGGGTTTCCTCCGGGTGCTCCGGTTTCCTCCCATAGTCCAAAGATGTGCAGGTCAGGTGAATTGGCCATGCTAAATTGCCTGTAGTGTTAGGTAAGGGGTAAATGTAGGGGCATGGGGTAAATGGCTTTGGCGGGTCGGTGTGGACCTGTTGGGCCGAAGGGCCTGTTTCCATGCTGTAATGTAATCTAATCAAGCAGAATGTAAGGACTGAAAGGATTCAAACAAGTGATTGACAGAGTGTAGATTTATACGCCAAGAATAGAGTGTAAGCGCTCAGTCAGGGGCAGTAATTATTAGGGTATAATGATTCCTTCAGATGGAAGTTGGGCCCAGAGAGGAGGAAGAAGCGACACATCAGTAGAAACTCAGGATGCTATATCCAAAGCTTCAATCTGCTACATGTCAAATGTTTTTCCTAATTAGTTAATGCATTCTATCTAAACTGCTCTTTCTCACCAAGCTTAAATGGAATTGCTATTTTATTTTAATGGATGTTCAGCAGCTTTTGCTAGGTAACTGCAGTCTGGAAGCTTCCAAAATCTCACAGTTGGTGTAAGAAGTAGAACTCCATAGAAGATGAGGCAAAATTAATTGGATATTTGAAAAGCAGAGAAGCAATCATTTTAGACTGCAGTTAAATATACACAGATAAATTCTTAAATGAAACAGGAAGTTATGGCGTCATTGGAATTATTGTAGAATGGTAAAGAGTTTAATAGAACATATAGGAGCATTGGCAACAGGAGCTGCACTGGATGGAAATGATGACTGTGTTCTTGGAGTCTTTCTACAGACATTCTGAAAACAGAAAAACGAGTTAGAAACAGTGCAGAATATGTTAGCCTACAATGCATATCTGTATGCTTTACAGCTAGATAAGGAAAATAGAATTACAGAAATTAGTAAATAGACAAGGGATCCTTGCATTAAAATGTACTTATTCTGCTAAACTCCCCTTTCATATGCAATCTGTGGTTGCAAGAGGAGATTTAATTGAAATATCGAAGATCCTGAAGGGTTTTGAAAGAGAGAAAAAATGGAAAGGATGTTTCATCTTGTGGGAAAATTTTGAACTAGGGATCGCTTGGTTAAAAATAAGGTTTGTCACTTGACATAAATGAAAAGAGATTTTGTCTGAGGGTCTTGAGTCTTTGGTAACCTATTCCTATATGGTAGTGGAAGCTAAATCCTTGGATAGTTTTAAGGTAGTGGTTGATACATTCTCGATAAGCAAAAGGGTAGGGGTTATTAGGTGTGGGTAGGAATGTGGAGTAATCAGATTATCCATGATCCTATCGGCTGATGAATGACTCAAAGGGTCATGTGACCAACTTCTGCTCTTCATTCATATGAATATGTCCTTCCTACTTTCTCCCTACTAACGTCCTTCACTCATTTCACTGCACTGAACTATACAATTCTGAACTATCAATTCAACCTCCCAATCTTTTCCTTTCTCTTGCTACCCCTCACCCTCCAACTTCCTTCCACTCAGTCCAAGTTTCCAATAGTTTGGCCCAGAAGAGCCTGATGCCCATCACTCTCACTCAGTTCCTGTCTCTCTCTCTCTCTCCCTCTTTTCTACCTGTTTTCCCATCGAGACTTCTTTCTCAAAAAGTTTGTCTTTCTCAAATAATTTATTGAAGTGTGGGAGGCATATTGTGAAATCAGAACAAAATGTTTTCCGTATAACATTGCAGCTAGCAAATGGGTAATCTTAACAATATAGCTAATGAAATACAGACAAAACCAGATTGTGCACAGTGGAAAATTCAACTTTCTTTAAAAATTGGTTAATTTTTGGCCTGGTTTGTTATGAACTTGGTGGTTATCAGAAAGATAATAGGCTATTCACTCCCTAGAGTGTGTTCAGTCAGTTCACTTCTGTCATGACCAATCAAGAGCACAACACCATTTCCTCATCTTTGGCACATGGTAGTTGATACCTTTACTTAATGAAAACCAAGAAGACCTGATGCCGTGGCACCATAAAAGCCGACCTTACATTAAAAGGAGTAGTCGAACTCAAGAAATAAACTCTCTTTTTCTCTCTCCACAGATGCTGCCACACATGCCGAGTTTCTCTATCAATTCCTGTTTTCATTTCAGATCTCCAGCATCTGCAATACTTTGCTTCTATTCACGAGAACTTTGAAGATTGAAAGAATTGTTCCACTTATTATGACCAAGTTGGAAAAGTGAACTGATCTCTGGTCCCCCTCTGTCATTAATGATAACAGTTAATTTATAACTAAACTATAACATAACAAAACTATAACATAAGTGATATTACTAGTTATTTAAATTATATCATAAGCAGTGTATATCGGAAGCAAGTCAGTTAGATTCCTTAAGTTAACAAACAAAGCCCTGGTTTTATACAAAAAGACTCAAGGAAAGATATAACACATTAACAAAAGATTTAAATGTTGCAAACACATCCAACTACAATGCTTCAAAATTTACACACATAAAATCCCTATTTATCTGGGGGAAAAAACTCTGAAGAGTATTATTTTAAATAAATTTCGGCAAAGTAACAACTAAATTCAAAACAAAAATATTGGTTTACAAATGTTCTAATTGCTGGTGTGCAGCCAAAGTCACTTTCCACAAATGCAATTGATACAGCCACTTCCCCGAGATCAATTATAGGTTGGGTGATTTCTCTTTTTCCAGAGATGGTGCTGATTTAGCCTTCTCCATTAAAAACTCTCCACATGTGGTAGTGAGGTCTGCTGGTGGGGTTTCCATTCAAAAACCTTGATGAGAGTGTTTTCAGAGAAAAAAGCAGAGGCAGATTGTCTCTATGTAACTTCAGAAACCAATATAATTTGTACTTATCAAGTAGGTCATGGGACCAGACTGAAAGCATTGTAGACGTAAAGATTCCATTTAAGGAAATTGTGATTTTTGCAACTCTAACTTTTTTTGCTGCATTGGCAGTGTCCATTGCTTTGAAAAGTATCTTTTCAAGAAGTATACACAAATATATTACATATACATAAGTTTTTGGATACTTAAGGTAACACGCCCTCATTACACATTGAAGACCTTGATCTTCAGTGGCTAATTCCTGGAATTTAATGCAAGAAATGGAGGCTATTCACAGCCCTGTCTTTCACTGGGGTCTTCAGAAGCATTTCTACCAGAAATCCAAGCCTTCTGCCATGTTCTATGAGGTGTTTCTCATGGAAATTAAATGAAGCATGTGGATAGGAGAAAGACCAATAGCCTTGGCCTTTCCCCACTCCCAGTGATAATTGTTTGTGACCGATTGGGAAAAAGTCACCATTTGTTTTCCTAATGAGGAAAGGGAAGTGGAGATTAAGCAGTGTGGTAATGTTAGCTTCATCAACTGAGTTTTCCTTAATTCTCTGGGGCTATCTTGCCAATTCAGAGAAAAGTGTGACCAAAACGATATCCTTCACTTTATATACATTTTTATAACTTACAAACATTTGGAAGGATTACACTATGTATAGCCGAAATAAAACATACATTTGGTCCTCAGCCACACAAAATTCAGCATTCAGCAGGTTAAAGGACCTAACATGTATAATGATGTGCTATAAACAGCTCCCATTATATGTACTGTTAGTATTGCTTCCACTGAACCATCAATCAGTCTGACAGTGTCTCTTATACCCAGTTTAGGTCCCCACCAGAAATTAATTAATCTGTCCATTTCTCCCTATCAGACCATTTCAATCAGAGTACAAATGAAGCCAATCAGGAACTAAATTGTTTTGCTGATTAGTCAATAAACTCTGACATCAGCTTCGTGACATGGATTCTGTGAACATCATCAAAGGGTAAACATGCCCAGAAAGGACAAATCAGAAACAAAAGCTAACCCAAGAGTATCAAAACTCATTGGTGCAATACAGAAAATAAAACCATCAACACGGACACATCAGCACAGACAGAGGAATAGAGAAAAATTAAAAGATTGAGTAAGGTGAATGAAATGAATTTGTTTTGATGGTATGTTATGTAAAATGGGATTATGAAACAGCTGTTTAGTAATAAAAGAATGAAGTTACTTGACCTATTTCAGCATATCCTACAAGTATATTTCATTCGTAAAATTAAGGAGTTATCGATCTAATAAATGTGTGTCACTATTTTAAGAGCTGCGTGCATCACATTTTTAAAATCTAAAGATGCCTGCATTGAACAAAGTGAAGGGCAAGAAAATATTTGTTCTTAATCCATTTTACATTAAGTCTTATAGACTTGTTATTTAAGTTCATTTTTGGTGTTGTAAAATCTTTAAAACAACAGGTGTATAAATTGGACTTTTTCTGCTATAGTATGGATGTGAAACTGGAGAAATCGGTGCATGGTTGCATGGAATATATCATGCGCTTCAAGGACATTTGAACCACATTGGACACAATATTGGATCGGACAATATTCAAGTCTTCACTTGGATTTTTAAGGCCCTTGGTTGGGAAGACATATATTTATGGTTTATGAGAACTGATATATAAACATATGGATATTAGCAGTTACAAAGGATTTATCAAGTGATTATTTGAAAATGCAAACACAAAAGGTTAAATGAAAATATAATCAGTTTGCTATTTACAATAAAATAGTAACTTTGGAAAGCAGTGCCCAAAATGTTTTAGAGCTGAGTTTTAATTGTTGAGCAAAGAGATCTGAAAACCCCTCAATGGATCAATGTTGCCATCACCTAGAAACAGCCTCAATGAAGAATCAATGTTCTTTCGGTACACAGAAGGAAGCTGGGGCAGCTGCTAGACATGTTTGCAAAATTGCACACTGCCTCAGTATGTATATCTCTCCATATCTGTCAGTGAAACAGTTTCAAAAAAAGAAGTTGATAAAGCTTAAAATGTCAGGATTCCCAGCAGTTTCTGACTTGAATGTGAAATCTGGTTTGAAAATGTCCCATCGTTCTGTAGCTGACAACAACATGAGCTAGAAACTGAAAGAGCACAGTAGGTCAAGCAGCATCCTGACTTGCATTGGTTGCTGCCTGATCTGCTGTGCTTTTCTAGCACCATACTCTCGACTCTAATCTCTAATATCTGCAGTCCTCACTTTCACCTAAGTAACTGGAAGAACTGAGAGAAAGTCAGATAATGTTATAATTTTTGCTTGGACTCATGATCCATACATTTCACCTTCTAATTGCTCTGCAGAGCTGCATCATGTGTTTCTTTGGTTGAAACGTGTATAAAAGTGTGTTTGAGATGGAGGGGTTGTAGATTAATTTGTAGAATAATTTAGATGACAGACAGTTTTCTACTTATTTGAAGAATCGTAGTTCGATAAACATGCTTTATTTTAGTTTATTGGAAAGCTTGGTGAAAATCTCTTGTTAACAGCAAAAAAAAATAAATGACCATTGTTGGTGATTGAAGAAGTCATTTCTAATGTTGTTATAACTCATGGAATAGCAAGGCTTGATTTCCAGTGCAATCCTCCCACTAGAGTTATAACACCAGGTTAGAGCATTAGTTAATGATGAGTTGATCAGGGACTGGGCTTGCTCAGGCTATTACTTCATTCTATGGAAACTGTCATTCCTGAAGGAATTGCCATCCTTGGGATTCACAAAGCTTGGAGTCATTACACAACATAGATGGGACAATTTGGCCCACTTAAATCCATGTTGGCTCTTGCTGGAATAATCCAAACAGTCTCGTTCACCTACTTTCTCTCCCGAAAACCCATCTGATTTCCTTTTAATATAATTAATCGTTTCAATTATCACCACCACCATGAATAATGAGTTTAAGATTAACTTATCTTTTTGAATGTAACTTAATGTGGAACTAGTGTTAATAGGAGTACCACAATGGACTACTGATGTTTTGTATTGTGTTTTCACTTTCTTCGTTCCTTCACCCAGCACACAGTTGAAGACTGTTGCTGGCATGTCAATCGAACTAAATTGGATCTGCAGAGACTGTGAAACTGCCTCTGGAGGGATGACAGGTGCCCTCAGGCATTCAACCTCTGTGTGACTGCATCACTCACCTGCTACATAGTGTTAGGTTTAAACCAATTTAAAGGAACTGTTGTTTACAATAAAATAGGCCACGTCAAAGGAACGCGTACTTTATTCTTTAACATTTATCCATCTGTAAGTTAATAACGTATGTGGACTGGATATCCATTGGAAACATTTCTTCATTTATCACTATTCACCTTAATTTTGATTATTGTTGAATCAAATAATAATAACGATAGTTTCACAAGAAATGCCACTGCTGAATTTTTTAATGCAGAAGCTTGTAGGTTTCTTTTATGAACTAATATGAGTCAGGAATAAGAATATTTTTATCACACTAACAGCTAAGGGCCTAGATTTATAAACCACCCCTGGACGACATACATGAAATTACAGTGGTACCATTCTTCTGTTTCCTGAAAGATGAATATTGACCACAGATGTGACATTTCAACTCAATCTCACTCATACTAACTCAATTTAGTTTTACATTGCCCTTTAAAACTGATCAAGATGACAAGTGTGCTTGAAATCAGATTAAATATTAAACTTCCAGCAATTTATAATGTATGTCCCATTGAGTTACACAGAAATGTAATGGGCCAGATTGTGTTCACAGTGCTGAACAAATGATACCAGCCATTGGTTACATTTGAACTTGCCGAGAGAATTTCTTTCAGGATTGTGGATGGGAATGCATTGTGAATTAGAGAATTACTTTTGTCTGTACACTGCTTCTAAGAACTGACTGAACGGGGAAACAATTATGTTGTCATTTAAGCAAGCAAGCTCATAGGATCCTTACAGTGTGGAAGCAGGCGATTTGGCTCATCATATCCACACAGAGCCTCTGAAGAACATTCCAGCAAGACCCACCTTATCCTTGTAACCCTGCAGTTCCCATGGCTCACCTGCCTCGCCTGCACATCCTTGGGCATATGAACAATTTAGCATGGCCAATCCACTTAACCTGCACATCTTCAGACTGTGGGAGGAAACTGGAGCATCCAGAGGAAACCCACGCTGACATGGGGAAAATGTGCAAACTCCACACAGACAGTCACTGAGGTTGGAATTCAACCAATGCTCCTGGCACTGTGAGGCAACAGAGCTAGCCACTGAGCCACCGTGCCACCCAGTGGTAAATTGAGGAAAATTAATATGAGTCTTGATCAAGAAGTATCAGTTAGAATACTGAATTCAATACAGAAAGCAAAATAAAGAGAGTAAGAGAATGATAGGATGATACAAGCAAGAAAGACAGGAAGAAATGTTAATTAAATTATTTTACTTTATTTTAATTTTAAACTCTCTAACAATAATGTTAGTCTGAAGTAATAGGATTCCATATTTGCAAAAAAAAATCAACTTTCAATACCAGAGTAGTTGTTTATCAATAACTAAGACTTGTCTCAATATTAAAAGGGAAAATGCACCAAAATGAACAAGCCTAATTGTGTTTCCAGCAGAAACTGGCCCACCAAATATGTATTTGACAAAGCTGGACATTCTAACTATGCTTTGATTATAAGGTAATGAGATCACTTTTGTTGTATATTTCTCGTAGCCATGATAGAAATTGGGTAGAAATTTTCTACTTTCATGTGAGATTTATCTTACCCAGTCTACAATGGCTCACAATGACTTTTCTCATTTAATTGTCTATTCTGCAACCAAGAGTTTTAATGCCCTCCTTGTGGAAACATGCACCTGGAGAGACAGCAATGCTTGTCACTGCAGTGTTCATGATGTTGGTGCTTCATTTAAAGACAGCTGCATATCAGTTCAGACACTGCAAGCCAGGAACTGCCCCTCCCACCGTGGAACTGGGCAATGAAGGCTCAGGAAGGAAGTTACTCCCCATTTTGCAAGCTGGGGTCTTGAGGTGATGGGGGAGAGGTAAGCAGTGCTCTATCCTGCTGACCATCACAGGAGGCCACAACACTAGACACAGCCAGCCTGGACCCAGATACCAGGTTGTGAAGTGGAATGTGCATAAATAGGAGCAAGCTCAGTGGTCTTCTGTGCTCTGCAGAATTTGCATCTTAATGGTACAAGGTGACTGACTTTTTCTTGTCTCCTCATTATTCCTGATGACACCTGAGTTCACTGTCAAAGATATGATCTTTTAATGGAGTTATCAGACTGATGTGCTACATCCTCTCTCAGGCAGATGTAACAGATCACACAGCATGACATGTAGAACAGCAGGCCAGTTCTTGCTGATGCATTCACCAACATTTATCCCTCCAGGAACATGATTAAGAAATAGATGATCTAGTAATAAAAACAATGCTGTTTGTGGAATTTTGTATTGTGCAAATTTGGAGTCATACGCCATTCAGTATAATAGTGACTACATTTTTGACGAACATCAATGATAATAAATTGCTTTAGAAACTCCTGAGGACCTGGCGACGGAATATAAATACAAATTCCTTCTTGATATTGTGTGTCATAACCCTTCTTTACATTATCTTTTTTTTTAATGTTGTGGTGTAGTTCAGTTTAACAGCTCATCATTTATGACACAATTTGAGGAGAGAGAAATGGTCTACTTTCAGTATTTTAAACTTAAATAAGGGCAATAATAATGGTGAGAGAGAAAGCAGAGCTCGCTAAAGTGAACTGGTCCATTAGGTTAAGAGGTACATTGATAGAGATGCAACGACATGCATGTAAAGGAATATTTCAGAATAAATTCAAACAAGAAAGCACTTTTCCAAGGCGGAGATCCACAAGCCATAAAAATAATTAATGATTGCATCAAATTTAAAGAAAAAGCAGATAATTCTGCAGAGATGGGTGGCAGCAGAAAGGATTGGGCAGAGTATTAAAAATACAGAATAGGTTGACTGAAAGCTTACTAAGGAGATGGCAAAAGAATTGGGCAGACATTTTGCATCAGTCTCCACTGTTGCGGATAAATGTAGCATCCTAGAAATAGCAGTAAATCAGGAAATGGAAGGAATGAATCCAAGAAAATCCAAATTTGAGTTTTGCAGCAAAATAATAAATTTTCTCAAAGCTTTTTGTCTTGTACTCATTAGACCAATTTACAAGTAATAAAAATGCAAAGACAAAACAAAACATACTGTCAGAGAGGAGTGTGCTGATTAGTTAACAAATGGACATTGATTGGTGGTGGTGTTACAATGAAGAATGCACAGGTTAGATTCTCACTGATTATTAACTGCCAAGGCTTTGTTTATTTTTAAACCTGTCAGGTTGACTCCAATTGCTCAAGTGGCACCAGGCAAATAGTGTCACCAAGTGAGCTGTATTTCAGCAAAACATGGACTTGTAACAGCAGGGACTGGAAGACTTTCTCTCTCTTCGTTTCATAAGGCCATAACATATAGGAGCAGAATTAGCGTATCCAGCTCATCAGGTCTGCTCCACTATTTGATCAAAATGGATATGTTTCTCAACTATATTTCTCTGCTTTCTTCCTGTAACCCTTAATCCCCTTACTATCAGCAACTTCTCTATTCCTGTCTTAAATACACCCACTAATTTGGCCTCCATAGCCTTCTGTGGCAGTGAGTTCCACAGATTCCGCACCCTCTGACCAAACAAATTCCTCCTCATCTCAGATCCAGAGGGCTGTCCCTTCACTCTGAGTCTGTGCCCTTGTGTCCTAATCTCTCCTGGAAACATCTTCTCCACATTCAATCTATTCAGTATTCTGTAAGCTTCAATCAGAATCTCCCTCACCCTTCTAATCTCCATCAAGTACAGATCCTATGTCCTCATTTGATAATTCTCCCATATCATTCTTATAACCTTCCTTGGATCCTTTGCAATACCAGCACATGCTTCCTTAGATACTGGAACCAAAACTGCTCACTCTATTCCAAATGCGGTCTGACTAAAGCACTATACTACCTCAGCAGTACATCTCTGCTCTTGTATTCTAGCCTTTATCAAATGAATGCATTTGCCTGCCTAACTTAAGAGGATCCTATACTAGGGTTCTCAAGTCCACTTGAGCTTCAGATTTCCAAAGCCTTTCTTCCCTATTAAAAAAAATCTATGCCTCAACTCTGCCAATCAAAATTTGCATAATCTCCCACTTTCCCACATTGTATTCTACATTCTTTGCCCATTGTTTTAGCCTGTCCAAGCCCATCTGCAGCCTCCCCATTTCACCCAAACTGCCTATCCATTCATCTATCTTTGTGTCATCTACAAACTTAGCAAAATGCCATCAGTTCCTTCATCAGATTGTAAATGAATAGTTGTGATCCCAACACTTACCCCTGAGGAACTCATGTAGTCACCAGCTGCCATCCTAAAAAGACCCCTTTATCCCCTCTCTCTGCCTTCTGCCAGTCAGTCAATCCTCTATCCAGCCAATAGATTGCCATTAACACCATATCCTGTGCAGCATTTCATCAAAGGCCTTCTCAGTATCTCAAAAATCAGATTCAGTGATAAAAAGAAGAAACATCCATTTGCTGAAATTTCAAGGATTCTTCAAATTTTACTACCGCTTAGGATATAAGACATGGATTAAACAGCTGTGGTCTCAGCTTCACCTCCCACAAATCTTTAAAGCAGGATATGCTTTTGTTTCCTTTATTGTGGGAGCACCTCTCCCTTTAATTAACTCTATAGTTGAGTTTGTCTGTGTATTTGAGAGTAAATTTTATTTTTTATCAGGGTTAATAAATAGTAAAATTCCTCTTCCTTTCACTCAATGACACATTGTAATTGGCTCCTTGATTTTGACATGTGCTACATTTTATTTCAGGTGTGGTATAGCTTTAAGCTAAGAAAGGGGTTAAAGAGTGGGATGTTGATTCAGCCCACCTCACCTGGATTTAATATAACAGAGAAAGATATAATAGAATGAACTGATAGGGGAAATGAAATAAATAATACATAAGAAAGATTATGTGGAGATCTTGCATCAAATGGTTTGTTTTTTCTCTAATTCTCTGTAAGATAAAATACTGTTTGTCTTGGATTGGAACCTGGAAGTGGTAACAACAATATGCACTTGTTCTCCTTGTCCTTTTAGAACTTGGAGATTTTGCCAAAGTAGCTTTGTGAAATTGTTACACTATGCACAATAGTCACACAACCCTGCTGGTGGAAATGATGCATATTTAGCATCAATGAGTTGTATCTTGACCAAAACTCTGCAGGTCACCCCTTACCCCTATGTTTGTGATGAACAATTTCATTATTTACTACAGTGTATCAATGCTGAAACCCAGATTCACATTTTAAATGTCATCTCACTATTTCTTTGAATTTTTAGTAATCCTGGATCTCTTTAAATGCTCCTGAAAGACCTACAAGAAGATGTCTTGGTGGGTTAGAATAATTCTTGTTGGGTAAATTGCAGAATCCCTGTTCAGTACTGGGAATATGCATTATTTTAGCAATTTAATCTTTTGTGTATATTGTGGAGTGATTCCAAAGCTTTCACCTCAAACTCTGTACCTTAGGTCCCTGAACTTGGGTAAGCAAAATGGGGGGAGAGAGTGCAATCAACGAAACTGATATTTAATAGGTTTAATTTTTAAAAAGTACTATTTCATTCCATAGTACACTTTAAAAAAACATTAATTTATGTACGCATTTACTTAATTTTGTTACATCTCCAGATCAAACTACTGAGAATTATAAACTGCTTCTGATTATATTCCCTTAACATTGCCTCTGTCAGGGAAATAAATTAATCAGCTTCTGTGTTACAATTGATACTTATCTGTTTTCTCATTTGTTTTATTAATAGTTGTCAGGTCAGCAAAACTGGTTCATTGAAATGATAAATCAACCTGTCACAAAGTCATATCAATACAGTTTCTACAAATGCTAAAATGGTAAAATCCTTTACTGGAACTCATTGGAAAGAGATGCTTCTGTTCTAATGACTGCATGTGCAATGTGTGTGACTGAAATCATTTCTTTGTTACTTCTTACCAGAGCTTTTGTGAAAACACAAATGATTTTCAACTTGCAAGTAGACAGGAGAGCACTTTTGAAATAATTCTCAGGACAACAATAATTTGTACTTAACTGACACATTTGATGTTATGAAATTTCCTGAGGCACTTCATGGGAACCTTTTCAATCTAAAGTTCACATTCAGCTTCATAAGGGGATATTAGGACAGATGACCAATGCTTGAACAATAAGTAATGTTTAGAAAGCACTTTACAGGAGTAAAAAGAGAAATAGAGACAGAGAGGTTTTGTGTATTTCAGTGCTTCGGGCCTTGGCAACTGAAGACCTAGCCACCAATGGTGTAATGATTAAAATTGGGGATAATCAAGGTGCCAGCATTGATGGACTGCAGATATCACAAAGGCATGTAGGGATGGCAGAGATAACAGAGATAGGGAGTGATAGCCATACAGAAATTTTAAACAGAATGAGATTCGAATTTTGATATTGAGCCATTACATAAGCAGGTTCCAGAGTAGGTCAGGCCACTCAGGAGTAATGGCTGAATAGGATGAGTTTGAATGATGTCAAATTTATGAAGAGTAGAATGTGGGAGACTGACAAACAGTGCATTAGAATAGTAACAGAGTCAAAGATAAGGATTTAAGTAGCAGCTGAATAGAGTGGGGGTGGCGGGGGTGGGGGTGGGGGGTAGTGGGTGGGAAGTGGCAAAGCCAAGTCATTATACACAGCTGAGAAAAGGAGGTCTTACTGATAGTGCAGATATGTAGCCCAAAAGTTGTGAATGGTCAGGTTGTTGCCAGTAAGAGAGCTGCAATAGATGACTAGGGAATTGAGTTTGCGTAGAGGACAAACTTTGATCTTCCCAATACCCTGTATTGATTTAGAGAAAATCTATACTCAGCCAGTTGTAGATGACAAATAAGCAGTTTCACAATTTAAAGTCAATGTAAGAGGTCAAGAGAGGGGATAATAAGGCAGATCTGGGGGTTGTCAGTCTCCATATGCTGTAAGAACCAAACAACATTTAACTTTGAGTTGATAGGTGACAAGTAACGTTTGCACCATCAACTTAATCTTGATCAAACTAAAATCTAACCATCTTCCCTTAATGTTCAATGGCATCAACATCTTCGAATCACCCACTATCAACATCTTGCGGGTTAAAATTGACCAGAAACTGAAGCTAACTAGCAACATACTGTGACTACAAGAGCAGGCCAGATGTTAGGAATTCTGAACCAAGTAGCTCACTTCTTGTATTCCCATTGCCTGCCCACCATCTATTTGCACAATTCAGCAGTGTGATTGAATATTCTCAACCTGCCTGGGATGGGTGCTGCTCCAACAATACTCAGGAAGCTCAACATCATCCAGGAGAAAGTAATTCAATTTATTACCACTTTATCCACTATCTTCAATATTCAATCCCTTCAGCAATAATGCACAGTGACAGCAGTGTGCACATGAGATGTATCACAATAATTTACCAAGGTTCCTTTGACAGCACCTTCTATTCACAAGATCTCTATGATCTGCATGTATAATGACAGCAAACACATTGGGCATCACTACCTGCAAGTTCTCTTCCAAGCTGTACACCATCCTGTCTTGGAAATATGTCACCTGATTTTCATTGTAGCTGGATCAAAATATTGGAAATCACTTCCTAACAGCATAATTGGTATCCCTATACATCAAGCACTTCAGAATATCAAGAAGGCAGGTTGCTAGCATCTCCTCCAGGCCCTCTGGGGAACAGCAATAAATTCTGGCTGAGCCAGCGATGCCGATGTCCCATAAATGAATTTAAAAATGAGAAAAAAAGTCATGCATCAGGATGCTGTGATTTTGGATGGTGTTACTGAGAGTCAACATGTCAATGAAAAGTACGAGATGGCCTTTGGGGACATCAGAGGTAATAGTGTTGGAATTGGACATTGCATGTTATTCTCTGGCTATGACTGAACCAGTAAAGCGGAACCAGACAAGCACAGTTCCATCCCAGTGGATACGAACAGTGAAGCATTGGAGACAAAGATGTAAACATCATTTCAGAGACAGCAGACAGGTTGAGACGATAATGCAAACTTTTTGTTTCTAATATATTCCCAGTCTCACTTTGAGAAATCAAATTTCGCATTGCTCTATTTAAAAAAAAATTGAGACTGACAAAAGTTGATGTGCATTGATGAAAGTTTCCTTGTCTAATTTGCTGCTTAACTTTACTTCAGGAACACAAATAGCCAAAGAAAGATCTCCAGAATTTTATCAACATAACTCATATTTGCTCAAGAGTGACTCATTTACCTACGTTGCTAAACCTATTTATGACCAGCATGATTTAATTAAAAGTTTGATAGAAAATATAGATTATGCACCTTGATCACTCTGCTTGGTCTAATGTTCAACCAAAAATCATAGACTTGTAAGGTCTACACCACAAAAAAAGTCCTTTGGCTCATTAGTGCAAAAAACAACCATCCAAGTCATCTATTCCCATTTTCCAGTACTTGGCCCATAATCCTGTATGAAAAGCGCAGCAGGTCAGGCAGCATCCAAGGAACAGGAGAATCGACGTTTCGGGCATCAGCCCTTCTTCAGGAAAACAGGAGAATCGATGTTTCGGGCATCAGCCTGAAGAAGGGCTGATGCCCGAAACGTCGATTCTCCTGTTCCTTGGATGCTGCCTGACCCGCTGCGCCTTTCCAGCAACACATTTTCAGCTCTGATCTCCAGCATCTGCAGTCCTCACTTTCTCCCCATAATCCTGTATGCCTTGGCATTGCAAGTATACATAAATACTACTTAAACGTCATGAGGGTTTCTGCCTCTACCACCTTTATAGGTAGTGAGTTTCCGATTTGCACCATCTCCTGAGTGAAAAAATATTCTTCACATCCCTTCTAAACTTTCTCCCCCTTAACTTCAATTTATACACCCACTGATTGATCCAGCTACCAAGGTTTCTTCCTATTTGTCCTATCCACGCCTTCATAATTTTATGCATCTGCATCATAAAGGCCTCTCTGATCCTAGGAAAATAACCACAATTTATCTAATCTATTCATAACTAAACTCTGTAGCCCAGGTAACATCCTAGTGAATCCCTTCTGCACTCTCTCAGTGCTACACACCCCTCCTATACTGTGGATTCCAGGGCTGCACACAATACTCTAACTGTGATCTAACCAACATTTTATGCAGTTCGAGCATTATCTCCTGCCAATACACTCAATGCCTTGGTTCATAAAGCCAAGTATGCAAGATACCTTCTTAACCACTTTATCTGATATCTTAACAAAAGTAGTTTTCTCCCTGTCCCATAAGTTGCTAACTAAATGGCAAACTTGGGTTTTATTATTTTGAACGTGGTCATCAAAATTCATACAAACACTACATTTCCACAGGATTAGAGAAAGTGGTTGCACACTTCAAGATACTAAGCATGCAACATAATGAATAAGAATTCCTTAAACTAGAAGATAATTGAACAGAGAAATGTTAAGCAAAGATGTTGCCTCCACATTTATGGAGAAGATCAAGGATCAGTGACATGCATCATAAAGACATAATAGAACAATTAATAGTAAAATAGTGGTTAATTGTAGCTAAAGTTGATAGATCACCAATCTGAAAATAACATTCGTGAAGCCTATGGTGGGTTCATATTTGTTATACAGGTACATGTCATGAATATTCATTTGCATGGAACAGTTTTCAATGAGGGCATATCTTCATGATAACATCAATGGCACACAGGAATCACATGGCATCATCATTGAAAACAGTTGTCTCCCAGGTTCACTTTGTTCAATTCTACGTCAAAAGGGAGGAGAGCAGGAAAGTGGATATGGAAGTTCAGAACCGGCAAAGCAGGAGCAGTGTTCAAAAGTGAGCACAGGTCCCTTTATGATGTTGGGTATAGCATGCTGTTGACAAAATCACAGACTCCACATTGTAAGGGCCCATAACAAGGACAGTGGGAAGACCAAGAGTATGGCAATAATGAAAGGAATTCCAGGGTGGAAATAAATGGGGCAGCGAGCAGAGAGAGAATGACAGGGAGAAACCAGAGATCAGATATCAGTACTGGAAAAATAAAGAAATAAAGATAAAAGTTCAACATCTTTCTTAATTGCACTTCTTGCAAGGTTTTGGTCTCCCCTGCTTTGGCCTGCTCTCCAGGAAACATCGGGCTTCCTGCTCTGGATGCCGGAGATGCTGACGGCCCTCCCTCACCGAGACTTTGGGCTCACTCTGACCACATTGAGCTCAGACCCACAGCCGCTTCCATGCAGTGGACCTCTAGCTGACATCGCTTTGGACCCACAGCCACTGCCAAACTCACCGCGATGGCATCGCTACTGCTGCCTTTCTCTCCAGAAAGAAAGTAGAAAAAAGACGAGAAGGAGATAGAAGGCAAAAAAAGAATACAGCCAGCCTGGAGCGGGGATGCCTACCATGCAGTAGCCACCATCTTGAATAGCTGGTTCGCTCTCTCTTCCGTCTGCTGCCGCTGCCTTAAAAGGCTCTAACAAGAAAAACGTACCAAAAGAAAATGGAAAAAAAAACAAACAAAGAAAGCAGACAAAGGCGGACGGGCCCTAGACCAGGAGCTCAAACACAACTGTGCTGCTCCACCGCCACCATCTCAGAGGGAGAGAATTGAGGCAGAGTTGCAAAGTTTCTGGAACTAAATTGAGCACTTTCAACCAATGTTCCCTCTAAGCGCTCACATGGGACACTCAACATGTGGAGGTATTGAACTCTGCTTCCAGAAAGCACTGGCATGCATGAACCTTGGTGGTCTGTGTACTAGCAGGAGAAATAAGAGGGAAAGTAGCTTTTAATTAGATGACGTATATCTTACAATTTGAAGAGAAATTACCATTCATTTCGACATAATTTCTCTGTAATTAAATGTTTGATTTTCATTTGTTGTGATTGTTTTATTACAGCAAAACATTTAAAAAGTGAAATTATGTCCAACAATTTTCTTTGTTTTAACATCATAGGGGTTCCTTTCTATGTAAATGATAGTAGTCTCTATGGTTATTATCTTGGCTGGGATAGGAATCGAGTAAAGGACAGAGAAGAAAGGGGCTTATGATCCTAAATTATTATGGTTCTAGGACAATAAGGATTTGGATCTGTTCAGTGAAATGAGGTTGATCAAATGGATCATACGTCAGTCAGGGAACATTAAGGAGACAGTGCTCTGTGTGTCATAAGGTTAAGGTTGGCTATGGCAATGGACAAATCGCAATGCACAATAAAAACAATGAACTGGGGGACAACTTTAGAGAGAATAAATCTGGTCCAAATTAGTTGAAAACAGAGTTTCAAGTTCAGAATTTCATGTGAAATCTCACTCAGATCCATGTTAACATATTTTAATTGCCTTCTCAATTAACATAATAGCAATCCCAGCAATGCTGCTTTGGATACTTCCTGCCTCTGGCAAATTACAGAATCAATATTATGATGTTGGGGTCCTGGATGTGTGCATTCCCTCTTTGATTTTTCAGCCATGTAACAGACCTCTTCTCCAACTCCTGCAGTCCCCTTAAAGTTTAGTCCTTTTGCATGCACTTTGCACATTTCACCTTTTGTTGGCCAATTCACGCCTAATATTTCTGCCACAATTGGTGCAGGAGTATTTCTACAGGTACATCAGTAAACCTCATGACTCTGCTGGATAATTACTTCATGTTCTTGATTTGTACAATTTCTGCCACCAGAAGTGCCCGCCTTTTGAAATTGCTGCTGCTGGTCTTATAATGTTCAAGAGCAACATTGGATGCTCCAGACCCAGTGAGCTTCCAGGAATATTTAATGACATCTACCATTTACTCAAAGCCCACTCAATTTTGATTGTACCATCTGTTCTTCAAGTATGAAAATAAATTTTAGATTTTAAGTCACGATTTTACAAATTACAGGAAACACTGAAATGTACAACACGTTTCAAGGAGCATAATGAACATGATCTTGCATCAATCTATTCAAATGTTAGGGGGATTCATATTTAATCTTATACTGATTTATTAAAAAGCATCATCATCATTTTTAATAAAACCAAATATAGAATGCAGCAACTTGTCATGAGAAGTAATAAAGCAGACAACTGTGTAGATTTAATTTTTCAAAAGAGAAATAAATATTTGTTTCTTATTTATAGTAAACTCAGATGCATTCATTCAAATTTCATTAACATGTCTTGTTTTCCCCTAAAGGCAGTAGTAGATAATGCCAAAGTAAATTGAATAGATTGTCTGAAAAAAATGATTTTACCATTTAAAGGATTTAGATGTTTTGTGGCAAAGAATTGATTCGATTTATAGAAATGGACAAAGATCTATTCTAAATGTTATTAATCTGCCCTTATATATTTCTGAAATATTCTCGTATGTCAAAATAATGTCCAATTTCAAATTCGACTAAATTATAGGGCTCTGAACAAGATGCAGGCTTTGAATGCCACTGGCAAGGAAACACATTGCTCCCTTAGAACAATGCAGTGTACCTGTTTTAGCAGCAACAGAATGGAAATATGTGCTGCAGGATGGCATTGTTAGATAAAGACCTTTATGATAATTACAATTTATGGCACAAAGCACTTTGAACTGCTTTGCTTTGACTTTATTTTGTGAATATTTACTCATCAGGAAGATAACATTAGTACTGTAGAATAGAATAATCACATTTGATGGTGCCAAAGACATGGGTGAGACTTTGGACAACAAAGCACAGATCAAGAATAATATTTTCCTTTTACATTGCAAGGAGCATGCACTTGTGCGCTGATATGTGGCCCTGGTGGTGGAGGAATGATTTGTTAAATTATCCCTTCAGTGTGTGCTAATATAAAATGTTACACTGACCTTCCTCAACTCCAGACCTGAAGAGGCTATTCGAATTTGTCAGTATGCTATTTTTAAACATTCATATCAGATATTCCATAGTTTCTCTGTGATGTTCGACTTCATCCATGTTATTGCCAAATGTGTAGCTTTGTCTGTGGGTTTAAGGTTGTGACTGACAAACTAATTTTCACAAAAGACCAAGCCTGTCTTATGATTTTTGTTTGAAATCATTTATCGAAACCACAGAGTAATTTCAGAAATCTGTGCTCCTGACACAGAACCACAGAAACATAAATAATTAGAATTCACAATAAGAATAATAATAATTTGAACTAAGTATGAAGCACAGTTGATTGTACCTGAGGCAGTTATTTTCAGGTTAGGCAAGAATACGGAAGCTGGGTAACCAAAGATTCATCAGCAAAATTGGTAATAGTTAAATGAATAGAATTGCACGTTCTTTGCAAAGTAGAGTGCCTATATGAAATAATAATGAAAGTGATAGCCAACATACTTTAAAAAAGAGCACCCCTTGTCATTTTTGGGATGTGAAACCCCAAGTACAAATTAAAAACTTATTTACGTATTATACTTTAACTTCCAAAACAGCACAATAAGCATCCCATCACAGTTTTGACCTTACTACAAAACAGAAAGAGCAACAATCATAAACAGAAATTACATCTCCTCTAATACACTCTGTATCTTCATCCACTCTTGAGCTCTTCATAGCCTTTGATATGAAATCATTAAACTATGAAATTGGACTGAGCTCAAAATCTGCTGCAAGGATTTCAATGGGGTTTACCTTATATCCATTGTTTCTGATCCAGTCAGCATGTGAACTTCATGCTGCATGGTAATATGACTGCACATACAAACAGGAAATACAAACTCAAGTGTATATCAAGGGGTTAGCAGTTGTGACTATAAGAGGTGCTGGAATTCATTGTAAATGTGAGTTTTACATTGACTTATTTATAGCCCAGCATGGCAGAGAGTGGGCTCCAAGGTTTTCTGTTGCTGCCTGTAAAGTAATGCTGGAGGAAGCGGAGAGAATAGGAGATGTGCTTTGTTCATGAAAATTTGCCAAGCTGGTAATATTGGTAAACAGCAGAAGTTAATTCCTAAATTTCTAGATGCAGTCCTGCCAGATGCCCTTACCAGCATTTGATTGATCTCTTTTTCTTCATGCAATGCCACATCTCATTTTCCCACACACAATTCTTGAAAAGGTGAGTATTTGGAAGACACACCCTGGCAGAATGTAGGAGGTCACTGACCCTTTTGCTACACTGTATGCAGGGTTAAGATTAAAGTCACTGCTTCTATGGAACTGTGATTAAGTCACTCTAATAGTTCAAAGCAGGACTTAAAGCAGGACTGACAGGCCTTTAAAGTGGTCTATTTATAGAACATAGAACATAGAACTTAGAAAAGTACAGCACAGAACAGACCCTTTGGCCTACAATGTTGTGCTGAGAGTTAATCCTAATGTAAAATATAGTAACTTAACCTACGCACCCCTCAACTCACTGCTATCCATGTGCATGTCCAGCAGTCGCTTAAATGTCCCCAATGACTCTGCCTCCACCACCACAGTTGGCAACGCATTCCATGCATTCACAACTCTCTGCATAAAGAACCTACCTCTGATGCCTCCTTTATACCTTCCTCCTGATATCTTCAAACTATGACTCCTTGTACCAGTCAATCCTGCCCTGGGGAAAAGTCTCAGACTATTGACTCTATCTATTCCACTCATTATTTTGTACAACTCAATCAGATCTCCTCTCTTCCTCCTTCTCTCTAGAGAGAAAAGTCCGAGCTTATTTAACCTTTTTTCATAAGGCAAGCCCTCCAGTCCAGGCAGCATCCTGGTAAACCTTCTTTGCACCATCTCCAAAGCCTCTGTATCTTTCCTATAGTAGGGCGATCAGAACAGAACACAATATTCCAAGTGTGGTCTCACCAGGGACTTGTAGAGCGGTAGCAAAACCTCACAGCTCTTAAACTCAAATCCCCTGTTAATGAAAGCCAAAACACCATATGCTTTCTTAACAACCCTATCCACTTGGGTGGCAACTTTGAGGGATCTATGTACTTGGAAACCAATATCTCCCTGTTCCTCCACACTGCCAAGAATCCTGTCTTTAATCCTATATTCAGCATTCAAGTTTGACTTCCCAAAATGCATCACTTCACATTTATCCAGGTTGAACTCCATTTGCCATTTCTCAGCCCAGCTCTGCATCCTGTCTATGTCGTGCTGCAGCCTGCAATAGCCCTCGATACTATCAACGGCACCTCCAACCTTTGTGTCATCTGCAAATTTATTAACCCCTCCCTCAACCTCCTCATCCAAGACATTTATAAAAACTACAAAGATCAGAGGCCCAAGAACAGAGCCCTGCAGGACCCCACTCAACACTGACCTCCAGGCAGAATACTTTCTATCTCCAACCACTCTCTGCCTTCTGTCAGCCAGACAATTCTGAATCCAGATAGCCAAATCTCACTGTATCCCATACTTCCTGACTTTATGAATGAGCCTACCTTGGGGTACCCTATCAAATGCCTTGCTGAAATCCATATACACCACATCCACTGCTTGACCATTGTTGACCTGTCTTGACATCTCCTCAAAGAACTCAATAAAATTTGTGAGGCATGACCTGCCCCTCACAAAGCCATGCTGACTGCGTTTAATCACACTTTGCTTTGCCAAATAGTCATAAATCCTATCCCTCAGTATTCTTTCCAAAGCTTTGCTGACTACAGACATAAGACTGACTGGTCTGTAATTGCCAGGGATTTCCCTATTGCCTTTCTTGAAAAGAGGAACAACATTCACCTCCTTCCAATCCTCAGGTACAACTCCTGTGGAGAGTGAGGAGGCAAATATCCTCGCCAGCGGCTTAGCAACTTCCTTTCTCGCTTCCCGGAGCAGCATGGGATAAATCTGGCCTGGCCCTGGGGACTTATCAATCTTAATGTTTTCCAAAATTTCTAGCACATCAACTTCATCAATCTTCATCTGGTCAAGACTGTTCCCAGCTCCTCTAAGTTTTCATTTACAACAAGTTCCCTTTCCTTAGTGAAAACCGAAACAAAAAACTCATTTACAGCTTCCTCTATCTGCTCAGACTCCACGCACAAGTTCCCTCCGTTATCCCTGATTGGCCCTACTTCTCCCTGATCATTCTCTTATTCCTCACGTATGAGTAAAATGCCTTTGGCTTCTCCCTAGTCCTTCTTGCCAAGCCTTTTTCGTGCCCCTCCTGGCTCTCCTCATTCCATTTCTGAGCTCCTTTCTGCAAGCTTGTAATTCTCTAAAACTATGCTTGATCCTTGCTTCCTCCACCTTATGTAAGCTGCTTTCTTCCTTTTCACGAGAAGTTCTTCTGTTCTCGTCATCCAAAGTTCCTTAATCTTACTCCTTCTTACCTGTCTCAGAGGAACAAATTTGTACATCACTCGTAACAACCGCTCCTTAAATAGTCTTCACATGTCTGCTCTGCCCTTTCTGTGGAACAATTGCTTCCAGTCTGTAGTTCCCAACTTCTGTCTGATAGCATCATAATTTCCTTTTACCCCATTAAATATCTTCCCTTGGTAACTGCTCCTTTCTCTCTCCAAGGCAATGCTAAATGTGAGACAGTTGTGATCACTGTCACCAAAGTGCTCTCCCACCACGAGATCTGACACCTGTCCTGGCTCGTTGCCAAGCACCAAATCCAAAATGGCCTCTCCCCTCATCGGCCTGTCTACGTACTGATAAGGAAACCCTCCTGAACATACCTGACAAAAACGGCTCCATCCAAACCATCTGCACTTAGGAGGTTCCAGTTGATATTGGGAAAGTTGAAGTCACCCATAACAACAACCCTGCTACATCTGTATTTTTCCAGAATCTGCCCGCCTATGCATTTTTCAATCTCTCTACTGCAGGTAGGTGGTCTGTAGAAAACCCCCAATGCGGTGGCTGTTCCCTTGCTGTTCCTAACTTCCACCCATACTGATTCAGTAGATAAACCTTCCTCAACAACCTTCATTTCTGTAGCTGTGATGCACTCCCTGATTAGCAATGCTACACCCCCTCCTCTTTTTCCGCCCTCCCTGTTTGTTTTACACGTTCTAAACCCTGGAATATCAAGCAACCATTCCTGCCCCTGTGAAACCCACATCTCCGTTATGGCCCCAACATCATAGCCCCAAGTACTGATCCATGCTCTATGTTCGTCACTCTTATTTCGGACACTCCTTGCATTAAAGCAGACACACTTTAACCAATCCCTTTATTTCATTGCATGAGAAACCTTTCTGATAGATTCAATACATCCTGTCACTGCCCCATCTGTAACTGGCCCCCTCTCAGACATGTGGCTCTGATTCCCACCCCCTGCCAAATTACTTTAAACCCTCCCGAATCACATGAGCAAATCTCCCACCCAGGACATTTGTGCCCCTCCAGTTCAGGTGCAACCCGTCCTTCATGTAGAGGTCACTATGTCACTACTAGAGTGTGGGAAAGGAAGCCTAATAATGCCAAAAGACTTAGGAAATACTTATTTGCAACCTAGACTTAATTTTTCAGAAAGAGAAAAAGGCAATGCTCTTCAAGTTGGCATGCAAACCATGATATCTGATTCTGGAGCCCTACTGTCCTGAAGGCTGGACAATGTGGTTAACAAGTATGACCTTTACAAAGCAAGCCTGTTCCCAAACACAGATCTCCTTTAACAAACCAACAATAACTATTTGTATTTATAGGAAATGCCTCAAGGTTCTTCACAGAGGCAAGAAATCAAACCAAATTTGACACAGAAGGTGTGGGAAGCAATGGCCGAGTGGTAACATTGCTAGACTATTAATCCAGAAACTGAAGAAATGTCCTCGAGACCAGAATTTGAATCACGTCATGGCAGATGGTGGTTTTGAATTCAATTAAAATATGGAATTGAGAGTCGAATGATGACCATTAAACCATTATTCAATGTAGGAAAAATTCATCTGGTTCATGCATGTCCTTTAAGGAGAGTGACTGGCATCCTTACTCAATCTGACCTACATGTGATTTTAGACCACATCAATGTGGTTGAATGCACTTTGGGCAATTAAGGATGGGTGAGAGAAATTGTCCTGTGAATGAATTTTTTAAAAATATCATGGCTGGGTAAGAAACTCAGGGCTTTGACTCTGGAAAGCACCGTTGCGAAGGCAATTAAAAGCAACAGTGCTCATAAGCCTAAATAAGCTAATAGGAATCATATAATATACATATGTTAGAACTGATTAGAGCATGTGTAGTGCACTCTTTGATCAATTCTAAGAGTTATTGATAGAATGAAGGATTTCTGAAAAAGTAGGTTGGAAATGATTTTGTTTTGGACATGGAGAGTTGCTCAAGTGTTCACCAGCTCCCAACTCTTGAAATCCACACAAAGTAAAACATTGTGCAACAACGCAGCTCAACCAAGCCACACTCCATAAGAACATCTGGACATAAGAACTAGGAGCAGGCATAGACCATCTGGTCCATTGAGCCTGCTCTGCTATTCAATAAGATCACAGCTGATCTTTTTGTGGACTTTACTCCACTTACCCGCCTGCTTACCATAACTCTTAATTCCTTTACTGTTCAAAAATCTATCTACCTATGCCATAAAAACATTCAATGTAGTAGTCTCGACTGCTTCACTGGGCAGGGAATTAGATTCACAACCCTTTGGGTGAAGAATTTCCTCCTCAACTCAGTCCTAAATCTGTTTTCCTTATTTGGAGACTATGCTCCCTAGTTCTAGTTTCACCCACCAGTGGAAACAACCTCACTGATTCTACCTCATCTATTCCTTTCATAACTTTATATGTTTCAATAAGGTCCCCCTCATTCTTCTAAATGCCAATGAGTATAGTCCCAATCTACTCAATCTGTCCTCAGCCAACTCTGTCAACTCTAGACTTAACCTAGTGAACTTACTCTGTGTCCCCTCCAGTGCTAATACATCATTTCTCAAATAAAGAAACCAACACTGTATGTAGTACTCCAGGTGTGACCTCACCAGCACCCTATATAGCTGCATATCCTTCCTATTTTTAAACTCCATCCTTCTAACAATGAAGGACAGTATTCCATTTGCCTTCTTAATTACCTGCTTACCTGTAAACTAACATTTTGTGATTCATGCACAAGGACCCCGGTCCCTCTGTATCATTTATATTATAGTCTATTTTGCTGTTATTGGATGATGTTACATTTGCCAACATTGTACTCTATCTGCCAGGCCCTTGCCCACTCATTTAATCTACCTATATCTTTCTGCAGACTTTCATTGTCCTCTAAAACAATTTGCTCTACCACTCCTCTCAGTGTCATCTGTGAACTTTGATACACTACACTTGGTTCTCAACCCCAAACAATTATGGTCCCAATACTGATCCCAGAAGCACACCACTGGCATCTGAACACCACTCAGAAAAAAAATCATTTATCCTCACACTTTACTTTCTGTTAGTTAACCAATCTTCTATCCATGCGACCACATTGCCCATAATGCCATGCACTTTTATCTTTAGCAGCAACCTTTTGTGTGACACCTTGGTGAATGCCTTCTGGAAATCCAGACATACCACATCCACCAGTTTTCCATTATCTACCACACTCCTCAAAGAATTCTGGGAAATTAGTTAAACATGACCTACTTTTCATGAACCCACATTGCATCTGCCCAATGGGAAGCTTTCTATCCAGATGTCTTGCTATTTCTTCCATGATGATAGGTTCAAGCATTTTCCCCACTGTTTTCCAATTTACCAGAACAGCCCCAGAGTCCAGTGAATTTTGGCAAACTACCACAAACACATTTGTTATTTCTCCTGCCATCTCCTTTTGTACCCTGGGATGCATTCCACCAGGGCCAGCAGACTTGTCCACCTTTGGCCCCATTAGCTTGCCCAGCATTACCTCTTTAGTGATAATGATTGTTTCTAGTTCCTTACCTGCCATAGCCTCCTTGTCATCAATTATTGGCATGTTATTTGTGTCTTTCACTGTGAAGACCAACACAAAATACCTGTTTAATGCTTCAGCCATTTTCTCATTTCCCATTGTTAAATTCCCCTTCTCATCCTCTAAAAGGACCAACACTTGTCTTAGTCACTCTTATTTGTCTTATGCATTTGTAGAAAATTTTACTACCTGTTTTTAAATCCTGAGCTATCTTATTCTCATAATCTATCTTACCTTTCTTCATAGGTTTTATCGTGGTTTTCTGTTAACATTTAAAAATTTCCCAATTCTGTAGTTTCCTACTAATCTCTGTCACTTTGTGTACATTAGTTTTCAATTTGATATCTTCCTTTATTTCCTTAATCCATGGCTGTTTATCCCTTTTCCTACAGTACTTCCTTTACATTTGAGCATACTTTTGCTGAGCACTGTGAAGAATCACTTCAAAAGCCCTCCACTGTTCCTTCATTATCCCGCCGTATATTTTTTACTCCCAGGATCTCCAAGTCCCCCTCCTCTATCACCACCCACCAAGCCAGACCTACTTCTAGTTCTTGTGGGTCAAAGATGATGAGTTTTGCTTTGAGATTCTTTACTCAAGCCCTTCTGAAATATGGTAGCCCTACAGCTATGGTTCTTGACTATCACACCAGATGTTCTTTGCTCAAATCTCACCCTAGGGAGCTGTGGGAATAACCTGAATAAATTGGCCATGTGTGGGTTAGTGCAGGAAACTGACTATGAAAAGTGACAGATTGGCATAAAACAAAGCTGGTTGAGTAACATCCTTTGAAGAAGAGAGCCAACATCTCAGATCAGTTGACCTACGTGTGATTAAAGACCCCACACTTTTTGATGTCCACTTGAAGCTTCTATTGCAACAGTAGAATGAACTTAGCTTCTCTCTATTCGTGCCAAGGATAATTAATTATACATTTATGGCATGGCAATTCTGATTAGATCATTCTTATATTTTTGGTATCAAATACACATATAGGGCAGTGTGACCTAACTTTGATCAAATCTGAACAACTGGATCATAATCCATCTTTCAGAAACATAAAATATATCAACGTTCTCATAGATCTTAGATCTAATGTACTTTGTTTGAACCTGTACATTTCTGTTCTGAAGTTAAATGGTTTATGGTGTGTTCTATGGGCCTCAACTCATCAACAGTTTATTGAAGCTGAAATTCACTTAACAGTCTGGATCTATATCAATTGTACTCAATTCATGATATGAAATCAAAATTAAAACAAAGGAATGTCAAAAGTTCCTTTTCACATTTAAACAAAGCAGCAAATTAATGCAAAATTTCAAAGACAAAGCACTGTTTGATATAATATTTATCAGTGAATTGAGAACAGAAATGATTGCCTTTTCCTGGAAGACTGATCAGCATTGTTAATGGATTTCATTCCTGCTACTTATTAAACAATGCACATCAAGATCCAGTCCTCAATGAAAAGCACATAACTGATTGAGTGCATATGTCATCCTGTACAAAAATCCAAGAAAGGCCTTATGGAAAATAAAAAGACATCTAAAACTTTTCATGACACTATATTGCAAATAAATCTCACAAAAAATTCTTAGAGTATAGCTGGTAGGACTACTGCTTATCAAGTATTGGCCCTGCCTCTGGGAATTAAAATTAACTTTAGCTCAATATCTAAGTGCAGCTAATGTAAAACTTTTTTGATCTAATAGTATTACGACTGAGAATACACAATCCTTCCAGCGCTCTCCTGCCTGTCTCTTGTGAATAAGGAATTATTATGTAAATAACATATAAAAAGAATGCTTTCTGAGGTGGCCACTAATATAATTTCTGGATATAGTTCTGCCTGCTTCTTTCTCCCACTGTTCCCAGACAATTTACATTAATAATATTGCAATCATTTATCTTGAGTGCATGACAACATTTAATATAAATAAATGCTCAAGGCATTGTGTACAGTCAGTTGCATATTAGGTTTTTTTTAAAAAGCTAAACATGTTGATTGACTAAAGGAAAAGACAAGACGTAAATGAGGACTGTAGATGCTGGAGATTAGAGTTGAGAGTGTGGTGCTGGAAAAGCACAGTTAGTCAGGTAGCATCCAAGGAGCAGGAGAATCAATGTTTCAGGCCAGAGCCCTTCATTAGGAATGATACTGGGAGCCTCAGGGGTGGAGAGATAAATGGGAGGAGGTTGGGTCTGGGGAGAAGGTAGCTAAGAGTGCATTAGTGGATGGAGGTGTGGGTAAAGGTGATAGGTCGGAGAGGAGGGTGGAGCGGATAGGTGGTAAGGAAGATTGGCAGGTAGGACAGGTCATGAGGGTGGTGCTAAGCTGAAAGGATAGAACTAGAATAAGGTGGGGGGAGGGGAAATGAGGAAACTGGTGAAATGCATATTGATGCCATGGGGTTGGAGGTCCCAAGGCGGAAGATGAGGCGTTCTTCCTCCATTGCCACTCCCTTACCACCCGACGCCGAGAGGAAGAACGCCTCATCTTCCGCCTTCGGACCTCCAACCTCAGGGCATCATGTGGATTTCACCAGTTTCCTAATTCCCCTCCCTATACCTTATCCCAGTTCCAACCTTCCAGGTTAGCACTGCCCTCATGACCTGTCCTACCTGTCCATCTTCCTTCCCACCTATCTGCTCCACCCTCCCCTCTGACCTATCACCATTACTCCCACTTTCATCCACCTATTGCACTCTCAGCTACATTCCTCCCAGCCCCACCACCACCCCAGCCCCCCCACCGAGACTCCCAGCCTCATTCCAGATGAAGGGTTTTTGCCTGAAATGTTGATTTTCCTGCTTAAGGAAAAGACAACCTGAGTAACTTCATCATCACTGTGGACACAGCAAAACTGAATAGGAAATGTTGATTAACTACCTGCAAAATTATCCCCAGCCCCACCTTTATTTGTTTTTCATTGATTTAGCTGATTTTGTTTGCACAAATCTTTACAGTGCATAGGAGAGTTACATTGGAATGGCACCTGTGTTTTGGGTTGTCCATGGTGAGTCTGTACCCCTATCTCCTGCAGATAACAAGGATAAGGTGTATTGCAGTTTACAATGGTAAATCTGAATGGGAAAGACTGAACACAAAGTATCACAATCCAAATATTATTTATAAACAGAAGTGAGTACTTGCACAAGTTTTTATAACATGAGTATTGAAGTAAACAAAATTTTATTGGATATTCATAAAGTTTTTGTATAATATTCAGTTATGATGTTAGTGTTAAACAGCTAATCATTAAGGTGATAAAGATTTGCTGAGATTAATCTAGATGTTGTTATAATCAAAGGAGCATAAAAATATCAGCTCTCCTCTTTTAACTCCTGGTATCAAACTTTCTTGAGTGAAAGAAAGCAGAATTTTATTCCAACCCAGGGAAAAAATAATAAAAATGTAACATGAAACATATGCACAAATGCAAGCAATAAGTTTATGTGGAAATTTCTGGTAAAGACAAAGGGAATCAATGTTACATAGCTACAGCCCTTTGACTCTTTGAAATGTTATCTTATTACCTTGAGTTCACAGTTCTGTAGTGATTAGCTTGTCTCTTCAGCAGTAACACCACCATTCACAACTGGATGTGACAGGCCTATAGAATTTAGATCTGATCTGTTTTTTGCATGCTGCATTCAAGTTTGACATAAGTGTTTGAACTTCCCAGGTTGATATCTTCCTTTTAGTTTTGCCTGGTATTGTTATTGGCTTGCCCTCCTTTACTCTTCTTTGAACCAGGATTCATCTCTTAGATTCTGATTACAGTACAGTGCTGAGGTTACAAACTGTGGTTGAATACAATCTGCTGCTGATTCATAGGGCCATATGGATGACCAGTTTTAAGTTGTTAAATTTAATCTGTCCTATTTAGTATGATGGTTGTGCCAGACAACCTGATGGATGATTACCTCAATATGAAGTCACAACTGCATTGTGGTTACTTTTATTGATATTCTCATCAATTGATACATCTCCAATAGGTAGACTTGTGAAGACAAAGTCAGTTTTCCTTCCCCATCTATTACAGAATTTTAGGACCAGCATCGACAGGCCGGATTTGCCATTGCGGTTTTCAATAACTGAATCAACATGGGGTTACCCAGTCAACCAAAACAGCTTGAGTGGCTTACTCAGCCATTTCTGAAGGCACTTAAGAGTCAACCATATTGCTTTGATCTGCTGTCATATGTAGGCCAACCCAGAAAAGGATGAAAGATTTCCTTTCCTAATGGGCAATAGTGAACCAGATGGGATTTTATAATTGTCAACAATCATTATGGTCACCATAGATTGGCATTTGTTGAATTTAAATGTCATGGTCTACTATGGTGGGATTCAAATAATTTTCTTCCAGAACTTTCACCTGGAGTAGTTAGATTACTAACTCAGTGACATTGCCATTATGACACCACATTCTTGTTAATACCTCTCATCTTTATCTTGGTGCTCAAGTCTCATAAGCTACTTTGTTCTAATCTAATCCTATGCCACGAAAATCTGATTTTTGCTTTATCAAATTCTTTTTCAAAGGCGGCAAGATAAAATACAAACCAATTAGATATATATCCTGATTTTGTATCCCTGGTTCCATGATGGTCTGTTGGGGCTGAAACTTCAGTCCACCTCATATAAAGTCAAAATCATAAGAAAGGACAAGGGTTCGGTTAGGGACGCAATGTCCTTGGTTCCAAGCCTAGAGCATACACTGTCATTATGTCAATGTCAAGGTGCTGGGAGGAGTGAAGTTTAAGTGCTGAACTGCTGGAGAGGAGAGAAATCAGCTGGACATTTCAATTTACTTCAGGCTTCAGTGTATCCCACAGTTTGAAGTAAAGGTTATGATTATGGCCTGAGTATTTGAGCGGAATTGACATACATTTATTTTCTTGAAGCAAAATGTGACAGGGGTATTGTGAATAAATAAAAATAGCAAAATAAATGAAAAGAAAACTGAATATTGTGACAAAAAAAGTTAATTCTGAAACTTTACATAAGGAATTTGACTTTTTTTTAGCCCTAAGAATTAACAATAGTAATCATTACAAGGCTCTCATTTCATACATCTTGAAGAGCACTTCTCCTGGTGGGGAGCTCCATTACAAAAACCAACTCAATGCAAGTGCTATGCAGGACTGGTGCTTTTGCTTTTATCTACCTTTCCATTTCATTCAGTCTCCATAAATCATGCGACTTGTCCATCAAAGCACTACACTTTTGCTTTCCCACTGTGTAATCTGATTCGTTTTAGACAATTGTCCTGCTGGATTTACTTTTTATTGATCGAGAAAAAGGTTTGCCTTTGCTCCGCACTGGATATGTTGAATTCGCCCCATACTTTAGTCTTGTCCCTCTCAAAACACCATCACTGACAAGAGATCCAATTTCTACAAACTAACGTAGTGAATGTTTGATAATGAAGATGTTGATGTTAGAAAGGTTTTTATGGATGGAGTGGTTATCATCCCCAGGTTCCTGCATTGCAGCAAGTCCTGATTGTGTAACAGACACAGAGCAATGTTAATGCCACATTCTCCAGATTCAATGTGAGGACTGTTGAACAACTATTTGGGTCCTTTTTGAAGTGCAGTGTATTATTCACAAGCATTCAAGTGAACCTACAAAACCAACTTTGAAGGATAGGCTACCATAATTATACAGATGAAACTCATTTCCTTTCCCAAGTTAATCTCTTAACACCCAAATGGTCAAATCTTCCAATGGCTACAAAGATATCATTGCAAATGCACTCTGAAGCTTTCCTTGAAGCAGGGCCACACTGACCTTATTGACTAGAAGAAGTTTGCTTTCAAATACTCGGAGGATGCCAACCTGCTCATTAAGCTGCACCATGTTTCAAGTCTCAATGCTTTAATAATGGGGCAGATCAGCAACAGAGAAGGAAATAAAATAAATGCAGTACTCAGGATCTCATGACCCACATGGGGAGACAATGGCTTAGCAGTATTATCACTGGACTGTTAATCCAGAAACCAGGTATCGATCTAAGAGCCTAGGTTTAAATCCTGCCATGGCAGATGGTGGAATTTGAATTCAATTTTTAAAAATATGTAATTAAGATCCTAATGATGACTGTGAAACTGTTGTTAATTTTCAGAAAAACCCATCTGGTTCACTAATGTCCTTTAGGGAAGGAAACTGTCATTTTTCCCTGATCTGGCCATCTGTGATTCCAGACTCTTAGCTGCCCTCTGGGTAATTGGGCTGGGGAATAAGTGCTGGCCCAGTCAGCAACACCCTCATCATGTGAATGAATAAAAAGGAACATTTTGCAGTACCCATTTTGCAATTTTTAGCTCTTGCTTCTCATTTCATGTGTAAAGTATAACAACATGGCAAATTTTCTCTTTGTCATTTAATTTTTTTAATAAAGGCATATGGGGCAGAATTTTGTGCTCCTTGGTGTGGCATGAGCATTGGCAACAAAGTTGGGAAAATTTGGTGATAATGAAAACACTAGGAAATGCTTTGAGAGTTTGCAATCAAGTCTGACGCAGTGACTTCACAATCTCACTATTGAGCAACAACTGCTTTATTTCCAAGTATTTGCATATCATTAATACCAATTTGTTAATTTATCTGCCACTTCCAATTCTTCACTCTTTACCTGAGAATCTAGAGGGGTGTAAATCCCCAGCATGTAAATCAGAGCAGGTACTACCTGCTGCAGCTCGCAGGTTACATTTTCTAGCCATCATCCAACTGTCTCCACCACATACCCCGTGGCCACTATCCTCCTCGATTCTTCATCCATTCAAGCTGTGATCAGTGAACCACCAGCCTCGCCACTTCATCCTGCCTGCTCTCAGGCCAACTCTCACACCACTTCAATCATTCAACATTATAGTTTGCAGCTCAGAGATACCTACAACTTACATGCTTCTGCAATGAGTAAATGATCACATTTGCATCTCATGCATCTCTACAGAGTACAATTTATGCCCCTAATTTGCTTTCTTAGTGCTTTTTTAGAGGCTTACAGGCTGAAGGTGCTTCTGTAGGTTGCACTGCTTTTTAACACATTAGGTCCTGAGTTAGAGGCTGTTAGCATCAATGGCTTGCATTATATTTTAATGCAGAATGTGATGCAGGAAGCTTGGTGCTGGTACTACTCATGTGTGTTTTATACATGTACTGAGAGTGTTTTGGGGAATGTCAGCAAACATTCTTATAAGACACACACACTGCATTCATCTTAGGCAACCATCTTAGAGATAGTTCAATGAAGACTCCATTTTGACCAGACTGCTGTTTGCTGAACACAGAACAGTTGGGAATAGTGTACAACACCTAATCAATGGAGGTCAGGACTTGGAGATAGCAGTATGTGGTCACAGAAACAGAGAAAAAGAAGACAGAATAAAAAGTGGGGTGGATTAAGTATTCAGCGAACAAGGCTAATACTCATTTTCCTCCTCAGCATCAAGGAATGCTTTCAAGGACTTGTGTCACCTTGAGCTAGCAGGTATTGGCCTTTCTTTTTCCTGCTGGGTGTTCAGATTCCTGGAAGCCTGGCATTCAATCAAGTGAATAAGGAACCAGAGTAGGCTACTTGACCCTTTGAGTCTGCTCTGCCATTCAATAAGATTATGAGTGATCTCATTTTAACCTTAACTCTTCATTTCTGCATATACCAATAATCCTTCATCTCACTGGTAATCAAAAATCTATCTACTCCTGTCTTAAAAGTATTTAAATGTTTTGCATCCATTGACTTTTGAGAAAGGGAAGGCCTAAGACAAATAACCATGAGAGACAGAAAAAGTCCTTATCTGTCTTAAATGGGTAACCCCTTGTTTTTCAACCATGATACCTAGAATTAAATTCTCCCACAAGAAGAAACAACTTTTCAACATCAAGTCAATCAGGTCCCCTCAGGAACTTATATTTTTTTATTTAAGTCACTTCTAGTTTTTCTTCATATGGCAATTCACTTATTCCAGATATTAGTCTAGTAAACCTTCTCTGACCTGCTTCTAACACATTAACAGCCTTCTGTAAGTATGGTGACCAGTACTGTACACTGTAGTCCAGATGTAATCTCATCAATGTCCAGTACAACTGAAGCATGGCAACTATCAACTTACAAACCAGCATTCTAATTGTACTGAGGTTACCTAATTTAAAATTTCCAACAAATCTTTCTGTCTCCCGTGGTGGAATACTTGGAAAACAAGCCTTTATGAAAATGGCGGAAAATACATATACAACAGGTTTGATTGGGTTCTCTGCTTTTCCACTTTCAGTCTCACACAGACTCTCTTCTGCCACCTTCAGGAGATGGGATGTACTCTGGGGTTATGTTAAGGCCGATGGCACTGGTAGGTTACAATATTAGGTAATAAGCTACTTAACGAGGGAATTTAATTAAAGGCATGTCATTGCACAGTGGTTTCTACATCACAAGAAGCTGTAATCACCGATAATGGATGCAAGGACAGCAGTTAGTCCTGCAAATAGAAAATGTCTTTTTAATTGGGGTTTCTGGAAATTCAAGGAATTAACTGAGTATTGCATCGTACAGAATCAAAGACAGAATTAAAATTAAACATTTTACTTTTGTGGAATAGCAATTATACATAACAAGAGCAAAATTACTGAGAAGATAATGAAGTAAGGGAGTTCTGCTGATCCTTCTTATCCTGACAGAATAAAAACCCATTAGTAATAAAACCAGCTTATTGATTGAAATGATCGATAGAGGATAATTTCAATTACATTTACTTTATATAGAGTTGCATTTTAAATTTTGCATAATCACACCATGTAGATACATATAAATGTTCATATACTTAGACTGAGAGAAATGTAAAGGAAGTGGTAATTGGCAAAGATAAGATTCAAAAGTAATTAATCAACCTATAAGTTGAGCTTAGAAATGAATCTTGAACCATTGGGTGTTTGTAAGTGCAGTTTTTAAGTGCATGTCCAAGTTCTTGTTTAAGACTTTCAAAAGATGTGAATGTCACTGACAAGGCCAGCGTTTATTGCCTATTCTGAATTGCTGATGATGAGTTACCATTACTACAGATATGTTAAGTTTGATAAATCTCTGAATGCTGAATCTAACATTACAAGAACTTGATTATTTTTGAGGGATAAGCAGAACTTACAAACAACTAATCTTCTAAATAACAAACACAATCCATTTAAACGACAAGGAAGGTGTGCAATGTGTGTAAAATGTTGTTCTGAAATCAGTGTCCTCGCTTATCATTGTGTTACACCGAGAGTAAATACCTTTGTGAATGGTCCGGCTGGAATATGGGGCAGGGAGATATTCTGTTGAATCTTTGTTACTGACAATGTTCTGTAGATATTGTCCTCCATTCTCAGGAACTGGCTGAATCAAACAGCGTATCCATCTTATTGCTGGACTATGAGAACTTCATTGTGCAGAGTTTGGTGTCTCCTTCCTATTGCTCTCTCATTATGTTGTCACTTCTGCCTTTGTGAAAGTGTCTACAAAGATGTAATGGGAGCCAGACAGCAAGGTGATTGACCATCATTTCCTTCTGACAAGCTAGGATGCGCATACAAGTAATTCTACTGATAGCTATTACATTGCACTGAATCATCAATTTGCAAGAGATGAGAAATATTTTTAAAATATGATTGGTTATGCTGCAAAATAGGATTGCTGTTTCTAGTTATTGAATTAAAATCCCTGCTATGTGGAAACAGGCCCTTCAGCCCAACAAATCCACAGTGACCTTCCAAAGAGTAATCCACCCAGACCCATTCTCCTATGCTGTATTTGCCCCTGACTAATGCACCAAGCCTATACATCCCTGGACACTACGGGCAATTTAGCATAGTTCACCAACCTGCACACCTTTGTGATCATGGGAGGAAACCCACACAGACATGGGGAGAACATGTAAAGGCCACACAAACAGTTACCCAAGGCTCGAATTGAACCCAGGTCCCGTGAGGCAGCAATGCTAACCACTGAGCCACGATGCCACCAGTGAAGTGTATCTTGTAAAGTGTAAGGTACCCCAATGATTGGTTTTATGTGTTTATCTGAGATATTTCTGGCAGCCCCATGAAGCTGCTGTAGCTGCACAGAATTACCATTGTCTGCAGAGGCTTTATCTTACTGAAGCACACACGCAAGGTTGGGAGTTCTGAGTTGAGGTAAAAACAATGACTGCAGATGCTGGAAACCAGAGTCTAGGTTAGAGTGGTGCTGGAAAAGCACAGCAGTTCAGGCCGCATCCGAGGAGCAGTAAAATTGATGTTTCGGGCAAAAGCCCTTCAGCAGCCCGAAACGTCGATTTTCAAGCTCCTGGGATGCTGCCTGAACTGTTGTGCTTTTCCAGCACCACTCTAACATAGTTCTGAGTTGACCAACGTCAGAAATGAGGTGGGGCATTTCAGTGGCAGACCAGTAAGTAGATTCTTGTCAGCATTCCCATCTTTAAGAAATCCCCATCTCAATTGTTTAGGATGTATGGTGCTCATATATCAATTGCTACCTGCAACTTTTTTTCCCAACAAATTGAGAGGTGTGGGGGACTGCTGGGAAGGTGAGTAAAAAACAACATTTTTTGAACACAGCGGCAGGGAGAGAGGGTGGAGAGAAATGAGGGCTGCTGGGAAGTTTTTAAGTGGGTGAGATCTAAATCCAAGACCCTACACTGTAGGGCGTCCCTCCCACACACCTCCTCTAACCTTACTAAGAGTCTGTAAACTTTGCAAGTTTTCAGGTTTTCTCATTTTTTTTTTCATTTCTTCTCTCCTTTTGTTTAGTCCTGTGTGGCCTTTCTGAGTAGCAGGTTATGGCTGTTCGGGCAGTTGCACGATCCTCCTGCAGAATGTGGGAGGTGAGAGACATTTCGCATGTCTCCACCGACCGCATCTGCGGGAAGTGCACCCAACTCCAGCTCCTCAAAAACTAAATTAGGGAACTGGAGCTGGAGCTGGATGGACCTCAGATCATCCAGGAGGCTGAGGGAGAAATTGAGAGGATGTACAAGGAGGTGGTCACTCCTCAGACACAGGATAAGGGCAGCTGGGTTACAGTCAGGGAGAGGAAAGGGAACCAACAGATAGGGCAGGGATCCCCTGTGGTCGTTCCCCTCAGCAATAAGTATACTGTTTTGGTTACTGCTGGTCGGGACAGCTTACCAGGGGAAAGCCATAGTTGTCAGGTCTCTGGCACTGAGCCTGACACTGTGGCTCAGAAGAGAAGGGGGGAGAATAGAAAAGCACTAGTGTTAGGGGACTCAATAGTTAGTCGGATTGACAGTAGATTTTGTGGTTAGGAACGGGACTCCCAGAAGGTATGTTGTCTCCCTGGTGCCAGGGTCCGGGATATCGCCGATCAGGTTTACAGGATTCTGAAGGGGGAGGGGGAGCAGCTAGAAATCGTGGTACATATTGGCACCAATGATATAGCCAGGAAAGGGATTGAGGATCTGAAAAGTGACTACAGAGAGTTAGGTTGGAAGCTGAAGAGCAGGACGAGTAGAGTAGTGATCTCAGATTTGCTACTGGTGCCACGAGATAGTGAGGTGAGGAACAGTCAGCGAATGTAGCTTAACACATGGCTGCGAGACTGGTGCAGGAGGGAGGGCTTCAGATACCTAGACCATTGGGATACCTTCTGGGGAAGGTGGGACCTGTACATGAAGGATGGGTTGCACCTGAACTGGAGGAGCACAAATGTCCTGGTGGGAGATTTGCTTGCGTGGTTCGGGAGGGTTTAAATTAGTTGGGGGGGGGGGGGGGGGGTTGTTGTGAATCAGAGCTACATATCTGAGAGAGGGCAGTTGTATATGGGGCAGTGACAGGATATAGTGAATCTATCGGGAAGATCTCTCATGCAATGAAACACAGGAATAGGTTAAAGTGTGTCTGCTTTAACGCAAGGACTATCAAAAATAAGATTGACAAACTTAAAGCATGGATCAGTACTTGAGGCTATGATGTTGTGACCCTAACGAAGATGTGGGTTTCACAGGGGCAGGAATGGTTGCTTGATGTTCCAGGGTCTAGAACATTTAAAAAGAACAGGGAGGGTGGAAAAAAAGGAGGCGGTGTAGCATTGCTAATCAGAGAGTGCATCACAGCTACAGAAATGAAGGTTGTTGAGGAAGGTTTGTCTACTGAGTCAGTATGGGTGGAAGTTAGGAACAGCAAGGGAACATTGAGAGTTTTCTACCTAATAGCAGTAAAGAGATTTAAGAACTCAAAGGCTGGCAGAGTTTGGAAAAATACAGATGTAGCAGGGTTGTTGTTATGGGTGATTTCAACTTTCCCAATATCAACTGGAATCTCCTTAAGTGCAGGTGGTTTGGATGGTGCCATTTTTGTCAGGTCTGTTCAGGAGGGTTTCCTTACTCAGACAGGCCGATGAGGGGAGAGGCCATTTTAGATTTGGTGCTTGGCAATGATCCAGCACAGGTGTCAGATCTCGCAGTGGGAGAACACTTTAGTGACAGTGAACACAACTGTCTCACATTTAACATAGCCTGAGAGAGGGAAAGGAGCAGTTACCAAGGGAAGATATTTAATGGGGGAAAAGGAGATTATGATGTGATCAGACAGGAGTTGGGAACTACAGACTGGGAGCAATTGTTCCACGGAAAGGGCACAGCAGACATGTGGAGACTGTTTAAGGAGCAGTTGTTAAGAATGATGCATGAATTTGTTCCTCTGAGACAGGTAAGAAGGGGGAAGATAAGGAAGCTTGGATGACGAGAACAGAGGAGCTTCTCGTCAACAGGAAGAAGGCAGCTTATGTAAGGTGGAGGAAGCAAGGATCTAGCACAGCTTTACAAGATGACAGGCTTGCTAGAAAGGAGCTCAGAAATGGATTGAGGAGAGCCAGGAGGAGGCATGAGAAAAGCTTGGCATGAAGGTTTCAAGAGAACCCAAAGGCATTTTACTCATGCATGAGGAATAAGAGAATGATCAGGGAGAGGGTAGGGCTGATCAGGGATAGGGAGGGAACTTGTGCGTGGTGTCTGAGCAGATAGGGGAATCTTGAAATGAGTTTTTTGCTTCGGTTTTCAAAAAGGAAAGGGAACTTGTTGTGAATGAGAACTTTGAGGAGCTGGGATACAGTCTTGACCAGATCAAGGTTGATGAAGTTGATGTGCTGGAAATTTTGGCAAACATTAAGTTTGATAAGTCTCTAGGGCCAGACCAGATTTATCCGAGGCTGCTCCGGGAAGTGAGAAAGGAGGTTGCAAAGCCGCTGGTGAAGATTTTTGCCATTTCACTCTCCACAGTAATCGTACCAGAGGATTGGAAGGAGGCGAATGTTGTTCCTCTTTTCAAGAAGGGCAATAGGGAATCCCTGACAATTACAGACCAGTCAGTCTTACGAATGAAGTCAGCAAAGCTTTGGAAAGAATACTGAGGGATAGGATTTATGATTATTTGGCAAAGCATAGTGTGATTAAAGGCAGTCAGCATGGCTTTGTAAGGGGCAGGTCATGCCTCACAAATCTTATTGAGTCCTTTGAGGAGGTGACAACGGTCGACGATGGTCGAGCAGTGGATATGGTGTATATGGACTTCAGCAAGGCATTTGATAAGGTTCCCAATGGTAGGCTCATCATAAAGTCAGGAAGTATGGGATACAGTGAGATTTGGCTATCTGGATTCAGAATTGGCTGGCTGACAGAAGGCAGAGAGTGGTTGTAGATGGAAAGTATTCTGCCTGGAGGTCAGTGTTGAGTGGGGTCCTGCAGGGCTCTGTTCTTAGGCCTCTGCACTTTGTAGTTTTTATAAATGATTTGGATGAGGAGGTTGAGTGGTGGGTTAGTAAATTTGCAGATGACACAAAGATTGGAGGTGCCGTTGATAGTATCGAGGGCTATTGCAGGCTGCAGCGCGACATAGACAGGATGCAGAACTGGGCTGAGATATGGCAAATGGAGTTCAACCTGGATAAATGCGAAGTGATGCATTTTGGGAGGTCAAACTCGAATGCTGAACAGAGGATTAAAGACAGGATTCTTGGCAGTGTGGAGGAACAGAGGGATCTTGGTGTCCAAGTACATAGATCCCTCAAAGTTGCCACTCAAGTGGATAGGGTTGTTAAGAAAGCATATGGTGTTTTGGCTTTCATTAACAGGAGGATTCGAGTTTAAGAGCTGCTAGATTTTGCTACAGCTCTACAAGTCCCTGGTGAGACCACACTTGGAATATTATGTCCAGTTCTGTTCACCCTACTCTCGGAAAGATACAGAGGCCTTGGAGAAGGTGCAAAGAAGGTTTACCAGGATGCTGCCCGGACTGGAGGGCTTGCCTTATGAAAAAGGTTGAATAAGCTTGGAATTTTCTCTCTGGAGAAAAGGAGGAAGAGAGGTGTACAAGATAATGAGAGGAATAGATAGAGTCAATGGCCAGAATCATAGAATCATAGAGATTTACAGCATGGAAACAGACCCTTCAGTCCAACCTATCCATGCTGACCAGATATCCCAACCCAATCTACTCCCTCCTGCCAGCACCCTGGCCATATCCCTTCAAATCCTTCCTATTCATATACCCATCCAGATGCCTTTTAAATGTTGCAATTTTACTAGCGTCCACCACTTCCTCTAGGCAAAAGTGGGTACAGCAGATGCTGGAGATTAGAGTCAAGATGAGTGGTGTTGGAAAAGCACAGCAGGTCAAGCAGCATCTGAGGAGCAGGAAAATTGACATTTCAACAAAAGCCCTTCATGAGGAACTCCTCTGGCAGCCCATTCCACACACGCACCACCCTCTGTGTAAAAATGTTGCTCTTAGGTCTCTTTTATCCCATTCCCCTCTCACCCTAAACCTATTTCCTCTAGTTATGGACTCCCCCACCCCAGGGAAAAGACTTTGTCCATTTATCCTATCCAAAAATTCCTTTTAAATATTGCAATTGTACCAGCCTCCACCACATCCTCTGGCAGCTCATTCCATACACGTACCACCCTCTGCGTGAAATAGTTGCCCCTTAGGACTCTTATATGTTTCCCCTCTCACCCTAAGCCTATGGCCTCTAGTTCTAGACTCCTCCACCCCAGGGAAAAGACTTTGTCTATTTATCCTGTCCATGCCCCTCATGATTTTGTAAACCTCTAACCCCCCCAGCCTCCGACGCTCCAGGGAAAACAATCCCAGCCTGTTCAGCCTCCCCCTATAGCTCAAAACCTCCAACCCTGGCAATATCCTTGTAAATCTTTTCTGAACCCTTTCAAGTTTCACAACATTTTTCCAATAGGAAGGAGACCAGAATTGCATGCAATATTCCAACAGTGGTCTAACCAATGTCCTGTACAGCTGCAACATGACGTCCCAACTCCTGTACTCAATACTCTGACCAATAAATGAATGCATACCAAATGCCTTCTTCACTATCCTATCTACCTGAGACTCTACTTTCAAGGAGCTATGAACCTGCATCCAAGGTCTCTTTGTTCAGCCACTCTCCTGAGGATCTTACCATTAAGTGGGCAAAAGTGAGGACTGCAGATGCTGGGAACCAGAGTTCAGATCAGAGTGATGCTGTAAATGCACAGCAGGTCAGGCAGCATTGGAGAAACAGGAAAATCGACGTTTCAGGAAAAAGCCCTTCATCAGATTTTTGCCCGAAACGTCGATTTTCCTGCTCCTCAGATGCTGCCTGACCTGCTGTGCTTTTCCAGCACTACCCCTTACCATTATGTGTATAAGTCCTGCTAAGATTTGCTTTCATAAAATGCAGCACTGCGCATTTACTTGAATTAAACTCCATCTGCCAATTCCCAGCCCATTGGCCCATCTGATCAAGATCCTGTTGTAATCTGAGGTAACCTTCTTCGCTGTCAACTACACCTCCAATTTTGGTGTCATCTGCAAACTTACTAACTGTACCTCTTATGCTCATTTCCAAATCAGTTATATAAATGACGTAGAGGACCCAGCACCGATCCTTGTGGCACTCCACTGGTCACAGACCTCCAATCTGAAAATCAACCCTCCACCACCACCCTCTGTCTTCTACCTTTGAGCCAATTTTGTATCCAAATGGCTCGTTCTCCCTGTATTCCATGAGATCTAACCTTGCTAACCATTCTCCCATGGGGAACCTTGTCGAATGCCTTACTGAAGTCTATATAAATCACATCTACCACTCTACCCTCATCAGTCCTCTTTGTTACTTCTTCAAAAAACTCAATCAAGTTTGTGAGACATGATTTCCTACGCACAAAGCCTAATCAGTCCTTGCCTTTCCAAATACATGTACATCCTGTCCCTCAAGATTCCCTCCAACAACTTGCCCACCATCGACATCAGGCTCACTGGTCTATATTCCCTGGCTTGTCCTTACCACCCTTCTTAAACAGTGGCACCACTTTAGCCAACCTCCATTCTTCCGGCACCTCACCTGTGACTATCGATTATACAAATATCTCAGCAGGAGACCCAACAATCACTTGCCAAACTTTCCACAGAGTTCTAAGGTACACCTGATCAGATCCTGGGGATTTATCCACTTTTATGCATTTCAAGACATCCAGCACTTCTTTCTCTGTAATATGGACATTTTGCAAGATTTCACCATCTATTTCCCTACATTTTATATCTTCAATATCCTTTCCACAGTAAATACTGATACAAAGTTCTCATTTAGTATCTCCCCCATTTTCTGCGGCTCCACACAAAGGCTGCCTTGCTGATCTTTCAGGGGCCCTATTCTCTCCCTGGTTACCCTTTTGTCCTTAATGTATTTGTAAAAACCCTTTGGATCCTCCTTAATTCTATTTGCTAAAGCTACCTCATGTCCCCTTTTTGCCCTCCTGATTTCCCTCTTTAGTATATTCCTCCTGCCTTTATACTCTTCTAAGGATTCACTCGATCTCTCCTGTCTATACCTGACACATGCTTCTTTCTTTTCCTTAACCAAACCCTCAACTTCTTTAGTCATCCAGCATTCCCTATACCTACCAGCCTTTCCTTTCACCCTGACAGAAATATACTTTCTCTGGATTCTTGTTAGACTTTTCCCCAGCACAGGATTGACAGACACGAGGGGTCATAGTTTTAAATATTAGGAGAAAGGTATAGAGGGGCTGTCAGAGAAAGGTTCTTTACCCAGAGAGTTGTGAATGCATGGAATACGTTGCCAGCGATGGTTGTGGAAGCAGAGTCATTAGAGACATTTAAACGACTGCTGGACATGCACATGGATAGCAGTGAATTGAGGGGTGTGTAGGTTAAGTTATTTTATTTTACATTAGGATTAATCCTCGGCACAGCACTGTGGGCCAAAGGGCTGGTTCTGTGCTGTACTTTTCTATGTTCTACATTCCAAATTGTTTTTTGGCTTTGGAGACCAGAAGTCTACATTTAATATCCGCCATTGTATGACCTTAATTGTATAACCTTCAGGCCCACATGTTGAAGACGACGTGGAAGAAACGCATCTTCTCTGTTCTTGGATCATTGCTTGTTTTCACCACAGATAAATAACTTGCTTCTAGAAGTTTATGCTGGACACTGTTTATAGACAATAGAGTATTTTAAAATATCTTTTGGAAGCTTCATGTTGAAAAAGCAGCCAGCATGGCTTTAGAATTTTGCAATTAGTGGCCCAACTATAAGCGGGGAGCTGAAAGAGTAAGATACTTCAGACTTAGAAACAAAGATTATAACAACAGCGGTAAAAAGTGTCTTAGAAAAATCTGTAGAGTGTGATCCTGACAGTGAATGAGATCTGACTAAGCTCCGACAAATTGAATGGTTTACTAAAGTTCTCAATTGGACCTGGCAGAGTCAGTAATGATCCTGGCAGAGCACTGAGAAGACAATAGAACTTTCCTGTCCAGAAATAGTAAAAGTAGTATTCAAGTTTCTGTTGGCAAACTGGCAGGAGGATCATTATCAGCCAGGGGCCATTGGTGACTCATCATGCATTAATATTCTACAGAGATTCTTGTGGTGCAGTGGTAAGGTTCTTAGCTGGAGGACTGGGGTTCGGGTCTGACCTGCTCCAGGAGTGCACTGAAATTTCCCTGAACTGGTTAAATAAAGACACCTACCCAATGTTGATTGTTTTGGAACTTTTCTTTCTGGCGGAACTTTAGCAGAACAAAGAAGGAAATTTGCCCCCATTGTTGTTGAATATTCTTCTAATAAGAAGGATTCATGAAACTTCTTTTAATGAATGCAAAAACCTATACTTAAAAAAAGTACAGACCTATTGAAGAAAAAGCCATGGCATTTTCAGAAGCTAAAGAAAATTCCATTTATATATATCATCTTTCCAAATTCTCAGGAAGTCCATAAGCACCTGGCAACAAATTAATTGTTTTTGAAGTATGGACACTGTTATTACATTGGAGAAGTGACTTCGCAGGTATTATTAAAAGGTTTTGCAGAAAGCATTCAAATCCTGCTTGCTGTATTTCTGCTGTGGATATTGTAAAATCACACAAAAGATTAGAATTATTCAAAACATTGGTTACCAGTGAAGCATAGAGTCACATGTTAAAAGCTGATGACCATTTGCCCAGTTAATATATTCCATGGATTCATTAGACCTACATGTCCTAATCAAAAATGAATTAGCAGGCACAGATGTTTCAGGCATCATTTGTCAGCTGGAACTCGTGTTCATCAGTATGCTCTGTCTCTGCATACTCTGAAAAAGCAGTAGAAGTCAATTTGAAAATTACCATAATATTGTAAAACAAAGTGTAATGTATTTTAAATTGGATGCCAACAGAAAATGAATGATGGTATATTTAAAATTTAATTATGGGAGATCTTTTCTCTATCCCATACCCGTAATACCATTGTTGCTTCATTTTGACATTGTCTGCTGTCTCTTTGTTTTTTGATTGTGATGTGCATTTAAAGAAATTCTTCTGAATAAAGTGTTGGTGCAATGGAGAACTGTTTGATTACAAGGAACAATGGAACATGTGAAATGTCAAAGGGGAAAAGCAGACAATGAGAATCCTGATGGCTATGACAATTTTGAAATACTTCCAAACAAATAAGGACAATGAAATCCAGTAAATGAAGTTAGATACCCGTCCCAAAATATGGCAACATGGATCTTTTACCCATCATTATTCAGTTATTCAGCTTTATCCTATGTGAATGAATCTACTGCATCCAAATTACGATGTAAGACTAAAACTTAGTAACTCCTGCTGTTTTGCAGGTTCCTGTTCCACTAACAGCAGCTCTGATTTCTTATGCAGACAAACGTCTCTGCAGTTTCAAAGTGATATGACTCAATCAGCACTACATTATAGTGTTGGGTACTGGATGTTCTATTTAGCAAGATCTCAAATTCTATAATTTCTGCAATGGATTAAAAGCAAAGATACCAACGGGCCATTAAAGACTTGAACTAAGCGCACCCGAAATTTCATGAAAAGGATTGGGTACTGGCTTATAAATGATGTTAGTCACATAATTCTACATTGAACACGTTAGACTAGAAATTGGGAAGATTAGTTTAAGTTCCAACAATCAAATCTATTTGTTTTGTTCAGCTGGATTAATATGCCAGGAGTGATTGTTGAAGACCAGGGTTCCAGTGCTACAGATCAGTGTCCCACTTTCTCCAGAAGTGTATCACATCATAGACAGATTGATAAAAATAAATAATTACATTTGGAGATCAATTGTGGGAAGAGATTAATTGAAGTCATGTGAGCTGCACACTTCATAATTGAACATATTATCTCTATGTTTATACTCCATTTCCGGATGGGACAGGCGGCATGGGGACAATACAGTCTAACTAGGTTGTCTCAATTTATGACTGTTTGTTGGAACATAAACTGTAAAGATTCCATGATATAGGAGCGGATACTCCTACATATGTGTCATGAATGTGTATCATAAAATCATAGCATTATTACAGGGCAGAAGGAGGCCATTTGGCCCATTGTACCTGTACTGACTCTATCATCTACAACCAACTCCTGCATTTTCTCCGTATTTCTGTACACCAAATAATCCAAAAAAAATCAAATGCATTCTTGAATACCCCAATTGAATTGACCTTCACCACATTTCCAGGCAATACTTTCCATGCCTTAGTTACTTGTGCAATAGAGCTTTATTTCATATCACCGTTGCTTCATTTGCACATCATTTTAAATCTATTCCTTTTTACAAACACAAACAGGTTCATCCCATCTACTCAGTCCTGTCCACTCACCATTTTGAAAACCCCAGTCAGATTTGATCTCAGTCTTCTTTCCAGGGAGAACAGTACCAACCTTTTCTATCAATCCTCACTGCTGAATTTTCTTATACCTGGAGCCATTCTTATAAATCACTTCTGCATTCTTTCTGATACATAAACATCGTTCCTGTAATGTAACTGTACACAAAACTCCAGCTGAGATCTAACAAGAGTCTTGCAACAGATCTACATCGCCTGGTTGCTCTTGCACTTTCTGCCTCAACCAATAAAGCCGAGAACATTATTTACTACTCTCTCCGCCTGTCCTGCCACCTTGAAGCTCTTGATTGGCTGAGTAATTGAAAACAGTCAATGGGTACCTCTCACACTGGAGGAACTTTTGAAGTGGATTTCCCCCAGGGCCAACATTAGGACTTTCCTCTTTCCTTTCCTTGATTGCAGAGTATACAAAGCTAGGACACATTGTAAATTGTGAGGAGGACAATGCAGAACTTCAAAAAGGTATTGACAAGTTAGCAGTGTGGATGGAAAGGTGGCAGGTGAAGTTCATTGCAAAGAAATGTGAGGTGATATAATTTGATAGAAAGACCATCAGGAGTCACTATAAACTAAAGGGCATAATTCTAAAGGGTGAGCGGGAGCAAAGGGCCTGGATGTATATGTGTGAAGATCACTGCAAGTGGCAGCACTGGTAATGAGAAACAATAGTGAAGCATACAGTATTCTGAGCTTTATTAATAGGTGCAAAGTGTAAAAGACAAGGAGGCCATGCTGAAAATATAAGACACTTGTTAAACCTCAGCTGGAGTTTCGTATACCGTTCTGGGGACTATACTATAAGAAAGATGTGAACATTGGAGAAACTGCAGAAGAGGTCTACAAAGGTGGTTCTCAGGATGAGGCACTCCAATTCTCAGAATAGACTGAAGAAGTTTAGAATGCTTTTCCCGGAGAGGAACGGCTAAGAGGAAATTCGATGGAAACTTTCAAACTCGTGAGGCTTGGATAAAGTAGTAAGGAGACACTGTTCCCACTCATAATAAAATTAGGAACAGAAGGGCCCAGACTTAATATGATTTAGAAATGTAGTTAACTTCTAATGAGATTTTTTTTTCCCCTGGAATGCACTTGCTGGAAGTGTTGTGGAGGTGGAGTGATTGAAACATTCAATTAAAAAGAGTGTCAAAAGTTTTCAATAAGCTTCACAAAGATATAAGATAAAACATGAATGCTGAGATGAAGCAGTGATTAACAGGAAGCACAAGAAAATGCTTTGAAGAAAGAGGTTTTAAAGGATGATAGGAGTTTAGGCAGGTAGACAGGTTAAGGGAGGAATCCCAAAGTATAGGGCAATGGAAGCTGCTAGTGATAGCGAAAAAGAGGTGGATGCAAAAAAAAAACACTTTGAGAAGAATCAAGAATCTGTGGAAGGTAATAGGGCTGGATGTGATTACAGGGAATTTAAACTTCAGGAAGTATGGGAAGCATTACCATTTGCTTCTGGTCCCCATTCATGTTCAAGTTCAGGAACAAGAACCAGAGTAAGGAAGCCTAGCTGCAAGTGTATAAAGCATTGGGAAGACTGCTCAAGCATTGTGTGCAGTTTTGATTTCCTTATATAAGAAAAGATATGTTTGTCATAGAGCAATTGCTAACAAGGTTCAGCACACTGATCCCTGAGATTTATGGACTTATGCTATCAGGAAAAATTGAGCCTGAATACAAGAATTTAGAAAGATGATCTAATTGAAACATTCAAAATTCTTATAGGGCTTGACAGTTTAGATGCAGGAAGAATGGATTCTCTGGTTTGGAGTCTAGAACTGGGGCCGAGATAAGGAGGAACGTTTTCATACAGTGGGTGGTGCATCTTTGAGATTCTCTACCTAAAGCACCTATGGAAGCTCAGTCATTAATTAAGTTCAAGGCAGACATCAATAAGGTTTCTAGGCATTTAAAATAGGAAGGGAGATGGCAATATTGTGGGAAAATGTCACTGAGGTGGAAGATCAACTTACAATCTAGTTCATTGGGGGAGTAGCTGAATGATCTACTCCAGCTCTTATTTCTTCAGTTCCTATGAACTACCAACTTGGCCTTGTAATTTAACTTGTAAGGGACAGAGGGAAGTTCAATATCTTGCAAAATCAATGGGGGAAATCCCAATAAAAAGTCAAAATTAGACTTAACTAAATATTCATGTTTCCTGAAGAGTTTTAATTGTCTCCTACTTTAAGCCTGAATGGATACTGATAGAAGTTCTGTGGTATTTTGACATCTATCCATTTATCATAAAATGTCACAACAAGTTAAATGAAAAGTATGTGGATTTCTGACTGTGCAGGGTGAAAGTGAGGACTGCAGATGCTGGAGATCAGAGTCAAGATTAGAGTGGTATTAGAAAAGCACAGCAGGTCAGGCAGCATCCGAGGACCAGGAAGATCGACGTTTCGGGCAAGACCCTTCATCAGGTCTCCTCGGACGCTGTCTGACCTGCTGCGCTTTTCCAGCACCACTCTAATCTTGACTCCTGACTGTGCAGGTCTACACTCATTCATATTATTTTCACTTCCAGACTTGATGATTCCAATGCATTCCTCACCAGCCTCCAATGTTCCATAAATGTAAGCCATCCTTTTAGTGCTACTGAGTCAAAGTCATGGAACATTATGAGTGTACCTACACTAAATGGACTGCAATGTTTCAAGAAGACAGTTCACTATTGCCTTTGCCAGGGAGCCTTTGGATGGGCAATAAATGCTGGTCTAGTGCCATATCCCATGAGTGAATTGAAGAAAGCTCAGCTAAATCTTGGTTGTCTGTGACCTAATATGCACCAAGTCCAGTTCACCTATTGCCCTCTTGTTTACTGATTGGTGATTCTCCATTTCTGGCCTTTTGCACTTTCTCAGTTCTAATTGCATCACCACTGGACATGGTAAGTTCAGTTGCTAAGACCCAAAGCCTGCAAATTTCTCCCTAAACATCTGTATCACTCTATCCTCTGTTGCATTGCTCCTAAAATCCAATCTCTTATCAGATATGCCATAAAATCTCCTAAGTGAGTCAGTGAAAAGTGCAACTGCGAACTGACTTGAACCATTTTACCACACTCAGGGCACTACACAAATCCAAGTTGCTGCTGTTGTTGTTTGAGGTAGCATGGTCCTAATTTTCTGTGGGATTTAATTTCCTTTCTCAAGTCAATTTCTCTGGGTCATTGGTGAAAGCCCCAGCAAAATGTTTACCTGTTTGAGAAAAATAGCTTTCCTGTGGATTCCACTGATGTTCTGTTGGAGTTATATCAGTGGATCGATCACACCCTGGGAAAGTTGAATACCCATATCTCCTGCATAAATATTGAGTTGGTGAAATGTTGAATGTTCTATAGTTGACCTTTTCTATGAAAGTTCCTTCTAAAATTAATATTTGCTATAACAGGTGAAATTAAACAAGTCTTGCGCATCAAGTCCATAAACTTACTTCACTTTTTAATAAATATACTGAAAAGAAATTTCTCTACAAATCACAATTAACACACTCCACCAAAGACTAAAGTTACTGAGACACTGTTACAGTATTAAACTACGCTTGACAGAAACGCAGGTCAGAGAATTGGATGTGATCACCATCCCAAATTCAATGGCATTTCTAGTTAGGCTATGATTAATTTTAATCTTCAGAAAATCAAGAATGCTGCAAGTTGGGACTGGAGATTCACAAAATTTCAGTTTTCTGTGTATTCATTTTCCCACATTCTTAAAATTTCTCCAGGGAGTGATCCACTTTAATGTGTGTTAGTGCACATTGCAGCACTAATGCATTTTTGGTCTGTTAAGGGCTCATTAAGCAACAATTAAGGTTAAAGTGTGTTGCCATTGAATCAAGTTAAACATTCAACTGAATGGTCGAGATGTGCCCCATTCTGCATGTTGTCACGAGAAAATGAGACACGTGTCAGTGTGATTGAGGAATATCTGTGGTATTAACCAAAAGCATATGAGGATGAAAAGGAGAAGAATGACAAAAAGCTATCAGAACAAAAGCATCTCAAGCAGGAAAATTCCTAATTCATCAGGTTCACTCAGATAGTAAGAAATGAAAAGGGAAAAGAAGACACTGGTAGGAATAATCCACAGGCTCCCTAGTTATATGGTTGGAAAGAGAATAAATCAAGAGATAATGAAGGAATGTAAGAAAGGCAGTACACTAATCATAGGTGACTATAATCAAATTGGCAGAGGTAGCCATGAAAGGGAATTCATATAGAGTATCCAGGATGCTTTCCTAAAACAGTATGTTCTGGATTCAAGCAGTGATCAGGTTATTTAGGATCTGGAGGTGTATGATGAGACAGATTTAATAAATGATCTCAGAGTAAAAGATTTCCGAAGAAAAAAATGACCATAACATGGAAGAATGTGACAGTTGCAATGGGAGGAACTTGGATTGGAATCAACCGTGCTAAGCTTAAATAAAGGGCATTAATAAGAAATTAGGGCAGAACTGGCTGAAGTGAACTAGGAACAGAGTTTGGCAGCAAAGAGAGTTGAGGAACTTTGACAGATGTTTAAGAAAATAATACAAAGCTTATAGGGAAAGCATATTCTAATGAGAACCAAGGGCTCTCGGAATGGAATAAGAAAATAATAGTTAATCCCGAAAGTTACGCATAGCATCAAATTGTTTTTAAAAAGTCAAAACAAGTCTTAAAAAACAATGAAAGATGACAAAACAATTAAAAAGGAGCTAATAATCTTTGAGGGTAAATTTGCAAGTAATATCAAGACAGACAACAAGACGCTCTTTAAATATGCAAAAAGGAAGAGAGAAACCTCAGGGAATTGAGGCTAGGGAAATAATAATGGGGAACCCATGAAATACATTACATCCATCTTCATAGTAGAAGACACTAAAAGAAATCCAAATGACTAATTATTCAAGGGGTGAGGTGAGGAAGGCGCAATAACCATCACTAGAGAAAAAAATTACTAAGAAAATTACTACAGTGAAGAACTGATAAGTCCCTTGAACATGTTAGAGTACAGCTTAGGATATCAAAAGGAAGTAGCTACAGTGATAATGGATACACTAGTGGAATATTTCAGGAATTCTTAGCTTTGGAAAAGTCTCAAAAATTGGAACACTGCTAGTGCAACACTTTGATTTTTTTAGATAAAAGGAAAGCATCACAAGCAGGGGACTCTGACCAGTTAGCTTGACATCTGCTAATGGAAAAATACTGGAGTCTATTATTATAGAATCCCTACAATGTAGAAAGAGATCATTTAGCCCATCAAGTCTGCGCTGAACCACTGAAGAGCATCCCAAATCCCCACCTTACCCCTGTAACTCTGCATTTATCATGGCTAATCCACCTAACTGGTATATCCTTGGAGCAATAGGGCAGTTTAGCTAATCAATTAACTAAATCTAACTAATTTAGCAATTCCATCTTTGGACAGTGAGAGGAAGTCCGTGCAGTCATAGGGAGAACATGCAAACTCCACAAAGATAGTCATCCAAGGCTGGAATTGAACCTTACGCCCCTGGTGCTAGGAAGCAGCAATGTTAACCAGTGAACCACTGTACCATCCATTATAAAGGTTCTAATGACAAAGCATATAGCAATATAGAATATGATTCAGTGAAGTTAGCATGGCTTCAAGAGGGAGAAATCATACCTGACACATTTACTGGAATTCTTTGAAGAGGTAGCAAGCAAAATAGATAAAGGGGAAACAGTGGATGAATTTTGGATTTAGTTTTATTTGGATTTTCAAAAGGTGTTTGATAAGATATCGCACATTAGGCTGCATGATAAGACTGCTCCTCGGATGCTGCCTGAACTGCTGTGCTCTTCCAGCACCACTAATCCAGAATCTGGTTTCCAGCATCTGCAGTCATTGCTTTTACCCTGATAAGATAAAAGCACATGGTGTTCAAAGTAGAATATTAACATGAACAGAGAATTAGCTAATGAATAGAAGACAGAGAAATCAGATAAATTCAACCTGTGACTAATAGTGTATCACATGGATTGGGGCCACAATTACTTACAAATGTATTAATGACTGCAACAAGGAAAGTGAATCAGAATGAAGGACTCCTGCCTGAAACGTCGATTTTCCTGTTCCTCAGATGCTGCCTGACAAGCTGTGCATTCCCAGCACCACTCTAATCTAGACCGGGACTTTTTCTGGCCAAGTAGCCATCTATTTGTCCAGTAGTTTGGGTTTGGGTAGTGACAGGGATTGCTCAACATTGAAGAACGCTGTTCGAAGGGTCTGGTCAGGCAGCATCCAAGGAGCAGGAGAATCGATGTTTTGAGCAGAAGCTCTTCATCAGGAGAGCTTATGCTCAAAATATTGACTGTTCTGCTCCTCATATGCTGCCTGACCTGCTGTGCTTTTACAGCAACACACTCTTCGACTTTGATCTCCAGCATCTACAGCCCTCACTTTCTCCCTGTTAGAACATTCTGACCATGTTCTTCAGGACTTTCGCCCAGTTGCAATAAAAATAGTAAAGCAAAAAAAAAAGACAAGAGTTTCATGTCTCAAACCTGTTCACTCATTTTGTGTTCCCCATCCTTGTCATTATTAAAGGTTTTAAATGTTCATAGGATGTGGACATTGCTGGCTAGATCAGCATTTATTGCCGATTCCTAATTAACTACAGTGTCACTCAGATTATTCTGGGTCTGAAGTCTTATTCAGGTCAGACTAGATAAAGACAACAGATTCCCTACTCTTTCGAACATTAGTCACCCATGGGGTGTTTTATGACAATTAACAGTGATCATATGGTTGCCATTAGACCAACTTTTAATTCCAGATTTTTAAAATTTAGTTCAGGTTTCATAACCTTCCAAACTGGCATTCAAAACTAAATCACCAGAACGTTAACCTAGAGGGTCTCATTATCGTTCAGGGATATTACCATGACACAAACACCTCCCCCAGCCTCACACCCCTACTCACCATCAGGGCACCTCATACTCTCTAAGCCAACTAACCCACTACCACTGCGGGCAAATCTCAACAGCTATGCTCAGATGAAATAACATCAAGTACCTATTATCGACTTCACTACAGAGGGACCTTGATTATCCAAATATCAATTATCCGAATTTCAGATTATCCGAAGAAGGTCTCAAGGTCCTGATAGAAACATTACACCAAAGAGGTGTTTCAACACTGATCGCATCTTTTATTTACAATGAGTAAATGGGTGAGGCGGGCGGAAGGGTGTGGGGTGGGTGGAGCAAGGTTGGACAGGGTTGGGGGACGGACACGGGGTCAGTGTTGAACATGTTTGGGGGAGCGGACGGGGGCACGGGGATGGGTGCTGTTGGGGGCGTTAGACGGGTATTGGGAGAGCAGACAGGGTGAGGTTGGACGGGGTTGAGGTGGGACGGATGGGAGGCAGGGTTGGAGGGGGTTGGGGACAGACCGAGGGTGGGGTTGGATGAAGTTGGGGGGTTAGATGGGGGCACGGGGAGGGGGCAGATGTGGATGTTGGATGGATTTGGGGGTGTGGACAGGCAGATGTGGGTATTGGATACGGTTGGAGGGCAGACGAGGAGCAGGCTTGGATGAGGATGGGGTTGGAGGCTGACGGGGCATAGGGTTGGATGGGATGGGGGTGGAGGTGAGGGCAGATTGGCGGGATAGATGGGGTTGGAGGGGCGGACGTGGTGGGTTGGATGTGAACGGGGGTGTTAGATGGGTATGGGGGGTCGGACGGGTGTGGGGTTGGATGGGGCCGGTCGACAGATGGGGGTGTTGGTGTTGGACAGAGTTTGGGGGGGCGGAGGGGGTGGCGGGGGTGGGTGCAGAGGGGGTTAGACGGGTGTTGGGGGTTGGGGGGCAAGGTTGGATGGGTTTGGGGAAGCGGATGAGGGCGCGGGGATGGGTGCAGATGGGGGCGTTAGATGGGTGTTGGGGGAGTGGAGGGGGGGCGAAGTTGGACGAGTTTGGAGGAGCGGACAGGGGAGCGGGGATGGGTGCAGATGGGGGTTAGACAGGTGTTGGGGGTGGGGGCGAGGTTGGATGGGTTTGGGGGAGCGAACAGAGGCGTGGGGATGGGTGCAGATGGGGGCATTAGACGGGTGTTGGGGGAGCAGACAGGGGCGAGGTTAGACGGGTGTTGGGGGGACAGACCAGCTGAGGTTGGATGGGGTTGGGTGACAGACGGAGGCAGGGGTGGGTGTGGACAGGGGAGTTAGATAGTTGTGGGGGAATAGATGGGCGTGGGGTTGGATGCGGTTTTGGGCGTTGACAGGGGATGGGGGCTTGCGCACAGTGTGCTGCTGCCGAGTCTGCTGAACAGGGACCGGGCTTAACAAGTGCTCGCTGTGTCAATCTCATTGAACTGATGGTGGGGGGGGGGGCGGGGGGGGAGGGGGGTGTGGTGATGGGAGGCTTCACTAATGCTACAGTTCCCTTACACACAAGTGTGTGTCTGCTCAGAAACAAACCTTGAGACAGAGAGAGGGAGCAAGGCAGGCAGAGCCAGGAAAAAGGAAACTTTAGAAAACTCCGAGCCCCAGAGGAAAGGCATTGAATCAATTAATTGAATAATCAATTATCTGAACAAAATAGTGCCGACCCATCTTTTTCGGATAATTGAGGTTCCTCGGTATACAGAAAAAACCATATGTCTATTCACTACTTTTAAATCCTTTCCAGTACTTAATCCTATTTTTTTTAGAAAAAGTAAACGATTTGCATTCACAGCCACACATCAAAGACAGTCATTCCCAAACCTCCTAGAGTTGATAATTATATTATGAGTGCCTTCTTCCCACCTTGTGATAGGTCGTAAAAGCAGTCAAACAATAACAATATTTTCATGATGCCCATCAGGCTTATATTAATAAATATATATTGGAATTACAAGTACATTTTTTTGTTTTAACAAGAAACACAGGCAGCTTGTTTTCAAAGTTTCAAGGGCAGGGGGTTTAAATAACTTGATAGCTTGACAGACTTCCACCTTTGAGGTCCTTGTGCCATTTTGGATAAGGTACAGAATCTCAATGACTGAAAATTAGGTCTCTCTATTTCATTTGAATTTTTTTTCTTTTAATTCAAGATGACTTCTATTATTAACCCATATTTACAAAGCATGCACACTGAAAGAAAACAATGACTCCCACTTATCCTAGTTTTGCCTGTTCTATGCATTTAATGTAATATTCAAATATATTACATCCTTATGTTGGGGGTGGGGTGTCAGAGAGAATCAGGATGTTATGCTCTTTCCTCTTCCTTCTGCATATGTTGTGTGCTCATAGAAGGAATGGATGCAACAAATTCTTGGAAGGTCAGCTAAATATCATTTTTAAACTTAGTTGGTTGAATTACACATTCTAATGATCTTGGCCTTGCAATAGATATAGGAGAAAGAGAGGACTGCAGATGCTGGAGCGTCAGAGTCAAAAAGTGTGGTCCTGGAAAAGCACAACAGGTCAGGTAGCATCTGAGGAACAGGAGGGTTGACGGTTCAGCTGTATGAAGGGGTGACACCCGAAACATCAATTCTCCTGCTCCTCGGATGGTGCCTAACCTGCTGTGCTTTTCCAGTGCCATACATGTTGACTATGTAATAGATATGACCTGTTGGCCTTTCAGTTCAAGAATTTGCTTCAATCATTGAACTTAACTTACCATTTACTCAGTGATAGATTACAGTAGAGGAGCTGGTGACAATTCAAAAGCCATCTGGCCAATTCTACCTATTAGGAATATCAATGGCATATATGTCAAGAAGATACTGTAGTAAATGATACTATCCCCTTCAATAGTCTACCACTTGAAGTGATGAGGACTCCTGTCTCTTTCTGACTTTTTGTTCAACCCTTCAATTTAACGAAAATAATTTCCTGCAGTTCTTGCTATATTCCAAGGATCAGTTAACAAGTTAGAAGAATAGGATTCCATTCGATTACTCTCATTTTGCTGCATGAATGAGTGTGGAGTTTGATTTTAGTGGTAGTTGGAATCTTCAGGTTCAATGTTCACTTCCAGTCCATCAGAACAGGAAATCACACCATGCACCTTCAATATGATTCACAAATGTGATACTGCTAGTTAATGCTTGTTATCCATAGAGTCTACCATGAAGTTTTTAAACAGACACTCATAGTGCAGAAATTACATGAAGGCCCTGAGAAAATAAGTAGGTGACTATTGGAAGGCTAACTCTGTCAGATTTTCAATAATTAAAAACAGAAAATGCTGGAAACAGTCAGTAGGTCTGTTTCGATGGAGAAGAACTTATGAAGAGTTATCAACTTGAATCACTGTTAGCTCCAAAGATGGCGCTGAGTGTTTCCTGCACTTCCTGTGTTTAGTGGAGACTTACAGCAAATAATGCATTTTGCATTTCCATTAACTTTTATTATTAGAAAGTTTATAGTAATGGAACTTCATTACATTCAGCCCCTTTGCACAAATTTATTGATGAGCTCACAATAAAGACACTGTTCAATTACTGTTTTGTTCAGCCCAGACAAAGACTCTAAAATCACTTTTTTACTGGATTATGCATGATTTTGCAATCGAACAAAAATGAGGTATATGGCACAATAGTGAGAAGAACCAAAGTCCTGAAAACTACAGGGATGAGAATGATCAGGAAGTGGGGATAATATGAAGGGAGGTAATGTACAAATAGAAAGATTTGTGCATATTGAGAAATATGTTTAATAATTGACTCATTTTGCCATTGAAGAACATTGAAAAGCTACATGACCAAGAAGTTTGCATACACATTGTGGAAAACTACAGTAGATGCATTTCTGGGGCCTTGTTCAAAATTATCGTTCTCTCCAAGAAGAAATCAGCAATGGATAGGTATTTTGAGACAATTACATAGTTGTTCCTTCAATCTTTTCATTGCACTTCACCTTGTTCAAATACTAAGGTTCTGTTTCAAGTGATCTCTTCATGAGGAAGTGATTGGTGGCAGTGCATTGTTGATACTGAGATTACCTCTACATAGAATGACATTTCTGAAATGTCTCATGATAATTAGTCAAATCTGTTCACTTATAATGGAAGGCAGTAGTCCTTTTCACATGTCTCAGCAACAGTATTCATAGGATTACCTCCCTAAGCATCTTTTCCATTCTCAGGACCAATTTGCATCATTCCCCAGCTTCTATGTTATCAATATAGCTGTACTTGCTCACATGATGAGTTCAGATGCAATTCTATAAGTCTCACATATTTAATGTTATAATGTCAATTGAGTTCTCCTTATCCTCAGCTCTCTTCAGTGTTACACATTGAAGCACAATGGCATCTATTATTCCCATGCTGCTGCAAAAGCACTTGTGCATGATGACAGGAACCCAGCTCTCAGACTGGACCAGGTTACATCTCAAGAATGCTCACTTGCTCTTTTAACACTCATTCAAATAGTGCTTACCTGGTTGTTAACAGCATCCCTGCCTTACCTTTTAACACATTTGACATCTCAGCCAGAGTCTAAGCATTCACAGTACTGCTGCATTGTCTTCATCATGGACACAGAGGTAAACTGCTTGTCATGCAGTGATTGGTCCAGTGGCTGGGCATTATACTGTATGGCACTGAACATCAATATCACCTGGCTGTTAGTCACCTGACTGGGATGGCCACAGTCAGCCATTCCATCTCACTATATTCCAGTCGTGTAAGTCCAGTGCAAGCAGCTGGTGGTGTTGCTAGTTCATGAGGCATGTTTGTGTTGTTAACCTGTAAAATATACGAGGCCTTAAGGAGAAAACCCCACTGTGTCACTCAATGAAATTGACACTTAGCCAAAAAATTGTAAAATTCAGCCCGCAGGCTATAGCATTAAAATTATCTGTAATCAATTCCTAACAATGTCAGAAAGATCACCTTTCTATATTTAGGTTTGGCTAAACTGCTACTCTCCATTTTGTTCCCTGGACTGTCAAATTGTCTGATGTAAATACATGAAATTAAAAACTTAGGCTCTCAGTCTTTTAATAATCTGTCAATTTCTAATCAAGCCCTTCTGGTTTAGCATCTTATAATCTAGACTTATACATCAAAGTAACAGATTTTGCTCTGAACTGTGCTCTACTCTTCATATGAGAAAGTGAGGACTGCAGATGCTGGAGATCAGAGCTGAAAATGTGTTGCTGGAAAAGTGCAGCAGGTCAGGCAGCATCAAGGAACAGGAGAATCGGCGTATTGGGCATAAGCCCTTCTTCAGGATTCCTGAAGAAGGGCTTATGCCCAATACGCCGATTCTCCTGTTCCTTGGATGCTGCCTGACCTGCTGCGCTTTTCCAGCAACACATTTTCAGCTCTACTCTTCACCAGGAGAGAAACTATACTTGCTTCTGATCCCAGTCGAAGAGTGTGGTGTGGAAAAGCACAGCTGGTCAGGCAGCATCCGGGGAGCAGGAGAGTCGATGTTTCAAGCATGAGCTCTTCATCTGGATTTTCCAGCACCGCATTCTTTGACTGTGATCTCCAGCATCTGCTATCCTCACTTTCTCCTTGCTTCTGATCCCATTTTGCTTTGCAATATCATATGCCTTTCACCACAAGCTATGCCTGCTAAACAATGAGCAGCAGCATGGATTCAATTTAGCTGCATCATGCAACAGGATGGCAGCAGTGGATATCTGAAGATTTTTCATGTCGTCTGACACAGCGTTAAGTTGCCTATTCCAGAGACAGAGCAGGCACTGAACATTCAAGAGCTTTACAAAAGAAGTATCATGGCAAGAATCAATAAGGAAGGACCTACATAATCAATGGTAAAAGCATTTCAGACTTGATAAAGGAAGCACAGACAAATTAGGAACTTGCTCATGAATTAATTAATTGAAATCAAGAATATCATGTGACAGCAGGATGTAGTTCTGATTTGGGGTTCAACTGGAGAGTGAATGGACATCAGAGGTTCTGTGATCAAGTTAAAATTCCTGGGTAGGAAGGGAAATCTTTAAAGAATGGCACAGTTTTGCATCCTGGGGATGCAACAAAGTGAGGAGAATTTGTATAGCTCAGTTTAAGCATTGCTGCTAAATCAGCCACAACCCACAACTACCACAACGAAAGCAATTTAAACCAAGGTCTCAAATGTCAAGTTGCTGTGGAGCCAGAATTGAAGTGATAAAAGGGAGAGAGTAGAAATCCAAAACAATCCATGTTCTGATGGAAGGAGATAGTTAGGAGACTTTAGTAAGACCAAAGCATAGGAGGAAGATCTTTCATGAAAACAATATAAAAGTCAGGAGCAGTTGTTTAAACCATGAGGAGAGTGAATCATCCAAATAAAAAGAACAGTTTTAAAAAATGGGGATCATGGTTAGAGGTACAGTCAGTGGGAATTGTCTAGAACAGAATTGTTAAGGAAGCAGGATTTCCCTTCAAGCTGCCGGTATCAGAGGCATTTAGAATCTTGAATAAAGCAAGCATCATTGAATAAAGATGGTGGTGGAGTAGGTTTCTGAGCCCAGGGCTCATCCACTCCATCCACTTCTCTTTCCATTTTGTTTCTTTTCTTTCTCTCTTCTCTTGTTTCATTTTTCCTCTTCTATTTTATTTTACTTACCTCTTGGTGAAGAGCTCAGTCATGGCAACGGCATCAGCAGCAGTGAGTAGGCCTGTGCAGCATGGAGTCAAGTAGGCCTAGAAGCGTAGACTTGTGGTGGTGGCATCAGAGGAGAGTTTCTGTTCCCAGAGTCGTCTGCTTTGTCACCGTGGTCCTAACAATGACTCATGGCTGCTGCAGCAGAGGTGGTTCCCAGTGGCATCTGCATCCAGCGCAGATACATGGAAGCTGTGGCGCAAGTGAGTTTCAGCCCAGTACGAGACCTTGTGGTATCAGCAGTGGCTGCAGCAGCGAGGTGGGCCTGAAGCAAACTCATGGATGTGACAGAGTTGAGTTTGGATCAGTGCAGTATACCCAGTGTTTGCATTGGTGATTTCAGTGAGGACTCACAGTGATGAGGGCATCGCTGGAGGTAAGATGGCACCAAAGAGTGGTGCCCATGACAGAGCACTTAACAAGAAGGAGAGTTGAACACTTCCTTTACTTCTTCATTTTTCTGCCTTAATATTCTATATTTGGTTTATTTTTCTGTGTATTAAGATGGATCTGGAGAGTGGCAACACTATATAATACTTTTACCGTATTTTGTAGTAAGATCTGTGTGACAATAAATAAATCAAATCAAATCAAAAAATATTCGGATTTATTCAGTAAATCTGTTAAGGAAACTAAAATAATTTATTAGGGCGTTGCATAATGGGATTCATCAAGCGGAGATGTGAAAAATTAGGTAACCATCTTTTTAAAAATGAGAATCCTTCATTTTACTTGTGAGAAAGTGGGACTCTTCCATTTTGGCTACAAACCGTGGAAAAGCCTTCCAGCATAGGAGCACATGCAGAACTGATGTTATTGTAAAATAATTTTTAAAAAGCTTTTTAAGCCAAGGAAATAAATAATCTCAGATTTAATTTAAGCACAAAATTGGACAACTTAAAAAAAAATTAAGATACATAATAGGTTTCAAATTAATGATGACATCCGAAACTGATTTCTACATACAATTGGCATTACAGGTGATAGCATTATAATTCATCAAGGGGTAAAAGAAGCAAACATTTTCAAAGCTGAAATCCTTTGACATTTATTTTATCAGAACAAATAACATTCTTTAGGGAGCAAGATTTCAGGCAAGAGTTCAACATTCACAGAATTCCACAAGTGATTTTGTTAATGATCCCTCCAGATTAATGGAAAAATGTGGCTATGGTGATATTAAGCAAGAATTCATACAAGGCAGAATTGTCACTGGAATTGTTGATGTGTCTTTGTCAGATATGTTATTGTCCAAAGATGATCTTGCTCTGGAGGAAGTTATTCATATTCAACTGGATAAAATTTGGAGCATTAGTAGTGGCTTTCAAAATCTTGACTGGGCTAGACAGAATAGATAGAAGCTGTTCGTGCTCATAAACAATAAGATTTACAGCGATGTACAAACAAAGCAAGGGTGATGAGTGAAAAAAAACTTTTTTACAGAAAGTGATTGGGATTGGAATACACTGCCTGGAAATGTCTTGGAGGCAGGCTTGATTGAGATATTCAAGAGGGCACTTGATGATTATTTGAATGGAACCGTTGTGATATGGGAAAGGGCAGAGATTGGCTTTAAGTAATAGAACTGGTATAGACAAAACGGGCCCAATGGCCTCCTTCTGCTCTGTAATAATTCTGAGATTGGTAATTCAGATGGTAAGTGAAGCACAAATCCAGAAGCAACACAGATCAATTCTAAGAGAAGAATATCAACCTTGGTACTGGACAGCAGCAGAATTCAATCGAGTCTGAAGATACAAAACCATAAACTACACATGTGACAAGACAATACATCATATGAGACAGGCACCATGCTTTGAAATCCATGCTAGCATTGTGGAGTGAAGAAATCTTACAGGCACTGACATTGTACAGCTATGAAAAGTGATGTTAATCTGTCACATAATAGATCAATTTCAGAAAATGCCCTAAAGTAGGACATAGTCGCAGAAAAGCAGGAAATCAAATAGTTACCCATGCAAAAAGATTCATGAAGTTTGAACAGTGTACAATAGAAGAAAAACTTGAAATGCTCCCAAGGTATACAGGTGATCCAGATCTAGTTTTGTGGACAGTTAATGTTTACAGATCATTTCACAATTTTCATAATGGACACCAGGGCAAATGTCACTATGTTATAAAACAGTGAACCGTCATTGAAAATGTGTTATCTATAGCCAACAATAGTGCATCTGGTCCAGAAATAAAAACAATTGAGGTTAACATTTTGCAGCAAGCAAATTCTCCAATATGGAGGTGGTGAGTAAAATAATGGTAAGAGTTCTCAATCTTGAGCAGGCAGGTACATCTTAATCTCCATGTGTTTCAATTGGCAGGAGGCATTATGTAAAATTAAGAAAAAAACAGTTAAAGCGCATTCTATGAAAGGACAGCAAGTAAAGGATTTCACCAGGTTCTCAATACCCATGGCAGAAGTTAAGCATAAAGCAGATCTCAGACTGTCAGTAAGTGAACCAAACTCTTACAACAAGCTCGCTAACTATAAGAACAGGGGTGATGCTGAAAAGCCAGATGCCTGACACAGGAAACTTGGCAGAGAAACTCTGAATGAAGATGTTCTCCTGAAAGAATGCCATCCAGGCAGCACTCAATTTACTTTCAGGTAACAATGTCAATGCTGTAGGAAACTCTCTCAAAGGAACGGTCACATGTATTAGGGAGATATTTGCAGAGTAGATACTTTTAACAACTCTGGTGGTCTCTGATATCTGAGGTACTGAAACTTATGATTGTACTAAATTTTTCCAACTCAGTATCTTTTCAAAGAACATGAGAAGATTTCACTAGGATCTTAATCATCTGGCCAAAATGTTAATCCAAAACCCAAAATGCTACAGCTGTCCTTATCCCTTAATTCCAAAATATGATTTTTTTTTGTTTTAAAATGTGGACTGTTGGAAACAAAATGACTGTGGATATAAGGTCAGTGGCAGGCTGACAAAAATTCAACAATGGGATGTAACACCTAAAAGTGTTAAAGGGACCTCAAACAGACTGGGCTATGATCTCTTGTGAGTGATTATGAAAGATAACAGAGGTGTGAGTTGATGATCAATGTTCCTTCTAATTCTATGTGGACTTTTGTGAATGAATTTTTTAAACCAGAGTGGAAGACATTTCTCAACTGAAAAGTGCCCACATAAGTATACAGCTTACAGAGAACATTATGACCTCACACTGCTCAGCAGCAAGCCACCCTTTGCAGTTTATGACACATACTGCAGATACAATTTATGTTCTTTCTCTCCACAGATAACACAAGGACAGAGGTTAAAAAGCTAGACTCAATTCAACTGAGGCATGCTAGTGGGACTGGATATGTTTGTGTGTACCATCCTGGGTTCAGGCATGAGAAGGCAATGAAGGTCACAGTTGAAGACCTATCTCCTAGTCACTCTTATGTTGGCAGGTAAAGACTCAGTACTACAGGTAAGCTAACCAGTAGTGGGAAAAAAAAGAAACAGGGCAACAAAAGGACTCTGTCTCACCTTGGATGCTGGAATTTAGTCACAGTTCAATCAATGGCTGGAGCACAGCGAGGTAGTGGCCTGGTATAGAGTGTGGCAGCAGCCAGCAGTCAGACCATGTGGAGGCTTCCTGCATTGGTCTGCTGCAGAGATTGTTTGGAGTGAGACTGTGATGTTTGTCTTTTTAACTTGTTTCTCTTTTTCTGACCTATGGTCATATTGTGTGTAGCTGTTAATGTAACTTTTTTTCTTCATTTCTCCATTCTGTAACTAAGGATTGTACCTAGGTACCTTTGTACCCAAGAGATGATTTATAAACTGTTCACTGCACTCATTTCAGTACATAGGTCAATAAAGCAAATTCAATACAATTCAATTCAATTCAATTTAATTCAATTCCTCTCTAACCGACATTTTGTGCCAACCATGAGTTGTGCCAGTACACTCAGCTCCCTGACGGAGCTCAACTCAATAACTAACAAGAATGCATACAGTGAAATCAATATATTGCAAACTATTTTGAAGTGAAACTTAAATTTGAGAAAACAGGCTCTCCACCTTTGTGCTCTCAAAATGTCTCAACTTAAAGGCAAAGGAACTGCACAGGAAAGTGTTGGTCCTGATGCAGCGCTTCTCTGGTAGCCTTACCAAGGTTGGAGCATTATGAGTTGACTGTGGGTTCATCACTCAAATGCTTTCTCTGATGCAGAATTGTACATATCTCCTGTGCACATTTCCAGCACTAAAATATATCATTGTAATCCATGAAAAATTGAAAGAAACAAGACAGTGGAAGTGGCAAGCATTTCCAGCTCCACAATCATAAATGTTATATGACTGGTTAGAATTTTGTTCCCCATATCTACTTAGATCTGATTCAGTCATTTTGTCATGCACAGCACACCACTGTAATCCCCATAAGGTCCAGTTTAAAAAAAAATGTTTTTTACATTCACTTTGATTGCACTTTCTTCTTTAAGCTGTTAATTTTGTAACTCGGGCAAAGTATTTCAATCCCACTTTGCTACAGCAATAATTTCAATAATCTAACTGACTGCCATAAATTAACATTGGCAGAAAGCTACAATGCTGTGTTTTGGAAATATTTAGTGATTACATCTGGAGATATATGCAGGAATTGTCTAAAGTTTGTCAATAAAAGTCAGTCTAAAAATACAATTCAGCGACTTCAAACCAATTCTGACAAGTTGACGACTTGAGATGAAAGGACAAATCAATCTTAAAAAAAAAGTTCTAAAGGAAGGTGAATAAGAGATTAAGAAAACCAAGAGGGAGTATGAGAAAAGACTGGCAGCTAATACAAAGGAAAATTCCAAAGTCTTCTACAATTGTATACATTGTTAATGGGTGGTGAAGAGTGTATGCCAAGTGAATGGACCAAATGAAGATTGACATATGGAGGCAGGGGGCATGACTGAGGTATTAACATAGTATTTTTCTTCTGCCTTTACAAGGAAGCAGATGTCATCTTGGCCATGGCAACAAAGTGGAGTTCAAAATTAATAAACAGGAGGTATCGACGAGGCTGCCCCATACTTAAAGATGACAAGGTGGCAGGATCAGTTGAAATGCACACAAGGATGTTGAAAGCTGTGAGAATTGAAATTGCTGATGCGATGGCAATAATCTTTCAGCCTTCCCTAGATACAGGGATTGTGCCAGGGGACTGGAGAAATGCAAACATCCTGATCTTACCCAGAAATTGTTATAAGGATAACTGCAAAAATGAAGGGCCATTTAAATTAACTTTGGTAGTGGAGGAACTTTTGGAAATGATAATTCATGCCAGATTCATAGTCATATGGACAAATATGTGATAATTAGGGAAATTATATTTGGATTTCTTAAGGGAAATCATGTTTAACTAATTTGGAAATGCTTTTGAATAGATAACAGAGATGGTTGATGCAAGTAAAGCTTGTAATACTGTTTACATAGACTTCCAGAAGATCTTCAATATAATGTTATGTAACAAAATTGCAAGCGTAGTTATATTTAATGGAATAAAAGACAGAATAGCAATGTATGTGCAAAATTGATTCAAAAGAAACAGGAAGCCATGGTTGATGGATATTTTCAGACCAGAGCATTTGCCGTGGAGTTTGCCAGGAGTTAATTTGAAACCCTTGCTTTTCCTCATATATACTAATGGTCTAAATTTTGATGTGGAATGGAGAGTTTCAAAGGTTATGGACAAACAAAACTTAGAAGCACTGGAAACTGTAAGAAGATCAATGTGGAATTTGTCATGACATGGGGAAACTCCTCTGCTAATTTAAATCAGCCACACAAAAAAGATTTACATCATGCTATAATCTGTTAGAATTCAAGAGGCAAAGAACTATCCTAGAGGTCACTATTTAAAGCAAAAAGTAACAACTTTAGTCTTTAAGTCCAACAAAGAACATTAAAATCAACAACTATTTACAACTAATTTCTCTTAAAGCTATCTTTTATCTCTCACTCTACAATACTAGTCTGTGAAAAAAAAATCCAGATTAAGATTGACAAAGACATAATCACGTTTCAAAACCAGTCAGCTTTGCCAATTCTCCTTTATAGATTGTCCTCTGTAGATTCTCTCCAGGTCAGCCTCGATGTTCTGCTGCATAAACTCCCCATAGACAGGTACCTTTCAGTGAGCCCTTCAGCTAACAGTCTATATCTGTTTGTCGTTGGCAGTTCTCCCCCTAACTGTTAAAAATGTCCAGTGTTACATCCCAAAACATTGGATCATTTGATTGATTTTAATGTTATCAAAATACTAAATTCAAATTTGATTGGATTTTGGTATCTTGGGGTGTAATTTAAACTGACTGGCTGAACTTGAATTTGTTTTGGTTTCATGGCAACCCATCTGCTGCTATTTGTTTCAACCAAGTGTTACATTCTTACCTTGTTCAGGAGTCTCTGTGCTTTGTTAATCCTTGCTAGCTTTTTAACTCTCTTAAAGGTACAGTAGACTTCTATACCTTCATAACACCTCCCCCTTAAGAAAAAATGAACCATCATAATGAAAAGATAGCTTCATTTTTTTCCACTATTCCTTAGTCATGACATCATGACATACATATGACTTTAACTTAAGTTCATATTATATAAATATGAACTGACATAAATATAACATTGAATAGATATTACTCTTATCTATACTTTATCAGTTAAATCTGCAATAACGCACCTGCAATTACATTCTTAAGACCCGCAACATGTACGATATATAAATTATAAATCTGTAACATAAGACTCCAATGAAATAGTTGCATATTCTTTTCTTTAAAGCATTCGAAGAATGTAAGAGGATTGTGATCCGTGTTCGCAACCATCTCCGACACATTGTTCGTGACATACACATTAAAATGTTGTAAGGCCAGTACCAAACTCAATAATTCTTTTTCAAGCATGAAGTATTTCTTCTGTTGGATGTTGAGTTTCTTTGAAAGGCAACCAACTGGCAGTTCAATTCCATCATCATCTTCCTGTGAGAGTATAGCTCCAACTCCTATGTCACTGGCATTGAGGGCAACTTTGAAATGTTTTGAAAAGGTTGGTAGAGCTAAAACTGGTGCAGTGGTTAATATTACTTTTAAATGGTCGAATGTCTCCTGGCACTATTCTGTCAACCGAAACTTTGTGTTCTTCTTCAGCAACTCGGTTAACAGTGCCACGACACTGCTGAAGTTTGAAACAAACTATCAATACAATCTGTTTTGGTCCGTGGAAATTCCTTGGTGGCTTTCATCTTTGTGTACTGTGGGGTCAACCTTCCATGACCAATGTTTTGTCCCATGAACATCACCTCTGCTTTTGCAAATTCAGTTTTATTTAAGTTTATGACCAGTTTTGTTTCTCATGGTCATCAAAGAGCTCTGCCATGCGATCTTTCCAGGACTTAGTAAAGATCAATACACTGTCCAAATAGACTGCACAGTTTGTGAACCCAGCCACAGCTCTGTTCATGAGTTGTTGGAATGTGGCAGGTGTGTTCTTCATTCCAAGGGGCATCATTTGAATTGATATAGCCCATTTAGCAGAAATTTCTTTTGCCGTCTCTGATAATGTTATCTGTCAGTAACCACGCATTAGGCTCAACTTGGTGATGTAACTAGCTTGTCCGACTTTCTCGACGCAGTCCTCCAATCTTGGAATTGGCTATGAGTCTGATTTTGTAACAGCATTGACCTTACGATAATCCACGCAAAATCATTAAGTCCCCTCCATTTTGGGAACTAAGATGATCAGGACAAACACTTCTGTCTGATCCTCTGCCTGTTCAGGTTTTTCCTACATCATTACGTCAAACAGGGTATCTGCTAATTGAAACTCAACCCCTTCATCTTTCTCTTTATTGTTCGCTTTGTGCTGTGACATATGATAGTGGGATTTGGTTACTGCACAGACTAGGAAAACACCAGGATATTTCCATTTTAACTCCTTAGTTTCTTGTCTTCCTTGGACTTCTTGAGAACAAGCAGTGTCGCTCCCACCTTGGATCCTGCTAAATCATTCCCAAGAACAAACGGAATTCCTGGAACTGACACTCTGTCAATCACTCCCTCTGTTACTTTCCCAATCTTGTGTTGGCACTCTAACCTGATCTTACATAGGGGAATGCTAAATTTCTGTCCACCTATCCCACAAATTACTCTCGGGTAACAGATCAGAAAGAGTGCAAATTCGCTGGTTAGATCCTGTATCTCTCAAAATTATAACTTCTTGACCTTCTTCCCCTATTCTTTCTGAGTAAACTTTACCCACAGAGGCAAATTCTTTATAGAGTTCAGATATTAACTCCATATCCAGCCCCTGCCTAGGCTGTGTATTCTCCTGCAGCTCTTCAGCTCTTTTTGGGATTTCCTTTACTACTTTCACTAATGCCACTGGCTTAGCTTTTTTTAAAAACACATCTTTTCCCACAGTGCCTTTCTTTAATGACCAGCATTGTGGTTTTATGTGTCCCACTTTACCACAGTGGAAACACCTGAGGCCTTTCATTTCATTTCCACCCTCTTGGGCTTCTTCTTTAACCTGTGGTAAACTCTTACCAGTGTTCTCTACACTTTGTTTCATAGAGTAGGATCTCCCCTTCTGTCAACTTCTGTCCCTCATAAAACAATGTCAGTGCCTGTAAGATTTCTTCACTCCACAATTCTGGCCAGAAGCTTGTCTTATGCACAAATGTTGAAAATGTGTTGCTGGAAAAGTGCAGCAGGTCAGGCAGCATCCAAGGAGAATTGACGTTTCGGGCATGAGCCCTTCTTCAGGAAACCTTATGCACCAATGTGCATTGATCTGGTAATTCTGCTTCCCTTTTCACTTCCTGAAATTTGTGTTCCTCCATATGAATTCTTTTCATCTCTGGAAGTGAGTCTTTAAACTCCTCCAGCAGATTTTCAATTCCTGATGAAGAGCTTTTGCCCAAGACGTTAATTTTCCTGTTCCTCGGATGCTGCCTGACCTGCTGTGCTTTTCCAGCAACACACTCTTCAACTCTGATCTCCAGCATCTGCAGCCCTCACTTTCTCCCTGTTAGAAAGGTCTGACCAGGTTCTTCAGCACTTTCCCCCAGTTGCACTCTAATCTAATCAAGTATGAAAGGGCATAGATTCAAAGGGCATTCAAGAAATTTTGATATAGAAATGTTGTGCAGGACTTCTCTCAAAAGGTAGGAAGTTAACACAGAATCATAATGTTCTTTAAGGGAGATGGTACAGACATTCCAGCTGGAAGTTCTGCTATTAAAATAACTAAGTGTTGTGTACCATCTGCAAGATGCACTGCAGAAATTCATCAAAATGACTTAGACAACACCGTCCAAACTAAAGTCCACTACCAACTAAAAGGACAAAGGCAGCAGATACATGTGAGAACCACTGATGACAATTTCTTCAAGCCACTCGTCACCCTGATTAGGAAATATATTGTTGTTCCTTCATTGTCACTGCATCAAAATCCTGGAATTCCTTCCCTAATGACGTTATGGGTCCACCTACAGCACATGGACTACAGTAGTTCAATGAAGCAGCTCACCACACTGTCCCAAGATCAATTCGGGATGGGCAAGAAAAGCTAGCTCATTAATAGCCCACATTTAAAAAAAATGCATTCATGTTTATAACATTGTGTTAAGTATGGGTAGTCACTGAATTTTAAATGTAATTATTTCACAATTTCATTATTTCTTTTTTCAATATGTGGAAAAGATGCATTTGTTCCTTATTGGCATTCTAACCAAACATAGAGGAGGTTTGTCAAAACGATGCATAGCATTCTTCAGGTATATTTATAAGCTTAATGTAACTAAGCACAGAATGCTGCTAAGCTTGAACTCTAAACTAAATTTCTTAATTGCTGTTCTTAGAACCATCAGATTAGAATGAACAATTAACCTACATTTAACAAGTTTAGAAGGAGATTGGCCAAACTTGGTGTCAAAGACTTTCTGCTTCATGTTTGGTATACCTGGTTGATGGTGTATCCAAAGAATCAGGATGACTGTCTGGTGGAAATCCATAAGAAAGAGCTACTTGGTTGCCAGTTCTAATGTTAAACATGATAATGGGTTGATAAATCATTTAGTGTAATTCAATTAAGTCAAACTCAACTTTGGGAAGGTTGTATTCCTGCAACCTACTTTGTAACATAGGCTATGACTTGCTCCCCAAACTGAGGTTACTCAAAAATTGGTAACTTAGATGATGACCACATTCATAATTCTGGAAAATCAACTACAATGACCAAAAGATTAATAGTAAGAGAAGGATCAGAGTCAGCATTTTCAATGCAAAAACCTCCCTGTCCTGCATTACCTACCTGGTCAGCAGTGTGCAATACATGCCCCAGGGAACAAAAAGCAGGTCATTATATTTGATTACAATTTATTGCTGTATGTTGTTACCTACATGTATTTTACATTTCCATCAGACAATTGGGGCTTTTAAAATCTACAAAAAAATGAGCAATGAACAGTCTGAAGCAAGAATTCAAACTCATCTCATCTTTGAAGGAGAAATTATTTGATGACTTTAAATGTCTCTTGAACATTGCCAACATAGGTTGAATTTAGTTTGTATGTTTTTCTCCCAAAGGAAGCAGTTCAATTATCTGTAAAGTTCCATAATTGTGCAAAATCAAAATGTTGCATATGATGGAAATCCAGAGTAAAAAAGGGAAGTGCTAGAGGATCTCAACAGCTCTAGCAGCATTTGTCCAGAGAGAAACAGGGTTAACAACTTGAGTCCAAAGCAACAGTTCTTCAGAGTTGATTTCTATGTTGTGGAAAACAGGAGGGGCAAGTGGAAAAGAAGTGAGATGAAGGGGAGAGGGTGAGTGAGATTATAAACCGTAGGTGTCAATGAACAAAAGGTCAAGTTAGTGACAGTGGCTATGGAGACATGATACAGATTCATAATAGATGTCGATTGCAGACTATAAGTCGGCTCTATTGAAAGTAAAACCAAGAAAACCAGATGTTTGTGTGTATGTGTGTGCTTGTATATGAAGGGAGATGGAGGAAACAAAATAGAGACAGAGAGCTCATGATCCAATGGTGGTGTATTCAATGTTGAGTGCAGAATACTGCAAAATGCCTAAATGGAAAATGATTCACTGTCCCTGCAGCATTACATTATAGCAGACCCTGGCCAGAAATGTGAGCATAAGAATAAAATCTTATATTAAAATGGCACACAACCAGAAAGTCAGGATCATGCTTACAAGTCAAGTGGCAGTGTTTTGCAAAACATTTAATCAATCTGCATTGGGTTTCCGCAGTCCAGTGGAGTCTGTTTTATGAACTGTGGAATAGATTGAAAGAAATAAAAGTATGTGAGTTTTGAGAAGATTTGTAGCTCAGGTTGAGGTTCTGGATGTAGGTTTGCCCACTGAGCTGGAAGGTTTGTATTTAGATGTTTCATCACCATACTAGGTAACATCTTCAGTGAGCCTCCTTATGAAGCACTAGTGGTGTAACCTGCTTTCTATTTACATGTTTGGTTTTCTTCAGGTTGCTGATGTCATTTCCTGTGGTGACTTCACTTCCTATGGTGATGACATTTCCTGTTCTTTTTCTCAATGGTGATGCGGGGAATAAAAAGAACAGGAAATGACATCACCATATGAAATGATGTCACCACAGGAAATGACATCACCAACCCAAGGAAACCCAAGCATATAAATAGAAAGTGGACTACACCACCAGTGCTTCATTCGGAGGTTCACTGGAGATGTTACGAAGTATGGTGATGAAACGTCTGGAAACGAGCCTTCCAGCTCAATGAGCAAACCTACATCTAAATAAAAGTAAATCACAGCTTCAAGGAGTGTATCCAGCCTTGAACATTGAGAAGGAGGACAGAAACAGTACAAATGTGGTACCTCCTGTGACTACATGGGATGGTGTCATGGGCGGCAAAAGAAAGTGTTGAAGTGATGAAGGAATGAACCAGGGTTTTAGAGTCAACAGTCCCTTCAGATTGCACACAGGGTGGGTGACAATGTGTTTTGTAGTGGCATAAATGTTGGAAGATGATCTTTTAATTCTTCCACTGCAATTATTATGGTTGTTTTGTGAGGACATCTAAGATAGCATTACAATTTGCTCTTATATCTAAACCATGTAATCAACTGTGAATTGTTGCTTCATGCATCAAAAACCTTTGTCTCAAAATTGCTGCTTGAGCTTTGTTCAGGTCATTTAAAATATAAGCTTTAAACTCAACTTATTCAAGCTGTGGAGGTGCCTGCATTGGACTGGGGTGGACAAAGTCAGAAGTCACACGACACCAGGTTATAGTCCAACAGCTTTATTGGAAATCACAAGCATTCAGAGCATAGCTCCTTCATTATGTGAAGTCCTTCACCTGAACAAGGGACTATGCTCTAAAACCTTGTGATTTCAAATAAATCAGTTGGTCTTTAATCTGGTGTCATGTGACTTCTGACTTTAAACTTATTCAACTCATTGACTTATATCAATGTTACCATTTATGAAACCCTCACTATCAGTAGGTGTATATGGACTTCAGTAAGGTTTTTGATAGGTTCCACATGGTAGGCTATTGCACAAAATGCAGAGTTTCGGGATTGAAGGTGATTTAGTGGTTTGGATCAGAAATTGGCTAGTTGAAAGAAGACAGAGGGTGGTGGTTGATGGGAAATGTTCATCCTGGAGCTCAGTTACCAGTGGTGTGCTGCGAGGATCTGTTTTGGAATCACTGCTGTTTGTCATTTTTATAAATTATCTGGAGGTGTGCTTAGAAGAGTGGGTTAGTAAGTTTGCCAATGACACTAAAGTAGGCAGAGTTGTGAATAGTGCTGAAGAATGTTGTGGATTATAGAGGGACATAGGTAAGATGCAGAGCTGGGCTGAAAAGTGGCAAATGGAGTTTAATGTGTAAAAATGTGAGGTAGTTCACTTCGGAAGAAGTAACAGGAATGCAGAGTACTGGGTTAATGGTAAAATTCTTGGCAGTGTAGATAGAGTCATAGAGAGTCATAGAGATGTACAGCATGGAAACAGACCCTTCGGCCCAATCCATCCATGCCGACCAGATATCCCAACCCAATCTAGTCCCACCTGCCAGCACCTGGCCCATATCCCTCCAAACCCTTCATATTCATATACCCATCCAAATGCCTCTTAAATGTTGCAATTGTACCAACCTCCACCACTTCCTCTGGCAGCTCATTCCATACACGTACCACCCTCTGCGTGAAAAAGTTCCCCCTTAGGTCCCTTTTATATCGTTCCCCTCTCACTCTAAACCCATGCCCTCTAGTTCTGGACTCCCCGACCCCAGGGAAAAGGGAAAAGATGAACAGAGAGATCTTGGTATCCAGGTGCTTAAATCCCTGAAAGTTGCCACCCAGATTGATAGGGTTGTTAAGAAGGCATATGGTGAGTTGGCATTTATTGGTAGGGGGATTGAGTTTCGGAGACACAGGTAAAGCTGCATCTGGAGTATTGTGTGCATTCCTGTCATCGCATTATAGGAAGGATGTGGAAGCTTTGGAAAGGGTTCAGAAGAAACTTACAAGGATGTTGCCTCATATGGAAGGAAGGTCTTATAAGGAAAGGCTGAGGGAACTGAGGCTGTTTTCTTTGGAGAGAAGAAGTTTGTGAGGTGACTCAACTGAGACATGTAAGATAATAGGATGGACAGTGAGAGCCTTTTTTTCCTCAGAATGTGAAGGCTGACATGAGGGGACATAGCTTTAAATTGAGGGGTGATAGATTTAGGACAGATATCAGGGGTAGTTTCCTTATTCAGAGAGTAGTAGGGGCGTGGAACGGCCTGCCTGCAACAGTAGTAGGTTCACCGATGTTAAGGGCATTTAAATGTGCATTGAATATACATATGGATAATAATGGAACAGTATAGGTTCAATGGGCATCAGATTAGTTTCACAAGTTGGTTCAACATTGAGGGCTGAAGGGCATGTACTGTCTTCTATGTAAGCTGGGTGTCAACTTTGACACAACACTCTCACACTTGGCTGCAACCAGTGAAGGCTAAGAGTAGTTATTCATCTTCTGATTCCCTAGCACTCTCCATCATCTACAAGGTAAGAGTCATAAGAATGATGGAATACTCAACATGATGACTGCAACTAATATGCTGAATAACATCTTTGACAATACACTCTACTTCATTAGTATACACTATATACAGAAAATCCTGTTGCATAGGAAGGCTTTGTGTAATGTAAACTGGGATTTATCTGTAATTTTTGATGATATTTTGATTTGAATCGGATTTTGTGTTATTAAGTGGTGGGTCTTTCTATATTTGAAGTTAATAGTTGATTTGTTAAAATTTCTGTAGCTATGGTAATTTATTTTGAAAACAGTTTTTGAAGCTTGTCTGTAGAGTGAATGAGTTTGTGCAATAATTTCCTGTTTATTTTAGATTGTTTGCAAGCCAACAAATAGGGACTGAGAAAGAGTGCTAGAGAGTTCTAGATTTTTTTTAAATTATAGAAAATGCCCATAGATGAGAGACTTTTTATTTTGGGTTGCATTTTTAGTCTTTGAAGATGTTGAAACAGATGGCTATGCAGTGTTGTGTACCTGCGAAGAGAAGGACATAGTGAGTTAGATCTTCAGGGTGAAGTGTTAATGATGGTTTCAGACCAGATTAAGATCTGAAAGCTATTGTTTAAGTTAAGCATAATGAAGTTTAAATGTATGATAATCCCAGGAAGAAGTTATCACAGTTGCTGTTTAATAGTCGCTCAAAGTAAGAATGCAGGTGCAGCAGCCAGTGAAGAAGGTAAATGGTATGTTGGTTTTCAAAACAAGAAGACTTGAGTGTGGTAGCAGGATGTCTTGCTGCAATCACATAGGACCTTGGGGAGAACACAGCTGAAGTATTGCATGCCATTTTGATCTCTTTACCTGGGTGCAACAAAGATTTCCCAGACTGAATCCTGGGATGCAGGATTGATGAATGAAGGGAAACTGCATCATTTAGGATTATATTTGCTGGTGTTTAGAAGAATGAGGTGGGCGCAGATCTCAGACATACCTACAAAATTCTAACAGGACTAGACAAGGTAAATACAAGAAGGATTAGAGATTAGATTAGATTACTTACAGTGTGGAAACAGGCCCTTCGGCCCAACAAGTCCACACCGCCCCGCCGAAGCGTAACCCACCCATACCCCTACATGTACATCTACATCTACCCCTTACCTAACACTACGGGCAATTTAGCATGGCCAATTCACCTGACCTGCACATCTTTGGAGTGTGGGAGGAAACCGGAGCACCCGGAGGAAACCCACACAGACACGGGGAGAACGTGCAAACTCCACACAGTCAGTCGCCTGAGGCTGTTCCTGTTGGTTGTGGAATCCAAGACCAAGGGCCACCCAGGGATCAGTGTTGGGACTCGTGCTTTTACTTAATTATATAAATCATTTGGAGATAAGTGTTGAGGGCAAAACCTTTTAATTTGCAGCTGATACTAAACTAGGGAGAATAGTGAATTGTGGGGATGATGCGGAGTGACCTCAGAGGGAAATTGACAAGTTGGCCAAATTGTCAGACACCTCGCCGATGAATTTCAATGCAGAGAAATGTCAAGTAATGCATTTTGGAAGAAGGAATGTGGAGGGATAATATTGACTCATTGGTAATTGAGGGGAATACAGGAGCTGAAGGCCATTATTATTAAAAGTGCTTGATTCTCTGAAGGTGCTCAGGCAAGTTGAAATAGTTGTCAAACAGGCTTGTCGGATCTTTGAGCTTATAAATAGAAACATAGAATATAAGAGCAAAGAAATGATGTTAGACTTCTTCAAGTCATTGGTCAGACCACATTTAGAGTATTATTTTCAGTTCTGGGGCACCTTATGTAAAGAAGGATGTTAAGGCCCTGGAAAACATGCAAAGGAGATTTACTAGAATTAAACGAGGAATAAAGGATTTTGGATACAGAGAAGGATTAGAGAAATTGGGATTATTTTCCTTGAAGCATAGATGATTAAGATGTGATCTTACTGAGGTGTTCAAAATCATGAACAAATGACAGGGTGAAGAAAAATGTTTTGTTTCCACGAGTTGGTATGTCAGTATTATGGGGTCACAATTTCAAAACTTTCATCAAGAGAGCTAGGAATAAGATGAGGAGAAACTTCTTTACTCAATTAGTTCTTAGGATTTAGAATGCAATGCTTGGGAGAGTGACGCAGGTGGATTCCATAAGAGGTTTCAAATAGATATAGATATACATTTGAGAGTGATGAACTTGGCATACTTCAGAGATAAGGCTGGAGAGTGGGACTATCTGAATAGTTTACTGGGAGCTGGTACAGACATGATAGGCCAAAGGGCCTAATTGTAAAATTCTGTGATCTAGAACTGAGATGAGGAAAGGTGTCTTCATCTGGCAGATGGGACTAGATTGGGTTGGTCGCATGGACGGGTTGGACCGAAGGGTCTGTTTCCATGCTGTACATTTCTATGACTCTATGACTCTATCCAAAGTGTTAAGTGCCTGTGAAATTCTTTGCCAGAGAAAATGGTTGAGGCCAAAACATTCAATGCTTTCAAGAAGAAGTATTAGGGCTAAAGGAATCAAAGGGCATGTCAACAGGGTGCTGGATTGAATGATCAGCTATAATCATATTGAATGTGGAACAGGCTCAAAGGGCAGTATGGCCTTCTCCCGCACCTATTTTCTATGTTTCTATGTAACATTTGAAGTCCCATGTGACTTAAACTTGCTGAAATGTTGGATACAATGGTTCTGGTGTACATATTACATGAGAGATGTTTCGAGCACTGTACCGGAGACATAGTCATAGCCTCATACATCTCGGAAACAAACCCCTCGATCCAACCAGTCCATGCCAAACATAATCCCAAATTAAACCAGTTCCACTTGCCTGCTCCTGGCTCATATCCCTCCAAACATTTCCTATTCATGTACTTACGTGTCTTTTAAACATTGTAACTCTGCTCGCATCCACAACTTGCTATGTTTTGAGCACTGTGCAAAACATGTTTTACTTCTTTGAAAAGGAGAGTTTTGGAATTAATGCAATTGTACTTTTACCATGTGTTCGACATCTTTGAATTTGATTTATAAACAGATAGTTTGGCTTATTCAATTTTATTTTCATTACTTTTGTAATCAACGCTCGTCTTATTGTTAAAGCACAATCTACAGCATTACTTATGTCTCAATGACAGACCACTCAGTAAAATCTAAACAAATAAAAATTGTGACCTATCAAGCCAGGTTCCTGTCAGGGTCCTGACCTGTTCTGTAATGACTGGGATGATCATAACATTTGTTGACATCAAGTCCGTCTCCATGTCTACGCTGAGAAGGACAAATGCAGCAGGTGTATGGGATATCCTCACTTCCATGTTCCCCTGCAATGCAGGCTGTCCTGACTTGCAAGTATGTCACTGATCCTGTAACATCATTGGTCTGATACCCAACCTTTCACATCCAGATTGCAGGAGCCTGAGAAGTTCACTATTCTTTCTGCAAGAACACCAAAGGATGGACAATAAATAATTGCTTGCAATACCTATAGCTTAAGAATATGCACTTTTTAAAAATTCTCAAGCACTCTGACTAGAAGGAAAAAGAACCAAAATCCTGGCATAAGATAATAAGTTTGACAGTATCTGAAAATGTGAGACAATTTTCAATTATATTCAATTCAAGGAAATCCAATCCTTGAAAAAGTAATTGAAGTAAGTGGGTTTATTTATTTATTCCTTGTCCTCCTGCTACTGGAGTTATGTTGTGTGGTGAACCCGAAAACTTTTGCAAGCACTTTCAGGGAGTCTTTTACACCAGCTTAATCATGCAATAAATTCAATGCATTGTGAATATATAGTGCATACTTCAATAAGAATGAAAGGGCAATCATTTATTAATTTCAAGACAGTAATTAACAGTGTATGATTTATGAACATTTTAATGCAACACGAACACAATTTGTTCCCATACTGAATAATAACTCCAGTCCTTAGTACAAAATGTAAAAGCAACTAGAAAGCTGCAAGGCTTGCTATGACAGGCAGCAAGGCAGCATCAAAGGAGCAGGAGAATCGACATTTCGGGCATAAGCCTGAAGAAGGGCTTACTGTCCGAAACGTCGATTCTCCTGCTCCTTGGATGCTGCCTGACCTGCTGCGCTTTTCCAGCAACACATTTTTCAGCTCTGATCTCCAGCATTTGCATTCCTCACTTTCTGCTTGCTATGACATTTCAAAGACACTGAAACCAGTAACTTACTATCATGATATTTTTGGAATATACTCAATATACTTTCTTTTTGTGAAACAAAAAAATCATTATTCACTTTTTTGGAACTTCTAAGTTCAGTGAGCATGCAGAATGGCTGGTATAAAAATTGGAAGGATAACATCCAGGTCCAATGTGGAAAAAGATCTTTTATCAAGTTGATTATCCAAGATTTGAAACAATACATGTCAACTAATCTTGGTGGAGCATTTTATCTGCTATTGAAAATAGCTTTACTGTTAGGAATATTTTGATTGTACTCATTTTACATTATTTATTAATCAGACCTGTCAATAGTGAAGCAAATATGCTTAATACACAATTGACTGAGAATGTTTTGTATATTTTGCCTTCTGCATCACGTAACATGTAGCACATGAGATTAAAACTGAGATACAAAAAGACAATCTTGAACCATGATCTAAAGTGTTCAAAGCTTATTATGTTAATAAATACATAGCATTTTTGATGCAAAGGGAATGTTTTAATTCAGTTTAATTCAGTCATTCACATCCCCCTTGCAATCATCACATTTAACAAGATAGATTACATGTGAATGATAAATGGTTTCAGTCGATTTCCTCATTACATTATAACATTCAACAATATCTAGGGCAGCAAAGCAACGACCTGACAAAACCAACAAGAGAAACCGATGTACAAGTTACATTGGTGTAAGATAATTTTTCATTTAAACTGATTCTGACTGCAATCAGCAATAAACCATATTCCATATAGCACTAATATTGATTCAGTTATAACATGCTTGACTATAAAAGAATATTGTACAATTGTTAGAAATTTGTCTAAATAATGAAGAAGGTCTCTACCATGTAAAATAGTTCATAAATAGAACTAATAGATATAACATGGAACTTATCTAGACCGTTGGTAAGAATCATCAGCTGAGTGGTGGTCTGCTGTAATAATTTAATGGAAAGAAAGTCCAGAACCAATAGCTTTCATCTTCTTCACAGAACATAAAGTCCTGAAAAAAGAAGTCTTTCATAACTATGCATGTGACTGATATGGGTGTAAGTCAGCTCTTATTTGGCAAAGGGACCATGCAGTGAGTCCTTCCTCAGTATTTCCCTGTGCCATTATCAAAGGAAGTATTAAAATAAATAATGGAAATATTCAACAGATCAGGCAACATCTGTGGAGACAGCAAATAAGTTCTGGTTTCAGGAGCAGAAATAAATAAAAGATAAATGGTTTTGAAAAAGGCAAGGTAGAAAATGCAAAGGAGTTGATAATAAACACAGCTGCACGTTTTGGAAAATAAGTATGGTTATCTGTAAATGCTTAAATGAGAAAAAGACATAAGTGAATGGTAGAAGTAATGCCTGAATGAAGCAATATTGTGGCATCACGAATAAAGCCGAAGAAAAAAACATATACAAACCTTCATATTTCTAGTATCTGCAATATTTTGCTGCATGGTAGAATATATTTCAATTGTCAGGGAGGCTTAAAGACTCTGACACAATATAGGTAGAATGGATACACAGAATTAGGCTGTTTGGCCTTATGAGTCCATGCCAGTGTTAATGCTGGATAAAATCCTCCTCTCACCCCTCATACGCTAAACCCTGTCAGTGTAACCTTTGAATCTTTTCTCTCTCTCATGAAAATGTAAGGTCATGTGTTTTTGTAGGAAGAATCAAAAAGGCAGATTATGATGGAAAGACACTCCACAAGAATACAATACAGAGATCTGGGTGGTCTTGCACACAAAACACAAAAGGTTAACATGTAAGTGTAGCAAGTAAGTAACAAAGCAAACAGGATTTTGATTATTTTGAAAGATTGGGTTTTAAAACCAGGGAATGTTATTACAAATGTACAGGGTGGTGAGGCTGCATTTGGAGCACTGGGTAAAGTTTTGGCCCCCATATTTAAGAAAGTATACACTGGCATTGAAGTCATGATTTAGAGATGCCGATGTTGGACTGAGGTGTACTAAGTTAAAAATCACACAACACCAGGTTATGGTGATGAGGGAGCGGCGCTCTGAAAGCTAGTATGCTTCCAATTAAACCTGTTGGACTATAACCTGGTGTTGTGTGATTTTTAACTGGCATTGAAGGAAATTCAAACAAAATCCATTAGATTGCTTCCTGGGATGAAGGGGTTGACTTAATCAAGAACCGTTGTACAATTTAGGCTTCGTTTATCAGACCTTCAAATAGTGTGGAATTATTTGACTGGAACATAAGAAATTCTGAGGGGGATTGACAGGGTAGTCATTGACTAGATGTTTTCACTAGTAGGGGACTTCCAAACCAAGAGACACAGTTACAGAATAATAGGATAGCTACTTAAAATTGAGATATGATAGAATTTCTTCTCCCAGAGGGCAGTGAATGTCTGGAATTGTCTACCTCAGAGAGTTGAAGAGGCTAGATCACTGAACATATTTAATAATGAGCTGGAGTTTTGAAATATCAATGGTGAGAGTGATGAGAAGTTGAGAAAGGAGGCAAGACAGGGATGTGATCTTGTTGAATGGTGGGACAGCTTTGGGAGACTGACTGATCTACTTTTGCTCCTGTTTCTTACGTTCTTATGTATTTGCCTAGATTCCCATTTAATGCACCTTCTCATTTTTTTAGTTGTATCACTGTTACTTTACTGATTTGCTGAAACATTATGCTGATGATTTTAGAGATGCAGGATTGAAATGCTCCTCCTACTGTGTTACTGGATGCAAATATACTTGTGGCTTTTTTATGTGAATTACATCCTGATATCCATTTCTTATATAATTTGGAAATCTGTGATAGCTATACCTAGAAATGATAGCTTACGGAGTTATTCAGGAGAAGATATTCCCATTGATAACCCCTGTCATTGCTGATTTCAATTGCAAAATTGTTTTCTCCCACATTGTCAGAAGTCATTATGAGACAGAGTAACTACTAGTTGCTTCAAGAGGTATTGAAAGTCCTGTAGTTGTGTAAGAGAGGGCAGGCGAGATTGCTTATGTGTGCAAACATCAACAGCTTCCATATTCTGGAGGGTTTATTCAAGAAGTAAGGGAATGGAGGGCAGTATTGCGTGTTACAGAAGATTTCCTTTCAGAGGCAGCTAGTACCATGAGCTTGGGAAACATAGTTGAAAGGAAAATAATGTCCAGTTACATCAGGCAGAGCTCAGCAAAAAGCTAACTGACCTGACAGAAATTGCCAGTGCAAGGCTAAAGCACAACATGGAATGCCAAACTAATGCTCAAGGTGACACGTCACAAAATCTGTCTTCTTCACTCAGAACTCATTTTGTACTGAATTAGTAGAAGGCCCATCTGTGTTGTTTTGCTATACATGAAACGAGCCATTGTTCAGTATTGGAGAGAAATAAAAGAAAAAGAGAACATAGAACTCAAGATTTGGCCAGCTATAAATCTGAAAGAGGCTTGAAGACATGATGAACCAACATCATAAGAAACATTCACTGTGAATCTTAATATGGCATATTATCCTGCATTGGTCTTCACCAATCCTTTTTGACATTGTTGTCCACACTATCATCCTCCACTCCATCTCCTGAGGTGCTCAACTCTATGATATTGCTAATGATGATTCTCTGGTGATGGAATCTCTTTCTAAGTGTATGCTCACTTCTGAAATTTGTTAAGTATTCCTCTTTGTCACCTCTTTATCTTATTGACATGCTGCCCCTTATTGCTATAAGCTGGAAATTGGAGAGGGGTCCTCTGGTCTTGCAAAGTTCTTAAGCTTCGGGACAATATCTGTTTCCTTATCTTGATGTTGTCCCCATTCTTCCTAACTCTCCGATCTTCTGGAAGAAGACAACTAAGTGGCTGCCTCCACAATAAACTGTCAAATTAAGAATGGTGGACAAGTTGTGGATGTGAGCTGTTCAAGCAGACATCTTAAGTAGTTGATGCCCCTGGGAGAAATGAAACCCAAAGAAGACAGAACAAACGTCTCTTTAAAATTTTGTGAATTTTTTAAAGTGAATACCTGCCGCAGCTGGCAGGTCATCTCTGTAAAGAGGAAATCTTGTAGCTGTGGTCTTCGGCCCTCTACAAACCTGGAAGGGAGGATTTAGAGGAGATGCAATTGTTTCTTCGATTGTAGGGATGAAGCCACTCTGTGCACCTGCTGGGATTTGGCTTGATGGGGTGGAGGCCATCAACTCTAGGACAAAGTGAGGTCTGCAGATGATGGAGATCACAGTTGAGAGTGTGTTCCTGGAAAAGCACAGCCAGTCAGGCAGCCTCTGAGGAGCAGGAGAATCGATGTTTGGGCCAGAGCCCTTCAACAGGAGTGAGGCTATCAGCCGCGGGGTTGGAGAGATAAATGGGAGGGGGGGGGTGGGGCTGGGGAGAAGGCAGCTAAGAGTGCAATAGTGGATGGAGGTGGGGTAAAAGTGATAGGTCGAAGAGGAGGGTGGAGTGGATAGGTCGGAAGGAAGATTGACAGATGGGACAGGTCATGAGGATGGTACTGAGCAGGAAGGTTGGAACTGGGGTAAGGTGGGGGGAGCGGAAACAAGGAAATTAGTGAAGTCCACATTGATGTCCTGGGGTTGAAGTGTCCCGAGGTGGAAGATAAGGTGGTCTTCCTCCAGGCATCGGGTGGTGAGGGAATGGCGGTGGAAAGAGGCCCAGGGCCTGCATGTCCTTGGCAGAGTGGGATGGGGGAGTTGAAATGCTTGGCCACGGGACAGTGGGTTGATTGGTTGGGTGTCCCGGAGATATTCTCTAAAGCACTCTGGAAGAAGACTTCCTGTCTCCCCAGTGTAGAGGAGACCGCATCAGGAGCAACAGATACAATAAATGACATGTGCGGAAATGCAGGTGAAACTTTGATGGATGTGGAAGGCTCCTTTGGGGCCTTGGATGGAGGTGAGGGGGGAGGTATGGGCGCAGGTTTTGCAATTCCTGCGGTGGCAGAGGAAGGTGCCAGGAGGGAAGGTGGCTTGTTAGAGGGCATGGACCTGACTAGATAGTTGCAGAGGGAACGGTCTTTGTGGAAAGTGGATAGGGGTGGGAGGGGTGGTGAGTTGGGGGGTCCATTTGTGGGTGGCAGAAATATCGGCGGGTGATGCGATTTATGCTGAGGAAGGTGAGGACCAGGGGAGTTCTGTCCTTGTTGTAGTTAGAGGGGTGGGGTTTGAGGGCAGAGGTGCAGGACATGGATGAGATGCATTGGAGGGCAGCTTCAACCACTTGGGAGGGGAAATTTCAGTCTTTAAAGAAGGACGCCCTCTGGTGTGTTCTGTGGTGGAACTGGTCCTCCTGGGAGCAGATGCAGCAATGACGGAGGAATTGGGAATACGGGATAGCATTTTTGCAGGAGGTAGGGTGGGACGAAGTGTAATCCAAGTAGCTGTGGAAGTCGGTGGGTTTGTAAAAAATGTCAGTGTTGAGTCAGTCCTCGTGGATGGAGTTGGTGAGGTTCAGGAAGGGGAGGGAGGTGTCAGAGATGGTTCAGGTGAATTTGAGGTTGAGTGGAATGTGTTTGTGAAATTGATGAACTGTTCAACCTACCCAGCTAAAAGACGTAGCCATGGGCACATGCATGGGCCCCAGCTATACCTATCTCGTTGTCGGTTAAGTAGAATAGTTCATCTGCCAGAGTTACGCCAGCATCATTCCCCACCTCTTCCTTCTCTACATTGATGACTGCATCAGTGCCACCTCATGCTCCCAATGAAGATCAACATAGTCGCTCCAATTATTTGCTGAATCTGAACTCTAACTGGTTTGTGTTTGGTTACGAATCCTATCAGATCATATGGATCGGTTCGAGTGGTAGTTTGACGCAATAAGGAATTTACAGGACCCTAGAGGGTCTGAGAACTGCAATTATGGGCAGGGAGAAAAACAGCTGATATAGCGAGGTAGATGGGTTACCTGCAGGAAAGGTGGGAGAGAGAGTCAGGTAGTGCAGGAGTCTCCTGTGGCTAGCCTCATCTCAAACAAGTGTGCAGTTTTGGAAAATGTGGGGGCTGATTGACTCTCAGGAGAATGTAGCATGAACAGCCAAGTTTCTGGGACTGAGAATGGCTCTAATGTAATGTGGGATACATGAGGTTCCAAGCAATCGATTATGGTAGGGTTATACAGTTAATGGTAGGACCCTGGGGACTGTTGCTGAATGAAGAGTCCTTGGAGAGCAGGTTCATAGTTCCTCGAAAGGGAAGTCACAGGTAGTTGGTGAAGAAGACATTGGCACACTTGACTTTATTGGTTAGTGCATTGAGTATAGAAGATGGGACATACAGGACATTGATGAGGACATTTTTGGAATACTGTGTTCAATTCAGGTCTCACTACTGTAACTAAGATGTCGGTAAACTTGAAAGTGTTCAGAAAAGACTTAAAAGGATGTGGCCAGGATTGGATGTTTTGAGTTACAGGGAGAGGTTGAATGTCTGAGGCTTTTCCCCTGAAGCCTCAGAGGCTGGGAAGTGACCTTTATAAAGGTTTATAAAATCATGAGGGGCATGGATAGGGTGAACAGTCAAGGTCATTCTCCAGGATGGGGCAATTCAAAATTAGGTGGCAGAGGTTTAAGGTGAGAAGGGGGAGATTTAGAAGGAACCTGAGGGGCAACTTTTTCATGCAGAGGGTGGTGTGTGTATGGAACAAGCTGCCAGAGGAAGTTGTGGTGGCTGGTACAATTACAACATTTAAAAGGCATCTGGATAAGGATATAAGCCAAATACTGGCAAATAGGAAACAGATTAGTTTAGGATATCTGGTCAGCGCAGACAAGTTAGAGCGAAGGATCTGTTTCTGTGCTATATAACTCTGTGACTCTATCTCAGAGCTCTGCAATCACTATTTAGATCATATGCTTTTTTATTCTTCCTGCCACATGGGAACAATTTCACATTTTGTCATGTTATGTTCCACTTGCTAGATCTTTACCTACTCACTTATCGAACCCACTACACACCATTCTGCAATATCCACTAGTTACAATGTATCTTCTTCCTCAGGCAGCTGAGGAAATTTGGTATGATGGTGAATACCTTTGCCAACTTTTATAAGTGCTCCATCGTGAGCATTCTGTCTGGATGTATCACTACCTGGTATGGCAACTGTACCATTCAAGATCGGAGACAGTTACAGAGAGTGGTGAACTCGGCCCAGACAATCACAAAGGCCAACCTCCCATCCATAGAATCCATCTACCAGGCCCACTGCCAAGGAAAGGCTGCCAGCATTCTCAAAGATCCATCCCATCCTGGCAATGCTTTTCTACAGCCTCTACCATTGGGGGGAAGGTACAGGAGCCTGAACACGTGCACCAGCTGGTTTCACAAGTTTTTACCCTACTGCTGTTAGAATACTGAATGGACTCGCAAACTCTTAACATTCACCTGTACCTGTGTTTTTGTTTTTGCCACTGTTTACCTATTATTTACTGTCTATGCTACTTAACTCTGTGATCTGCCTGTATTGCTCGCAAGGCAAAGCTTTTCACTGTGCCTCAGTACACGTGACAATAAATTCAATTCAGTTCAATTCACCAGTGCAACTGGAATGATTAGAAAACTCTTCACTGTTGGTACTAAATAGATCCACCAACTGATAAGCATTCTAAGCCAACTCGCTCCATTAAAGAGTCCACATTGCTATTCTTGCAATATATACTCTTACATCAAAGTTAGCTCTTGAGCAGATAAACTCTTTACTATCTCAGATGATTTTGCTTGAATTAATTTACTTCCATGGGAACATTTTCTTGAACACATTTAAAGTAATTCTTCTCACAGGATCCATTGAGGAGAAATATAGTAAAACATGAGAGGTACATTTTACAGAGCTCTCAATGTCCTTAGGATTATTTTATGTTCCATCCATTATGTTACTTCATGAAGCAAAATTCTTGTTCTTTTATCCAGCTCATGGAACCATTGAGTACGACCTGCTTTGCCAGGGTTTTGTGTTTCCAATTCCAACTGTTTCAGTCCCTTCTCCATCAGCTACTTGCATTTCCTTTAGAGAATTCTTACATCGAATGTGGGCAAAATACAAGGTATTGTTTCATTTCTAATAGACTGCAATTTTATCTCATCCTAATTATTTTATTGTTTCATGCTAATACCATGTACACTTGTCCATCTAAACCAAAATCAGCAGTTGGACTCTTAAAAGGACCTGAACAACATAAACTATGGAGATATTTATGGAGGAACTTTTATGCAACTGCGAGGCAGTGAGTTAGATTTCTGACAATGCAGCAGTGAGTTGCTAATAAAGGGGAATTATGGCTTGTTAAGCACATCTATAATGCCACAACTCACTTTATTAATATTCACCATCTCATCTTACCAAATGCGCAAATCAAATAAGACACCAAGAATTCTCGACATGGAAGTTAGAGCCATTGTGTGCATTTGCTGGATAAGAAAGTGTTTTAAATTCTTAACTGTGCAAGCTTAGTTTAGTTCAGGTTAGATTGTAATTTGGAAATGACATTCAAGTTAAATCTACAGCTTAGAACATGGTAGTGAGCTTCAAACAGATTTATTTTCAGGAGGTGTATTGAAAGAGCAGTCAGTTAAGAACATGGTTCCACATCAACTGACCTAGACAGGCCCTTTGTGATAGGAGCATATGTAAGTAGCTAACGTTGTGTGATATAGCACCTGAGTGCTGGACTTGAATATCTCTAGGGAGTTTAGCAGAGGAAGTGAAGTGTTTGCTTGCTTTTGCCTAAATACAGAAGCTGATTTATTTTTACTCATTCGTAGGATGTGGGCATTGCAGACCAATATGTGGTGCCCATCACTAATTATCCAAAGGACAGTTAAGAGTGAAGCACATTGTTGTAGATCTAGAGTTACATGTGAGGACATTAGTTATATTTCCAAAAGGATGTTATTGAACCAGAGATTTTTTTTTGGACAATTGACAATGGTTTCCTAGTATATTTGGGTTCTTATTTGAATTTAAATTTCACCATGGCAGGATTTAAACCAGGAACTGCAGAATATTGCTTGGAGCTCTGGATTAATAGTCCAGTGGGGAATGCCTCTAGGCCATTGACTCCTCTGGTGAGTATTTCTAGTCTATAAGGTAAAAGTATTGTCTTTAATTTGTGTTTGGGATTTTCCTCTTATTTTCCTCATTTGTTTAAAAGTTGCTTGTTAGGTATAAGATCAATATAAGTGCATAAAAAATAGAAAACAAAGTGATCAGAGTTGGATTCTTCCAATATAAGGCACAGAGATACTGGAATGATTTAATAATAAAATAAGTAAAATGAAAGAGAGATGGCAGTTCAGGGGGTCAGCAGCATCGTGTAGTTGTTGTTAGAAACCAAGGTCATACACAGTTAGCATATCTACAGCAGGTCTTTGCAGCTCAAACAACTTCAGACCTGAGTTGTGGGCCTGGCATCCAAGTACATACATTACTCTAAATCAGGCAAGGGGAAAATTACCTGAAGGCTTTTCTTCCTGAGGCAGTCACACCCATTCGATTATGTAAGTCAAACGTGGTCTGCGATCATGGCTGGGATGGTGTGATTGTAGGTCAGGTAGGTGTGGGAACTCAAGGTGCAGCTCAGGAGGTGCCTCTGCCCTTCAAAACATCTGACAGTCACATGGTCCTTGCATGCTCTGTGGATGAGAGTATGGACTACAGGGCAGAAAAGCAAACTAACCACATTATCATGTACAGAGAGAAATTCAAGTTGAGGGAGGAAATAGTCACATGATAGTGATTGGAGACAATATAATTTGGGAAAGATCCTCCTGTTCAGTGCAGCTATGAGTTTGAATCCTAAACACTGTGTTGCCTGTCTGGTCCAGAGTTAAGGACCTCATCTCAGGGCTTGAAAGAAACTTAAAGTGGGATGGTTGGTATCCAATTGTCTTCATCCGTTTTCATACTAATAATATTGATAGGACTGAAAAGCAGATTCTGCAACAAGATTTTTAACTGTCAGGAGCTAAACTAAAAAAGAGAACCTGCAAGGTACTAAGTTCAGAATTACTATGTTGGAAATGAGCAAACTTGAACAAGGTAAATAAAGATAGAGACAAAAACATTGCAGATGCTGGAATCCAAAGTAGACAGGCAGGAGGCTGGAAGAACACAGCAAGCCAGGCAGCATCAGGAGGTGGAGAAGTCGATGTTTTGGGTGTAACCCTTCTTCAGGACTGGGGGTGGGGTGTAAGGGGAGCTTCAGATAAATTGGGGGTTGGGGGTCATGAGATGGTTTTGGGTGGGGAGAGGGGTGGAGGGGTGAACTCAGGTAGAGGGTACGGCCTAGTTGGTCAATGGAAGGAATGAATCCAGTTGGTGGCTGGAAGGAAGGGTCAGTAAGTGGGATGGAAGGGAGCAGGAGAAGCTGGAGGGGAATTGGGGATAGGAAAGAAGGTTATTTTAAATTGGAAAACTCAATGTTGAGTCTTCTGGGCTGTAGGCTATCCAGGCAGAAGGTGAAACGTTATTCCTCCAATTTGTGCTCTGATTCATTGTGGCAATGGAGGAGGCCCAGGATGGTCATGTTGGTGAGGGAGTGGGAAGGTGAATTAAAATGGGCGGTGACTGGGCAGTCAGGCCTGTTGTTGCATGCCTGGCTGAGGTGCTCGGCGAAACATGAACTTAGTTTACGTTTGATCTTACCGATGTCGAGAAGACCACATCGGGAGCACCGGATAAGGAGCAGTCTAATGCATGAGTCAAAGATTGGTGTGGGTGGAATAAGTTCCAGTCACGAATCACTGGCTGCAGTGCTGCAGTAGAGGAGGGGCTGTTCCAGTCAGACTGGATTTACCTGAAGCACGTTTTCGTGAGATTAGTGACATCATGAATCGAATGTCCAGAGCTTTAACTGGGTGGAGAGGGTTCAAGAGGAGGTATACATTAAGTTGCAAATCAAAAGAACAATATAGCATTGGAAGCCAACTATCTTGATAATTATATCCAGAGTAGGATATGTAGGATCATAAGACATAGGAACAGGAATTTGGCCATTCAGCCCACTGCAACTGATCTGCCATTCAATTGCAGCTGATAAGTTTCCCAATCCTATTCTCCTGCTTTCTCCCTGTAACCCTTAATTACCTTGATACTCAAGAACCTATCGATCTCAGTCTTAAATATACACAATCAACAGGCCTCCACAGCTTTCTGTGGTAATGAATTCTATTGACTCACCATTCTCTAGCTGAAGACATTGCTCCTTATCATCATTCCAGAAGTCTTACTTTTACTCTAAGACCATGTCCTTGAGTCCTCATCTCTCCCACAACTGGAAACATTTTCCCAACATCTACTCTGTCCAGGCCATTCAGTATCCTGTATGTTTCAATAGATCCCCCATCATCCTTCTAAACTCCATTGAGTATGAATCCGGAGTCCTCAAACATTCTTTACATGTTAAAGCTTTTCATTCCTGGGACCATTCTCGCAAACCTCCAGGGCCAGTACATCCTTCCTGAAATATGGGGCCCAAAGCTGTGCACAATATTGTAAATGTGGTCTGAAAGTGGTAGGGACAGACTGTACAAGCAAAAAACAAACAACAGTATATAGGATCAAAGGGGGAAAGATTTAATTTGATTTGACTTATTATTGTCATGTATAGCAAGATACAGTGAAAAATATTGTTTTGCATGCTATGCAGGCAAATCATAACTTACATAAGTAGATGAGGGTAATTGATCAGAATGCAGAATATGGTGGTTCAGCGACAGAGAAGGTGCAGAGATGAAGGGCTTTTGCCTGAAACATCGATTTTCCTGCTCCTCGGATGCTGCCTGAAACTGCTGTGCCTTTCCAGCACTACTCTAATCCAGAATCTGATTTCCAGGATCTGCAGTCATTGTTTTTACCTCACTAATATATGAGAGGTCCATTCTTAAGTATGATAACAATGGGGAAGAAGCTGTTCAAATCAGTTGGTATATGTTTTCAAACTTTTATGTCTTCTGCCCAGTAGAAGAGGGTGGAAGAGAATATGACCAGGGAGGGAGGGGTCATTGATAATGTTGGCTGCTTTCCCAAGGGAAGTTTCGATGGAGTCAATAGCAGGAAGGCTAGTTTGGATGATGGACTGGGCTGCATTCTCAACTCCCTGTAATGTCTTGAGATATTGAGCGCAGCAGTTGCCATACTAAGCTGTGATGCAACTGGATAGGATCCTTTCTGTGGTGCATCTATAAAAATTAGTAAGAGTTATTGTGGGCATATACCAAATTTCCTTAGTTTCCAGGTGAGGTTTTGGTGTGCTTTCTTGACCATAGCTTCGGCGTGGATGGACCAGGGCAAATTGTTGATGATATTTACTCCTCAGAACTTGAAGTAGATTTTTCAGAATGTAAGACAATAAGACACTCAGCCCATCATGTCTGCCTCACCATTTGAACATGGCTAATACGTTTCTCAACTACATTCTCTTGCATTCTTCCCATAACCCTTGATTCCCTTACCATTCAAGAATGTATCTAGCTCTGTTTTAAATGCCTTCAATGATCTGGCCTCTAAAGACTTCTACAGCAATGAGTTCAGAAATTCACTACCCTCGAGCTGAAGGGCTCTATTCTGAAGGGCCATTCCTTCACTCGGAGGCTGTGGTCTTCCTTCCTGGTTTCTCCTGCTGATGGAAACATCTTCTCAACATTTAATCTATCAAGGTTTTTCAGTATTTTGTTTAATACATGTCTGTTTTGAACAAAATAAATGAATTAATGGAACAAATAGAGATTAATGAATAAATTTGTATAGCTATTAAGGAGATTTGGTCATAAGGACATTAAAGCTGGAATTTAAAGATTCAGAAGCATGTGACTTTTCAAAGGGATAAGCGCAAAAGGAAGTGTGGTTAGTTTTTATAGTACAAGCTGAAATAATTATTAAAGGAAGAACTGATAGAGTGATAGAGATGTACAGCACAGAAACAGACCCTTCAGTCCAACCCGTCCATGCCGATCAGATATCCCAACCTAATCTAATCCCACTTGCCAGCACCTGGCCCATATCCCTCCAAACCCTCCCTATTCATACACCCATTCAGATGCCTTTAAATATTGCAATTGTACCAGCCTCCGCCATTTCCTTCCATACACACACCACACTCTGCGTGAAAAGGTTGCCCCTTAGATCTCTTTTATATCTTGGATCAGATTATATGCTACCTTTATAGTAAGTGGAGGTAACAAACAACAGGGGAAGAAGATACTGGTGGGAGTAGTCTACAGGCTCCTTAATGCTAGCTATTCTGTGATGTATTTGGGATAGTTTCCCAGAGCAATAAGTTGTGGATCCAACTCGGGATCAAGTTATTTTAGAATTGGTAGTAAGTCATGAGGCCAGTCTAATAAATAATCTCATAGTAAAAGATGGCTAAGAAGACAGTGACATAACATTGCAGAATTTAGCATTCAGTTGGAGAGTGAGAAACCTCGGTTGGAATCATCTGTGCTAATCTTAAATAAGGATAATTACATGGAAATAAGGGAAGAATTGGCTGGAGTGGACCCAGTGAGGAATTTTGCAGACAAAAATGATTGTGGAACAATAGCAAATGTTTAATAAAATAGTTATTCTCACAGTAAAGATATATCTCAGAAGGGATAAACTGACTTGGGGTAACCAAGGAAATTAAGCATAGTGTTGCTTTGAAACAGAAAACATACAATTTTGCAAAAAATAATGATATGCTCAAGGCTTAAGAAAGTTTTAAAGGACAACAAAATATATCTAAAACATAACAAAGAGGGAGAAAATAAACTCAGAGGGCAAACCAGCAACTGATATAAAAATGGACAGTAAGAGCTTCTTTAAATAGATAAAAAGCAAGAGAGGCAACAAATTGACCAGAGACCCCTGAGAGAATGAGGCTAGAAAAAATAATAGGGGAACCATGGAAAGACAGAGCAGTTGAATAAATATCAGTCTTTACAATAGAGGGCACTATAACATTCCAAAAATTGTAAATCAAGGGGCTAATTGGAGTGAGTTAGGACAAAATAAACAAAATGACCATCACAGGAGAATGTATGAGGGAAACCAGCAGGGTGAAAGTTTATTTCTCCAACAAAATCAAGGACATCGCTCAAGTACCTGCAGGGCACAAGAAAAAGTATTGTGGCTGATGGTTAGATGTAGTGCTCAATAAATAACACTGACAGTGGTTAATATAAGCGTTACAGCCGATGAGAGGTTGCTAGGACATGGATGTGTTGATCCTGATCTTCTCCTGCAAGAGTTGGGTTTTCTATCCATGTAGTGTTTGAGAAGCCTGACATTGAGCACCACTCCACCAATATGTGCCTTTTTGTCCTCCTGAGGACAAGGTGGTGAGGTGTTCAGTGGGAGTGAAGAGGCTGCGTACAGTCTATGTAGGGTTAGTGGTCTGAGGATGTGAGAATGAGTGAGGGAAAATGTTTCAAGCAACAGTGGCAGACCACTCGTCTTGGTGAGAGTTGGGTTCACTGGCAGTTAGAGTGTGAGGTGGTCAGGACCTCATGTAGCATATCTGCTGGATGAGCAGAGAAGAGTATTGGCCTTCATGTGGCACTCCTGGCTGTCCCTCTACACAGTGGAGATCATAATGAGCTGGGTGGTGACTTCAGTCCAACTTGCCAGGGTTTACAAGGCCTCCTCTGCCAGTCTGCCAGCCAAAGATCACCGCCTCCTCTGCACTACCTTCTCCACGAGGACTTTGTGGTTCCTGTTGGAAGATTGTGGCACCATCTTCCCTTTCTCTGACATTGTTACACCGTATGTCCATTACTGAGCAGGGCAGCTTCAGAATACTAACATTCAGTTGGGTGCACAGAAACCTTTTAAAGATTGTGGGGGTTGTGAGGATGCTGATGTGTCCTTTAGCAGAATGTCAAGTTATTCTGAGAATGGAGCCTGTACTTGAATGAAGTGGATGCCTTAGGGCCCAGGCAGGTAGTTAATGAGGCAAGTTTGACAAACTCACAAAGTCTTGCAGTAAAATGCTGTCTAAAGTACCCCATTCGACTTGCACTTAGCCATAACAGCCCAAAGATTTAGACCAGATTATCTTGTCATTATCACATTGCTTCTTGTGGGAGTTTACAGTGAACAACTTTGTTGCCATGTTCTGTAAATTATGTGATCAATTACACTTCATTAAAAGGGCTTTTAGCTGTTAAGTGCTTTTGGGTGGAGAGAAATGTACTATGAAAATGCAATTCTTTCTTCTGTCCTTTTCACTTAAGCACGTCAGAGTCATTCTATTTTCTCTCGCTCATGTCCACTGATGAATGTCCACGATTGTCACGGTGTGTATGTGTGCCGATACATGCATGTGCACCATTGGGTTTATGTGTTTGCAGGGTTGTTAGCATGTACATAGGTATGCATGTGTGCTGAGGTATACTGGTACGCAGGGGGTGTGTAGGGTTTTGCATGCTTTTTCAATCCTTTGTTCTGTTCCCTTTTAAATACAGTTCATTTGTATTTTCTTTCACAATTAATTGAAGAGACTAGGCCTGAAAATGGAACTCATGTGTTCTCGCCACCAGGGAGTGTTTCCAGGCTTTTTCTATTTTTGTTTGACATTCAGTATCTGCCATTTTCTGATTTTAAGAAAAATCTATTTTTTATTATTCTTTGATTTCACACCGAACCCAGTATGGGCTGGAATTCTCCAATCTTTCTCATTATCTTAAGGATAATGTATTAAATGGACTGTGTGGATCAAGCCGATAAACTCTGTTAAACACAAAACATTAAGTTGCAATAATCAGATTTACAGTTCCATTAAGCCATTTTGTCTGTAAGAAGCCATTAAACAAAACCCCATTTAGCTTAATTTTCGGTATAAATCAAACCTTTTTTATTGATTACATCCAGGTAGCAAAAATTCTAAATTGTACCCATACAGCTGCTCGTGTATAGCTTATTAACTGCGTTATGTGCAAAGATACTAACAAGACCATTAATACAAAAAGACTAATGCTTTGATTTTCTGTAACAGTGCTGCAGAATTTTAAAAAATCACAATATTAAATTGGACAACTCCTTGACTATTTTAATTGTGAAAAAAAAATCACATCACTTCTAGGATTGAGTGGTCCATTTCTATTCCTGTGTTTCTAATTCACAAGGTGAACGCTCAGTGGATGACTCCATTTTCACCTTTAATTATGCTTAATTTTAAATCAGATCTAGTCTCTAATGATATTTTAAGCCTTGTGCTCGAGAAAAGGAGCCTTTGAAGATGAACTGAATTGTACAAAATGCTGGTGCATTGACCTCACTTTCAGCACTGCACAGTATGGCAAGAGGAGCAAATTGATCTCTGAGGGAATACAGGTTGTAAATGTGATCAGGCATGCATGCCATGAAGAAACACTATGGTTTAGAAGAATAAGAGGGGCCAATGGGCTGAGAAGTAGCAGATGGAGTTTAATTCAGATAAATGCAAGGTGCTGCATTTTGGGAAAGCAAATCTTAGCAAGACTCATACACTTAATGGTAAGGTCCTAGGGAGTGTTGCTGAACAAAGAGACCTGGGAGTGCGGGTTCATAGCTCCTTGAAAGTGGAGTCACAGGTAGATAGGATAGTGAAGAAGGTGTTTGGTATGCTTTCCTTTATTGGTCAGAGTATTGCGTACAGGAGTTGGGAGGTCATGTTGTGACTGTACAGGTCATTGGTTAGGCCACTGTTGGAATCTTGTGTGCAATTCTGGTCTCCTTCCTATCGGAAAGATGTTGTGAAACTTGAAAGGGTTCAGAAAAAATTTACAAGGATGTTGCCTGGGTTGGAGGATCTGAGTTACAGAGAGAGGCTGAACAGGCTGGGGCTGTTTTCCCTGATGCATCAGAGGCTGAGGGGTGACCTTATAGAGGTTTACAAAATTATGAGGGGCATGGATAGGATAAATAGACAGTCTTTTCCCTGGGGTTGGGGAGTCCAGAACTAGAGGGCGTAGGTTTAGGGTGAGAGGGGAAAGATATAAAAGAGACCTAAGGGGCAACTTTTTCACGCAGAGGATGGTACGTGTATGAAATGAGTTGCCAAAGGATGTGGTGGAGGCTGGTACAATTGCAACATTGAAGAGGCATTTGGATGGGTATCTGAATAGGAAGGGTTTGGAGAGATATGGGCCGGGTGCTGGCAGGTGGGACTAGATTGGGTTGGGATATCTGTTTGGCATGGATGGGTTGGACCGAAGGGTCTGTTTCCATGCTGTACATCTCTATGACTCTATGACTCTACGTGAAATGGAAAGGAACAAGCTCATTGCTGGATCCAGAGAGCTGTCCAATGTTGGTTGCAGGACATTTTCTGAAAAGAAGCTAAGATAGTGATAGCAGAGGTATTAAAAGTGGCATCAATAAAATGGGAATAATGCCAGAAGGCTGGTTGATATCTCATGTTATTGCTATTCGAAAAGGGGATAGAAGGTATTTATGGATGTCAAAAAGGAAATTATACTTAATGAATACTTTGAAGAAGTGTATACAAGGGTAATGTGCATTTGTAATGTACTTGTACTTTCAAATAACTTTAAACAAACTGAGATATGGTAAACACAAAATTAAGATCAGAATATATGGTGCCTACAGATTAGTAGTTGAATAAATAGCAAACTGTCAATGAAATAGCAGGTGGGGGTAAAAGTACAAAAGTATGGTGGATGCTGAAACCTAAGATAAGAAAGAAAAATGCTCATATAAACTTAACAGATCAAGCAGTATCTATGTAGACAAACAAGTCTAATGTTTCAGGTCAATGAATTTTGATCAGAATTGAAGAAAGCTCGTCAGTTTGGAGGAAAGATCATCAAACTAAAAAAAAGGTGGTGATCTCTGCAGATGCCACCTGACCTGGTGAGTTTTTCCAAAATGTTTTGTTATTTTTTATTGGAGTTTAAATGTGATTAAACAGACTGGCAGAAAATGGGAAAAAGAGATCCAAATGGTTTGGATCTGGGACCATTTTATTTACCATTTACATTAAACTTTGTGGAGTTTGGATTCATAAGAATATTTTTATAAGTTGTGAATGACACCAAACTGGAGGGTAGAGATGAGTACATTCAACACTGAGGAAGACTGTGACACAATACAGAAAGGTGTTAACACATTTGTAGAATAAATGTCTAAATGGCAAATCAGTTTCAGTCCACATAAATATGAAGTTGTCAGTTTTAGTAGAAAGGCTTTGAAATGCCTTGGGGTATTTTATTGCATTAGGGGAGGCATAGAAATATAGACTGTTGTCAAAGAATAAGAAAGCTGCCAACTCCTTGGGAAATAAGCCTTTTAAACAGAAGGAAGTGCAAAGTGATTTCGGAACAGATTCACAAATCATTAAATATAGCAGTTGAGGCAAACAAAGTACAGAGGTTCATATCTAGGGGAATAGACCACAAATTAGGAGGTAATTAATCTTTTCTAGCAGCTTGGTTCCACCACATGTAGAGGACTCATTAGAACAAGGGCATAGGAACACTGAACAAGGTGTAAAAAGGATTAACATGAATTATACTTGAATTAAAAGGGATGTAAGTCAGGAAAGATTGAACAGTCTACAATTCTTTTTTCTAAAATGGAGAAAACTGAGGAGGTGACTTAATAGAATCCCTTAAAGCTGTGAAGGGCTATTATATAGAGACAATGGCTTAATCTGAAGTCTTTTGAGCTAAGTACCGGTTTATCAAATTTCTCCGAGGGCTTCTCTCCATGCAGCCTAGTGAGATTGCTTGCTGTATCTTGCCAACCCACATCATTAACCACCTACCCCATCCCCATGAAACACTCTTTCTACTAAACATCATCCCCATTCTACTAAACACTGATTCCAGGAGAAGTCACCGCTCACCCAATATCCGTCAAAAGATCATCATCGCTGGCACCTGCGCCATATTTAAAAGGCAGCTGTGCACCCAGGAAAGGGTTGGCATTCTGAAGCTGCCCTGCTCTCTGAAGGTTAGTCACTGCCATTCTCTTTGTCTCTCTTTAATAAGTGAGCAGCCCTTGGTCTGATAGGACTGTGGCGACTTCACCTTTTAATTTTTTTTACGTGAGATTACACTATTTTCTAGATAGCTCAATGTGGATGTGATCAGCTATCTCTGGTCTCTCCTTTGTGTTTGTTTATTTTACAGGGAGCACAAGTAACATTTAATAGCTGAATAGACACTTTTCTAATACCTCAAAAGGATATTTTAGAGAATAATCCTTCACTATTGTTTGTGATTTTTTATCAATGAGTTAGTCAATAATTAACAATCACATTCTTTATTTCTGATTCTAGCTCCTATCTATTGTTTCAGCAATGGAGGTTTGGTTCTCCATTTAAAAAATAACACTGTACATACAATAGCTGCAACTTAAGTGTGAGAGAATTGCAGTGCACAGATTTACTTTTGATTCTTTTACTACTTGGCTAAATTATAAAATCTAATGTATGAACCAATGCTGAACATCAAAACAAATACTGAAATTTCACTTCTAAAATATACAAGATTGTAATGCTACAATTCATTTTTAGGACTTATTTTTATATTCAATTCGACTTCCCAGAACAGTATATGACTCAGCATATATAAAGTCGAAGAGTGTAGTGCAGCACCATACTTTTTGACTCTGATCTCCAATATCTGCAGTCCTTATTTTCTCCTCAACATATATAAAGATCAGTTAGGTCTCAATGCTAATGCTTTGAAGTTTACAAACACTTTCAATAAATGTACTTGGCCATCACTAAATTGTACAAATGCTGTGCTCAGCTGGTTGTTATGAATGGTTTTATAAGATGAGTATGCTATAATTCAAGGTAATAGGTAGGGCATGTGACATATATTGGATTTGCACAGCGACAAGACCAGATAGACTTGGGTAGGCAGGAAAGAATCTTTCCCCTTGGCGGTGGGATCAATGACCAATGGGTATAGACTTAATGGTAATGAGCAGGAGGCTTATAGGGGATATGAGGAAATTTTGTTTCAACCAGAGAGTGGTGGGAATCTACAACTCACTGTCTGAAAGGGTAGAAAAGACAAAAATCCTCATAACATTCAAAAAGAGTTTAGTTGTGAACTTATGATGTCAAGGCAGACAAAGCTATGTGACAGATGCTGGAATATGGGATTGGACTAATTAGGTGGTTTTATTTGACTGGCCAGCCTCAATGGGCTGAGTGGTCTGTTTTCGAGACCTGTAGACCTCTATTACTCTGTAACTGTATAACCTAGCTGTCATGTAAACAGAGTACCAGATTATAATGCATTCAAATGTGAGTGCCACTTTTAACAGTTGAACACAAAGGGAGAAAGAGCTATTTTTCACTGCTTGTCAAGGTATTGACTCAGCAACAGTGGACAGTGTGAAAGAGTCTTGGACAAGGCAGGGAAACAGCAACTGCTGTGAACATTACACAAAATGTGGAAGTTCTTCAGTTAACCCTCAGGCAGGATGTTGAGAAAGTTCTGGTCAAAGAGATGACTCCTGTGAGTACCGAAGGACACAGTGAGTTTCACCCGAGCATGGTAGGAAGATGGAAGTATTGGAGTGGGCTTTGCTGTTTGAACTCAGTTCAAGGATTCGCAGAAGACTGAAGGAAATAACTTTCAATGGACACTGTATTTTAAGACTCAGCAAAATGGGGCAAAGTGAAACAAAACAGAAATTGATGGAAAAGTTTGGCAGGTCTGGAGTCATCAGCAGAGAGAAACCCGAGTTAACATTTCACGCTCAGAAACCGTTCCTCAGAGCTGGTGCAGCCCGACCTGCTGAGCTTGTCCAGCAATTTCTGTTTGTGACTGATTTCCAGCATCCGCAGATCAGCTGGAATGATTCTGTTGTAATGTGGGAGCAGCTTTGGACTCATTGCTGCAAAGACTGCACTGCTATGAAGCCTGGTGTAACATATGATTGTATCATTGGGATTTTAGTTAAGAAGTTAAAGTGAAATATCTTTTCTGTGGTCAGTGTTGATTTTAGTTTGTTCCAGTAAAAGGCATAGTGAAATCTTGTTCTGACAAGAAATTCAAATATCTTTCTTTATAATTATCTGTTTTGCACAGAAAGTAAATATCTAATGCCAATCTATGGGATATTGAATCTTCCCACAGACCTGACTACAAATGATTTATGGTAAATAGTCAAAATGCTTTAGAAATTTTTAATATTCATCATTTATATAAATGATTTGGATGTAAGCAATAAAAGGTTTATTTGGTAAGTTTGCAGATGACACCAAAGTTGGAGGTATCGTGGACAGTGAAGGAGGTTACCTCAGATTACAACGGGATCTTGATCAGATGGGCCAATGGGCTGAGAAGTGGCAGATGGAGTTTAATTTAGATAAATGTGAGGTGCTGCATTTTGGAAAAGCAAAACAGAACAGGGCTTATACACTTAATAAGACCATAAGACATAGGAGTGGAAGTAAGACCATTCGGCCCATCGAGTCCACTCCGCCATTCAATCATGGCTGATGGGCATTTCAATCCACTTACCCGCATTCTCCCCGTAGCCTTTAATTCCCCGAAACAACAAGAACCTATCAATCTCGGCCTTGAAGACATTTAGCGTCCCGGCCTCCACTGCACTCTGCGGCAATGAATTCCACAGGCCTTACCACTCTCTGGCTGAAGAAATGTCTCCGCATTTCTGTTCTGAATTTACCCCCTCTAATTCTAAGGCTGTGTCCACGGGTCCTAGTCTCCTCACCTAACGGAAACAATTTCCTAGCGTCCATCCTTTCCAAGCCATGTATTATGTTGTACGTCTCTATTAAGTCTCCCCTTAATCTTCTGAACTCCAATGAATACAATCCTAGGACCCTCAGCCGTTCCTCATATGTTAGACCAACCATTCCAGGGATCATCCGTATGAATCTCCGCTGGACACGTTCCAGTGCCAGCATGTCCTTCCTGAGGTGTGGGGACCAAAACAGGACACAGTACTCCAAATGGGGCCTAACCAGAGCTTTATAAAGTCTCAGTAGCACAACGGTGCTTTTATATTCCAACCCTCTTGAGATAAGTGACAACATTGCATTCGCTTTCTTGATCACAGACTCAACCTGCATGTTGACCTTTAGAGAATCCTCGACTAGCACTCCCAGATCCCTTTGTACTTTGGCTTTATGAATTTTCTCACCATTTAGAAAGTAGTCTGTGCTTTTATTCTTTTTGCCAAAGTGCAAGACCTCGCATTTGTTCACGTTGAATTCCATCAGCCATTTCCTGGACCACTCTCCCAAACTGTCTAGATCCTTCTGTAGCCTCCCCACTTCCTCAGTACTACCTGCCTGTCCACCTAACTTCGTATCATCTGCAAACTTCGCTAAAATGCCCCCAGTCCCTTCATCCAGATCATTAATATATAATGCGAACAGCTGCGGCCCCAACACTGAACCCTGTGGGACACCGCTTGTCACCGGCTACCATTCCGAAAAAGAACCTTTTATCCCAACTCTCTGCCTTCTGTCAGACAGCTAATCCTCAATCCATCCCAGTAGCTCACCTCAAACACCACGGGCCCTCACCTTGCTCAGCAGCCTCCCGTGTGGCACCTTATCAAAGGCCTTTTGGAAGTCTAGATAGACCACATCCACTGGGTTTCCCTGGTCTAACCTACTTGTCACCTCTTCAAAGAATACCAACAGGTTTGTCAGGCATGACCTCCCCTTATTAAATCCATGTTGATTTGTTCAAATCAGACTCTGCTCTTCTAAGAATTTAGAAACCTCATCCTTAATGATGGATTCTAGAATTTTACCAACAACCAAGGTTAGGCTAATTGGCCTATAATTTTCCATCTTTTGTCTTGATCCTTTCTTGAACAAGGGGGTTACAACAGCTATCTTTCAATAATCCGGCACTTTCCCTGACTCCAGTGACTCCAGTGACCTTAATGATAAGGTCCGAGTGAGTGTTGCTGAACAAAGAGAACTTGGAGTGCAAGTTCATAGCTCCTTGAAAGTGGAGTCACAGGTAGATAGAATAGTGAAGAAGGCGTTTAGTATGCTTTCCTTTATTGGTCAGAGTATTGAGTACAGGAGTTGGGAGGTTATGTTGTGGCTGTACAGAACATTGGTTAGGCCACTGTTGGATGATTTCATGCAATTCTGGTCTCCTTTCTATCAGAAAAATGTTGGCCATTAGTTGACTTGAGAAGAACATTTTACCCTCGGCAACAAGAGATCCTACCTCGGAGAGGAGCCACCCAATCGAAAGTTACTACTAGTCTTTCAGTGAGGCCTGCAGGAGGGCAGGTAGCTCTGAAGCCAAGACTGGAGGTAAATGTATGAGTCCCTGGGCACTAGGCTGGCAGATACTGACTAAAAGAGCATGGGAAAGTACAAGGGGAATGAGTGCAACAGAATGGACACATTGTGAAGGAGAGTAAAGGAAAATCTAGCAATGATTAGACCTGGCAGAGACTTCTTTCAAAGTCAAGGGGTGGTGGGGGGGGGGGGGCATTAAAAAGCGATTGAGGCATTTTCCACCAGCTCCAGATCTTCTTTAATTGGACATTTCATTTAAAAAAAAACAAGATTTCAATGCAATTTAATGACCATTAGTGTCAAAACATCTGGCGGTGTTGCTGAGAAATCCATAGAATTTGCCTTGATTGCAATTACTATTGGATGTGTTTTGTGAGTTTGTCTGGTATTCATTTACCTCATGCTAAACCTGGATGTTAGAGTACAACTTTTACATATATTTGCAAAGCAAATGTTATTTTTGTTTGTTCAGAATTGTGGAATCATGTAGTTTTATTCTCTCACAAGTAATTCATCTCCAAAAGAAAATCGATCCCTCGTCAGACTATGGCACAAAGTTGGTTGACTGTTCTGGTAATAAACATATAAATTGCTATTTTGGTTAGATGTCAACCTTCACTCTGTGCTACAAATCTTACCTTCGAGTTTGAGTGCCTTGGACACAAGTCACATTCCAGAGATTTGAGCCCATTATGCCGGCTTACACTTCATTGCAGAATTAAGGGAATTTTATATTGCTGGTGGTGCTGACTTTTAAAATAAGATGCTCAGTGCAAGTCCTGTCTGTCCTCTCAAAGATGGACAAAAAACAACCATGGCTTTACTTAAATATGAATAGAAGATTATCCCCAGGAGTTTGACTGAACTTTATCTCTCAACCAACAGTTTATTCTTGATGAAGGGCTTTTGCCTGAAATGTTGATTTTGAAGCTCCTTGGATGCTGCCTGAACTGCTGTGCTCTTCCAGCACCACTAATCCAGAATCTTTTACCTACATAAAACAAATTGTCTACCCGTTTATTTCATTGCTCTTTGAGGATAGTATCCTAAGTAAGTAGGTTCTTGTGTTGTCTAAATTACATTTGCTACACTTAAAAATATATTTTGCTGCCTGTGAGTAACTTTGTGAAATCACAGAAATGCAGAGAACACATATAAATTGAACTTACTAAATTGAAACTATAAATCCAACTTTAGTACACTGTTTATTTTTATTAATGTGGAATGAAAGGCATTTTAACACATTTTCTGAAGAAACCAAAAGCACACTAGAGGGTAAAAGATCAAAATGAGAAATATAAAGACATGGAAAATACAGGAAATAAGCAGTTGACCTACTAGTACTTATAAAAGACAAAATGGATTAACGTTTTAGGAATTTGGAAGATAAATAATCAACTTTCATCTCTGCTTTCCAGTTGTACAAGCAAAATGTTAATCCTCTTCTTTTCAGATGCTGTCAGACCTCCTGTGTACTTCTATCATTTTCTGCTTTTCGAGTAGAATGATAGATTTATTGAAGGGAATTATGAGGTAATAATCCAATCAAAGGGTTCAGACAATGTGTCGATGAGAAGATTGAACCTCAAGCTTATGCATGCTTTGTGAAACCTCAGACTGGATTACAAGCTTAACTTTCTTTCATATCTGTATGCTTTCCCGCAAGACACTTCATGTATGAAAATGTGCTTTGCTTGTTGCTGAGTATGAATGTGAAGCTGGGACAGTATAACAATGAAGTGATGACATTGCAGCTCAATATGAAGTTCAGTCTAAAGTAACATAAATTCTAGAATTGCAAAATTATTTATTTAGGTCTTTCTGATGTCCACAGTCCATGTCACCAAAGAAATGTTAAGTATAGAAGACTGTGCAATGCTTAATAGGAAACAGAAAATAGTGGGCGTGTGGTGTGGAAAATGAATGTTAGAGAATTTGAAGCATTTTACATCTCACCATTACCAATACTTGTTTTATAGTGTAACACAAAATTAAGATATATCCCATTTCTTTAGGATCAACGTACGGAAACTGAAACCAATAAGCTTCCCTGTGGCTAGGAAATTATGTTAGAATGAAGGTGACAGACCCTAGGGAAAATGTTGGGGAGCTCACTCATGCCTTGGTCAGTTCACAATGTTAATACATTTGAAATATGCATTCTGTGCTTATTTGGTGAGGACGTCCTGCCTGTCAGAGCTGCCAACCAATCAAATGATGACAGTTCTTTGGTTCCAGCAGTACCTGAAGGAGCAGTGGCCATTGCTTGAACTATATCTAGTCACCAACTGTGATTATCTAGATATGAATAAAATAGGAAGGAGATTTTAACCAGCACTAGTCTATCAGAGGAGTTTCAAAGGGGTGATTGAGAACTGGGGTCGGCAACATGGGCTGGTTTGGAGAAGTGAAAACATGAGAATGGCAACACATTGATGGAAGACCACTAATGGGCACAGGATCACTCAGAGGGAGGAACAACTTCTTAATTGACATCAGCTTACACAGTGAAAGTTTCCAGGCATTGCACTTGACACCAGCTTCCTCCCTCAATGGGTAAATTCCCAGTGACATTTCAAGGTGGTCTTTAAGTGATCAAGAATTGGCCACTTAGTGGAAACAATTAGCCTTTGATCGGCAGACATTCCAATATTATCTCCACTGTGTATAAAATTGTGGCTGGGGAGGAAGAAAGGGTAGATGGGTAGGCACAGGGAACTATGCTTATGGCATAACACCAGGTATAGGGTCTTAACCCAATTGCTCACCCCTGCAGAGGTTTGTAAAATGTAAAATTTTACATTTATAGCATCATTGAGCATCGAAGGAAAACAAAAACTTACATTTATGTAGCACCTTTCATGACTGCAGGATGTCTCAAAATACTTTACAGCCAGTAAAACAGTTCAAAATGTAGTGAATTTTAAAATTAGGAAATTCAACAACGCTCTTCCACAGTATCTACTATCAGCTGCATAGGAACATCAACGCCCACCAATTTCCTCTCCAAGCCACGGAAATAAATCATGATCCCTTCACTGCTGCTGGGTCAAAGTCCCAGATTCTCTTGCTAACAGCACTGTGTGTGTTCCTACCTTGCACAAACAACAATGATTCAAGTAGATGGCTCACCATCAACTTCTCAAAGGAAAATGGGAATCAGCTATTTCTGCTGCTCCTGACAGCAACGCGATAACGATCAGATAAACAGATTTCAGCACTGAAGAAGCTAAAATATCATTTCATTCTTTGAGATAATTAACTTAGAAATGGGTGAGCAATATTTTTGTTTGAATTGAGTGCAAACAGATTGCACATTGAACCTTAGATACACCAGATTAGAAATCTTAACTCTTCAAGGGAGACTTCCTCATCTGGTATTTAGATTCAGCATTTAAAATTCAATGGACCACACAGAAGGAGGTTTCTTCATGAATGGACTTATTTTCATGAAGCTTTCTAATTCTGATCAGGTTATTCTCATTTATGGATATCTGTTTCATTCTGGTTTGGAACAGTTTTAAAATTTTTTTTGTATATAGCTCTTTTGTTAAGCACCACAATATGCCTTCCCAGTTGTCACTACACCATGAAAGAATTCTCTGGGATTTGTTCAGCAGACATTTGTTCACATGGGGGAGGAAGATAAGCAATTAAGCAGGCAGTCAGTGCATGCAATGTTCTGCTGGATCAGAACAGTGGGGCTATCAAGTAAATAATGTAAAGTAATGAGCCCACAGCACTTAATGAGTCATATAACATTATACACCCAGCGGCAGTGGCAAGGACAATACTATTTGAATTTGTGACATTTTTACCATTTAGATAGTTTAGATGTCTGGGTATAGAGATATACACGATAAAAATACATTTTCTGTATGTAAGAATTATATACAAAATGCAGCTACTTTGTTTCTTGTAAAATATGGAAATCATTAACAAAGAAAATGAATCGCGTAATGGCTTAATTATTTTAATAATTTTAGTGGCTCCTGTGCCCCAGAATCTAAGCAGTGTTCTATTTCAAGTAGATATATTTGACTTTGATTAACAATATTACTCACATTTTCCTGAATTTTAAGCATTTTGTTTTCATATTAGTGAGGGAGCACTTAACATTGTCACTAATGTCAAATGATGCAGTTCTAGTCAAGCTGTTATAGAGTAGGGTCCAACAGTGGCAACCATTTCTACAGCATTATATATTTGGAGGCTAGGCAGGCTTGAAGTTCAGCAGCTACTGCACACAATATGATTTTTAACTTTCTATCCATAGCTCATCCAGCTGGCTGTAAAATGATTTCTGTTTCTTTGTACAGTACAAAGTACAGCAGTGCTACTGGGTCTGGTTAATGAAGCTGCAGAGAGCGATGAAGTATCTAAATGCTGCCTGAGAGCTGAAACCCAGCTCCAGGCTGTTCATTAAGGAGGAAAATCGATCTGTGCTGATCCAGAGCTGGGAGTTACTTCAAGACAAACACTGGGACAGGAGAAGCACAAAGAGAAAAACTGCATGCAATTCAAAACTGCGAGCTAGAGTTAACAAACATTGAAAATAAACAGCTTTTGTTATAGAATTACTGTCACAATTTCAGGCAATCAGCTCGTACTGGAATGCCTGTACCATTTGTTTGAAAATAATTGGCACAATAACGTAAGTTATGTCAAAGCTTGATATCAGTGTCACAAGATGATGCACACTTTTTCTTTCTCTCTCCAATCAAAAGATTTTTTTCTCAAACAATGAAATTTTAACTGAATCTGCTGTGAGGAATTATCATTTGATAACTAGCTTCATTGCATTTTGATCAATGTGCAATTAAATATGGTGACTTTGTTTAATTTACTGATGAAAAAATACCTGGAGGAATTACCATAAACATGAATTATTGTTAAGAAGGAAATGTTATGAGAAGCATTAAACATCCAATAATGATACCACAGGTGTGTTATTTCCAACCATCATTCATATTGTTTTAATTGACACACTTATTTTATCCTGAAAATGTCAACATTTTTTTTGGTATTTTTCTGCACTTGTCAATGATGAACTATTAGATGCATCAAATGCACATACAGTAATGCCAAAACATCCATCGTGAATCCCTTTGTGAATAAGAGGAAATGAGAATGTATTTAGTAGCTGAAGATTTTCTTTCAGATACCAATGTACTAAGGGTTTAGGTTATAAGTTACAGATCAAATATGTGTCTTGCAGATTTAATGACATGCAAAGAAAATGTTGCAAAGTTATCCCATTATATTTGTCAGGAACTGTAGGTGATGTGAAATAGTTTGATAAATAATGTACACCTGGGTGGTTTTTACTTGGGTTATATACCTTCACAAAGTATTACAATGTAACTTAATTAGAAAACAGATTATGCAGCCCAATAGAATCTCCTCATGTTATTCTTCCTCCATTCATTTCATCTGTTCTAACCCCCTGAACATATCCTTCCAATCCTTTCTTCAATGTGTGCTTATCTACTTCCCTTTATATATGTCTATATAAGTTTCCTCAATTACTTGTTCTTGTAGAAGGATTCATGTTCTTGCATTTCCTGATTTATCTATCATCTTCCTACAATTTGCGGTGTATATACCGGCTATAAGGAAAAATTCTAAACATACAGTTAACGAGAGAACTGAAGGAAAGCGTTAAAACATAAGGAAAAACAAGTCATTTTGAAAAGATGAATGGCAAGCTAGATAACCAACTAGAGCTTCAAGAATGGCAAAGAACAACTGTAAGATTAAACAGGAAAAAATCAAAGTAGAGTATAAGAGGAAGCTAGCTAGGAATGTAAATATTGAATATAATAGTTTTTATAGACATTTACAAAGGAAAGATGAAGTCACATGAGGGTTGGCGATCTAGAGAGTGAGTATTCTGAGTTGTCAGCAGATTATAAGAAAATGGTAGATGAAGTGAACAAATATTTTGTTTCTGTCATCACTATAGAGGATATAATAGACATTCCAGTAATAGCTGTTAAACAGGGGGTGGAAAAAAGAAGGAACTTAGTGAAATTATATTCACTAGAGAGATGGTACTGAGCAGATTGATGGAACTGTAGGCTGACAAGTTTCTATGTTCTAATGCACATCGTCCTGGGTTTGGCTAATGATGTCATAGATGTATTGGCATTAATTTTGCAAAATTCACTAGATTCTGGAAAGAATAATCCATAAATCAGCAAATATAACTCCTGCATTCAAGAAAGGGGAAAGAGACTGGAAACTGTTGGCCAACTTGCATGACATCTGCTACAGGGAAGATGTTTGATTTGATCAGTAAGGAAACTATAGCTGGGAACTTGGTTTCTTTATTTGATTTATTGTAGTCTCAAGTACCTAAATACAGTGAAAAGTTTTGTTTTGCAAGCAGTACAGGCAGATTGTAGGAAACAAGGACATACAGATCACAGGGTGCTTAGATAGAGCGAGGTATACAAAGTTACGGCTGCCGAGGAAGTACACAAAGCAAGACAAAAAAAGCAAGGTCAACATAATTTGAAGTTACGGAGATCCATTCAACAATCTAATAATTTACAGGGAAGAAGCTGTTCTTGAACCTGTTGGTGCGTGTGTTCAAGCTTCTGTATCTTCTTCCTGGTGGAAGAAGTTAGAAGAGAGTATTGGAGTGGTAGGGGTTTTTGATGATGTTGGCAGCCTTTCCGTGGCAACAAGAAGCGTAAAAGGAGTCCATGGATGGGAGGTCGGCTTCTGTGATGGTCTGGGCTGAGCACACAACTTTCTGTAGTTTCTTATGGTCCTGAGCAAAGCAGTTGCTGTACCAGGCTGTTATGCACCCTGATAGGACACTTTCTTTGGTGCATCTGTAAAAATTGATAGGGGTCCTTCAGAGAAAAGCGCAGGTATTCAGGAATAATCAGTGAAAGGGAAATCATGTGTAACCAATTTATTGGAGGTCTTTAATGAGTAGTATGTAGATTTACATTTTGTGGATTTCCAAAAGGCATTTAGATTAGATTAGATTACTTACAGTGTGGAAACAGGCCCTTCGGCCCAACAAGTCCACACTGCCCCGCCGAAGCGTAACCCACCCATACCCCTACATCTACATCTACCCCTTACCTAACACTACGGGCAATTTAGCATGGCCAATTCACCTGATCTGCACATCTTTGGACTGTGGGAGGAAACCGGAGCACCCAGAGGAAACCCACGCAGACACAGGGAGAATGTGCAAACTCCACACAGTCAGTCGCCTGAGGCGGGAATTGAACCCGGGTCTCCGGCGCTGTGAGGCAGCAGTGCTAACCATTTAAGTAGTTTAAATAGGTGTCATTTAAATAGTTATTGTGCAAAGTAGAAGTCCATGGTGGAACATATTAGGATGGATAGATTACCAGCTGGTATAAAAATGCTGTGGATGCATCAATCAGTGATCTATTGGGAAATAAGTGAGGAGAGGAATCCCACAGGGTTCAGTGGCAGGGTCTCAGCTTTTTATTATTTATGTCAATGACTTAGATGAGGCATTGTATCTAAATTTGCAGATGATATAAACATAAGTACAAAGTATGATGAAGAGAGGACATGCTCTCAGATATAAATAGGCCGAGTAAGTGGACAACCAACTAACTCTGCCTTGATTATATTCAATGGCCTATTGCCTTCTGAATCAGACAGAGCTGTGCACCCTCCGAGGAAAGAAAAACTCTTCATTTCTGTTTTAAAAGAGTGATTTTTAATTCTTAAACAGTGCCCCCTAATCCAGGACTCATTCACAAGAGGCAGATGGAGGATAATGTGATGTTATTTAATTTGGTAGGAAGATTTTAAAAAGTATTTCTAAAATGGAGAAAAGCTGAAGAATTCTGAGGTGCAGAATCATTGAGGTATTTTAATGCATGAGTTACAAAATGGTAGTATACAGAGACAGTAAATAATTAAGAAGGCCAACAGAATGCTTTCCTATATTATTTTATGCAACATAAAAGAAAAGCATGAACATGTTTCAGTGAGGTATGGAGTTAGTGCTGCTTCATCTCAAATGTTGTGTCTTACAGGGATAAGTTGGTCAAACTGAGCTGACTCCCACTAGAGTTTTACAGAGTGAGGGCTGACTTGTTTGAAGAGTCAATCCCCTGAAGACCCTGAATGGGTTTGACAAACTGAATGTAGAACGGATGTTGCCTCTTGTGAATGAGTCCAGAAACTGGGGGAGATGCTATTAAAAATTAAAGGTTACCCTTTTAAGACAGAAATGAAGAGGTTTTTTTTCTCAGAGGGTATGCAACTTTTTCTGGTTCAGAAAACAAAGGGTCATTGAAGATTTTCAAGGCAGAGCTAGTTGTGAATTCTTATGCTCAAGGGAATCAATGATCATTGAGGATAGATAGGAATGTGGAATTCAAAACACAAACCAATCAACCACGATCTGACTGAATAGCAGGCCATACTGAAGGAACTGGATGGTCTACATGAATTCCTTGTTTGTATGCTTATATGAGTGACTGCCTTATGTTTCTACCTTGAAATTTTATGCAGTCAAACAGAAATTTGTGAAGCTTCTGCCAATGCTGGTGTGATTGATAGTTAAAGGTTCCAGAAATTTCCTGCAATACATTTAGGGAAATGGATAACTCAGAGAAAATTAAGAGTGGAATCTTGCTGTCACATGAGTGATCTTGCCTGCTGGGTGGAGAGCCAGTGAGACACTTGCACTGCCAGGCCAAGCCCAAAAAGCCACAAGCCAGCCAGGCAATGGTCAGGCCACTGGCTTCCCCTGAAATCCATATCCTCAGGGTGAGTCTCATCTACTAAGAGCTGAGGGCCAGTTAGAGGCAAGCAGCTATTGCGCTCAACAGCACATTGTGGAGACTGTGGCTGCTCCTGGAAGAGCACCTAAAAAGACCCAGGAACACAAAGTCATCCAGGCAACAGGTAAGTAATCTAGAGGGTGTTGTGAGGTGGTGGGGGGAGGGTGAGGAGGTGGGGTACAGAGAGAGTGATGGAGGGAAGGTGGATGTTGTCATGCATTTGGGTTAATGAGATGAGGGTGAAAGATGTGTCAGTAGCAAGGACAAAAGTCACATGACATCAGGTTATGGACCAACAGGTTTATTTAAAATCACACTGGAGTGCTGTTCCTTCATCAGGTGAAGGACTGGGGCTGGATCTTCTTTCTGGTATCTAGCCCTCAGTCAGGCACTAAATGTCTTTGATTAGGGACACCCGCACACTGCAAACCCACCATTTCCCACCCAAACCACAGAAGACGAATTCATTGCAAGGTTTCAGCTGCTATGTATGCCACATGGTGACTTGTCCACTGTAGCTGGCTTCGTCCTAGCGGCAGTGGGGACTGAAGTGGTTATTAATTGGCCATTTAATGGTCTCAGTTGGCAGCAGGTTTGAATGGTTGAACATGGTCCTCTCTGCCCATGACTTTGTTTTGGCAGAGCCAGGAAGTCAGCAGGGTTCCAATACACCAAATATCTCACCAAATTAAATACACTTTTCACCTCTAAGCTTGCCTCTACTGAGAATAGAAGGTTCTGATCTAAGAATCTAGAACTTTAGATGCTAATGAATTGGTCTTAACATTGTTTTCTCAACTTGGAAAATGGTGAACAATTGGATTTGTAATCAATTTACACTTCACATGCCCCTTTTGAGTTCTTTGGACTGTGAATAGTTAGGAGAAACAGAACATGTTAAAAAGAAAACGTCAAGTCAGTCAGTCTGCCTTCAGAGAGATTGAAGAAATACAAATGCAAATGACACAAGGATCTGAAATAGGTCACAAAGGGATGATGTTGTTAGATCCCTTGGGTTATGCTATCACACAACGACATAAAATGCAGTGTGATTCAACTACCATGAAATTAAGGTACTCAGGCTCCTTTCTCAACTCTCTCTCAGAGAGATTTCTGTTCTCCAACTGCTGTCAGTCTGTCTCCCACAGGGACATGCCACTGAACACAAGAAGGATCTGCAGCAGATATGAATTCATAACACCATTCTTAACTGATTGGAGGCTGCTCTAAATCACAGTGGAGGTGACATTTTGTGGGATTATTTTTAGCACAGTACTTCATGCATTTCTGTTACCTTTCCATCTACATTATTCTCACAAAGCCATTATGAGAATGTTAAAAAATAGTCCAAACATGAAGTTGCAAAATTAAACATCAGAAAAGCAATAAAAGGAAGCAGTCCAATCAAAGACACAGACAGCATTATAATCCATCGGAATATACATTTCTATTATTCATTTCCGTGCAGATGTTTATTATTGATGTTGTATGCCTTCCATTTCTAGATATAACTAATTAAAATTGTTAGTCATATATATTCTGTTTTCTTCAAGCTGCCTCTGTCAAGATATGTTAATATACAGTAACTGGCATGTGAAGATAATTGAAAAGGAGGAAGGTAGGTTATTTGTTGACATCTTTTATTGTTAGTGACAATTAAAGAGTTTATATGGCAGGGCAGCTGTTTTTTTACTCTTGATATGTAAACTTAATTTAGTTGTTAAATGAAACATAACATAAACACAGATCTTCAGCAAGGAAACATTCAAACTGAAAAGAACCAAAATTTAAAGTTTGAGAGATGGTTTTGAAAGAAAAAAAGGGTCTATTTGCAACCAATAATTGTCAGAAAATGGACAAGTTTTTGGAACCAGCACTCACTGGAGTTTGGAAATGAATTTGAAAGAAAACCTTAAATTAAACACAGACCAAAGGAAGTAACTTCTCGAATGTATTAGTCAAGCAATCACAGTGCAATCAGATCACACAATTATATGTGCCTAACTAGGATTTAAATGGTTTATCTCAACCATTAAACTCCTGTGGCTAATCTGCAGAACTGTGAACGGTACTTAAAAACTAACAAGGTGTGGGTTCCAAGATGCTTGGATGCCCTCACTCCTTGGAATTACTAATCCCAAAAACTACTTCACTAGAGGGAACTAAGTCACCAATCTAATGATACTGATAAGCCAGAACATTCCCCAATAAAATGGTTTCATGTGTTAGTGGACCATTCCTAATCCCAAAGTGAGGGATTATTGCAAGATGTACCAAAATGCAATCAAGCGTGGAAGGTATTTGTGGCAGTTATTGTCACAGGCATCATTTATGGACTGTAAAATTTATGCATTTAGATACAGGGGTTCAGTTGAGTATGGCAGCATTGATCGTCTGCACACATGGGGATTTACTCTGCTGCATGACTGACATGTGATGAAGTTCGGAAGTTATGCGAACAGTTTTGTGAATATTAGTTTAACTTGAAGAGAGAAGAGTACTGATGCTTGTAAGTTATTGGTGGTTTAATAAACCATAAAAAGAATACCAAGTGTACTCAATGGTTAAACCTCGCCAGTTTTTCTACCTGGATGCATTCAGGTCAGATTTTAGTGAAAGAAGGGGAAGTGCACATTCATTTGCTTATAATAGTCATGTGAGATCAGGAACATGGGTATAACTGCAGCCATTCACAGTGGACATAATACTTCTGATGATTATCGCACAGACCCTGTCTCATTCCTGGATTAGACATTTAGCAGGTTTAATCCTACTTAATTGACAACCCACCACTGCCTACTGAGAAATTCATCTTGTTGGCTTGGAAAAGCAGATAAAGCAAGAACAAGATTTTTCCGATATTGAGCTATGCATCTCTGGACTTCTTGTTCAATACTACCACAAATCTCGCCATATTCCACGTCAGTCAGACCCCACTCATAAATACTGGAACTGCAGGAGCAGGTTAGAGCCCACAGTGAATTATTCCCAAGCACACTTCACTGTTTACAGATTAAAAATGTGTTGGAATACTGTCCATGTGCTTGAACTCAATCATCTGCAAGAAGCTCAGAGCCTTTCAGAACAAAACAGCCTGCTTAATCTACCCACCCATGGCTTCAATCATGAATTCCCATCTGCAATGCAAACAGTGCATATCATTTACAAGATACACTGCAACAATGCACCAAGCTTTTTCCAACAGCACCATCTAAACCTGTGACCTCCAGCACAAGGGAGCATGACCACCTGCAAATTCATCTTTGGTTCATAAATCAACTGATTTGGACATATATCACGGTTTTATTGCTGCTGAGTTAAAATCCTGGAACGTCATATCTAATAGCACTACGGGTGATCCTAGACAAAGGATTGCAGATGTTCATGAAGGAAGCTCATCGTCTCCCACTCCAGGACAATTAGAAATAAATAATTATTAGTGGTCTAGCCAGTAAAGCCAAGAAATTGAGCAAGAAAAATCCAAGTCAGCCTAATTCCCATGCAAATTAGTTTCCTCACAACATCATTAGAACTCTAGTTATAACTTCACAGACATATGTGAGTGGCATCCGAATGTTTATCCCATTGACACTGTATCCCATACAGAGCAATAGTGCTCCTCCTGGCTTCACAAAAATGCTGTAGTCTTCCTTCCCCCATTGCCTTTAAATGACATTCTGAGCTTTGATGTTGCAGCTTTAGTGCTGAGTTCAAATGAGACTGAGCCATCTGCATTGTGCCAACTCCTTCTAACTGGTATGGGCACTCAGCCAGTCAAGGGTACAAGGTTTCCATTTTAATTTAGATCCACTTGTAAACTTAAGTGATTAAAAGGGCTGCGATATGTGTTTTCAATTGGTCTTTTTTAACAAATTGTTTTTAAAAACTCCTGATGCTAGCATAAATGGTCTTGGCAACATTTATCAGGAGTCACATGCATAAAGTATTTTTGTTCATTATAATTGACTCAGCAATGGAATGTGCATTGATATTTCTACATTACAAAAGCAATTCTAGGATAAAATTGCCAAAGAAAGATGACAAAGGAAAGTAGTTCTCTCCGTCTAGGTTGAATATTAGTGCTTTTCTGCACAAGTGCTTGATCACAAAGTGAAACCAATAGAATTGCAATACCTTTACTACTTTCAAGGGAACCATGGATAAATGTTAGAAGCCTATAGATTTTGAAAATATGAACTGAAAAGTGTAATGAAAGAAGCGGAATATAAAAGGAAGAACTAAACTGACTCGTGTTATACAATAAACTTCTCATTAACAATAATTAGCTTTTTGCAATTAGGTGACCAAAATTGCTTTCAATATTCAACATGGGAACTGACTAATTCTAGAGATATTTTTCATTTCTGCTCCATAGCAAATGCCCAATTGCATTTTGTTAACACCCAGATCTACCTTTCAACCATTTCTTTTCCCCAATCCAGCCCTTTTTTTGCCAGATTGCTATGGATAGCAATTCACCATTGAGTCAAACAGTTCTTCAGTTGAACAATATAAAGTTAAAGACAAAAATTTTGGATTCATCAATCATCTACATATGCTCGTCTATACCTGCCGTATGCTGTTCAATTTAAAGTAAGGCTTTATGCCTCAAATATAATGATCATTAAGGCAATCGCTTCCCAAACAACAAAAGCTTGCAGTTCATAGAGTCATAGAGATGGACAGCATAGAAACAGACCCTTCGGTCCAACTCGCCCATGCCAACCAGATATCATAACCTAATCTAGTCCTATTTGCCAGCATTTGGCCCATATCCCTCTGAACCCTTCCTATTCATATATTCATCCAGATGCCTTTTAAATGTTGCAATTGTACTCGCCTCCGCAACTTCCTCTGGCAGATCATTCCATACACGCACTACCCACAGCTTGAAAACTTTGCCCCTTAGATTTCGTTTATATCTTTCCCTCATCATCCTAAACTATGCCCTCTAGTTCTGGACTTCCCTACCCCAGAGAAAAGACCTTGTCTATTTATGCTATCCATGCTCCTCATGATTTTATAATCCTCTATAAGCGCACCCCTCAGTCTCCAATGCTCCAGGGAAAACAGCCTCAGCCTATTCAGCCTCTCCCTATAGCTCAAATCCTCCAACCCTGGAAACAGCCTTGTAAATCTTTCCTGAACCCTTTCAGGTTTCACAACATGCTTCCGATAGGAAGGAGACCAGAATTGCACACAATATTCCAAAAGTGGCCTAACCAACGTCCGATACAGCTGCAACATGACCTTCCAACTTCTATTGTTAATACTGACCAATAAAGAAAAGCATACCAAACACCTACTTCATTATCCTGTCTACCTGTGGCTCTATTTCCAAGGACCTATGAACCTGCACTCCAAGGTCTCTTTGTTCAGCAGCACTCCCTTGGACCTTACCATTAAATGTATAAGTCCAGCTAAAATTTGTTTTCCCAAAATATATCACCTCGCATTAAACTAAATTAAACTCCATCTGCTACTCCTCAGCCCATTGATCCATCTGATCAAGATCTCGTTGTAATCTGAGGTAACCTTCTTCACTGATGAAGGCTTCAATCATGTCTATCCCATTTCACCCATTACTGCTCTCACATCTTTCCTTCCCTTCAAGGATCACGATATGATCCTTCTTGTACCTTTTATCCCACCAACCTTAACATTCAATGGAGTACTCTTTTCTGCCCATTTTCACCACTTCCAGAGTGATATCTCCCCAAACACATCTTTCTCCCATTCCCGTTTCAGCATTCTGAAACAACACTTCCCTCTGTAATACCTTGGTCCATTCCGCAGTTCCTTCAAACACTCCTGCTACCTCTCCATTCAAACATAGGTATCTGTGTGGGAGAACACACAGCACAGGAACAGATAAGGGCACAGTTTTTAACATATAACCTTGCTGTAAGTCTGCAGTAGTGAGTAGAGTTGGTTCTTTCTTGATCATATGTTTGCTGTGATCTGTCTCTTGATTAAATTTTAAAAACATAGGCCATAAGTTTTAAGTTAGTCTGGAGTACTGTTCTTTTTAGAACAATAAGACGGTGATATTTTCTGAGTCTATAGATTGTGAAGGAGCAAAGGTGGCCTTTAGTAGAGTGATGTCCTCTTCCTGTCAGATGTGGGTGGTTAGGGAGAGTTTCCATGTTACTGGTGATTATATTCTGCAGGAAGTATCTTTGGTTGTGAATCCTTTCAGATCTAATGGATCGGTTGGAGTGACAGTTAGAGGCAATGAGGAATTTACAAGTGCACAGGGGCGTGATGGATGGCAGTTATAGAAAGGCAGAAAAGCTGTAGGTGCAGTCAGATAGATGGGTTAACTCCAGGAATGGTAGCAGGGTTAGGCAAGTAGTGCAGGAGTCTTCTGTGGCTATCCTCATTTCAAGCAAGAATGCTGTTTTGGAAAATGTAAGGGATGATGAATTCTCAGGGGAATGTAGCATGAACGGCCAAGCTTTTGGTAGTGAGACTGGCTCTAATGCAGTGAGGGGTACATCAAGTTCCAAGAGATGGATTGTGAGAGGGGACTGTCTAGTCCGAAGCACAGACAGATGTTTCTGTGGCCAGCAGTGAAAAATCAGAACGGTGTGTTACCTCCCTGGATATCTCAGAGAGAGTGCAGAATGTTCTCAAAGGGGAGAGGCCACAGCAGGAGGTCATTGTATACATTGGAGCCAATGACTGAGGAAGGGAAAAGGAGGAGATTCTCGAAGGGAAACATAGAAAGTTAATCAGGAATTTAAAAAGGAGGTCCTCTAGGGTGATAATATCTGGATTACTCCTGGCACTATGAGCTAGTGAGGGCAGGAATAGGAGTATAGAGCAGATGAATGTGTGGCTGAGGATCTGGTGAAGGGGTGAAAGGTTCACATTTTTGGATCATTAGAATCTCTTCTGGGGTAAAAGTGACCTGTACAATAAGGACAGATTGCACCTGAATTGGACGGGGACTAATATACTGGCAGAGAGATTTGCTAGAAATGCTCAGGGGAATTCAAACTAGTAAGGTGCGGGTGTGGAACCTGGGGGATAATGAGGAAAGAGATTAATCTGAGACTGGTATGGTTGGGAAAAGAAGCAAGTCAAACAGTCAGAGCAGGCAGAAACAAAGCAGAGAACGAGGTAGGACTAATAAATTAAACTGCATTTACGTCAATGCAAGAGGCCTAACAGCGATGGCAAAGAAACTCAGGACACGGTTAGGAACATGGTATATCATAGCAATTACAGAAATGTGGCTCAGGGATGGACAGGACCGGCAGCTTAATGTTCCATGATATAAATGGTATAGAAAGGGGGCACAAGAGGAGGGGGAGTGGTGTTTTTGATAAGTGATATGATTACCGCTGTACTGAGGGAGGCCATTCCTGGAAATACATCCAAGGAAGTTATTTGGGTGGAATATGAATAGAGATGATCATCTTTTTTCCAAATGCATTATATATAGGGGTCAGAGGGAAATTGAGAAACAAATTTGTAAGAAGATTGCAGTTTTCTGTAAGAATAATAGGGTGGTTATAGTAGGAGATTTTAACTTTCCAAACATAGACTGGGACTGCCACAGTGTTAAATGTTTAAATGGAGAGGAATTTGTTAAGTGTGTACAAGAAAATGTTTTGATTCAGTATGTGGATGTACCTACAAGAGAAGGTGCAAAACTTGACCTGCTATTGGGAAATAAGGCAGGGCAGGTGACTGAGGTGTCAGTGGGGAAGCACTTTGGGGCAGCGGCCATAATTCTATTAGTTTTAACACCGTGATGGAAAAGGATAGACTGGATCTAGAAGTTGAAGTTCTAAATTATAGGAAGGCTAATTTTGACTGTATTAGGCAAGAACTTCAAAAAGCCGATTGGGAGCGGACGTTCGCAGGTAAAGGGACGGTTGGAAAATGGGAAGCCTTCAAAAATCAGATAATGGGAGTCCAGAGACAGTTTTTCCTGTTAGGGTGAAAGGAAAGGCTGGTATGTGTTGGGAATGCTGGATGACTAAAAGAATTGAGGGTTTAGTTCAGAAAAAGAAGGAAGCATAGGAAAGGTATAGACATGATAGATCAAGTGAATCCTCAGAAGAGTATAAAGGCAGTGGGTGTATACTTAATAGGGAAATCAGGAGGGCAAAAAGGGGACATGAGATAGTTTTGGCAAATAGGTTTAAAGAAAATCCAAAGGGATTTTAAATATATTAAGGAGAAAAAAGTAACTAGGGAGAGAACAGGGCCCCTCAGAGATCAGCAAGGCAGCTATATGTGGAGCCACAGAAGATGGGGGGAGATACTAAACGAGTATTTTGCATCAGTATTTACTGTGGAAAAGGACATGGAAGATATAGAATGTAGGGAAATAAATGATGACATCTTGAAAAATGTCCATATTACAGAGGAGGAAGTGCTGGATGTCTTGAAATGTATAAAAGTGGATAAATCCCCACGACCCGATCAGGTGTACCCAACGACTCTGTGGGAAGCCAGGGAAGTGATTGCTGGGCCTCTTACTGAGATATTTGTATTGTCGATAGTCACAGGTAAGGTGCTGGAAGACTGGAGGTTGGCTAACGTGGTGCCACTGTTTAAGAAGGGTGGTAAGGACAAGACAGAGAACCATAGGCCAGTAAGCCTGTTGTCGGTGGTGGGCAAGTTGTTGGAGGGAATCCTGAGGGACAGGATGTACATGTCTTTGGAAAGGCAAGGACTGATTAGGGATAGTCAACATGGCTTTGAGCATAGGAAATCATGTCTCATGAACTTGATTGAGTGTTTTGAAGAAGTAACAAAGAGGATTGATGAGGGCAGAGCAGTAGATGTGATCTATATGGACTTCAGTAAGACATTCGACAAGGTTCCCCATGGGAGACTGGTTAGCAAGGTTGGATCTCATGGAATACAGGGAGAACTAGCCATTTGGACACAAAACTGGCTCGAAGGTAGAAGACAGAGGGTGGTGGTGGAGGGTTGTTTTTCACACTGGAGGTCTGTGACCAGTGGAGTGTCACAAGGATTTGTGCTGGGTCCATTATGTTTTGTCATTTATATAAATGATTTGGATATGAGTGTAAGAGTTATAGTTAGTAAGTTTGTAGGTAACACCAAAATTGGGGGTGTAGTGGATAGCAAAGAAGGTTACCTCAGAATACAATGGGATCTTGATCAGATGGGCCAATGGGCTGAGGAGTGGTAGATGGAGTTTAATTTAGATAAATGCGAGGTGTTACATTTTGGGAAAGCAAATCTTAGCAGGACTTATATTCTTAATGGTAAGGTCCTAGGGAGTGATGATGAACAAAGAGACCTTGGAATGCAGGTTCATAGCTCCTTAAAAGTAGATTCACAGGTAGATAGGATAGTGAAGAAGGTATGTTTTCCTTTATTGGTCAGAGTATTGAGTACAGGAGTTGGGAGGTCATGTTGAGGCTGTACAAGACATTGATTTAGGCCATTTTTGGAAAATTGTGTGCAATTCTGGTTTCCTTCCTACTGGAAGAATGCCGTGAAACTTGAAAGGGTTCAGAAAAGCTTTACAACAATGTTTCAAAGGTTGGAAGATTTGAGCTATCGGAAGAGGCTGAATAGGCTGAGGTTGTTTCCCCTGGAGCGTCAGAGGCTGAAGAGTGACTTTATAGAGGTTCATAAAATCACGAGGGGCATGGACAGGATAAATAGAGAAGGTCCTTTGTCTTGGGTGGGGGAGTCCAGAACTAGAGGGCATTGGTCTAAGGTGAGAGGGGAAAGATATAAAAGGTATCTGAGGAGCATTTATGGAATGATCTGCCATGGATGTTGGTACAAATGCAACATTTAAAAGGCATCTGGATGGGTATATGAATAAGAACGTTTAGAGGAATATGCTGACAAATGGGACTCAATTAGGTTGGGATATCTGGTCGGCATGGATGAGTTGGACTGAAGGGTCTGTTTCCATGCTGTACATCTCTATGACTCTATTTTAGCTCAGAAAATCAGAAAGTAGAATATGTGTGGCTGAAAATAAGAAATAATGAGGGGCAGAAATTGTCAGGGTGAATAATTAGTAGTAATCCTAACAGTAGCTATAACTTTGGATAGAGAATTAATCAAGAAGACAAATGTAATGCAATAATAATAGGGAACTGTATTCTTCATATTGTTGAGACAAATGACATTGACAACTTGACAATTTGGAAGATGGTCTCCTGGAACGCATTCAAGGCTGTTACCTAGAATCCAAAAGTGATTATGCAATTCCGGACATTGTCTTTGTCATGGGTTAAGATTAATTAGTCATCTCATAACAAAAGATTCACTGGGGAAACCGAGCAGAATATGATTGAACTTCACTTTGAGTTTGAGGTTCTGTATGTAAGTCCAAAGCTAGACCCAAAACCTTAAATTAAGCCAATTATATAGCTAGGCAGGAGGACTTCTCCAACATAGTTAGAAACTTAGATTAACATGAAAATTTAATTAAAGATTTCCAAATTTTCAATCAGTGTACATTCCATTAAATAATGCAGACATGTTTAAAGATTAGTCAAGGATGAATAAAAACAAATGTGAAAATAGAATGAGAATAGTCTCACCGTAAGAGTGAACATGGATCTCTTAGAGCTGAGACAGAAGAAATCATAAAGGGCAATAAGACAATGGCAGAGAGGTTAATTTGTTTCTATAATCACAATACAGTCACATAAATCATACAATAAATACTTTGGTGCAAAGTATCGTAATCATGGAGTCACATACTGCTACAGCACCAAGGCCCTTTGGCTCATTGAGTCTGCATCAGTCAAAATCAAGCGCCTAACTATTCTAATCCCATTTTCCAACACTTGGCCCATATCTCTGTATGTCTTTGCATTGCATGTGTACATTTAAATCCTTCTTAAAGGTCATGAGGATTTCTGCCTCTAACAACTTTATAAGTAATGAACTCCAGATTCATATCATCCCGTGGATGGAAAAGATTTTCCTCACATCTCCTTCCTACCAATTATCTGGTCAATTCCCATGATTACAGATCATTCCACCAAGGGAAAATATTCCTTCATGCCTATCCTAACTCTGCCCTTATAATTTTATACATAACACGGGAGACAATGGCCTAGTGATATTATCAGTAGCTTTAATCCTGACACCCAAGGAATATTCTGGGGACCTGAGTTCAAATCATGACAGTTGGTGGAACTTGAGCTAAAAAAAAACCTAGAGTTAAGAATCTAATGACGACCATGAATCCATTGTTAATTGTTGAAAACCCGTATGGGGTTATACGTAACCATATATCTCACAAATGCCCTTTAGAGAAGGAAGTTGCTATCCTTACCTTGTCTGGTCTATATGTGACTCCAGACCCACAGCAATGGGGTTGGGTCTTAACTTCCCTCTGGGTAAATAGAGATGGGCAATAAATGCTGGCCTAGCCAATGACATCCTCATCTTGTGAATGAATTTCTTTAAATCTCAATCATGTCTCCTCAGCTCCAAGGAAAACAATGCCAGTCTATCCAATCTCTCTTTGTAAATAAAATTTTCCAGCCTGGACAACACCTTGGTAAACCTCCTCTGTACCTCTCCAGTGGAACTATATCCCTCCTACTATATGGATTTGGGAACAGTACACAATATTTTAGCTGTGGCTTAACCCCTTTTTTAGACAGTTCCAGCATAAGATTTACAAGGATGCTACCAGAGTTGAAGGGTTTGAGCTACAGGGAGAAGTTGAATAGGCTGGGGCTGTTTTCCCTGGAGTGTTGGAGGCTAAGGGGTGACCTTATGGAGGTTTATAAAATCATGTGGGGCATGAATAGAGTAAATAGACAGGTTTTTTCCCTAGGGTGGCAGAGTCCAGAACCACAGGGCATATTTAAGGTGAGAGGGAAAAATTTAAAAGGGGGACCTAAGAGCTAATGTTTTCCCGCAGAAGGTGATGATTTGCCAGAGGAAGTAGTGGAGGCTCATACAATTGCAGTATTTAAAAGGCATTGAGATGGATATATGAATAGGAAGGATTTAGAAGGATATGGCCAAGTGCTGGCAAATAGGATTAGATTAGGTTAAGATATCTGGTTGGCATGGACAAGTTGGACCAAAGGGTCTGTTTTCATGCTGTACATCTCTATGACTCTGCTTGCATTGCAGTCAGATGCATTGGTCATAGGGAGCTAGGTTAGAAAGGGGTATATTAGTTGCTTCCCTCCTTCTTGTTCCTCAGTCTCAGCTAGTTATCACATATCAGAAAGCATAAACTGTACTCCTGGCCCAGCAAAGTTTGGCATTAGCTCACAGGCAACCACAAATATTGAGATCCACTGTGCTGAGCACTGAAGACTCCTCCAGAGTAGACTTAGCACTGTTTAAGCACCCAGTGGTCCCCTATTTATAATCTGTCAGCCAGGGCTCTATGATTGGCCCAGGTTAACAATCCCAATCAAGGATCTCATACTCAATGAGATCCATCTGGTTCCAATCATTACATTGACCAAGTCATGCTGCCTTGAATTGTCATGTCATCAAAGGAAAACTTTTGTGAAAGTAATCAATCAGCTTCAGTTCATTTTGGGTTAAATTTTCACCCATAATGTAAAAGCATGTTGGAACTACTGATGTACAAAGGTCGGCTAGAAGTACAAGAGTTACACTACCATGAAGAGGGGGCTGGCTTTGGGTGAAATAGAGACAATGTTTGTAAAGGTTATGGAAAGCAGCAAACAATGTGAATCACTGGACAAAAGAGTGTGAGAATATTTATGCTGTAATCATTTGTATAAAGGCTGTAGGTTTCAGTGGCCCAGCTAAATGAGCTTTCCAGTTCACAGTGGTAAGGCTGTCTCCCTCTGTGTGCACATCAAATAAACAATTGTAGCCTGATTTCCTGTGTCCTGTTATCAATTTTTCAAGTTGTGAATGTCATGCTGTTATCCAGCAGCTAGCCTTTCGTTTGCTATGATGATGCAAATGTAAATGGCATAGCAGACCCTTGCAGATTAAAGGGAGACAAGCAGGAGGCTGGAAGAACACAGCAAGCCAGGTCGCATCAGGAAGTGAAGAAGTCAACATTTCGAGTATAACTCTTCTTCAGGACTGGGAGTGAGTGTAAGGGGAGCAACAGATAAAGGGGGTAGGTTGGGGAGAGTTTTGGGTGGGGAGAGGGTTGGGCGGTGAGGTAGTGATAGATGAACACAGGTAGAGGGTACGGCCTCGTTGGTTGATGGGAAAAATGAATCCCGTTGGTAGCTAGAATGAAGGACAGAGAAATGGAAGGGAGGAGGAAAGGCCTGGAAGAGAGCTGATTTGAAGCTGGAGAACTCAATGTTGACTCCTCCGGGCTGCAGGCTGCCAAGGTGGAAAGTGAGGTGTTGTTCCACCAATTTGTGATCTTATTCACTGTGGCAAAGGAAGAGGCCAAGGATGGTCATGTTGGAAAGGGAATGGAACGGGAAATTAAAATGGGCGATGACTGGGTGGTCAGGTCAGCCCCTGTGGGCCTGGCAAAATGTGAACTTAGTTTACATTTGGTCTCTCCGATATAGAGAAGACCACATCGGGAGCATCAAAAACAATAAACTAGGTTGGAGGAGAGGCAGGTGAACCTCTGTTTCACCTAGAAGGACTGTTTGGGGCCCTTATTGGAAGTGAGGGGGGTGGTGTGTTGGCAGATTTTGCATCTTTTGCGGTTGCAGGGGAAGATACCTGGGGTTCAGTGGGATCAGTGGGGAGAGTGGCGTGAACCAACGACTGGCAAAGAGAATGGTCTTTGCAGAAGGGAGAGAGGGGTGGGGAGGAGAAGATGTTCTTGGTGGTGGGGTCTAACTGGAGTTGGCCAAGGTGATTAAGAATGTGAGTTGAATGTGGACACTTCTGGGGTGATAGGTGAGGGCAAGGAAGACGTTGTTTTTATTGGCCAAGGGGAGGTTCAAAGAGGGCTAAAAGTACAGGTACAGAGAGATTGTTTTACTTGGCTAGGGAGTTTAGAATCCAGGGTAGATTGTATATCTTCAAAATCTTAGTCATCAAGTATACTCAAGGTGTAGAATAGTAGATATTTGGGCAATGAGCCAGTCAAGCAATATGGGGATTAGAAGGGAAAGTGGGGTACTTGATGTAGATTGATGCATCTAGCTCATGGGACTATGTGTTCATTTACTACCATTATTTGCTACGTTTAATTGTTAAATATGTTGTGACAGTCTTCAAAATAATTCTGGTCTAAACAGAAAATATTGCAATTTGAGATTTAGCATGCTACATTTGATATTATTGGTACCATGGAGAATTAATTCCTGTCTTCGGAAATCATTCTCAGAATAAGGCTAGATGATAGACGTGGGAGCTTCACTATAATTCAGGAATGAATATATTTGGACATGTAGTTGAAGAAAAGATTTAACTCATTGAATCATTTCTTTCCTGATTCTGTAAATTACTTCAATGTTCAAAAGTTCTAAATTTAAGATGTGTTCTGAGCAATCAGCTGGACACTGAGATAACTTGCGATCCGTTTTATTGAGTGGGTAGCTCATCGTGAAGACACTTTGCAATTGTCTGATCAAAATCACAATAACAAAACCAAAGCTAGACATTAAACCACAGGTATATCTATAACCCTAGACTGATTAATAGAGAAGGAGGCAAGAATAATACCAACCTGATTATTGAAAAACAACTTTCAGTCAAATCTTATGTCGAAACATATTAATTGAGCCTGGTATTAAATGTCCTCTAGGTGTGAGCAGTTATGTTCATAAAATTATGTTTTTCCTTTTTATCCAAATAGCATGCATTAATACACAGCTGCAATACAAATTCCAATGTTTCAATCCTAACTTTAGTGTATATAGTAAACTAAGGAAGCGATGGTTTGAAAGACTTTTCATGAACTGATACCAGTTCATTTGAAGATTGAGACATCAGTCAGGAGACTGGGCAATCCTCAGTCAGGGCTGAGATCACAAGTCAATCCTGGGGATTTTGAGCAGTGAGCATCAAGGGGGATTATCAGGAGCACTCCATGCTGTGTTGAAGAAATTAGAAAAATCAAATGTGGGCATTATGTTGGAATGCAGAGGTGATAATGACTGTGAAGGGGAGTCAACTCCAAATATTAGAGTGGAATTAGATATAGCAAGGAGGGGTAACTGGCACTGCAGGAGAGGAGGCAGGTATTTGCAAATCACCACCACGCTGCCTCCATTTACAATATTACCCATGCAATGCAGGACACTTGCATTTAAGGGAATAAAGAGGGTTTATTAACCATCAAATAAAAATAGCCTCAAAGCTGATGGCAATTGCAACAACAACTGTACAAAAGTGTACATGACATTTGGCAGAGAAGGAGACTTGATCTTTAGGTGGACCCTGGAACTTACTCTCAGGGACACGACCTGGATAGCATTTCATTTTAACTATATCTCACATGTGCAATCAGGGTGAAAAACAGCTGAGTCAATTAATTGGAAAGGGCTCCACTTGATCAAAGTCCAGCTTACCTGTGATCATTGTTACCGCATCTTAGAAGTCTGCACCAGGTAGCCTGGGAGCTATCATGATGCCTATATTCTTGATAACTCTCAAGGTCCTGTCTCATTCCATGGGATGAATACTACACATGGATAGCTGCTTGGAGACAAGGAGTACCTTCTCCAAACATAACCAATAGCCCTTTTACAGAACTCCCTGACAAACATCGTATCCACTTTAACATTGATTTTAACATTATCACTTTTAATTCAAATTACTCCATGGCTTTATCCTTATCTCCCACTTTCTACTCTGTAACCTCTGCAGCCCCATAACTCTAAAAGATATCTATACGCTATTAAATCCCGCTGCTTTTGCATCCTAATTTCAATCTCTTCAGCATTGGCAGCCATTAACTTTAACAATACTTGGCTCTGGCTCCTTCGCTGAACCATTCAGAGTCTCAATTTTTGTTCATCCTTTAAGATACTCCTTAGCTCTTATTACTTGGACTGAAGTTTTAGCAACAGTCCTTAGTATCTCCTTTTGTAAAACCTTGCTTTATAATGCTCCAGTGAAAAACTTTGGGCATGCACTTAAGATGTTATATAAAGGTAAGCTGCTTTTGTTGTTATTCTGATGATGTTGTTGAGCTACCTTGTTCACTTGCCCATTGTCAAATGGCTGAAAATGAAACAAGAATCAAAATGAAAATAAATGCTGAGCAGCAGCAGATGAATGTTTTTTCTAAAAAAAAACTTCCAATTACTGCAAGCATTATCACAAATGCAGGATCAGAAAATAAAGTAATGAATCTGGCAATAGAGGTAAAGAAAAATTCTAACTGGAGTAAAACAGGCCATTATAAATCATCCTGATGGCTTTAACCAATCAAGCTCACTATTTCCCAGTCTCAGATCATCTCTTGATTAAAAGAGAAGTTTTCAAAATCAGCCAGTGTTCTGTTTCCGTGGCAACTTCCTTTTTCAAATATTTAGTTAATCCACTGTATATTCGCAAAAGGTAATGAATTTACATATTTTATTCGTCTGTAAATATTATGTATATTTACTTTCAGACAATTTCAGAACATATTATGACAACTGAGCAGTTACCTTTGCATTAGGAGTGCATTCACTGAATGGGGGCAAACTAAATCTACCTCACTGGGTGGAAATTTTGTGGGGTTAGATGGAATGTTGATTTTTTTTTCCACGGTCAACAGAGGCAACTTTAATTTATTCACTCCTATTGTTAGGTTTTAGAGGGTTCTGGACCACAGTTACCTTACACAGGCAATCAATCACTCATGAGGAATTTTGAGATAGTTTATTAAGTTTGTTAAGAAGCATCACATCAAACATGATATGTTAGTTGATTAGACAGAAACAGTATACAGCCTATGATATTTGTGGTTGGTTCAGCAACACCAGTGAAGGGACAGGAATGTTGCCACTCAGTGTTTTGATCCTGTTAAAGTTTGAAGGCAACATTCTGATCCCTTAGGTGTCGGGAGATTCTTACCAGTGTCTTCCCTCACATGAAGACTGCTCATTGATGACGATAGCCCACTCATTCTGAGCAATTGTTGATACCTAATTTCTAGGCTATGCTTATATATGCCTAATTTCTAATTTCTAGGATATACCTAATTTTTAGGATATTTCTAGGATATATATCCTATTTCTAGGATGTATTTCTATGGAACTGAGAAACTAATGATATGTCAAACAACTATTTAAATACTTCCACAGGACAACCATTCACAATATCCACCTTCATCTGAATATTCATTTTATTGTGCATTCCCACCACACCACACCACAGACCCCCAAAGGGGCAAAGCTTTTATTTTTTGAAATGCTTTGGTAATCATGTTAGTATAGTCTTACCAGCCAATAGGAGCTTATCAGGTAGAAGCAACTCGTGATGGTTTAACCTGGGGCACCGCATCTCAATCAAGAGGGGAAGATTGAGAAAGAGGGTCCTTTGTGGTAACCTCAGCCAATGCAGGAATTGAATCCACATTGTTGTCATCAGACTGCTTCGCAAACAAACATTTCAACCAACTGAGCTAAATCAACCCCCACTTTGGTAATAGAGTATATATAGCACCATATAGTTCTTTGATGTCACCTTATGAAACATAACAGCTTCTGTGGTCTTTAGTGACACGTTTCACTTGTCTTTGCTTATTAGAAATTGTTCATGTTTGGGGAAAGGAAGTAATTGCTGTAACAACGGTTATGAGAGCTCTCATGCTACACGGAACAGGCCAGAAAAAAAAATCAGTTTTAAAGGGAACCGAATTTTTACTACTGTCAGGAAACTGATAGAATTAGGTGTAATGTTGATTTTTCATCCAGCCAATTTTATTCCTGATTGAAGTGATTGAGTGAAACTATGTGGGATGTAAAATTAGCATTCAAACAGATCTTGTGGATTCCTTACTGTGTGTTCAGGTTAACCTGCCCTTTGGATGTCAGAATTTTGAGCTATTAGTTTTCAGTTCCATAGAAGGTGTTCATACTTCAAGTGTGCTTTTTTTACCACACATTTTACAAATAGAATAAGCCTACAGTACACCTTCATGTCACACTGGAGCAGCAATATGTAACACTCAGGGCTGAAAGCTAACAAATAAATTCAAATCTTTCATTGTTTTCAGTCTGAGATATGTTTAATTTCCAGTACAGACATTTTTCACAGAATTTAATATGAGAGAACTGTTTCAAAATATAGATTCGTGTCCTAGCGCTATCAGTAGAATAATAAAGGAAGGGATTTTTAAAATCGGGATTTTGATTGATTTGAGTTGCATAATAGAGGTTCTGCTGCAGTTTTTGGTCAATCATTAAAAGACAAAGTCTGAAATTTATTCCAAATGCTATTCTGCATTTTTCTGACACTCTGAGACATTGTTGGTCATTGTCAAGACATTGAGAGATCTCTCCATTTTCTTTCAAATGGGATCGTTATAGAGATGGGCAAATAGCTGCTCAATTTGACATCTCACCTAAATGATGGTACCTTTGAGAATGCAGCACACCCTCTTATAACATCAGATACGATCTGGGATGTTTTGATAGATTCACCGCCACCAATCACGCTTGCTGGGATCAATCTAGGACACTGGTACAATGTGAGGAATGATTGCCACATGACATCTTTAGGCTCAAATTTGATGAACAATAAATAAGTATATTACATACAATCCTTCTAGTTATATTACATGAATAATACTTGATTTTATCTAATGTCAGGTTCAAACTGAGAATATATTCACATGATTACTTTAGCTAGCTGTTATTAACTTAAGAATTAGAATTAGGTTTTATTGTCATGTGTACAGAAGTACAGGAGTACAGTGAAAAACGTACAAAATCACCATCCTCAATGTCATTGTAGGAACAAAGGTACATAGGTACAAGCCCAGTATGGGGGAAGAGTGCTTCGTCACGAGGGAATCCCAGCATGCAGCGAGTGCAGGCCCATGGCTAAAGAAATACTAGAATGTTGAACTTTTAATTTATTTCATTATCTTTCGACCTTGTCCTTCAGATTTTGGACCAAGGCTATCTGGGCACACCAGCTGCCTTGCCATTGCCATCAAAGTTCCGCCGGACCCAGCCATTGCTGTGCTCCGGACTCTGATGTAGTCACTACTGGTCCCTCCGTGACTGAGGTCTCGCTGGAAGGTGAGTGAAAAAAATCTAAAAAAAAAGGAAAAGAAGAAGAAAAAGGAAAAGCAAATGGAATGGACGAACCCCAGGCTCAGGACCCTACTCCGTTGTCACCATCTTGTACATACTCTTGATGAACTTGTGAAGAATTGGCTCGCTCCATCCAGGAACAGTCCTTTATGTTGTGATAGATGAAGGCTACCTTGTGATGTGGGTTTACCCATTCAGCTTCTAGCTGTCATATTAAAGACTCTGTATGTATTGCCTGAATGTCAGTCTGAATAATATGTCCTGGCATAGAAATCAGTTAAAAGCAAAATACTGAAGATTGTGGAAATCTGAAACAAACAGAATACTGAAGAAACTCAGCAAGTCTGGTAACATCTGTGGATAGAGAAACAAAGTTAGCATTTCAAGTCTAGTATGACTCTTCTTCAGAACTGACATTGATATTTTCAGGGAAATGTCTTACACCCGAAGGAAACATGAAATGCTCAGACACTGTATCAACCCTGGCTGATTTGTAGACATTAAGATCAGCTTCTTAAGACAATGATTGGCCTGTAGCATATGAGTAGTCGAACGTAATGTAGGTGTCCACAGGAATTGGGGTGCCCTATATAGGCATCATCATTGCTCCTTTTTAGTGTTGCCAGACATGCATATAGACTAGGAACCAGCTACCACCAATAAGAGAAATAATGTTATTTAAGTTTGATATGGGGTCTTGCAGAATAGGAGTGCTCCTTTTGCTGCCATTGCAATTTTGCAATTGGAAATACCCTCCCTACACCCTTGTGACTATCTGACAGCCAATATTGTTAAGGCAGATGGGCATGTAAACTGGTTTTGGAGCCATGGTAAGCCTGGTAGATTGATGTGGCACTAACTGAGGTCTGAGGTCTGAAGCTCAACTCTATGTGAGCCTCAGATCTCTTGATAGCCACAAGTCTCCATCTGCACCATCAGTAAGTGAACTCAAAAGTGGACAATTGCTGATTTATTGTATTCTGCAGTTGAGGCAAGATATTTGGCTCTGTTCATTGGGAAAAGTATTGATTGGGAAAAGCACTATAATTCCAAGAAATGAAACTTCAATGACCAGATGATATGGAAGAATTGAGGCAATGCTCTGCAAATATCTATATCCTTATAGTGCATGCAATGTAAGAACAACTTGCATTTATATGCTATATTCACTATGGTAAAACATTTCATGGAATTTCAAAATAGTGTTCTCAGGTTAATTTTGATACTATCCCAAATTGAAATATTAGAATGTATGGCAAAAGTTTCAATAAAAAAATTAGGTTTTAAGGAACCGCTGGAGAAGAGAACAGAAGGGTATTGAGGTGGAGAGGTTAATGGAAGGAATTACTGCCAATGAAGAAGTGATTGAACTTTGGGAATGCAGAAGACACCAGAATTGGGGGGGTAAAGTGGTCAAGGAGGTTTGTATGACGGGAAATAGGTACAAAGATTGAAAGTGATAAGATCAAGACCATAACAAAGACCTGAAATAAGTCTTTTAAAAGTTGGGAGCTTATGTCAGTCAATGAGCACAGACATGATTGGTAAAAGTAACATTCAGCTTAAGTGTAGATAACAGAATTTGAATTTCTTGTAGCACGTAGAGGGCTGAATGTGGAATGTTGGCCAAGAGGGTATTGGAATCATTGAGAATCTGGCAACAACATGAATAAAAATTTCAGCACTTGCAAAACAGAAACAGGCAACATTATAGAGTTGAAAGTAAATTCTCCTTCGTTTTGACACTGGTTCAGATTGGATCAAATAGAATGATTTGATTATCAACAGCCTGATTCAGCATCAAACGGAGACCAGGGAGGGTTATTAGAACATAGAACATAGAACATAGAACAATACAGCACAGAACAGGCCCTTCGGCCCACGATGTTGTGCCGAACTTCTAACCTAGATTAAGCACCCATCCATGTACCCATCCAAATGCCGCTTAAAGGTCGCCAATGGTCGTTATTGATGAGGCATTCATCACTTGTATAATACAGAATGCCAATACTTACTGAATTATGCCAACAAGTTGCTATCGATGAACAATCAATTCAGATTTTAGTCATGTCTTTAATCCTTTCATATGGCGGGCTAGAATTTGGTTTGTGCTGGATTCTGATTTCGTGAATGTTCCCTACTCCAGAACAGGTAAGTCTGAGACCCATTCAATATCAAACCTTTGGCCTAATTTCGATATTCTTTAATCAGCCTGTTCAGACATGTTAGGACAAACCTCTGGAGCAGATGGGACTTAAACTCAGGTCTCCTGTCTCAGAGGTAGGGAACACCACCACTATTCCACAACAGCCCAAACTTGGGCCTCATTTACATTAGACTGGCAAACTGCAGGCAACTATAAGCCATTCCCAGGTAGGTTGCTGGTGAATGTCATTTACATTCCATAAAGTGTGTTGCTAATAATGAACTTCAAGCTAGTCTGGAAGACTGAAGACATTAAAAGGGAATGGGATGACCAGGAATTGAAAGAGACAGTAAAAGGGATATTTCTGCTGATTCTGAAGAGCAAAGCAAGATATCATGAAGACATAACTCTAGCCATTAATCATAATTACTAGAAGGGCTTTTGTTTATTTCCCAAGTTAATTATCAAAAGTTTGCTGATATCTCTAAACAAAAATTGACATCCTCAAAAGGTTTGGAGATATTGAGACTCATCTGTAGCAGCAAACTAATACAAGAAACAACATAATGTAGAAGAAGATTAGAAAAGACTAAAATGTAAAACAATCTATTTTAGTTCTAAAAATCTACATTGGAAACTGATTTTAATACTAAAAGTAAAATGGCATCACTAATGAAGTTAGTGCAGCGTGTATGAAATTCCTTTTCCATTCATTGTTTACTATTCAAAAGAATTGATTTGACCTGTTGTTGATATTTCATTATTCACAGGCCAATATTAACAATAAAATAATTTACTCAGTTCGATATTTTCAACAATGTGAGAAAAAGATCTGCCACCTTGACCACTCACAGCATGGCCACATGAAAAACACAGAAGCTGGCCTGCAAAACATAGAAATCAAGCCTGCAGAACACACCCACAATGCCCCAGTCATGGCCAAACAGGCTAACAAAGAAACCAGACGTGGCCAAACTTTTACCAGACCAGAGAATACACTTCCCAAACAACCTTCACAATAAAGTTCCAAGCCCTGGTTAGCATTGCAGTCCCAATACCCTAAGGGCAGGCTCATTTCCCATTGAAACCGATACTGCATAAACAAAGAGGCAGACCGAGGGACCTTAGAAAACCTTGCTCGCAGAAGGGACACAATGGACACAGCTGAATGCCAGGAGAAGGGACATTTGCACATATTCGTGCGGACAAGAAATACAATGAAGAATCCTCCAGAAGACATTCTCATCCACTCACAGAGATGGCTGGAATCTCCTGTGTCACCTACCAATAAATTGCTACGGCTGGATGCTTGATTAACTTCCACTCTGTTTATTATTGTTTTAATGGCTTTACAATATTCACATTGTACCGTAACTGGTTTACAATTATCACCTTTGTGTTGTACCCCTAAAAAAGCATGCCTGCACCTTCTGTTCTGGGAAGAACATTCTGGCCATCTGTGCAGAGAATCAGTTCTGTGGTCAGCCTGGTCAATTTCTCTTCCGCGATAGCGCTTTATTTAATTAACTACTTGTCAATTTCATCACGATCCTGTTTATAGTGTCTGATCCATTGGGTTGAATTTTCAGACAAAAGAACAGTTCTTCAGATTTAGAAAACAAAATCAAATTAATGTATCTGGCAACCGGTTATATTTTCTTTAACTTACTGTCTCAGTAAGATACAGTAACTGTCAATTATGGGTGACAGAATTTGTATCTCACAATAAAATGAAATGGGAGAATCCTGGTCTAGCTGTGGGATATTAACAGGATGAAATATTGATAAGCTAACTCACCAAATCTCAAGCTTACCCTATCAGATACCTTAACACTGCTGTGTTAAGCTGCCAGAAATTGCTGGCCAATCAGAAGCTAACAACTTCTTGGTCCTGAGGCTGGCTGTCTGAAGAGGAGGTAAAAACAATAACTGCAGATGCTGAAAACCAAATACTGGATTAGTGGTGCTGGAAGAGCACAGCAGTTCAGGCAGCATCCAAGGAGCAGCGAAATCGACGTTTCGGGCAAAAGCCCTTCATCAGTTTGAAGAGGAGATCCAGCAACAAGAAGTGGAATGAGGGTTTACAGGGAAAGGGGGTGTGGGGGATCGAGGGCATGGCAGGATGTGGCTTTCAGAGTACATCCCTTTGCCCATCATCCATCTCTCTGAGTGTCTCCAGTTTTGGTCAAATCCATTTGAATATCCAAGCATGAATGGAAAAGGAACAATTTCATGCACATTACATTAACTTCATTAACGATGCCATTTTTAATATTTTAATTTAGTTTACCCATGTAGATATATTAGTTATTACTACAGTAATTAGATTGTTATATATATTCTCACCCTCCCAATCTCAGCAGGCAGATCATCCTGAGTTTCGTGTCTGAAAACTAGTCACCTTTCTCACTCACTGGGGAGCCCAGTTATTGGAAAGGTGGCATACTGAGGCCCATTAGGACCCATTAATTCACCACCAAAGGGCATTAACTGCTGGAGAGCTGCGGAAGTCCCCAGTGGACTTTCTCAGCCAATATTTAATTACAGAACTGGTAAGAAGGAGAGTGAGTTTCTCTCCAGTGCAAACTCACCTAATTATTTCCCTTTTTCACCAACTTTCTCACCACTTCCAGGATGAAACATTGTGTAGATCTTTATAGTTCACTTCAGTCAAGCTCATAATACTTCAGACACATTTTACATTATTAAACTCGGAAAATAACTGTTGGAACAGATTTTGCTGTACATTGCTACTAATTGTTCTAAAGTCTATTCATTTGCATCATAAATTTGCTGTACACATGTAATCTTCAAATAATGATTAAAGCTGATGTTTTCTAATGGTTAATATATGCAAATGTTTAGAAATATGAAAATGAGAATTATAAATAAATCCCACCCATATCTGTAATGCTACATCCTATTAAAAATGATATATTTTAAAATATTCTCGTATAGAGAAATTAAGTTTTTCAGAAAATGATAATTTAGCAATTATCTTAATGCATATGTTGTAGACATTCTGCAACAAACTGCATATTTTACTATTTTGCTTACAGCAGTCAGGGAAAATTTAGAACAATTCCAGATAAAAAAGTAGCAAATTGCTTGCTTCAATGACAAATCTAAAACCATCATTTTAGACAAAAATTATTGAAGCAAAAATCTTACTCTGTTCTGTCAAATTACTATGAGTTTAGAACTGGAACAGCTGCATATTAAGTATAGCACACCATTTACATAAATATTAGTGACTCACAGTTGAAGTGTTCAAAGACAATCAAAGTTTTTTCCTTTCTTAATAGCTCCCTTTCAGTAGTATCATTATTGTACTAATTTGGAAGCAAATCCTGGTTGCTGTAAATCAGTCTCTTTATTATGCTGGCAGTTGGAACATTTGCAATAAATCATTATCAAAATTTACAAGGCTATCATTTTAGGTATAGTGAGATATAGAAGCCATTTCCCTGATGTCTTCACATGTGGCAACCTAACGCAAGAACACAAGAAAGATTGTGGTTTAGCCAATTTGTTGAACAGAAATTGTTGGTGATTTTACAACATTGTTCCCTGTAGAAATGTACATTATTTGGTGGCGTGTGACACTATGTAAATGAAGTCAGTGCAAATATTAACTTGGCACATATCACTGGGAAATATTTTGACAAGTGCTGGTTACTGGATACCACTGTGTAACATTTCCAGCACATGGATTGAATAGTTCAAGGGAAGGATAACAACCACTTCCTCAAGGCAACTAGGGATTGGAAGACTTGCCAGTATTATCCACATCCCAAGGATAAACAGAAAACCCCTAATTTGATTCTGCCATCATTAGAAGATACAACCTCAGCTCCAAGAATGATTATTCTTTTTGCAGTACCTTGTGCAGCATAATCTCCAAAGATGCACCCTGAACAGGGAGATCATTGGCTAGCCCCAAGGTTTGTGTCGCTTAGTAGCAGGCCAGCCTAATAAAGACCATCAGCTCTTTAGGATAGATTAGCACCAGGTAAGCTACACTTTCAATCATGTTTACTCCAGCATGTCAGGTGTGGTGTGCTCAGACTGCTGTAAAATCTTGACCTTGTAGTTTGGCATGTGTCTTGCCCTGAGCACTGCAGGTGCATGCACCTACAGAGGTTGGCAGGGTTGGACGCTTAGTGCTGTAAGAAGAGGCTGAATAGACTGAGACTATTTTCCCTAGAGCATTGGAGGCTGAGTGGTGATCTTACAGAAGTTTGTAAAATCATGAGGGGCATAGGTAGAGTTATTCGCCAAGGTCTTTTCCACAGGGTAGGGGAATCCAAAACTAGAGGGCATAGGTTTAAGGTGACAGGGTAAAGATTTAAAAGTTGTCTAAGGGGCAGCTTTTTCACACAGAGGGTAGTACATGAATGGAACGAGTTGCCAATTGAAGTGGTGGAAGCTGGTACAATTGCAACATTGAAAAGGCATCTGGATGAGGATATGAATAGGAAGGGTTAAAAAGATATAAGTCAAATGCTGGCAGCTGGGACTAGATTAATTTAGGATATTTGGTCAACATGGATGAATTGGACTAAAGGACCTGTTTCTGTACTATAAAGCTCTATGACTCTAAAAGCAACAATTTCACCATCACCCCAGTGATAGTGTGAGCTGAATCTTTGGATCCCTCCCTAAAGGGAATGATACTACCAGCCAGCATATCACTTTCAAGATCAGATCAACCATGGACTTTTTGAATGGGGCCAAAAAGTCTCTTAATTCATGTGTCACTACAGCAGGGAAAAGACATGATCGCATTCCTGCCTCTTCTCCTGTGACAAAAACAGAAATTGCTGGAGGGACTCTGCAGATCTGGGAGCATCTGTGCGAAGAAACAAGAGTTAATGTTTCAGGTTTGATTTCCCCCACACTTTCTGTTTTTGTTTCAAAACCCCAGCAGCCCCCATTCTTTATTTTCTTTTCCTGTCTCTTCTCCTAAAAATCTCACTCACAGCTTGTTGGAGATAAACAGCGGGATTGTGAAGAAGGTCTATGGGCTTCAGGAGATAGCTATAGAGTGCAAGAATGATCCTGACTCCATAAGACAGCAAAGCCCCTTCTTAAAGAGGGATCCATGGTACTGTGCATATGGAGGAAAGGGTAGTTACCTCATGCTTGGACATTGAATTGTTTGCAATCTCCCTGATCCTCTTTCTTGACCATACTGACTCTGTAAAACATATTGCAGGCTCAATCTGATTGAAATCTAAACTTTAACCAGTTTTCCTCTCAAAATGCTGGTTTCTAATCTAAGGATAGTCCAGTTCCTGTTTCTTGGCTTTATGGAAAAAATTCAAACCTTTGTTATTGACCCTGGGATTGACCAGTGACATACTTGTGAGACAAGCTTTTGGTTTCACTCATAAATTCTAGATGAGCAGTAATGAGAAATTGTTGCTTTCCTCTGTTGTATTCCAAGTAGTACATGAAAATATTTGTGTACATTTTCATACAAATCTATCCTCACCTTCTGAAGTCATTAGAATTATTCTTTTACCTCAATTTATTCCTGATTAGCACTGTACCAAGCTGAGTCTTTGACTTTTAGGGTATCTGCAGTGTACAAGGCCTGAACTGGACATTGCAATATAAATGAGATATAAATGACAGAGCATCTTGTACTTAAATTTCCTTTAATAATTCTAATCAAATGCCTGTATAAAAACTTTACACTACCTAGCCCTGAGATGATGTTTGCATGTTATCAGTGATAAAGAAGAACATGAAATAGGAAAGATAGGAGACTAGATTAGAGTGGTGCTGGAAAAACACAGCAGGTCAGGCAGCATCCGAGGAGTAGGAAAACCGACGTTTTGGGCAAAAGCCCTTCATCAGATAGGAGACTGCCTAAACATTTGGAATAAAATCAGTTTCATTTCTTCAGAAATTATTTCTAAATCTGTTAGATAGATACTTTCCACAGCCCATGATGCAGTGATGCCGCCCACATTCAGTACTGAGTCAATCCCATTGGAATAACATGTAAAAGCCCACTGGGAATGAAAACGAAAAGCCCATTTGGGAGCTGCTGAACTCTTTTTCTTGGGCCTTTCCTCTGCTATAACAATTATTTCACTATTGCAGAGAAAATATTCCTGATCCCTTAACCAAAGAACCAGTATAACCTTGCCCTAAAAAGCAGCCTCATATTTCAACCAGTCCCTTTCTCCTATTCCCAATTCAAGATTCTTCAGGGGTGCAGGTAAGTGAGAACATAGTTATGACATTTGTTGGAGTTAAATTGGAAAGGGTGATGAAAATCAAAGAAACAGACTAGAATGTAATTAGTAAATGGCAAAAGAGTGTTCCATTTCACTTTCAGAATCTGCTTGAATCTATAGTCTTTGCTGCTAGAAATACAAGAAGGCTTATTGGTTAAAGTAATGAATGAGGTGAAGATTAACATAAAACTGGATAAGGCCAGTTTTGATTTAAAATGAATTGAGACTGCATGCTGGATTTACAGTTTGGACCTTTTCCCCACATAACTAATTAGATAACTATGAAGATTGAAGTCATGGTTTGGAGATGCCGGTGTTGGACTGGGGTGTACAAAGTTAAAAAACACACAACACCAGGTTATAATCCAACAGGTTTAATTGGAAGCACAATAGCTTTCGGAGCGACGCTCCTTCATCAGGTGATAGTGGAGGGCTCAATCCTAACACAGAAGTCATAGCAAAAATTTACAGTGTGATGTAACTGAAACTATACATTGAAAAACAGACAATCAATTTTTCAATGTATAATTTCAGTTACATCACACTGTAAATTTTTGCTATTAATTCTGTGTTAGGATTGAGCCCTCCACTATCACCTGATGAAGGAGCGTCACTCTGAAAGCTAGTGTGCTTCCAATTAAACAAGTTGGACAATAACCTGGTGTTGTGTGATTTTTAACTATGAAGATTGAAGGCAGTTAGCAGGGTCAGAAACAATCCTTTTTTGCAGAGACAAGTGGCAGGGAATGTTGATCTGGGGTGATGAGGAAAGAGAATGCTGACATTAACTAAGAGTTAGGAGTAGGGAATAGGCATAAACTGTAGCCTATGCAAAGGCTGCAGGTAGGCAGGCTGCACAAAGAGGAGGTACATCAACACTGGCATAAACTCGAGAACAGTTCAAACTGAAACTGGCAGGTTTGATTTTAGGGTGAAAGAAAGAAGGGAGCTGAATTGATTTGGGATTACTTTGATAAACAAAGTTAAAAATCAGACAACATCAGGTTAGAATCTGACAGGTTTATTTGGAAGTACAGACTTTCGGAGTGCTGTTCATTCATCAGATAGCTAGCCACCTGATGAAGGAACAGTGGTCCAAAAGCTGTACTTCCAAATAAACCTGTTAGACTATAACCTGGTCTTGTGTGATTTTTAACTTTGTCCACCCCAATCCAACACCAGTACCTCCACATCACTGATAAACAAGGGTAAGAGGCTGCCAGTGTGAATTACAATGAAGCTGTTCTCATTATCAAGACTCAGTCCTTGCAGGAAAGGTGGGGAAATGATTTTACTTATTAAAGTTATGCAAAACAGTAAACAGGAAACTCAGGGAACTGCCTCAGTACCTTGCTGAGCTTTACTTGGAACCCACATACTTGCCAACTGCCATTAGGATATGCTTGGCCAGCTCTGTCGGGCCGCAGCAAGCATATGGCAGACTGGATCTCTCAGGAGCTGATAGTTGAGTTGTGTTGCAATCAGAAGCTTCACTCATGATGTGCTTAAAAACATAAGTTGCCAAAGCAGTTCATGATGCCATAGTGTTGAAGGAGTTGTCAGTGCTGAACTGAACATGTTTCATCACTTTTTACAGCCTCACTGAGCAACTCACTTAGTTGGCATTTAGCTTTTCACAATCTAAATTTTTGTTTTTTTTAAATGTACTTGATATAAATTCCTTACTCTGCATAAATTCCTTACTCTTCATAGTTGATGGAGAGACTTGAAAAAAAATTAAGAGTGAAGAATGTAACAATGTTGAGGTGCAAGTCTTTGACAACATTAATACCCCAGAGGAGAAAAGGCCTTTATGATGCTATTTGTAATAGAGCGTTTAACAGTTCAAAAAAAAACTCATTGCATTCTGAAGCATTAGAAATAAATACAAAGAGAAAAGAAGGATTGAGAATATAAAGTTCCAAATTAATGTAACACAAAGTAATAGAGTGCTCTTTTATGATACTGTCCATTCATTTAAATGAAGAGCTATCTGATTCAGTTTGTGGAACATTCAAGAATTTGTGATGGTTAAGAACAACAACATATAACCCTCAGATAAAAGAAGCGTTTTGAGAAGCAAATCCAATTAATCTCAGTTTCTGTTTCATCCCCACAGCCAAGTTATTTTTTTAAATTCTCAGCAGGGAAGAAGAATACTTAATCATTTTGCCACTCTCAATCCCAACCTGCTAAAATGGTAAACTAGCTCCTATAGAATGTTCTCCTTCGGTCATCAAATTGTCAATATCAGTCAGGTCATAATGGTTCTGAAATCGTGGCGTGGATAAATGCATTTCAAATAATGAATTAATGCTCCAGCTAAAATAATGGAGAAAGACTATTAAAAAGTAATTTAAAATACATATGTTAACTATTTGTATTCTACAGCATAGTATACTATACCATCAATTCAACCTTGTGTGGAATGTAAGATTGAGATGCGTCCACTGTGACTTTGTATGAACTATGCACAGAATGTAAATATTAACCTATGTTACCTTCCACAGATTAAATTGATCCTTTGGTCAATGATTATTTGTTGTTGCGATCTTGCTGTTATGTTGTAATAAAGCACACATGTTTCGAGAGATTTGGATTTGAACTCAAAGACTCAATTCTCTTACGTAATGTATTAATTTAAAATGTAAAACCTCCCTCTGACTGATTAAGAAATATTTCAAGAAGCTTACCACCATTGACGAGTATTTTTCCCATTGCCTGAAATAGAGCTTTAATAAAGGTGAAAACTGACATAACAGCTGTTTGGATGAAAGAATAATATATTGACATTTGTTGGTTGAAACTGCAATCCAGGATATGATCAGCATCTTTGGGGAGATGGGGAGAAAAGCCTTAACTCAAATTGGAACATCAGTCCTGCCAGTCTGACAGTGTCCAAGGATGAGGGCATCACCGGCTGGGCCAGTATTTATTGCCCATTCCAAAGTGCCGAGAGGGTAGTTACAACTCACCCACATTGCTGTGGGTTTGGAGTCACATGTCGGCCAATCCAGGTGAGGATGGTAGTTTCTTTCCCCCAAAGAACCTTAGAGAACCAGATGGATGTTTCCAACAATAGGCAATGGTTTCATGGTCATTGTTAGCATCACATCCTGGATTTTTTAAATAATTGAATTCAAATTCCACCAGGTGCTGTGGCAGGACTTTAACCTGGGCCTCCAGAACATTAGCTGGTTCTCAGAATTACCAGTGCAGTGATATTAACACTAGGCCCTTACCTCTCCTATCAAGGTAAAAATTGAGAATTCTGTGGCAAGTAGCACAATTCTGGACTCCTCAGAACTCATCCAACACCTACAATGAGCAAATAAAGAATGTGATGGACGACTCCTCACTTGCTTAAATCATGCAGTACAAATGCCAACATTTAGAAACCAGTAACCTCTTGATCAGCACCACATCCAACTCCTTAAGTGTCCTCTTTACACCACTGATACATCAGTACGGCAGTGTGTACAATTCACAAGGTGGATTGTAGTAACGTATCAAACCTTGTCCATAGCACCTCACAAATTTGTAAGTTCCATCACCTAGAGCAGCAAAGTCAGCAAGTTCCCTTTCAAGTCACATACCATGGAAACTCATCACCCTTCCTTCTTTGTCTATTGACTCAAGTGGATGAACTCCCTGCCCAGCAGTAATTCCTTCTGGAGATCACATTTGACAGATTAGGGACATAAACAAGCAGTAGGCTTTAGACACCATTCCCAGGACACTATTTCTAAATGCTCATACAACAAAATCAGTGGAAATTTACACAACAGTGTCAAAGACATAACATTCTAAGCAATGGTATTTGCCTTGCACTTTCAACATCCATATGAAAGAAATGTTGGCTCAGAATGTAGAGAAATAAATTTTGATGATTTAAAAACAGTTCACATTACAGAAGACGAAGTTCAGGAGGTCCTAGAGAATAAAAAGATGAATAAATCTCCAGGACCTGACCTAATGTATGCCAATATGTTATGTGAAGTAAGGGAAGAACTTGTGAAACCCCATGCAGAAATATTTGTATCATCTATGACTACAGATGAGATGCCTGATGGCTGGAGGGTGGCTAGTGCTGTACCTTTGTTTCAGAAAGGTTGTAAGGAGAAACCCAGGAACTATAGACTGAGTCTGACTTTGGCTGGGAGTAAATTGTTGGAGGTGATTTTTAAGATATAATTTATGGACATTTAGAGAGGCAAAAATTGAAGAGGAAGAGTCAGCAAGGTTTTATGCGAGGAAAATTGTGTCTCACAAACCTGATTGTGATTTTTGAGAAAGTTACAAAGATGATTGATGAGGGCAGAGCAGTAGACATTGTTTACTTGGACTTCAGTAAGGTTTTCGACAAGGTTTCATGTGGGAGACTAATTAGTAAAGTTAGGTCACACGGGATTCAGGGTGAGCTTGCCAATTGGATACATAATTGGCTCAATGGCTGGAGACAGAGATTTGTTGTGGAGGGTTACTTTTTGGACTGGAGGCCTGTGCCCAACAATGTTCCATAGGGATTGGTTCTGGGTCTGCTTTGTTTGTTGTTTATATAAATGATTTGGATGAGAATATAGTAGGCAAGGTTAGTACGTTTGTGGATGACAGCAAAATTGGTGGCATAGTAGATAGTAAAGAGGATTTTCTAAGATTACAAAGAAATCTTGATCAAATGACTCCATCGGCTGAAAAATGGCAAATGGAGTTCAATCTGGATAAATATATGGTATTGCGTTTTGATACAAAGGCTAGGACTTATACCATTAATGGTAGGGCCTTGAAAAGTGTGGTAGAACAGAGGGACCTGGGGATTCAGGTCCATAATTTTTTGAAGTTTGTGTCACATATAGACAGGGTGGTTAAAAAAGTGTTCAGCACGTTTGCCTTCATGCTCAGTCCTTTGAATATAAGAGTTGGGAAATCATGTTGAGGCTGTACAGGACATTGGTGAGGCCTCTTCTGGAATATTATGTCCAGTTCTGGTCACCCAGTTTGTAAGAAGGATATTATCAAGATGGAGAGGGTTCAGAAGAGATTTACCAGAATGTTAGAAAGGTTTAAGTTATAAACAAAAGCCAGATAGGCTGGGACGTTTTCACTGGGGCATAGGAGGTTGAGAGGAGACCTTAAAAAAGTTTACAAAATAATGAGGGGTGTAGATAGAGTTAATGGTAGCTGTCCTTTCCCTAGGATGGGGGATTTTCAAGACTAGGGGGCACATTTTTAAGGAGAGAGAAAAAAATCACATTTTAAAAGACATGAGGGGCTTTTTTTTTACACAGTGTGTAAAATGAGCAGCATATGGAATGAACTTCCTGAGGAATTGGTGGATACGGGTGCAATTACAATGTTCAAAAACATTTGGATAGATAAATGAATAGGAAATATTTGGGTAGGTTACGGATCAGGGGCAGGCAGGTGGGATTAGTTTAGTTTGGGATTATGGTCGCATGAACTGGTTGGACTGAAGGATCTTTTTCAGTCCTGTATGACTCGATGGCTCTATGATTCTGTGAAAGGGGAGATGTGTCTTATCACTTGGGAAATGTCAAGGTATCAACATTAGCCATGTAGGTCATCAATGCAAGCATTTAGTTACAGGAACATGTTGATGCTCCATTGGACATTCTTCACAGACACACTGCAGTTCCCTTCAATTCAGTAAGGAAACGTTACACCTATTATGGAAGTTTTTATGTTTCTAGTCAACATTATAGATTTCATTATGTGTTTCGCTATGGCTGCATAGTGGCAGCTGGTAGCTTCAGTTTTCAATAAACACTTAAAAATATTTGAAGCTTGAGGAATATGGCTCATGGAGAAGACAACTTGATGGGCCAAAGAGTCTGCTCCTACACTGTAATATTTTATGAAAATAATTATGCAAAAATGTTTGTGAGCAATGTTTTCTATTAATTCAGCATTTGCTGCATTTTTAAAATGTTGATTTCCTTTATTCTACAATAAAAGTCCATACTGTAGATTGCTTGAAATGAAGGGCCTGACATCTTCGCTGTATTGAAGTTTCTCCAAGAGGATAAATGAATACCTATTAAAAATTGGTTGTAAAACTCTTGAGACTGCAGCAGTGTGTAGATCAATGCTGGACTATTCTGTAAAGTTTAATGAAAGTTTTATTGTTTCAATTTGATATCATCTATTTTAAGTCTGTGCTTTCATCAGCTTATCAGCCAGCTCCTGGTGTATTTACAGGCTTAAACAGCAAAATCTTTAAGTAGCACCATTTTCCTGCAATTGAGTGACCCCCACTAAACTGGGCTGTAACAAATCACAAGCACTGTCAGCTCCCTACCATGTATCAAACTCTTCTAATATGCCAACAAAGTTCTCCAAGGTCACGAAAGCTGTTTATCAGCTGCTTCCATTTCTTGTAGACAACAATAAATTATATTCTTGTGGCGGAGTACATAAACATTTGAGATGCTCTCAGTGACAAAATGCTCAAAGCATTTTTGGGATTCTAGGATTACATTACAAAGCCATATAACATGTATTTGTGCTGAGAAATCATTACCACTCGATAATTTATTTGAAATCACTAAACCTTATTCAAGGTATAAAATACTGAAGATGCTCAGTTTGGCATTGTTGCAGTGTAACTCCCTCTAAATTATCGAAACAACATGCTTCAGCCCCAATGTCAAAAGAACATACCAACTGAACCACTGAGATTCTGTGTAAATTTCTCACACCAGTTGTTCTGAAATCTCTCCTCCAATTTTCTGATGGTTTGTGCTAAAATAAGGATGGCGGTTGTGGGTTGAGATTACACAAATCCCTTTCACATAATGCAATGGTTCCACGTTATTCATAATTTTAAAATCAATTTTCCTCTGCTTTTGTTTCTTTATTAAATAGTGGCTCTGAAGGCTCCATTACAGTAAAAACAGAAAAGACATTGTAAAATTAGGGCACACAGCATTACTGCAATTATATGTTACAATGAAGGAAAAGGTCAGGAATGCCTTCATTAGGCTTGAAGAAGCTGTAGAGTGGCATCTTGTTCTGACATTAGGCACCTTTCCTCTGGCTAGAGAGCTGAAAAAAACCCACAGTGTCTCAAGTTGCTTCATCAATTATCTCCACTCAACCATATGGTCCAAAATAGAGATATTTGATTATTACATACTGATCAATTCTATTTTCAACTCCTGAGATACACATACCGAAAGACCTGAACAACATACAGGCTTAGATTGATAAGTGGCAAGTAGCATTCACACCACAGAAGCACCAGTTAATAATCTACCCATCTCCCCTAGTTGTGCAATGGCATTACCATCACTGAAGTGTTCATCATCAACATCCTGGGGGTTACCACTGAACAGGAACTTAATTGGAACAGCCATATAAATACTCTGGCGACAGGAGTAGGTCAAAGGCTAGGAATTCTGCTGTGAGTAACTCTCTTCAAAGTCTGTATGCTGTTCAAAACACACCAAGTCAGCAGAGTGATGGAATACTTTCCACTTGTCTGGATGATTGTAGTTCCAACACTCCAGAAGCTTAATACCATCCAGGACAATGCAGTCCATTTGATTGCAACCCAATCTATCACCTCAATAATTTACTCCACTAATGTTGAAGTGGCAGCAGTGTGCATTATCTCAAAGATCCACTGCAGCAGCTTGCTAAGATTCCTTTGATAGGACCTTCGAAACCCATGACTCTACCACCTAGATGACACAGGATAACAAGTACATGGAAACCTCAAGACCAGCAAACTCCCCTTGAAGTCCAACACTATTCCAATAGTGTTTGTCACTGCCTCTAGGTTTAATGCATTCCTAAGTACACTGTGGCATACCTACAGCTGCTGGACTACAGCAGTTCAAGAAGGTGTCTCACCACTACCTTCGTAATCATGGATGGGCAGTAGATACTTGCATTGATGGTGATGGTCGTGGACTAATAATCTAGTGAACAATCAATGCTACTGTGCCATCCACACAGTTGGAGCTCCTGGTAACAGCTATGACAACGTTCATGACAACTAATGTCTTCACTCTTCTACTATTCTCTCACTGAGCCATTGATGTACTGAGATTGAATTGTTTTGACCTTTGCTCAATGTGAGAAACACATGTCTCTCTGGATATTTTCATGTTCATTAAACTGCCATCTAATCCACCAGTGTCCTTCTCAGCTTTGCACAACCAACTTCAAAAGATTACCCTTGCCCACACCATATCACCACAGTTTGTAGCCAGGTCTTTGAGATCTAAAATTGCTTGCCTTTACAGACCATGGCCAAGTGAAGTAACTCTAAAGCTGATACTGCAACCCTTTAAATCCCATCCAATTAGGGAGCAGCATAAGGATAGATTGCCAAGCATCAACTCTTCGGCTCTTGAGGTGAGTTGGGGGTGCTGTAGAAGGTAACGTTAGAACTCTCAATACCTTCCTGAAGAAAGGGGAAGCCATTGTATTTTCTTCTTATGTTACCCGATTTATGGGGGCTGTGATATATATCTTCATCTGGTTTAGAGAATGTCAATCATTGATGTGCCACAACAGTGAACAACTAACAGCCATATGACCCTGACATCACCAGCAGCAGCTTGGAATGAGCTTGTGGCAGAATGGTCAGTGCCCGTGGTGTGGATACCCTGCCAGGCTTCATTTCAGATAAAACTTGGGAGTGCAGCAGGTGACATGCTTTGGCAACAAGCTTCTCTTACTTTATTCCTTAGTGAGATTGATGTTGAACAGAAGAAGAGCTGTTCATTGAAGACCTGTGGTCTCCTGCACAGTGCCCCTTTCTCTCTTGTCTACTTTGGACAGTCTTTTGACTGCTCTGTCTCATTCTTCTGCCCTAAAGGGAGATCCAGAAGTTCACAAGTAACCTAAAAGAACAAACCAATATTCCTGTGTGGAAAATCATTCAGCCTTTAAACAGCAATGCTCAATCCTTGTCAGTGCTTCGTTGCTGGGCAAATTGGAACCAGAGAATGTAGACAATTGAATTTACACCTAGTCTTAGTTTGCTTCATTGAATTTGTTCCTTCCTTTTGACATTACTCTTCCCTTCTCCCATCAGTACTAGTTTCCGAATTCTTACTGAAATGATGTTAAGGGATAATGATGGGTCATTCCTTTAAGGGATCTGAAAAGGCTGCTTTATTGAGATGAGGAAAGGGATTTTTTGAGAATCCAACAAAAATGAAAAAAGTCCTGAGGCATTTGACTACATCCATTACTGTCCTGGGATGAGCATTCAGACAAAGCAGAGGCAGGACTTCCCAAGACAGTACACCAGAGAGTTATATCTTTGATTGCATAATGATCTATAGACAACATCTGGATCAGGGGACTGTTCCTCTGTGCAAATGTAGATTATCACTGCATGAAAAATTCATACTACTGCACCCTCCTAAGCCACCCAGACAATCAACCACATCTGGCAGTCTAGAATATGCTTACCTATCCCCACATTGCCAACATTTAACACTTCCCTTATTTTTCATTATCAACTTGACAAGATGCACAGTTTGTAATAGGTGACAGGATTCATTCCAGTGCAAAGAACTACTTGTGATACCATAGCCCTTCATAATAATCCCCCTTTGCCTTCAGTAAGAGAAAGGATTTGCACTCCATTTATGTTCAATGGTTACTGACACCAGAAATATCTGTTAGTGGCCATTCTCCAAGAAACAACATTCTTTGTTGAGTATTCCATGATCCTATTTAGTGGATGATTTCAAATGATACATTAATGAACAAAGAGAACAAAGAACAAAGAACAAAGAAAACTTACAGTCCAGAAGCAGGCCCTTTGGACCTCCAAGCCTGAACCAATCAAAATGTAATGTCTAAACCTGTCGATCAACTCTTAAGCATCTGTATCCTTATACTCCCCACCTACTTATGCATTTATCCAGACGCCTCTTAAATTAATCTACCATGCCTGCCTCTACCACCTCTGCTGGCAACATGTTCCAAGCGCCCACCACCCTCTGTGTGAAGTACTTGCCACGTGTATCCCCCTTAAACGTTCCACCTCTCACCTTGAAAGTGTGACCTCTCGGTATTGAATCCTTCACCATTGGAAAAAGCTTGTCTCTATCCACCCTGTCTATACCCTTCATGATTTTGCAAACCTCAATCATGTCCCCCCTCAATCTCCTTTTTTCTAATGAAAATAAACCTAACCTACTCAACCTTTCTTCATAGCTAGCACCTTGCATCCTCGTAAAATGATATGAATTTCATATGAAACAATTTGTATTATTGACACTGAAGCAATACAGCGTGTCAGAGTATTTCCAATCCATGTGTCCAACATTACCACAGCAGCTGGGACATGGCATTTGGATTTTAAATTCTAAATTGATCATAATACTGTGCATACCAGTGGGACACCAATGTGAATATGAAAAGCATGATGACCCACTAAAACAAACAATCCAGACCCCCTCCACTTTTTTGGATGAAATTCAACCCAATAATTCAAAAGAGCTGAAATTGTTAATTTTATACTGCATTGTTATGAGTTATGACTCACTTAAATCAGATATCAGAAAATTTTAGATTGAAGCGTGTTTTTCAATCAATTGAAAGGGTAGCACCTGTATAATAGATGATTAAATGGCATAGGAAAGGTAATAACATCAGTGCAAGAGCTGCATTATTTCTGAAGTTATTTTATGCTGTAAAATCTGTAGTTGTACCAAATAGTTTAACATGTGGATTTGTGAGAATGTAGGGTTATTATGCTGTATATTTTCATTTCTGTTGTTATTTAGATTTTATGAACTTTGTTTCAATGTTTCATGTTTAATGTTCATGCAGTTTGGCTAACAAATAGGAATTATTGTGCATGTGTGCTAAATGTAGCTAAATAGTAAATGCATTAAAACAAAGGTAGAGGATTTAAATAAACAAAACAAAAAAACTGGAAATCTTCCCCTATCGTTGCTTGGAAATTGCTACAAGTATGTAATCTGCATCTTTGAAAAAATATTTCAAGCATATTCGGAAAAGTGAGAATCATTGTTGAGAGGAATTATTGTAACTGGATGTGATATTCAGCAGTGGAGCAATAGAACATTCAGTAAACTTGCCGCATCTGTGTACAGCTGGACAGCTGTCTGCCAAAACGCAGTAAGCATGAATTGTCTGGTAGGAGATGAGCTCTAGATGTCAAGGGCAAACATTTTCTACACCTCACCAGCAAGAGGGTTACAAGTAGTGCATTTCAGAAGAGTGTCAGGGGAGGAACAGAAATCTAACCATTCCCTTTGGACACAGAAATAATTCTGTTCTTGCTGGCATCACACAGAAAATAAAAATGAATTTAGCTTTAATGCCCATTTATGGTTTAATTGGATTAATGCCTTCACTCAGAAGGACAGCTGCAGTGGTCAGCTCACTGTTCATGCCAATGTGTAAATTGCTGCTGAGGATTGATGATGTAATCAGACCCTGATCTGCGTATTGAAGGGAATATGCCACTGACTTCAGAAATAGGTGCCTTTACCTCCTGTTCAGTAAAAGAAAAAAAATATATAATTGGAATGGTGCAAAGTGGGCAGCAAATTAATGTGTAAGTAATTTGTACCATTTTGATGCCTGCTAGCCTGGATCTCTGCCAGGTGGATCAGAAGAGTGACACGGTACACAAAAATATGCTGAAATAGTCACACATGAAATTTGTCCCACTATGTAGTTCTGTCCTTGTTAATGAGATGCAATGCACAGTGCCAGCCTCCAGAATGCTGATGAAGCTGTGATGAACATGACACTTTGATTTTCCATATATTTCCTGTGTCGTCCAACTCACATCCAGTTATGGAGTGATACTCTTCAAGTCATACTTTAGTTCTCTAGCACAGACGCACCCTTGGGATCCATGGAGTCCATGGATTCTCGTAAGTGGTGTTGGTAACAACAGCAGTTTGAAAATGTTGAATAAGGAAAACTGAAAGACATTACTGTCCTCACCAATTGGCTTGATTTGTTTTAAGATGTATTGGTCATTGAATAATTCTTTATCGCATGAGCCAGGAGCTTTCAAATATAAACACCTGAATGTGGCTTAATTTGTTTAGATCAGACCTCTAGAATTGTATGTCATTATGTGTCTCTGCATCGAAGTATAAAGTTTTTCTCTATTAATAAGGCAGTTATTCTGCTCATAATTTGTACATGATTGTTCATTATGGATTATGTCTGTATTCATGTGTTTATAATTTCTTGTAAAGCTGATTATGTAAGCATAATTACTTGGCGCCTGAATGAAAATCCACATTTAACATATACTCAAGATAATCAGATGTTACATAGCTGGCTTATTTTTATGTCAAGCTTGAACCTGTGACATTCTGATGTCAAGACCTCAGTGCGACCATCAACTAAAACCTGGCAAAGGAATAAGAAGTTTGCAAAATAATTTCTCCAAAGTAGAGAATGCCAACAAAAAAATCATGCTAAAATCAAAAATTGAATTCAAAGCACACAACTCATTCTATGAAATGCTCTAGTGTTGGATCTATGGATAGTTTATGCAACATCATCATTAACTACATGAAATAATTTTGATATCTAACAAAATATTTTGCTCGTTACATGCGCATCAATATTGAGTGTCAGCCACTCTTTCACATCCAAAGATTTAATAGCAGCTTCTGAGGAATACAAAATGGATGAATCTTTGGACTGCATCTCATATTTTTCTGGGCACAACAGATTCCAAAGACAACTTCAACGAGATGGGAGTAAATAGTCACCTGTCAAGAAGCTGCAATTGTCCAAATTGAAATGGCTTTGGACTGCATCTGTATCTGTTGTGTTCAAAGGAACAGCACAAAACTACTTCTAGCATGACATTGATAGAAATGAAATGTTAATCCCATTTAAAAAGCTTTGTGAGGTTATTCACCTGTGCCAATGTATCTTCATAGAGGTAAAAATAAGTAATTGGAAACAGATTTTACTGATTAAAATTGCAAATGTCACAAAAGGAAATATTGGTGAATTGCTTATGTGATTGTGCAAAAAGGATTAGTGGAACATTCAGAGTTAAATTTATAATATATAACCCAACAAATACAACTTAACAGAAAAAAATCAACACCATAACTTTGTTTATATCTGTCAAAATATCAACCTCTTGGTCTTAGTTTGTACAATATTTATTTTCAAAAAAATATGATTGCATTTTTGTGAGGTACTATATTTGCAATTCAAAATAGTATTCCAATTGGCTAACTAGTTATCATATAATATGTTTGAATTATAAATTCATAATCACAATGTAATTGCAAAGTGTAAAATAGGTCTGAATAATTCGTTCTCTGGGACTAAGTCCAATTTCAAATGCCGACTACAAAATGGAAGAGGGATTACCCATAATCAAAATGCCAAATTTCTAAAAGTAATTGAAGGAACTACAATGTTGTGATTTATAATGAATTGAAAAGTTCTTTCCCATGGTAACAATTTTTGTGTTTATTGCATAATTTAAATCTCTCCATTGTAATATTGCATCATACTATCTGATTCATTCTGCTTGTGCCCTGGCAACAATTATAAGGACCTTTCCAATATGAATATAGTGTTGCTTGTACCATGCATTGCAGAAATAAGTGGCATTTTCTTAAAATGACAAAGCTGCTGACCTAATAGGAAGCTGATCAGTGAGCTGTGGCACCAACCATGCTCCATCAACTAGCTAATTAATGAAAGAAATGTGGGAAATGCAAAACCTTGTTTCACATTATTGCAAATAAAATTCGCAAAGTGCAGAATACATTGAAAGACACATAACATAGACCGTAAATTAATTCAATATGCATTGTGACACAGGCTCTTCTGTGTGAAATGCTAGAAAAAAACACACTGTAGCTTGTAAGTTATTCTAAAGTTTCATTTGAAAAACTAAGAAAGCTTTAAATGTTTGTCTTATTATTTTTGATTCAGTCTGTTTTTTAATCAAAGTACAAATTATATGAAAAATATGAAATATTTTTCTTTCAACAAATATTACTAGGTGCTTACAGCTATTGTTTATTAAATCTCTACTAGCCATTACACACGTTAAAATATGTATGTTTCAGATAAACATGTGACAAGGTTTAAAACTTAAGGTTTGGTATGTTAGTGGGGTAATTATAAGTATCTTTTAAGATAAAATGGGATTCATGTACATGTTCAAAGCTGTAATGCTCCAGTGTATGCTTCTACATTGGTGTAAACATTGTTGGAATCAAAAATAGCAGCAGGAGTAGGCCATTCAGCCCTTCCAAACTGCTCGGCCATTCAATATGATCATGGCTGATCATCCAACTCAGTAGCTTGTTCGCACTTTCTCCCAAAAGCCTTTGTTCCCTTTAGGACTAAGAATGATATCTGACTCATGGAAAGCATTTCTGAAACTGATCAGTGGATTTCACGATATCAATGAAAATATTTTCAGTTGTTGACAGACATGCAGATGGTACAATCAACTAAAGACTGGTTTTGAAAGCAATATGGAATTCTCCTTAGAACTCTGTTGCTGTACCATTACTGCAGTGGACCCTCAGTTATGCAGGTTAAGAGCATTCACATGTATACACAAATGTTTAATGGCATGGATTCAGCCAAGAGGGAATTCCAGGCTAACACAGAATGACATCTCACTGAAGGAGAGTACAGAAGCAGTGACCTTAGGAGGAATTGAGGGCAGTTGAATTAAATAGAGGCCTTGGCTTTGGACCTGCTCAGCAGTAGCAGAATGGATGCTCTGTCCTGGATTTCCATTTGTGCAGACAGTACCATCCAGGGCAGCAGCAGAAACTTCAGGTTTTGAAACTTGGCATCACTGCAGTGGCTCCATGAGGTTACGAGCTTCATGGATAGTATGGTTTTATATTTGGTTACTCCATTGCTTTAGTGTTGCAGGGAGAGAGGGAATAGGTAATTTTTCTTTCATTTGTTCTTGGGATCTGGGCATTGCTAGCTAGGCCAGTATTAATTGTCTATCCCTAAGTCATAGAGTCATACAGTCATAGAGATGTACAGCACAGAAACAACTCGTCCATACCTTCGATCCAACTCGTCCATACCGACCAGATATCCCGACCCAATCTAGTCCCGCCTGCCAGCATTTGGCTCATATCCCTCCAAACCCTTCTTATTCATATACCCATCCAGATGCCTTTTAACTAGTGCAATTGTACTAGCCTCCACCGCTTCCTCTGGCAGCTCATTCCATACACGTACCACCCTGTGAGTGAAAAAGTTGTCCCTTAGATCTCTTTTATATCTTTCCCCTCTCACCTATGCCCTCTAGTTCTGGACTCCCCCCTCCCCAGGGAAAAGACTTCATCCATTTAACTTATCCATGCCCCTCATGATTAAATAAACCTCTCTAAGGTCACCTGTCAACCTCCGACACTCGAGGAAAACAGCCCCAGCCTATTCAACCTCTGTCTATAGCTCAAATCCGCCTACTCTGACAACATCTTTGTACATCTTTTCTGAACCCTTTCAGGCTTCACAACATCTTTCTGATAGGAAGGAGACTAGAATTGCACACAATATTCCAACAGTGGCCTAACCAATGTCCTGTATAGCTACAACGTGACTTCCCAACTCCTGTATTCAATACTGTGACCAATAAAGGAAAGCATACCAAATGCCTTCTTTACTATCCTATCTATGAATTAAACACATTGATATGAGTCTAGAGTCACATGTAGACCCCACCAGTTAAGGACAGCAGTTTCCTTCCTTAAAAAGTACTAGTGAATCAGATGGGTTTTTCTGACTATCAACAATGGTTTCATGTTCATCATTAGATTCTTAGTTCCAGATTTTTAATCAAGTTCAAATTCCACAAGGTGGTGAAATTTTGACCCAGTGTATTACCTGGGATTCTGGACTGATAATCTCATGATAATATCACTAGATCATGACCTTCCCTATTGCTAGACAGTCAAGTAGTGCAGGAATCTTCTGTGTCTAGCTCGCTCTCCAAACAGTACAGAGGAATCTCAATTATCTGAATGAGATGGACAGGCACTATTTCATTCGGATAATTGATTTTACCTTAAACAAGCCAAGCTATGCTGATCTAACGCTGTGCTCTACCAGAGAATTTGCTTAAATCTGTAATTTTAATGTATTGAGTGCAAGAGGACACAGATTTCACATGATGGACAAAATAAATGATAATATGAGAAAACTTTTTAAAAATGCAGAAGTAGATAGCATTTGGCAAGGAGTGGTGAAGACAGCATTAAACAAGGTCCAGAACAACTTCTACGATCACAAGAATATTTGCTAGTTTCCGGGAATGCAGTGTTGCGATAGAACGACAGAAGCACCGACTTGCACGTGCATTTACATTCTCCACCAATTTTTTTTCATGAACAGCCTGGTAAAAATATGGGAAAGCTGCAAAACACTGGGAAGGCTGTGTAATCAACCCTTACATAAAAGATATCCAGTCGCTGATGCTTGAGCTGCTTGTGTTTCTTTGTTTTTACCAGCGTTTCCACATATTCTTCAGTGCAGGTAAAATCAAAACCACTTACCTCTTTGATGTAATGTTTTTGCAGGACTTTCAAATCTTTGGGATAATCTGAAATTCACAGAATGAATATTCAAATAGTTGAGGTCCCACAGTATTTTGTTCTGGTGAAAGTGACTCCTCCAAAGTGCCAGAGCTAAGTCCATGGCCAAGTCCATGGCATCATGGTTTGCTTAGGGGTACAGTTCTGGCAAAGAAGACTGGGAGAGCAATAATGAGTGGAGACATGATAATAGTCAATTGTCACCTCTTCACGATTGCATGGATATCTCTTGCCGACACACTTGCAACTTTCAGTAGAATTCAGACATTGGTTGAAAGAGGTATTGGTTTCCTGAGATGAAGCAAATATATTTTTTTATTCCAGTCATTCCATTGCTACTGCACAGCATCGCCATGGCCAATAGCTGGCACGAAGTGAGAACCCATAGCGACAATGAGATTGCAAAAATCTTACCTTGGTTTCCTCCCTAGCCAATAATCTTGCATTCAGAAGGAATAAATTTCCTAATCTCCCTGTGTCAGTTTCCAGAGTAGCAGTAGGTCTGCTTGTTGGGAAATGAACGCCATTATACCTGATTGTTACAGACAATGTTGTGGGTCTGGTGTGTAGTTGCACATATGACCAACAAAAATTTCAATGTAAGCTGCTATCTGCACCATATTGATCCCCATTAACCCCATCAAGGCACCAAGCTCAGAAAACATTCTCTCTTCATAAAAGCAAAAATACTGCAGACATGGAGATCGGAAATAAAAACACAAATTGCTCAAAATACTCAGCAGCTTTACCAGTATCTGTGAAGAACCAAAAACAGAAATAAAGTTTCAGGTCAGGGACATTTCTGAAGTACTCCTCTCATAATTTGGTTCAGTCAGGGCACATTAGCTGAGGGATGAGCTGATCCTGTGAACAGCAAATTTGTGCTCTTTCTTCTACTGCTTCTGAAACCTGCTCGTTGAAACTAATGGCTCACTTTTAACTTCTTGGTTGGATTCAGAAGAACAAGCAATGTGCCTGTCTGGGAGTAGTAGTAAGTGGATTCATTTAATGTTAGTTCTGGGCCTCCTTACCTGCTAACCAAACGAGCTGAGAAGTCATTAGGAAAAAGCTGGCCAGTTGCGAACATCAAGAAAGAGGATGCAACCTCTGGTATCATAGAGTAGAGCATCAGCACAAGATTTTTATATCAGTAAGAACTCTTAGCAATTTTATGGAACGGTAGCTTTCCTGTATTGTAAACTAAGCCATACAGCAACTCTAGCTTCACTGATGATCCAAATAATCTTTCAAAATAATACTCTCCAGAGCTGGAAAAAAGAGCACAAAGCATATTTTAAAATTGGGTGTCAACCTGGTAAACGTACAACACAAAACAAAGTACATTCCCAACACTTGATGCAGCATGCAAAAGACAGAGCTAAGTGCCACATGAGTGGTGGCAGACAAAAGAATAACTAACATAACTAACTCTTAACTATCCCAGTCCTTCGTGCTGGAGGTACCCAACTCACCAGTGCCAAAAAAAGGCAGAAGCTTCAAGCAGAAGTGTCGAGTCGATGATACATCTTTGCCTTCTTCTGAAGACTTACAACATCATAGATTCCAGTCTTCAGTCAATTCAATTCAGTACACAGGATTTCAAGAAAGGTCTGGAGTAACTGGATACTGCAAAGACCCAGATGACATTCCAGCAATAGTAATGAGAAGTGCTCCAGATGTTGTTGCGCCTCTTGCTAAATTGTTCCAGTCAGCTACAATGCTGGCATCGATGCAACAATGTAAAGATTTGACTATTTACATCTTGTCTTCAAAAAGCAGGACAAATTCAACCTGGTCAATTACTGCTCGATCTGTCAACTCTCACTCATCAGCAAATCATCGGATGGAGTCATTGACTGTGCTACACTTGCAAAATAATCACGTGTTCATTGACACCCAGTCCTGGTTCCACCAGGGCCATTCGGCTCCTGACCTCATTGCAGTCTTGGTCAAAACATGGACAGAAGAAGTTGAGCTCCAGAGCTGAGATGAGAGTGACTGCCCTTGACATTGAAGTTTTTCACTGTATTTTACTGCGTTGTTCATTGCAGAGTACAGGAGACAATAAATCATCATTCAAATCATCATTCTTTAATTTGACTGAATATAGAATAAGACCATAAGTCCAAAAGACATAGGACCAGAAATTAAGCCATCCAACCCATCAAGTCTGCTCCGCTGCTAAGTTTCTCAATTCCATTCCCCTGCTCTTTCACCGTAACCCTTGATCCCCTTGTTACTCAATAATCTATCTATCTGAGTCTAAAATATACTTAATGATCTAGCCCCCACAGCTTTCTGTGGCAATGAATTCTATTGATTCATCACTGTCTGCTGAAGAAGTTTCTCCTTAGCTCCGTTCTAAAAGGTCTTCTCTTTACTCAAAGACCGTGCCCTCATGTCCTAGTCTCTCCTATCAAGGGAAACATCTTCCCAGCATCTACTCTGTCCAGGCCTTTCAGTATTTAATTCCAGAGTGTTACAAGGGGACATAAATTTAAGGTGAAGGGTGGAAGGTATAGGGGAGATGTCAGGGGTGGGTTCTTCACCCAGAGAGTGGTGGGGGCATGGAATGCGCTGCCCGTGGGAGTGGTAGAGTCAGATTCATTGGCGACCTTTAAGCGGCATTTGGATAGGTACATGGATGGGTGCTTAATCTAGGATAGAAGTTCGGCACAACATCGTGGGCCGAAGGGCCTGTTCTGTGCTGTATTGTTCTATGTTCTATGTTCTATGTTCTAAACCCACTCATCCTAAACTCCATTGAGTATAGACCCACAATTCCTCATATGTTCAAGCCCTCTCAAAATAAATGCCATCATTACATTTGTCTTCCTAACTACTGACTCAACCTGCAAGTTTACCTGAAGAGAATCTTGGACACAACTCCCAAGATTCTTTGCACTTCAGACTTCTGAATTTTCTCCCCATTTAGAAAATAGTCTATGCTTCTATTCTTCCTAGCAAACTGCATGACCTCACACTTTCCCACTTTGTACTCCATCTGCCACTTCTTTGCCCACTCTCCTAATCTGGTCAAATCCTTCAGCAGTCTCCTGTCTCTTCAATGCTACCTGCCCCTCAACCTATCTTAGTATCATCTACAAACCTAACCAGAATGTCCTCAGTTCTTTTATCTAGGTCATTAATCTATAAAGTGAAAAGTTGTGATCCCAACACTGAGCCATGTGGAACACCACTCGTCACCAGCTACCATCCTGAGAAGGATCATTTTATCTCCAGTCTCTACTTTCTGCCAGGCAGCCAAGCTTCTATCCATGCTAGCACTTGCCTCTGACACCATGGGCCGTTATCTTACTCAGTCGCCATAAAAGTTCCCTAACAAAAATGGAGTCAGTAGGAACCAGGAGAGGGAAATTTGCTGCTGTCTGGAGTCATATCTAACATAACACCGTGGGCGGCACGGTGGCACAGTGGTTAGCACTGTTGCCTCACAGCGCCAGAGATTCGGGTTCAATTCCCGCCTCAGTCGACTAACTGTGTGGAGTTTGCACGTTCTCCCCGTGTCTGCGTGGGTTTCCTCCGGGTGCTCCGGTTTCCTCCCACAGTCCAAAGATGTGCAGGCCAGGTGAATTGGCCATGCTAAATTGCCCGTAGTGTTAGGTAAGGGGTAAATGTAGGGGTATGGGTGGGTTGCGCTTCGGCGGGGCGGTGTGGACTTGTTGGGCCGAAGGGCCTGTTTCCACACTGTAAATAATCTAATCTAAAGGATAATGGTTGTGGTTGCTGGAGGCCAACCATGTCAGCCACAGCAATTTCCTGCAGGGCTTCCTCAGGGTAGTGTCCTTGATGCAACTATCTTTGACTGCTTCATTAGTGACTTTCCATTTATCACAAGGTCAGAATTGGGGACATTCACTGATGACTGCACAGTGTTCCACATCATTCATGACTCCTCAGACACTGGAGTAGCCCTTGTCCAAATGTAGCAAGATCTGCACAATAATCAAACTTGGGCTGATAAGTGACAAAATAATATTCTCCAAAAAGAGAGTATTTAACATTGCCACTTAGCATTCATTGACGTTGACGTTATCAACAGGAATTACCATTGAGTGAAAAATGAACTGGACCAGCCATATAATTACAATGGCTACTCATGTCAGAGGCTGGAAATTCTGCAGAGAGTAATTCACCTCCTGTCTCCTCATTGACAGTCTATCAACTACAAGACACAAGTTAAGAATGTAATGCTATACTCCCCATTTGCCTAGATGTATACAGTTCCAATAACACTCAAGAAGCTTTTGACACCGTGTAGGACAAAGTAGCCCAAGTGATTGGCACCCCATCCACCAATTTAAATTTTTACTTCCTTCATCAATCACTGATGCACTGTGAGAGCAATATATATAATTTACAAGGAGCACTGCAGTAACCAGGTTCCTTCAATAACACATTCTAAACCTGTGACCTCGAACATCCAAAAGGACAAGAGCAGCAAATACATGGGAACATTATTGCTGGCAAATTTCCCTTTAAGTTGGACATTATCCTCACTTGGAAGTATAACTGCAGTTTCTTCACTGTTGCTGGGTCAATATCCTGGCACACCCTTCTTAATAGTTATGTGGGTCTCTTTACAACCTAAGACTCCAATGGTTCAAGAAGGCAGCACACCACCATATTTGCTGGACCAATTAGGGATGAGCAGTATGTACTGGCCAAGCCAACTATCCCCATCATCCCATAAATGAATAAAATAAGAAGTGGCCTCATTCCAGCCGATAGTGGTAATTTTATATAAATGTTAGATTGGTCTTTATATATGATGAGCTGAGGAAGACATGGCTGAAGATGTTGTTGGAACCATGCTAGGCAGGATTTTGTAGTCACCTCCTCATGTGCATTAGTAATCCTTCCACTGACCCTTTGAATTCTCATGGCATCTTTGATGGAAAACACCGACACTTGTGACTCTGCACACTTTAGAGAGGATAAAATTTTTTTTGAAGGTTTCTGGCCTCCTATTAACCCAGTTTGACCTGAACGAACTGACCAGCAAACTCAGAGATTAGTTTCTTAGATAGGCTTCCTTTCTGGCAGAATACCTGAAAAACAGCACTGGGGTGTCAAGATATCACTGTGGGCTAGTTGCATGCTTTCTACATAAATGCTTTCTTCTGTTTCAATCTGGGATCACGCTACCAAAGGACAGGGTTTTGGAGGCTGGGGAAGCAGAGTACTTTGGATTGAGAAATACTTTTTTTTGCCACTCACCTCATCATCTGGAAATATGAGATGGGAGGAAAAGGCTAATCAGCGCCAGTAATTTCAAACTGAGTCTCTTCCTCTCAGCTTCAGCCTGGAGAAAAAAACATTTGCTATTCGACATTCTGGCAGCCCGCGTATTGCATCTGGCCTCCTGGCTATGGGCCACAGGAAAAATGAGTGACTGTAATCCACAGCTCTTGTAGCATAGTAGTCACTTTGATTTAAATTGACTTGCTTAATTGTATACGAAGTGAAGCATACTGAAACAGGGCTGATTATGTGAATTACTGAGGTTGCTTCCTGTATGCAGCATAATGTAATCTGCAGCAAGTTACAGGACCTGGAATCAGTTGTTTGATTTTTTTCTTATCACTTGCATTTCCTTCCTTGTAAACTCTTCTTGTTTTATACAGCTGTGACAAGCACATTTTTTTTAAAAAAAGAATATTCAAGTCTAATAAAATTAGTAATAAAAGTACAAGAGGACAATGGCTTGTATTTTTTCGCTATTATGATATGTCTCTGGAATAATATCCCAGGGGAGAGATTTTTATTATGAGTTCTATTCTTCTTGAAAAAGATCTGTTCAAAGACCAAGACCCATTGAAAGGTTACTTTTTGCTGTGTGTCTGTCTCATGATAAAATCCCACAAATTATCCTATCTTAGAAGAACTCCACTATAATCCTCCAAACATCACGATTCCAAACTCCACCAATATGTTATTCATGGAGGAAAGGCAGGAACTTCTCTGAGGTGAAAATTGCTATTATTTTCCTTGCCTAATTTTAGTCAAAGACATAGATGTACTCTCTTACCCACACAGTCCTTTGCACAAAAGTAATACTGCTGATATGCAAGAAAAAGTGGGCCAATTTAATGGAACAACTCCTTGCACTCAATGAGCACCAACAATGTGAGCACAAACGTATTTGCATTGGCAGTTATCCAATTGCCTTGAAATATGCAATCACCACATAGACTCAAGACTGGCCTCCATTTTCTCAAGGACAATTAAAAATGTCTTTTTTACTGTCGCACTATCCAGAAATATTCACATCCTATGAACAAAATAAACATCAAAAACCCATAGAGTATTTGACTACATCGGTCTATCTTTATCCATAGATCATTCAGTACCATTAACTGTTCAAACAAAGGAATGTGCTTCTGCCATCACTGAAAGAAAATATACCATTACAGAGATAATTTATCTGCAGCATAAATGCCTCCTTATTTAGTAAAATAATGTAGATGAATCAGTATGAACCACCTTCACTACTTTTAAAACCTTTACATTCTACCACACTGGAATAAAAGCATACATACTTTCAAAGATGCCTATCTTATTTGTTCCAAATTAGTTGAATGCCCTATATGAACGATGGAACATAACAAAAATGTCTATTAAGAAGATCCTAATGAATACATCATGAAATGGAAGTTATTTGAATAATGACTTTACAAAACCCTTTGGGCGTTGAATTTACTGGGTTGAAAGTCACTTGGCAGTCATTGGAATGGGAGGGGATTGAGTCATTTAAAAATTCTGATTCAGGGGAGCTAATTATGTCCAAACAGATTTTGAAATCAAGCATGATACATTGCGCAAGTTAGACCGGCATCACATAGGGAGCCAGAGGCAGGAGACTGCTCAGTGAAGGGTGGTCTGGAGGAAACATTATGTGTGGAATCATGTGCTTTCCTGTGAGTAGAAAGCAATGTGGGTGTACAAACTAATTGGACAGGAGGCCAAGATTCAGAATTCCATTGGTGGGATGAACTATTGCAATTAAAGTTTTAGAGCTTTAAAGTGGCTTGAGATTCCCAAAGGCAAGCTATGGGAAGCCTTTTTGCAGGCATTTAAATCATATACGTTCATTAAAAAGCCAACTGACTCGAATTAAGATGACTTTCAAGTGAGGAGTCACTGCTGTGTTCTCTTTAGTGAGAATTAACCAATGCCACAAAATAGTTGCAATCAGGTTTCTGTGATCTAGGTTGCAACAGACACAGAGACTGACTGAGATAGAGAAACTGGAGTGTCATACTAGAGGACAAGACGGTTAACCAGGGTGGAAGGGTCTCCTGGGGGAGACGGTTGTGTATGAATGTGAATATGCAGCTACAACTGCCTTTCATGGGCAGGAATGGTTATTAATATTGTACATAAAGGATAGGGTCACTCGTGTATTAGTGAAGTTCTGGGAATTAGATTGAGGATAGTGGGATGTGACTGGTTAATGATAGTGATAGGAATTTGTGGGACACTGCAGAGTGAGAGTTCCAGGGCTGTGAATTAGAATTGGATGGCGTCACCTGGTGGTGTCTGGGGTTGGTGGGAATATGCTGGGTACTTAAAAATGAAGGAGTGGATGGTTTCGAAATTTAGAGGATATGGGTGAGGATGAGCAGGAGAATGCTCACAGATGTCAGGTAAGGTGGGAATACAGAAATGGAGCTGCGTATTTTAACAGGGTGCAGTGCAATAGAGATGACAATGGAAGGTCAAACCTAATATGATCAAGGGTAATGGGCAACAGTAAGAGAATCCAAGACTGTTTTTTTTTCTGAAAGAGATGCATACTATGTTATCATTATCTGAAAACACAATTCCTCACTAAGAGTGTGCAGTCAAATTGGAAGGAGGGTCTATGCAGGTGGGAGGAGTTAGTGTCGTGCTTCATGGGCTGCCTAAATGCTAAGATATGTAAGAATGAGTCAACTGCATAAGAACCGTCCTGAGGCATGTTTTCCTACTACGAAGAACCTACAGCGTTTCTTCGAGAACATAAGGCCGTAAGGACAATGCTCCTGGCTTTCAATGAGTAAAGTTCGGTCTATTTGGCAATTAAATGTGGCCTCAGGATTATCTGATCTAATAGCTATGGCAGTGCCACGCTTTCTAAATGTCTCTGCAAGAGAAAAGGCAACCTGCCCTCAAGTGGAAGTAGCACATGTCTCCATGTTCAACATTGGACTTTGTAAAACAGAAAATTCAGCCTGACTGTCAGAAATTCATTCATGTAGTTACACTAACTGACCAGGAGCTGGCAGCACCATGGACAAATGCCTTTGAGGTCTGAGCAGCATTCGATACTGATGTTATAGACACATTTCAGAATGACGCTATTGTGAAGAGCACCGCTCAATTGGCTGATGTGATGTCAGGATACCAAAATTGGAAAGTGCAGGCCTTAGCAATATCGACATTGTTTAGACTTAAAAAGAGAAGATTGACTGTCAAGCTGGGAACTGCAGTAGTTTTATTGAAAAGGCCCGGCATTCCAATTGATGGTAAGTTCAGTTTCTGCTACACTTACCACTGAACAAATCTGAAAATACTTTATCATTTTGGAGGTTTCTTTCCAGAGTATGTTGCAGCCTACTCAGCACAGGGCACCACTGCCAGTACCCCTAGGCAGTGCAGATAGAAGATTCTGCGTATTGCTCTCTGCCAATTTGAATCTGTGCTTCTCCTTGCTCCTTGACAGTAAGAACAGGCTGTCTAAAGACGTTCTGAAAAAGGGTCATTGGTCCTGAACTGTTTTCTCTCCAAAGCTGCTACCTGTCCTGCTGAGTTTTTCTGATTTTGATCGAAATAAGCGGATGTCCATCTGACAGATCAACCATCATACTCATAATCCTAGTGTGCATACTCATTCAGTATTCTCCTGCATGCCACTCAACTGATTTAGGTTGTCTGCAACAGTTCCTGTCTGCAACATCACCCTCTGGTGAACTTCAACCAGACCACTCTTAATCCCAGGCCTATTAGAAATCCACTTCTGTCCAGTGACTCAGCATGTCCTGATGCTAATATGATGCTTTCAAGTTTGATGTTGAGTCAGCATCTGAACTGGTGACTATGCATCTTCATTACTACTACCTTGTTAATCTCTCTCTTCCTTTTTTGACTGTTCTGGCTATGCAGGCAAGAGTTGACAAGTGCCTGAAATGAAGAAATTGCAAGGGGAGTGTAGATATGCAGGAATGGAAATGCAATCAGAAGCAAGAGATCCATAGTTGCATCATCAATGGTGTGCTTATCACTTCCAGTAGAAGGATGATGGCAAGCTGAAATTTGAGAAGGGACATCTGGATGGCTTTCTTGCATCATACAATATCTGTATTACTCTGTTATCATGTGTGCCACATTGTCCTGCAAGAGAGACAGAATAATGTCAAAGAAGGTGCTTATTTGAGTTTGAGGCATCAGCCTACCTTGGCTGGGTATGTCGAGGCACTGAGAGATAGGGGTGATGATGTCAGAATTGGAACATATATGGGGATGAGATGGAGCATTCAATGTAAGGCCAAAGTCTAGAATACATCAGCATGAGTGATGCCTCATTCAGCAATGTGAGGAGTTGTTGGTTAGTGTTGCTACGATATGGGGTAAACCCTCCTGTTTGATTTAAACGAGCAACACAGAAAAGATTTATCCTGTGCGGTACACTGAAAATTCGAGAGACCAAGAACTACTTAAAGTAAAAATTAACAACTTTATATCTTAAAGTATAACAGAGAATAATTAACTAGCAACTATTTGCACCTCCTTTCTCTAACCTATCTTTTACCCTCCCCTTCTACAGCACTAGTCGGATAAAACCCTCGTATAAGATTTACAAAACAAAATTTCTTATCTCGAAACCAGTTCGGTTTCTTCTCTGTATTCCTGTCTTTTTTTTCTTCTTCTTGGAGATTCTGCTTCACAGGTTACTGATTGATAAAAGTACTTTTAAGAGAGGACGTTTCTTTAGGACGTTTGCAGATGTAATTGGTTTGGCAGTTCTCTTCCAACTGTTCCATTTTCCCCGCTTTATACCTTCAAAGCATTGGATTGTGCCATTGGCTTTTAAGATTGTCAATATATACAATTCAAACTGGATTGGAGTTTTTTTTTGTGGTATAATTTAAACTGATTGGCCTAATTCAAATCTGTTTTTGTCTCCATGCAACCAACTACCCTAGCTACCCCAGTAGCTCAATGACATGTTGCATTATGTCTTATTGAGAACACTTGGTGCTGTCACTGCTAGCTTTTAACTCTCTTAAAAGTACCATATACCCACATCTTCCTTACACCTCCTCCTTTAAGAAAAAAATGGACCATCATCATGAAAAGATGGCTTCGATTTTTTTTCTATTTTGTTAAACACATTACCCTAACATTCAGATAACTTCAATATAAATTCACCTTAACTTACTCCCATATACCTGTGTGTGTATATAAAACATTAAATAAATCCAAATCTCTTCTAAACTTTATCAGTTAATTTCACGATAATGCATCTGCGATTACATATTTCCAATGCACAACATGTAAGATTTTTAAATTAAAAGTTTGTAACATAAAACTCCAATGAAATAGTATCACATTCTTATCTTTAAAATGTTCTAAGAATGTAAGTGGATTGTCATCCGTGTACACAACCATCTCCGACATACACATTAAAATGTTGCAAGGCCAGTACCAAACTCAATAGTTCTTTTTTGATTATGGAGTATTTCCTCTCGTGGATGTTGATCTTCTTTGAAAAGTAACCAACTGGCAGTTCAATCCCATCCTTATCTTCCTGTGAGAGTACAGCTCCAACTCTAATGTCACGAGCATCAATAGCATCTTAAAGATTTTGAAATGTTTGGTGTAGCTAAACCTGGTTTGGTGGTTAACATAGATTTCAAATGGTTGAATGTCTCCTGGCATTGTTGTGTCCACCGAAACTTTGCAATCGGTTAACAATGCCACTACACTGCTGAAGAAAGTGAGGACTGCAGAAGCTGGAAATCAGAGTCCAGAGTGTAGTGCTGGAAAAGCACAGCAAATCAGGCAGCATCCGAGGACTAGGAGAATCAACATTTTGGGCAGAAGCCATTCACCAGGAATGATTCCTGATGAAGGGCTTATTCTTGAAACATCAATTCTTCTGGTGTCAGATGTTGCCTGATTTGCTGTGCTTTCCCAGCACTAAACTCTTGAATATTCTGCTGAAGTTTGGAACAAAATTCCAATAGAATCCACTGAGTCCTAAGAATCAACGTACCTCTTTCTATGAGGTTGGTTGTGGAAATTCCTCGATGGCCTTCGGTTTTGCATTCCGTAGGGTCAACCTTCCATAACCGATGCTATGTCCCAAGAATGTCACTCTGCTTTCGCGAATTCCATTTCATTTAAGTTTATCACCAGTTTTGCTTCTCGTTGTTGTTCAAAGAGCTCTGCCAACTGTACCGTGTGATCTTTCCAGGACTTACTAAAGATCACTACCTTGTCCAAATATACTGCACAATTTGTTAACCTAGCCACAGCTCTGTTCAGGAGTCTTTGGAATGTGGTGGGTGCGTTCTTCATTCCAAAGGGCATCACTTTAAACTGATATAGCCCATTTGGGGTTACAAACACAGAAATTCCTTTCACCATCTCTGATAAAGGTACCTGTCAAAAACCACACATTAAGTCCAACTTGGTGATATGGCTGGCTTGCCCGACTTTCTCGACACAGTCCTCCAATCTAGGAATTGGATATGAGTCCGATTTTGTAATGGCGTTGACCTTCCGATAACCCATGCAGAATCATTGAGTCCCGTCTGGTTTGGGTACTAAGACGATTGTGAACTCCACTTGCTCTGGCTTGGTTCGATTATGTCATCACTGAGCCTCCATCTGAGCCCGTCTGGCTTAGAAAGGATTAAGCTGATAGGGGTGGTTTTTTTATCGGAGCAGTATTCCCTATGTCGACTTCATGTACAATAGCATTACTCCTCCACATCTGATTTTTACATTTGTTCTTATACTGCGGTGGAAAATCTTACAACTGTGTTCATGTTCTCCTGTCTGTCCGGCCCATTTCTCCTCCTCACTAACCTGCTGTGGTCTCCATTCCCACCTCAAGATTCTGTCTTTCAGATGATAACCCTCCAGAATATTCTCTGACTCCTTTTCAGAATACACATCCACGTATATATCTTTTATCACCTTGTCTTGCTGTTGCAAGTCCATTAGCTTTTCTGGACTAAACATTTCTGTCTGACCCTCTGCCTGTTCAGGTTTTTCCTGCACTATTACATCAAACAGGATGTCCGCTAACTGAACCTCAACTCCTTTCTCTTTACTTGGCGCTTCGAGCTGTGACTTATGAGAGTGGGATCTGGTCTGGGAGAATACCAGGATATTTCTGTTTTAACTCCTCAATTTCTTGGTCTTCCTTGGGTTTCTCTACAACAAGGGGTGTCACTCCCACCATGGATCCTGCCAAATCATTCCAAGAACAAACTGAATTCCTGGAACTGACACTCTGTCAATCGCTCCCACTGTAACTTCCCCAGTCTTGAGTTGGCACTCCAATCTGATCATACGTAGAAGAATGCCCAACTTCTGTCTATCTATCCCACAAATTACCACACTCTCAGGTCACAGATCAGCAAGAGTGCAAATTCGCTCATCTCCTACTATCAGTGACTGGTTATATCCTGTATCTCTCAAAATTATAACTTCTTGTCCTTCTTCCCCTTTTCTTTCTGAGCAAACTTTACCGACCAAAGTGAATTGTTTGTAGAGATCAGGTACTAACTCCATACCCAGCCCATGCCAAGGCTGTGTACTATCCTGCAGCTCCTCAGCTCTTCTTGGAATCTCCTTTACTACCTTCACTGATGCCACTGGCTTGGCTTCTTTTACCACATCTTTTCTTTCTTTAATGACCAGCACTGTGACTTTATGTGTCCTACCTTCTGACAGTGAAAACAACTTTTCCCAGTGCCCTTCTGAAACCACTGACACTGTAATTTTCTGTGTCCCACAGCACTACAGTGAAAACACCTGAGGCCTTTCACCTCCTGTTCACCCTATTGGGCTTCTTTAACCTGTGATTAAATCTCACTCAGTGCTCTCTACTTTGGTTTTGTAGTGTAGGATCACCCCTTTTTCCCAACTTCTATCCCTCACAGTGAAATTCTGGCTGGAAGCTTGTCTTATGCACCAACATGTCCTCATCTGCTAATTCTGCTGCCCTTCTCACTTCCTGAACTTTCTGTTCCTCCATGTGAATTCTTACCATCTCTAGAAGTGAGTTTTAAACTTCTCCTGCAGAATAATCTCTCCAAGAGCCTCAGAGGTCTATCTATTTTCATAGCAAGCACCCATCGATCAAAATGACTTAAAAATTCTTCTAAACGCAACATAAGTCTGACCCGGTTCCTTCTTTGTGTTTCTGAACTGCTGTCTATATGCTTCTGGTACCAATTCATAAGCACTTACAATAGCCTGTTTAACCTCTTCATAATCCCTTGACACCTCACCTGACAGCACAGCAAATATCTCACCAGCTCTGCCTACCAGTTTAGTCTGAACTAGCATTACTCATAAATCCTCGGACCACTCTATCTGCCTAGCCAATTTTTCAAATGAAATAAAGAAGGCTTCAACATCTTTCTCATCAAAATGTGGCAGAGTTTTGACATATTTATATATATCACTAGCTTCTCTTTTAAGCTCCATCCTATTGACTTGACTTTGCTGACTAAGTTGCAACTTCTCAAGTTCAAATTCTCTCCCTTTTTCCTCAGCTAAGAACATTCTTTCCCTTTTTCCTCTCTCTCTGTCTTCTCTTTCTCTTTCTCTCTCCCTTTCTTCTCTCTCTCTTTGCTCAGCCAAGACCCTTTTCTCTCTATCGTTTTTCCCTCTCTCTCTTCCAACTCCATTTTCCTCAATTGTAAGTTAAGCTTTTCTACCTCTACTGCACTTGTCTGTTTCTCTGCTACACCTAAGTGTTTGAGTAACTCTGTTACAATTTCAGCTTTACTTTTACTTAAACCCAAATCTACCTTATTTGCTAATTCTATAAGTATGGCCTTTTTCTTTCCTTCTAAACCTTCTTGGCAAATTTGAGAATCATCTTCAAATCCCAGTACCTCTTAAGCAATTTTAAGAGCCAGTTCTCTCACTTTTAACTTAATCAACCACAAGTCACTGAAATTAAACCAATTGTCTCACCCACATTTTATTTAAATATCTAGGACACTAACCTGCAAGTGTTTAAATCTGCTGGGAGTTTTCATCCCCCCAAATCTATTCAAATCTGTCTAAACCAGTTCAAATCCCAATGATGAGCCCCCAAACTGTTACAACTTGGGGTAAATCCTCCTGCTTAATTTAACCCAGCAACAGAGAAAAGATTGATCCTGTGCAGTAATCTGTGAAATTTCAAGAGGCCAAGAACTATTCCAAGTAAAAATTAGCAACTTTATTTCTTAAAGTATAACAGAGAATACTTAACTAACAACTATTTACAACTCCTTCCTCTAACCTATCTTTTATCTTCCCCTTCTACAATACTAGTCCAATAAAGCCCCCAATTAAGATTTACAAAACAAAACTTCTTATCTCGAAACCAGGCAGCTTTTGGGTCTTTTCTGTATTCCTGTCTTCTTTTCTTCTTCTTGGGGATTCTGCTTCACAGGCTATTGATCAATAAAGGTACCAATATGAGAGCTATTTTCCAGCAGTTTGCAGATGTCACTGACATGGCAGTTCTCCTCCCAACTGTTCAATATTCCCTGGTCTTATACCCCCAAAGCATTGGATTATGTCATTGGCTTTTAAGATTGTCAATATACTCAATTCAAACTGGATTGGAGTTTGGTTTTTTTGGTACAATTTAAACTGATTGGCCTAATTCAAATCTGTATTTGTCTCCAGGCAACCAGCTACCCTAGCTACCCCAGTAGCTGGATGACATGTTGCATTGTATCTTATTGAGAACACTTGGTGTTGTCACTGCTAGCTTTTAACTCTCTTAAAGATACAGTATACCCACATCTTCATAACAGTGTGGAGGAAATGTTTATGCCAAATTTCACTTTTCCGGGTTCACTAGTACATGAGATAATGAATTCTCATGCATCCCTGCTGTCAGATTCCCAGGTCTGTAATACAGGCATTGATACTCCTGACCTTCTGCTTCCTGCACCTTCTACATTTGGATTTTGCTCCTGAGGAGCCTGCATCCCTCCTCCTGCCTAGCTGCACCAGTAATGATGTACAATCTCTCATTCTGAATCATTTCCTTTGTCCTGTCAGTCATTTTTTGACAATTTCCATTGCACAAATATTTATTCTATCTTCCCTTTAAGAGCTAGCCTGCCTTTAAGGAAAAAAGAAACATGGTGCCAGCCACTACATCATCACCTCAAATCATAACAAACATCGTGTGCTGTGTACAAAGCTGACTGTCAATATTATGAAGAGGAGACCAACGTTGGAAGTCTAGGACTTTGCATGACATTTGTGTGGATAAGGTGGAATGACTCATTTTGTGTCTAATCTACTCTGATCTGAACAGATCTAGGTACAAGGTAAATTGTAGCCTCTGTTCCTAGAAATAACATGGCATTGAGTTTGATGCCTTCTGCTTTTTCTACAGTCAAGTATACATTTACCCATTAATTTCACAGCAACATGAGTTTGCAGGACAAAGAAACACAAAGAAAGGTTTCTGAAAACATTTATCCACAGAACAATCAAAAATATTCCGAAATTGAAAATAAAACTGACAAATCCAAACATTTAGAGGCATCCTCAATTTTTATCAGATGTTTTGTTGCATTTCCGAGATAACCTTATGAAGTAGGGAAAAACCTGGTCAGTCCCAAGCTATCCCTTTACTTTGTGCTTTCCTAATAAACTTTCTTAATGCATGAAGATTCAGCAGTTGTAGAATGTAGCAATACCCAGCATTTCCCCACAATGTTTCAGTTGCCAAGTTGCAAGGAAATGTTTACACTATTGCATTAAGCAGGATATTGGGAATCACAAATAACAGGCCAATTGTCAACAGAACAGGCCATGTGCCATGCTGGAATTCTACTCAGCTTTATAGGACAAAAGGGAGAGAGCTGGGCAAACAGATGTGACTCACATTACTCTCAGAAAGAGTAGGCACAGACCTCTGATTTGTAAGCTGCTATGGTGTAGGATTATATGAGATCTTTTATTTGTTTTGGCAAAATCTCCTCTGTATGGAGCTGAGAAACGCCTCTTTCGTCAGGTGAACATTTCCTCTTTCTGCCCAGTTACATTTTAGTCTTTGTTTCATAGCTGAAAAATCCTCAGAGATGGAGTTTCTAGTTATAGCTTAGAAAATAAACTCTCCTCGCAATGATGCAAAAGTGAGGACTGCAAATGCTGGAGATTAGAGTAAAGAGTGTGGTGCTGGAAAAGCACAGCAGGTCAGGCAGCATCCAAGAGCAGGAAAATTGATGTTTTGGGAAAAAGCTCTTCATCAGGAATGAGGCTGGGAGCCTCAGGGGTGGAGAGATAAATGGGAGGGAGGTGGCTGGGAGGAAGGTAAGGGTGGTGCAGATAAGTGGGAAGCAAGATGGACAAATGGGACAAGTCATGAGGACGGTGCTGAGCTGGAAGGTTGGAACTGAGATAAGGTTGGAGGAGGGGAAATGAGGAAACTGGCAAAATCCACATTGAATCCATAGGGTTGGAGGGTCCCGAGGCAGAAGATGAGGCATTCTTCCTCCAGGTGGTGAGGGAGTGTCGATGCAGGAGATCCAGGACCTGCATGTCCTCGGCAGAGTGAGAGTGGGAATTAAGTTGGGTGTGCGGGTGTCCCAGAGATGTTCTCTGAAGCGCTCTGCGAGTAGATGTCCTGTCTCCCCAATGTAGAAGAGAAAGAGCATCGAGAGCAACAGACACAGTAAATGACATGTGTGGAAGTGCAGGTGAAACTTTGATGGATGTGGAAGGGTCCTTTGGGGCCTTGGATGGAGGTGAGGGAGGAGGTGTGGGCATAGGTTTTGGAATTCCTGCGGTGGCAGGGGAAGGTGCCAGGATGGGAGGGTGGGTTAGCGGGGGGTGTGGACCTGACCAGGTAGTCACAGAGGGAACAGTCTTTAAGGAAAACAGATAGGGGTGGGGAGGGAAATATATCTCTGTTGTTGGGTCCGTTTGTAGATGGTGGAAATGGCGGAGGATGCTGCGATGTAGACAGAGGTTGATGAGGTGGAAGGTGAGGACCAGTGGGGTTCTGTCCTTATTGTGTTTGGTGGGGTGGGGTTCGAGGGCAGAGGTGCGGGAAGTGGATGAGATGCATTGGAGGACATCATCAACTGAGTGGGAGATGAAATTGCGGTCTTTAAAGACGGAGGCCATCTGGTGTGTTCTGTGGTGGAACTGGTCCACCTGGGAGCAGATGCTGTGGAGGCGAAGGAATTGGGAATAAGGGATAGCATTTTTGTAGTTACAAGGTGGGAGGAGGTGTAATCCACATAGCTATGGGAGTCGGTGGATTTGTAGAAAATGTCAGTGTTGAGTCGGTCATCGTTGATGGAGATGGAGAGGTCCAGGAAGGGGAGGGAGGTGTCAGAGATGGTCCAGGTGAATTTAAGGTCAAGTGTAATATGTTGGTGAAGGTGATGAACTATTCAACCTCCCCGCAGGAGCTCAATGTGGCACCAATGCAGTCGTCAATGTAGCGGAGGAAGAGGTGGGGAGTGGTGCTGGTGTAATTGTGGAAGATAGACTGTTCCACATAGCCGACAAAGACACAGGCATAGCTGGCACCCATGTGGGTGCCCAGGGCTACCCCTTTCATCTGGAGAAAGTGGGAGGATTCAAAGGAGAAATGGTTGACCAGTTCAGACAAAGGAATAAGAGTAAAAGTGGAAGGGTACTGGGTGAACATCGGGAGGGGAAGAAACGGAGGGCTTGAAGGCCCTGGTCATGGCGGATGGACGTGTATAGGGACTGGATGTCCATGGTAAAGATGAGGCTTTGGGGTCCAGGAAAACGGAATTCTTGAAGGAGGTGGAGGGCATGGGTGATGTTCCGTACGTATATGGAGAGTTCCTGGATCAGGGGATAGGACAGTATCGAGGTAGGTGGAGGTGAGTTTGGTGGGACAGGAGCAGGCTGAGATGATAGGTCAGCTGGAGTAGTCAGGCTTATGGATCTTGGGTAGGAGGTAGAACCGGGCGGTGCAATGAGCCCATCTTGTGCACTGACCTCTTAGTTTTCCAATCACCTTTAGTGTACGTGATGCTAATCATTTGGTTTCTTGGACCAAAATGGTTATTTTTCAGATTTAGATCAAATATTACATGAATAATCTTGATGTATTGGCCTCTTCAAAGTTTTTAAAATTATTCCAAAATGCCTAATATTGAACTCCCCTGTGCTGTTTTACATTAAACACATGTGTAAAAATATTGGGGACCTGATAGTGAAGAACTTCTATGACTAAAAGCTAATTTGCAATATTTAATAGTTCTTGAATTGTGATTATTGACTTTGAATTGATTAACACAACTGTATTGTTTTTTGTGTTTGTTATTCAATTTTCTGTCTGTTCAGCACCACTTTACGTATGCATGTCAATTCGCGCTTACAGTAAGGTAACACTTTGTAAAGACAATGAATTTCCTGGTGGACTAACAATGACACTGATAGTTGTGGAAGAAGGACTCCAGAGGGTGTAGCTGGGACCTTGCATGACCCGCACATAGAAGCACATAACATGACCCAGGGATAACTTCAACTGTTGAGTTGTGTCTAACGCTGGAATATATGCTTAAGATGACATCTGCCACAGAAATGACAACCTGTTTTCCAGCATTATAAGCAGGGAGCTCTGCAGATTGATAAAACAACATGAAGAGCCTCCCTTGGTTGATGTTATTTGGGATGCAGGCCTTGAATAGCATGAATCAATGGAATTCATGACCACAGCTTGCTCAAGCTCTTCTGTGCTCCTTTTGGTTTTCATATTCTGCCACTTCTAATTTCTCCTGTTTATTGGTGTTCACCAGTTGCTTCTTCCTGACTTTTTGTACACAATTCTTTTGAAGCTGGTGCATATTGCCTGGCACTGGTAGGGCTGGCAGCTTATGCAGTTGATTAGCTGTGACAGCTCTTGCAACCAAGCTGTTCAAGTAATTTGATCTCTAACAAAACATACAAACTGCAAAAGTGCACTCCATAATGCACTCCAAACCAGGGAGGCAGCAAATAGTGTGAGCTGTGATGATGGAGACTTCTAGTGCGGCCCTTGTTCAGAAGTAGTCATGATGTAGAGGAGCTGGTGTTGGTCTGGGGTGGACAATGTTAAAAATCACACAACACCAGGTTATAGTCCAACAGGTTTATTTGGAAGCACTAGGTTTCGAGGCGCTGCTTCTTCATCAGGTGGTGAGGAGGTCTTTATCAGGAGGTCTTCATCAACCACCTGATGAAGAGGCAGTGCCTTGAAAGCTAGTGCTTCCAAATAAACCTGTTGGACTATAACCTGGTGCTGTGTGATTTTTTTAATCTTGTTCAGAAGCTAATGGAGATATGCGATGAGTGTGCTGAGAGTATAAGGAGGTATCTGATAGTAATTGAATTGTATAGTTTGTATAACTTCATCTACACAGATCCATGAAGGCCTGTGCTAACCATTCACAGCTGAACAAGCTTTGAGCTGTGGGACCACCTCCCACAAGCTTTCTTCAAAGGATCTGCATCCAACTTTCAAAGTTACAATTACAGAGCCCTGTGCATCCTGCTATGAATCGCGGAGCCTTCTCACAGACCTGGTTCTCCATTTACTATGTCACCAGTTGCAGCTTCTTTCGCTCTGTATATCTCCCCTTTTAAAAAATAATGTCTGGCTTTAAGTGTTGCAGGCCACTGGAACATGTTCCAAGCCCCATGTTGAGCCAGTCAGCAGCAAGGGCTGCACAATGCAAACAGGCAATTGATTAGAATGTACAAAATCCAGCAGTTGTGTGGACATGGAGTGTCAGAGATGCACATGAAGTGGTACTTGTTCATTCTTGCTCCATGCTGGTGAATTACCATCCCACTCACCCTACAAAGTCCGAGGAGTAAATGCAGAACGGCAGTGTTGGAAAAAAGTTCCATTGTAACAGTTGGGTTCATGACCTAAGAGATTTCAGGTTCCTTGTGACTTTTTTTGTTCATGCTGTACCTGACTCATGATTTGACACTATTGTTAAACTGATCATTCCACATGATTACTGCTGTGAAATCTCAGTCAATACAGCTAATCGCTTGTAATTCTAAGACGTGATTACAGCAAGGCAAATCTACTGGAACAATGTAAATTTCAAATGTGTATTAAATAAACAATGAAACTTATAACATTAATAATGTACTTGACTGAACATAAAGGATTTGTATACAAGTCAAGATAAATTTAAAGATATGTCGTTAATTCTGTGGGTGTGCACACAGATTTGGTCTCTTATTTTCTGGTTTAGTACAGAAATAGCATGCATTACTTTTTTGCCTTTGGTTGGCCCTCAGATTGAGGATAATGTTTGCTCAGGATTGTAAGTTTCTGCCCGGAACTTCACTTGCCTGAACATAGCAATTCTGAACTCTCAGATCTATGAGCACTTGGGGCAGGATATCCCACAAGATAGTGGAATCCAAAATCCAGGATTTAATTCCTTTTCTTTCCTTTTATTTTGCCACAGTGCCTTATTATTAAGACTTTACGACTTAAAGCATGATGTAATTTGATGAATACGTTGTCACCATTTTGAACAATGGTAGCAAGCTCCACTCAATCATTTCCATTGTTACAACCGGTCCCTGAGCAAGGGTCCCCAATGGATTATTATACTCGAAGGTATACTCCCAATTATTTAAATTATTTAAATTTAGGATAAACAAGCTCCCCTTCTTCATTCTATCACTACTTCATGGGTTGCAACAAATTTAATTTATAAAGGGCTGTTTTCCTCATTGATTCCTTGTCCCAGCCAGGTGTATTTATGTTTCAAAAGGGGCCAATTTAACAGGACATTTTGAGTTAAAAGAAGAGCAAGTATATCTCAGTGCTAAAGTAGGATTCTAAGAAGGCAATAGCATAACAATTTAAAGCGAATTTAAAGATAACATCAGGGAAAAATAACAAATACACAAAGGTTAGTGGGAAGCTAGAAGATTAGGAATTTTCATAAATCAACAAATGATGACAAAAAATAATTGAGAGAAGATAAACTTTGAGAGTAAAGTTGCAAGTAATATCAAGATGAACAGCAAGATTATTAATTGGAAGAATGAAGTTTGTAAAACTAGTATACCATTTCAGCAGGAAATAAAGAAGGCAAATGGAATGTTGGTCTTTATCACAAAGGGAATGGAGGACAAAAAAGGCAAGTTTTGCTAAACTTATACAAGGAACTAGTTGACCACACCTGCAAAATTGTGAACAGTTTTGATCCCGTTATCATAGGAAAGACATACTTATATTGGAGGCAGTCCAGAGACATTTCAGCAAGCTGATCCCAAGTATGGAGGATCTTGAAATCTGGTGCAGAGTTGGAAGCAACACTGCAGTCATCTGCATACTATCATTCATGTATACCTGCAGTGGCCAGCTTATATTTTATAGGGGGTGACTGAAGTTTTCCTTTTAGGTGGTATTTTAAACTGCTACTGAACAACAGTTGCTGCTTAATCAGGTTGAATGTCAATAGTATGGTGGAAGTATCATGGCCTAGGTTGACATTGGACCAGATTTTAAAGCTGTCTGTTTCATACATCTTTCATAGACAACTAACTGGTAGCAATATGAAGTAAGTGCAGGATTAAATTTAAGTTTTTTTGGATATTCAAATCCTGAGATTGCAATTTATGGAGATGCACAATTTACGTAGTCGAATGCTTTTGACAGAATGAAGAGTGCAATGAAAAGTTTTTGATATTGTTGCTGTTTTCTTGTGTCGTTACATTGCTAAGTGATAGATTGGGTAGTGTAGATTTAGTTTAATTAAAAAGCTCAAACACATATATTAACAGCTTAGACTGCAATATGCAGTTACCAAACTATCTGTTCATCCTCCGGCTCATAAATTTCTGGCAGGAATGCACATGGAAGTTGATCATGTGCCTTACATCTCGTCCTTAGCTCATCAGCACATTGGCACTCAGACTCTTAATGCAATGCTGCCCTTAAAGCACTAACACTTTAATCACTGTTTCTCTAGGATTTTTCTAACAAAGACCATGTCAGACCTCACTCATTTGCAGAGAATGATTTATTTCTTTTCTTGAAGGTAGTTTCTGTAGTCACATTCCCGAAGTTAGTGAGGGATGGGGGTAGAAGAGACTTCCCTCTCAAATCTGTCGAGTAGTGTGTAGAACTTTGATATAATCAAAAGCTTCCATTGGAATACCATTGGGAATACAAAGATTGTTGTTTTTAATCTATTTACTTGCCTAGTGCAGGTCTTCCATTGATTGGGATTCAGTCATGGATTCTACAATGGGATTCTGGGGTTAGCCTGAAGATTATTGGCTATCATTGTGGATTGATAATTGTGGACTTGTTAAAAATGTTCTTTCCAACATCGATGGGTGGCATTGTCATTCAATCAAGACAAATATTATCATGGAAGCGAACAGGATTTTGTTCATTTGACATTGGTTTACAGATGGCTCTAGAGACTTCAAATAGCTTTGTATGTCATGATGGGCAGCATACTGTCGGATCATTCAGATTTCCTCTTCCCACCGCATGTTGTTCATCTTCTGAACTTGTCTTTTGACATCAGCCTTTAGCTATTGGAGTTCTGCCTTCTTGATTTGCAACTTTGAGTTTTTCTGCCATGCAGTGAAGCTTACTTTTCAGAGGCCACATTTTTCAGCATTATACTTGTTGCACCAATGCTAGTTACAACATTGTTTAAACAACTGGCCTGGATAGATGAGTCTAGCATGATTGAATTTATTTGATGGCAAACTTCTGGAATTGAGTTCGATGTGTGAAGATTTCCCAGATTGGCTGTGAGCTGTACTCAAGAATTCTATTCTTCGGTCATTCTGTCAGGCTGCTTTAGGGCTCAGACTTTGATTTTGTTCTTCTTGTAATTCTGAGCCTTACAAGGTCTTGGTGTTAGGTGGATATTCATCACTGACCAAACAACACGATGATTTAGCCAGCAGGCATCAGTCTGCCGGATGGATCAAGTCATACGTCATGCATCAGATTATCACATACGACGTGAGTGTGGGTCATTTACATTTTCTTAGACAGTGATGTTGAACAATATATCATGCACGGGTGGAGTAGAAAATTAGGCTTAATTACAAAACAGGCAAGGAGACATGAGGCAGAAAGAATCCTTTTATAAGACTTGTGGAATTACAGGTACTGACATTTTTATTGGGTATCACAAATCATAAATAATTTTCTAAATAAGTCTGATGAATTATGACTGACAAACTGAAAATATATTCCAGCAGAAAATGTTCTGAGAAATTTTGGAAATGTTCCTAAAGACAGCCTACTGCCAGCCCCATTTCCCCAATCTTACCTCGATGAAAGACAAGCAGCACATTAGTAAAATATTATGGCAGCTGAGAACATTGAGTAGGTCAGGTATTATACATGTGGTGGGGGGGTGGGGGGAAGAGAGAGAGAGAGGCAAAGTTTGTATCGATGAGCTTTAATCAGGCCTGAGAAGTGTTAGAGATGATTAGCTTTTAAGTAAGTACAGAGTCTGGGAGAAAGTGTAAAGAAAGAAGCAAGAGAAAATATTTGAGTCAGCAGACACATTTGCAGAGGCGGCTGCATCTGTAGCAGTACTCTTGACTTATATGAGGGCATCTTCAATGGTGATACCACCTTGCACAATGCCTGATCAGAAGGATGTAGACAGAGAAACGGAGTAGTCAATCACAGCTAGCTTTATGGAAAATGCCACAATGTCACAAAGTGTTCGCTGGGTGCTTGACAGTCTCTGTCCCTGCTTTTATAGAAATGAATGAAACTGCCAGTCCTCTGGAGCAGTGCATCTGTCATTTCTTGAATTCAGATAGATGTGGTACCTTCAGAAATATCACTGTAGTTGTCTGGAAAGATTCTGTTGTGTTAAAATTTATGGCTGCTGTGAATGTTGCAGCCATCAGGCAAGGCAGTAGAAGTCAGTGAGGCAGTATCTATATTTTGAACCCACATGTGTCATTTATCTGCTGTTACGTTCCTCATCAAGCTTTTTAGCTTTCTCACACACATTGTTACACTTCTTACATGATGTGAAATAATTCATACTTGGACAATGCATTCATTTGCCTGGCCATGAGCTACTCTTCTGTGTTTGCAGCTTGCATCTGTTTTATTTTTCAGACAAAACAACAGCTCTCACTGCCCAGGTGACAAAACACAATATGTCAATTGTATAAACTGCATTTAGTACATCAAGATTGGTGGGGGCCCCTGGTAATGTCCCTACTTATGAGCTGGAAGGCCTTGGTTCAGGTCCCACCTGCTTCAGAGGTGAGTTATAACATGCCTGAATAGATTGAGTTAATATATCTATAAAGATCAAGGTGATATGGGTCTCACTGGATAATTACTTCTGCAAATATAATGCACAATCTTCCACAATCAGTTGTTGCCACTGGAGTTGGAGCACATTATTTTCCACCAATTTTAATGTCAGTGCGCTAAGTTTCCTCTCCCTGGTTAATTTTGATTTATTAGTTTATTGGTTCTCGAAAGGGCATAAAGAGACACTGGCGATCTTGTGATGCAGTTGCCCTCCTCCTGGGCCAATTGAATCCCATAGCAGAATGGGTTTGCTATGGAGATTTGATGTATATTATGGCCATACAGCCACAGTGTTCGGCTGATTGTCAGCTTGTAAACTCTTCCAACATAACTGGTTGCGGGTAGTAAGAGTGGCAGCGTCTCCAAGAGAAGGCAATAGCAATCCATGGTTGAAAAGCATGGACCGATCCAATGGAAGTCCATACCCTCTTCAGAAATGAGAATGGGAGAAAAGACAGACAGACGAACAGACAGACACGCAGACAAACACCTTTATTTGTCCAGTCAAAATAATAAAAAGAAGACATTTAAAGTAATCCTTGGAATGGAAGCACATGGTGTCTGCCAGAATGCTTGAACACTTCTATACTCAGTAGAGGTTGCAGTAAATTATCAGCCTTGAAATAATTTTCTAAATTGAAATGTTTTCTTCAAATGTATTGTTTTGTTACAGTGCCCTTTTAAGAGGCTTCCAGTTAATTAATTAATTAATTTATTTTGAGAAAGCATATGAAAAGGCACTTATATCCATATCCCCATGTCTTTGAAAAGGGAGCACATGATGTCTGCCAGTCTTTCTGAGGCTGTTTATGAACACTGGCACTTCAGGGACTGGCATGCATCAAAAAATTAACAGTTTCAAATAAATTTCCTCTTACTCTTCAAAGCCCCAACAGAATCAGTCTCACCTTTCCTCGTAAGATAATTCACCCATGAGTCTCTGAACTTCTTCCAATACATTTACATTCTTCCTTAAATAAAGAGATCCACAGTATACACAATACTCCAATAGTGATCTTTCCAGTGTACTGAATAACTGAAGCCTTCCCCACTTATATCTTCAGTTCCCCTTGTAACATTATGTTACCTTTCCAAATTACTTTTTGTCTGTGCAGAATAACCTTTTGCAATTCATGCATTTGAATATCCTGAACCCTCAGTCTGCATGTCAGAGAACTGCAAATCCGGGAGAATAGGTGCACTATGTTCACTTTTAACCTTCTGTGATAAATGCTACAGGGACTGCATTATCACCAATTTTAAAACAATCATTTTAATTTATTTTGTTAAGGTTCTGTTTTGTTACACTGCCTATTTGTTAATTTGTTTAATTCATTTGTTAGTTGTTCAAAAGTGTTGAAAAAATACAACTATAATGCCTCTACAAATAGATTGTGGCATTAAAAGTTATACATTTGTAGTATCTAATTGTAAATCTAAAACTGAGTAAAGATTGACTTCTAGCACCCTGCTTCATCAGTTGGCAGTTTAATACCACCCTCTGCCTATTCCACACCAAATTTGATCTCATCTCCTGTCTTTTATTCTGTCCCTTCACAGTCATAGAATTATATAATGGCTCCATTCAGAAGGAGGATATTCTGTTTGTTTTCCCATGTCTACCCTCTGTTAGAGGTAATCCAACTCCCCTGCCTTTTACCAGAACCTATAATTGTCTTTCATCAGAAAATGATCCAATTTGCTTATGAAAATCATTATGAAATGTATCTGCATCACATCCTGAGATTGTATTCCATTTCCATTGTCACAAAAATTTCAACCATTTTGGAAGGTCAAACTCATTTTGGAAGACCAAACCCATCTTGGAAGGTTGCACTCATTTTGGAAGGTTGAAATTGAATGCTGAGTCTAGGATAGGATTCTTGGCAGTCTGGAGGAACAGCAGGATTTTTGTGTTCAAGTACATAGATCCCTCAAAGTTGCCACCCAAGTAGACAGGGTTGTTAAGAAAGCATATGATGTTTTGGCTTTCATTAACAGGGTAATCAAGTTTAAGAGTCACAAGGTTCTGCTGCAGCTTTACAAAACCCTGGCGAGACCACACTTGGAATATTGTGTCCTATTATAGGAAAGTTACGGAGGCTTTGGAGAGGGTGCAAAGAAGGTTTACCAGGATGCTGCCTGGACTGGAGGGCTTGTCTTATGAACGGAGGTTGACTAAGCTCGTACTTTTCTCTCTGGAGAGAAGGAGGAAGAGAGGTGACCTGATCGAGTTATACAAGGTAATGAGAGGCTTGGATAGAGTCGATAGCCAGAGACTTTTCCCCAGGGCAGGATTGACTGGTATGAGGAGTCATAGTTTGAAGATATCAGGAGGAAGGTATAAAGGAGATATCAGAGGTAGGTTCTTTACGCAGAGAGTTGTGAAGGCATGGAATGCGTTGCCAGCAGTGGTGGTGAAAGCAGACTCAATAGGAACATTTAAGCGCCTGCTGGACATGCACATGGACAGCACTGAATTGAGGGGTGCATACGTAAGGTTATTTTCTTTTACATTAGGATTAATCCTTGGCACAACATCATAGGCCAAAGGGCCTGTTCTGTGCTGTACTTTTCTATGGTCTATGGTCTAAATATAATTTTCCACATGTCACCTATAGTTCTTTCACCAATCAGGTTGTGTCTTTGTCCCTGGTTTCTCAACCCTCCCACTATTAATCCTGAGAGGACATGACATGGTAGCTGCAGAAACAGTGTTCCCCTTAGTGGGAGAACAGGAGGAATGAGTTTTAAAATAGAGGGTCGCCACTTAAGATAAAGATTTATTTTCTCTCAAAGGGTATGAAACTATGGAACAATTTTTCCCAAGGATTAGTGGAGGCAGGTTCATTTAATATTTTTAAGGCAGAGGTACATAGATTCTGAACAAACAAGGAAGAGATAGCCAGAAAAACGAGTGTGATGCCACAATTAGATTCACCATGATCTTAATAAATAGTAGAACAAGCAATGGAATGTTCTTCTCTTGCTCCTCATTCTTTTTTTTGTGTACTTTGTTTCATGCCCTAATCATTTTGAAAACCTTCATATGTCTCTTTCAATCTACAGACCCAGAAAATAGCATTGTCTTATTCCTCTACAAAACATTGCTCCAGGTTAAATTAATACTTATGGCCTATATTTTAAGTTTAATTAAGAGATATAGCTCAATAAAACATAAAATCAGGAAAGAACCAACTCTACTCACTATTGCAGACTTATTTTAAGGCCGTGCTCAAAATCCACTTATCTGCTTCTGTGCTGTGACCTTTCCCAAACAGGTTCCTCCAAGATCAGTTGTGAAACTCACTGTTTTTAAAATTTTCTCCGATGTCCAGCGATACATGAAATCAACAGCAAAGACAGTAACTGCTAACTCTAGTCAGTTAGCAATGTGGGTCTCTTTCTCTCTCTCTCTCTCCTGCACTGACCAGATGTTGCAAAACTTGAAAAGGTTCAGAAAAGATTTACAAGGATTTTGCCAGGGTTGGAGGATTTGAGTTATAGGGAGAGGTTGAATAGGCTGGGGCTGTTTTCCCTGAGGGGTGACCATACAGAGATTTATAAAATCATGAGGGACATGGATAGGATAAATAGACAAAGTCTTTTCCCTGGGGTGGGGGAGTCCAGAACTAGAGGGCACAGGTTTAGGGTGAGAGGGGAAAGATTTAAAAGAGAACTAAGAGGTAACCTTTTCACTCAGAGGGTGGTGCGAGTATGGAATGAGCTGCCAGAGGAAGTGGTGGAGGCTGATACAATTGCAACATTTAAAAGGCATCTAGATGGGTATATGAATAGGAAGGGTTTGGAGGGATATGGGCCGGGAGCTGGCAGGTGGGATATCCGGTCGGCATGGACGGGTTGGACCAAAGGGTCTGTTTCCATGCTGTACAATTCTGTGACTCTATGTATCCTCTGAATTTTCTCATCTCTCAAATGAATATCCCATAATATTCTTGTAATTGGGTAATTTATTCCTGGAAACATTTTTAGCAAATTTGTTTTGTTCACTCTACATCCTTCCTGATTTACAGCGGCCTTAATTGAACATACTAGTCCAGTGTTTTATAACAGTTACTCATAATTTTATCCTCTACATTATTTGTAAAGTCCAGAATGCTATATCCTATATTAATTGCTGTTTCAATCTGTACTGCCACCTTCAACAATTTGTGCACATATATCTCCAGGTCCCACTGCTTGTTTAGAACTGGAGCCCTTGTTTCACATAGCTTTTCTTCATTGTTTCTCCCAAACCATCACTGCACAATAACATTGCAGATAAATTAAAGAACTGCTAAAATCCACTGAATATGTTTTACTTTTTTATTAATACATAAGATGTGGACATTATTGGCTATACAGGCATTTATTGCCCATCCCTAATTGCCCAGAGGTTGTGGTGTGGGTCTGCAGTCACATGTGGTCCATGCCAGTAAGGAATTATAAATTTCCTTCCCTAAAGTAGATCAGAGAATGAGGTGGGCTTCTATCACAATCGACAGTAGCTACATGACTATTGTTAGGCTCTCTCTTTATTCCGAACATTTACAGAATTCATTGTGGGATTGTGGGATTTGAATCCCAGAAGGCTGGCCTAGAGTTCTGGATTACGAGCCCAGTGACCTTATCACTATGCCACTATCTTCCCGAAACCTAATAACCAAGCAACTCTTCTGCCATTTCTGATGAATTGTCTAGAACTGGTAAGAATCCTGGTCATGTCCAGATATAATGACGCACATATTTCTGACAATAGCAATAATACCATGATGGCCCATGATATGTATCATGACATGGGATTGGAACCTATGAGGTTTTGACTTTGAGACAGGAGTTCTATGATTAAATCAAGGCTGGTACCTCCTCAGATGCAATATGTTTAAGGTCTGATAGTTTTAGGAAATAATACTTCAGGAAAACTGGAGGTGCCCACAGACACTTGATAATGTAACAGAGAATGTCTGTCCCCATTCTATCCCATGGAACAACTTGACTTTTAAGAGACCCGCATAGCAGTGTTCGTAATGAGTGGGATGAGATTTTCAGCTAACTATAAGTCTTGCACTAGACAAATGGTTAAATTAACATAGGAAAAGCATAAAAAGAGATTTCCTAGACTCCCTCAGCAGGTTGCCTGCCAAACAAGGGTTAAGTGCAGAATAGCTTTGCAGTTTAAGATCTCAATGAGCTCAAAATCAAAAACCGAGGATAAAAATATAAATTGCACAGTCGGTGTTGTAAATGCTAAAGCTGCTGAACCTGCTTTCATTCAACGCCAATAAAATGGTAATTGTATTCAACTGATGATTTCCTGCTAAATAATCACACCACAATGAATCTATGTTATTGCACCATGCTGCCTGCAGATATCAAGAATGGACAGCAGATAGCTACAGCTTCCTCCATCTCAAAAAGAGCTTAACCCTCAGGGAGCTGTACATTTAAAAAGCTTTCCAAGTGAGAAAGATTGTCAAATGTGTATAAATGGGTATCTTTAGACTGGGCTGAACTTCGATGAATTGGGAATGGTTGTCATGTCAAATCTCAGTGGGATGTCTGAGCTCATGTTCTTCTCGTGAAGAGATTCTGCTCTGGCAGAATGAAACATCATCTTTAATATCACTTTCAATAGATTCAGCTTCTGTGAGATGCAAGGGGATCTTATCTCTGTATCTCAATGGACTTGTGCAAGGCAGGTTTTATCCTTAAGCGTAGAAGTCAACTGAGAATTATGCCTGAGAGTGAACAAGATTCTCTCTCTTTCATGTTGTAATCTCTCCTGATGAAAAATGATTAAGAATGACATTTTTTGAAACAATTATTAATTTTTTAAATTTTATATAGAAAATAAGCTGAACAGTGTTGATGAATGAAACTTTCATTTCTGTATTTCGAAGCTAGACTGATTGTTTCTACATTACATAACACACTGGGCAGGGGCAAATGCACATTTCTTTGTCAGATTCCAAAACCCAGTTCTATGAAGGATAATTCAATCATTATATTCAATCTTACAAATTTTATTTAGATTTGTTGAACTTTAAATGCTTCAATTTAGTGACAGTTAACCTTTAATTGGTACACTAATCATAGACTCATATGATGTTACAGCACCAATGGAGAACATTCAGCCCATTGTCTTTGAGTCAGCTTTTTACAAGAACTATCCAATTAGTCTAATTACTCTATCCATCTGTCATGCCCCCTTCAGGTTCAACCCCATTAAATATTTACCCAGTTCACGTTTTGGACATTACTGTAATTCCTTGCACCTAATTCTCTGTCAGTGACTTTCAGATCATAACAATTCACCAATTAAATCAAAATCCTCAACTTGGCTCCATTTGTCAATTATTCTTAATCTATTACTAATTCTTCTGCTGCTCAAAACCGATTTTTACTTATTTAGATGATTAAATTCTTCATGAGTTATAGCACATCTCTAAATAATCCCCTTACATTTCTCTGTTTTAAGGAAACACAGCTAAGTTCCTAAGCCTCTCCCTGAAAATGAAGACCAGTACTTTTGGCATCTTTTTAACAAATCTTTCTCAGCCCCCTTGCCATGCCCTTTTCCAAATGTGTGGTTCCTATATTTGGACACAATTACAGCTTAACTTATTTCTTAAAATGGCTGCTTACGATCAGTATTTACATCTAATTAAATCAGAAGTCACATTAGTATGGAAAGCCACGGTGTGTAAGGGTATTTACCCAAATGCTATGTATATCTAAAATGAATACTGCTGCAGAACTAAATAAATGAAAGGTGACTGCATTTAGGTTACAGTTGGCAAAGGTAGCTTGGACTGAGGTCGGTGCAGTGGTCAGAGCTGCTGAGTGGTTCAGGAGAGCCATATTCCAGCACCATAAATGGATGAATGATTTGCTGCACTCCACAAGGATGAGTGCTGTTGTCTATTTAATGCCAACACACACACAGAGGGGCATGAAGTATCGTAAAGGTACCACTGCAGTGGACTCTCACACACAAGTTTGAGTGCTAGGCTTCTCCACCAGATGCCTCACATGTAATAACTACATCTGAATTAATTGGAGCTACCAATATAATACAGTGGCCCTTGTTTTCACACGTCTGCCAGTTAAAACTAAAGAAGCTTCAATACCCAGCAACTCAGGCATCATTGGGGCACTTACTTTTCATCTAAATGAAGAAAACACACACATATGATACATTTGGACACAGCCACTAAAAGTGGCTTCAGTCAGAATATCTCAGAGGTATCTTAGTCACATGCATAATATAATGCTTTGTTGTCTAGCCCCTCCTCTAACTCTTTGACAAAACAGAAAAAACTTTTCACTCAGAACCCTTAACTCCTCAGATGCCTCAGATGACATTCTTCTGACTAATAATGTAAAGACAGACATTCACAGCTGTGGGGACTGACATCCCAATCTGCTTCTATCAATGCAGGGGAAGTGCCCTTGTACCCATACTAGTGTTTCTTAATGTCCGCTGGAGAGGAACCTGAACAATAAGTGTAAATGTCCAGACAGTTGGGGTGGGGATGTGGAGGTGGTGGAGTACATTAGGCATAAAGCTCCTGACCCCCTTCAAGTTCGTGGGCAGCACGGTGGCACAGTGGTTAGCACTGCTGCCTCACAGTGCCAGAGACCCGGGTTCAATTCCTGCCTCAGGCGACTGACTGTGTGGAGTTTGCACATTCTCCCCGTGTCTGCGTGGATTTCCTCCGGGTGCTCCGGTTTCCTCCCACAGTCCAAAAATGTGCAGGTCAGGTGAATTGGCCATGCTAAATTGCCCGTAGTGTTAGGTGTAGGGGAATGGGTTTGGGTGGGTTGCGCTCCAGCGGGTCGGTGTGGACTTGTTAGGCTGAAGGGCCTGTTTCCACACTGTAAGTGATCTAATCTAGGCAGTGCTGCTGTCAGAAAAGCAAGGAGACCATGCTTGTATGGAAGGGGATTGGATATGTGTATCTATCCAGTGACAAAACTGTTCCCATAAAGAAGAAGTCTTTAAATTACCTTGGGTAAGGCCAGTGGCTTGTGACACTAATAGATCTTTATGCTAATGATGTTTGAGAAGGTTTGCAGCTCAGGTTAATGATATGGATGTAAGTTAGCTCGCTGAGCTGGAAGGTTTGTTTTCAGACATTTTGTCACCATGACTAGGAAACATCACCAGTGAGAGCCTCTGGTGACGTGCTGGTGGTATGTCCCACCTCTCTTAAGGGAAGGTAGATGGGGTTAAATCGATGTGTTTATTAATGAAGTTCCAGTTAGAACACCATTTAGATTTAGACCCATCTACATTCCCTTAAAAAAAAAGAACTGGACATGACCTCACCCACCTTAAGAAACCAAAACCTACAAATACACAGGTGGGACATACTACCAGCGCTTCAACGGAGGCTCTCCTCATTATGTTATCTAGTCATGATAATGAAACGTGTGAAAACAAACCTTCCAGCTCAGCGAGCTAACTTACATCCACATCTCTATGCTTTTCGGAACTGTTTCTGGATCCCATTCCCACTCCAGGAAGCAAAGAAGAGCTCCAGCTCCCAGGCCCATTGCAAACAGTAGCTTGGGCGGCACGGTGGCACAGTGGTTAGCACTGCTGGCTCACTGCGCCAGAGACCCGGGTTCAATTTCCTCCTCAGGTAACTGTCTGTGTGGAGTTTGCACGTTCTCCCCGTGTCTGCGTGGGTTTCCTCTAGGTGCTCCGGTTTCCTCCCACAGTCCAAAAATGTGCAGGTTAGGTGAATTGGCCATGCTAAATTGCCCATAGTGTTAAGTAAGAGGTAAATGTAGGGGAATGGGTCTGGGTGGGTTGCTCTTCGGAGGGTCGGTGTGGACTTGTTGGGCCGAAGGGCCTGTTTCCACACTGTAAGCAATCTAATCTCTAAGGAGAAAGTGGTCACACCCTCAAAGAGTACCATCCCTCCCTCCATCCAACCAGTGCAGAGACATTCACAGTTACTATCTACAACAGGTTTGGGGGTCACATTCTGATAAGCACAGCTTTAACATAGCTTGCAGCTGTGGAAGAAGTTACAGCTGAGGTTTGTGATGCTCAGAGCACTGCCGCAGAACTGACCGTGCTGAACCTACAGCGGGTGATGAGACTCTGGACTCTACCATTGATGAGCTGATAGAGTCGGAAAACCAAGCTGGAGGAAGTATTGCAGAGGTGCCAGGGATCAAGTGTGGATTGAACAAAGAGCACAGCAGGCTGCCCAAGTTCTACCTAATGACATGGCTCCAGCATGCACGCATGGCTTGGGAGGCAGCTGGCCTGGAGACTCAGTTCAAGTAGCAAAGTCACTCTCTGCCACATATGCACAGGAACCTTCACTCTATCACTCAAGCCATCAATATATTTATTCACTGGTAAGATGAGATGGAGCCAAGACACCTTGTCCTCCCCCAGGGGTGTGGGAGGGGCCATTGTGCACAGACTAGGAAATGGAAGAACAGCCAGACTCCCAGGGATTGTCATGTGAGCTCTTGGCAGAATTGCCTTATGTCTCCAGCTCTACTCTCCCAGAGATCCAATTGCTTCATCAGGTCAGGCTGTGGATAGTGCGCTGAAGCAGATTTCAGTCAGATTAACACTTTATAAAGTGACAGATTTATTAAGGCCAGTTCATTTTAATATAAACCTCATACAATGGGGGTGAAAATATCTTCCAATCTGATCTCATTACCTTCATATGCATTCTTTTGTGTCCTGATACTCCTAATTTGAACAAAACAGAATGAATCCTCATTGCACCACAAAAGCAAAATGCTGCAAATGCTGGAAATCTAAAATTAAAAAAAAAGTAAAATCTGAAATAAAAAATTTTCTGCAAGAATGCCCATGTTCCAAACTACAATTAATCAGCAATATTACTTGAATTGTTCTTCAGTGTTGAAAAGGCAAGGAATACTGTGTTCTTCCTGTATTTATATTACATTTTTAAGAAAGCTATCTTTGCCTCGATTGCATTCATGAAATTACACATTGTTCGGTTCTACTTCCCAATGTTCTTCTGCTTTTCAATTTGGACTCCTCCAAAACATACATTTGTGACTTGATCAAAGTATGTCTCAGATTCCTCAGTGATGAGAGCTTAATCCTTATTCAATCTAACCATTCCTATTCATACTTTGTTGAATTACATAGTAATCACAGCTGCCTCTCATTCAGTACTCTATTTCAGGAGCTGTATGCATATTAATTTCAATGAATATGCACAGCCTGTTTTATTTTCAGCTATTTTCATCCCTGCAGATGTTTCCCTATAAAAGCTCTTCTTCAGTCTTTAGCTTCCTGCTTCATATTCACTTGGGGTAAATTTAACTTCCAAGTCCTACTCATAGTTCCTAGTGATGTACTCTACATTTTATTTTGCTTATGTTGTAGTTTGAAACCATTTATTGTTTGAAATGGTGTTGCAACTGTGCGTTTTGTAAGTGACGAGTGTAGGATACCCAATTATGTACGCAAAATCAGAATGTCAAAAATGTATGTGATTAACCCTTAAATAAATAAATACTATATATATGTAACATAAATCTTATGTTTTATGTTTTTCATTAGTATTCATATTTAGTATCAAAAATTGCTGGGATGAATAATGCATATCTTACCCCATTAACCACCCCTCCCCTCATCACACCCCATCAAGAAATTGAGAAATCAGGGAGTAACGTCTTGACTACTTCTCATTAAAAAAACTATTCCTACTCTATCTGCCATACAATAGCCAGCTCTACCCAATCCAATTTGACATTGTTTCTCCTTGATGCCCTAAAAGAAAATCAAGCAAAATCATACAATTATTTAATTTTATGCCTTACACATTTCGACATTTACCTTTCTTGACATTCTTATGATTGCAGCTGCTCAGTATCAACACAGATTTATTCTTATATTCTATTTTGAATGAGTTAATAGTTTTGTTTTGCTCACACATACATTAGGACAACAGGAGAGCAACTACCTGTAACATTTTAATATAAACCTCATACAATAGGGGTGAAAATATCTTCCAATCTGATCTCGCTAATTTCATATGCATCCTTCATTGTGTCCTGATGCTCCTAATCTGAACAAAACAAAATGAATCCTCATTGCGACACAAAAGCAAAATGCTGCAAATGCTGGAAATCTAAAATTAAAGAAAACACAAAGTAAAATCTGAAATAAAAACAAAGCTGTAAAAGTTCTAAAAGTTTGAATGAAAGTTCTGAAAAAAAAGTGGTCAGGCAGCATCCTGTTCAAAACTGCTGCCTTATCAGATGATTTTGACCCATCATGCCTCTGCATTAACCCTAGTACTTTCTCAGACTTTAAATCTGTGGAGTTCTTTATTGCTGTCTTAAAGATTTCATACACGCGCAATCATCAGTATCATCTAATTAATATTTCTGCGTTCATGCCTGTTCCCTATGATATTTGACCTTTGACAATATCTGTCAACCTTAGTATTGAATACATTCAACAAGGAGAAAGTGAGGACTGCAGATGCTGGAGATCAGAGCTGAAAATGTGTTGCTGGAAAAGCGCAGCAGGTCAGGCAGCATCCAAGGAACAGGAGAATCGACGTTTCGGGCATAAGCCCTTCTTCAGGAATGAAGAAAGTGTGTCCAGCAGGCTAAGATAAAAGGTAGGGAAGGAGGGACTTGGGGGAGGGGCATTGGAAATGCATTCAACAAGCCAACATTCACACTTGTCTGTGGTGAAAACAGTTCCGAGGCTTGGTCTTTACAATTGTGTTTCTAGCTCTCAGTTCCCACAAGGCAAAATATCTTCTCAACATCTACCTTGATTTGTACCTTAAAGTCTTCTGTACTTCATTCTTCTAAACTCTGTGCATGAGAATAGAAAAAAAAATTGCAGAGGGCAGAGTCTAACATTTCTAGGGAACAAAAACACTCCCAGCATGCAAGGTTTCTTACATCAGCAGAATGAAGAAAGATAATGACACATGGGTTCTACTCAATATTGCTATGGGAACGTATCTCAGATAATAGCTTACTAACTGCCCATTAAGAACTAGACTTGTTTCCGACATGTTTCACAATCCTGAAAAGTTGAATTTCACCTCGACTGCTTTTTTTTTAGACAGTATTTTATCTGGGTCTTTATGATATTAATATTGGAATGAAATGTGATACCAAAGCCCACAATTGCCAGCGGTTTTACTGGAGGTGAGTCTTAAAATCGATGGCTTTGAGCTTGATATCATATGGAGAATGGTGAGCAGTCGGTGCTGATGGCCCAATCAGACGATAAGTGGACAGTATTATTAGAGAGTTGTCTCTCTAGAGGACACAACAATACGTAGAACAATTAAAGAGACCAGCAGCCTTCCTTTCAGGTAGTCAACTTTGTCCTTTGCATCAGTAACCCCACTGATGGCAACAGGAGGCTGTCTTCAAAAAGCCAAAAGCTTTGTTACACAGTGGGCATTTCTATAGCAGGCCAGAATTCTGTTGTTGGCCTGCAGAGCTGATATTGTCAAAGTGCTTAATTATTTAAATTCCCCAACTTAGTTCAATAGGCAACTACTCCACTAGCTTTATTCCTGATGAAGGGCTTTTGCCCTAAACGTTGATTTCGAAGCTCCTTGGATGCTGCCTGAACTGCTGTGCTCTTCCAGCACCACTAATCCAGAATCTGGTTTCCAGCATCTGCAGTCATTGTTTTTACCTCACTAGCTAACTAGCCCAGCAGGGAGGCAATGTCTCGGAGCATTTTGGATGACGCTTCCTGCTATTTTCCAGCCGATCCCAAAACCCATGTCCCACCACAACCCCTGGAAATCCCTGCGACCCCAAGCTTGAGGATGAAGTTCAGCTTCATCTAATGGAAAAATAGTCTTTCTTCTTTGGCCTTTGTATTTGGGACTGGACATTACAATATTTTATAGTGGACATGATCTCTGGTGTAAAAGTAACGATGACTCACTCTTAATTGCCAGTAACATTCAAAGGGACTGAAAATATACCTGACTGAGATTTTAGAAGGAATCTTTTGTTTAGAATCCTTACTGTGTGGAAACAGGCCTTTTGGCCCAACACTCCACACTCACCCTCCAAAGAGTAGATCCATTCCCCCTACTCTATATTTACCACTGACTAATACACCCATCTCACCCATCCCTAAACACTATGGGAAATTTAGCATGGCCAATTCACCTAACCCGCACATCTTTGGACTGTGATAGGAAACCACAGAACCTGGAGAAAACCCACACTGACACAGGGAGAAAGTGCAAACTCCACACAGAAAGTCACCGAGTAGCAGTAGTTCAATGTGCTATGAAGTTTTTGATTTCAGTTCATTCTTGTGTGCTTTAATCAAAGACTGACTTTGATAACCAATACAAGTATTTTCAGAATGCTTCTGAGTCCAGCATCATAATAGCTCCATTCAAGAAATGCTAAGAAACTTTTGTTGACCACTGTATATACGCACTTTATTTATTTTATCACTTCAAATTAATTTTCCTAAAATGATAATGAAGTGACATCAAAAGGTGAAATGAAGAAGCCTTTGATTTCATTTTCACAGATTTGAATTTCATTTCACTGCCAAATATAAGTTACTAGGAAATGTCACAGTGTGGTGTTTCATCTGTAACAGTTCTTAAACAATTGCTTCTGTGACCTAGCTTGAATCTGATACTACAAAATGTGCATTAAATGTAAGGAGTAATAACATGTGGACATTTGAATTTATATTAAAAATGTTACTAAAATGTCTATAATGTTAATTAAAGTATCTCAAGGAATTATCACATCTATTAGTTAGGTGTCAATCTTTTTATAAATTCGGTTTCACAATTTTACATAACCCCCTGGTTTGTGTATTGATGTCTTGTTTATATTCTTCAACTTTCCCCTAAGTGTATTGCTATTTCACATTATTACTGACAGTTGTTGTAATTACAGTTGTAAGAATGAATTTACCTGTCCTCAATGTTATATCATGTTAGAACCCCATCTAAGGGAGCATTATTCTTATCCAGTTTAACATAATGTCTTCTCATTATTCAATAGAGTCTTAGACATTTTACTGCATGGAAAGTGACCCTTCAGCCCATCATGTTCACATGAATTATTCAAGCTTCTGTCTATTCTAATTCCAAATTTCCACCAATTGGCCAATAGCCTTGTATGTCATGGCATGATGTGTGAGTATCACATGATGGAAAGCCTTCAAATAAATGGAAATAATGACTTTTATTGAACAACAGGAACAGTAAATTGAACAAAAATTGAAAAGCTGCATTTGCTTCTGGAAATAAACAAGCTTTTCAAGCAACAAAATGCTTACAGTTAATGAATGATCACCACCCAATTAAGATCGGTTGGGACTGGGTATCAGTTAAGTCCAGTCTGGTTTGTAGCATCCAATGCTGCAGTGTTCCATCATGTAACAAAAGAACTTGCAGGGCTACCACGGTAAAAGGGAGAGAAGTGGGGTTGACAAATGTATTCTTGCAGAGAGCTGGCATGGACACAACAGGCCAAATGGCCTCATTATATGCTGAAACTGTTCTATGAATCTGCTTATCCAAATTGCTGCCTATCACAGCCCATATTAGAGCTGTACATGCATAATGGGGATTTTATTTTCAATATGTGCTAGCACTCATAGCACACTGGAAATATGGACACTACAGATCCAGATATTATGTCCAATATGTTTTAGAAGTTTGTAAAACCACAAAATTTTATTAACATCATCAATGAAGTTGCTGTGTATTTGCACTCTTCAGAATATTGCCTTGGAAACTGTAGGCTTTTTAAAAAAGGACAGAACACCCCTAGTTCTCACCTTCCACCCTACCAACCTTCACATAAACCAAATCATCTACCGACATTTCCGCCACCTCCAAAAAGACCCCACCACCAGGGATATATTTCCCTCCCCACCCCTTTCCACCTTCCTCAAAGACCGTTCCCTCCACGACTACCTGGTCAGGTCCACACCCCCCTACAACCCATCCTCCAATCCTGGCACTTTCCCCTGCCACCGCAGGAACTGTAAAACCTGCGCCCACTCCTCCTCCCTCACTTCTATCCAAGGCCCTAAAGGAGCCTTCCACATCCATCAAAGTTTTACCTGCGCATCCACTAATATCATTTATTGTATCCGTTGCTCCCGATGCGATCTCCTCTACATTGGGGAGACTGGGCACCTCCTAGCAGAGTGCTTTAGGCAACATTGCCGGGACACTCGCACCAATCAACCACACTGCCCCGTGGCCCAACATTTCAACTCCCCCTCCCACTCTGCTGAGGACATGGAGGTTCTGGGCCTCCTTCACCACCACTCCCTCACCACCAGACGCCTGGAGGAAGAACGCCTCATCTTCCACCTTGGAACACTTCAACCCCAGGGCATTAATGTGGACTTCAACAGTTTCCTCATTTCCCCTTCCCCCACCTCACACTAGTTCCAAACTTCCAGCTCAGCACTGTCCCCATGACTTGTGCAGACTTGTCCTACCTGCCTATCTCCTTTTCTACCTATCCACTCCACCCTCTCCTCCCTGACCTATCACCTTCATCCCCTCCCCCACTCAACGATTGTACTCTATGCTACTTTCTCCCCACCCCCACCCTCCTTTAGCTTATCTCTGCACACTTCAGGCTCTCTGCCTTTATTCTTGATGAAGGGCTTTTGCCCGAAACGTCGATTTCGCTGCTCCTTGGATGCTGCCTGAACTGCTGTGCTCTTCCAGCACCACTAATCCAGAATCTGCAGTCATTGTTTTTACCTTTTTAAAAAATCTGTCTAACTTTCAAAGGCAACATTGGGTTTATGATCAAAAATAGGGATTTGAGGTGGAATAGTTCAATTACTTCTATAAAAATATACAAGAAAAGTTAAGACCCAAAATATTTAGCTTTGTAGGTCTTACATTTTCAAAACAATAAGTTAACATGCTCGATGTTTGTTGGTAACAGACCACAATTAAAATAACATGTTTAATAAATGATGATCCATTATTGTGAGCTTTATAATTTTCTACCTGTTTGACCTCCTGGTCTTTGGATTCATTGACCATTCTAAAACAGATCAGCTATTTGATACTGATTGTCTTATCTACAAGAAATGAACAACAATTGTTCAGATGATTTCAGTCATTGGCCTCATTCTTATTCCATTGGTGGCGCAGGAATGGGAATCAATCAGTTTAAGGGGTGTTGCTATGTAAATTAGATTCTTTGAGGCTCATGTTTATTGAAATTGACTTAACTAGGCTGCTCTTTTGCCTCATAGCTATATTCTGCAGCTGTTATTTGCTAAAGAATTTTTAAAAACAGAGTCAACTGAACAAGTCTGATAGCATAAACGTGCAATTTTTCTTTACTATGCAGAACATAATTTACAGCTGGTGCAACCCACCCCTCCAAAATATTACCCTTGGTTTTTAACATTTCCTTTGAATATGTAAAAACCTCTCTTGATTTCCATTTACTTGGCATTTTGTACTTTGACAGCTGGAGCAATCAATGAATAGGGACTGGTGATATTTCCACAAAGTTTAGTCCCACACAGGAGAGACTAGGGAATTGTCTGCTGGGGAAGTTTAAAACCGCCTCAGCATTTATCTGGATTTATCTTAATTCTGGAGGTCCAAATAAAAATACAATTTGGTGTTAGCTGCTGCTAAACACCTCTCAGAGGTCTGATCGACCTCTTTCCACAGTATAACCAACACCTTAATATTGGAATCAAGGTCAGCAAAATTTAACATTTAATAGCTGAAAATATTATCAAATGGCACTTTATTACATTGAAAAATTATTCCTTTATGTTCGTTACACTGAAATGGAATAGTTTTGCCAAAAATTGTCATCCAAATTATATTGTAAAATATCACACTCATTCGATACACATTCCTCAGCAAAAATAATGACAGAAATAATCTTTGAGTCTGACGTTCAGTAATTCTCTTGTGCTGTGAGCGCATGTAAATGAGTGGCCATGTGCCATGCTAAAATGTCACCAGCAATCCTTCCTCCAGCTTTGTGCAGGGTACATGCTGCACTTTGTGATGTCAGCAGATAATACTATCTCTTGCACTGCCGGCTGTTATCTATTGCACACCCTTGTCAATTAACAAGAAGTGATGCACACCAGGTTCTCCTGCCTTGTGGTTCGTTAGCCAATCGCAGCTACAGTCATGGACCAAGGGTTCAATAAACTGAAACAATTTAAAGCCTTATTTCAACTCCAATCAGTACAGTTGGCGTAAAGTACAACATTAAATAAATAGCCTTCATCACCTCTTTACACAGGTTCAAGACCACAGTTCATAAACTATGGTCTATCAAATGTTTGGCTGGTGAAAGGCGTAGTACTAGTCACGAGTTGGGAGAGGGATGGGTTCACCAAATATGCAGCACAGCATGAGCTGTTTGTTTAATCTTGGAGAAGAACACAGATAAAGGAATACTGACAGCAATATTGAGATTTGTTGTGGGTGTCAGATGAGTTCAACTGTGTTTAAGAGAGGAGAGAGCTTTTAAAAATATTTATATATTACTCTGTGCAGACTTATTATCTTATTGATACTTGTTTTTGAATAATTGCTTGGTAGTTCAGAAATTTTAAAGCGACTCAAAGTTGAACATTTTCATCTTGCACTCCATTGAGACTTGGATATAAGAAATCAAATTTGGAAAACAACTGCTGATTCATATCGCATAAGAAGAGAGTGCAGACTAGTTAGGTCATCTCTAGCATGGAGATGCAGCAAGATGGCTGTAGTGAGAAGTGACTGAGGAGGATTCTGGGAGAAGTTGGCTTGTTCACCACAGCTGAGAATGGAATTGTACAGGACCTGGTGTTAAAGAACAGATGGCGGTCACTTCACATCGTGATAGGCAGGCAAGGAGAAGTGTGGTGATGGTAGGAGAGTGGGTGACCATTTGTCAAAAGGAAATGAGTCAGCAGGCCCAGGAAATCCAGAACTCCTTGGAGCTGTCAGACAGGTATGAAATTTTGGATGCCTATTTCGTGAACAAAACGACTGAATTGGGGTTGGATGACGTGTGAGAAAATTACAATATGCTGCTGCCTGAAGCAACCCTGGGAAACGAAAGGAAGGTAGGTTGGCAGACTAGAAAGGTGGTTGTAGTGGCAGTGGTTTGAAGGATCGCCACGTCTAGTTTGTAGCAGAGAACATGAGTCCCATATGGTCTTTTACCTCCTGGGTGCTTATGGGAACGGCTGCTTAAACTTCTGGAAAGGGAGGCTAAATGACAAGTAGCTGTGGTTCATGTGGGATCCAATAACATAGAAAGGGTCAGCTTGGAGATCTTGCAAGATCAGTTTCAGGAGTTCGGGTGTAGGTTGAAACGCAGGTCATACACGGTAGTAATCTCAGAAATACTACCTGTGCCATCAACTACACCATTTAGGAAAATGAAAATCAAATAAATGTTTGTCTTGAGAGATGTTGTAGAATGGAAAGTTTTAGATTTTTGGAAAATTAGGATCATTTTGGGAAAAGAAATAATTATTCAGAAGAGGTGGGCTTCACCTGTGCTGGAATGGAATTAATCTCCTGGCTGAGAGAAAAAGTAGTGTCATGCAGATGAATTTCAACTTGTAATGGAGGGAGGGGTGGAGGGACGATGGGCAGTGTTCACTAATTGGTCTAGTTTTGGAAGTACCATTTATGGCAAAAGAGAGAAGATGGGAAACAGCAAAAAGGAAGTAAGGGAGGGCTTGAGTATTGCTAGTGAATAAATAAATAATCACCTCCCAGTGGGCAAACAGCAGATGAGGGCAGGACTAAATATTTAAATGCACAGAGAATAGTGAACAAAATTGAGGAAAATTATAAGCAGAAAGTGCTCAGAGTGAAGCTGACATAGTAACATTGACAGAAACATAGCTCAAGCTAGAACAGGTCTGGATACTTAATGTCCCAGGTTATAGGATCTTATTAGAAAAAGGGTAGGTAAAAAGGTAGGAGGTGAAACAGTCTTGTTTAAAGATTGTATTGTGACGTTAAATGAAATGCAGTTCGTGGATTAGAATCTAAGTAGTAAGAGGTGAGAAATAGGAAGAGAGCATTGACTGTGTTGGGTATTTATTCTAGAGCTACAAATATTGGGGCAGTGAGGGAGGGGGCAGGGTTGGAGAGTAGAAGAGAGCTTTTGTAGGCAGATTATGGAAACCTAAAAAGCAAGTAGATTTGTAATAGTCGGTGAGTTCAGTTTCCTAGGGTAAACTAGAGTAAAAAGCATGGGGCACAGAAGGGAAGAAATTCCTACAATTTGTGTAGGAGAATTTTCTGGAACAGAAAGGGAGGAAGCTGTGCTATATAAGGTTCTCAGAAATGATACAGGCCAAGTGCAGGAGATCAGATTGAAGGAAGCACTTGGTAAATAGTGATCATTATATAATAAGATTCAATATTAAACAGGAAAATAAAAGAAGTCAGCCAAGGATTAAGATCCCAGACTGAATAGGGCAGAGTTGAAGCGTCTAAAAGTTGAAATGGAGCAGTTTGATTGGAATTGTATTTTGGTGTATAAAACAGTTGATGAAAAATGAGAGACTTTCAAAAGGTAAATAAGGTGAAAACAACATACTTATTCTTGAGAAATAAATACAGGGACCATAGATGGCTATATATATTGATGAGAATATTAGGAAGAAAAAGAAAGCATATGATGCATACTGGAAAAATGATAGCAATTCAAATTAGGAAGAGTATCTCAGACATAGGAGAGAGGTTAAAACTGGGATAAGGGAGGATAAGAAGCAACGTGAGGAAAGAATGGCAAGCTGTGCTAAAACAAAAGTAAAATGGTCTTCAAAACATATAAGGTTAGAAAACTTTTCACTGTGCTTAGGTACATGTGACAAGAATAAAATAAATCAAGTCAAACATGGAACAAGCAGGGTAAACTGCTCACTGAAGTAGTGGAATGGCAGAAGTAATAAATGAATACTTTTCTTCTGTCTTTATCAAATTAGAGCACAGTGACAGTGGCTCAGTTAAAAATGTGGGAGTTGAGCAACTGAACAGCACAGTCATAGATAAAGAAGTGGTGCTAAAAAAAGGGTTGCAATACTCCAGATAGAGAAATCACCAGGCCCAGAAAGGATATGTCCTAGATTGCTGAGAGATGTAACAGAGCTATTGAGAGAAATTTTCTAGGCCTCTCTGAATACAGCATTGTCCTGGGGGAGCTGGAGGATTCCATACATGATGATTGAATTTAAGAAAGGGGCAAAAGATAATGCAGCAAAGTTCAGACTTGTCAACTTGACATCAATAGCAGCAAAACTGATGAGGCCATAATATAAGACAAGATAAATATACATTTGAGAAAAATAAGTTAATATTAGACACTCAGCATGGCTTGTCAAGGGTAGGTCATGCTTGACTAAATGAGTTCTTTGATGAAGTGACACAGGTAACAGATGAGGGTAGTGCTGTGGATATTGTATATTTGGACTTTCAGAAAGCATCTGATACTGTGCCACATGACAGATTGCTTAACAAATTAGAAATATTTGAGATTGATGAGTTCTTACAACATGGTTTAGAAATTGGCAAAAAGACAGGAAACAGAAGTAGGTTTGGATGGATCTTTCTCAGATTGGAGATGAGTTTAAATTGGTATTTCTGAGAGATTGGTGTTGCAAACATGTTATGTTTTCTGATTTACATAAACAATTTGGAGATGAGTATTGAGGGTAATATCTCTAAATTTTGCACATGATATTAAGGTAGGAGATTAGTAAATTGTGAGGATGATGATAAGCAACTGCAGGGGTACATTGACAAATTGGCCAAACCGGCAGACACCTGGCAAATGAATTTCAATGCAGAGAAATATGAGGTAATGTGTTTTAGTAGAAGAAACATTGAGAAACAATAGACATGCAATGATACAACTTTGAATGAGTAATGTTGCAGAGGGTCCTCAATGTTCAAGTGCATATTTCTCTGAATGTGGCCAGGCAAATTAACCAGTTATTAAGAAGGCTTATAGCATCTTAGATTCTGAGAATAAGGAATGTCAATTTAAATTCTCAGATCAGACAAGTATGCTCTGGTTGATCAGGATGTTGTCATGGGAATTCTGCAAAGTTTAGCAATCTACATGCCCTCTTTTTCAATGAAAAGGTGCAACATTTGTATGAATTCCTTTGTCCTGCATAAAACAAGATTTTGTGTGTACATATATATAGCTTCTAGATCTGATAAATGCATACCCTCTGAGCCTGAATGAAATCCTTCAAATAGCGACCAATGTAACTCTTAGTTCAGTCCATGGTTTTTTAATAACTGTTGCTCAATAGCAGATTCACATCTTATATTGAACATTTATAGTAGAAGACTTTTGGATTTCCTATTATGTTATCTGCCACTTTCTCATATTCTCTCTTTGCTTCTCTCTTGTTAAAAATAAAATTCCTGCGAAATAGTAGTCCTATACAAAGTTTGGGGGACTGAAAATGGGAAATAGACTAGTGATTGTGGAACAGAATAGGTATTTTCATTGTTCGTCATTTTACAAGATCCAAGTAACATTCCAAAATTGCTGCACATCAGGAAATGGAAAGGAACACAGGACTCAAGAAAGTTACAATCATCAGGCAAGAGCTACTGAGTAATTTATTGGATCTGTGGGCTGATGGATTAAATCCTAAGGCTTTAAAAGAAGTGGTTGGTGAGATATTAAAATTAATAGTTGATAAGTGCCTAGGTTCTGAAATATTTCATCATGGGTTTTAAAAGCAATGGCTGCTGATACTCTGCATGCATTGGTTTTGACTGAGAAACTCCCTTCAATGTGCAAGGTTCTATTTGATTGTAAAATAGTGAATGCAATTCTTTTATTAAAAATTTACATAGAGACAGAAAACAGGAAACCATCGGCCAATTAACTTAACATCTGTCACCAGGAAATTGTTTGAAACTATTATTAAAGACATTAAAGCAAAGTACTAAGAAGAAAATTTCAAGATAATCAGACGGAGTCAACACAGTTTCACAAAAATCATGGTTAGGCAAGTTATTTGAATTCTTTGTTGAAAGGGAAAGTGCTCAATGTACCGTATTTAGATTTCCAGAAAAGGTTTTTAAAAGTTCCATGTCAATAACCGTTGCAGAAAGTAAAGGGACATTGTGTTGGGATAACAGCTTGGCATGGATAGTGCATCAGCCAGTTAACAGGAAGTGGAGAGTTGGCAAAAAATTGGATCTTTTTCCTGTTGGTCAATTGCAATGAGTGGTGTGTAACAGGGCTCAGTGCTGGGGCCTCAACTTTTCATGACCTGAAAAACACTGAATCTGTTCTAGAACATTTAGTCTAAGTTAGTCCAAGCTTTCCATCTGCCCCTGCTGACATGACTGGCTTTAGCTTTTTGTCTAAAGTCTGGAATTCTGAGTCATTGTCTTGACATAGCATTGGGCTCTCTGACTAACATGGCCTGTCAGAGTGAATATCATTTAATCATAGAGTCTCAACTTGATCTTTAAGAGTTTCACCTTTGGGTCACTATCTGGTGCAACGTTACACGTCTGTGAGGTACATGTACCAATGTTGATCTGGCAATTCATAATCATTTGATGCTGTCTTTCTGCAGTTTTGATTGCAGCACTCAAAACCTATTTTCTTGATTAGGCTTGCAGTTGACTAATCTGTGCAATAGAACAAACTATCTAAATCATTGTCTACCATCTCTTTGGTACCTACTTTTGATTTGTCAGCACTGTGGTCCAACGTCTGTCAATCATATAATAACCCCATTGGCTTTATTTGTTGTTTTATTCCTAGCTAAACGTTTATGTTTCAAACAGAGGAGGACGAATCACAGATCCCCCTTTTTTAAACATCCTCCCAATCATTGTAACAAATATTATTATTTCTTTTTTGTTTTTTTTCAGAGCATAGATATCACACTTCAACCAGACTTAGTTAACTAGATCAAAAATAAAGGAGAGCCAATTCCAAGGTTTCATTTTTGAAAGAGGATGATGTCTTATTACTGGGGAAAAAAAAACACAGTAATATGCAATAACCAACTCTTGGTCAATAACAAAATGAACAAAAGCACAAGTGGCAAGTTTATAGAGAAGGTGGGGGAAGTGAGGAAAAGTATCTAGCACACTCAGAAAATAAAGGCAGTTCCACTTTACTTTTTTCTGAGAGACTTTGAGTTGTGAAAGTGAAATCTGAGTCCCAGTAGCTTAGCTTATATCTTTATATCTCCAGGGTGGCAATGTTTGCTGATATCTGTAATTTTCCAGTTAGGTTTTCTGAGCTCTTTTTTCTTCACCAGTGCTGGCTTGCCGAGATTGAGATTGAAAAAGAGAGGAAGAGAGGAGTTTATTGAACCCTCCTATGGCAATCCATGTTGCTTTCTCTTTCTTTGCTGCTCAAAACAAGCTACTAAAGTCTGGTTTATCTGTCTATTCCTAGTCTAGCTTCATTTTCTTTTCTGGACTGAAATGTCAGCAGGTAACTTCAATATGTGCTGTTATCATGCAAGTGTGAGTAAGACAAAAGATGAAATTTCTTGACATCTCGCTGAGTTTCAGTGTTTCAGGTTTAAAATGGGTAATTCTGAGACAGTGCCTCATCTTGTCAGGTGATCACAGCAGCTATATTAAATCAGCACAGCCTCTCGATCAAACAATTTTCACTCGATGGAAGACTCGGGTAGTAAAGTTGAATGATGAAAGTTGAATATTGAAAGTTCATTTTCACTATGATCTTTGAGCGCAAAGTGTTTTATCTTTTTGTGGTTGGACATGCTTTCTTTTGTCTTATGTGATCACATCTACAGTATTTGCAAATTGCCCTTTGGCATTGATCTTTCTGCTGGCCTATCCATAGATACTTGTCGCTTTTCTTCATATTGCTGTGCTTGAAAGGCTGCTCATCAACCTAATGGACAGGTCTCAATGCTTCTCCTCATTGAGTAAAAATATGCCTATCCTCCCACATGTGTTTGAGCTGTTGACTTACAAACTGACCTTCTATACATGCTTATAACTTTTTCAGAAGCCAGATTTAATAGTTGTGCTTTCCCAGTAGGATCTCTTAAGTTTGAGACAATTCTATGTTTGATGAGATCAGCTTTTAGTTGCCTGAATTCACAGGATTCTGTGATTTGTGCTAATGCAATTATAGATCTATCACAACTGTTTTTTTCACCTTGAACATTAACATTGAACATAAAATGTTTATAAATTATGTTCACTTGGAATTTGAAACATGCCTTCAAGGCTTTCAAATCTGTGCAGTCTGCTTTTTCAGTTGTTCAGAGATGTTTAGACTGTTTGTAACAGTCTCTCCCAAACATTAATAAAAGTATAGCGCTTTTCGCTGCTCTGGATTGCTAAGTAAATATGTTGCAAGTCAAACTTTATTACTGTGAATGGAAAGACTGTTCTGTTTCTTTTCATTTTGAATGGAGCTAAGAGTCTAAAGATTGCAGCCATTATGTAAATCATGTCTTTTGTTTTATTACTTCATGGGATATGGTCATCATTGGCTAGGCCAGCAGTTAATAGCTATTTCTAATTGCCCTATAACTGAGTAACCTATTAGGCCATTTCAGTGGGTCTGGATTCACCTGGAGGCCAGACCACAATTGTATGGCTTGAAGAGTACTAGTGAACCAAATGGGTCTTTACAAAATGGTCAATGGTAGCATAGCCATCATTAGGCTAGCTTTTATTTCCAGATTTTATTGAATTCAAATTTCATCTATCCCCACAATCGGATTTCTATGTCTCCAGAATATTACTCTGGAGTTCTTATTTACGAGCAGGTTGTAGCCTGCTTATTTGCTTATTCTCATTTTCAATGGCTTTTAGTGATGTTGTATAACCTTCAAGTCCAAACATTTCTATTTCTCTTTCAGTAGTGATGCTTATATTTCAGCTCTTTCAAATTCAGTTGCTACTTCACTCTGTACTTTATGAAAATATGAAATGGTGTCAATGTGGCGTAGTAGAACTTTTGTTGAAACTCATCGGCCATGTTCTCATGATGCAGTGAAGAGCAGGCCTATCACTTGGGGATTGCAGTCAGGACTGATGAGATTGATTTAAGGGTACTGACTCTGTCTGATGAGGTTAGATTGAGGAAAGTGGGCCATGGGTTGTTACAACAACCCATGTGAGTAATGGAGAAATGAGGCTGGGCTGAGCAGCAAAAGGTTTATCATTATTAGAATTACATGTGAGATGGATAACTGTAGTGAGTGTCTCAGTGCTGAGGTAACGTGATTATAGCAAACCAAGAAGCATGTTAAAGCAATACAAGGCAGCGCATTCTTTCACAAGGGCAATTCTGGAGCAGACAATAAGACTGATCAGACCAAAATACTCATTACCTGGAGCAGTCAGACACTGTACAGTGGGATGCTGCACCCTTCCCAACCTTTCTCAAAAGAAGCAGACATCTTGGGGGAAATAGGAATGCAGGTGAGACGTCACTTCTGATGAGGAAAGGGAAGTCAATGATCATGAATTGCATCAGGAAGTTCCTCACAGATGGGAAGTAGCCAGATCAATATTCCAACATGGCACACAGGCTCATGAAAACCTTACTGCTAACCAATTTAAGGCTGATTGACCAACTGACACAGTTGCTTCTTTTATTTTGCGGTAACCAGCTGGTTCAGAGGTTGTCATTCAACCTTGGAGAAAAAAATTAACAATTTTCACTTTGCATTATAGTATGAAGTAAGATGGTCTTTTTAAAAAAAACTTTGAATGGACTGATACTGTGTACACTTACAAATGTCAAAGTGAACGAACAATATTATCCTTTGTGCTAATTGCATAACTCTCCCTGTGATTCCTGGTGGGAAGCATGATTGTGAACCTGACTTCAAGAAACAAGGTGGCAGATTAGGGCACGTGGTCCCTGGGAATGTCCCCATGTCCTGGTTGGTCTGACTAATCCTCACTATCCTAATAGTCCTGGAGAATGTTAAGTTCCTTGACTATTTACACTGGTTGCATTGCAAATGCTAAACATCCTCAGTGACTGTGCTTCTACTACTATAAACAAGATAAATCCTAACACTTCCAGGTCCCATGGTAGAGAATGCAGTCCTTCACATCCCACAGTACAGCTTGTTCTGAGTATAGATATGGAGATCACTATTGGGGAAAAATCTTTCCTTCATTCACCTCGCAGAGCCTGGTTACTTTAATCAATTACTCACGTTAATTGTGCCCATAGTGTGTAAAATGTAGTGACCCTAGTCCCGATCTCTTTAATCTAACTTCACTGGAAAAGGTCAGTGTTCCCGAAATCAGTTTCATCAGACTTGACTGCAATCGCTAAGGGTTGGGTCTAGGTCTCGCTGAAAAGCACAAACAATTTTAGATGCACACACTTCTGATGATGTTACACCAGCTCCACCTTCTGATAGGGGGAGAGGCTCCACACGATTCACACTGATTAACCAGGTCAGCAGTTGCGAACAGAATGGGATGACACTGAATGCTACAATAATGTGAGTGAAGACATCTTTACTAAAGGACAGTCAATGGGAACTGGATGAGAACCTATGACCCCCCAGACACTCACAACACCTTCTTCATTTGTCTATCAATGTCTACACCTTGTGTGGAAGCAGCTTGCTGACTGCTTTGTCTGGGTGACTGCAATGATCTTCTTGGGCATCCTGTGGGGCATCAGGAACTAGAACACCCTGGCCAACTGATACACTCCTGCTTTGGTGCAGGCAATGTGGTCACGAGCAGAGGGGAGCCAGAAAGGCAGAGCGCAACTAGTGTCCCAAGGTGGAGCTCCCAGGATTCCTGGTCGGTGCCCCTCCTCCCTGTGGGTATCTCCTGGCACCTCCGTCTACAGCATCTGGGATGAGGTTGATTGTCCAAATCCTACCCTTGTCTTGCTGTTGGTGCATGGCTACAGTGATGGCAAGTTTGACAACAGCTCCAGCAACTACTGAATGTTCTGCTGAACTGAGGCCTCCAAGGCAACCACCACCATGCCTGTGGATAAGCCAGCCTCCTGTTTGTCTACTTTGGATCCCTGCATCTGCAGTTTTTTTCATTTCTAACCATTTCTGTGGACGCAGCCAAATGTTCCTATGTTAGCGAGATCTGATTTCACATGCATAAAACTATGTTGACTATCCCTAATCAGTCCTTGGCTTTCCAAATGCATGTAAATCCTATCCCTCAGGATTCCCTCCAACAACTTGCCCACGACCAATGTCAGTCTCACCGGTCTATAGTTCCCTGGCGTGTCTTTACCACCTTTTTAAAACAGTGGCGCCACGCTGGCCAACCTCCAGTCTTCCGGCACCTCACCTGTGACTAACGATGATACAAATATCTCAGCAAGAGGCCCAGCAATAATTTTCATAGCTTCCCACAGAGTTCTAAGTAATACCTTATCAGATCCTGGGACTTATCCACTTTTATGCAATTTAAGACATCTAGCACCTCCTCGTCTGTAAGATAGACATTTTTCATGATGTATCTATTTATTCCCCCCATTCTCTATCTTCTATATCTTCCCTTTGGATTCTCCTTAACCCTATTTGCCAAAACTATCTCATGTCGCCTTTTAATCCTCCTGATTTCCCTCTTAAGTATACTCCTACGGCCTTTGCACTCTTGTAAGGATTCATTCAATTCCTGCTATCTATACATACATATGCTTCCTTCTTTTCCTTAACTTGTTTAGTCGTCCAGTGTTCCGTATACAGAACAACATTGGTTATCTAAGCTTGAATTATCCAAATTTCAGATTATTCAAACAAGATCTCAAGGTCCTGTAAAAACATTATCTGTACAATCAGTTATCCGTACAAATCAGTTATCCGAACAAAATACTCCCTGCCCACCTTATTCGGATAATCGAGGTTGTTCTGTACCTACCAGCCTTGCAATTCACTCTAACAGGAACATATTATCTTTGGACTCTTGGTAACTCATGTTTGAAGCCTTCCCATTTTCCAGCCATCCCTTTACGTGTGAACATCCACTTCCAATCAATTTTTGAAAGTTCTTACCTAATGCTGTCAAAATCGGCCTTTCTCCAATTTAGAACTTTACCTTTTAGATCCAGTCAATGGAATATGATCAGGAGCCTAATCTTGACAGTAGACCACTGAGGGGATGGAACATGCTGGTGGAGGCTACAGGTGAATGCTATGCTGCCTAGCCCTCACATACATGATCCTTAGATGTGGTTCTGCTGACACGGGGAGGTTGTGAAGTCTTGTGCTTCATCGCCATTAGTTTCTGTAGAGAAGAGAAAGATGTAGCTACTGAACATGCATGTGCAACTTATAAACAAGCATCAATGCTCATCATCTACATGATGACATGATATGCCTGCACACAGGCGCGCTTGGACAGTGTGATGCTCCTGTGAGTGTGAGCGAGGTGTTGCTGAAACAGGGGGCCTGTTTCTGCTTGGTCTGAGATAGCTCCAAGATGGTTTGGAGTGACCAACACAGGCTCGAAAAATGAACTGAGAAGCTGTCCAGGTGGCCTTTACACATGGCACCCAGGCCTTTGACTCCAGAAGGTCCTGATAGAGATTAGAATTTGTTGACTGCCCACACCATAAGATTAACCAATCAACTCGAGAAAAGCAACTGACAGACATAAAAGCTGAAACCTCCATCTGAGAAAAATACGCAGCCCTAAACAAATATGATGACTGTTAACACACATGATGCCATATTTAAACTCCATAACAGAAGATTCCTCTCTCTTTGTGCTGTCCTACCACTAAGTGGGTCTGCACACTTTTTTGCATAATTTATTAAACCTATAATTGTTTTTTAAAAAATGGATTTTCTGGATGAGAATTCATGGAAAAGGGCATCATCTCATTATATCCAATTACAGCCTTGAACATACCGAGTTCTGATACTAAGTAGATTGGATAAAGCATGGAATTCCCACTTGACTGATTCAAAATGAATCTCAATAACCAACTCTCAGGAATCCATCTTAATCTAACTGGGATTCGTTTCTGCACTCTGTTTCAAGCTTTATCATCCATCTGAGTCAAATTGACTAGTTAGTGTCAATTAGTGCAGAGTTGTCCACAATTTGTGATACAGCCCATACACCAATTGGGCATTCAGCTGAGATTGCCCAAACCTCGATCCTGTAAGAGCTTTAATTGTTATCAAAGTCAAAATGCTTTAATCACAACCATCTGGACTAGTCTCATAGCTATGTAACAGGGCATTCCTAGGCTGAACAGTATTGCAATGAGACTTTACGTTAAAGTGCAGTTAAATAGTATTAAGTTAATTAATTTTCAATAACCAGCTGCAGATAAATAAGTGTTCCTCAGAGCTCATGCTTTGCTTTTTCACTATTTTTAATACAAACACTGTTACCTGAACACTTTAGCATACTTTAATTAGGGGCAATATTTGTTAACCTTGGATTATTGCAATCAAATATACTCACCAAACTCATTTGGTGCTGTATGAATATCTTACTCATGCATAGACGCCCTGAGAATGGAATGAATTGTGGTCAAGCTGCACATACAGCATGTTATACCAGCTTAATATAGTGTTGATGTTATTGCAGTAGTAATTTACAAACCTGGATTAACAGTGAAGAGAACTTGAGTTCAAACCTCACTGTTGGAGGAACCTAGAAATATGAAACTGTTTTCAGTAATTTAGCACTATAAACTTGTCAGAATATTGTGAAAACCAAAATGGCTCACTAATATGCTTTAGAGAAAGAAACCTGCAGTTCTTGCCCAGTTTGATTTGTATGTGACTTCAATGACATCCATATGGTTGGCTCTCATCTGCCTCTGGTGTTCTATCAAGTCTGTTAGTTGCTTTAAAACCTGGACAACTGGTGACAGACAAAGATAGATCAAAATATTGGAAGCTTAACTGAAGGATGTAATAGAATGATATCTATAAATCAAAATCATGATAAAATTTAGTCAGCACAGATTTAAAAAGAGAACAGAAATTGCTGGAAAAGCTCAGCAGGTCTGGCAGGATCTGTGGAGAGAAATCAGAGTGAACATTTTCGGGTTGACTGACCCTTCCTCGGAACTCAAGTCACTCAAGCCAAAATGTTAACTCTGATTTGTCTTCACGGATCCTGCCAGGCCTGTTGAGCTTTTCCAGCAATTTCTGTTTTTGTTTCTGATTTACAGTATCCAAAGCTCTTTTGGTTTCAAGGGGGAATGCCATGCTTCATGAATCTTATCAAATTCTTTGTAGAAGTAACAGGAAAAGTAGATGAGGGTAATGCAGATGTTGGGATTTTAAAAATATTTTTGAAAGGCACCACGTAACAGCTTTATATTTTGTATTTTATGATGTGACCCAGGACACAACAAAAACGCAGATAGTAGAATGGATAGCAAGTTGTCAAGAAAAGAAAAGGTAGAAAACAGATATTAAGAGGAAGGGTTGCTACTCAGTAAAAAGTGGAGACTGATTTTACACAAAGGTTCATCACAAACAGGAACTATTACTATTCATCATTGGAATTATTATTATTCGTAATTTTCGTAAATGATTAGAACTTGGCAATCTGCAGTACCATTTCAAAACTTGTAGTGACATCATTTTGAGGAATGTGGTTTTGGGGGTGACAGTGTTGTCATTGTAATGTCACTGGATTGGTAACCTCAGACCCCTGGTGACATGAGTTCAAATGCCATTGTGGCAAATGGTGCAAGTTGAATCCAACAAATATCTGGAAGAAAGCGGTCGCCTCATGGAAACCATTGCCACCTGTTGTAAAAACCTATCAGTTTCAAAGAATGTCATTCAGGACATCATAACCTGGTCTGATCTGGTCCACCTGTGACCCCAAAAGTGGTTGACTCCTCCCTGTTCTCAGGGCAATTAGGGGTGATAACCTGACCAGTGACACTCACATCCAATGGATGTATTTTTAAAAATGTTAATACTGAGGAAGATCACAGAATCCCTGAAGTGTGGAAAGAAGTCATTCATCCCAACGAGTGCACACTACTCTCTGAAGAGTATCCCACCAACACCCAGTCCCCACACCCTGTAACCCCACATTTCCCATGGCTAACCTATCAAGCTTGCACATCCCTGGACACTGTGGGGACAGTTTGCATGACTAATCCACTGAACCTGCACATCTTTGGGCTGTGGGAGGAAACCCACGCAGACATGAGGAGAACGTGCAAACTCCACACCGACAATCACCCAAGGCGAGAGTCAAACTTGGGTTCCTGTGCTGAGGCAGCAGTGCTAACCACTGAGCTACCACGCCGTTCCCAGATGTTAGAAATGCAAAAAGCAATTCGTAATTTGCAGAATGATCATGTAATAGCAAATTAGATCAGTGTAGGTAATTTTCATGCGGTGTGTTTTGGTAGTAAACATAAGGAGACTCGATAGTACTTGAAAAACAACTGTCAAATGGAGTAGAGTAGCAAAGGGATCTAGGAATGTAAATAAACAAATCACTTAATGTGTTTATGGGATGTAGGCATGACTGACAAGGACAGCATTTATTGCCTACTTCTAATTGTCCCTCGGAGCAAATAAAAGTCAATCACATTGCTGTAGTTTTGAACTCACATTGTAAGTCAAACCAACTGAGCACTGCAAATTTCCTTTCCCTAAAGAAAACGGGTGAGACATTTGGGTTTTTAAAAGAATTTATGACAGCTTCATGGTCACCATACTGAGATTAGCTTTCAATTCCTGATTTTTATAAGTAATTTAATCTAATTTAAACTCCTCCCACTGCAATGGTAGGTCTTGAAATGTATGAGCCCCAGTCCCTGGGTTACCTGTCCAGCGACATAAAGTACAACTCCCCCTTACTGTCTTCTCTTCTCACTGTTCTCCTGCTTCACTGTCCATGATTGCCCAGCCACCCTCATCTCCAACCAATTCCACAGCCTTCCCCTCTGCAAGGGTAATTTTCTTTATATCAAGCACTCTTCAACACGTCCCTGTATACATTTTACTTCACATGTCATTTGCTCCTGAAACCAAAAGGGAAGAAGGAGTTTCAGCTTGATCAGCACCTCATCCTTTTATCAGTCGGCATCCCTTTGACAGATAATAAGATGTCTCAAGTAACCCACTCATACCCCACTCTCAAGTTAACTGTACATTGATTGAAATACGATCTAGATAACTTCAGCCCATATCGGCCTCAGTCTTACAATGTCACGTTGGTGAGCCTTATTCACCATTCATTCAGTTTCCCCTTTCATCCCCTGACAAGGACACATTGTTTACTGCACTCACAAGAGCCATATCAACCTAATATCACCATTCTGCTCATCCTGTTGGACAATGTTTTTGAGTCTCTTTCAACATTGGATCCAGGGTACACTTGTGGACCCTACAGTTACCAACAGCACTGCAATCACCATCCAGGCTCCTTTGGCCAAGCAGGAGGGTTCCTGATGTTGTTGGTATGGATAGGCAACTCCCACTGTGCAGGAAGGGGTTGCTGACCCAAAGGACCACATGTTTTCTGCTCTGTGCCATGAGCTGGTTATGTCTAGAGGTCAGGGTGATGGTCCTGAGTTCAAATCTGACTCTGCAATGCTGATGCTGTTGGCTTGTTCATCCTGGGGGCATGTCCCCTTAAAAATGGCACCAAAGCCTCCAAACCATCAGCTGATAGTGACCTTGATGGCTTGTTGAATGTGGATCGCTGGCCAGGCCTTGTAGCCCCATCAAGATTATTAGCTATCCTCCAGCTAATCAGATAGGCACGGCAGCTCTCATCAGAAGTTCCATCTGTGGGACTCATTCATCCTACAGTCAGTCCATGGTATCAGATCTACTGCTGAAACAGTATATAGATAAAATTTTGCCAAGTGGAATATTAGTAAGGTTATTTCACACGTTTGTACTCTGATCCATCAACTTATTTGATATATTTAGACATGCAGTCAAGTAAATCTCAACTGTAGGTTATCCCCAACCTTGTGTGACTCTCAGGTCAATCTAAATAATATCAAGGGAAGGAGAGAGGAACGTTTGACATATTTGAAAGAGTTTGGTACAGGAATGTGAATTGATCCTCCAATTTACATCCAAAAGATGAAAGCAAAAACGGAAATCTCCATTGTCAACATCAAATATTTGCATCCAGTTCCTTTTTCCATTGTTTTACATTTCAAATGATAGCCATCCTATTCAATCCAATATCAATGGAGCTTTTCCAAATAACTCACTTCTAATTTGGTGGACAATAGCAGTGGGACAGTACAAATATCTTATCAGTGCTTCATTGTCCTCAAGAACATCATATTGCTTTCAAGCAATTGAAGTATGCAGAAACCAAATCAGGAAAATAAGGTGTTGAGCACAGCAATTTATCATCATCATAAGACAGCTACAAATGTGAGAATGGAAGCTCATGCAAGTTGCATGTGTCATTAGACTGATTTAACCATGTAGGCACATTCTGACGCACACAGGAGACAAGGAAATCTATCATCAGCTCAAATATTTGCTGTCTAGCCAATTGTCTCGATGTTGAGAAAAAAACAAATGGAACTGCCCCCAGATCATTTCATCAGTCACCTCATGTATGTCTGTGGGCAGAGTGCTGTGATTCACTGTAGCAAACTCATGCTAGATTCCTGGAATCACTACAAAAGACACTTATGATCTGTGTCCACTTAGCAATCATGGTCGGAACTGTTGGAGTCACTGAGAATCCCCTAAGTTTCATGTTATGAATTGGTACCATCGGTGTCAGTACCAAACCATGCTCCAATTGTAACTTACGATGCAGTTTGTTATTTTCGTCCAGATGAAAGCCTTAATTTATGTGAGAAAATGTAAGTTGGCATGAGCTTTATTCTATGCCCTTTCAGTTTTTACTAAGGACTAATAGAGAGAGAAAATTGTTTCAACAATTCAGATTTCCATTGTTAGGGTTGCTGGATATATGCAGCTTATCTTTTTTGCTATTACAACTAGACTGTGGATGGTGGGCATGCTTCACTCTCGCTACAGATGGTGCACAATCAGTAGAAAAATGTTTTGTGCTACATTTGCAGCAAGTAGCCAAACACTGAAACAAGAACTCCCTTAACACATACTCAAAGAATAGTGCAATGCATATTTTAACATCAAGCATTTTCCCCTATGGAACCTGTGACCCTCACAATAATAAAGTAAGCATCTTAATTTCAGCATTAATAACCTCCATGCCATGAGTACTTACAGCTTAAGTATGTAGGCACTGTAATTTCTCCAGAATTGTGCCCATGGGAAAGTTCAGGATTTTCACATAAAATCTTACTTCATCTCCACTGCAGGGCCCAATTCCTTCATTTTCATTAGTTTAATGTAAATCATTCAAATCTCATATTGCTCTGTAATTGGGTTGAAGATTACAGGTCCCCTGATCTTTGTACATTGTACCAAGTGCTTCATAAATAAAGTCTCTTTTGTACATGCACCATGTTGTACTGCAAGTTATCTTTCACTGAATCAATTTTTGCTTGACTGTTTATAACTGAGATGGTACAGCATTCAACTGTAACAAAAGGATTATGATTTTCGTAATTTGTAGACATTTTAGATAACATTCTGAAATACAGGACAATGATTTCTTTAGCAATTTATTTATGAGATATACAACAACACCTCATGCACTTTTTTTATCAATAATAATTCAGCGCTTGAGTTGCATCAGGGTTTCCAATACTCAGCTCAAACCACATAAATGCATACTGGAAGTAAAGCTTTCTACAATTTTATATCATGTGTGCAGATGCTACATACAATTGAAATGAAAACGAGATCAAAGTCTTTGAGGTTTTGTTTGCTTTCTCATGTTTTTTTCAAATGCAGTGCTTTCATTCAGTATAATGGTGCTTTTTAAATTAAAATGTGCCATTAAGCAATTTGATAAATTTCAGATTCAATGTTAAGCACAGAATAGATTTGGTGATAGAACGTTGGCAACACCAGCTAAGCCAGCACTTATTGTACAGCAGGCAGTTAAGAGTTAACCATACTTTTGTGTGTTTGGAGTCACACAGGACAGAACAGATCCGATGGCAGCTTTTCTTCTCTAAACGACATAGTTGACAATATGGCATTTTTCATTAAACAACGATCAACAGGGGTTACATGGTCGCCATTAGGCTAGCTTTTTATTCCAATTTTGTTATTGAATTCAAATTTCACCATCTGCCACAGTGGGATTCAAACCCATATCCAAGCACACCAGCTTGAGTTTCTGGCTTCCTAGTCCAGCGACATTGCCACTATGCCAAACTCTTGCTGTGAAAGAAGAGAAAGAAAGTGCAATTGTTTTGACTGAATAATGATTTTATGAATTATTTCCAGTACTGTAAGTTGCATTTGCTTACTTACTGCTTATATTCAGAAAAAATGCAACATGTAAAATCTGCGATGAGGTAATCTATTAGTTAAGATTCTGTACAGCTGAGTTCTTGACGTATCGGTTTCAGAGTCATAGAGTCATAGAGATGTACAGCGCGGAAATAGGTCTTTCGGTCCAACCTGTCCATGCTGACCAGATATCCCAGCCCAATCTAGACCCACCTGCCAGCACCAGGCCCATATCCCTCCAAACCCTTCCTATTCATATACCCATCCAGATGCCTTGTAATTGTACCAGCCTGCACCACTTCCTTTGGCAGCTCATTCCATACACGCACCACCCTCTGCGTGAAAAAGTTGCCTCTTTTCCCTTTAATATCTTTCCCCTCTCACCCTAAACCTATGCCCTCTAGTTCTGGACTCCCCACCCCAGGGAAAAGACTTTGTCTACTTATCTTATCCATGCCTCTCATGATTTTATAAACCTCTTTAAGTCACCCCTCAGCCTCCGACGCTCCAGGGACAACAGCCCCAGCCTATTCAACCTCTCCCTCTCACTCAAATCCTCCAAATTGGCAACATCCTTGTAAATCTTTTCTGAACCCTTTCTGAACCAATTCTGGTCTCTTTGCGATAGGAAGAAGACCAGAATTTCATGCAATATTCCAAAAGTGGCCTAACCAATGTCCTGCATAGTCACAGCATGACCTCCCAACTCCCATACTCAATACTCAATACTCTGACCAATAAAGGAAAGCACAATAAATGCTTTCTTCATTATCCTATGTATTTGCGACTCCACTTTCAAGGAACTATGAACCTACACTCCAAGGTCTCTTTGTTCAGCAACACATCCCAGGACCTGACCATTAAGTATATATGTCCTTCTCTGATTTGCTTTTCACAAAATGCAGCACCTCGCATTTATCTAAATTAAACTTCATCTGCCACTCCTCAGCTCATTGGCCCATTCTAATCTGAGGTAACCCTCTTCGCTTTCCTCTACACCTCAATTTTGATGTAATCTGCAAGCTTACTAATAATACCTCCTATGTTCACATCCAAATCATTTATATAAATAATGAAAAGTAGTGGACCCAGCACTGATCCTTGTGGCACTCCACTGGTCACAGGCCTCCAGTCTGAAAAACAACCCTCCACCACTACCCTCTGTCTTCTACCTTCAAGCCAGTTCTGTATCCAAATGGATAGTTCTCCCTGTATTCCATGAGATCTAACCTTGCTAACTAGTCTCCCATGATGAACCTTGTCGAACGCCTTATTGAAGTCCATACAGATCACATCTACCGCTCTGCCCTCAGAAATCCTCTTTGTTAATTCTTCATAAAACTCGATCAAGTTCATGAGACATGATTTCCCATGCACAAAGCCTTTCTGGCTATTCCTAATCAATCCTTGCCATTTCCAAATACAGATAAATCCTGTCCCTCATGATTCCCTCCAACAACTTACCCACGACTGAGATCAAGCTGACTGGTCTATAGTTCCCTGACTTGTCCTTACCACTTTTCTTAAATTATGACACCACGTTAGCCAACCTCCAATCTTCTGACACCTCACCTGTGACTATTGATGATACAAATACCTCAGGGCCTGGAGATTTATCCACTTTTATGCATTTCAAGACATTTAGCACCTCCGCCTCTGTAACATGGACATTTTTCAAGATTTTTCATCTATTTCCCCACATTCGATATCTTCTTTGCCCTTCTCCACAGTAAACACTGCTGAAAAATACTTGTTTAGTATCTCCTCCTTCTCCTGCAGCTCCACACATATGCTGCCTTGCTGATCTTTGAGTGGAGTCAAGATTAGAGTGGTGCTGGAAAAGCACAGAAGGTCAGGCAGCATCCTATGAGCAGGAAAATTGATGTTTCAGGCAAAAGCCTTCATCAGGAATGTGGCTGGGCACATTGGGGTTGGAGAGATAAATGGGAGGCATGTGGGGTTGGGGAGAAGGCAGCTGAGAGTGCAATAGGTGGATAGAATTAAGAGAGGATTAAGGGAGAGATGGTAAGGGAGTGGCAATGGAGTAGGCACAGGACCAGCACGCCCTCGGCAGAGTGGGAGGGGGAGTTGAAATGTATGGCCATGGGGCGGTGGGGTTGATTAGTGAGAGTGTCCCAGACATATTCTCTGAAGCACTCTGTGAGAAGGCATCCAGTCTCCCCAGTGTAGAGGAGACTGCATCAGGAGCAACGGATACAATAAATGACATTTGTGGAAGTGCAGGTAAAACTTTGATGGATGTGGAAGGCTCCTTTGGGGCCTTGGACAGAGGTAAGGTGGGGGGGGGCGGGGATGTGTTGGTGCAGGTTTTGCAATTCCTGCAGTGGCAGGGGAAGGTGCCAGGATCGAAGGGTGGGTTGTAGAGGCGTGTGGACCTGACCGGGCAGTTGTGGAGGGAATGGTCTTTGCAGAAAGCAGATAGGGGTGGGAAGGGAAATATATCCCTTGTGATGGGGGGTCTGTTTGCAGATGGTGGAAATGTTGGCAGATGATGCAATTTATGTGGAGGTTGGTGGGATGGAAGGTGAGGACTGGGGAGGGGGGGGGCTTCTGTCCTTGTTGCAGTTGGAAGGTTGGATTCAAGGGCAGAGGTGCGGGACATGGATGAGATGCATTGGAGGGCATCTTCAACCATGTGGGAGGGGAAATATCGGTCTTTCAAGAAGGAGGCCATCTGGTGTGTTCTGTGTTGGAACTGGTCCTCCTGGGAGCAGATGCAGCGGAGATGGAGGAATTGGGAATACGGGATGGCATTTTTGCAGGAGGTAGTGTGGGAGGAGGTGTTGATTTTTGAGAGGCCCTATTCTCTCCCTAGTTACTCTTTTGTTTTCAATGTATTTTTAAAATCCCTTTGGATTCTCCTGAACTCTATTTGCCAAAGCTATCTAATGTCCCCCAGTGACTGAGTTTGAATGTATGTGAGAGTTTATATATATCTGTGTGTGTGCACGCAAGAGAGAGAGAGTATGTACATGTGTGTCTATCAACACCTATGTGTGTGAGTGCATTTTGTGTGTGTGTATGTGTGTGTGTATGTTCACTTGTGTGCGTGTATCTGAGATAGTGGGCATAAATTTCGCCCCGTAAGAAACAGACATGGGCAGATGGGAGAAGACAAGTATCACGGCCAGTGTGCTGATTTGTCACACCGACCTTCATCATCCTGCAGCAACCTCACAGCCATTTTCCTGGAGACTGGATCAGTGTCTGAAGTCTACTAGCTAACAAACAATAGCCTGTAGCCATTTAAAAGGGGTTAGGTAGTTATTAAGATCTTATAGTTGACTTACTGATGGAAAAATAAATGTCAAGATGTTTAAAATAACATATCTGAACAAAGAGAAAAGAACAAGAAAACAAATTATTGACACCTGAGAAGCTGTTGTGGTGCAGAGGTAGTGTTCTCACCTCTGAGGTAGAAGGCCTGGGTTTGAGTCCCATCCTTCCAGAGATGTGTTCTAACGTATCTGAACAGATTGATTAGAAAATGTCAAATTGGTGTCATGGCTCAGGAGGGTTCCTCAGGACACTGCCTGTATTTTAGCAGGAGCTGATTAAGGTGTAGAACGTCATTGACTCATGATGTGTTGTGTCTTCATACCATCAGGAGTAACAGCTATCATCAGAGAGTCACTGCTCGGGAATCTGTGCCTCCGTCATTGTGGGCTTAAACGGCTGGTATCAGTGAGGGCCACAGCCAGTGTTAGAGCTGAACTGGAGCGGCAATAGCCTGGGCTGGATTCTGTTGCAGGAATTGGCGAGCAGTGTGGCACTGGAAGTCTGGCTTGCGGCTGACACCATCCATCACCTGCAAATGGCTGTGCTCAGACCCAATAAGCTGCACCAAGGCTCCTAAGACAACCCACGACCACTTCCGTCTTGAAGAACAAGTGTTACAAATTTCTGGGAACGGCACCACCAGCAGATTCCCTCCAAGTAACTCACCATCCTGAAATGAATCACAGCTCCTTCAGAACAGTCACTGGTTCAAAAGCCTCGAATTCCCTCCTTACAGCATTGTGGGGCTGCCTCCACCAAAAGGGCTGCAGCTCACCACCACCTTCCCAAGGACAAGTCGGGATGGGAAATAAATACTGACACATCCCATGAATGAATAAAAATAAAATTTGAATGGGGCAGTCTCCATTCAGGTAGCTAAGGGATCTCTGCTGCAGAAGCCACAGAATAGGAAGGGGTTCCATGTGCCCTCTGTATCAGGGCAGCCTACTTTATTAATTTTGGCAACAGAGTCAGACAGAAGTGGGCACACAGTTCCAATGAGATTACTAGCTCATCCAATTTGCAAGGTTCTACTAATTGCACTCATTCAACTTTAAAGGAGTGAACTAAGCACCTTTCACCTATTTGCATAAGAAAGAATTCACAGGGCTGATACTTTTTGGCAGCACTTGAAGTACCCTTCCTGTTGATGTCCCATGTATAAGGAGCTGCCCCACCACCTTCTGCTCTTCTAAATCGCTCTACTCTTCAAAACCAGAATCACTAACAATGATCTCTTACATCTACTTTCAGGTTTAAAGATTCTACGACCAAACACGGTGCTGAAAAAACAAGCTCATGGGAATTAGGGTCCTATTGGCCTCCTGCAAATCCGATCTCATTGTGGAAATCGAAAACAGAGGCCTGAAAAGCATGGGAACCTGACACCCACGGTGAGCCGATACCCCCCCCCCCCGCCCCCGCCAAGCACTCGTGAAAGAGACTAGTGCTCAAGAACTCATCAGACTCACTTATTTACCTTGCCAATGCTGGAATTGCAAACACAGAGGCCTTCCTGCCTCTCACAGGCACAACCTGCCCAACCACATGGAAACCTGGAACCCAAGGCCCAACCAGCACAGGAAGAAGGCCTGATCCCCCCAGTGATCCAACTTTAAGGAGACCTGAAGCCCTCCACCACTATCCTCTGGAAATGCTCAATGCCACGGGCCCCATCAGGAGAACACACTTTCCTCTCGGAGCAGCCAAATTTCCCTGACTGTCATCTGGAATTGACGAGGAGCAGCTACTTTCCCAGGAAATGCTGCCAATGTGCAGGATCTCAGGTGAGACAAACTTCCCACTGCATCAGGAAAGTAGCCAACATGATCAAGACCCCTCCCACCCTTGTTATACTCTCTTCCACCATCTTCCATTGGGCAGAATGTATAAAAGTTTAAATATGCACACGAGCAGATTTAAGAACAGCTTCTTTCCCTGCTGTAATCAGACTTATGAACAGATCTCTGAAATGTTAATGTCTATCTCTCTCTCTGCTGTGAGTTAAAATATGGCAGTAGAGTTTTGGATGACCCTAAATTTAGAAAGGGAGGCCGTCCAAGAGTGTGTTAGAAGAGTCAGGCCTAACGGTAACATAGGCCTGAATAGCAGTTGAACAGCAGACAGACATGCATAAGGGTGCAGCTCGATTGCATTGCAAGGATGGAAGTAAGCAATTTGACTGCTGGTCTGAATATATGGTCAGTTCCTCAACTCAAAGCAAACTATCCCTCTGCTTGGTCTGGTTACCCCCAGTGATTTTATGGTTGTTGCTGTTAATTAGCTCAGATTGAAATGTGAGTGTTAGAATCACTCAGAGAGCTGCTGGAAGATGATAGGGTTGGCAGCTCACTGGCCTCAGCAATGGGAGTGGTAGCTGTTGTTAGATTACTTACAGTGTGGAAACAGGCCCTTCGGCCCAACAAGTCCACACCGCCCCGCCGAAGCGTAACCCACCCATACCCCTACATCTACATCTACCCCTTCCCTAACACTATGGGCAATTTAGCATGGCCAATTCACCTGGCCTGCACATCTTTGGACTGTGGGAGGAAACCGGAGCACCCGGAGGAAACCCACGCAGACACGGGGAGAACGTGCAAACTCCACACAGTCAGTCGCCTGAGGCGGGAATTGAACGCGGGTCTCTGGCGCTGTGAGGCAGCAGTGCTAACCACTGTGCCACCCACCATATCAAGACACTGAGGTAAACATGGGTTTTCACTGGAACCAGGCGGCAGGCCCCAGCAAATGTTTAAGAAACTGAGTTTGCGAGGGACAGGTAAGGGAGAAGTATGTTGGAGCAGTCTTGATGGTGGGGGCATCAGAAGAAGAGGGTGCTAAGATACCCTCCCATCTTCAGCACAGAAAAGGCCCTCATTTGATATGAACACCACTTTCTGTGAGAAATACACCAGAGTCACTGGAAAGAACTGCTTAAGTGATCATTAATTGACCACTTAAGGGCCTTACTTGGCCAAAAGAATGATGGATTGTCCAATACTTCTTTGCTACTGCTAAAATTTCAGCACAGTAAGTGTGCAATGAGTGCTGCCACCATAGCTCCTGATATTACAGCTTCCCTTGCCTTCTCAACAGGCTCCAGAGGGACCATAAAATTCCATTCAAAATACAGTCATAAAGTCATACAGTGATACAGCTCTGAAACAGACCCTTCTGTCCAACTCGTCTATGCAGACCAGGTTTCCCGAACTAAACTGGTCTCATTTGCCTGTGTTTAATCCCTTTAAACCTTTCCTATTCATAGATCTGTCTTTTAAATGTTGAAACTGTACCCACATCCAACACTTCCTCTGGCAGTTTATTCCACATACGAACCACTCTGTGTGTTATGAAATTGACCCTGAGGTCTCTTTTAAATATTTCTCTTATGTCCATTAGTTTTGAACTCCCCTAACACAGGGAAAAGACCTTTGCTATTCACCTTATCTATGCCCCTCATTATTTTATAAACCTCTACGAGGTTACCTCTCAACCTCCTCCAGCTAACTCTGGCACAGAATCTGTCCCTGTTGCTCAGAAGGGAAGGGGGAAGAGGAGCAGAGCATTAGTCATTGGGGACTCCATAGTTAGGGGGACAGATAGGAGGTTGTGTGGGAACGAGAGAGATTCACGGTTGGTGTGTTGCCTCCCAGCTACCAGGGTTCATGATGTCTCCGATCGTGTTTTCCAGGATCCTTGAAGGGGAGGGGGAGCAGCCCCAAGTTGTGGTCCACATAGGCACCAAAGACAAAGGTAGGAAGAGAGATGGGGATTTAAGGCAGAAATTCAGGGAGCTAGGGTGGAAGCTCAGAGCTACAGCAGAGTTATTATCTCTAGTTTGCCATGCCACATGCTAGCAAGGTGAGGGATAGGGAGAGAGAGGAGTTGAATACATGGCTATAGGGATGGTGCAGGAGGGAGGGTTTTGGATTCCTGGATGATTGGCACTCTTTCTGGGGAAGGCGGGACCTCTACAACTAGGATGGTCTTCACCTGAACCAGAGGGGTACCAATATCCCGGAGTGAAGATTTACTAAAGCTCTTCGGAGGGTTTAAATTAATACAGCAAGGGGATGGGAATCTAAATTGTCATTCCAGTAGACCAGACGTTGAGAATAGAGAGGTCAGAAATAAGGTTTCAAGGTCGCAAGAGGGCACCAACAAGCAAGACGTTTGTTTAAAGTGTGTCTACTTCAATGTCAGGAGCTTCCCGAACTTGCAGCATGGGTTGGTACCAGGGATTTCAAAGTTGTGGCCATTTCAGAGACATGGGTAGAGCAGGGACAGGAATGGTTGTTGCAGGTTCCAGGATTTAGATGTTTCAGTAAGAACAGAGAAGATGGTAAAAGAGGGAGAGGAGTGGCATTGTTATTCAAGGACAGTATTACGATTGGAGAAAGGACGTTTGAGGACTCATCTACTGAGGTAGTATGGGTTGAAGTTAGAAACAGGAAAGGCGAGGTCACCCTGTTGGGAGTTTTTTATTGGCCTCCAAATAGTTCCCGAGATGTAGAGGAAAGGATAGCTAAGATGATTCTTGATAGGAGCGAGAGTGACAGGGTTGTGGTTTTGGGGGACGTTAACTTGCCAAATATTGACTGAGTGTACATTCGTTCAAGTACTTCAGATGGGTCAGTTTTTGTCCAATGTGTGCAGGAGGGTTTCCTGACACAGTATGCAGACAGGCCCATAAGGGGAGAGGCCACATTAGATTTGGTACTGGGTAATGAACCTGGCCAGGTGTTAGATTTGGAGGTAGGTAACCACAATGTGGTTATGTTTACTTTAGTGATGGAAAGGGATAGGTATATACTTCAGGGCAAAAGTTATAGCTGGGGGAAAGACAATTACGATGCAATTAGGCATGATGCATAGGATGGGGAAGGAAACTGCAGGGGATGGGCATAATTGAAATCTGGAGCTTATTCAAGGAATAGCTACTGTGTGTCCTTATTAAGTATGTACCGGTCAGGCAGGGAGGAAGTTGTCGAGTGCAGGAGCTGTGGTTTATTAAAGAAGATGAAGTTCTTGTCAAGAGGAAGAAGAAGGTTTGTGTGAGAATGAGATGTGATGGTTCAGTTAGGGCATTTGAGATTTACAAGTTGGACATAAAGGACCTAAAGACAGAACTGAAAAGAGCCAGGAGGGGACATGAGAAGTCATTGGCAGATAGGATCAAGGAAAACCCTAAAGCTTTCTATCAGTATATCAGGAATAAAAAAGTGACCAGAGTAAGATTAGGGCTAATCAAGGATAGTAGATGGAAGTTGTGCGTGGAATCAGAGGAGATAGAGGAAATGCTAAATCAATAGTTTCATCAGTATTCACACTGGAAAGAAACAATGTTGTCAAGGAGACTACTGAGATACAGGTTACTAGATGAGATGGAATTGAGGTTCACAAGGAGGTGTTATAAATTCTGGAAAGTGTAAAAATAGATAAGTCCCCTGGGCCAGATGGGATTTATCCTTGGATTCTTTGGGAAGCCAGGGAGGAGATTGCAGAGCCTTTGGCTTTGATTTTTATGCCATTGTTATCTGCAGGGATAGTGTCAGAATACTGGAGGATAGCAAATGTTGTCCCCTTGCTCAAGAAGGGGAGTAGAGACAACCTTGGTAATTATAGACAGGTGAGCCTTACTTTGATTGTGTATAAAGCATTGGAAAGGGTTATATGAGATAAGATTAATAATCACCTATAGAGGAATGAGTTGATTAGGGATAGTCAACATGGTTTCGTGAAAGGTAGGTCGTGCTTCACAAACCTTATTGAGTTATTTGAGAAGGTGACCAAACAGGTGGATAAGGGTAAAGCAGTTGCCGTGGTGTATGTGGATTTCAGTAAGGTATTTGATAACGTTCCCCATGGTAGGCTATTGCAGAAAATGCAGAGGCATGGATTGAGCGTGATTTAGCAGTTTAGATAAGAAATTGGCTAGCTGAAAGTGGACAGAAGGTAGTGATTGATGGGAAATGTTCATCCTGGAGTTCAGTTACTAGTAGTGTACCACAAGGATTTGTTTTGGGGCCACTGCTGTTTGACTTTTTTATTATGACTTGGGTGAGGGCGTAGTAGAATGGGTTAGTAGATTTGCAAATGTCAATGAGATCGGTAGAATTGTGGATAGTGCCAAAGGATATTGTAAGTTACTGAGGGACATAGGTAAGCTGCAAAGCTGGGCTGAGAGGTGGCAAATGGAGTTTAATGTGGAAAAGTGTGAAGTGATTCACTTTGGAAAGAGCAACAGGAATAAAGAGTACTGGGCAGTGTAGATGAATAGAAATCGTGGTGTCCATGCATATAGGTCCCTTAAAGTTGCCACCCAGTTTGATAGGGTTGTTATAAAGGCATATAGTGTGTTAGGTTTTATTAGTAGAGGGATTGAGTTTCGGAGTCATGAGGTCATGCTGCAGCTGTACAAAACTCAGGTGTAGCCGGACTTGAGGAATTGCGTATAGGTCTGGTCACCGCATTATAGGAAGGATGTGGAAGCTTTGGAAAGGGTTCAGAGATTTACTAGGATGTTGCCTGGTATGGAGGGGAGGTCTTATGAGGAAAAGCTGAGGGATTTGAGGCTGTTTTCCTTTGAGAGAAGAAGGTTGAGAGGTGATTAAATTCATTGTGGAATTCATGTCCATGAAACGCAGGGGAGACTAGGACATTAAATGTGTTCAAGGCCAATATTGATAAATTCTTAATCTTGCAAGGAATTAAAGGATACTGGAAGATTGTGAATAAGTGGCATTGGAATGCCTATAAGCCATGATTGAATGATGGAGTGGACTGGATGGGCCGAATGGCCTTACTTCCACTCCTATGTCTTATGGTCTAATTGAAACATATAAGATAATCAGAGGATTAGATAGGGTGGACAGTGAGAGTTTTTTTCCTCAGATGGTGATGGCTAGCACAGGGGGGCATAGCTTTAAATTGAGAGGTGATAGATATAAGACAGATGTCAGAGGTAGTTTCTTTACTCAGAAAGTAGTAGGGGCGTGGAATGGCATGCCTGCAACAGTAGTAGACTTGCCGACTTTAAGGATGTTTAAATGGTCATTGGATAAACATATGGATGAAAATGGAATAGTGGAGGTGAGATGGGCTTCTGATTGGTTTCTCAGGTCAGCGCAACATCGAGGGCCAAAGGGCCTGTATTGCACTGTAATGTTCTATGTTCTGAGTTCATCTAATCCAGAGAAAAAAGTCCCAGCCTCTCCTCATACCTCCAGTTCCTGTAACATCCTTGGAAATCTTTTCTGCACCCTCTCCATTACTATTTGAAGCCAACTTTGTCTTATTTAATCTAAATCAAGGAGATAATCCAAAGTAAATGTACAGTGTTGCTTGGTGTTAGCAGCTTGTGCTATTTGGAATTATATAGTCCCATTTTTCTTAAATTTGATCTGTGCTCTAAAAATTGCTGAAAACCATGTATATTTTGAACAGCACCAAAAATACCAAGCCTTGTGTCTCATTGAATCGTTCCAACTTGATCTCGTCTGCAGAAACACAGACCAGCAACCTGGCTGCCCCAGACATGCTGAATTGTGCGATTCCAAGCATTGTTTTTCAATTCTGTTTCTGACTGTCATCTGTCACTATTTCTATAACGAAGAGCTATGCTTTCTTTTCCCCATGTTCATTCATCCATAATTTCTACCATGAAACTGAAATATTAATATAACTGTTTAGGTGCCAGAGAATTTCATGGATTGAAGGTTTATATATTCTGTGTTTTGAAAACTGCAACTGTTGCACGATTACAAATGAACACTTTTGACATGATAAATTATGAGGTCTTTCATAGACCATCTTGGATGTCTACAAGGTGCTATACAGAATATGTTTTGGAGTGTAACAATGCAATTTCTAATATTCATTTGCATAATTTTTGCTGCATTAGAAGACTGTTTTACATTTTAGAACGCAAGTTGTTGCAATAATGCATGATATAAACGGAGCATGTCCAGTCAATCAGCTCAAGTGTCCCATTTATATTATATTGGTCCCCTTAGTGGTATTGAATTAGAATGCAGAACACCAATCTGATAGTCAAGATGCTAAATGCTTACAACTCCATTTGGTTCCTGAAGCATTACATCAATAAACTCATTTTTAATGGCTGCTTTGAGTGGTTCTGTATCTTACGGTAGAAATCTCAGCAAAAGCATTTCAATGATGCTGTGTTTAACAAAGAATCATATACAGTGCACCTTATTGTGACGGTCTGAAATGGAATTCCGTTTATGAGAAGATAAAATTTCCAGCTGCAGTAGCATATATTGAAATAACTTACTCATGGCTGGCGCAGAAGTAAGTGCCAGTCTGTATCTTAAACACCAGTTATCAAACATACTGTGTACTGCCTAAAGCACAGCAAGAAAAGTGCCAGAGGTTAGCACAGAGAGATTAACACATTAGCATCGGGTTTCATTATATGCATTATTCGAGTCACGATCATGGCGTAAACTAAAAGGATTGAATTCCTGAAAGCAAGGACTATGAAACAAATGATTTCGAGCAAGAAAACTTCTCAAAAATTCTAACTTTGCAGGATTTTTTTTTGGCATATTCCTTCCTCAAACTGATTTTGTGGCTGTGTAGTATTTTCATTGAAATGAGACATTGAGTCAGAATTGATACCCATGCTTTTTGCAGAATCCAATTATATTTAAACATTTGTCACCCTCATTCCTCTGTCTGATGATGTTTCCCTTGTGACAGCTTTTTAGCACGTTGAAAATATTTTGGCACACATATCACTGTGCTGTTGGTCTATTGATACTACATTGGTACTACATGCACTGATACTGCACAGAAATGCAGGCAGATCTATTGTATATACAATTGCTTCCTTCTTGTGAGTAATATTTTACTGTGCCATTACTGCTTTATAGGTTTCAACTGCAATTCAGTTCAAGCACTTTCATGTCTATGTCAAAGATCTTGGTTCAAGTTCCATTCCAGAATCTTAAGTGCACAGTTATTGGCCGAAACTTCAGTACAGTACTGAAAGAGTGCTGCATAGTTAGTTTCACTAATTTTGGGATGAAATTAAGCATCTTCCATCTCCAGTGAGTGCAAAGGATCCTATGACACTCCTGTATTATGTTAAAGCTCACATTCAGAATGCCTTTAAAACACATGCTTATGATATTGTCATTGTATCTTAGCATTGAGCTGAGGGTATAGAGGTCTCATATTGCATTTTACTTCAGATCATTTGAAGCATGATATTCAACTGAAAATATTTTCTTCTATTGTAAGCTAATAGCTTAATATTGGCCAATAAACATATGTACATAGAAATATAATGTTTGTATGTAAAGTTTAGTTTTAATAAAGTCTGTTGGATTCTTCAATAACTCAATAATCACTCCAAGTTTCTTCTACTTTGGGAAATATCATAACATTGACACATCTTGTAAAACACCTTGTTGGATGCAAACTCACAGTACTCTAACCAGCATTTAACCTTTAATTAATCTCACTAAAACTAATTTATCTCACTATTATTTCAGGAACTTTGCCATTATAAATTTGGTTACTGGATCTCCAAGTGATATCAAAAAGGATTTAATTTGATTTAAAACACTTGGGGACATCAGGGAGATCATTTATAGCATTATATAAAAGTGGTTATTTTACATTGTTTAAAAACAAAATTATGCTGTGCAGAGTTGACCTGGTCATATATAGACAAATAGAAGCACATGACTAAATTCAGTCATTGGTCTGTTTCTGGACAGAAAGTCCTCGAAAGTGATAGATCCTGACACCACAATTCTTGATCGACATTCCTGCTGCTCCTCATTGTAAAACTCACACTGTAATTTATAGAATGTTGCATGTAAACCTTGCTGTTTGTTTTCATTTGTTTTCCTCCACTCTGCTCAATCACAAGATGGTTGCTGTCTTTAAGCCCTGTCTATCTAACAGTCACAGCATTGTCATTACTGATGTTCAATGAACCTTCACTTCAGTTCCCCATGATCGACTAATGCTTTTGAAGTTGTTTATCGATTAAAGCAGGAGCAATTGCTCTTGAGGTCAGTGATGACAAAAAAAACATAGCTCTTATTTAATGGGGAAATCATAGAGTATACTCAAGCTACTGAATCACTAATCCAGAGGTTTGAACTAATGATCCAGAGGTGCAGAGGAGGAAATTAAATACTCAACAATAGCTGAGTTGGATTTGGGTGAGGTGGGAAGTAAAAACAGATGAAGAATTGAAGTGGAACTGCAAACCAACTCTAGTGTGCCTTCTTTCAGGTTTAACTGAGCAAGGTTTCTCCACAATTGAGTAACCTGTTCAACCAGAGCCAATAGAATCAATAGGATAGGTAGCTCAGTAATTACCACAACCATTAAAGATAATTAGTGGATGTTAATGAAGCAAAATTTAATTGAATTAAACTGGAACTTGAATTTTAATGCTACAGTGTAGGCTTCAAGAAACTCACCAGCAAAAAGAAATAGCAATTGAAATGTACTGTGGAGAACTTTAAAAGTTCCAATCGGTCAATCTCAGTAAATGCTGAGTAGTTACAAAGTCTTCGTAGAATGCTACTGTCAGCGCGGAGGTTCTTAAGATGGCGAAAAGTTATTTTTTCAAACATTTCGATAATTTTTGACATGAAATTGGGACAAGGAAGCCTTTCAGAGGAATGACAACATGTCGTGCCAGGAGCTAGTGGTATAGAGAGAAACTTGAACAACAGCAGAGTCAAGATCAACAGAGTGGCTGTAGGTAAGTGTAATTACCATGGCTTATCATAAGGAGAACTTCCACAGGAGTGGAAGAAAGGAGATCAGGGACATCTGTTACCATCTACATAAAGGACTATTCCCTACTGGTCTGGACCCGGTAATCACTCATTACCTGCCCCTGAATAAATCACGACAAACCTCAATTTCTTTGCCTCAGTTTCCTTCTATTATGCTGATGATGTATCAGTGAATACTCATAATTGCTTACAGCAGGTCTTATTGCCTTTTTTTTTTACAAATTGTTGACTTCTCCTGGAAGGACAATAACCAAAATGAGTGGGCATTCACATTTAATCTGGTACTTGGCTCCCTATAAGCACAGCATGCCACATGAAGCCACCTGAGTCCATCAAGCAATTGTTCTTAATCAACTCGAAAGGATTTTAATCCAGTCTATTACAGAGATTAAATGACTTACAGTATGGAAACAGGCCCTTCAGCCCAAAAAGTCCACATGGACCCTGCGAAGATCAACCCACCCAGACCCATTCCCCTACATTTACACCTTCACATAACACTACCGGCAAATTAGTGCAGCCAATTCACCTGACCTGCACATTTTTGGACTGTGGGAGGAAACCAGAGCACCCGGAGGAAACCCACGCAGACACTGGGAGAACATGCAAACTCCACACAGATAGTCGCCTGAGGTGGGAATTGAACCCAGGTCTCTGGTGCTGTGAGGCAGCAGTGCTAACCACTGTGCCACTGTGCCAATCCAGTAATGTGCAGATTGTTTGCAACCTTACATCAGATTTCCTAGGAACTGTCAGGATGTTTTTAATTCTTTCATAGGCTAGTACTGCAGACATGACTGTTCCAAGATGTGAACCAAAGGATTAGTTCATTTAAGACAAGGGTTACTCCCTTTGAACTTGACTCATACTAGTAATGAATCCTATCAGTGAGGTGATGTTGCTTTGAACATGTTGAAGATGTATTTCCAGTGTCTAAGAGAGTCCAGCTGTGTCCTTCAGTACTCATTGGCAAGAGTCCAATACCATAGGGCAGAATTTGTCTTGCACATTATTGCATAGCAGAAGGCATTGCAGGTGGAGAAGGAGCAAGATGCTGATCAAACTGCATCAGATGAAGAAAACAGAGGAAGAGGAGGAGGAATATAACACTGTCAGTTCTGCAGGTCATTAAGGGTGGCCCTAATTGCTAGAAGATGGAAAAAATGCAAAATATCAGCCACACCAATAGTGTATCCCAACACCACCCTTTCCACAGAATGGTCCTGGAGCTAGACAGCTGTCATCTCCTGCTATTTCCTCTCATTCATCATTAAAAAATAAAGTGAAAGGACAAACTGTACTTAGAGGGCAACAGTGGACAAGCTGTGTAAATGGTGCTAACCAACACATTTTATGTTGTATCATACATAAAAGAACATAGGAATAGAAGAACTAGGAGCAGGAGTAGACCATCCAGCCCTTCGAGCTTGCTCTGCCACTCAATAAGACCATGGCTGATCTTTTTGTGGCCTCACCTCCACTTACCCACATTTTCACCATATCCCTTAATTCCTTTAACTGTCAAAAAAGTATCTATCTTTGCTTTAAAAGCACTTACTGAAGTAGCGTCAACTACTTCCCTGGGCAAGGAATTCCACAGATTAACAACCCTCTGGGTGAAGAAGTTCCTTCTCAGTTTAGTTCTGAACCTGTTCCCTCTAATCTTGAGGTCATGCCCTCTTCTCCAAGTTTCACCTAGCTGTGGAAATATCTTATCCATTTCCATGTTATCAATTCCCTTCATAATTTTATATGTTTCTATAAGATCTCCCCTCATTCTTCTGAATTCCAATGAATATAATCCCAGTCTACTCAGCCTCTCCTCATAAGCCAAGCCCCTCAACTTCAGAATCAACGTAGTGAACCTCCTCTGCATCCCCTTCCAGTGCCAGTATATCCTTTCTTAAGTAAGCAGACCAAAACTGTGTGCAGTACTCCAGGTGTGGCCTCACTAGCACCTTGTATAGTTGTAACATTACTTCTCTGGTTTTAAACTCAACCCCTTTAGCAATGAAGGACAAAATTCCATTTGCCTTCCTAATTACTTGTTGTACCTGCAGACCAACCTTCTGTGATTCATGTACAAGGACACCCAGGTCCCTCTGCACAGCAGCATGCTGCAACTTTTTACCATTCAAGTAATAATTATTTTGCTAGTACTCCTACCAAAATGTATGAATTCACATTGACTAACATTGTATTCCATCTGCCAGACTTTTACCCACTCACTCAATATATCTGTGTTCCTCTGCAAAGTTTCACAGTCCTCTATACACTTTGCTCTGCCACTCATCATAATGTCATTGGCAAATTTTGACACCATACACTTGGTCCCCAACTTCAAATCATTGATATAAATTATAAATAACAGTTTGATAGTGTAAGAGCTCATCAAACACTCAGGTGTAAATAGTCAGTGAAATACTTATTTATTCTGCATTTTTTCATCCTCATTTGATTTCAGCAGGGGTAGATTCAGGCTGCTCTCTGCCCTGATGCTGAGATGTCTTTGGTCAACAACTTCTGCTGTGATCGCACTAGAGATCATTCCATGTGCATCTATAGATGGGCAGATGCTGTCCTTGGTGAGGTGGTTAACTGGAAGAGGGCACTAATAGGTAAAATATGATGAAGTTCCCACTTCCATGTTCCCATTCACCATTATCCCTCTCCTGGCTCAGGGTCACATTGTGTTCACAACTCTGCTGCAGGTAAATTCAGTCATAACTAGTGTTAAGTTATAAGACAATGAATAGACAATTTATCATTCTTAACTTGACTGTCAACTTACCATCTTACCAACTTACCACCCCAGTGTTGACATTGTTATGGTTCTGTTCTTTGTGGATGACTACAAACCTATGCTGATTTTCTTTGATCAGCTGAACATTTTCAATCTGTTCCAGCACTTAGTCATTAATTATAGATTCTCATACTGATAATGCAAAAGTTATTAGTGAGATGGTCCATAATTCCCAGGTCTTCCCCTCTCATTGGGATGGGGTGAGGGCTGGCTGGGATGCTCTTCGGAGGGTTGGGGCAGGCTCAACAGGCTAAATGGCCTCTTTCCACACTGTAGAGATTGTATGCTCCAAGATACACCCACATTTCCTCTAGGGATTCAGTTTCTTGGACTTTGACCCAGTAAATGTGATGCAATATGATACATTTTCAAGCATGAATAGTGTGTAACTTAGTGGTGTTCTCATGCATCTGCTGTCCATGTCCTTATAGCTGATAAAGGACATGGTTTTGGAAAATACTGTTGAAGGAGTCTTGACGAGTCAATGTAATGTAGCTTTTGGATGATACACACTTCTGCCACTCTGTATCAATGGTGGAGGGTGTGATTTTTTAAAAGGTGTTGGATGGCCTGCTGATCAAGCAAATTGCTTCCCCTGGAGGGTATCAAGTTTTCTGAGTGTAACTAAAACTGTACTCATCCAGGCAAACCATATTATAGACTTATATCTTGTAGATGGTGGTCAGGCAGTGTGGAGTCAGAAGATGAGTTACCTACTACAGAATTCCCAGTTTCTGACCAGCTCTTGCAATGTAATATTTATATAGCTAGTCCAGTCCAGCTTCAGGTCAACAGTAAACCTGAGAGTGTGGAATTTTGGAATTTAGTGATTGTAATGTCATTAAATGTCAATGGAAAATAGTTAGATTCTTTCTTGTTGAAAATTGTTGTGGAGGTTGAATTTGTTGGCATCCAATCATCACAACCATTTTTCTTTTTGCTACTTATGACTCCATCCGGTGGAGAGCTTAACCCAAGATTCCCACTAACGTCAGTTCTATTAGGGCTTTGTAATTTTTTTTAAAAAGCTAATTTGTTGGATGTAGACATCATTGGTGGGACCGGCGTTTATTGCCTATCCCCAGCATTCCTTGAGAAAGTGGCAGTGAGCTACCTTCTTGAATCCCTGCAGATCATTTGGTGTAGGTAGATCCAAAATGGCCTTAAAGAGGGAGGTCCATGATTTTGACCCAGCAGCACAAAATAATTGTTGATATATTTCCAAGTCAGGATGGTGAATGGCCTGGAGGGGAACTTGCATGTGATAGTGTTCCCATGCATTTTCTGCCCTTATCCTTCTAGATGAAAATGGCCATGTGTTTGAGAGGTGCTGGCTAAAGAACCTTTGAAGTTTTGCACTGCATCTTGTGAATGGCGCACATTGCTACTACTGAGCATTGGCAATGGAAGGAGTGAATATTTGTGGATGTGATGTTAAACAGGCTGCTTTGTCCTGGTTAGCATGAAGCTTCTGAAGTGTTATTGGAGCCGTAGTTATCCAGGCATATGGGGAATATTCCATCACGTTCCTGGCTTGTGTCTTGTAGATGGTGGAAAGAGTTGAGAGTCAGGAGGTGGGTTACTTTCTCCCACATTCCTGGTCTCTGACCTACACTGGCAGTCACACTACTTATGAATAGTCCAGTTCAGACACTTATCAATGACACCCCAAGAGTGTTGTTAGTGGGGGAGTTCAGTGATGGCGTCATCATTGACCATCAATGAGCGTTGGTTAAATTCTCTCTTGCTGAAGATGGTCATTGCTTGATACTTGTGTGGCATGCATGTTACTTTTCAGTCCAAAACTGGATATTGTCCAGTTCTTACTATATTGAACAAAGTCTGCTTCGTATTTGAGGAGTCAAATCATGCTGAACATTGTACATTCAGTGAGCATCTCCATTTCTGACCATATTGAGGAGGGAAGCTCATTGATGAAACAGCTGAAGATGGTTGGGCATAGGACATCGTCAAATGCTATCCATGTTAGGCAATGGCAGTCAGGGACAGTCACTCTCACTTCACTCATCAATTCAGCACTTTAATCCATGTTTGAACCAAGGTTATAATGAATTCAGGAGCAAAGTGGCCCTGGAGGAAGCCAAAGTGAACCTTTGGCATTTAAATGCCAATCAATTGTTCAATTGAAAACATTGTCCATTATTTAGCTGATGATTGACAGGAGATTGAAGGAGCAACAATTAGCCTGGTTGAAATTCTCCTGATTTTTGTGGATAGGAGATATCGGAGTAATTTTTAACATTCTCTGGTAGATTCCATCATTGTAACGGTGCTGTCACAGCTTTGCTAGAAATGTAGGTAGTTCTGGAGCACTTGGGGGTTATAATCAGAATGTTGTCGTCAGGACTCATAGATGTTGCTGTATTCAATGTTTTCAGCTTTTTTTTGTGATCACATTCAGGGAGTCGAATGCTATATCAAGGACCAAAATCTTTACTTTAGAATTACTACTTCTGAGAATTTCAACCCTTAAATCCCCATATCACCCATGGTCACAAAACAGATTTAGATGGATTACTGAGAACTATCATAACTCAGAAATCCACAATCTCTCCCATACAACATCTACCCAATTTTTCAATGGTTTTCATTGTTGTTGTTTTCATTTGGGCAGCTAGGATTCCATTTATTACATGAAGAAGCATTTCCTGATATTACTCTTAATTTTTTGCAGTGTTTTTCTCATTGTTTAATTTTAAAAGATCTTCCATCTAATGCATTTTACATTTAATATCACAGTTCGACTCTTCAGTTTGGCTCCTTAGTGAAAAATAGCAATGACAAATGATGATTGGCACCACCATCTTCTCAGAAATCAAAATATAATTATATTCTACAGATGTGAATGGCAAACAAAATGTAGAGAACCCAATAGACTGTCATGCAGCATAATCTCAAAAATTGGTTGAAAAAATGTCCCAGTTCACTTTTTTTTGAACTATTCAAAAATATGATGAAAAGAAATCAAAAGAAAGTCAATATGACTTTTAATCCTTTATTTTCATTATTATGCCCAAACACAGCTCTCTTCAGTTTACGAAATGAGGATTCTTTAGGCTAGAATAGGCTGTTAAAAATGTGGAAAGATTAAACTATATGAATAATAGCTATTAAGCATTCTAATTCATTAGATGGAAAAGCATAGAAAAGACCTCAGTGTGTCTCTGACATTGCACACAATGGGCACTTGTTCTGTAAGCACAAAACTGATTAAACCTCAAGAAGAATGCTACTGCTTTCTTGAGCAATTTTACTCCCAGTTCATTTGTTGTGTTCTCTGATGTAACTGCAATTCCCTTCTGCTGGGCTCAAACCCTTGTATTGCTTCTAGAGACAGGATAATTAAAGATTGGACTGGTTCCCAAATCTCACCCATCAACCATTCACCAGAAAGACAGAAGGAAAGTGCATGATGGTGAGAAAGGAAAAGTGAAAGGAAGAAGTAGAACACAGAAGGTCTGCTTAGTATTCTGTGCTCATCATTTCCCTATTAGACAAACAGGCATTTTCAAATCAAATATTGTTGCTGACAAATTGGGATTTCATTAATTTGGAAATGAATTTTCTTCAAAATATATGGCTCATTACAATTACCAGTTTTGTTTTAAAAAGCTAAAGGGAGAAATTCAGATTTGTTCAGCTATAAGTAAAAGCAAGATAAATTTGATAATTTTTTTCATAGCTTGGTAATCACTCTGTTGCACAGAATTATTAAGGGCATCAGAGAGTTGCTGATCTTTAGTGCTCTATCAATAATGTCAACTAATAACAAAATGACAGCAGTTACTGCTGATTGAGAGAGAAGGGAGGTGGATGAACTGAGGTAGTGTGTGTTTAGTGCAAAGGATGGATTGATGTGACAATGTGCATGCTGTGGTAGTGATGAATTTTATTATTTTTACACTTGTTCAATTTACAAAATTATGTCTCAAAAAATAAGAACTAAATTATGTTATGCAACATTATTGACCTCATGTGAGGGGATTAGAATACAAGTCAAAACATATATGGGCCTTTAAATCATCAGTGCTGAAACCTGCTTGCTCTGAGTTCAATACAGTGGATAGAATACCATTCTGGGCATTCACTTGTGCAGAAGCAGGACATTGTTTTGATCAGTCAAATGGTGTGGAAGCTATTTCGATCAGATATTTCATCAGGAAGTAGCTCTTTCTAAGTTTCCTGTTATGATGTGACCCGACCTGTGGTTTGCAGTTTGAATCCTAAAAGTAGCAATTCTGCTACAGTGTGGTGAGTGAAATAGCTACAGGTTCAAACTTCTAGATTTTAGACTCGCTTTGTACAAGTGGTACTTCACATTGCACTTTATTCCCTTCAATCAATACTAGTAATATGCGAGATGGGAAGGTATAGGAGTGAGAGGCAATTTATGAATTTTGAGTTCAGCGTTTGGTGTAATTAGTTTGCTATTTGCTTTTACAGGCGTAGACTTGTTTTTCCCCCCATTCTTAGAAGTCTGAGACCCCTGGAAAATATTGACTGAAGCTAGTATCCTTTGTGGACAAACTCACACCAAGTTCCATTCCCTGACCACCCCTGCGTTCACTGACTTATGTTGGTTTCCAGCTAACCAATGTCTTGATGTTAAGATTTGCATTATTCCTTACAAAAGCCCATATTGCCTTTCATTCCAACCTCCTGAAGGTTCTTAACCCTCCAAGACAGCTGTGTTTAAATCATGGTCTCTTGAAAGCTGTGACTATAAACCATGGTGGCTGTGCTTTTAATTGCTCAGATAGGAAGTCCTGTATTTCCCTCCTAGCACCCCTGTGCTTTCCTATCTCATGTTGATCCTTTAATATGCTCCTTACAATCTAATCCTTTAATGGAACTTTTGGTAATCTGATGTAATGTTTCCTTTGGTGAATCAGTGCAGTTTAAAGGTTTTGTAGTGCTCCTTTGAAGTGCCTTTGAATATTTAGTCATGTTAAATGCTGTATAAATTATTGTTGTTGACCATTTGGCATTCTGGAAGATTCAGGAAGAAAAGGTTATAATGGAGGAGAGGGAGATGTTAATTAACATCTCAAGATACTGCACCCCAGATACATGAAAAGGCAGCAGAACATTAAGTTTATTGCTTTGAAATGAATGTCTTTTAAGTAGGCAAAACATGAATTCACATTTTTTTTTAAAAAGCGCAATAGAATTAATATAGCCAGGATGATTTTATTTTTGAGAGATGAACAAAACAGGAAACAAACATCGAACAGCTTAGAAGGAGGAATGTCTAAGCTGCAGAACAGCTTCAAGATTCCACACTATATCAGAAGCTGAATGTGTTGAAACAGTTCTTCATAAATTTGGGTTTATACCTGATAATATTCTGGCTCATCAATGGATACACTGACAAATAGACACTTTAAGGCTTTCTGACAGACTGTGATGATTACATCAAACTCAGAACAAATAAAGCTCTTGGAAGAGCAACATTTAATAGACAAGTCAGCATCCAGAGGAATTATTGACATAAACATAACATGGAAACAAACTCTTCAACCCAACCTGTTCATGTTTACCAGATTTCCAAAACAAAATTTGCCCCATTTGTCTGTGTTTGGCCCATATTCTAAATCTTTTCTGTTCATGTACCCTGTTCAGATGTATTATGAATATTGTGGCTGGACCTGCAACTCACTTCCTCTAGTAGTTCATTCCACATACAAACCAACCTATGTGTGAATAAGTTGGCTCCCAGGTCCCTTTCAAATTCTTTTCCCTCTACTTTAGATGAGATTCCCGACAGTGTGGAAACAGGCCCTTTGGGCCAAGCAGTCCACACCAACCTTCTGGAGAGTAACCCACCCCGACCCATTTCCCTCTGACTAACACGACGAACACTATAGGCAATTTAGAATGTGCCAAGTCACCTGACCTGCACATCTTTGGACTGTGGGAGGAAACCCACGCAGACACAGGGAGAATGTGAAAACTCCACACAGACAGACAGTCACCTGAGGCTGGAATTGAACCTGGGACCCTGGTGCTGTGAGGCAGCAGTGCTAACTACTCAGCCATCGTGCCACCCTTTAAACCTAGACTGTGTGGTTTTAAACTTCCTTAACCTAGGGAAAAGACCTTTACTATTCACCTTATATATGCCCCTCATGACTTCATAAACTTTGAGATCATCCATCAATCTCCTACACTTTAGTGAAAAATGTCCCAGTCTACAGGCAGCATGGTGGCTCAGTAGTTAGCACTGCTGCCTCAGTGCCAGGGACCCGGGTTCAATTCCCACCTCGGGCAACTGTCTGTGCAGAGTTCGCACATTCTCCCAGTGTCTGCGTAGGTTTTCTCCGGGTGCTTTGGTTTCCTCCCACAGTCCAAAGATGTGCAGGTCAGGTGAATTGGCTGTGCTAAATTGTCCATAGTATTATGTGTAGGGGAATGGGTCTGGGTGGGTTACTCTTCGGAAGATTGGTGTGGACTTGTTGGGCCGAAGGGCCTGTTTCCACAGTAAGGAATCGCATCTAAATCTATCCAGCCTCTCCTAATACCTCCAGTCCAAGCAGCATATTTGTAAATCTTTTCTGCACTCTTTCCAATTTAAAATATCCTTCTTATAGAAAAATTGCCTGTATGCAGTACTCTAAAAGTGGCATCATCAATATCTCGTACAGCCATAACATGATGTCCTAGCTCCTCTATTCAAAAGCTCTGACCAATAAAGGCAAGCATGCTAAATGTCTTCTTTGCTACCTGTGAGATCACTTAAGGAACTATGTTTCAGAACCCTTTGGTCTCTGTTGGACAACAATCCCCATGGTCCTACCAGTAATTTTACTAGTTTATTCTAGCAAAATGCGACACCTCACATGTATTTAAATTAAACTCTGTCCGCCACTTTAGCCCAGTGTCCCAGCTGATCAAGATCCCATCATACTGAGATAACCTTCTTCACTGTCGACTCTACCACCAATTTTGGTGCCATCCACAAACCTACTGACCATGTTTCCACGTTCTTATCCAAATTGTTATATAAATGACAAACAGTGGACCCCACACCAATCCCTGCAAACATAGGTTATTTCAGTAACCTCAGTCATAACTTCAAAACAAAGAAGTGGAGAAATTCAAATATGGTGACTTAAAGTCAGGATTCATAAGAGCTAGAATGGGAGCAGGAATTGCTAATATGTCTGTCAGATTTATTACAGTCCAATGAAAACCAGACTCTAGAGAGAACTCTTCAGATGATGAATGATGCAGAAGTCTGGAAGCAACACAGATCAATCAGAGCAGGACAGTCGAAGATGTTAAAAGAACTCTCACAGGCATAGATAGTACCTAGCCAATAAAGACAAACTTTCTCCGTTGCACAATATATCAGTTCCAAGACAAAGAAATGGAACAGTTTAAACCAAATGCCTCTGCTATTTAGTTTAAAGGCCCTATCTCCAGCCCTAAATATTGATTTGCCAGACTCTGGCCCGAACATGATTCAGGTGGAGGCCATCCAACTGGAGCAGCTCCCTCTTTCCCCAGTACTATATCCCATGAATTCAAACTTGTTTTTCCCACATAAACTATGTATTTACATTTTTCATCTTGTTGACCCTATGCCAGTTAGCTAATGGCTCCAGTAGTAATCCAGTTCTGCTTTTTACTTTGGGCTCATATCTCTTTAGCCCAAACCTCTTTCCACTTTATCGTTGGTACACTCATGGGTCATGACACTCTACAGCCCAGATGAGAATCCTGAATCCATGCGTCATGAAGGCAACACAGCCTTTGGAACTCTCAATCCTGTCCACAGAACAGTGTATATTCTCTTCACAATAGTATCCCCAATTACAACTACATTTTAATTTTTTTCCCCTTCCTCTTGAATGGCTCTCTGTACCAGGGTGCTGTGGTTGGTTCGCTCATCGTCCCTACAGATCCCACTTTTACCCAGACAGGGAGTACGAATCTAAAACCAGTTGATCAAGTTCAAGGGCTGAGGCTTCTTCAGCAATACCTCCTGGATCTTCCTGCCTCAATCATAGTTACACCATCATGTCCCTAACCACTGACTGAATTTGAGGTAGTTAATTCATGGGATGTGACTGCCATCTGAAACACAGCATCCTGGGAACTCTCCCCCTTACCAAAGCATCATTGTGTTTGAAGCTCAGACTCCAGCTTAACAACTCTGAGCCTGAGTTCCTCAAGCAACCAACACATGATACAGATGTGATCAGTCTGAAGCACAATGGGGTCCACCAGTTCACACCTCATGCATTTACAACGAATCACCTGGCCCTTCATTTTTAATTTGATTTTCTAAAGATTTCCTATAGTCTTTTAGTCTGTAACTTGTAAATATTTCCCTCATTTGCCTGCAATTCTAAAGTAATCTCATGCATAGTCAAATAACGAGCTATTGCCAACCAATGAACTCACTATTTTCTTGTGATATTGCTCTTTCTTACGTGCTGGGCCTTAATCCTGGGCTTCTAGTTCTCCTGTAGAAAAACCCTTGCAAACAGAACGCAAAAAAAGCAAGCAAAAAGCACACCTTCCCCATCCACACCAAATTCCAAATTCTCTTGTCTATATATTCACTTGGGTGGCACTATTAAGGGCGGCACGGTGGCACAGTGGTAAGCACTGCTGTCTCACAGCGCCAGAGACCTGGGTTCAATTCCCGCCTCAGGCGACTGACTGTGTGAAGTTTGCACGTTCTCCCTGTGTCTACGTGGGTTTCCTCTGGGTGCTCCAGTTTCCTCCCACAGTCCAGAGATGTGCAGGTCAGGTGAATTGGCCATGCTAAATTGCCCATAGTGTTAGGGAAGGGGTAAATGTAGGGGTATGGGTGGGTTGCGCTTCGGCAGGGCGGTGTGGACTTGATGGGTCGAAGGGCCTGTTTCCACACTGTAAGTAATCTAATCTTTGGGTTGTGCCTCACTCAGGGAGGAGATCTCCCCTTCCTAACCGTGCAAAGCTTACTGATCATGCACTTTCAACAGACCCTCTCAAACATAATTGAGATGAGCTGAAATGACTCACTAATTAAATTTCAATACTGAGTCAAAACTATTAAGGTCCTATACAGGCTCAGCTGATTGACTGGTAACTGTACCCCAGTTAGCTCACTCAGCTGTTGTATTAATGAGACTGAAATTTAAACTTTTAAAATGGAGCAAAAAAATAAAAGATTTATCAGTTCTGTACCCACTCTGCCTCCAAATTTCCTGAACTGTATACTCACTCGGGCTGTGGTTCAATCTGGATGTGATCTCCCTTTCCTGACCGTAAGAAGCTTACTCACAATGCCACTGAATGTTTTCTCTTTTGTCATTACCTGGCTAAGGAAATTTGGCAGGTCCACAATGATTCTTACCAATTTTTAAAGATGCGCCAGAGAAGACATTCTATCCGATTGCATCACAGCTTGGTATGGCAACTGCTCTGCCCAAGACTGCAAGAAATTACAGAGAGCTGTGAACGAAGCCCAGTCCATCTCGAAAACCAGCTCTCCTACCATTATCTCCATGTATACATCCCACTGCCTCAGGAAAGCAGCCAATTTAGTCAAAGACCCCTCCCATCCCAGTTATACTCTCTCCTACCCTCTTCTATCAGGCAAAAGATACAAAAGTTTGAAAACAAGTATCAACATATTCAAGAGCAGCTTCTTCCCTGCTGTATTCAGAGTGATAAACAGATGTCTCCCATTTTACAGTTAATCTTTCTCTGCACCTTTACTATAGGTGTAACACTATATTCGACATTCCGATCTATGACCCTGATTTACTGTTGTAAGGTATGATTTGTCTGGTTCGCACACAGTTTGATACTTTTCACTGTACATCAATGGATGTTACAAAAATAAATCAAATCAAATTAACTCAAATCAAATTAAGATGGCCAATAAGATCCACAAATAACTCTCTTTACTTATCAGTCTAAAGCTGGTTGGAAACGTAAGACACAATCGTTTAGATGCCTGAGCAAGATGGAGAGAAATGGAGCAGTATCTCTAAGAATTCTGGGTAGATCTATCTCAACATTATACTGGATTAGTGGTGCTGGAAGAGCACAGCAGTTCAGGCAGCATCCAAGGAGCAGCGAAATTGACGTTTCGACAAGGCTTTTGCTCGAAACGTCGATTTCACTGCTAGTTGGATGCTGCCTGAACTGCTGTGCTCTTCCAGCACCACTAATCCAGTATTTGGTTTCCAGCATCTGCAGTTACTGTTTTTACCTCTATCTCAACATTAGGTGATCTTACAGCATCTTTTACACAACTGCAAAGCATCGAGGAAAAAATCTCAGTTGCCTATTAAGAGAGATTATTGTTTGTTAACAATCATATTAACTGCACACCTCATTAATATCCATTTTACTAATCCCATCAAGCTAACTGAATGCTAAGAATTCTCAGTGCGGACGTCAGAGCAGGTACGTGGTAACTTCAACTTGCCTCCTGCTCCAAACCAGCTCCATGTCAGACATAAGGCACTAACATCTCAGGGCACACACTCCATATGCACCAGCCACGTACACCCCATGTCTACAGCCATTAACATTCCACTGTGGACTAATCTCAGAATCTATATTGCATCTCTGATCTACCTGCAAGGATGCTACTGCACTGCAATGCTGCAGCTTAGGAACAATGACAACTATCATTATAGTGATGTATTTTATGATGCATCATTGTAAGGACACTTTGAACTCAGGAACATATGCCCAGTTCATGGATTGGACCAGATTGCATCAAGCTGGTCTGTTGAAAGTGAAGGGAGATAACCATAATGTAAGGATTGTAGACATAGTAGGTCAAGAGCAGTTTCCAGTACTGGTTCAGGGGTGAATGTAGTCAGTCAACCTCTTGCTTGTTCAGAGTCAGGATGTTTTTCCCACATAAAGAGGAGCTGGATTCAGACTGCCCATCACCTGTCTTGACAATCAATCCTCATTGAAATAATACTATGTCATTCTGTTTTTCCTTCTGCAGTGGACAACTTCATACCTATCAATATTATACAATGCTTGCCCACTCAATCAACTTGTCTACATTGTCTTGAAGCTCCTTTACATTCTTCTCACGATGCACAATCCCATCAGCAAAATTGGTAACATCACATTTGAATCTCTCATTCAATTTGCTGATATACTTCGGGAAAAGCAAGAGCCCAAGCATTGACCCCTTGCAGTTGGGACAGACCCTTTTATTCCTATCTGCTCACCAACTGTCAGTTCATGCTGCCTTTCTGAAAATCCAAATACATGTTGTCCAGGCCCTGCTGCAAACAGGTACAGACGGTTTTTGAATCTAGGGAATCATGAATAATACAGAACATTGTGCAATCATTCGTGAATGTACCAATTTCTGATCCTACAAGAGAGGCAACGTCATTGATGAAGCAACAGAAGATTGTTGTGCCCAGGATGCTACCTGAGGGAACACCAGCAGAAATGCCATGGACCTTCAATGCCGCAATCATTTTCCTTTGTACCAGGTATGACTCCAATGAGTGAGGAGCTTTTTCCTCAATTCCCATTGACTCTGGTGTGGTTAGGACTCCTTGATGCCATACCCAGATGAATGCTGCCTTCATGTCAAGGACAGTCATTCTCCCCTCACAAGTTCAGCTCTTTTGTTCATGTCTGCATCAAGACTGTAATGAGCTAAAGTTCTGAATGGCCCTGGTGGAGCATCAATGTATCAGTTAGCAGATTAATTGTTTACAACTGTTACTTGACAGCACTGTTGGCAAGGCGGAAGTGGGTACTGCAGATGCTGGAGATTAGAGTGGTGCTGAAAAAAGCACAGCAGGTCAGGCAGCATCTGAGGAGCAGGAAAATCGATGTTTCGGTCAAAAGCCCTTCATCAACGCTGTTGGCAATATCATTTTGCTTATGTTTTAGGGTAGACTGGTAAGGCCATAACTCACTTTGTTGGGTTTTATGTGCAGGACATGTCTTGGCAATTTTCCACATTATGGAAGTGATGTAGCTATATTGGAACAGCTTGGCTATGGGTGCAGCTAGCTCTAGAACACAAGTCATTAGTACTATTGCCAGAATATTATCAAACCCCTTAGCCTTTGCACTATTTAGCATCTTCTTGATACAATATTTGACCATACAAACCACCGCTCCCTCACCACCAGACGCCTGGAGGAAGAATGCCTCATCTTCCGACTCAGAACACTTCAACCCCAGGGCATCAATGTGGACTTCAACAGTTTCCTCATTTCCCCTTCCCCCACCTCACCCTAGTTCTAAACTTCTAAATATTTAATATTTGTGGAGACTCAAACTCCTGTAATTTGTTTAATTGTAATCTACCATTTATGTTTAGGTGGGTTGCAAAGCTTAGGTTAACCCATTGGTTATGAGATGACTTAGCCCTGTCTATTGTATGCTCCTTCTGCTGTTTCAACCTTGAAAAGTTGACTCCTCCCTGCACTCCTCATTGAATATGCAATATACCAAATCATATTAACTAACAGAAAATCTAGCTTGACTAGGAAAAGGTTTTCCTGTAACAAAGAGGAAACCAGACTAAGCATGCCTTGTAAATTTTTTACACCTAAAGAGAATGATGACAGAAACCTTTATCAGCAACTCACATGGATGGTAGATAGTTTGGTCAGGGAAGGATGATGGCCTAATGACATTGTTGCTAGCCTCATGACACAGGTACTATTCCAGGTACCTGGATTCAAATCCCACTACATTAGAATTAGAATTCAGATCCAAGAAATAAAAGAGAAGTCTAATTCTGGAACAAAAAACCATCTGCCATCTTTACCTGGTCTAATAGCAAATGTATACTTACATCATGCTTTGCTCTCCATAAAGAATTGTGTACTTATTTCATATTGACTTATTCATTAAGAAGGTTCTGGTTTGTATGGTCAGATAAAAGCATAGAAAGCTGATATCTTCATGCTTTAAAAAACATGAAGCATATAACTCCAGATCTCAATAATGTGGTTGACACTTAATTGCCCTCTGAAGTGGCCTAGCAAGTCCCTCAGTTATATCGGAGAGCAGTTAGGGATGGAAAATACACATTTGCAGAAAATAAACAATTGCAATAAATAAACAAAAACAATGCCAATATACTCATCTCTTTCTGTAGCTGTGAAGTTCCACCCTTTTGATATTTATGTTAAAACTTCCCTTCAAGTTTCTTCAACATTAGACAGGTTGCCAAACATAGTTAATTCATCAAGTCACTAGTGCAGTTTAAAAGGAATACTCCAGAGATCATAGTCATTGGCAATATGTCAAGAAGACAATGTGACAGGGATAATCCAACATTATGGGGTTGCTGGCTTTCCCAAGGATTGGAGTACAATAAATGAGAACCATTTTTCCTTATAAACACTAACATACAAGCACCCAGCTTTCCTCGATAGGAAGAAGGTTTATTCCAGAAAAGCATTTATTACATAAGTCGATTTGTCAAGAATTTTATGTCCCACAATGAGTTCTCTTTGAAGTTATCATGATGTTCACATCCTTTGAAAAACCTCACTCATGTTTTTCAAAGAATAGATCATACTCTAGATGGTTTGTGAATGAGATGAAATATGATCTGCTTTCAAGGATAACAAGTCCATGAATAGTGGCCTGAACTGCAGCAAAAGAACACTAAAATGACAAACGTACCTTTCCAAAATTGACCAGAGGAACATCGGAGTCTTCAAATGGCTGTTTACTGTATTGCTAAGTAGCTTGCAGCTCTTTATAATATTGTGGGTCATGCACAGTTTGAGCTTGATGTGTCCTAGCTGTTGCCATTCAAAATGTGAAGAATTGGTTTCTCTGGTTAGTGTAGCCCCCATAACACTGGAGGCAGAAGTATGTGGAGGAGATAGTCATAATATTGTTGACTTAGACATGACTTCTTAATGGCTGCTGAATTAGTGAATTAGAGCATGGCTCATCATTGAAATATTTTTTCCTTTCATATAGTTGCTTTCGCTGGAGCAAAATCTTCAATTCAGTTTTTTAAAGCATGAAGATATCAGCTTTCTATGCTTTTATCTGACCATACAAACCAGAACCTTCTTAATGAATAAGTCAATATGAAATAAGTACACAATTCTTTATGGAGAGCAAAGCATGATGTAAGTATACATTTGCTATTAGTGCCTGCCATATATTATCCTGCATTTCAAACTCTCCAACCCACATTTATGGTCAATACATTGATCTCACCATCTCATCGCTCCTCTACTCCTATGGTTTTGCTCAGAGACAAGACCATTTCCTAAAATCTTCTTTTTACTGCTCACCAGTTACATCTCCCTACTGTTTTCAACATTACATCTTTCTGCACCAATCTCTGGGGAAAAAAAAATCACCCCCCCAGTTACTTATAATTGCTCTTTCAAGCTGCCAACTCCCCATTTTTAGCTTTCCATTCACATTTCTCTGTTCAAGCCAAGCAGTGGTGTTGCATGATTACTCAGAAGAGCATGTTTCCATGACAACCCTGTCAGCCATTGAGTTGCTGTCACACTCTCTGATTTGAAAAAAAGAGAGAGTCAGTGTGTCTGGGTTTCTGACCCTACCAGATATTTGCTGGTGCTCCTGTGCCACAGGTTTGCCCTAACAGAGAGAAAAAAAAACATAGCTGATACTTTAGTGCAGATCTTCAAAGGAAAACAACACATAATTCCTCAATAAAGAGAAGTAGATCAATTCATACTCCTTGGCTATTATTGCTGAGTATAGGTAAAAACAATGACTGCAGATGCTGGAAACCAGATTCTGGATTAGTGGTGCTGGAAGAGCACAGCAGTTCAGGCAGCATCCAAGTAGCTTCGAAATCGACGTTTCGGGCAAAAGCCCTTCATCAGGAATAAAAACAGTGAGCCTGAAGCGTGGAGAGATAAGCTAAAGGAAGGTGGGGGTGGGGAGAAAGTAGCATAGAGTACAATGGGTGAGTGGGGGAGGGGATGAAGGTGATAGGTCAAGGAGGAGAGGGTGGAGTGGATAGGTGGAAAAGAAGATAGGCAGGTAGGACAAGTCCAGACAAGTCAAGGGGACAGTTACTGAGCTGGAAGTTTAGAACTAGGGTGAGGTGGGGGAAGGGGAAATGAGGAAACTGTTGAAGTCCACATTGATGCCCTGGGGTTGAAGTGTTCCGAGTCGGAAGATGAGGCGTTCTTCCTCCAGGCATCTGGTGGTGAGGGAGCGGTGGTGAAGGAGGCCCAGGACCTCCATGTCCTCGGCAGAGTGGGAGGGGGAGTTGAAATGTTGGGCCACGGGGTGGTGTGGTTGATTGGTGCGGGTGTCCCGGAGATGTTCCCTAAAGCGCTCTGCTAGGAGGCGCCCAGTCTCCCCAATGTAGAGGAGACCGTATCAGGAGCAACGGATACAATAAATGATATTAGTGGATGTGCAAGTAAAACTTTGATGGATGTGGAAGGCTCCTTTAGGGCCTTGGATATAGGTGAGGGGGGAGGTGTGGGCGCAGGTTTTACAGTTCCTGCGGTGGCAGGGGAAAGTGCCAGGATTGGACGGTGGGTTGTTTGGGGGCGTGGACCTGACCAGGTAATCGCGGAGGGAACGGTCTTTGCGGAAGGCGGAAAGGGGTGGGGAGGAAATATATCCCTGGTAGTGGGGTCTGTTTGGAGGTGGCAGAAATGTTGGCGGATGATTTGGTTTATGCGAAGGTTGGTAGGGTGGAAGGTGAGCACCAGGGGCGTTCTGTCCTTGTTATGGTTGGAGGGGTGAGGTCTGAGGGCGGAGGTGCGGGATGTAGACGAGATGCATTGGAGGGCGTCTTTAACCACGTGGGAAGGGAAATTGCGGTCTCTAAAGAAGGAGGCCATCTGGTGTGTTCTGTGGTGGAACTGGTCCTCCTGGGAGCAGATCCGGCGGAGGTGGAGGAATTGGGAATATGGGATGGCATTTATAGGGCAGATCCAATGGCACCACTCCTAACAGGTTTTACATAATGTGGGTCTGAGAATTGCTGATATATCCCAATAATATCTCTTTCAGTCTACGCTCATTAAGAGATATTAAGTGCCTCTGCAACTTTGAGATTTAAATTTGAGATACCATGAAACTGTAAGTCATCACAGGCAGTTCTCTCATTAGAGGCAGAAATGACTGCAAGTCAATTTAATCCAGGGATCACCACAACTCAGGGAAAAGGCAAAGTGAAGCCTTAATGATAACCACTGCCAGTACAGAAATTGAACCTGTGCTGTTGTCAATCACAATCCAATGTTTCAGTTAACTGAGCTAACAATCTATATGTAGCTATTATTATCCATTCAGTCATTTTTCCAAATGCAGCTGAAAAGGATGAGGAGAACAATGAGGATTTACATCATCTGTGTTGATCCACAAACAACACAGAAACTGCACAGTCATTTGTCAAAATGGCTTTCAATTTCAAGGCAGAACCATAGCGAGAACCCACTGCAAATGGTTACTCAATGCTAAAACAATCCAAAACTATTTCAATGGGCACTTCCCATAGGCTTCTGCTTCAAATATTTAATCAAATTTCTTCTCAGAAGTAGCTTTTTCTCTCAGGCTTCACCTATAACAAACATTTCACATTCAAACATTCAACCAAAACTCAGTAATAGAAGTTTAGAATCAAATTTTTCTCATATCACACATCACCAGGTTATAGCCCAACAGGTTTAATTGGAAGCACTAGATTTTGGAGTGGTGTTCCTTCATCGGGTATACACAACCACCTGATGAAGGAGTGGTGCTCCAGAAGCAAGTGCTTCCAATTCAACCTGTTGGACTATAACCTGGTGTTGTGTGATAGGAGAAAAATGTGATTCTAAACTTCTATTACTGAGTTTTGGTTGAATGTTTGAATGTGAAATCTCAGTAATAGAAGTTTAGAATCAAATTTTTCTCATATCACACAACACCAGGTTATAGTCCAACAGGTTTAATTGGAAGCACTTGCTTCTGGAGCACCACTCCTTCATCAGGTGGTTGTGTATACCCGATGAAGGAACACCACTCCAAAATCTAGTGCTTCCAATTAAACCTGTTGGGCTATAACCTGGTGATTTTTAACTTTGTACACCCCAGTCCAACACCGGCATCTCCAAATCCTTCTCATATGTTAGTGATAAGGCTAAATTGATGCTTCTCCATCAGTGAGTCCCCAGACAGCCAAAATAGATTTTTGTACATTTTATTAAAATGTTTCACTAAATGTTTCTAATTCATGGTATCTGAATGGAGAAATGTAAGGGTCTTTTATTTGGAATGTTAGGCTGGATTTTACAATCTGCTGCTGGCAAGATAGATAAAATTCAACCTGAACATCACACTTATATCCATTGAATTGAAATTCTGTAGGAGGACAAGGGAGACTTACCTAATCAACCTGTTCAGAAATGTTATTACACACCTCTAGAGCAGATAGGACTTGAAGACAGATCTCTCAGCTCAGAGGTAGGGACACTACCTTCACACACAACAAGGCCCTTATGAAAGAGGCTTATAGGGGCCCCAAAAGTGGCCAATTAATGACCATTCAAGTGCCTCATTTACAGCTGCTGAGATTCTATCTGTGGCAGGGAAAGACCCATACCATTCAGAAATGATGACAGTTTTAATTGCAGGGCCTGGTGTCAGACCAGGAAGGGTGAATCTCATTTATGGGCCCTCCTGAGGTTATTGGAGTCACCTCTGAGACAAAGTGTCAATCCTCCCAACCCTTCAACTTTAACCCCTGTATCCCTCTGATTTTTTGACATGGCACTATAAATGATTCAGCAATGCGGAGCTCCCCAGGAAATTACAGACAGCATCCACAAGGATTTCTGGGTTACTGATCGCATCAGGGAAATGGGGGCAATGTGGGCAAATAGCATTGAAATGCATGATCAGTCATGATCTAGAATGGCAGAGTTGTCTCAAGGGGCTGAATGGCCTTCTGTATTTCTATGTTCATAGACATAACCCATTGATTTTTGTGGACAACAAAGGTTAATGGCCATTTGGCCAACAGTGCAGTAAAATACTGGGGTCCATTTCTCATCCATCAGGATGTTTTCAATCATGGAGAAAGTGAGGACTGCAGATGCTGAAGATCTGAGCTGAAAAATGTGTTGCTGGAAAAGCACAGCAGGTCAGGCAGCATCCTGCTGCGCTCAATCAATTTTACATGTCTTGATTATTTGAGAGAACGTTCAATTCTCCTACTTCTTAAAAGAAATAGAGGAGGAAATTGTTGCCCTGATGAACGATCTATTGGTAACCTGACAGATACACCCAATTGCCACAGTGTGAACCCAAAACGAGCTGAAGCATAAAATCTTTGTGGTGTGGTGATTTTGCCCGTTATTGGCAATCCTATTCCTGGAGATTGTGTGTGGATCAGCCCTGAGCTCCTGGCACATCCCAGTCACTGCCTTTCAACAAAACAATGAAGCTAATATTTTTCAGGCGTTTCCAGCAAATCCATCTGTAGGCAAGGACAGACATATGCATTCAGCTCTGGTGCTGTTAAATCTAACCTGCATCTCTCCTTACATTGACTCATATCATAGATTAGGCAAGATTGTAGTGGATGCCTCAGGATTTAGGTCTTCATTTCAGTTTCAGTGGGACTTTATTTGACATTCAGTATCTAACCATTGTTGGGGATAACTCGAGTATGACACAAGTTAATCTGTAAATCCAAACGACGTTCCAGCTGGGATTAGAATGAGGTATAGAGTTTTAGTTAACTTCATAAGCAATAATGAGAAAGTCAATTAAGGCTCTTTTTCATGTTTTCGAGTCAAGAAAGTAGCCAGGTTAAAAGAAAAGTTAGTTTCACAACAAAAGCGCACTTAAATGCTGATGCAGCAGACAAACAGATTTTCTGCCAACATGCAACAAGGCTGAACAGCATCCTGAGGGCTTATTTGAAAATCGATTTTGAAAATGGCCCCATAAGGCGCCAAGAAAAGCAAAGCAATGGGGGTAAGTCAAGGATGAGAACAAAGCACAGGCTTTGGAGAGGAGATAGAATGGCCCTTGGAAGGCAGGGAAAGGTGAGATTAGGGATAACAGGTACCTTGCCACTTTTTGAATCTATGAAAAACCAAATGTATTTCTAAATCAGATTATTTCAGAATTCGAGTAATGTACTGTCTATGTAGAATTTATAAATATCTGATGAATCCTCATTGAATTAGAGTATTACCTTAGAATCTTTTTTGGGGTGAGCTCTCCCAAATCTAGGCAAATAAACAATCATTAACTTGTAACTCAAGACTCCTGAGTTTGTTTTATGAAATAATCTACCACAATCACACCCAGAACAAAGAAATGAAGGTTGAATCGCAAACCAAAAGACAGTCTAGTTGGCAGTGAGGTGTCACAAGATGAAATCTCCTTCCTCACAGGTTAGCATGTGCCATACCCCATGTTTAAGAAAAATAAAACAAAATTTGGAAAACAAATGGTTAGATTAAAATGTTACAGTACAATAAACTAATTATGGATGGCTATGCCTTGGTTAACAGTTTTTCTTATTTCATGAAATTTCTAAATGACTTAGAGATCCATTTGAGACAGGGATAGAAGTAACAATATATAGTTCAGCAATTGGACACAGCAAAAGTTGAAAAAGAACAAAAAGATCATTGTTGATAAGGATGTTTCTTAGCATTAGAAGATGTCATTGTCAGTAATGCATTATTTGATCTGTAGTATCAAAATAAAACTACTCAAACATTGAGGAGGAAATAACTTGTTCTGGTACAGCCTCACTTCCAGAAGGACTACCCAGACAACAGTAGCATTACAGGAATTAGCAGCACCAGGGATGTTACCTGCCTGGCTCATGTGGGTTACTACAATGATCCCAATGTCTCCCAGTCAGTACGGCAGTATAGCTTTAAGACACATGTTCATGACATCATCAATTCAGCATAGCATGTGACCTGAGGATATAAAGACCTCATTCTGCTCCTGGGCCTGGCTAAACACAGCTTCAGGCAATGGTTGGCCAGCCAGCCCCCTCGCCCCCTCGCCCCCGTTATGTCAGGGCCCAGGTGTCTCTGGAGAAGGAGCACGCGGTGTCCACCAACGCCCTTGAGCTGTTCAGGGAGAGGTGGGCACCGCAGGGAGTGAAGCGTATTATTTCCCCCTCCAACTCTATTTTGGGTTAATCCCTGCCCTCCCCTTCACTGTTTGATCACACAGCATTGCCCTCTGAGAAGGGCACTGCTTGTCACTGGTCACTCAGGTGTTTCCCTTCTTCCTGGTGGTGAAATATAAATAAATATTTACACACTTGTTGTTTTACACCTGTACACACACGACATGCTTGCTGGGGAAAAAATAAGTACTATCGCTGTCAGGCGGTAATGTGGGGGAAAGGGAAAAAAAATTTAAAAACAGGAGGCTGTTCACTCTGACAACTGCCTCTGAGGGAGCTAGGACGGTAAGAGAAAAAACAGACCTGATTTTACATTTAACCTCATATCTCTTGAAGGATAATCTGTTACTGGAACCCTGTTGCTTGGTTGTACAATATTAGTTCAA